>NC_068340.1:28093839-29471964 GCF_014633365.1 Diospyros lotus | reverse complement strand
TTTACTATTTATAATTAGAGTGATTATTTTTTGTAACTATCTATATTCCAAACATATTCTCCAAACACTCAACCCTCAAAAGACACCCCGTGCATAGCAAACTCACTTTATTATTCAAATAACAGCAATTATAGCTAGAGTGATATAAGATAGTCGAAAATTATTAATATTTTTAAGCATTAAAATATTTTTTTAATATTATCAAATAGCATGCATTTATATAATTTATATTTAAAAATAATATAATTTATAATATCGATCACTAATTCAATAACATAATTTACATAAAATACGGATGAATTAAATCAATAGATTAGGGAGAAACACAACATATATATATATATGTAATATATATGGCTATGTAATATGAAGTCATTCTCTAAAATATTGTTATATTTGTAATATTATAATTATATATAATTATAACTATATTTTATGAGAAAACTAAAATTTTATTATATATATACATACATATTATATGTATATTATATGTATAATATGTATAATTATAATTATATATTATATTACATAAATTATTTGTTAGTTCCTTAGGTATGGCCACTCAAAAAAGGGATGAATTGAGTGATTAATTTTTTTTTAATTTAATAAATATTGTTGATTAATTATTTTATTAAAAAAATATATATTTGATAAATATAATAAATTATATTTGAGATTAATAATAAATGTAAGCAACACGATATAACAAAAATAAATACAATAAGGCACAAGATAATTTATAATCGTTTGGTGTCTTTACATATATATTGTCCACTCTCCCAATATCTAACCACCATTGGGGTTCCATTAAATCAAAATCACCAAAGTTTTCACACTATCTCACATTAGAAACTAGATACACACCTAAATTACAATAGGTTATAGGCAACCATTAAACCAAGGTTTTCTCCCTAACTTATCTTGGAAACTAAATTCACCTAGATTTTAATGGATCTATGAAACTTATACAATGCTCAATAATAATTTAAATATTACAAATAATTTGTCCACGCTTTGACATAAATAAACAATTAAGAACAAATTATACAAGATAATAATATTTAAATAAATAAATAAATTTGTAACCTCAAATAGAAAAGTTCGGATTTGTCGTAGAAGACTTGAAAAATTTTTCTTCTCTTACCTTGTGACTATTCGGTGGATGAATAATGAATCTTTGAGAGCTTTTGAATGCTTTGAAATTAACTTGAGAGCTTTTGAGAGATTTGGATGCGCAATGGATACTCAAAAAATAAGTTTGGAGGTATTTATAAGTATTTTAGCCATTAAAAAAATGATTAATATGAAATTTAAAATTTAAAAAATATTTAGACTTTATCAAACAATAAAAAAATGTCTCATCTTTAATTCAAAATAAATTTACTTTTTGTGTAATAAATCAAGATTTTAAAATTCAAATATAAACTTTTAAGATATAAATAATTAAAACAAGAAAACATGTCTAAAATTAATTCTCTTTAATTCAAAATAAATTTACTTTTTGTATGAGAAATAGAAAACATGTCTAAAAGTAATTATCCTTTAATTTAAAATAAATATATTTTTTGCATAAGTAATAAAAATATTTATTAATAAATAAAAATTCAAATATAAACTTTTGATGCATAAATGATCAAAAGAAGAAAATATTTTTAAAGACAATCTACCTTTAATTCAAAATAAATTTACTCTTTGTACCCACTTTTAATTCAAAATAAATTTATTTTCTTATATGAGAAAGAAATATACTTACATCATAAAAATATTTTTATTAATCATCAATACTTAATTAATATGAGCAAGTTGGCTCAACACTATTATATACATACATATTATAATATATAAAATATGTATATATTCTCCATAGATTCGGGGTTCCTTGAACCTCCCGAATTTTGGGGTTCAGAGCTTTAAGGCACCCCGAAGGGTATTTTTTATTTTTTAATTAATCTTATTTTTTTAATTCATCTGTCGTATATGTAAATTATGTGATTTAATTCATTCATAATGTATGTAAAATATGTGATTTAACTAGTAATCGATATTATAAATTATGTTACCTTAAAATATAAATTATATAGATGCATGCTATTTGATAATATTGAGAAATTATTTTAATTTTTAAAAATATTAATAATTTTTTATTGTCTTATATTGATCTACTATAGTTGCTGCTATTTGAATAATAGAGTAAAGTGGCTCTGGCGATGGTGGGTGAGAAAGCAAGTGCACTCGCTTGAGGAGTAATGGTAGATGGTTGATCGTCAATGATTTAAATGAAGGACAAATATGAATTTTCATCTCAAGATATTTTAGGAATATTAAAAATGGGTTAGAGAGAGCAAAAAATATGATTACAAATAAAATTTTCAATGAGAATTTATGCAGAACAGAACAGCTGTAAAAAAACGTGAAATTACAATTTTATCTTTTGCTTCATTTAATGACAATGGCATGCATGGGTAACAATTCTTTGATTTTAAAGCCCTACATAAAATTAACTATAAGAAGGAAAAACTTAACAAATATCTACCTTATTGTACTTAATATAAACTTTTAACTTGTTGATTTCTCTTAATGAAGAGCACTTGGTCTTGATCCGTGTGATAACTGTTCTGACGGTCTGTTGGGCATCAACACCTAAAAATCAAACACAAGAAACCGCATCTACGTAGGAACCAAGTCGGCCTTCAAACTAAATTTGTCAGGAGCTGTGTTTCGTGCAACATTAAAAGATTATGAAAAAGGGTCATACATTCATCACAAAGCAAGCCGGGAGGACCAAATCAGAAGATGTTATCCAGACCAGACCCCAATACTGCAATACATTACACACTAGCTTGTAGATGAGACATTCATGTCTCATTCAGTTCCACACCAAATGAAATCATCAAATGAACTCAAAATCACTTAAAGCTTGGTCTACATGAGGAGGCGAGCATATCATTATAATGAAGTAAAATCCAAACGACAAACCAGTATCATATCTTGACCAGGTTCCAGTGTCCCACAACTATTAACATTTCTCTCTAGTAAAGCAAAGAAGCATAAAGGACTCAATTGCTAGACCAGAGAACAAATCACTTGTCCGCCCTGCTTCTAATAACATCAAGACCAATCTCAGTTGGATCCGTAGCTTGCAGCTCTACCTGAATGCCATCTAGTTCCCTCTTGAACCTATCCTTGGAGCTTGCATAAATCATTTTGCTCCTCACCCGTGATGTATCAGGCGACCTTTGAGAAAGAATAAATATATATATATATATATATATAATCAGAGAATAGAAACTCCAGATCGGTAAAAAGGAAAGGAAAGGCAAAAGGAAAATGTAAGTTGGGCAGGGGCATCGGCCCAAGGATGATAGGGTAATATTACCATGCGATGAAGAAAATCCTGCTCTTTTGCAAATTCTCTTCTGTTACAAAGTCATAATCATAGACAGCATAGCGACACTCATCAGCAGGAAGGCTTGCAGTGAAATCCTCGTAGCTCTCAGTTGGCTCACCAAGCTTTTCCACAATAACCTGCTTTTGCTTCTCCTCAATCTTAAACACTATGAAGCGATAAGTTCTTTTTGCTTTCAACTCCAAAAACTTCAGCTTGCAGTCATCATGCACAGCCATTCCTGATGTTGCGTTAGCCTGTGCACAAAGAAGAGAGCAATTTATTGAAAGAAAAATGCAGTTACACAAATGCATATCAATACACAAAATGTGCAAGCTAAAGCTCCATGAACTTCTCCATAACATGGACAAAATTTCACCACCCAAAAAGATATTTGTTATTTGTTTGAAATATTTTTGTTTTTATGCTCCTCTCTGTCCCTGTTGATGCTGAGAACCAAGGACAAGAAAACAAAGTCATATGACAATTTTGAGAAAACAACTCATTGATATCAGACAAAAGGAAAATGTACGGAAACTTGAGATGTGATAAGAATCAATTATTGTTATCTTACCAGACAGTTCAAATAATCTAATAAATGTATCAATAATAACTGAGAAACGAGGAAAAATCCTAAAAGGCAAGGAACTAAAGAACTCTACATTTGGTTTTTGGGGACGATAAAGGTAGCTTTACTAGCTTACATATGTTATATCAGATAATGGTTTTTCCAGAAAGACCTCCAAAAGGGTTAAAATTAAGTATAACTCGTTCCTATAGGTGCTACTTGTCAACAGCCTTTCCAGAGCCATAAACCACAACTTAAAAATTCATCACCTCAAAATCTTTTGCCACTTAAACAAAACCTGAAAATATAGGAATATACACACTAAGCTACATGTCTGTAAGGAATATATCAACTATGTAAAAACCCATTACTTCAGCATCGGGATGGATCACACGCTTAACTGTAAAAAGTCAGCCTGACCTCACTTCACTGCAAAACTTTTGCTATAAAGTGTAGCAAACCTGGAAAATATTTAAATGGATGAAATTTTAACATCCATGAGCATAGAACAAGAAAGATAGGACACTAGACCCCATAGCAAGTCATGTTCAGGCAGTGTTTTAAGTTAACATTGTTTGGATTAGTCCGGCATGAGCACGACAATCAATTAATTGATAAGAATATATAATATTCAAAAGCAAAAGCATAATTCAACTTAGCCTAGATTTGGCCTTCCATACAGCCAAAAACCTGCTAGTTTCTAGAATATCTAGCTGGCTCTTTCTATTGGCTTGGCATACCTGACTGTCTTTAATTTCAGGGGTATTTAATCTTTATAAGACATTATATGTACAAACTAGCTATAAGTGCAGAGAAGCGCAAATTGGCCTAATTCTTTCTCCCTCCCTCCTCCCTTCCTTTCAAGATGTATATGCATGCAAATATAGATATATACTACACACAAGGATGAACAAGTAGCATTATTTTGTATTTTGTTAAAAGATACTGAAGGTGAGTCTTGGTGCAACAGTAAGGTTGCTTCATTGTAACCTGGATGTCACAGATTCAAGTTAGGAAACAGCCTCTTCGCTAAGCAAGGTAAGGCAGGATACAATTGACCTTCCCCAGAGCCTGCAATGCAAATGCCTTATGCACTGGGTTCACCTGTTTACCGAAAAGGGGATGGCAGCTAAAATTGGAGATAAGAGGTTTGTTCGGTTCCAACCACTTCCTGCACCATTAACCTAAACCCAAATTCATAAGCAGCACCTGAGCAAGTACTGCTGCTACTTCTACCAGAGCTTTGGACCATGCACTCTCAGTTGCATTGAGCTAGCCCTGCTGCTAATTCCACCAGAGGCTTCAATTTCACCAGCCACACTCAGTTGCATAGTATTTGGTCAGGACACCCAGGCCTGAATTTAATCTTAAATTTAGTGCCCCCGTTACCATATATGAATGCCTTGATCTATGAGTGTGTCAGAGAGAGAGAGAGAGAGAGAGAGAGATCATATGCTTGCCTCTCTTTCTATAATCTATATGTGTGTGTGTGTGTTAAAAAAATGGAATTGCCACATATATTACTACAAAAATGGAATTGCCACGTACATGCAACATATATGTGGCAATTCCATTTTTGTAGTAATAAGGCAATGAACAGGCACACAGGTAGAAGGTTAAATCAATATCAGATACTAGTTATGTGTCAGATAAAAAACTATGACAGACATGTTACAGAAAAAATGACATGCTTATAACTGTCACTGACAACAGAGGCTTTCATACAAGATTATACATATAGCCCAATTAATCAATTAACATCATCTGAGAAGGGGTTTCTATACCATCAGTTATGGAATATTTTCCAACGCTGCTAAGCTCAAACTCTTACTATTCCAACAGGCATCATATTCACATTTTAGTTTATTTTGAATTTCAGGTTTAAATTATTCAGAAAATCATACTTCATACATTAGCGAAGCAATCTTACAGCTTATATGGATAGTGGACCGTAAATGTGCATTTTACTTTAATCAATGTAATTGGCTTCAAAAATGTGTACAAAGTTCCTGTGAGGACTGGCTAAAACGTATCAATGAAATAAAGCTAACTCCATATTCTAAAACCAACGATGGTAGAAGTCTTTTTTTTTTTTTTTTTACTTTTTTTTTTGGGGGGGGGGCAGACTCAGTAAACTGAATGAACATTGTTAAAGAATTTCACAGCAATGCGTGTATCCACTCATTTTGCCCTCTAGTGTGTATAAGGGCACAAAGACCTTATCTCGGGAATAGGTGAAATCCCACCTAAAAACATATTCATTCATACCAATTGGGCCATCTAAATTAAGTTCAGATACAATCAAAGTTCCTCATTACAAGCATCAAAAAGAAAATTAAATCTATTCCCGATAGCAAATCTAAAATCTAAAACCAAAAACTCGCAGGTCCACCGTGCAAGCAAATCTAAAATCAACTAATCCAAATTCCGACACACTTAAAACAAACGGTCTAAAAATAGTAAGCACAAGAATACAAAAATAAATTATATCAACCACCACTGAATCCAAAAGAAACCATCAATGATCACTCCAACAGATCAAGATCAGACCCACCATTCAAATCTGACGTCAACACCGCATTCAGAGATAAATTGGCCAAAATTAGTGCAAACCAGATCTATGAGCTGAAAATGAAAAAACTACACACAGAAAAATCACCGCGAAATCAGAGAAGTACTCAAGACCAACCACGAGACATATAAAACCTAGAAATTCAAAGCACGTAATTAGAAGAGATATTGAAGTGAAGTGCGGCAGAAGAGTTGGAGAGATGCTCACCATGGCGGAGAGGAATGATCGGAGAAGATCGAAAGCGATTGGACCAGAAATGGAGAGAGAAAATTTAGGGCAAGGGTCATGCGTATAAGTGCATGCGTATATATAGAGAGACAAAGTTGAGGGAACTATTGGGGGGGGGGGGAGGGAGACCGGGGTTGGATTCACATTTCACAGATAACCAAAAGCGACGGTACAATTCAATTCAGCCCTCGGCTCGCCAGTGTTCTGGCGGTCACACATCACAACAGCTGACAAAGCAGGTTGACCCAATAGAGGAGTGGCACGTGTCTTCAAGCGAAATGTCGGGAATGACCCCGTGGAGTGCCCTCTATGATTACTTGTTCCATTTGGTTTCCTTATCTTAACGGATATATATCATGGCCAGCCAAAGTAAAGGAGAAGGTGAGAAAGTTGTGCGGATTCGCGTTTGATTTTTGTATTTTTCTCTTAATTACTTGGTAAAGCTAATGAAATATATAAAAAGAAGAAAAGAAAGTTTTCATGCATGACATTGACAATGTAATTGAAATTTAAAATTCATAATAATAATAATAATAATAATAAATCATTCTTCTAGACCACGGCTAGAAGCTCCATCTGGTTCCACTTCCACATTCAAACTTTGCAGCCTCAAACAACTAAACTTCAATGAATTTCGCTTAATTGTATATTCTGGAAGGAAGAATAATGATAGATAGTGGCTAATATAGTTAGTAGTCCTAATTTAGAGGAGGACAAAAGAATTATGAAAAACAAAAAAGGGGGGACAGAATAAAAAAAAGAAGAATTAACGTGTCAATCTCCCTCTCAAATTAATAATATTATTTTTAAAAAAAGTCAACTAATGAATTAGAAAAGACCCAGGTGTCCCCATCTCCATGTCAAACCAATGTATTTTTTTTCTGTATAAGTCAACGAACTAATAGACGTGGTGGTTTGAAAACATTTTAAAACTTTTTTGGTTTCTATTTTTTAAGTTTTAGTGTCTTTTTGGTTTGAAGACAAAATTTGTTTATCAAATATATGTAATAGTTCATTTGATATTAACAAAAAAATGCCACATAATAATCAAAAAAAGTAACTTTATACAAAATAATCCAATTTCATAAATGATTTTCTATATGTTACAAAAACATTACTATTACATAACTCCGATAATACTTTTTTAAACAAAAAAAATTTGCAAAATACCAAATTATTTGTTTCCCATTTCATATGGGCTAGGGAACAATAATTTTAAAAATTAATTTTGAATATTTTTTAGAAAAGCTTTTGTATACATTTCAGATATTAAAAACCAAACGTTTTGGGTATGAATGGGCCTGAAGGGGCTAAAGCCTGATCAGATTGGGCTTTTGGCCCACAATCCAGTCGGCCTTTTAGACATAGCTTGGGTCAAACTGCAAACTCCAGACGAGCCATATCCTCCTCCTTCACGTTCGCCTTCTGCTATCATGCGCCAGAAAGGCGGCGAGGGGGGTACACGTTAGGGCAGATGCAGTACTGGAAGGGCGGTGTTCGTCTCATCCCTCCTTTCCTTTTCTCTAGACAGCTTGTAGTGCGCCGTTCTTGCAGCAAATTGTTCGTCGGAGGTCGTCTCTTCTTCCTACAATCATGTACGCATATAGAGTTCTCCTAGTATTTCTTTTTGCTTTTCGTACGAATTTATCGGGACAGTCAAACGGAGAATTGATTGAATCAGTATACTTTATTCGATATTTTGATGTTTGCTGAGTATTTATTATCAATTTCTCCTCTCGCATTTCTTGCATGGTAGTTAATTCGAGGATTTGGCACTTTCTTTCTGTATGCTCAGATTGTCAATCCTCACCATTGTCACGTACGTAGGGTTTACCTCGGGTTTAGATGGGAAATTGGATGGATCCGAGGGAGAATTAGACGGAAATGGAGGGAGAACAGAGGAGATCGAGAGGGAGAGAGAACTGGGAATTGAGAGGGAAATTAGAGAGAGAATTTGAGAGATGAATTCAGATTATCATTCAACTATATCCTACAAAACAGTCTTCAGTAGCTTTATATAGCTACTCTATAGAAAATAACAAACAAACAAAAAAATACAAGAAAAATAGGCTAATTACTGTTTTAGCCCTAGGAAAACCCTAGGGTCGTGACAATCCCCCTTTCTTGAAACATTTCTTGTCCCCAAGAAATGCCCAAAACCTCCTAAAAAGAAATTGCTCAAGTGGATTAAGTAACATTGCTGCAAGCAGTTTAATATAACTCCATAGCTTCCAATCTGCTTTTTCCTTCTCTTCCACAGCTTTTCTGGAGAATTCTTGAAAAAACTTCTGTCCGTTGGCTTCTTGCTTCCTTTGCTGAAACCTCGTTAGAGATTTATTTGTTGAAGCCATGCTCTCTTGCCTCTCCGAAACAGTATTCCTGTACAGATCAGAACAAACAGGAGAGCTTCTTGCAGCCTCCTCCTGGACCAAAAGCAAAGGAGCCATTGGCATAAGAACAATATTATGAGGACCTCCTTTGCCATAATCATTCCTTCCAAGGTCCCAGTCCAGGACATTAGCCAGTCCCTCTGACAATGGACTCAGCACCAAGGATGCTGTAATAAACTTTGCTTTCTCTGCCACTCTGTTGAACAGTTTCTTATTTTCCTCCTGGAGCCTTCCTCATCATTAGTCTTGACAACTATATCCGAATTATTGCAATAAGGGGTGTGCAATCGGTTATAATCGAACCGAACCAACCAAAAATTATGAATCGAACCGAACCGAACCATATGTAATAACCGAACCGAACCAACCGACTAACCCCAACCAACCAAACTAATCGAAACCAAACTAACCGAAACCTAAACTATGCTAACCGAACCGAACCAAAAACCAAAATGGAACACAAAATAACCAAGAGACTGGCCTTGCTATTGCCACCAGCCACCTAGTTGGCCAGTGATTCCGATGATTGGAACCGATCATCGAATTCCCCCAACCATGATGACCCACGTACCCAAAAATTAAAAGCATATAATGGTTGGATTTTAGTAGATCTAGGCTTCAAACTTTCAATGTAAAAGAGAAGTACCCGGAAAACTTACCGAAAAACCATCGACGTCGTCTTCGTCATCAATGACGGTGAGGGATGGTGGAAGGAGAGAGAAGAGACGAAGAGATGAGGCAATGCTGCCGGCCAATGCCTGATCTATGAAGCCTCGAAGAGCCTTCGTCTTCGCCATCGACGACGGTGAGGGATGGTGGAGGGAGAGAGAAGGGACAAAGAGATGACTGATGAGGCAGTGCCACCAGCCAGATCTACAAAGAATCGAAGAGAAGAGAGGACAAAATGGCGAGAGAGAGAGAGAAGACAATATATAGACATGGGGTGTCGCGCTTGTGTGAGGAGGGGTGCACAGTTCAATTCGCGAGGGGGGGGGGGGTATTGTTACACAGTTTGGTTTGGTTTTTCAGTTATTTTACCAAAATAATCGAACCGAATCAAATAACCGATTTTTAAGGAAAAAGATAACCGAATCGAATCGAACCACTCATTTTGAAAAACTAAACCGAACTGACCGAATTTGTTGGTTCGGTTCAGTTAGTTTGATTTAACCGAACTTTTGTACACCCCTAATTGCAACAGATTTCTCCCTCAGTGGAACCTCAATAACCTCTCTAGTAGTTGCCTTTCCTTCTTTGTCATCCTGAATTGTCTACTCCAATTGAGGTCTTTCCTCACTTCCTGCATCATCAATTCCTAATTTTAGGACCTCAACAGCCTTAGGAGTACCTCCAATTTGCTGGCTGCTCTTAATATAACCTTTAGGCTGCAACCCATGCTTTCTATAAATGGCTTCCAACGCCCATTCTTGCTGCCTAGCCTTCTCAATTGCTTGGTTTACCTTGACAAGATGCATCATTTTCATAGTAGACCTTATTTCATCTTTTAGACCACGAACGAAGTTCGATACAAAATAAGATTCATTTAAGGTTGGATAAGAATTAAGCATCAGTGATCTCAATTCCTCAAACATGACCTGATAATCCGTAACCAATCCTTCTTGCTTTAGTTTATCAAACTTTTCGTTGCAACACTCATCTTCAATCTGATTATCTGATTTAAGGAAGTAAAATATTCTTTAGAAAAACATTCAGTCGGAATACTACCTTGAAATTTCTGTGAAAATAGAATCAAAAAGTCGTTCAGCTTTCTATTAAGGTCCTTGATTCCTTTTCTTGTTGCAGCACATTCTTCCTTGAATGTTTTCCCAAATGGCTCTGCACTTTCAAGAAGTCATTCAGCCATCTCAACAATTCAATTCCTTGAAAACTCACCACTCTAACAGCCTCTTGATCAGCTTCTAAGGACCTCTTCGGGAACTTATTCCGGTATTAAAATTTAGCAAACCTAAATTCACTGAAACTTAATTCAGTAAACCTAAGTCGCCTCAATTGTTGCTTCCAGTTCAGCAAATCTATTCTGCTTCAGCAATTGCCAATGATCTAGTGTGACCTATTGCCGATGGTCACAATCGCTATCTGCTTCCCATACGTGCCTTCATGACTCAATTGATCTGTCCTGTTGAAACTGCCTAAATTTACGGATCAGACTCCTAAAATAGGCTCGACTCTAATAGCACCTCCTATAATTGATCGCTTATGTTGTAGCTTCTTGAAAATTGCCTTCAATTAGCTTCCGAGGATAGCCTAGCTATGCTTCGCTATCAGCTTCCAGCACTTGCCTTCTTGCTTCGCCTCAATCGCACATCAACAACTGAGAGTTGCTTGCTTGCATTGCGACCTAGATTGGACTTCAGTAGTCCTGACTTTGTTTCAATCACAGACGACATCACCTTACTGAATCGCACTCACTGATGTTTTAGCGATCATTCAAGATCCGCTTCCAACCACTCCACTCTGATCTACATTCAAATTCACTCGAAATCACTATCGAAAGTCACCTGGCCTGTTTCATCTTCAATTCCAAGCTGAGAACTATTTTGCTCTGTTTCGCCGTCAAATCCGAGCCTAGATCGTCAGAATTTGCATGTTTGTTAACTGGAAATTTCTTTGCTCATAGCTAAGGAACGATTAGCTCTAATACCAAACGTTATGTACCTAGAATTCAAGGGAGAACTAGACGGAAATGGAGGGAGAACAACAAGAATAGAGGGAGAACAGGGGAGATCGAGAGGGAGAATAGAGAATTGAGAGAGAAATTAGAGAAAGAATTTGAGAGAGGAATTCAGATTATCATGCAACTATATCCTATAAAACTGTCTTCAGTAGCTTTATATAGCTACTCTACATAAAATAACAAACTAACAAAAAACTACAAGAGAAAAATACAAGTAAAATGGGTTAATTACTGTTTTAGCCCTAGGAAAACCCTAGGGTCGTGACAACCATGTTTGGACTTACTAAAATTTTGTTTTTTGAGTCAAATAAGTGGCGGATTCCACTCATGGCGGTGTCCTTCCCAATCCATTTTAAGTTTCAATCTTGTAACCAGGCTTCTCCAACTCAAAACTTTGATTTCTCTTAAGTGTTAAGAGGAGTCCTAAAAGGAATGTCCCTTGATCCATGATTAGCGTTGTTTATGGTTGAGATAAGAAAAGAGCAAATTGGTTTGTAGAAATTATTTTATATGCACCAGGTATAGTAGCAGGCTTGTGCAGCTGCGAGAAGTATTTTATGTTTAAGATATGTACATTCATAGGCAAGAATTGAATGTCACCAGTGATAAGGTAATCTAATTGATATATAAGAGAGTGTCCTTAAGGAAATGGGACAACTAGTTAGGAGAAGTGATGGTAATGCCCAATTTGGATTGAAGGATTTTGAAGGAAATGGTAAATGTTTGGAGAGGAAGGGAGGTGAATGGAGGGGGAATTAGGAAATTATGGGAGTTACAATCATTTTCTTCTTATTTTTGAGAGAAAATGCAGGGGAAGTGAAGCATTTTATTTTTTAATATTTTTAACTGTCAAGTATTTTGGGCAGTCAAATACCAACATGAGCAAAAGACGAGTGTAGCTGAGATGAGGATGTTAAGATGGATGTGTGGCCATACAAGAAAAGATAAAATTAGAAATGAAGTTATTCGTAATAAGATAGGAGTAGTGCCAATAGAGGAGAAGATGAGAGAGATTAGATTAAGATAATTTGGTTATGTGAGAAGGAGACCAAGAAACGCTCATGTGAGGAGAGTTGATGAAATGGAACAATTAATCAAAAAAAGAGGTAGAGGCAGACCTAAGAAGACTTTGAGGGAAACATTAAAGTTTGATATGAAGTGTATGGATCTCAATGAAAATATGACAAAAGATAGAAATACATGGAAGTCTAGAATTCATGTAGCCGACCCCACATAGTGGGATAAAGGCTGCATATGTTGTTGTTGTATAACTGTCAAGTATGTTCCAAAATTGGCATTTAGCTATAAACTTGCATTCAAAATTTAGCTATTTAATTCTCTCATAATTCTTCTCTAACCAACCAAGAGAAGAAACATGTTCATTCCCTTTTCTCTATTTCCTTTTGTTATTTATACTTTCCTTCATTGTAGTCAGAACAAAATGTCAATTTTTTTCATTTTGAGTTGTTCAAAGTATGTAATCAGTTCGTTCCTTCTGAGGAGATACCTTGTACATGATTATATAAAACTAATATACATGAATATTTTTTTGTCATTGTCTTTGTCCTGAAGATTGATTGCAATATTGTAGTTGCTTCGTGCGACTGTCCTATTTGTAGTAGAATTGCCTCTTCCTTTGCTTTGCTCCAGCACTAATATCGTCCTATGGTGAAATTAGTAAAAAGAAAAAAAAAATCTGCAGCGAAGCAGTAACTTATTGTCATGATCCTAGGTTTTAAGCTAGCGTATTTTAGGTAGAAACTGAGGATACAAAGAATATGGAGGGAGAATTAGACTGAAAGAGAGGGAAATACAACAAGAATTGAGGGAAAAATGTAGTCAGAACAGACCAAGAGAGAGAATTGTTGGTCCTTGACACACAATGGCCACTCAAGAGGGGGGTGAATTGAGTGATAAAAACTTATTTTACCGAATTTTTCCCTTTTCGAACTCTTGAGCTTTTCTTATACAAAGAAAATACTTATTATAAATATATATGTTGTTTGGGAGTGATAGCAATATAAATACACAAACAACCACAATATTAACACAAAATATATAATGGTTCAATGTCTCCAACACCTATGTCCACTTTCTCAAGGTCAACCCAACACTTAAGGTTTCACTACAACCACTCCTAGGTTTTCCAACAAGTTCACCTAGGAAACTTTTACACCACATCGAGGTTTTCCGCTTAGCTCATCCCTAAAACTATTACAACAATACACTTAGATTACTTGGGCTCTAGGAGGCCACTCACAATCCACAATTAAATCGATTACAATGCAATCCTAAGTCCAACAATCTTGGACAAATATGGATATAAGTACAATGAGAATATACAACGCAAATGAACAAATATAATGATACAATTTTTACCACACTTGGAGAGAATATCTCCTTCGCCTTGGGCTCCAAAGGTTTGACTTTAAGCTTGAGTCTTGGATTGCTTTGAATGAGATCTTGAGAGCTTGGGTGTGCTTTAGAATGATAGATCTTGATAGTGCATTAGACTTCTCCAAAAAAACTCTTCTTGATATATATACTTGAGCTTCTAATGGATTTGTAACAGCTAGAAAAATCCGACAATTGAAGTCTAGCAGTTGACTGTTCTAATCGACAGTCAACTCCGCGACACCCATAGTCAACTCTCGAAGCCAACAGTCGACTCTCATTGACTTATAGTCGATTGACCAAAACCTACTCTTAACTACCTCAACTCTGCATAACCTACAGTCGACTGTCCTTCACCGGGAGTCAAATCTCAGTCCTGATTTTCAGAAACATTAGACAATCAATAGCATGAATATATTACAACATATTTACATTTCTTTAGTTTAAGTAAATGTCTACATTTTCTTTAATTTATATTTTACCTTCCATTTACTTTAATACATAAATGCAAATAAGAAAGTACCCCCCCATTTGAATTCAATAAAAATATCTAAAAAATCAAAATCCATAACACTAAGAAAATAAAATTTTGGATTTAATACAAATTCGGGATTTAACGATTTTACCACCCCCAAAATACATATCTTATATTTTTTGAAAAATTCATTAAAAATCTTTTTAACAACAATGAATATTACCTATCAAAATACTGGAAGATAGTTTTTCAAAATGAAAACATTTTCTTATATGTCCCCTTATAATGCTAAAATCTTTCACTTAGAACAAATAGCATTTCTTGGTTCATTTTGATACACAAAATACTATAATACTTAAAATATGTTATCCACCATAAGACATATCAAAAATCCATTAGGGGATTTAAATATACCAAAAATAGTTTTACTAAAATTATGTTTTGTTAAAAATTAAAATACACAATAGTTTGATTGGAGCAATTTGGCTCAACAAGAATCAAAGGGAAACGAGAGAGATGAGACTTGAGAGAGAAATCTGAGATTCAATTATCATTCATCTATGCGATTCTTTACCTAATCTATCCTATTTATGGGCTACAACAGCAAAGTATAACAATAACGTACAACCTACTACAACACATATAATACATAATTACTATTATATCCTTGGGATCTCGACAATTCCCCCCTCCTTGAAATAGTTCTTGTCCCTAAGAACTTACAATGACTAGCCACTATTCTTCATCCAATCCTTGTCTTCTCTATCAAATTTATCTTTCTTTCTCCTTCTAGGCCGATTCCCCTTCACTCTTGTGTTCCTTCTCTTATTGTCAATGGGCTCAAGAGTCAAACTTAGTTTATCCACTTGCACCAAATGTGCTGAATCATCAGCTACCATGATATCTGTGATATTTCACAGATCAATTGAGAAGTGTAGACTCGCTTCAAGTATTCGAACAAAAACTGCCAAAAGCAACAGTGTTATGCTTTATTGCAATATCAAGTTCAGCCATACACCTATTCCTTATTGGGGTTGGAAGTAGTTCCAATTGACTTGTCATACCTCCAGATATATCGTCACCATAGAAAGAACTTCAAACTTCTCTATAGGCCAAAACCTGATTTGAGGCTGCAGCTCACCAACTGGAATATGAACAATCAAACTAGCAAAAGTCTTGTTCCCAACAGAAAAACTTTTGACTTCTTTTTCCTCCTCCTTGTCGACTCTATCCGGCAGATCCTCAAATACTAGCTTTGCATTGTTATCAGGTATTGGATGAGTACCTATTCCTTCAACTAGAGGTTCACCTTCAACATTTACAAACTCTAGTACCTTTAAAGCATACTTTTCCTTCTGTTTACCGTCATCTACCGTAGGTGCATTTTCAGCAAATTTCTCCTCCAGAGATATAACATTGACGTTTCCGACAACTGTAATTCCTTTCTTTTCATCCTGAATTTCCTGATCTGGAGCAATTAATTCATCAACTTCTTGCAAATCAGAGGTCTTAGGTAGGATTCCAGCAGGAGCTGGAATTGGTTCTGCCTTGGCATCCGGAATTGCCTGATCCGATTCTATTGATTTATCAAGTTTTTGCTGCAAACCGGAGGTAACAGGTAGGACTCCAGCTTCTGCTAAAATTGATTATGGAGTGGATTTTAAAAAACAGTCCGCTGGTATTTTGACCTGAAATCTCTTTGAAATCAGAATCAGAAGTTCGTCCAGCTTGTGGATGGGGTTATCAACTTTCTCATGGAATTTGTTCTCCATCTCAACAGTTCAAATCAGCCTATCAAATTGATCAACTCTGCTAGAAATCACAGCCTAAAATCAACCATATCGCTTAAATCACCATGCAATGGTTGATAACTGCCAGCTCTGAGCTATCTTCAAATTCGAGCTGAAAATGAGCAGGAGAAGTCAAAGGTCACGGAACAAGAGTTCTGTAAAGTCGGATCGGAATTACTGCCAGGAATCGCCTATCAACAGCCGTGGTCAACTGTCTCTGATTTGCCTTCAATTCTAAGCCAAGAATCTTCGTAGTCATAGCTGGAAACCGTCGGAATCACGGCATCAGCAGATCCGAGTTGAGAAGTGCTCTGCCCCTAGATCATTGGACTTCACATGGCCTTGTTTCGCTGCCAAGATCAATCTACAGGGAATCGTTGGAATTAACTGCTAAGAATTGCAGGAATCATAGCCAAGAATCAACCACCTCTTATACCATTTGTTATGATCCTAGGGTTTAAGCTAGGGTATTTTAGGTAGAAACTGTAATACATTTGATGAGCCATGATAAAATTGTCAATTAAGAGAATAATGGTATATGAAAATTTTCGTAATTGCCCTTGAATCAAAGAGAAGGCACATATATATAGGATACCTTAAGAAGGGCAAAACAGTAATTTGGAGTCCCGTCCCATAAAAGGTAAGTTATTTTTGTGGAAAAAATATTTATATTGGAGAATTGATTTTGGGAGAAATTAATTCTTGTTTAAATGCATGGGAAAATGAATGGAAAATGTGGAATTAAAATGGAAGCCAAGTAGGGTAGATTGGTGACATTTGGCAAGATCTCATGAAAGGGATTTAATTAAAATATGGGAATAAGAAATTAGTTGGATTAAGTGTAAGTGGGACACTTGGCATGATCTTGTGAAGCAAAAGTGAGATTAAAAGTAATTCAAAAAGAAAAGGAAAATAGTCTCTCAAGCATTAAATGAGAGTCATTATGGTGTGAATTAAAGAAATTCCTTATTAAATAGAAAATTAGTCATGCATTTATGTGGGAAAATAGTAGATTAAAGTAAATGCAAATTAAAAGGGATTATGTCTTTCAAGAGTGATTTAAATTAAATCAAAAAGAAATAGATATTAGTCTCCATTAAATGCTCGAAAATCTAAGGAATTTAAATTAAAGGAGAAATGTTGGAAAATAGTCAATCTTGAAATTAGTCAATATTTATTAATTTTGAGAAATTGGGTAATTATGGGAATAGGAGCCTTGATCCAATGGTGGAAATTAAATCTTGTGAATTAATGGAATCCAATGGTTGGGATTTAAGCCTACCAACGGCCTGGATTGCCACATAGGTAGGATAATTTTAAGAAGAAATATAATGGAAAGTAAGGATTTAACTTCCAAGGGAAATCAAGGGATGAGATTGAAAAATCCCAAGTCTCTTGGATTGTGTTTTTCTAGAGAGTAGAGATTGGTTCCTTTAAAAATCAAAGGCTAGGATTGATTTTATCAAAAGCACAAGGATTGTGCTTGTATTTAAGGGTTGAGATTGAGTCTCTTAAATAAAAAAAAAACAAGGGCTAAGATGGAATCTTGAGTTTTGGCATGGATTGAGTAGGAAATCTCTATAAATAGGGAGTTGAGATTTTAGTCCAAAGTTTTCCCACATGTTAAGAGAAAGAAAGGAAGAAGAAGATTAGGAGAAGGAAGAAGAAAGGCAAGGAAGAGGTAAGCTTTAGCCTTCTTTCCCTCTCATGTAGTAGTCTTTAGTTTGTTTATGAGCTAAGGTTATGTTTCTTTTCTTCTAAGGTGGCTTGAACCAAAGAGAGTCTTGGCAAGTGAGGACTCAAAGTTTTAAGGAAATAGAGGTAAGGGATGACCCCAAGTGGTGGGGTTTGCTTGCATTTGTAAGTGTTTTGTATAAGTTGCATGTAATGGTCACATTTGCATGGTTTGTGTTCTAGTGTACCTATGGCCATATGGAGGGCTAGTGATGTGGGAGGGGTTGTTGGTGTCTTAACTTATGGAGGTTATGAAGGCATGGAGGACTACCCATTTATTGCATTGCATTTGCATTACATGTTTTTCTCATGTTGCATTTACTTTTGCATAGCACCCTTACTGAGCAATGGCTCATAAGGTTCTTCGACCTCTTTGTAGGTGGGGAATCTTCTAAAGGAAATAAAATTTTGGAAGGTTGAAGGAAGTGGAGCAAGAAAAGTGTGTGTGATAGTGTATGTGTTTGTCTTGTGTGTAGATGTATTTATTTAGCTTTTATGTATGTATGCTTAATGTGGATGGTTGAAGGAAAACTTGGATGTTTTGGAAGGTATTTGAGGTATCTAAGTATTCTGGAAAATTTTGGTTTAAAAAAAAAAATATTTGTCTTTTCTCTCTACTTCCTTTTTCGAATCACTGCGGAGCTTCAGTTCTCCTTGAGCCATCATGTTCCTCTCAACGGTAATGGCCTTCTCGACTGCATCCTCAAATGTGCGAATGTTCCATGCATACAGAACTTGCTTAACTTCTTTTCTGAGTCCTTGGAAAAACTTCTGGGCCTTCTCAAAATCATCAGTGGTGTACATGGGCACATATTTTATCAACTTGGAAAACTTAGCTTCGTACTGTACCACGGATATATCATTTGTCGGAGTCAACTTCAAGAACTCTTGCTTTTTCACTTCTCTCCAGTATTCGGGAAAGTATTTATCATTAAATGCAGTCTTAAACTGCTCCCAAGTAATAGGTGTCACCCGCACCTCCCCATTTTCTTGAGCAGTATTTCGAGTCCTTAAGACTCCTGACATAGACCTCCACCAAATAGCTGCCTCTTCTTCTAACATAAATGCTGCACATCTTACCCAATGCTCTTCGGGGCATTCTAAGTGTTCCAGCAGCTTTTCTGTTTGCTCCATCCAATATTCTCTCACGCTTGGGTCCACTTCCGGGTCACCCTTAAAACTTGGTGGATGTAAATCCCTATACATCTTCAGCCAATTAATGGTAGAGGTTTATGATCTGTTCATTGAGTTCATCATCATCTCAACAAACCTTTTAAATGACCTGACGCCACTTGGCAGCCCTGAGCCGCTTCCTTCCGGGACGTCTCGAGATGACGACTAGGCCTGGCCCCTCCTTCTGTTAAGTCGCTCTTCACGATTCATTTACACAATGGCACAAGCGACATTCATTTTCTACTACACCATAACCACACATACATACATAACACAAGTTTGAACAATGCCATACAAGATGAAATTTTCCAACGTGACTTATTTATTTATATAAACAAGATCCAGGCTTACAAGAGAGCTTTCCCCTTTACAAAAGGATTTCAAAGAGAGAAAATGCCTATAATCACCTTGAACCAAAACCACACGAAGACAAAATACATCATATTTTTTCTCGGCCCCACAAAACCCAACTCTCTGAGCTCACCAGTCACCTACCATGACTTAGCCCTACCCATGGCCTCCACATCGCAACCCTCGCCACTAGGCCCATATGTCCCATCTATCACATAGTTATTCTGAGGCCTGCCTGGGATAACCCCGCCTCGGAGCTTCAAACTGACTAAGTCGCTGTAGAAAATTCCAATCTGGGTCTCGGACTCCTACGAGGGTTCCTCATAAGGGGCTTCAGGAGAATCTACCTTTCTATCAATGTCTTCTTCAGAATCGTCTATGGTTTCGTTACTACCCACGCTCTCTTCATCCGGTCCCACATACCCACGGACGACCTCCCTGAACTGCCACATGTCCGTCTCTCAGATCATCTCAATGAATAAGGCAAAGTTTTGAGACACTCGTGGCTGCCTAGCAATCCTCCTCGCGAACCGCCTCCATTTGCCATGGAGTAACTCCTTCACATAGTACACTTTTATCTCTCCCAGTAAACCCTGAGGTAAGGCCGTGCTTGGGGTCTCAACTATCATATCCTCCACCTTATTGAGGTAACGCTGGATGGACTCACCGGGTCTCATAACTGATAGGGCTAAAGTCCATTGAGCCTTCAGCCTACGAATGTAATCTGACACCAGCCAAATCGAACGAAATGGGCGTCATCCCTCCATACCTACGCACGAAACACCACACCATAGACATTAACCCCAGGACATCACCACCACAACAATCATATCAACATAACTATAATGCCCAGCAATCATGAGATCCCATCTCAAACTAAAACCATGCTCTGATACCAAACTGTGATGCCTTGCTCCCACTTACGAGTGTTACTCGTGAATAATCAACTAACTATTCACTAAGGGAAAAATGAAGAGACGGACTATGTTTCAATGAGAAACGCCCTAGGTGGGAACTAGGTTTCGCCCTCCCTTCGCTCCACTCAAGGATCTGGAAAAAATATTGAAACGACCCCGCAGAAATAAAACCTGAAACCTCATAAAGTGTCATCTCTTCTCAAGCTCTTAATGAAGAGCCGAGGATGACTTCCCAGGATTCGACAAGATAAGCAACCATATTTGCTTCATTTAACTATGGCATAAGGCCTTAATTATTAGAAAATAAATTTTGGCCCAATTATTAACCCATTTTCTCACTTCCAAATCCTTTTGAAAATATTTGGGTTAATATTTCTTTGGAAAAATTTAATAAAATTTTCTTTATCAAATCTCCATTGATTTTCCTTTTATTTATTTCAAAAATACCTCAAATTCCCAATCCTTAGGAAGTAAATAGTTAGTTGATTATTCACGAGTAACACCCGTAAATGAGAGCGGGGCGTTACAGTTTGGTATCAGAGCATGGTTTTAGTTTGAGATGGGATTTCATGATTGCTGGGCATTATAGTTATTGTGATATGATTGTTGTGGTGGTGATATCCTTAGGTTAATGTCTATGGTGTGGTGTTTTGTGCGTAGGTATGGAGGGACGACGCCCATTTCGTTCAATTTGACTGGTGCGAGATTACATTCGTAGGCTGAAGGCTCAATGGATTTTAGCCCTATCAGTTATGAGACCTAGTGAGTCCATCCATCGTTACCTCAATAAGGTGGAGGATGTGATAGCTGAGACCCTAGGCATGGCCTTACCTCAGGGTTTACTGGGAGAGATAAAAGTGCACTATGTGAAGGAGTTACTCCATGGCAAATGGAGGCGGTACGCGAGGAGGATAGCTAGGCAGCCACGAGTGTCTCAAAACTTTGCCTTATTCGTTAAGATGATCCGAGAGACGGACATGTGGTAGTCCAGAGAGGTCGTCCGTGGGCATGTGGGACCGGATGAAGAGAGCGTGGGTAGTAACGAAACCATAGATGATTCTGAAGAAGACATTGGTAGGGAGGTAGATTCTCCTGAAGCCCCTTATGAGGAACCCTCGGAGGAGTCTGAGACCCAGATTGGAATCTACTACAGCGACCCAGTCAGTTTGAAGCTCCGAGGCGGGGTTATCCCAAACAGGCCTCAGAGTAGCTATGTGATAGATGGGCCTAGTGGCGAGCGTTGCGATGTGGAGGCCATGGGTAGGGCTAAGTCATGGTAGGTGACTGGTGAGCTCAGAGAGTTGGGTTTTGTGGGGTCGAGGGAAAATATGATGTATTTTGTCTTCGTGTGGTTTTAGTTCAGGGTGATTATAGGCATTTCTTCTCTTTGAAATCCTTTTGTAAAGGGGAAAGCTCTCTTGTAAGCCTAGATCTTGTTTATATAAATAAGTCACGTTGGAAAATTTCATCTTGTATGACATTGTTCAAACTTGTGTTATGTGTGGTTATGGTGTAATAGAAAATGAATGTCGCTTGTGCCATTGTGCTGAGGGGCCAGGCCCAGTCGTCATCTCAAGACATCTCGGAAGGAAGCGGCTCAGGGCTGCCAAGTGGCGTCAAGTCATTTGAAAGGTTTGTTGAGATGATGCTGAACTCAATGAACAGATCAGAAACCTCTACCATTAATTGGCTGAAGATGTATCGGGATTTACATCCACCAAGTTTTAAGGGTGACCCAGAAGTGGACCCAAGTATGGGAGAATATTGGATGGAGCAAACAGAAAAGCTGCTGGAACACTTAGAATGCCCTGAAGAGCATTGGGTAAGATGTGCAGCATTTATGTTAGAAGAAGAGGCAGCTATTTGGTGGAGGTCTATGTCGAGAGTCTTAAGAATTCGAAATACTGCTCAAGAAAATGGGGAGGTGCGGGTGACACCTATTACTTGGGAGCAGTTTAAGACTGCATTTAATGATAAATACTTTCCCGAGTACTGGAGAGAAGTGAAAAAGCAAGAGTTCTTGAAGTTGGCTAAGACAGATGATATCTCCGTGGTACAGTACGAAGCTAAGTTTTTCAAGTTGATAAAATATGTGCCCATGTACATCACTGACGATTTTGAGAAGGCTCAGAAGTTTTTCCAAGGACTCAGAAAAGAAGTTAAACAAGTTCTGTATGCATGGAACATTCGCACATTTGAGGATGCAGTCGAGAAGGCCATTATTGTTGAGAGGAACATGATGGCTCAAGGAGAACTAAAGCTCCGCAGTGATTTGAAAAAGGAAGTAGAGAGCAAAGACAAATCAACAAACCCACCACTTGGAGTCATCCCTTACCTCTATTTCCTTGAAACTTCAAGTCCTCACTTGCCAAGACTTTCTTTGGTTCGAGCCACCTTAGAAGAAAAGAAACATAACCTTAGCATATGAACAAACTAAAGATTACTACATAAGAGGGAAAGAAGGCTAAAACTTACCTCTTGCTTGCCTTTTTTCTTCCTTTTCCTAATCTTCTTCTTCCTTTCTTTCTCTTAACATGTGGGAAAACTTTGGACTAAAATCTCAACTCCCTATTTATAGAGATTTCCTACTCAATCCATGCCAAAACTCAAGATTCCATTTTAGCCCTTGGTTTTCTTTGATTTAAAAGACTCAATCTCAACCCTCAAATACAAGCACAATCCTTGTGCTTTTGATAAAATCAATCCTAGCCTTTGATTTTTAAAGAAACCAATATCTACTCTCTAGAAAAACACAATCCAAGAGACTTAGGATTTTTCAATCTCATCCCTTGATTTCCCTTGGAGGTTATATCCTCACCTTCCATTATATTTCTTCTTGAAATTATCCTACCTATGTGGCAATCCATGCCATTGGTAGGCTTAAATCCCAACCATTGGATTCCATTAATTCACAAGATTTAATTTCCACCATTGGATCAAGGCTCCTATTCCCATAATTACCCAATTTCTCAAAATTAATAAATATGGACTAATTTCAAGATTGACTATTTTCTAACATTTCTCCTTTAATTTAAATCCCCTAGATTTTCAAGCATTTAATGGAGACTAATATCTATTTCTTTTTTATTTAATTTAAATCACTCTTGAAAGACATAATTCCTTTTAATTTGCATTTACTTTAATCCACTATTTTCCCACATAAATGCATGACTAATTTTCTATTTAATAAGGAATTTCTTTAATTCACACCATAATAACTCTCATTTAATGCTTGAGAGACTATTTTCTTTTTCTTTTTGAATTACTTTTAATCTCACTCTTGCTTCACAAGATCATGCCAAGTGTCCCACTTACACTTAATCCAACTAATTTCTTATTCCCATATTTTAATTAAATCCCTTTCATGAGATCTTGCCAAGTGTCACCAATCTATCCTACTTGGCTTCCATTTTAATTCCACATTTTTCATTCATTTTCCCATGCATTTAAACAAGAATTAATTTTTCCCAAAATCAATTCTCCAATATAAATATTTTTTCCACAAAAATAACTTATCTTTTATGGGACGGGACTCCAAATTACCGTTTTGTCCTTCTTAAGGCATCCTATATATATGTGTCTTCTCTTTGATTCAAGGGCAATTATGAAAATTTTCATATACCATTATTCTCTTAATTAACAATTTTATCATGGCTCATCAAGGGTATTACAGAAACCAAGAATACAAAGAATATGGAGGGAGAATTAGACTGAAAGGGAGGGAAATACAGCAAGAATTGAGGGAGAAATGCAGTCAGAATAGAACCAAGAGAGAGAATCAGAGGGAAACGAGAGACAATCAGACTTGAGATAGAAATCTGAGATTCAATTATCATTCATCTATGCCATTCTTTACCTAATCTATCCTATTTATAGGCTACAACAGCAAAGTATAACAACAATGTACAACCTACATATAATACATAATTACTATTATATCCTTGGGGTCTTGACACTTATTTGATTTTTTACGTTCTATCATGGTAATTGATCAATTATAAGGCAGTATCATTCTTCTTGCAAAGTTTCTTATCCTTAATGTTAGGACACAAGTTCTGATATTAATTTATGCTTTTGTTGTAGGACTTTCTTATGATACTAATGAGAATGTCCTAAAGGATGCTTTTGAACAGCATGGTGAAATAATTGAAGGTGAGGTAGGTTGACATGACTCAGAATATCCTCGTGGTTTCATAAGCTATCAGTTAGCTGAGGCAATTTTGTATTCATGCTTGGCAGCGAAAGTTATTTGTGACCACGTGAATGGCAAATCAAAAGGATATGGGTTCGTCCAGTTCAGTTCAGAAACTGCAGCCTGCACAGCCTTAAAGGAAATGAACGGTCAGGTACTTTTGAGTAGCCAATTGTGAGATTATCATGTATATTTTCAAAGATTGGATATGGTTTATATAGTGATCCCTTGTCTTGTATTTGATAATCAGTTACTAGATGGCAGAAATATACGCATTGAGTACGCGCACAAGGGGTGACCTCAATGGAGTTCTGCTTCTTATACTTGGGTGGTTCTTGTTTAAATGAGACAGAAATTGAAGTTACAATGAAGTTCCTTTTTATATCAACAGAACATGTTTCTTTAAACGATTCTTGTGATTTGACTATCATGGAGTAGGCTGATTTAGTCGCAGGTTATATAATTGTGCGAGTTTGGTAAGTTCAGTTGGAAGAGCTGTGACTTGGCCACAAAGCCTATGCTTGTAGCAAATTCAGTCGTGACATTTTGTTTTGCAGGGGCTCCTCCTTCACCATCCATCGGTGTCACGTTTGAATCGGCCTATGGCCTTGCACTCTTACCGAAGGGGTAATGATGTTTTGGTTTGAATGATGTTGCACCCTCAATGTGCTTTACGCTGCCAAAATTCTCATATGCATCTCGGTGAGAATTATTCTAACTAGTTATGGATGACTGGATGTTTACTTTGAACTCTACTTACAATTCCAACAGCCGGCAATACAGTGGAAGCAGATCATTGGATGGATTGGCTGAATGGAAAACGAGACTCGATCAAGTTGTCAACTCTATTACTTTCCCTGCACTTAAAACTTGATGTTTTTTCTCTTGAATTTGTCTCTTTTAGTATTGAACTCGCTGTTTGTCAATACGTTGTTGGCGTGGCCATTGATTAAGGAAAGATTTGGATCCTCCACGTCCATTCAAATATTAATTTTGTTACTTGCTCAAGTGTGTTATGGTTGGGATGGCATCATCAATATACCAGGTTTCCACTTTGTGATAGGCGGGACGAAGACATTTTTATACATAATTTTTTACTTTGTTTTTATTGCCAAAACAAGGAGCTGTGTGCAGAGTAGATGAACTGATAATCAAATAATGTTTGTTTATTACGCGAGAATTGAGAAAGAAAATTAGCGCGAATATCAGTGGCGCTGAAAGTATTCGAAGATACAAGGCATACGCGATCATCTATAATATGAGTTTTTCAATGGATATATAAGCTCACTCTTCCAATGCAGCTGCGTGTATCTGACCACATATGTGATGATAATTGAATAAGCTGCAGTTATCATTCTAAATAAATTTCCATTGTTTTTTCTTTACCTTTTCATTTTCCTCAAAAATATAAAAAAAAAAATCAGCAAAAAAAAAAAATCTCAGAGTGAAGCAACCAGCCGAGCAACCCATTCCGAATGTAACCATTAAGAGCCCTTTTTCACTAAGTAATATTTAGTTTGAGCTATAATTATCGTCAAAAATGCAATCTTATTAACTTAACCCGACCTTAGTGCACAAGGTCATGCCTTGCTCATACTGCTCATTTTGGCGTTATGAGTCTAGACCGTCTCGCAAGCAGATTGGGTTTAAGATTCGAACCTCTGACCCTTGAGACTCGAGAATTCCCAAACTGTTGGGCTACCACCATGGTAGCAACGATGTGGCCTTTTCATATTCATCAAAAAAAGATTATTTGCAAAGTAACCCATACTTGTTTCTAAGCTACTGGTCCATGGAGTAAACATTGGTATGTGTAATTCAATACCATGGCACCAAACAAAGAAAAAGAAACAGCCAATGCTCAAGAGCAACCTTCTCCTTGTCGTTCGGTCTTTGCAAATTCCACTAAGATCAGCCTTCCATTTATTATCTGTTCAAAACATCAAGAGAAGATTTCTAAGTTCAGAAATGAAATAGAAACCAGGAACAGGAAAATGACTAGTTAAGAGATAAGGATACTTTTACCAAATCAATACATTTTTTATTTTTTTTTTTGATAACCCAAGTGTCAAAACTTTCGCCCCACTATTCTTGGGGGAGATGGACCTCACCACAACCTACTCCCAAGTAAATCATAGTTTAATCTCCATATAACGCCTTCAAAAAATTTCGAACTTGAGATCTCAAACATGTCCACCTCCTATCCTTACCATTGGAGCCACCCATGGGGTGTGTCAATACATGGTTTTTGAAAGAGCAGTGATGCCACACATTTTATGCACGGGAACCTTAACTTGACAAAGATTAAATTTGAATTCCCAATCTCAAAAAAATAACTATAACAGCAGCAGCTAGTAATCATTTTTATTCATTGAAGTGTGCCTGAAATTGACAAAAGGTGTTGAAACTTCTAATTTGACACCCATGAGAGAGAGGATGCCAAATATCGATACTTAAAAAGTTCCAGAAAGGGACATCAGAATGACAGGGAAGCAGAACGTTTTAAAGAAAATATTCCAGAAAGGGACATCAGAATGACAGGGAAGCAGAACGTTTTAAAGAAAATATTCTATTGGACCAAAAGCTCTAAATTTGAAAAAAACAGAAAGCAAGGTATTACTAAGATTTATCTTAAGCTCCACAAACAAGATGCAGGAGGGTAGATATCTCTTGCGAATATTCATTGGTCAAAATAGGAAATGGGTTGGATCGGTTTGAATGTGAAGGAAACCTGCAAGTTGCCTGTTGGGAACTCACTTTACTAGCTATTCACATTTC
Organism: Diospyros lotus; assembly: GCF_014633365.1. Lineage (NCBI taxonomy): Eukaryota > Viridiplantae > Streptophyta > Magnoliopsida > Ericales > Ebenaceae > Diospyros > Diospyros lotus. The sequence continues at coordinate 29,444,322 of NC_068340.1, read as the reverse complement.
TCCCCATCCATGCCTTCAAAAACCAGATGAGACTCTTGTAAAAAATGATAATCTAAGAGATGTTGCTGAGATATTTCCAAAAGTCTAGTAAATAAATTTTCTTAGAAAAATGGAGGAATAAAAAAAAAACATTTTAGAAACTTTTAAACTCTACTAATTCTTCATGCTCCTAAAACTTGTTTTACAAAAACTATATGTTTTCTTGAAAAAAAAAAAAAAAGTTCGCCTAAAGAGTATCTAACACCAAGAAACTCTGCTAAAGCTTTATGTCCTTAATTATTTTTTACTAAATCTTTTAATAAATGAATTCTAAACCACTGAGGTTTCACATGCCCCATACTATTTGGACCATATTTCGGAAGTCAGTGTTTCCCCAAAGTTTATCCTCCCATACTGACGAACTCTGGTCATTGAACCAAGCACTTTTAAGATTAATAAGAGTAACAATTGGACCAAAAGCATCTCATATTAATCTTAAATACTCGAGTAACCTTAATTTCTTTTAAATTTAAGCATCTCCCACTTAAAATTTCTATTTGACCAATATGAATAACTATCCAATTGTTCCCTTTCAAAGGGCCCTAACCCCAAGCAAAAAAAAAACCGAAAAAAAGGAGCTTAGATCTATGTTATATGAACTCAGATAAGAGTACTACGTGTAGCTGTGTGCCTGGGCATTGGACCTCCTTAAACCTTAACATCAAACCTCAAGTTATTTAGACATGCTCAAAGCAGTAGGGTAAGGGTATAGTGTCAAAACCTAGTGCAGGTTTGGATATATATATATATATATAAATATATATAACCTCCTACTCTTTTTTTATCTAGAAACCACAATTACCCAGGATGAATAGAGGAGTACATGGCCCTGGGTTGGATATACATCCACTGTTCTAGTCAATCCAATCAAAATGTATGCTTGATCAAGTCCACATTTCTGTCTTATTGCTTCAACAGTTCAACCCAGTTTAAAGCATTCCTTTCATCCTTTCAGCATGTTTTACATGATCCAAGTATTTCTTATCTGTCTGTCACTTGGTCTAAGTTGCACTTAGTTATACCACCTTAACTTACCAAAAAAATAAATAATAATTAGACCCACCTTAACAACTTCTACTCATTTTATCTTCGACAAGTGCCACTCCAAGCTTTCACTTAAGAATTTCTTGGCATGTCATCTATAAAATATTAGTATTTAATGACTCAAAGGTAACTTATACAGAACAAGATGTACAAAGAAATGTGTAACACACACTTATGCAGTTTTTCTACATCACAAGTACAATGAAATGTTACATCACATTGGCAATTTAGCTCAACACTGCCACAATATTTGTTAATCCACAAGGATGGAAAGGTAAGAATTATAATAATCATTACTAAGGTTATATTGGCATGGATTTTTCAATGGAAATGAAAATGGCACAACTCAAAAACATGCATTTTTGTATTTATATAAAAAAACTATTATGTTTTCCTTTTCTTTTGTTTTTCTTCCACACATCCTAATTCCCCAAGTAGCAAAAATGGCAAGAAAATTGTCAGAATAATGTCCCAGCCTTTTCCCCAGTTTAAATGTGACTATAAGTTAGACATTTAAAAGAGATACCTGATATTGGTCTTCTTTTTCATTCCTATGAAATGCTCACTTCTCTTCTATCATCATCCTCTTTACAGTTTCTACTAAATGCATCTATAATATTGATGTAGCTAAAAATTGCGCACCAGTAATAGCTGAACACGTGAAAGGGAAATACACTTCGTGTGTGTTTCACCAGGCACACCCTAAAATGTAGGTTACAACCTGAGGTGCTTACAAAGCATGGCAGTCACCCATCTCTTCCCTATTCTGAATAACCAGCAAAATATTTTGGGATAATGACAAATGTCACATCCCAAGGGTTAAGGCAGTAATTGTATATTACATGTATTTTTTCTGGTTGTACTTTGCTGTTGAAACTGTTTGTACCTTTCAGTTGTTATTGTAACTGAAACCTAGAAAGCATATAAATAGGCAATCAGTTAAGAGGATGGGGATTCATTGTGAGATAATACAAGAATCTTTTCCCTCTCAATTTCTCTGATCACTCTCCCAATTTCCTCTGTTCTCTCCCAATTCTCTCTCTCTCTCTCTCTCAGTTCTTCCTGCTCTATTTCTCCCTAAACTTCTCTCTTTTCTGGTTTCTTCCTAAAGAAACCCTACCTTAGATCCTTAGATATGACAACAAGGTATCTGCAATCTCATCCCAAGCGAGATAAGAAAGGGAAACTCCTATCACGCCCTAAATGAATGTACAACCATAGATGATGAGCGAACTATACAGCTACTTCTCACAATCCCACTTCCTTAAATATAAAAGGATAGGTACCCCCAGGTACAAAGGATCAGCATTCTTGCACCCGTACCCTTTCTCATTATTCACCATGCTGCCTTTCATTCATTCTCAGCATATCTTAGCCCTATTCATACATTCTTGCATATATTTTCTGCTTCCAAAAGCTCTTAGCCTACTCTAACTTTAGCATTAGAGAGCCTTCCAAAGCACGCCTTAGAGTAGCTTTCAACTGTTGTAGGCCTTTCAATTGCCAGCATGCTTCTTGAGGTGTTGACTGTTCCACCATAGAGACTAATAAGATCATTATTTATCATCATTGTTTATTGCATCATCAAATATATTTATGCACAAGTATAGACTCATTAGACTTTAAATGCAAAAACAAAACTCACTGTTTACTTCAAAGAGAAATAGATTAACAAAAACAAAGGATGGTAATAAATAAAATATTTTATAGAATTATATCATCATGCAAGCTAGGAGTTATCAACTCAGCCTATGGATTCCTATTTACAGCTAGAACTAAGCTCGGATAAAGAAAGAAGGTTGCAATGAGTAGCTAACAGCCAGTATAAAACTCATCGAACTAAACAACATAATTTCTAGATAAATGAGCTCATCATAATCAGTACTAGGTTTAAGAAACGAGACGTACACATGATCACATATAAAAACAAGTAGATTATTTTTTTATGAGACAACAGGACTGCTTATGTTGTAAGGATTGTGAAGTTATAAAGAGAAAATGATAAGTAGAATCAACCAAAAGATAGCTCTGATACCAACTGACCCAGAACCAAGAACAAGAACAAAAAACAACTAAAAACTAAACTCAAATCAATTCTCAAATTAATATGAATGATCAAGGCTACCTTCAATTACATCCTAAAGAACTATTTATGGGCAAGTAATAATATACAAATTCCTACTCCAATTAGGATTCCATAATCCCAATCTCATTAGGATTCTAATGTAATCTACTAACTAAACAAATTCCTACACTAATTAGGATCCCACAATCCCAATCTCATTAGGATTCTAAATGGAATCTATTAACTAACAGAAAAAAACTAAAATAAGAAATAAACAAAAGAACTAAGATAAAAAATACTAATTCCTAACATCTACTTTTATGTCCTATATCGAAATGCCTAACCACTCAACGTAGACTTATGGTCATTAACATCCATATCAAAAAAAGGTGGAGGGGAAATGATACAAAATGAAGCCCAAGATTCAGATAATGTCATAAGCACAAACAAAGTATTTCTTAGTTTATTTATTTATTAATTCTCTGCCTACCTTGCAAAGTTATGAACAGACAAAAAATTAATGCTGGTAAAAAAAAAAACAACTAATCAGTGTCAAAATAGCTTTTACATCAATGAGAAGAATAATCCTATTTGCACTTGCTTCTCTGCTACACTAAAATTAGTAGTTTGGTGAAGATCATATATACTCAACCTTTTTTTATCAGTCAAAAGGTAAAAGGACCTCCCGTTTCTGCATTCTAGAGAAAATAGTGCCAATAATCTAATTAGATGATCAAGAAATTATAATCAGAGTGACTTCGAAATAGATAAGGTACTGTTGAACTTGATTTTAGAAAATAACTTGTAATCAACTACTATTCCCAGCACCTGACACCACATGTATATGCGTACAATACAAAAAATATGTATTTGACTATAACAACAAAGATTAACTTAAATCACAAATTCACAACCACATAAAGTTGTAATATAGTTTAAAATCCACAAGCGAGAGAGAATACCCTGCCGTTCATGGCGTTGAGAGCATTCTGTGCTTCAGTCTCTGAATCAAAGGTGACAAAACCAAACCCTTTATTCCTTTTCGTTTTGGAGTCATAAACTAGCCTGGCTGCAGCACAAAGAATTCAGACATTTATCAGAAAGAAATGCCAGGATTACTATCAATTTCAAAAAAATGGAAGCAAAATAGCAATACCAGAAACCCCTTACCATCTGCAACCACGCCAAAAGGAGAAAACAGCCTCCCCAGTCCTTCATTCGTGGTGTAAAATGACAGCCCTTTGTAGAGGGGAAACCAGGAATTAGCAAGCGTCGGAGAGAGAGAGAGAGAGAGAGAGACTTACGGCTCACAAAGAGCTTGCTAGAAAGTTGCCCCGCCATCAGGAGCCACGACTGCGAGCGATTCGGATTTGCTTGGACCGAATAGAAACTAGGTAAAGAGGAGAAATAACTGTAATATCAGAAACCATGAGGCGGACACTTTAAATACTGGAAACTTCACTCCATAACTGGGAATTTGTAACATTTTAGTACATTTAATTTTATATTAAATAAATCAAAAAATACTATTTAAACACGTTAACTAGGATATTTTTAATTTAATAAAATTCTTATTTTAACATATTATATATTTATATTAAAAATTTGGCAAACCAGTGTTTTTAATTTAAATATATTAACGGCAGTCGTTATTTGATTCACTTAATTTTTAATATCTAAATATTTCATAAAAATAAAAAATAACAAATATCGCAAAAATATATAAATATACAAATAGCACTTCTACTTCTATCAATCTAAAAGATACAAACATGGAGCCGTCTCATGTTTCGATATTTTCCGTGACTCATCGCTAATAATGTAATTCTGTCATGCAAAATCATTATAAACAACAATTCATCTCTTATCTAAAATCAGAACGAAAATTAAAACTGTTAAATCACTCAATTCTCCTTTAATATCAGTCATACACTAAATACACAAATGTCACAACACATGTTAAAATTGAAAGCATTTCATCTCCGTAAATAAAATTTGGGCTTTACCAATCCTGCTGAAGTAAGCCCTAATTCGATTGCTTTCAGAGGGTTTTGATTTCCCCGATACCGATAACGATAGCAAACCACAGGGGTTTTTAATTAAAACATACCATACCCAAATTAATACGGCTGAATTGGCCCGTAAAACCATTCAAATCCAAGGACGCGAAACTACAGCCAGAAACAGATGATTGTATTCCATATCTGCAACTTCACAACCGGACCAAGCAGATCCAAATTCACATCTGAACAAACTTGAAGGCCAATAACACGAAATAAACCCTAACGCTAACCCTAACCCTAAATATTCAGAAAACATGTAGGATAGATTTCCATAAAACACAAAACCTAATCAATCCATCAATCATACAAGCTTCAGGAACTGGTGAACTTGGTCACCGCCTTTGTACCCTCCGAGACGGCATGCTTGGCTAATTCACCGGGCAAGACGAGCCTGACCGCAGTCTGGATCTCGCGGGAGGTAATCGTCGGCTTCTTGTTGTAGCGAGCGAGTCTGGAAGCCTCCTGAGCGAGCTTCTCAAAGATGTCGTTGATGAAACTGTTCATAATTCCCATTGCCTTGCTCGAGATCCCGATGTCGGGATGGACCTGCTTCAGCACCTTGAAGATGTAGATCTTGTACGTTTCCACGCTCTTGGCCTTCTTCTTCTTCTTCTTGTCTCCGGCGGCGGCTCCGCCCTCCTTCGGCAGCTTCTTCCCGGCCTTCGGCTTCTTCTCCGCCGGAGCCTTCTCCGCCACCGTGGTCTTCTTTTCCTCCGCCGGCTTCTTCTCGGCGGGCTTCTTCTCGGCCTTCGGTGCCATGAGAATCAAGAGCTGGAGTCTGGAATCGAAAGAAAAAAAGAAAACAAGTGATGGGATAACAATCGCTTTGAACTGGTAGCGTGAAGATAAGGGCCGCAATGAAACGTATATAAAGGAGGATTGACGAAGGCTCATTGGGTAACGAGGTTTCACGCGGATGCATGACCTGGCAGCTGTCCGTGGCCGTTGGATTCATCCGCTGGAGCGAATGATTGAATGAACGGTTGATACGTGAGTCGCTTTGATTTTTGGGGTTAAATAAATGGAGGGAACGCTTTAGAATTTGGATTGGCGCGCTTCTTTGGGTCTAAATTGAAGCGCCCTATGTATCAACATTCTTTATTCTGGGTTGATGTCTGTTGATGATGTAAAATAAAAATGTTAAAACAACAGTTACATCTTTCGCTAATGATTATATATTAAAATAAAATGTTTTACTATTACAAAAAATACCGTTATTTTTAAGTTATTCTAACTCTATTTCTAGTATTATGCAATGTCTTCTTTTTATAGAAAAATAAAAATTGGTTATTCAATACTTGGAATTTAGTATTATGTTAAAAACTTGAAATGCAAATGTAAATAAAATATTGGGTAGTGTGGTAAAAGAAAAACAAAAGAAGTGGCAAAAATTTGCTTATCTTCCATAGAACACTCAAGTACTATTTGAATGTTGGTTATTATTTAAACTCAGTGCAATTTAAGCAAGTTTCTATTAAAGTTACTATTTTATTGTTTTAATAAGTCCATTTTGAAGTAGAGATTGAGATTGTAATGGAGGCATCGGTTAATGTTAGTTGGTGTTTTAGAATAGGTGAAATATGGCAAAATAATTGAGTTGATTAAGACATTAATCGTGTTGTGGTAATACAGAAAAATGATATAATATAACTGAGAAAATATAATATTCAAAATAGATAAATGAATGTCTGAGGCAAGACATTTCTAAAAAAATATTTTTAGTATGGTAATTTCTCTCATTGGGTGCAATGGTTTATAGAAATTCTAATTTTAGGATAAAATGCCTAACTAATAAATTAAAATTGTACTTTTTGATTTCTTGTATCACCAAGAACTCAAACCTAACAATTGAGAGTAATAGAGAATAAATATAGAGACTATTGATAGCAAAAAAATGAAGAAATGTTGATTTTTCACTCACTTTGCACTTCAAATGTCCAAAGTCTATATAGACAATAAAATGGTGCTTAACAATAGGCACATGAATTCAATAACACAACCTAATGATGTTTTATCATATTTTTTGTTATGAGAAAATATGTTTGATGAAAAATCAATCTTAAAATTAAAATTTTTTAATGAGAATTTCATATTTCAAAATAAGTTTTTCATATTTCGAAATAAACATGATTAGTGTTTTGGCGCGAATGTTCAAATGTTTGAAAAATTCAAAATTCATGCATTATGTTTTGAAACTAAGTTTTCATATTTCAAAACATCATTCTGTCATGTTTCTATATATGTTTCGAAATGTCTTTTGTTAATATTTCAATATTGTTTGCTAAGTTTATATGTTATATTTCAAAACCTATTTGAAATCTAAGTATATGTTTTGAAACCTATATAGTATGTTTCAAAATTTCTGTCAATTCTATCAATAGAGCATTTAAAAATGTGTTGCATATGTTTTGATATATGTTTTTGAAGTATATTTCGAAACTTCAGAACATGTTTCAAAACATTTAACTCTGTTAACATAATATTTGAAAAAACTGACATCATTTTGCACTTTAATTCAAAAACTATTTAAAAGTTATCTTTTGACTTAATCTTCATACCGTGATGTTTCAATTTCAAATATTTTGAAAGTGGAGAATAAAACAAAATCATTTTATTTTTAAAGCATTGTATCTTACTCATTATGTCACTAAGTGTATAACCAGCTGTAAAGGCCGGATGTTTCGAAACATGTGATATATGTTTCGAAACCTTAGTGTAATAGAATGTTGTTTCGAAACCTATAAGGTGTGTTTCGAAATCTACTTTATCATATTGTCTCTAACGATTATAATTAGTCAAAATTATATTTCTTAGCATTTATATCAGTTATTTGAATACAAGAAAGAGCTCCAACAAGCACATACACGAGTATACAACAACAAGAGATATTACCACACTCTCAAGCACAAGTGAACAAAATCCTTTCGAAAAGCTCTAAAAAAAAAAATCATTCATTCAATCCTTAGTGTGCATTGTGGTGTGAAAAGGAGAAGCAAACTGAAACCGACATCTTATTCTTCTAAGCTATTTTCACCTCATACCAATAGGTTGTACAACCATTTGGTAAGGTTTTCATTACATTAAAGCTGTTGGGTTGTAAAAGATAAGTTTTATTTATCTTATTGTAAGGTTTGAGTTGAGTCCGTAAAAATTCATTGGGTAAGATTTTAGGGTGAATCGTGATAAAACCCTTGGTGTGGTTGATCACTAGTAAAAGTGATTGTATTTGAAAATTCTTCAAGTGGGTAAACTTGAAGGTAGTGGAGTAGGCGGGTGTCAAACCACTATAAATCTTGTGTGCACTTACTTTACCATTTCACTTACCTATTGTCATTGTTCATGCTTTCAAAAGAAACGTTTTCAAAAGCTAAACATTTCAAAATAAGCAAAACAGAAAGGAAAGTTTCGAAACACTCTCTTAGGTTTCGAAACATACTTAACAGAAATGTTGGTTTTGAAACATACAAACTTAGGTTTCGAAACATACTTAACAGAAAATGTTGATTTCGAAACAAACTCCTTGATATTTCAAAACATTGTGTTTTGTCATTAATAAGTCTTTAATCTATCAAAAAATTTACCCTAATCCCAATTCACCCCCATCTTAGGATATATTTGCCATCATTTAGAACTAACAAATGAAATATCATATCTTTTGATAATAGATTTGTCATTTGAAAAGATCACAACACTTCAAATTAAAGACATAACTTCAAAATTTTTGAACCATTGCAAGTTTGGAACATTATAATTCAAATGCTCGGATTGGGAGTCGACTTTCTACAATAAAAGTCGACTTTCATTCTGAAGGAGTCAACTCCCAGAGAGCAAAAGTCGACTATATCAAGGCTTTAGTCAATCTGGTCGATAGCTTATTATGTAAAGTCGATTTAACCGAGAGCCACTCTCTTGGACAGTCGACTCCAAATTTCTAAAAGTCGATTTTTAATAAATAAATTATAAAATTGATATATATTATTATTAGATAATATTAATATATAACAAATTGATGCCTCCGCCTCATCTATAAACTATAGTGTATCAAAACTTGTATTTATTTGATTTCTTTTGCAAAAGATCACCCCATTTGTTGTTAAAATAAATACGTGTTAACTATTTCACCTTTTTAACTTCCCTACTCTATTACGTATTATAATCCTACCAACAATCAATTGTGGCAATCAAATGGGGCAGCGGGTTTGTCATCGAGTGGCTACACCAAAACCTTCGACAACTATTGGGTTTTTTTCAATCAACAATGACAAAATAGGCTATCTAGATTTTTTCTATCCAATCACTAATAGACTATATTAGACAATAAAATGGTGCTTAACAATAGACACATTAATTTAAGAATACAACCTAATGAGATATCATATCTTTTGATAATAGACTTGTCATTTAAAAATATCACAATACTTCAAATTAAAAATATAACTTCAAAATTTAAAAACCATATTGAACCATTGCAAGTTTGGAACATTATAATTCAAATGTTTGGATTGAGAGCCGACTTTCTATAATAAAAGTAGATTTTCATTAAGAAATAGTCGACTCCCAGAGAGCAAAAGTCAACTATATAAACGCTTTAATCAATCTGGTTGAGAGCTTATTATGTAGAGTCGATTTAATAGAGAGTCACTCTCTTAGATAGTCAACTCCCACGCGATGATATAGTCAACTTTTTAGTAAATAAATCATAATATATATTATTATTAAATAATAGTAATATATAACAAATCGATACCACCACCTCTGTAAACTATAGTGTATCGAAACTTGTATTCATTTGGTTTATTTTGCAAGAGATCACCTCGTTTGTTGTTAAAATAAAGACGTGTTAACTATTTTACCCCTTTAACTTCCCTATTTTACTACGTATTATAATTCTGCTAATAATCAATTGTGGTGATAAAATAGGGCAATGGGTTTGTCATCAAGTGGCTACGCCAAAATCTTCAACAATTATAGGTTTTTTTTTCAATCGACAATAACAATGACAAAATAGGCTATCTAGAGTTTTTCTATCCAATCACTAATAAAACTTTTTTATTTTCCTTTACAACATTTTGTGTAAAATGTATCGAGTAAGATAGATATTTAGCTTGTAGTTTTTTATTTTTGATTTGAGTCATAATTGTTCTTTTATCTTTTGATCTATCTAGACTATTCTATTCAATCACCAATAAAGCTTTTCATTTTACTTTGCAACATCTTGTGTAGAATGTATTAGGTATGATTGAGATTTGGATTGGAGTTTTTGATTTGGGTCGTAACTATTCCTTTATCTATTGTTTATGATAATTTATTTGTCTCTTTTTTTTAATAAAGAATATCCGGATTTGATTTGTTATTTTTGTTGGGAGTTGCAAATACATATAATCATTTATAAAATTTTATCAAGAGAGCTCTACATGAAGAACCCCATAATTGGGGTTACAAACACCACATAAACCTAGTTTTGGGTATTTGTATGAATATAATTATTGTATTAATTTTAATGATATTTTGATGATAAATTTTGGTTTCACAAAATTTTAAATAAATAATATTGAAACACTTATTTCTATAGTCAAATGTCAAAATAATCGATGGAGATATGTTACATGTTAACCTATTATTATATTATTATCTCATTGACAAACCTTTTTATAGTTAAAATAATAGATCGATTTTTACAAACTATTGATCGGTCTTAAAAACTATTGGTTGTCCATTATATATACTCTCTGTCACTTACTAAGTTACTATTGACAGTTACCATATAATTTTGAGTCAAAAGTTATAAGAATTGTTGACTTATGCTTAGTTTGACAAAGCGGTTTAACAACTTATAAGCTATTAAAAAAAGTTGATAGAGTATTTGGATGCATATAACAATGTTTACACTGGGTAGCTTAAACACTACTCCAACAACATTTGAAGAAAGCTACATGGGGCAGCTTTTGCAAAAGCTATATACTTAAAAAATTGAGTTGGTCGGTTCATTTACGGATTTACCCTCATAGATTCTTCCTATTTCCAACCCATACCCCCATCTTCTTCATCCTCTGCAACGCCATTCCCCCCGCCACCAGACCTTCTCCGACATCCACAGTCGCGTCGTTCGCTGCAATAGCCTTTGTCGTCACCCCAACTGTCCTCGTTGCTCATCATCTAGCACCCCAGTGGTCGCCGTCGCCCCAGCTCGTCGTCCGTCATCCATCGCCCCCCGCCTGTCATTCGCCGCTTATGTGGCCTCTATCGCCGCCTCCTCTAATCGTCGCCATTGCCCCTATCTGCCAATCCCGTTGACTCTATCTGCCAATCTCGTTGCCTCCATTGTTCGTTTACTGTATGTGTGTGTGTATATATAACATATATTATATATAGTTAAATATATATGTATATATGTATAAATGTTAACATATATATATTATAAATATTAATGTATGTTATATTAATATATTTAATTTTTGTATTAAAATTTAATATTTTTTAATTTTATTTCTATTATTGAGCAATATGTCTATTTTATTTTTTTTTTGTCAAATTCTGATAGTTTATCAATTTTTACAAACCAAACACATAAATATTAAAAGTATATTTACCCAAACACGTTATTATCTTAAACGCTACTCAATTTAAACGCTATCAACTACTTAAATACTACTAAAAAAAGTTTAGTCAAACTAGCCCTTATTTCTATAAATAGCCCATTTAAATATTTGAAATTAGTAGATCGTTTATTCAAATCAATCGACCAGTTTTATTTCAAAAACTTAAACAACTAATTATACTTAATATTTACATGTTGAATTTCTCAATCCTTTTGACTTGAACGGTTATATTTTTTGAAATGGGCAATAAATATTATAAATAAAAGTTCATTTGAAACTCAAATAAGACAGATTATTTGTGCTTTACATATTTCAAATTATCAAAACTCTAAAATCTTATTGCACTTGATCTTTTTACTTTCAATCTTCTTTGTTAAGTGCTTGAATCTTCATTGTATTTTTTCAACCTTGTTTGAGCAAGATTTATGTCCAAGGGTATTAATTTAGAAGTGTTACTATCACTTTCATTTTTTTGTAATTTATAAAATTTAGAGGTTGTACTAGAAGAACTAGAGGTTTGCTTGTTAATAAATATAGTAAAGTTCAAAATCTCTTACTAAAAAAGTCATAGTAGTGGACGTCGTAGGTTAGTTTGGTTCAAACTACTATAAATTACTGTGTTATTTGCATATTTGTATTTATAATTTATTATTTTTATATTTCCCTTAAAAAATTTTACAATATTTAAAAATCTTTTTATAACACCCAATTGAAGTATATGGTATCAAGCTTTCATCAACATGTCAAAACACAAAGAAATGAGCAAGAAGAACCGAAAGAGGAGCTTTTAGCATGAAAAAATTAAATCTTTTTGCGTTTTTAATATTTTATCTAAAGCTTTCAATTTTGATAATAAAGACTCGATTTAAGAATTTGGGTGCAATTTTATCTTGCAATTAAAATTGATTAGAGAGGCGTGTGGCTTTGCCCAGGTGGTACGTCACTTGGCAATTTGAGTGGGCCTCATTTTCATTGTTATTGAAAAAAAAATAAAAAATAAAAAATAAAAATCAAATTAATTGGGCCAAGACTAATATTTTTCCCCCTCCCTTTTCCTAGCTCATTCATCGTCATAGTCACGACCTTGCGCCTTCCCCATGGCCGCTGGTTGGTTAGTTTCACCATGGTCGTGACCTTACGTTTTCCCATGGCTGACTTCACATCAATCTTGTTCCCTATGGCTAACGATTGATTGATTCAAACGCATAGTGATCTTTGACGATGATGGCCGACTTCTTGTGGGTTGTGGCTTGTCATAGTGAATACGCCATGGCTATGACTATGGCGATGGGTTGCCATGATCGCCTTCGCCTCGACGATTCACCGTGGTTGTGGCCAAAGCCAATGTCTACCATGATCGACGATCCACATCTTGCCTTGGGCGCTGGCTTGCCATGGTTATTCTTGTTGCCATGGCTTTTGATCTTCTCCCATATTCGCGGCTTCTTGTCTTCTTATTCGATCGACCCCTTTGTTTTAACTTAATTTTTTATTTTTATTTTTCAACAAGAATCAATGTGGGGTCCACTCAAATTGTCAGGTGGCATGTCACCTGGGCAAAGTCACACGCCTCTCCAATTAATTTTGACCGCGAAATAAAATTACACCAAATTTATCAAATTGAGTTCTTATTGTCAAAATTAAAATTTTTAGAAAAAATTACAAAAATATAAAAATATTTAATTTTTTCATGCTAAAAAATCAAAAAATAATAATAATAAATTTAACGCTGGTCGAAAAATTCAAATCATAGTCGTTAAACTAGAGTTTCCACCACCATTAAACTAGAGTTTCCACCACCAGGCTTAGCATTTGTGGTTAATAAAAGTCAGATGAATGAAGTAGGAAGGAGGTAGAGATTTTTTTTTTTAAATTTTTAGTTATTTTTAAAATTTTATTTAGGGTATAAGTATAAAATTTTTAAATTAAGAGTATATTATATATATATATATAAAATAAGGGTATTTTAATTTCAGCCCATGTCATATCGGATTAAAAAATTTGATATGGTTGAAGACCAAATAAATTTGATTCGAATTTCAAGTCAAAAAATTTTAAAAATTAATTTTTAATTTGATTTAGTATAATTTTTAAAACTGAATAAATATAATAATACATATAATGTCATATGTATTATATATACACAATAATATATAAATTGCTGTAAATTAATTAGACCAATCGAATCTGCCTTTATTCATTTAAATTTGTTATTAATTTTAATTTAAATTAGACCAATTGACCTCCCCTGCACGGGGTACATAAGAGGCTAAAAGAGAATTTTCGTAAAATGCAGCTCTGGTGCGGTAGTGTCCAACGGACCAACGGTGGACCACCATCAATCATAAGATAAAGCCCTCCCGTTGCTCGCAAAGGCCGTAACCCTAATATCTTGTTCACTCTTCGCCGCCCCCTCGCTCTCTGCAAGCCAGGCCAGCGTAGTCTCCAATTTTTTCTGCGAGGTAAACTTCTCTCTCTCACACACACACACACGATCTTGATCAGATTCTTTACTTTGGTTTTTTTTTTTTCTCCTCTTTCTAATTTTTCACAAATAAATGATACGTTCGTCGTGCGAATATAAATCTGCTTATCTTGTCTTGTTTGGCCATCCCATCTGGAGCATTACAGCAATTTGTTTAGCCAGTACCTTTTTCTTCTCGTCGTATGGGTTTTGAGTTTGTGAGGGATTGGATGTCGGTGACTCGGTGATCACGATCATACCTGATTTCCCGTACATTGGCATCTTGTCCGTGTGGCAATTATCTGAAAAGGAAGAGAACCGAAATCGTGTTTTAAATTTTAAGCCTCGGGATTTTATGATCATCATGTATTATCTGAAGTAAAGGTAGTTATTCTTCCATGTATCAGTGTGAATATGGCCGTGGCTCGTGCATGGTCCGTATCCATTAAGTTGGAAGATTGCAGAGTTTTTATTTTTTTGTTTGGGGGTGGGGGGGACCAAACATGGTTGGGTTGCATATTTGATTTAGCAAATTAGTCTGTTCGGAAGGTATTTCCTAATGCATTGTGTCTTGATGTTTTGTTCCCAAGAATCTGAAACACAGCTGAAATGATTGAACTCATATATTGGATCGCAACTTATATATTTAAGAGTTTGGATGATTGATCTGTTTCAGAAGTTCAATTTACATGGGCTTGGGAAAATAAGGGAATATCTCCAAAATTAGTTCTGTTTGAGAAATTTTCAACTTGAGAAATACATACAGATTGATATTCTAGTCATCTTTTTTTTTTCAATTGATTCAAGCTCATTGTGACCTTTCTTTGGTCCCTTTTTATTTTTTGAATCATTTAAGTAGGTTGGTTCTCACATGTGTGTAACTACTACAAGGTGAATGATGGATACTTTGATGCCCGCGGAGGCTGATATTTTATTAATTTGTGGTCCTTTTATTCATGAGTGGAGTGCCTTCATTTTTGAACCATTGACATGTTTTTATAAATCTTCCGGCAAATGAAACTTGGTAATGTGATTTCATTTATGAGTGAAGTTGCCTTCATGTTTGAACCATTGACATGTTTTTATAAATCTTCCAGCAATTGAAACTTTGTAATGTGATTTCAATAATGAAATGTAAAGTTCAGTTACTTTTCACTAATCTCGAATGTTCAAGGATGAGGTGTAGATCATTTTACCTGTTTCTTTGGCTAGTAAGACTAAGAGCATATGTTCACCTTTGTCGTGGATGATATTCAAAGACTAGGTGTAGATCACTGTAGTTTATGTTTCAGAGCATAGTAGTACACTATTTGAAGAACCTCTGTTTATTGTTAGCTACGTATTTTGAGTACCATCTTGTCTAAGTTATGAGATATTTTTTTTCTTGAAAATATGTATATTTTGGTGGTCTCTTTAGCTTTATTTATTCCATCTAATTCATGGAACCAACTTATTCCAACAACTACTTCCCATAGTTAAGTGTCAGTTGACATAAAACTCACTTGGTGCTAAAACTACAACCTTTTAGACTGTATTGTGGTCTGTCTCTCACATGGAGCAGAGACAACTTTGTGGACGGGGTTTGCCTTTGATGCAGGACAGTGGCTGTGAATTTACTTAGATGCATACCTATAGTGATCTATTAATACACCTTGACCAACTATATTTTGTGGG
This sequence comes from Diospyros lotus, assembly GCF_014633365.1. Classification (NCBI taxonomy): domain Eukaryota; kingdom Viridiplantae; phylum Streptophyta; class Magnoliopsida; order Ericales; family Ebenaceae; genus Diospyros; species Diospyros lotus. The sequence continues at coordinate 29,428,374 of NC_068340.1, read as the reverse complement.
AAAACTGATTGTTAGTCCTTGGTGCTACGTAATCTTTGATGACTGTGGTTTATTCTATTCATTTTCCTACTGGTGTAATCAGCCTTAGCTAATGTTTGCCGTGTCTGAATAAATATCATGGGCTATTTTAACAGATTGATTTCTATTGTCATTTCCACAGCACTGTGCACTTGCAATAATGGTGAGGGTTAGTGTTCTGAATGATGCTTTAAAGAGCATGTACAATGCAGAGAAGAGAGGCAAACGACAGGTTATGATCAGGCCATCCTCTAAAGTGATAATCAAATTTCTCCTCGTCATGCAGAAGCATGGTCTGTTCTCTTGCATCATTTATCAGGCAGTTTTTGAATGTTTAATTTTTTCTTTGGAAAATTATAATTCATATTTATTGAACGTTCAATTTGTTTTGTAGGTTACATTGGTGAATTTGAGTACGTCGATGATCACAGAGCTGGAAAAATTGTAGTTGAATTGAATGGAAGGCTGAACAAATGTGGGGTTATTAGTCCCCGTTTTGATGTTGGGGTGAAAGAGATCGAACCTTGGACCGCACGACTGCTTCCATCCAGACAGGTTACCCTTGGAAACTCTGTTATTTATTATGCTTTATAAAAGGTGTTTTTATTTATAGAGGCGGAAACTAGAGACTAATTACTTTTGAGTATTTGAAGTTGGAAGACAGATGCATAGCATGCCTGATTAACTAATATGGTTCTTCCTGGTGCTTCATTTTATTTCAAACTGATATACATTGAACTTATGTGATGACGGGCGTTTAACTAATGGTGCAGTTTGGCTACATTGTGCTGACAACTTCAGCGGGCATCATGGATCATGAAGAAGCAAGAAGAAAGAATGTTGGTGGCAAAGTACTTGGCTTCTTTTATTGAGATGAGTTTTGGAGGATTGTCTTTATGAGTTTTCGTCTTAGCCGTATTTATTTTTTGTTTTTAATATTGAGGAACCATGCTTTATGCTGGAATTTTGCATTTGAGGGTTTTTGGACAATAAGTTTGCATTCTGTGTCCTTTTTTTATTTATGTTTTTAATGAATGCCAGCGTGAATGGTGCATTAATTGGATCATGGTGTTGGGTGGGTGATTCATCTGCTACTGATAAGCGTGCGTTGCTGGGATTGCATTTCTTCTGCTACTAAGATTATTCTGCCTCGCCTTATATATATATATATAGCTACCTACTACTACATATATATTGAAATCATCACACGAAGGCCCATCTCATCAGTGCTGGACAAACAATCATTGCTTAGTACCATTCATAAAGAATTTTATGTTATGATATTTTTATAAACAAGCAAATGATTATCTCATGTGCCGTGATTGCTCTTAGTCCGACTCTAATTTAAAGTTATTTGTGTCTACAATTATTCCTCACAAAAAAGTAATATATATATATATATATAGTATTAAGATACACCTCCATTTATTTTTGTATTCAAATACGTCTATTATGGCATGGATCATATATTTCTTCAACTGGTGAAATGATTGGGCAATAACAAGGCCACTGTCAAAGTCAACTCTCTAAATTATAGTAGTTTACTTTTTATTCGGTATGTGTTCCGTGTTCGCACATACAATAAGTGTACAAATACTTGGAATAATCTAAAAAAAAATATTTCAGATACCTTATATGACTGATATGTGTATTAGTAATTCTGTCAAATCAAAAGTATATAAAAATAGGGTTATATTAATAAGGGTAAATAGAATTTAATATATTTTATTTTTAATAAATATTTAAAGGGGGTAGTTTTTCAAGATGTTCTTTTATTAATACGGAATTTAATACTAATTAAATATTTTTTATTATATATATACACATAATGAATGTCATTTAAATAATTTCCTGTCTTAACAAAAAAAAAATATCACGAAAAATATTTTTTATAGTTAAATATTAAAGTAATGTGTAATTATTATATTTTATTTAAAAATGAAAAAATATTAAACATATCTGCACTCACCCAATAAATATAATATATAATTTAGGAAAGTGTATAGAATTAATTTATAAACACACGATGATTAGATCATCCTGTATTTAAGTAATGTATGTATGTATGTATTGGTTGAGTTTTAGAAAGGGGAGGGGAGGCTATTATATTATATTATAGAAAGAAAAGGGTTAGGAGCAATCATGATCTGGCAGGGTATGATTGGAATGCTCTAAGGGCTCTTCGAGTTCCCGCCAGCATCTGACAGTTGTACGTAGCTCCATGAGTCATGACTCATGACTTCAGACCAGATCTATATACTCTCCTATGCCATTATTGAATAGGATGCCAGCTCAGATACTCCTTTCCAATCCCCTGCGACGCACGAGTGTTTCCCACCGTGGAAACGCGCTAGGTTTCCCAATTAAATCTCGACACGCCCGCACAAATTCAAACTAATATTTCCGTTTGTACTATATATATCTGAACCACCAGAACGTGGAGATGCTAGCCTGCGCCGCGGAGCATTCGACGCACGCTGAAAGAGGGCAGAAATACAGAACAGCTATAGAGAGAGAGAGAGACAGAGAGAGAGAGAGAGTGAAAAAGAAAGAGAAAGAGAAAGAGTGGTGCGCGAGATAGCCATCATCGTAGACGCAGCTTGCAGGAAGGACGGTGAAAGTTTCTTTCGGTGAGTACACAAACACTCTCTCTCTCTCTCTCGATCTTCTTCGGTCATGGCCGATCTCTTTTCGGATTTTCTCTCTCTTTGTTCCTGATCCCGTATTTCCTAGTGTGAGTTTCTGTTCATCTTCATGTTTTTTGGGGCTCTGGATTCTCGTTTCTAATTTTTGATTTCTTTCAGAAATATAAGTAGATTGTATATTGTTAGGGTTTTGGGATCGATTGTTCAATGGCCGCTCCACCTGCAAGGGCTCGAGCCGATTACGATTACCTCATAAAGCTCCTCTTGATCGGCGACAGCGGTACGCCCTTCGCTTTTCTCATTTTCAACAAAATATTTTGAAAGTTTCAAATGTATGTTTGTGTGGACTACGGATCGCCTTCCTGATTTTGAATATGTTGAGTGAGATGGGGCCGTGTTGCTGTGGTCGCTTTCTTCTTTGACATTTCAGGAATTTAGGCATTAAGTAGTTGATTTTTAGATGGATCTAGTCCAAATCGGATTCTCTGGACCTAATTCAGAGCATATATAAGTCAAATATTTCAGATATTCGTGGGCTGGATTCAGAATAAGAGAAAAACTTGCTTACTCATGTATCTAGCGCATCCGGGGTTGTGCTGGTGTTATGATGTTGAAAATGGAGATAAAGTCGTGCTGTTAATTTTGAGATGCGCCACTCTTTTGGCCTATGGGATATAATTTGGTCAAAAGACCATATTTGTTATAGAAGAAAAGAAGTACGAAAGGTCATTTATTTGTGTACGCTTGCTTTTGTGATTTGAGATTTTTTGAGGGGGTTGTTTTGATTTGTGGCAACCATACGTTCCCAATATTGCCAAAGTTTTTGGTATTATTTTTAGTTTCTTACAAGTAACCCTCCTGTGTTGTTTTACTATTATTTGAAGTGCATCTCCTGACTGATTGTCTGGTTCTTAATGATAACCAGAGTCTGCAATGTGATCATGACATGCAAAAATTAATTAGTCTATAATGTCTTGTGATCAGGAAGATATGTTGTCTGATTTTTCATGTTGCTCTTGACTACCATAGGCATGAGATTCATAGTTTGGGTAGTTTTCTCTTCAAGCATTCTTGCCTTTAGGATTAGCTATGTAAAAATCATGACATTATGGTGATTTTAGCTTTTCCACTGAGTCACCGTATCTTGGTTCTCTCGGCATTCATTTGGTTATCCTTTGATGAATTTATTGAATTTGCGGATGATAGTCTTATTAAAGGAAGAAAATTTTGTGTTTGTCAGTTTTGCATATGCAAAACTGATTGTGAATCTGGAAATGATCTTTTAATTCATTTTGTGCCTAGTGAGTTGTGGACCTTCATGCTTGAGCATTTATGGCATGGTGTGGGTGTTTCCAACTACTGTTTTGACTTGTACTCTTTGGAGGACTGACGGGAGGGAAGAAGAAAGTTGGTTATTAGTCCCTCACTTTTTCGTTGTGTTATATTTCAAGTAAGTATTTAGGTGAAATTCAATAAGATTGAGGTGTGCCTATTTTCAAGTTGAGGGTCGAATAAATTTTTTTTTATATAGTTGAAGTATCAAAATGAGACTAAAGAATAAAAACATTCCATGTGGTTGATCCCAAGTAGATGTGGAAAAATGGCTTTAGTAATATTTTCAGGCAGAATAGGTCCATCCTTGAACCAATTTTTGGATTTCTTCATTTTTTTGAGGAATGATTTACAGCTGTACATTTTACTTCCATGTGCACTTTCTTGAATATCATTTCTTCAATGCTGATATATCTAGCAGCAGCTAGGCACTTTGTTTGAAGAGTTGGGTCTTTGATTCAGATTCCTTCCTCATTCTCCTCTTGATTGAAGCTAAAAAATGAAAGAAGGAAATAAAAGAAAAATATGATGGATCATTCTTTGCTTCTATATCTGTGGGGTTATTTCTTATTGTTTAACTTAGTGGGGTATTTAACTTGACAATCAAATGTCTATGCTTCTGTGAGAGATACTCAGCTTGGAAAAACGTTTGCAAAGGTTTGAGCATGCAAGTCATTTTCTTTATCTGTGATTTTTTCCATGCCTTTTCTTCATCATTAGCAACCACATAGCTGCTTGGTTGGTTTGATTATGCTCAGCTGGGAACTTTTTATTTGCTGGATCAAGTTTCTATGATTCTATTGTGTTCTATAAACAAGACATGAGTTCCTTGTTTAATGCAATTATAGTTACTTATTTAGAAAAAAGATGTTCCACGAACAAGGATCTGGCTGTTAGTTTGGGGACCAATGGCCTTGGTTGCATATTAAAAGGTGTTTTGGGTGCCTGCCATCCATGCATGAAGGCACTGTTAAACCTTTTTTTCGATTTCCTTAAGAGTATCTCTCAACTTGTATATGTGTGGGAAAAGAAAAGGAAAGGGAAATGAAGGGTTCAAGTCCTCCTTTTTTAGCTTGGGTTAGAAAATGAGATGAAAATTAAACAAACACTCATAAAATATTCAATTTTAATGTGGTTGCCTACAAAATATGTGTACATGTAACAAAATTTTCTTCTTTCCATTTTCATTTTGGTTGAGAAATATTCACTCAAGTCTAGTTTCAAGATTTTGTGTGAATGTAGAGTAATTAAAATAAAATGCCTTTTGGGCTTAAAAGATGGGCAAGAGAATGTTTGGTTCCTAGGTACTGCATATAACTTTTTAATCATGAAATTGTAGAGCTAATAGAGAAATGGTAGGGATTGCTTTTATTTTATAGAATAAAGTGGTGGACTTGATTTGAAGAGATTGTGAGATCGTACTATTTTTCTCATTGTTTGTTGCTTGTATGAGGTGTCTTAACTCATTTCTGTTCTGGGTGGAAATTCAACTGCGCTAGCCGGTAATTGCTATTACTTGAATGCTTTGAATAGGACAGCTATGCTTTATGAAAGTTATTAGTGTTGGGACTAATGCCCACTGTCCACCATGTTCCAAGTTCTTCTTGAGAGCACAGTAGCAAGCGTTGTTCATTTGTTACTGAACCAACAGTTATAAGATAACTTGGTGTGATCTTGAATACATGATTTTTAAAGATTTTGAGTATTTACAGTAGTTGAATGATTGTCTTATGTGTTTCTCTTTACTTGCTTTGCAGGTGTGGGTAAGAGTTGCCTTCTCTTGCGATTCTCTGATGGTTCCTTCACAACCAGTTTTATCACTACCATTGGGTCTGCAGTCTCTTACATCTAGGTTTAAATCTATTATTAGTTTTTACTTCAATCGGAGGTGCTTCTAACCTCTGCAAGTCCATTCTTCCTGTGCAGCATTGATTTCAAGATAAGAACCATTGAGCTTGATGGCAAACGGATTAAGCTCCAAATATGGGATACAGCTGGTCAGGAGCGGTTTCGAACAATCACTACTGGTAAGTTTCTGGATTTGTTTAGTTCGACTGTTTTAAATGATACAGATGCTGAATTCTGTCTTTCCTATGCTTGCATTGAAGTTAGACGAGGAAGAAATTAGTGAACACCATTGAGACTCTCGGTTTTTACCTGTTAAGTTTTCCCGAGTTGCTGACCAACTTCTATACCACCTTAGTCTTCTCATGCATGAGTCCCAAATATTAAAGGGTGTTATTGCTAATACAATTGCAGCTAGTCCCATCTTTTGAGCTGTTGAATTGTATGAGCACTCCATCATAAAATCTTTTTAATGGGTGTCAGTGTCAAAAACTAATTATTCTTACAATGCCTAGTGGCAGAGCCAAGAAAGATTTTTAGTCCGGGCCAAATTATAATTTTAGCCCTGGCCAAATTATAATTATCTATAATAATATATATAAAAAGTCAGAAAAAGGCGGAGCCACATTATGGCCAGGGCTACCTTTGTGTGCGGGAATGCTATTCTTACAAAATTTTTGTACAAAAAATGCCACAAAAATTACGTGGTATTGATATTATTATTTCTATCACTGGTTCATCAGGCTTGCAATTTTGTCTGGCCTTTTATGTTCTTTAGTAAAGATAGTCCCGTGTAACTTTCTTTTTAATCTTTTGCTTTTAATTATGAATGCTTGGCTAACCCCCCACCTAGTGGGATTAAGGCTTGTGTTGATGATGATGCTTTTAATTATGAATGCTTTCAGCTTACTACCGTGGAGCCATGGGGATTTTGCTGGTGTATGATGTTACAGACGAATCATCTTTCAACAGTAAGTCCAAGATTTATTGAGCATCTTTCTATTTTTTAAAAACTTTTGTTTCTTTGGATTTGATGTTTGATGGCTAACATTTTAAAGAATTGGCCTGTAACGCCTATGCTTTGTGGAACTCTACTAGATGAACTCCATGAAACCATATTTGGTGCAAAATGTGACGTGTTTTAATTGTGTAAATTGTCTAATAATGTCAAAGGCATCATTATGGCACCGTTGGCTAGTGTCACTGGGGTGAATGGTTTGGATCTATATTGCTTTGTAGAACCACTGTGATCATATCATGTGGTTTCACATCTGAGTTGACAAAAAATCTTGTTCTGCTTTTAGATATTAGGAACTGGATTCGCAACATTGAGCAGCATGCTTCTGACAACGTCAACAAGATACTGGTAGGGAACAAGGCTGACATGGACGAAAGCAAAAGGGTATGCGGCTTTGTTTTGTTAGAATTTCCCCCTCCCCCATAGCACCAAAAGGGGGAAAAAAAAAAAAAAAACTCGTTTCAGCTATTTTTATATCATTTGAATTACTTCAGGTAGTGATGTGCAAGTCACGCCTTTAATTTAGTTGCATTTTGACTTTGCTTTTGAATCTTTCATATTAAGGATAACCCCTAATAAAAATCTCTACAGGCTGTGCCAACCTCCAAGGGCCAAGCACTTGCAGATGAATATGGCATTAAATTCTTCGAAACCGTAAGTAATACAAATTGGAATTGTTTAAAAATTTGTTGGAAATAATCTGTGCACATGCCAAAGGTCCTGTTATCTGCAGAGTGCTAAGACGAATCTTAACGTAGAGCAAGTTTTCTTCTCTATAGCAAGGGATATTAAGCAAAGGCTGGCTGATACTGACTCCAAGGCAGAGGTATTTAATTAACTCATATGTTGTTATTGAGAAGAAATCTGATTGTGTTTCGGATCACCATTCTGAATTCTGAACACATTTTTTGTGTTATTTTTGCAGCCTCAGACGATCAAAATCAATCAACCTGACCCGGCAAGTGGTGCTGGTCAAGTTGCACAAAAATCAGCTTGCTGCGGTTCTTGAGCAAACAAGATTTTGCTGGGAGCTAAGCAGAAGAAGAGGAAAGAAAGAAAGAAAAAAAAGGACTAATCGTAATGATGGCTGCTTGTAATTTTTCTAAAATATGATTCTTTCTAAAACTTGTTTTAGTGTGCGGAAGGATAGTGTTTCTTATATTTCAAAGCTTTTTATTTTTGTTGCATATTCGGTGCTGCTACTTTTGCTTGGCATTGGCATGTTGACCTTTATATATTTCACTTTAAATGTGGTTGATACTTGGTAGAAAAAAGTAGATCCTGTGCTCCCATCGTCTGTACCCCAAATTGTTTCTCTAGAAGAAATTGTCACCCGAGTAGTAGGGGATAATGCCATTTCTTTCCTCAACTTCTCGTTAAGTGACCGCGTGATTTAACGTCGTCGAAATGGAAGCCACCTTTGTAACCTCGGCGCCTCTTCCCGGGCAACGTTAACATCAATAATGATACTTTTGCCTGGAAAGGTTGTTCGATTAAATGAAATAACTTTTGGATATTCAGAAAATCCGGTAAAATTGTTTTATCTTATTTTTACAGAACTTTTGTTGTGATCATGAGCGGGTGGATAGGCATTGGGATTGTGGCTCGACGCCAACTTTCCAAGGTCGATCGATTTATTTTTCTCGAGGATTCTACGAATAGCGCGCGACATTTTGAAAATTATGTTCTTCGATCTTGATACAAGAGTTGGAAAAACATGTTTGGTGAATTGATCATTAAAACAGTTAACGGTAATTTAGTTCAATGCTACCCGATTTAGGAAAATGACTGATTTTAAAACCATCGTGGGGAAACTATAAATTTGAGTTATAAAGATGACCATTCCAAAATCACTGAATGCAAACAAATGTCGCACCTCAACGGGCAGGAATAATCACCCACATGGATGCCTGATTTTCAATGGCGACAAAAAAACTTGATGTCTTCGTATATAGGAATCTTCAGGCTCATGGAGGAAGAGAGGGTGGGGAGGCCACGACATAAGAAATAGCATCCAAACTTCAGAATTTACAGGTACAACATAGGGCCTAGGCACAAAATATAGACAGTTCCATCCGGAAATAATTCCCATGGAAACAAAATATAGACAATACTAGGGCCTAGGCACAACATAGTTCGTGTTTAAAATAACTTTTCTAACTAAATCAGAAAAGAAAATAAAAATAAATATAAGCGAACCACATCCTGCTTCAAATTTATAGCATCTAAACGCTGAAATTACAAAAAGCATCAGATCTCCCACACTAACCGCCACTTCACACTAAATATGTGATAACATAAATCAAAACTCGCTTCTATGCACATCAAAGGGACTACCAATTTTACATTTCAGCAAGAAGCTGATTAACACTACAGCTACTATGGATTCAGTTCCTCCTTCCCATATATACGTTGAAGCTCGCGAGTAGCGGCTTGAAATGATTCTGAGGAATAGGGCCAATACGGGGAGAAGAGGGGGGGGGGGGGGGGGGGAGAGGAAGTGTTCAGTTCAGAGAGGCATATTATAAAAGTATTATTAGAGAGAGAGAGAAATTTCAAAATTGGATACAATTTTTAAAACAATAACAAAATAAACTGAGACCAAACATACTCCCTAACTAAAACTGACATACTGTCATTGTGCACAAACTAAAACTCAATGATGAGGCCGGATAAAACATGTAAAAAGATTTGGAGTAGAAGAAAGCGCCAAGGCAGTTTCAGTTTCTAAATTAAGATAGATACTGCCTTGGGGTTTCTCATTTCTCAAGAAATGAATGCGGCAAAAAGGAACCGCAAGTGGCGATCTGTGGTGATTTGAGGCATTGTAGAGGTGATGTGATGGGAGTTTCAATGTGGGAACAAATTTTTACCAGGTTTTGATTTATGAAATTTTTTTGTATGGTTTAAAATTTTGAAAGGACACCATACAGAACACTAAACTTAGAGAATGTCTAAATAGATGAAGTAGAGAATTATCTTAACAAAATAACTTCTCACCTTTCCAAATGCGGAAGGACTTCTGATTGATTGGTGAACCGGTCACAGTTTGAATCGCATCAAACAACTGATTCTCGGGGGTGCTTTTCAACTCTTGAACTATCTGGTAAATTGTCTTCCCACTTTCAAAGTATATGTGATTGTTGGGGTGTTTTGTTTTGCAACCAGCATGACTCTCAAACTTATAAGCATTTAGCACCTTACACAACCCATTGGTTCATAATTAGGCACAGAATGAGACAAATTAAATGAAGAACAGAAAAAAAGTTTTCGATACTCTTACCTTAGAAAAATTGCAGGATTGACACCCACAGAGATAGCCGTTACCCTTTATAATTCCACGGAGCTCCTTATTAAATATGCAAGAGGAGCTTGAGTCACCAGACAACAGCAAGATCAAGAAATGATGATAATGGAACAGACACTTACCTCCCTTGACAAAGAGACATACTTCACAGGGACTCCATCAAACATTCCAGTAGATATCAAACTCTTGACATTTGATGGAAAACTATTTGGAGCCTCTTTTTTAGCCATTTTTTGTTCTGATTTATTCTTGGACACAGACTCAGCTTTAGACTTAGCTACCTGAGGAATGCCTGTGTCAGCAGTTGCAGTTGAGGCATCCAACCCATTATTGGGTGTCTCCGTTGCTTGAACTGAAGATTGATCATATATCAACTCATAGCTGTTCAAGGGCCGAGCCAGTGGGTCAATATCTGGTTCTTCTTGGAAGCCATCAAAAGATATTGTATTAGTCTCTGCCTTACTATAGGAGTGACCAAATGATATGTTTACATCCTCTTTTTCAAAGGCGGAGCTCAGGGATCCAAGAGCAGTTTCACCCTTATTGTATGTATGGCCCATTAATGTTACAGTCTCATGCTCCCTACTGTAAACCTGCCCCATTGATATGAAACTCATTTCATTGCCAGGGTTATAGGCTTGACTTGCAGTCATGCCATCATTATGCTGCTTCAGCGCGTATAAACTATTGTCAGTGTCCTTCACCTGATTAACTTTAACTTTTCTAATTCCACCATAGCTCAGACATGTTTCTGGGTCCTCCATAGTGTTCGATATAGACAAATCCACAGATGAATCATTCCTGTATTGCTCATTGATGCCTTTTCTTCTCATATCAGGGTCATCAGGAACAACTAGAGAAAAGTTTCGTTCGGTAAAACTGAAGGGTCTATTGGTGTCAGCTACAAATAACCGGCCCATAAATTGGCTTGGCACAGCATTCTCCCAAAGAGGAATATTTGCATTTAACATTCCTGTGGTTGATTTACTAATTGGATTTTCTACTGCTTGTTTCTTGCTGAGGAATAGCTCCGGTTCAGTACCATCAGCAAACCATTGATGAGAGCGCTTTGGCTCAATTCTTGATGGGTTACCATATGCTGGTTCCCCATCAGTTAAATGCCCACCATCCTTGGTCATCCAAAATCCCTTGTTTTGGAAAGACTGCCAGAAAAAATTGGGAAAAATACAGATTTTTTATTGTTTCCAGAATGTCGATAAATTTCAAATAATAAGCTGAGTCTGTAAGATTGTAACTATATCATCACATGCAAATGGATACATCCTGAAAACAACCACATACGGATATCAAAATAAGTAAGACACTGAAGTTTAGCATGTGAAGTAATGTCTCTCAGTGATGATCATTGAGTTTGAGTCTCACAAACTTTAACAAACATGAGGGATCAGGTTAATCACATGAAGCACTCGCACTATCACCAAGTACCACTTTACTCTCTTGATCAAGAAATAATATGACATTACTCCATATTTTTTGTAAAAAAGGTCAAATATATCCTTCTAACTTAAAACACTTTAATAGAAAGAATCATAAGACCAAAATGCTCTCAATAATTCAACCTATTGTTTCCTTGTTGTCCATCCCTATTGAACCACCCAGCCTCTCTGTCCACCCCACACTGCTTGCAATCACCCACTGTCTTCGACTCTTCGCCCCACTCCAAACATTTTATTATCCACCAGAACCATCCAAGCCACCACCACAGCCCCACACACGGCCTAAGCTTTCAGGGAACCAAGCCATCACCATCACCATTCACCAAAGAGCTTTTCACCCATCTTTGCTCAGCAATAGAAGCCCTCAAAGCCTTAGTAATAATCAGAACTTCATCAGCCACCATATCACCTCCACCCTCCACTCAAATAAACAGATGGATGTTTTAGATCTCCACAATCCAATAGCATATTTGGCGCCTCCACCACATGTGATTATCAATGTTTTGGCCTGAATATTGGTGATGACTAAAATGGAACAAGGTGGCTTGATGATGCCTGAATGCAAAAATGAGTGGGCTTGGCATGGCCATTGGTGGCAAGGTTAGGCAAGGGCAAGACGACCATGATGGGCTTAGTGGGTAGAATTTGAGCTGTTAGTTGGTATTGGGTCATTTACCAAATGTATACATACAGATGTATTTTTCTCAAAATTAGTAAATGTTATAAATTGATAAAACAGTCGAACTTAAAAGTAAGATCTATATATATTACGCACATATATTAAATATTTGCTTCATCCTAAAATGCAAAAAGCATTTGGCATAATAGTCCTATATAGAATCATGTGCTATTCGCATGACCATTTTCAATCCAAATTTTAGAAGAGAACCCAATAGATGGGGCAATTTCATATTAACGTAAGTGTCAAATTATTTACCATCTCACGTTAATTTATGCAAAGAAAATTTTAGAAAAACATTTTTTATTTAATTTTGTATAAAATTAAATCTTGACAGAGCAAATCTTTTACAATATTTTTTTTTGGGTGTATTTTAACTTTGTATAGAAGTCTTTATATAAAAAGTTTTTATGAGAGCAAAATTTCGACAAAGCAAAAAAAGTTTATCCTAATAATTTTTTTATTATAGCTTTGTATATAAAAATTTTATACAAGCAACTTTGAGAAAATTATATAAAATTTTTACATATCTTTGTCAAAATTTGCTTATACAATTTTTTTTTCTCTTTTAAATTGAAACAAAGTTTCATAGAGACTTTTATACAAATGTATAGTAAAAAATTTGCTAGTGTATGATGCGTTAGACTCAATGAAGTTGGTTTGGCATATGAGAAGAGGACTAAAAAGAAACTTCTAAGAGGATAGTGAATGGAATAAAACAAGTATTTAACAAAAAGGGTAGAGGCAGGCAAACAAAAACCCTTATTGGGAGACACTTAAGTATGATATGAAATATAAACCTACAAAAATAAGGCTATAAATAGAAATGACCGACAATTTATAGTTCATGTAGTCAACCCCATATAATGTAATAATGGCTTGATATGTTATTTATAATTTTCTTGTCAAAACTTTACAACAACAACAACATATCCAGCCTTTATCCCACTATGTGGGGTCGGCTACATGAATTCTAGATTTCCATGTATTTCTATCTTTTGCCATATCTTCATTGAGATCCATACACTTCATATCAAACTTTAATGTCTCCCTCAAAATCTTCTTAGGTCTGCCTCTACCTCTTTTTTTGATTAATTGTTCCATTTCATCAACTCTCCTCACAGGAGCGTCTCTTGGTCTCATTCTCACATGACCAAACCATCTTAGTCTAATCTCTCTCATCTTCTACTCTATTGGCACTACTCCTATCTTATTACGAATAACTTCATTTCTAATTTTATCTTTTCTTGTATGGCCGCACATCCATCTTAACATCCTCATCTCTGCTACACTCGTCTTTTGCTCATGTTGGTATTTGACTACCCAACATTCTGAACCGTACAACAAAACTGGTCTTATAGTTGTCCTATAGAATTTTCCTTTTAATTTTAATAGGATTTTACTATCACATAACACCCCCGATGCATTTCTCCATTTTAGCCAACCTGTCTTAATTCTATGTGTGACATCCTCGTGAATTTTGTGGAAAAAAAATTGTACATATATATATATATATTGCATGAAATTATGTGGCATGAGATGAAAGATACAATTTTTAAATCTAAGTTCTTGCCATTTCCATCTATTTGGATAAGATGACAAATGACATAATTTTTTCATCATTATTTAATGGTTAATTGGACAAAATGCGATAATAATTTATAATGAAAACTAATAATAAAGTTTGACTATTAAAAATTAAAAATCATTTTAATTTTGAAGCAACGCAAAAATGTCCCTTTTTTTATGAATTTTCCATTAATAAAGAATGGTAAGAAACAATGGGCAAGAAGGGGAAGTTTTGGATAAAAATGTGAGACATATGCTCTTCCATTTATGTAAAAAGAGAATTTGAGAAGTTTTTTCATGATTGAAGATGAAAGCTTTGGTTCCTTATAGTCATCCAAATAGTAATGGCGTTGGAGATGTTATCCAACCATTCAAGCTCCTGGGAAATCAAGGAACTTGGGGTACTGCAGCATCTTGATATGGGTAATATCAAGTTGGCTCTTCCCTAAAAGCTTCCACCAAGCTAACTCCATTGCTGTGGCACTTGCAAAGATTTTTAAATCTCAAAAGTTCACATGAACATAGAGCCGTTTTTTGTTGAGTGGCTGTTCTTTCTTTATGAAGTTCTTCCTCACGGGTCAAATTGTTTGGATAAGTACTCTTACGTTTCCAATAATTTGTTATCCTGACAAAATATTGGCAATTTGGCATACAGTTCTTACTGTGTCACTATTTGTTCAATTACTAGCAAGAATTAACAAGGCATCAAATTTATGCCTTAAATTTTTATTTATTTATTTATTTTTTGGGGTTTGGGTATGCATTGTGTATCACTTAAATGGTATACACTTAAAATGTATTCAAAACTAAATAGGTATTTAAAGAAATCATAAATTATCATTTAATACAACTCATATATGCCTGCAGAGGGATGACAATAACAAATAATAGCTATTTATTTAGGTAATGCATGGGAGACAAGGCCATTATATTTCTAAGCATTATAGGGTAACTGCAATCACCAGATGCCAAAAAGCATTTATGTTCAAAGCAATGAATAGTAAGAGTAATTTGTCAATTGATAAAACATATAGAAGACGAAAAAAATGGTACCAATTGATAAAACATATACAAGGCAACATAACCATGACAACCTCAATTAGACCATAGGAAAACAAAGGTAATCCAAATTAAAAATGGATTAAAAGATAGCTCCTAGCACATGGCCACACGGGTATGCTAACATGAGAGATAAATAACAGACTTTTTCAAACAGAATCAGTATGTGGTGATAAAAGCTGCGGCAGGGGTGGAGGACAGGTACAAATGCAGTCAGTGTAACCTGACTACCTAAGAAAGTTCGGATATAGAGTTTGGACAGTCCATACCTCTCACCCAAACTAACTAAAAAGAGGAATGTCGTATATATTCTGCTGCGGCTAAAGAACCTTGTCAAAGATTCAGAAAATATATAAACATAAAAAGAGGTTTCTTTAAGTAATTATCACGAAAAATTATTTATATTATATTGACTAGTAAGGAGATAAAACTACATTGTTTAGGACTAGAAAATCTTCGATCCATAGAAAAAATTTACCATAAAAAGAGGAGGGTTGTATTAGGTAGTCGCAATGTTCTAAAACGCGCTAGGCGCTAGTCGGGCGCCAGGCTGGAGCCCAGCGCCTAGGCAGGGACTAGGCGGTACATAAAAAAATTATTTAAATAAAATTTATATTATTCTAAATACACATACACACATATATATTCATATATAAAAAGATCTATTTATATGTATATAAAGTTATAAACACATATATATGATATACCTATATATTAATATAATTATTATATTATATATATATAATATTGTGCTTATATAAAGGGGATTAGGCCACAAGAGGCGATGGCAACGTTGCAATAGAGAGAGAGCAAAGGCTGAGACTCAGAGAGAGAGAGAGAGAGAGAGTAAATCTTCTGCAAGCGGCGATGGCAACGTCGATGGCAATTGCAACTAGAGGGAGCAAACGGTGACGACAGCGGCGATGAGTTCACTGTGGAGCAAACGGCGACGACAGCAGCGATGAGTTCACTGTCCACAAGAGGTGGCGGCGACGTGCGACGAGAGACGGTTGGCGGCAACGTGCGACGAGAGACGGTCGGCAGCGACGGCAACGGAGAGAACAAGCGGCGACGGCGAGATGAGAGAGAGAACGGGTTAGGAGGAAAAAACCCTAAATCTTCTTAGGCGCTGCAACAAAGAGAGCAAGCGGCCAAGGCGATTCATGGGGCTAGGCGACCACCGTGGCTAATTAGGCGCCACTCGGCACCAATTAGCCTGGTCAAGTGAGCTAGGGCCGCTGCATCAGCGCCCGGATGTAATGACAAATTAGCAAGGGTCCCCGCATTTGCTTGGACAGATATGGGTAAAGAAGCTAGTCCAAAATCAAAGCCAAAATAAAAAACAAAATCAAATTCAAAGTCAAAGCCAAAACCAAAATCATAGATTAAGGATTGGGTCATGGAACATAAGAACATTAACATGCAAAGCTATGGAAGTGGTAGATGTGATGATTAAGAGAAAGATTAATATTATGTGCTTTCAAGAGACAAGATGAGTAGGGAAAAAAGCAAAAAGTTTATTAGAAACTGAATATAAAATATAGTACACAGGAAATGATCGAGCGAAAAATGAAGTTGGGATTATTATGGATAAAAGCTTAGTAAATGAAGAAGTGGATGTAAAGAGAATAAGGGATAGGATTATTATGGTGAAGGTTGGTCTAGGAAGAATGACGATAAATATTTTTAGTACATATGCACCACAAGTGGGGTTAGGCAAAGAGATAAAAACAAAATTCTAGGAGGACCCAGAGGGATACAAATGATACCAAGAGGAGAGAAAATGATTATAAGAGGTGACTTAAATGGTCACGTGGGTAGAGACGGAAATGGCTATAGAGAGGTACATGGAGGGCATGGATTTGGGGAAATTAATAATGAGGGCAAGTCTATTCTAGATTTTGCTATGGCATATGGGCTCATCATAACCAATACTAGGTTCAAAAAACGGGTCGAACACTTAATCACATATAAAACTATCACATCAAGCACCCAAATAGATTACTTCCTCATGAAACAAGAGGATCGGTTATGTTGTAGGGATTGTAAAGTAATACCAGAGGAGTGTTTGACTACTCAACATAAACTTTTGGTACTTGACGTCCGAGTAAGAAATTGGAAGAGAAAAAATCACATAAAACAAAATCCAAGAATTAGGTGATGAGATTTAAAAGGGGAGAAACAACTAATCTTCAAAGAAAAATTAAAGGGTAGAAAGGAATGGAATGGAGAAGGACAAGCAAACCAAATGTGGAGGAAAATGGCTACTGCCTTGAGAAGCACGACAGAGGTAGTCCTTGGAGAGACAAATGGTAGAGCCCCAAACCTTAAGGAGTCTTGGTGGTGGAATGAAGAGGTACAATTGAAAATTAGAAATAAGAAAACTTGCTATAAGGCTGTATATCAGTGCAACAACGAAGAAAACCTAAAAAATTATAAAGAAACTGAAGAATTTAGAGGATCAAAATTCTGATTGAGAAGAGATCCAAAGCACAAAACAACTATCTCTATTCTGTGGTACACGACTGTGTTAAATACAGCAATACAACCTATCTTCAAGCTAAAAAATAGGACATTTAAATTACAAATTAATAACAACTTATTTAGATAATAAAAACCTAATTTTTTCAAATATAAAAAAGGCTTTATCTTCTATCTTCTTATCTGGCCTTTTGTTTCAAATCTCCAAGATATAATTTCGGCTTTATCTCTTCCAAGATTATCTTCAACACTCCCCCTCAAGCTGGAGCATAGATATCCTTCATTCTCAACTTGCCTCTTATTACTTCAAAGCCTTGTTTGTTCATTGCTTTTGTAAAGATGTCAGCTTCTTGTAGGCTAGTAGGAATGCACATCAGGTTTATTCCACCATCTTCAATCTCTTGCTTGATGAAGTGCCTATCAATTCTCACATGTTTCATTCGGTCATGTTGAACTGGATTGTTTACTATACTGATGGCAGATTTACTATCACAGTATAATCTTGTAGGATCAGTATTAGTCATCTTCAAATCATTCATAAATTTTTCTAGCCATATTATTTCACAGACTCCTTGAGCTATAGCCCGGTACTCTGCTTCAGCACTACTTCTTGCTACCACACTCTGTTTTTTGCTTCTCCATGTGACAATATTTCCCCACAGCTTTGTGCAATAACCAGAAGTTGATTTACTATCTTCAACTGAACCTGCCCAATCAACATCTACAAACCCTTGAATTCCTCGGTCTTTGTACTTTTTGAATAAAATACCTTTACCAGGAGTTCCTTTTAGGTATCTTAGGATATGATAAACTACATCAAGATGTTTGTCATGAGGTGAATGCATGTATTGACTTACCTTACTTACCGCGTATGAAATGTCTGGTCTGGTAAGAGATAAGTATATTAGCCTTCCCATTAATCTTTGATATCGCTCCTTATTTACTTCTTTTCCTGTCCCATCTATATTGGCCTTCCAATTGGGTTCTAGTGGGGTACTAGCTGGTCTACAACCCAGCTTGCCTGTTTCTTTGAGTAGGTCTAGTGTATATTTTCTTTGAGATATAAGAATTCCCGCCTTGCTCCTTGCTACTTCCATCCCAAGAAAGTATCTCATCTGCCCAAGGTCTTTTACTTCAAAAGTCTGCTGTAATTGTTCTTTTAAAGCTTTGATCTCCTGATGATCATTACCTGCAATAATAATGTCATCCACATAGACAATTAAAATTATTTTTAGACCATTAGCAGCATGTTTAGTAAATAGGGCATGATCAAACTACCCTTGTTGATACCCTAGCTGATGTAATGTGGTACTAAATCGCTTGAACCAGGCCCTAGGAGATTGTTTTAGCCCATATAGAGATTTGATTAATCTGCAAACCTTCCCTTTTTCTTCAAATCCGGGAGGAATTCTCATATATATCTCTTCTTCTAACTCTCCATTCAAAAACGCATTTTTTATATCAAGTTGGTGTAGTTCCCAATCTAAGTTGGCTGCAATTGATAATAACACACGTATAGAATTGAGCTTTGCAACAGGTGCAAAGGTCTCTTCATAATCTATACCTTGGGTTTGTGTGAATCCTTAGGCCACCAACCTTGCTTTGTATCGTTCAATGCTTCCATCAGCTCTATGTTTTGTTGTGAAAACCCATTTACTTTCTACCGCTTTCTTGTTCTCAGGTAGTTCAACCAGTTCCCACGTGCCATTTTTTATTAGGGCATCCATTTCTTCCATTACAGCCTTTTTCCAATCAGGATTTTGTAGAGCTTCACCAATGTTTTTTGGTATGTACACCTCATCCAATTTTATAGTAAATGCCCTGAAACCTGGGGAAAGCCGAGAATACACCAAATGATTAGCAATGGGGTGTTTAGTACATGATCTTACCCCTTTTCTCTAAGCAATTGGGACATCCAGATCAACTGATTCAGCCTCCGAATTTCTTGTTTCTAATTCAGCATTCTGTATTCTGTTGCGATCTTCAATTGGCACTGCTGATTCATTTCTTGCTCCCTCTCCATGTGTTAGACCTTGTTCCAGGAATGATGATTGGTCTTGCCTTGGTTCGAGATACTTTCTTCTTGAATATACCTTGAGTGGCAGCTTTGATTTAGGATCAGGATCGGGTGTAGTTTTTTCTGTTTTTTCTACAGCAGATTTCTGCTGTTCTCCCCCTGAATAAGTTACAAATATTCGGAATAGGAGTAGAAGGAGCAGCTGTTTCAGGCAAAATACTAACATCCCAACAATTATCTCTACCAAAAACTGCTTTAGTCATCTCCCCCTACAGGTTAGTGGTAGGATAATAAGACTGATTCTCGAGAAAAGAGACATCACATGATACCAAAAACCTTTTAGTGTTAGGACAATAACACTTGTATCCTGGTTGGGTGGGTGAGTAGCCAACAAACACACACTTCAAGGACTTAGGATGCAATTTTGAGTGATAATTATGAACGTAGGCTGTACATCCGAAGATTTTAGGGGATAAGGAATTCAGCATGCGGGTTAGGAGAGGATAGGATGTAATGAGAGTGTTTAATGGGGTTTTGAAATTGAGGATCTTAGTAGGAAGCCTATTAATAAGATAGGCTGCTGTAAGGACGGCTTCTCCCCAAAAAGATGTAGGCACAGAACTAGAGAACATCAATGTGCGAGCAGTTTCTAGCAAATGTCGATTTTTCCTCTCGGCAATTCCGTTTTGTTGGGGGTTATAGGGACATGTGCTTTGATGAATAATGCCATCGTCTCTCAAGTATGTCTCGAATTCAGAGGAGAAGTATTCTTTTCCATTATCCGAACGAAGGATATGAATGGATGTTTGAAAATTGTTGAGAACCATTTGATGAAAGTTCCTAAAAAGTTTAAAGACTTCTGATTTTTCCTTCATCAAAAACACCCAACACACCCTAGTATGATCATCTATGAAAGTGACAAACCAGCGAGTATTGGTTAGATTAGGTAACCTAGTTGGCCCCCATACATGACTATGGATAATGTAAAAAGGTTTAGTTGGTTGATATGCATGAATAGGATGAGAAGATTTAGTTTGTTTAGCAAGAATGCACTCTTCACAATTGAATGAATCATTCATATTATTGCTAAATAAATGAGGGTACAAAATCTTTAAATATCGAAAGTTCGGATGACCTAATCTTTTGTGCCATAAGTAGATGTTAGAATCTGAAACAGTAGAGGAAACAAAAGAAAGCTGTAACCTAGAAAGAAAAACAGGAGCTGCAGCCGATCCTTGCACATAATAAAGGCCTTCTCTCTCCTTAGCATTGCCAATCATCTTCCCCGAAACGAGGTCCTGAAACACGCAATGAGTAGGAAAGAACGTCACTTTACAATGCATATCTCTAGTAGCTTTGCTGATAGACAGCAAGTTGCATTTTAATGAAGGCACATATAGAACAGATTTCAGCCATAAACCATCTAGATATACCGAACCTTCACCTTCAACATGTGATATTGCACCATCTGCCATAGTTACCCTAATATTCTTCTCACAACATTTGTAATCCATCATACCACAACGAGATCTGGTCATATGGTCGGAAGCTCCCGTGTCAATAATCCAATCATTCTTATTAAGCAGCTTAGACAGATAACAATCATAAACTATACCTTGTTTTACATGGGAGGCTGTTGGGTTTGATACTTCCTCAGAATCAGTGGGTTTTGTAACCCTTGTTTGGTTTAAAACTTGTTGCAGAATTTCCAACTGGTTGGACGTTAGGGTGATACTTGTACCTTCTTCTGTATCTGCTGCATAGGCTAGTTGTGGTTTTTTCTGATTCTGGTTTCTCCCCTTCCAATTAGCTGGCCTTCCATGTAACTTCCAGCAGTTTTCTTTGGTGTGGTTTGGTTTCTTGCAATGATCGCACCAAGATTTATCTCTTGTATGATCTCCTCGAGGTGCTGTTATCCTTTGTTTGGAGACTGCAAGTGCTGATCCACCCTGATTGTTAACTTCTGTTGTTGTGTGCATCATCACCCTTTTTCTGCTTTCTTCCCTCCTTACTTCGGCAGAGGCCTCCTTGATGGAATGAAAAGGTTTTATCCCTAGGAGTCGTCCTCTGACTTCATCTAAGTCAAAGTTTAGTCCCTGCAAGAAATCAAACACCCGCTCCTTCTCGACCATCTTAGCATGCCTCACTCCATCTTTTGTACACTCCCAGTTTATATCATAATATAGATCTATCTCTTGCCATAGTTCAGATAGAATATTGTAGTAATCAGTGACCGAGTTGTTACCTTGGCGGGTGGTTCTTAAGGCCGATCTTACCTCAAAGCATTGTGCTGTATTTTCCATATCCGAATACAAACTTTGAACGGCATCCCACACTTCCTTGGCTATCTTATAGAATAGGTAGGTTCTCCCTATCTTTGGCTCCATAGAATTGATGATCCAAGCCATCACTATGGAGTTTTCAGCATCCCAGGTACTATACTCGGGTGTATCAGCATCTGGTTGTGTTGTTCCGCCTGTGAGATAACCCATCTTGCCTTTTCCTTTCATCACCAACATAACCGACTGAGACCATTCCCGATAATTGGTTCCGGTAAGCTTATGTTGTGTGATTTGAAGGGTATGATGGTCTACTGAGATAGGCGAAGGGGATGGAAGAACTGATCGTGCTGCGGAAGGCGCGATATTGGAGGTTGCACTGGTGGTTGAGAAATCGGCCATATTGAGGAGAGTTAATGTGCTACGGAAGGTATGGTAATTTACAGAAACCTAGGCACTGATACCATGAAGAATTTAGAGGATCAAAATTCTGATTGAGAAGAGATCCAAAGCACAAAACAACTATCTTTGTTCTGTGATACACGGCTGTGTTAAATACAGCAATACAACCTATCTCCAAGTTAAAAAATAGGACATTTAAATTACAAATTAATAACAATTTATTTAGATAATAAAAACCTAATTTTTTCAGATATAAAAAAGGCTTTATCTTCTATCTTCTTATCTGGCCTTTTGTTTCAAATCTCCAAGATATAATTTCGGCTTTATCTCTTCCAAGATTATCTTCAACAGAAACGAAAAAGGAAGCAAAAAAAGTTGTTAGTAAAGCAAGGTCAAAAGCATATGAAAATCTATATAAACAACTTGATACAAAAGATGGAGAAAGAGATATATATAAATTAGCTAAAGCAAGAGAAAGAAAAACAAAGGATCTAAACCAAGTGAAATGCATAAAGATGAAAACCAAAATATATTAGTGAATGAGGGAACGATTAAAGAGAGATGGAATGAATATTTCACAAAATTATTCAATGATGGTGGGGACACAAGAGTTAGGTTGGGACATCTTAGTAACTCCGAAGAGAACGCGAGCTATACATTTTATCGACGCATAACTCCAAATGAAATAAGGCAAGCATTAAAAAAGATGAAAAATCATAAGGCGGTGGGACCGGAGAATATACCAATAGAAGCATTGAAATGCATGGGAGAAGAGGGTATCTCCTGACTAACAAAATTATTTAATGCGATGTCTTGGAAAATCAGTTTAATTTCATGCCTGGTAGGTCAACAATAGAAGTTATATACCTACTGAGACGCCTAATGGAAAAGTATTGGCATCATCATCAGAAGGACATGCATATGGTGTTTATAGATCTAGAAAAGGCCTATGATAGGGTCCCTAGAGAAGTATTATGGAGGGTTTTAGAGAAGAAATGAGTCCGAATAGCCTATATACAAGCCCTTAAGGATATGTATCACGGTGCAGAGACAATGGCCAGAACATGCGAAAGGGATACTAAACTGTTTAAAATTATAATGGGACTGCATCAAGGTTCTGCACTAAGTCCATACTTATTTTCTTTAGTAATGGACGAACTAACTAAACACATTCAGATAGAGGTGCCATGGTGTATGCTATTTGCAGATGACATAGTGTTGGTGGATGAAACAAAAGAGGGAGTGAACACTAAGCTTGAGTTTTGGAGAAACAATTTAGAATCTAAAAAATTTAAATTAAGTGGAAGAAAAACATAGTATATGGAATGTAAATTTAGTAAGAATGCAAGAGTGGAGGATGTTATAATAAAATTGAAAGACCAAATCTTACAAAAAAAAAGATCATTTTCGATATTTGGGATCAGTGATTCAAAAAGATGGAGAAATTCACGAGGATGTCACGCATAAAATTAAGGCAGGTTGGCTAAAATGGAGAAATGCATCGAGATGTTATGTGCATAGTTATTAAAGGCGCGCCTAGGCGCAAGGCGCCTTAAGGCGCCAGTTTGGCGCCTCGCCTGGGCTGAGGCGAGGCGGTTTCTGCAAGGCGCGCGCCTTGCAAGGTGAGGCGCTGAGGCGCGCCTCATGAAAACCGCGCCTGCATCCTGCCTGCATCATTTCTTTCTCTCCTCTCCAGCATCCCCTCTTCTCAGTTTCAGCATGTATACATCACTACTTATTTACAAAGTAAATGTCCACATTTTCTTTTATTTATATTTTACCTTCCATTTACTTTAATACATAAATGTAAATAAGAAAGTACCCCCCATTTGGATTCAATAAAAATATCTAAAAAATCAAAATCCATAACAATAAGAAAATAGAATTTTGATTTTAGTACAAATTCAGGATTTAGCGATTTTACCACCCCCAAAATACATACCTACTATTTCTTGAAAAATTCATTAAAAATCATTTTAACAACAATGAATATTAACTATCAAAATACCGGGAGTTAGTTTTTCAAAATGAAAACATTTTCTTATATGTCTCCTTATAATGCCCTAATCTTTCAGACTTAGAAAAAATGCGCTAATCTTCCAGACCTAGAAAAATAGCATTTTTCAAAATGAAAGCATTTTCTTGATTGTGGACTTGTAGTGTTTATTGATTGTGGAGAATACTAAAGCTATTCCAAAATGTCCTCCATCAATAAAACAAGAGATTGGAGAGTACATGCAAAAGAAGAAAAATAACAGGGAATCAGGGATGAGCAAAATATGGCACCGTAAGATGATGATTTTCAATTTGGTGAAGGGTATGATGATGATGATGATTAAAACTTCTTTATTGATTGTGGACTTGTAGTGTTTATATGTTTGTTTAGAACTTTGCATGATGGTTGGTACTTGTTTGAGTTTGAGACTTTAAGTTTGAACTTTGATGATGTTTCTAGTTTAGAAATTGTATGATGAATGAATTAACTTTAATGTTGTTAGTTTAGAATTTGAAGATAATGAAACATTAATGATATGCATGTGTTATTATTGATAATTTGATAGTTTTTTATGATTTTACAAGATTTTTAGTTTTTTTTCTAAAAGGTGCGCCTCGCTTCGCAAAGGCGCGCCTCGCGCCTCAGGCTCCAGGACCCTTTGCGCCTCGCGCCTTTCAGAACTATGGTTATGTGATGGTAAAATCCCACTAAAACTAAAAGAAAAATTCTATAAGACAGCTATAAGACCAGTCTTGTTGTATGACTCAGAATGTTGGGTAGTCAAATACCAGTATGAGTAAAAGACGAGCGTAGCGGAGATGAGAATGCTAAGATGGATGTGCGGCCATACAAGAAAAGATAAAATTAAAAATGAGGTTATTCGTAATAAGGTAGGAGTAGTGTCAATTGAGGAGAAGATGAGAGAGACTAGACTAAGATGGTTTAGTTATGTCAGAAGGAGACCAAGAGACGCTCATGTGAGGAGAGTTGATGTAATAGAATAATTAGTCAAAAAAGAGATAGAGGCAGATCCAAGAAGATTTTAGAAAAGAAATTAAAATTTGATATGAAATGTATGGGCCTAAATGAAGATATGACAAAAGACATAAATATATGGAATTCTAGAATTCATGTAGCTGACCCCACATAGTGGGATAAAGGCTTGATATGTTGTTGTAAAAAGAGGAATAGGTGAAATGGTGTTGGGTAGAGCTGGTTTTAATGTGAGTTCCTAGCAACAACTTTTCTTCCTTTTCCTATTTTGACAAATGATACTCTTTCAATTTGTAGGCCGTGGCAGACAGAAACGGAAGAATTTTAAGAAGTGTTATCTGGCATTTCAAAGCAGTGTCAAGATTACATGTTAATCTTGCTAGAAGCCTAGAAGGTCATTGATAAGGTCCACCAGTTGACCATGGGTGTAAGGTGGCTCTTCCCTCTACATTAAAGTCAACTTTGAGATCCTCTGATAAAGTCAACCTTCTTTGGAGTGTGGTAATAGAGAGATTTGAGGACAGGCCAGCCTTGTAGAAAAGGCAATATTTGCCAAAAGGTAACCTAAGGTTACCCTCATAAAAGATGTTCTTTCTAGCCTTCCCCACGTAAACCTTTTGTTGTTTAAAACATGGGAGAAAATTTCAAGATACTTCCTTTCTGAAGTGATATATGTGAAGAGTTTAATTTAAGTACCACTTAGTCATGTGGGAACATTTTTGCCTTCCAAGGAACCAGGGTAATTTATGAATTTGGATGTCGAGCTAGTTTAGCAAAGCCTTGTCAACTAGTCGCTGTAGACATTTACTAGTAAACCTAATGGGTGGAAAAGGAAAGTGATCAAATAGTGAATACAGCCTTGAGTCGGGGGATCTGTCTAATGATGTGATTTCTACTCCTTATGGAGTTAGTTTTGGAGAGCTATTATGAGGGTTTGAGAGGATTTATCAAAATTTATTCTCTCGAATGTTGCAGATCAGTGAGGAGTTTGGTTTTGATTAAATAGTTAGTGCATCCATAGTCCATACATGAGCAATTTTCAAATTGTTTTTTGCTTCCTCTTAATAGAGAAGAGGGGGTAACAAAGTGTTTCTCATTTTTTTTTTTTTTGTTTAGGAATGTGAAGTCTCTCTGTGCATTGTATATGTAATTTTCAACACTAGAAAACTGACTTGTTATATTTTGTCAGGATTCTTTAATGGGTATGGCACCCATGCCAAGAAAGAGCTCTATTAGTTGCTCTTCCTGTGGTGGAGAGACCCTAGCAACAAAGGAATTTTTTACTTTCTTAGAAAGGATTGAGAAAATCAGTTCATCTCCCAATGTTTTATTTGGGCAACCATTCCTTAGCATCATGTGGAGAGAGAAATAGTGAAGTCTAGAAGGTGTGCTTCTCCCAAAGTTTTACCTTGCTGTAGTTTTTTGATGGTTTAGTCTTACTTGTTTGTACCCAGATAGGAGAAACTACTGATTCCTTGTTGTCAGGACCTAGGGGTATAGAAATAATAGATAATAGATGTATTCCCTTGTTTGTATTTGCTATTAGTTTGGATTGAACTAGCTGTAATTAGAAGTAGTCGTAGTTGTACCTAGAAGGCAACAGCCTTCAATTATAATTGGTTTGAATATTTGGCAGCCCTATTGGCGCCAAATCACTACTATCTGGATCATTATATAAGACTGACCTAGCATAATTTATGGGCATAAATCACTACATTTGAATATTTCTGATTTCACTCCTCCAAATTCTCTCTCTCTCTCTCCCGATCTTACTCTCCATCACTTCCTGTTCTTTTGATTCTCCCCGTTCTTCGTACGACAATTTGGTATCAAAGCATCATTCCTCAGAGGTTTTCTTGTTGATTAATTTTCGACAGAAAACAATGGCTGTTGTTCGACCTGCCGTTCAACGTAGCTAACTCTTAGAATTTGATTCCGACGCAAGGAGGATTGATTCTCAAAATTTGGAGACGACTACGAAAACTAAAAGGAGTGGCAAGTGAAGGCAAAGCAGAGCCAGTAATCCTCGACCATCGAATTGCAATCTTGGCTATTGTTCCCTAGCAACTAGGTCTAAGTTGCTGCATGTGATCATGGAGAGGTAGCTAAGTTCAACGAATGTTAGCAGAGAGGCGTGAAGTAGATCCCAACAAATTTTGGTGATTCCAGCAAATTCGAGTCTGAATCTTGAATCTCGGTTGTAAAAATTCAGAAGTGTCGTACAACGGGGTTTCCAGCGACACAGGTGAAGTGAGTTAACAACAATTTGAGATAGATCAACCGTGCTTGTTGATCCATAGTGAAGCAAATCTGGAGCGTTAGCTGATTGACAATTGGTTGCGAAATGGAATGGGTCGTGTTGATGTTTTGCCTAAGTTAAGTGTGTTGGAAGATTAGAAAAAATCAGAGGAGCCAAGGTTGATGATCGAGTGGCAGTTAGTGTGCAAGATATTTCTGTAATTAACATAATATACTAGGGGTAATATAGACTTTGTAAGAGTCGGTTATATCCCTAGGTTGGTCCGCCCCACAGTCTATAAATATGAGGGCAGGGGATCAGTTGTCATCATCAATCTAAAATCATTCTATTCTCTTATACGGGTGCAGTGATAAAGAGAGAGAGTTGTGAAAAGAATAGTTCTTGGAGTCTTTTGAGAGAATTGTACTCGGGTTGTATGAGAGGGCGAGTGATTCCATTGTACTAATTTCTTTCGTTGTTAGTGGATTATTCTCTCGGTGGAGTTGTTGGCATGAACCAGGGTAAAATCGGCGTGCAAGAATTGTGGTTTGATCTTTCTTTTTCTATTTCAATTCTGTCTTTCGTTTACTTTCTAATTTGTATACATTTAGTGGTTGAGTTGATAAGTGACTTGAGTGAGATATTGTATACCGATAGTGCTCAAAGTTTCAACAGGTTGCATAAGGCAATTCAGGAAACAACAACGAATTGATTGAATAACAGAGTCAATCTATTTCTGGTGGTGTGATTGGAGTCAATCCATTCAAGAGCGTTGGTTAGAAATTGCAAATGAGCAGGCCAGACGATTCCAAATTGGAAGGCGACTTGGCCAAACAAATCCGATTGTGATTCTGACGAGTTCTTAATGATTGGACTCGTATTGTGGAGGCGCAATTGGGCAGCTAGAGTAGGCGAGTATTGGAGACAGGCATGATCACGACGACTCCTAGTTCCAGTTGATCGGAATTCTCAAACGAGCAAGGCCATCCCATCCTCAAAGCTGTTCGTAGGAGAATTTCGAAGAAGCTACAGCCGAGGCAATCAATTTAGGAGGAGTGAGGCAAGCAAAACTTAACAAAGCCTGGCGGAATTCTGGTGAGTCTTTGTTCGAAAGTGGAAGAGCGGAGTAATTCTGGCAAATTTCGTCTATGATTGTTGAAGTTTTGTTGTTAAGTTTAGTATGCTGGGAGCTTAGAAGAAATCAGAGGAGTTCATAATGGTGATCAAGTGGCAGTAGTGTGCAGGATATTTCTGTAAATATCTGTATTTACTAGGGGTAGAATAGACTTTGTAGAGTCAGTTATGTCCTTAGGATAATCTGCCCCATAGTCTATAAATATGAGGGCAGGGGATTAGTTGTTCGATCATCAATCACTCATTCTATCTCTTATACGAGTACAGTGAAAAGAGAGAGAGTTGTGAGAAGGATAGTTCTTGGATTCTTTGAGAGTATTGTACTCGGGTTGTATGAGAGGCAGAGGGATTCCATTATACTGATTTTTATTCATTTCTTAGTGGATTGTTCTCTCGTTGGAGTTGTTGTAGTGTCATTTCCGTGGCATGAACTAGGGTAAAAATCAGTGTGCTGCAATTGTGGATTGATCTTCTTTTCTTATTTCAAGTCTGTCTTTTATTTACTTTCTATTTTGTGTATGCATTGAGATTGATTTGGTGAGTATTTGAGTGAGTAATTGGGCACAAACTGTGTTCCGAATTTAACATTTGCATAAAGAATATTCTAGAAGATCAGAAAGAATCAAAAGAAGCCAGATTGATGATATAACCGGAAACAAGTTACTTGGATAGGTTCTAATTAAGTCGATTATAAAAGGGTAGAATAGACATTGTGTTGTTTTAATTTACCCCTTGTAATTTCCACCCAACCCTCTATAAATAAGATAGATAGGCAAACTAAAATGATCATTCTGATCATTCGATTTCTACTCTTCCTGAATACGAGAATTGCTATGAGAGGAAAGACTTGAAGTTTAGGAAGTTCTTTGTAATCTCGAGTTGAAGGCAATGTGCTGTGTGATAGGAAGAGAGGAGAGGGTTTCTATGGGTTTCTTGTGTACTGATTCTGGATTGGAATTCTAGTGGATTGCTCTTGGACCGTGGCTAGATATAGGACTGATTTCGATCAGTTCGAACCAGGATAAATCCTTGTCTCTTGTTGTGGTTCGGTTGTTTCTATCTCATTTAAATTATGTTCTTGTATTTACAGTTTATATTTCTGTTGTTAATTGATTTCCGAGTGAGGAGTGTTGAGAGAATTGGCAAATAAAGTATTGATTGAGTATCTAAAGAGCTCCTAATCCTAACAGATTGGTATCAGAGCCAAGAACTCTTTCAAGGGCTGCCAAGAACCCTAGAAATCTTTAGTTGTAATCTCTGTTATGGCTTCCACACCCTCTTCCCCTAGATATGACATAGAGAAATTTGATGGATCTAATGATTTCAGTCTATGAAAAATTAAGATGAGGGCGTTGTTGGGAAACTTGGGATTAGAAGAAGCCTTAGAGGCAGAAAAGAAATTGCTCGAGAACGCCACTGAAGAACAGAAAAAAGACCACAGTGAGCGCGGGAAAGAAATCAACAAAAGGGCCTATAATACTCTAATTCTAAGTTTAGGAGATAAAGTTCTTAGGGAAGTTTCAAGGATAGAAACGACTTAAGCTTTATGGTCTAAATTAGAGAGTCTTTACATGGCAAAAACCTTGTCAAATAGACTATATTTAAAGGCAAAGCTTTTTACATTTAAAATGCAAGAAGGGCAGAAACTACAAAATCACATAGATGAATTTAATAAATGTCATGACCCTAGGAGCAATAAAAAGGCATTATTGTAATAGAGTATAATAGTTAGTTAAGGATATTTTACAAGTTGTTAGAAGTACATGGATGCTGTTAGGATGTTAGAAATTAGTTAAGCATCTAGTTATGCCTATAAAAAAAGCCAATTGTAAGTGGAGAGCTTTTATGCTTGAATTGATTAATGAAACTCTCATTTTCTCTCTAAGAATTCTCTCAAATCTCCCTCTCATTTCTCTCTATTGCACTCCTTCAATTCTCTTTAATTTCTCCTCCATTTATGTTCAAATTCCCCTCTAAATATTATATTCTTAATCCTAAGCCTCTCAGATCCCTCCAAATGCCAATTTTAACCCGTTATGAACCCTAGGTTCATGAAAAATTGGTATCAGAGCAGTCGTTCCTGGCTGTGGTTTCGGAAAATCAATAGCCTCCGATCAGATTTGAAGTAAGCAAGCCAGATTCAAAGCGAAGCTAGTCGGTCATTGAAGGCAAGTTGCAAAATTCAGCGATTCCGGCAGATACGAGCGAGAAAGTAATTCTCACTCGAGTCTTGAAGGCTAAGTCGATAGTAACTTCAGTTGTGAATTTAGTGAGCATTGGTTAGAAATTGCAAACGAGTAGGCCAAGCGATTCCGAATTGGAAGGTGACTTGGCCAGATGGATCAGATTGTGATTGCGATTCCGACAATTTGTTAACAGTTGGGCTCTAATTTTGGAGGCGCAATTGGGTAGCTAGAGTAGGCGAGTATTGGAGACAGGCGTGATAACGACTCCTAAGGGAGTTCTAGTTGATCGGAATTCTCAGGCGAGCAAGGCCTTCCCATCCTCGGAGTTGTTTGCAAGAGAATTTTGAAGAAACTGTAGCCATCGATTCTCAATTTTGGAGAATTTCACTGGTTGCATCACAATCGCTCAAGGAGGGCGAGCAACCCAGACGATTCCAGTGGAGAATTACGAGAGATCCGCTAAAGTTGGCTACGCGGACAACACCAGAGGCGACGCGAATTGAGGAGCATTTGCGATTAGTGTGGGAGTTCGTCAAAGGTGGTGACGCAGACAGCCAGGAGGGTCGCGACTGGAGCAATCGACTGGTACGGGAGATCCGTTGAAGTTGGCGATGCGGGCAGATAAGGAAGCTTCAGACTGGTGCGTTGCTAGTGTTGCCGCTTGATAGGTTGACGATTCCAACCCAGATGGTGAGGAGCGAATCTGGGCAACTTATTGAATCCATCGTAGTTGCTATCAAATTTTGGATATACCAAGCGAGAGCAAATCCGAGGTCGCTAACTCCTTCTGCTTGAGTTAATCGAGTGGCCCTTCTTCGGTTGCTTCACCCTTCTTCCTCCATTCTCGAAGCAAAAGCAAAGCACTCAAAAACAAGCTTCCCTACTAGAGATACTTCAACAAGGAGTGTTGTTGTGACGCTTCAGCATTGAAGGCTGCAATAGAATTGATCGAACTCATAGGAAGTACCCTGGGCTTCCGGTTCGACTGCAAATGCGAAGCATCAGTTGATTCATTGTTGTGTCCAAGCTGCTACAGTCGCGGTTTGGGAAGATCGCTAAACCATTTCAATTTCGACATGCAATGAAGGTGAGAAGTGGATTCTTCCAGCTTATCCAGCTCGTTGATTGGTGGTGCTTGAGGCTGTGAGTAGAGGAAACAAGAGGTAGATTTTGGCTGTAAATTTTTGACTAACTTGGGTCAAAGTGGAAAGGCAAAGAAAAGCGGGTGCCCCAACTCTTGAGTTGCAATTGAGGTTGACTAACTTGGGTCAAAGTGGAAAGGCAAAGAAAAGCGGGTGCCCCAACTCTTGAGTTGCAATTGAGGCGAGTATAGGAACTGCTATAACAGGGAAACCAAAAGCATGTATAGAACTCCCATTTCTTGGCCGTCAAAGTATGTTGTTGGTGAAAATTCGGCCATGGGTAACAGTGCATATGTGAGACCATTGGAGTCTCAATTGCAACAGAAGAATTCTTTGTTTTCAGTTGGAATGGAGCCTCAATGGCAGCCAAAGAAGGCTGCATTTTCAGTGGGGTATCCTATTCGTGAAGCTAGGGGCAGCAATACATATATGAGGCAGAATGCTTCATTTTCATTTGGAATAGAGCCTCTATGGCAGCCAAAGAAGGCTGCATTTTCAGTTGACCAGAAGCATCAAACATGGGGAAAGGATTTTGAGAAGGAGATCAACCAAGTTGACAAGGAAACAAGAAGTGTAATACATGAGGAGTGCGAGGAATTTGGCTGTATGTTCCGCGAGAAGTTGCAGGAGTTTGCAATGATACTAATTAAGAAGTATCATTACAACTTCCTGGTGAAATATTTCGATGACTATCGAGAAAGTTTTAATATGGAGGAATTCCTTAAAGTGGAGCAGTTGAAGGAGGATAGCCTTGCTGAAAGTAAATCCTTAGTGTACTTCAGCTACCAGCAAGTAAAAGTATTTCCACTTGAGGAAGCCCCTACTGAAGATATGGAAGGGTCTAAACATACTGCTCCTTTGGTCTTAGTTGTGGAGGCGTACATGGAAGAAGGGATTGTAGAATTGGGGGATGGCAATCTAACGGTTGGTAGCACCTCAAGCAGGTCCACTAGTACTGAGAATCCAATTGCTAAAACCCTCAATATGACACCGTTGGAAGAGGTAACTGTTGAGGATGAAGCTGCGATGTTCGCTAGCAATCCGGGAGCCAAAAATCTTGGAATGGAAACGACCACAACAACCTTAGATTGTGGAGATCTGAAATCTATTTCTCTTGAAAGAATAGGAATGGAAGGAGTTGCTAAATTTCCTACTATGGATCAGTATGTTTCTGATCTAGAGCAATGGAGGACGTAGAAGGATAAAGTAAAACAAGATAAAAGGAAGAAAGGGAAGGGATTCTTTGTTGGAGGGACCATGACCCTTGTTGTTTTGCTTATTCATGTTTCCATTGGTGTGGCAGCAAGACGTAATGTTGTTGCTGCTGAGGAGAAAGAAAAGAGAAAGCAAAAGAAAAGGAAAAAACAAGATAAGAAGAAGGAAAAGCAAAGAAGAAACCAATGGATGAAGATGGGCATCGGACGAAGAAACAGTGGCTTGGTTGTAATAAGTTTCTTGGGGACAAGAAACCTTTCAAGGTGGGGAAATTGTCATGACCCTAGGAGTAATAAATGGGCATTATTGTAATAGGGTATAATAGTTAGTTAAGGATATTTTACAAGTTGTTAGAAGCACATGGGTGCTGGTAGGATGTTAGAAATTAGTTAAGCAACTAGCTATGCCTATAAAAAAGGCCAATTGTAAGTGGAGAGTTTTTATGCTTGAATTGATTAATGAAACTCTCATTCTCTCTAAGAATTCTCTCAAATCTCCCTCTCATTTCTCTCTACTGCTCTCCCTCAATTCTCTCTAATTTCTCCTCCATTTTTGTCCAAATTCCCCTCTAAATATTCTGTTCTTAATCCTAAGCCTCTCGGATCCCTCCGAATGCCAATTTCATCCTGTTATGAACCCTAGGTTCATGACAATAAACTATGTCTTCACTTAGAAAACATAGATATTAACTATGATAAGGAAGATAAAGCCCTTGTATTATTGCATTCTTTGCCAAGAACATATGAAACCTTTGTTAATATATTCAAACATGGCAGGAAAAAATTATCCCTAGAAGATGTTTTCGGGGCATTGAACTCTAAGGAGTTACAACAGAAATTAGAAGGAAAAGGGTCAGCCAGGGATGTCCCAAACTGCTAGAAGTAGGACTGAAAAGAGAGTTTAAATCTAGGGGGAAGTCTAGGTCCAAGTCTAAGAATGGTAAGAAACAGATTAAATGTTATCACTGCCATGAAGAAGGTCATATTAAGAAATTCTGCCCTAAGAGAAAGAAAGAATTTAAAGAAAAATCAAATTCTGAAACTTCATCCTCCCTATGTGAGTATGACTATGATAGTGTAGATGCATTGGTTGCATCTTGCTTAGAAGATAAGGACTTGTGGGTTTTAGACTCAGGTTGTCCTTTTCACATGACATCCCATAGAGAATGGTTTTAAAACTATAAAGATATAGGTGGTGGAAAGGTGATGTTAGGGGACAACCATGAGTGTATTATAAAAGGGATAGGAGGCATAAAATTAAGGATGCATGATGGTTTGGTAAAGATTTAAAATCTGTTAGGTATGTTCCAGATTTAAAAAGGAACTTAATATCCCTAGGAGAATTGGATAAGAGTGGTCATTCCTATAAAGGGCATGGTGGAGTTTCAAGGGTATCAAAGGGAGCCCTTATATGCATGAAAGCTGCCCTTCACAATGGGATATATGTGCTGCAAGCAACCACTTTAAGTGGTGATGCAGCTATAGGTGAAAATAAAACCTATGATCAAACAAAGTTGTGGCACTATAGGATGGCTCACATAAGTGAGCAAGGCCTTAAAGAACTGTCCAAAGAAGGTATCCTAGGGGTTGGAAATTTAATAGATTTGGACCAATGCGAGACATGTATTTTTGGTAAGTCTTCTAAGGTAAAATTCCCTAAGAAAGCAAACCACATATCTAAAGCCCCTCTAGAATATCTTCATTCAGATTTCTGGGGCCCTAGTCAATCTTTAACACATGGTGGGGCAAGGTATTTTTTGTTAATCATAGATGACTTCTCTAGGATGGTTTGGGTGTATGTAATAAAATCAAAAGATGGAACTTTTGAAACATTTAAAACCTGGAAAACCTTAATAGATAATCAAAAAGGTATGAAAATCAAGATCATTAGGACAGATAATGGAATTGAGTTTTGTAACAAAGAATTTGCCCAAATGTGTAAAGAAAATGGCATCCTTAGGCATTTAACAGTCCTGGGAAACCCTAAACAAAATGGCCTAGCTGAGAGAATGAATAGGACCCTTTTAGAAAGGGTGAGATGCATGTTAATCCATGCTAAGTTATGCAAATCATTTTGGGGAGAAGCTATTACAATAGCTGCCTATGTAATTAATAGGTCACTGCAATAGGGTTTAAAACACCCTATGAAGTATGAAATGTCCATAAGCCAAGCTTAGAGCATCTAAGGGTATATGGTTGCATTGCTTATACACATGTTAAGCAAGGCAAATTGGAGCCTAGAGCCAAAAGATGTCTATTTATAGGTTATCCAACTGGGGTTAAGGGATATAAGTTATGGACCCTGGAAGAAGGATTGCCAAGGACTTTGGTAAGTAGGGATGTGACTTTCAGTGAGGATTCTTTCTTAAAGGATGATAAGGTAGATTTTCAAAAGGATAGGAAAGGAAAAAGCGAGGCTGTTGAGATGGAACAGCAAGGCCAGGATGCTGCCATGGATAATCCCATGGATTTGGCAGCAAATCAGCACACTGACAGTGCTGATTTTCCTATGTCTATGGACCAGCAAGTTGCTGATCCTGATTCCCCTACCTTAGATGGTTTTCAGCAAAGTGGCAGTGATGATCCCTCAAGTTCTGAACCTTTAGGTTCAGATAGTTCCCCTAGTGTAGGAAGGTACAATGTGGCAAGGGATAGGCAAAGGAGGGAGGTTAGACCTCCTATAAGGTATGGGCATTCTGATTTAGTCTCCTATGCACTGTTAAGTGCAGAAGAGACAGCTGGAGATGAACCTCTTTCATATGAAGAGGCTATGAATCAAAGGATTCCATGTTATGGTTAGATGCCATGAAATTAGAAATGGAATCTCTAAATAAGAATAAGACTTGGGTTTTGGTTGATAGACCCTTAGGTAAAAGGGGATTCACCCAAGTTGTTGGGGTCGATTTTAATGAGGTTTTCTCACCGGTAGTGAGGCATACCTCGATTACAATCTTGCTTGCTATGATTGCCCATTTGGACTTAAGCCTAGAGCAAATGGATGTGATAATTGCATTCCTTTATGGTGAGTTAGAAGAGGATATTCTAATGGACCAACCTAAGGGATTTGAGGTTAGGGGTAAAAAGGAGCAAATATGCTTGCTTAAAAAGTCTTTATATGGACTTAAGCAATCTCCTAGACAGTGGTATAAAAAATTTGATACATTCATGATCAACCAAGACTTCAAGAGAAGTGCCATTGATTGTTGTGTCTATGTTAAGCATATTTCATCTAAAATCTCTATCCATCTCCTTCTTTAGGTGGATGACATGCTGATTGTTAGTCAATCAGATGAGGAAATTCATAGGTTAAAGCTGCAATTAAAATTAGCTTTTGAGATGAAGGAGCCAGGGGAAGCTAGGAAAATTTTAGGGATTAAAATAGTAAAGAATAGACAATAGAGGTTAATCCAACTATTCCAAAAGGCATACAACAACAACAACAACAATATATCCAGCCTTTATCCCGCTATGTGGGGTCAGCTACATGAATTCTAGACATTTGTTGCTGTCGGCTTATCGTCCACGGAGACTTTGCCGAGTTTGAACGCAAAAGGGAGATGGGTACGATTTGCACTTCGTTATCTCAGGTATGGATGATCTGAACCTCAAATTTTAGGATTAGAAAATGAATGTCAAACTCTCGAAATCAACTTGAGTTCTCGTCTTGATTGATCGGATGTCTGAAACGGAAGTAACATTGTGAGTAGATCATTTCTTTTTTTTTTCCCTCAAAATTTGGTGAATTTTTAGGTCTAGGGTTCGATTTTGCAAGCAATGTGAGTGTGTTGCATCTGGCTTGCCTTGCTTCAGGATCATGTGACTGCACTTTCCCTAAACAGTGAGAATTCTGTGTGAAAGGTGTTACATTCTTGGACACTGGAACGATTATTCTGGCATCCGAATAGCGATCGAATTTGAACTTCTAAAATGGTTTGTCATAGCCTTTTTATGGAGCCTGACGTAACTTTATGTTCCGAGTTTAACTGTTTGATTGTTGTGATGGAGC
The DNA here is from genome assembly GCF_014633365.1 of Diospyros lotus. Lineage (NCBI taxonomy): Eukaryota > Viridiplantae > Streptophyta > Magnoliopsida > Ericales > Ebenaceae > Diospyros > Diospyros lotus. Next base: position 29,391,356 of record NC_068340.1, on the reverse strand, counting down.
ACTGTTTGATAGCCATATATATGTGCATTTTTTAATTTTTTAACAATTCTAATGTACAGTGCCAAGTGGATAATGGGAGTAGAACTGGGGCGTTTGGTTAGTGCCACATATGATTCTAAAAGAGTATCCATGTATGCCAATATACCCTAATCAGATGTCGACACCTTTTTTTTTAAGCAAGCATATATATATATATATATATATATAGAGAGAGAGAGAGAGAGAGATCAAAACTCAAGGGAGCAAAATCGTACATAGAATGACGGACAAGTCTAGTGTACCTAGGATTTGGATTGGAAATTGGGAGAATGAAGGGGGAATTTAGCAGAAGAATAGGGAGAATCAGAAGAACAAGAAGTGAGGGAGGGAGAGAGAGATTTTGGAGGAGGGAAATCAGAAATATTCAAATGTATTGATTGATGGCCATGAATTATGATGGATCAGTCTTATATACTGATCCAGATAGCAGTGATTTGACACCAATAGGGCTGCCAAATATTCAAACCAATTATAACTAAAGGTTGTTGCCTTCTAGATACAACTACAACTACTTCTAAGTAGAATTGATTTAATCCATACAAATAGCAAATACAAACAAAGAAATACATCTATTATCTATTATTTCTATACCCTTGGGTCCTGACATTCCTCCCACCTTAAAACATTTATTGTCCCCGAGAAATGCCACCCCTCCACCACTTCCAATATGCTTTTTCCTTCTCTTCAATAGCTTGAATGGTGCAATCATGAAAAACTTCTGTAAGTCTAACACATTGTCCATAGCTCTATTGGACTCATCGGCTAAAAGAAAACCCGAAGCAACCACTCGCTGGTTGTCGTAGTGAGCGGAATTTCTGGCTCCTTTAGCTCTTTTCCTCTGCCGAAACCTCGATAGAGATCTATTTGTTAAAGCCATCTTTCTGTCATCTCCAAAGTATTTTACTTAACTGGTACACAATACCATAACCTTCCCTGAAAAATTGAATTGTCCATCTCATGCAAGATCTTGTGTCCAGTCCAGCCGTAAAACTTGTTTCCGTTCTTTTCTATAGTTGTCTTTCGATTACAAGTTGTCCCCATACTTCTTATCAAGTCCACACCCTCAAAACATTGGAAGATATGTCGGCTGGGGACATACCTCCAAACATACCATTTCCAGCAATAGTAAGGGACTCAAATTTCCTTGCCCTTCCTGTCCAGTTATACTGAATGCATAGGAAATGATGAGAAAGTTCCACAGGTTCTTCAATGGCTGAAACCAGGCCTCCATCACTACCTTCATTCCAAACATGATTTAACTAGCACTCTGTGTGAACAGTATAGTCACATAACTAGCAGTCCTAACACAATTTTGTATAAAACTAACATATGTATATTTAAAATATTAATTCCAAAATGAAATGGTCTTAGAGCACTCGATGGATATTTTACAGAGCAGCATGGAGGGGACTTTTGTTTCGGCTTTTAATCACGTCAAAGTTCAACTTCGGAAGACCTCCAACGAAGTTCTGGGTTTGCACAAATAGACCCACAATTCTTCAAAACGTATATGAAGGCCCACCTTGCCGTCAGTTTTTTTTTTTCCTCTTTCTCTCCAAACGAAAATACATTTTTATGTAAATACAAAATTAGAATCAAAATAAATGTATATACAAAAAACTTACCAGTCTTTGCAGAGGCGGAGGCGGACGGGCGGACGACGACGGAAGATGGAGGCGGAGGCGGAGGGGCGGACAACGACCCGCGGCAGATCTCGAGGCGGCGACGACCACCGAAGACCGAAGGCGGAGGCGCTGCGACCGGCGGCAGATCTTGACGCTGCAACGACGGCCGAAGACGGAGGCGGAGGCGGAGGGGCGGACGACGACCCGCGGCAGGTCTCGAGGCGGCGGCGACCACCGAAGACGGAGGCGGAGGGGCCGACCACCGAAGACCGAAGGCGGAGGCGGAGGCGCTGCGACCGGCGGCAGATCTCGAGGCTGCAACGATGGCCGAAGACGGAGGCGGAGGGGCAGACGGCGGGAGTTCAGAGAGTGAGAGAGAGAGAGGGGGGGGGGGGGGGGGGGGGGAAGAGTTCAGAGGGCGTTCGCAAATCTGAAATGACAATTGGTGGGGGTGGGGGGCGGATGGGGATTTCAGATTTGGCATTTTCATTTTTTAAAATATATAGTTATTAAATTAAAAATAAAATAATTTATAAAAATAATATTAATAATTATTTAATTGGTAAAAATAAAATAATTTAATATTATAATAAATGATAAAATTATTTAAATTATGACATTGTCATAATTATAATAGCTTAATCCCTTCTTTTCCTTTTTCTTCCTTCTCCCTTTTTCTCTATGCCTTCTCTACACACACGAACAACTCGTGCGCCAGCCGCCACACTGCCGGTCGCTGCCTTTGTCGGCCGTCTCCCGAGCCTTCGACAATCGGCTCCATGACCCTTAATCCTGTTGCCGTCGCCGCGCGTTGTTAAATCTAGACTAATTGACGACCACCTTCTAAATCGCAGCCGCTGCCGTTGACCCAGGCTGTCGCCGCTACTCAAATCGGCGTCACCATCGGCCGTTATCACCAGATCGGGTCGCTGCCACTCAAATCCAACCCTCCATCGGTTGTCGCCTACTCAAGCCCCCACTGCCACTGCCTACAGCTACAGCTGCCACCTTTACCAGTAGTCAGCCACACCGCGCCAATGCCACCATCAGTTGCTCCATGCTACAGCGCAACCACCACGCCCCTAGTCGTTGCTCTGCCAGCCCCCAGATCCGGCCATGCCGTCACTACCCATTGCTACCAGATCTAAATCAGATCTGGTTCGACCAATTAGATCTGACCCGACCCGACCTAACTAAATCCAACCTATTTGACCCATACTCGATCAGTCCAAATCCAATTAGATCTAACCCATACCTGATTCGTCCAGATCCAACTAGATATGACTCATACTAGATTTGTTTAGATCTAGCCAGTACCCGGATCCATCATGCTAAGACCCCAGTCTTAATACGATACCTGCATAGTCTTGAATGAACAATGTCCCCCATGATATTTCTTTGCCCTTTACTTCAGCCATAAGGAATGAACTACTCATTTTGCTGCCATCCATAGAGTTTTTAGTGTTAGAAATACCTCCATCCTTTTAGCCCAGCTTCTGGTAAAGGACAGGTTCGGGGCAGCCGTTACATTCACTATTGAAGCTTTAGCTTGACTTCAAGATCCTGTTTACGGCTGTGTGTCCCACATTCTTACCCTCTAACAACAGGTTAGTTGATGATGCAATAGCCGATCACCTTATTTTGTCTTTTCTAGCGTGCCTGCAATGGAGACGGGGACTTACTCCCCTGGTCAATCTCCGATGATTAAGTCAGATATCCTCTATTCAAGAAAATCCAGTAAAATTACTTATGCTCTAATCATCAAAAGGTCATTCAATCCCTTACCTTTACCCTCCCCTCTTCTTTTATCCTTGCGTTGAGATCAGGATTCTGGGTAGAGATCTTCGGGATCTTTATCCCACTTTTCTTGGGATCTTATCATAAGGATTCCATAATAGTCGCCTTCTCCGAGAAGTTCAGGATAGCTTTCTCCTTCCGTCATTATCGACGAGAGGGTCTTAGGGACTTCCTTACCGAGCATCCTGCCAACTGGCGTGGTAGCCCATATCTGCCACGTGTCCTTTGAGATTCAAACAAGACCGCATCTGCGAAATACCCTTAAAGCGCAACAAGTGGCTTGACTACCATTGGACGCCTTCTCCGGACATAAGAGTAATTATGGACCTGAGGGTATTTTCCTCATCATTAGTGATTTGCGAGCTTATTTAGCTTTATTACAAGAATTTGCAAACCCTTCTGCATATCCTCAATGTGTTCCAAATTGATCTCACCCATAACCTAATCCAAATCCTATTCCAGAACCTGATCTGAACGTTGCCAATATTTCTGGACCCATCTCACATGGATCATTACTCGTGGATGATCCAAACCCAATCAGGAGCTCTGAATATCCCATCACCTCTGAAAATGCCTCACTTCCTAGTTTTCCATATGCTACTTCTCTATTTTATCCCGCCAATACTAGCAGTAGCCAGTGCCCACTCTGAGACGACATCGATGAGCTTGGACCCATCGTGTTCGGCAATCATCGTCAGTAGTATCGGCAACATTTCAAGCGATCAACAGGGGTGAATTAGTTTCTATGGTTTGACTTCTCCTTTTTTTTTTTTTTTGTAATTGTAATTGTATTACCTCATGGTTTGATCTCTTATAAATATATTAAACACATGGAATGAATATCATGTTTGGGTACTTTAATATCTATGATCTATATATATTGTGTAACACTCATTGTAATACTCCCTAACATTATTCTCAATCGCACGTCAATCATAAAATATCTCAGCCTCTTGCAGCTATTTAATAAGGGATACAAATTCTTTAATTATCATCTCATTCAAAGCTTAGGCCCGAATCTATATTTTGACCGTAAACTTTTTTGTTTCTTCCCGAAACTACTGAAGAGTTGTTTTACACACTAAATATGAACCTACTTGGGGTTCCGTTGACTTCCTGAAAATTTCCTACGACAATTCGATTTTTCAGCCTAAATCATAACTATATTTTAACTGTACCAAAACTCATTTCTAATCTGATTTCTTTTAGTGCCATAAATCACATCTCGAGATGTTCGTCAATAACATATCATTTTTATTAAACATCTTAACTCTAAGGCAATCCCTCCAGTCAATTCGATCATTCACAACTGTACCAAAAATTACATTATAGCCCTAATCTTCTAAAAATTTCATTTTCACCCCAAGATAAATTACTCTTGAGCCCTTTGTAAATTCTCGGATATTACAAGGTGCAGAGAGGAAATGAAGAGGAAGAAGAAGGAGAAGAAGAAAGAAGAAAGAATAAAGAATAAAGAAAAAAAGGAAAAGAAAAAAAAATATAGATTTTTTTTTTGAATTTCACTGAGACAACATAGAGATAGCCAGCTTGTACAACAAATTAACATCACTAAGACAACAAGATCAAGAAAAGAGATTCATTTTGATTTTCACTTTCACCCATATCTGTATTCTACCATGGATTGATAAACATAAATCAGACAAACAAATCCAATTCAAACTTTTTGACTTGGGATGATTGGTGGGTTATTGGACCGTTCGGACCCAATCTCGGCTCTCTCCTTAGGCCTAATCTCGACCCTCTCCTCAAGCCCAATCTTTGTTCTCTCTCTGGACCCAGCCTCGGCCTAGCGCTAGCCTACCACAGCATCATTATGATCCCCACTGGGTATCCACGCGGTCGCCTCAGATCCCACCCTCATTAATGACAGATCTCATCCACATTAATGAAGATCTGGTAGCCACCATGCTACCACCTGGGAACCTCCACTAGCGTCGGATAGCCAGTCCCATCACCTGCAAATGCAGAACACATGCATATAGGAGGACGTCTCATCCTCTTATATCAGCCAACTCTTCTTAGAGTCAAGGTATGTTTTGACCTCTGATTTTATTGATACATTGCTTTCTCCTAATTCTTTTACTCACTGGAGCGTTAGCGTGCTTGTAGGTGCCAGCCACCCCCCGGACGGATCTATCGTCAGAGCCTACTCCCTACCGTTGTGACCTTGCCTCTGATCGTCCTCTTTTGGTTAGGAAGGAACATTTGGCGCCCACCGTGGGGCTCAATAAAACTTACCTACGGTAATCTCGGTTGTCATCGCGGGTGTTTCTTCTTGACCAAAAGATGACGATCGGAGGCGGGGTGCGGGCTCCGGCGATGGGTCCGTCCGGGGGGCGGCTGGCACCTGCAAGCACTTTGATGGTCGAGTGAGTAAGAGAGTAAGGAGATGGAGTGTATCAGTAGGTCAGAGATCAGAACATACATTAACTCTGAAGAGAGCGGATTGATATAGAAAGATGAGATGTCCTCTTGCATGCATGCATTGTGCGTTTGTAAGTGATATGACTAGTTATCCGACGCCGGTGAAGGTTCCCAGGTGGTAGCATGGTGGCGACGGGAGCCTCATTAATGTGGATGTGATCCACCATTAATGAGGACAGGATCTGAGGCTGCCGCGTGGACATCCAATGAAAGTCATAATGATGCCGTGGCAGGCTGGCGCTGGGCCAAGGCTTGGTCTAGAGAGATGACCAAGATTAGGCTTAAGAGGAGGGTCGAGATTGGGCTTAAGGAGAGGGTCGAGATTGGGCTCAGAAGGCTGATGAACAAAGTATTTGCCAAACAGATTAGATTAGCCAGAACATCGAAGTCTATGTGGACGACATGATGGCAAAAACTTCAGAAAAACATGACCATTGCTCGGACCTAACTTTGATTGCCTCCGGCATCACAACATGAGGCTTTGTTGTGTCATATTTTTTGGTATATGAGAAAATGTGTTTGATGCAAAACCTATCTTTGGAAAATCGTAAGTTCATATATGATGTTTCAAAACCAAGTATGTATGTTTCGAAACACTGTTCTTATCTTTGTGAAAATCATAAGTTCATATATGATGTTTCGCAACCAAGTATATATGTTTCGAAACACTATTCTTATCTTTGTGAAAATCATAAGTTCATATATGATGTTTCGAAACCAAGTATGTATGTTTCGAAACACTGTTCTTATATGTTTCTATATATGTTTCGAAATGCACTTTGAAACCTATACAAAGTGCATGGACGTATATCTCGGCGAGGTCTTCGACATGATCCGGATATTATTCTATCAAGACGTGTCAACTAAGGGTTGCCTTAATTCGCCTAAGTATAGTCGTTCACGACATACTGGACACATATTGATTATTGATTATTACGTCTATCGTTAATGAACTATTTCAAGCTTGCTAATCTGTGAGCTAAGAACTCTTTGGGATTTACCTTAACTTATGTTCGGAAGATCCATTCTCAATTTATATTTTTTAAGGTTTCTTCCAAGTTATACTTTCGAACTTATCTTGATATACAAGAGCTTATTAGATCTCGTGTTAAAGTCAAGTCATGAAGATCGGTTGAAGTTATATTATGAAGACTGGTTCAAGTATTATCTCGTTAAGTCTTATTTAAACTTTGAGTCTGATTGGCTTGAGTTCGTTGTAGAATTAAAACAAGAGACACGAGTTCAAAAATATTCAATTTCATTAACAAAGATGCTTGTGTTACAAAGTAAAAAGAAAACAAAACTTAACTAGGGGGAGCTTCAGTTGGCTAAACCTCGACATTAACAGATGGCGGGACGACCATCAAGGTGGAGGCCTCGGCATCCTTAGCAGCATCAGTCACAAACTGTTTTACCTCTTCGATGGCCTCATCACTGAAGAATCAGAAGTCCATTTCTGGATGCTTCAACCACAAGGTGTAGAGGAATCCCGAGTAGGTGTCGAATATGGCTTCTTCGCGTGCTTAGTCTATCCGGGCTTCCACACCTGCCTTAATCTTATCAATGGTCATGTTCGTCATCTGCTCATATTTTTCGGCCTAGTCCTTGGCCAACTTATGCTCGTTCTTCGCCTTTTTTAGCTCCTCCTTGGCCTTATTTAGTTCGCCGGTGAACTTGGAGTTGGCAGACTCCCACATGTTCTTCTCTCGGTGGAGCTCCTTGTCTAGATCTTTATTTCTTTGATATGCCTCTCAGCTACATCTCGAAGCCCTTGATCTTCCGTTGGGCTTCATGGAGCTCGGCGAGCTGGGACTTTTTCTCCTCCTCGAGCTTATCTATCTCGCCCTTGAAGGACACGTTCACCACTTGGAGTTGTCCCTCAAAATCCTGCTGCTACCCTTTAAGCTTCATGGCAACAAGGGAGGCCTGTAAAACAAAAAGAGTTAGCTCGAGAAAAGGCAAAATCAGGAAGTCAAGGAATGAAGGCGTAACTTACCACGAAGCTATGGCGAGCCGCACCCAAGAGTGTGGGCATGGAGTCTAAGAGGGCATTGAAGTAGACCCCTCCAACCATGGCTTCCAGGGCTACCTCCTTCTTGAGGACTCTAGCCCTCTTGCTCCTGTCATCCTCCCATTGCTGTTATTGATCGGGTCCTCTTTTTGATCCCGTAGCGGGAGCGTTCTGGGCCTCCCTCGTGACCTCTTTCCCTTGAGCTCGACTTAACCCCCGGTCATGAGGAACAAGAGCTCGTTGCTTCTATCGCGGTTGGGATCGTTGTTGTTGTTGCGACTGTTGTTGTTGTTGCTGTTAGTGATGCTTTTGTTGCTACTGTTGTTGCTGTTGTTGAGGTCGTGGCCGTGGTTGTGGCTGTTCCAACCTCCCGCCCCGCAAGCTGGAGCTCGGAGTCGCGGATGAAGTAGCACCCGACCTAGCACTAGACTTCTTCGACATTTCAAGACTCGCCCTTACCATCTCTGTAGTTTGACTTTCTCCCCCTCTATTGCTGCCAGCTTCAGCGATCTCGAATGTGGACAGAACAACTTTTGCACCTCGAACCCTAATGGACTCATCACTCGCGATCTCAACCTGGAGGGGGCAAGCTGGTGTTCCCTAAGCAGTTCATATATAATCTCGAAGTCTTCTGAACCTAATCCCACAGCAACAAGCAGGTCGAGAACTTTAATCTCTTTGACCGACAAGCTTGGCCTTCCGCTTCCAAAGTCTGCACAACAAGACGAGAATATCAACAATAATGGAATAAAATGAAAGAACCTGTGCGAGCATGTGTGCCTTTACTTAGGGTCAGTGCGAAGATGAAGCTTCTGAGTGATAGAAGAGAAGGGCAAGAAACAAAAAACCAATGGGACTTATAGTCGCCCACATTGGACTTCCCCTTGGCCCTGCCTTGGGGAAGAATGGCCTTATAAGGTGAAGGATGAGCTGCCAAGTAATACAGCTCGTCCTTGGTATTTTTGAAGGAAAAAAAAAGAATTTGATGAGTTTCGGAGATGGGGGGAGAAGGTCGTTCCTAAGGAATAGGATAGCTAAGAAAGTAAGTTGAGCATATGAGTTTGGGGTTAATTGGAATGGAGCGAGCTTAAGCTCATTCAAGAGGTTAAGGAAATATGGGTTGATTGGAAACCTAAACCCAGACTCGAGATGCTGGGGGCTAATGGCTATAAAGCAGGTTTGAGGGTAGGCCGCGTGCCAACTAGGAGAAGGGACCATTACTCAGCAATCTTTCAGGAGACGGAACTCCCGGGCACAAGTTCCCACCTCGTGGAACTTGGCCTTAGAAGGGAGTTGCCTAAAGATCTCTTGCCTTTGGCTTTCTTCAGTGACCTTCCCACTAACAGACGGGGCAGTTTCCGAAGATGTCCTTTTTGCGACCTTCGCAACTCGCGAACCCGCTCTCCTAGGGTTATGCATCTCTATCACGAGGCAGTCTTCAGAGTTCGAGGTATCGTCCTCTCCTATGATGCGGTTGCAGCGCTTTTGACCTAAGTTCCCTTTAACAGAATCGGACATCTACAAAGAAAGGAAAAACAGTCAGGTCGCGGACCAAACCTCGAAGAATTGAAGAAACCCTAAAAGATACTCCCTATTCAAAAGGTCGTGCGCTTTGCAACGAGGTTCGCCTAAGGCGGAGGTGCTGAGACTACAAGCCCGGTACTCCATGGAAGACTAATCTTAAGGTCATTAAGCTCGAAGTCTTGAAGAATACCTAACAAACCAATTCAAATCTGTGCCCCATAAAATGGAGGTGACACCGACAGAATCAGGGAGACCAAAGGACCATCGACAGTTAACCGACGATGGACGGTCTGGCGAAAGAAAAGAACAATTTTTTTTTTGCAAGAACCTTACCTATCGCTGAATCTCTTGCCGGTGCAAGAGCTTGGAGCAGGCTTCGGGAATAAATAAGGGAATGAGCAACTGAAGTCAGAAAAGCTTTGTCATAGAGAAAGCTTCGGAGACAAAGGAAGCATGGGCAAAGAAAAATTTTAAAGTAGCATGAAGAGAAAAAAAATAAGGCCCTTTGGCTATTTATACGCCCAGCTCAAGCGATCCCAGCCGTTGAATCAAAACGGCTTATGGCATGTCCCACATCCATCGGTTTCACGATGGTTTGTGGGCCCTGCGGTAGTAATCATAGGCTATAATAGGGGAACGTGCACATTAAATGCGCCTCAGACAAAACGTGCAGCATGAAATGGTGTGAATTGGAGCAATTTGGCAAAAGTCTGAAAGGTGGATTCACAACTGTAATGGTTGGCATGCATTAGTTCCCAGTTCGAAGATCGCACTACGAGCTGAGGGGCTTATGTTATGGGTATTTCTTGCATTACTTCTTACGGGCTAGGATTGACCTAGCAGGCCAGCCCAATCGCCTGAAGCCCAATAGGCCCAAGGCTGAGCTCGCCAGAACAAGATCTTACCTCGCTGAAACCCAAGCTCAAACCGCCCAACCAAGTGAGCTCTCATCTATGCTTCTAACTCGCTGGCCTAACCATTCAGTTCGCATAACAACATTACTTTTGAATAATCAGAGGCAGGGATCCACCTACTTTATCTGATGCAAACCAGATCCCTAGTAATATGGAGTCCACTTCCGATTTTATAGAATTAATAAGGACATCCTGCCCCCATGATGTCGTCTACTCACTTTTGTATTTTATGCAATTGTAAACACCCATTACTATAAATATGGGTCGAAAATAATTATACAAAAGGAGGAACAACAAGAATAATACACTGTTATTCTGCCGGAAAAATCAGAGAGTAGTCGTGGAATAGGCATCATTCTGGCCGAATCACGTAAAAACTTCTCATCTACTATTCCGTTCCTTATCCTTGCGTTTTAGCTTATTTTCTCATTGCGGGCTTACGAATCACAGTCGGTTAATTCTGAACGTCGACAAATACTTTATCCAAAAGTAATGAATACACATTATTTTCGGATAAAATATTTTTATTATATCTTATTTTAAAAGGTCTAAATAATCCACTGATTGGTTAATTAATGATAAAAATATCATACATTTATCATTAATCAATCAAATTATTCAAATACATCTCGTTTAAAAATAAAATATAAAAACAATAATTAACATTACCCTAAAATACATACTAGGTCTCATCAAATTAACTTCTCACCAACAAGAGGAAATGTCAAGAAAGCAACCATTAATAATGGTGTGCTAATGCACACACAAGCATAATGCAACCAGGAAATGGAGATAGAAGAAAATGACATCTTTGTATTATCAATAAATAAATAATATATAATTAATTATAATAACTAATAATTATATTCGTGGATTTACATAATTATATTATAAATTATATTAAATAAAAATATCACAAAAATAATTTAATGCATAAAAATAAAAAATGATTAAGATTAGCGATGGAAAATATTTAATAAAATATATAACAAATAAAATAATAATTTGCAATGTTTAATATTCGATTCAAAATATATATAAAAAATGTCAATTTTAGTTTTCAGATTCCTAAACAAACTAATTACACCACAAGTTCAAAACTTAAAAACATATGGGAAACAAAATTCTTCTTGAGATAACTAAATGTTGTAGATTTGAATCATCACAAAAATAGTATCTTTTTTTTCTTCTGAAATTGCAATGTTTTGATATTTATTTACTTGTTAACTTATTTAAAAATTATACATATTGATATTCAATTTATTATATAAAAATTCATGTGGTTGTCAAGAGATTATTTTTAATATAATGTTAATATTTTTATAAGATTAATTTCTATAAAATTGATATTATCTAGTCATTAATTTAAAAGAATAAAACATTATTTCTTTATATATTTTTATTTTATACATATTGACATATTGCTAAATTTACATAATTAACTATAATTATTAACTCAATTCATTTTATTCACGAGCTCATAGTTACGCTAGCTCGTGAGCTCATTTCCAAGCCAATTGGTGAACTTGATCGCAAGCCAATTATCGAGCTAACTCACGAATCTACTGTCAAGCCAGCTCACGAGCATACTATTGAGCCAACTCATGAGCTTTGTTTACGAGTCCATTTGTCGAGCTAGTTCATGAGCATACAATCGAGCTTTGTTTATGAGCTCATTTGTCAATCTAGATCACGAGCTGATTCACAAACTTACAAATGAGCCAGCTTGTGAGCTGGTTCATGAGCTTACAAACGATCCAGTTCACGAGCTAACAAGCCGAGTATTGGGTTGCTCAAGTTCGACTCGTTTAACTTTTGAACTTTAAATCCAACCTCAAGGTTGGCTCGTTTATGAATCGAACCGAACACGAACAAGTTTTTTTCGAGCCAAACATCGAGCAGCTCAGCTCATTTATAACCCTACAAACACGTAAAAAAATATTTTAATTATAAAAATATAATTATGAATTAAATTTTCTGAAAGATTTATATGTTTGTGTGTATATATGTTCTAAAAATCTATTTTACACACACATATATCTAAACAAAATAAATATGTAAAAAATAAATTTAAAAATAAAAAACTAGAACGGTGGTAGTAGGCAATCGTTATTGCCGACAAGGAAGAACCGCACCCACCCCTAGTTTGGATCACTGGTGGCTTCATCACTGAGGACACCACGGTTTGCCGTAAAAATTCACTTTCCCTTCCTCTCTTCTTTTTGTGAAATACTTTTTTAACTCTTTTTATTATATATACGTTAAGAATTGATCTTTTGTCTAACAATTATATTATTCGACATAAGAAAAAAATAGATCTTTTGTCTAATAATTATGTTACTCGACATAAGAGAAAAATAGGTGATTTAATGGAGAGCGATTTTGTTCATCCCCTTTAACGGGGTGATGGTCACCCTCACTGTTTTTGTGAGGGTGAAAAATAACGAAATGACATAGGAATGGGAACAAAAACAATGAGGGTGACCATCACTCCCGTTAAAAAGGGTTAACAAAATCGCACCCGATTTAATGAGAGGAGGGGTAGGGGAGACTGACATGATTTAACTTAATTGGGGAAGGAAGGGTTGAAGGTTTAAACATGTTGGCGTGATTAGGCCACGCATCAGACAATAGATTAATTATCTTTTATTAAAAGGAATGCTTGATTTTTGCCTAAAAAGATGTAAATCGTGCATACACTTTGTGGACACAAATGCAAAGAATCTTGTGTATAACATGGTTTTTGTTTGTTCTATTATTATTTATACCTTTCGGCCATAAAAAAAAAAAAAAAAAAAAGTCGTCGTCGTGAGTGAGTTGAGTGGAAATTGAGACCGAAAAGTGTGAGAGGCAAATGAAAACCATGAGTGTATCAGTGAGTGAGTGAAAATTTTGGTGGTGGGATCAAATTGAGTGCCTAAATGACACAAATCATGAGACCAACAAAAACCAAACCACAAGTACACGTGGCGTGGGTGAAAAATTCGATTGAAGTGGTGCTTTGATAGCATCAGTTTATTTTTTATTGTTTTTAAATAAAATAAATCTTGATGTAGTGATAAAATTATCCATAAATTGGTAGTTATTAGAAGTTAAAATTTTGTTAATTTTTATTTGTTAAGTGAAATAAATAAAATGTATTTCAGATAAAAATACTTTATTAGCATAATATTATAGATATAAACAAAAGAAATATGCAAGAAAATATTTTAACTATAAAAATATAATTATAAACTAAACTTTCTAAAAATATATATGCACATATTTTATGTATATATATGTATATTCTAAAATGTATTTTATGCACATATATAAAGAAACTATATTACATGTTAGAATTGTCATTTTTTTTTCTTTTAATTGTTTATTTAAGATCAAGAATTGAATTTTATTTTGGGAATTTTTTTGGTTGGGATTTTAATTTGATAATTTTTCAGGGCAAAGTTATTATTATTATTTTGAAAAAACTCTACAAAATACTAAAAATAGGTAGATTTTGTGCATGTATATATGTTGAGTCCAAATTTTGTGCTTGCTTATCGTTTTTAGCAAGCAATAATCGTTGACGTGAGAGGTAAGAATTTCATACCTAACGTGGTTTTTTGTCATTCTTGCCAATTATGGGAATTAAAATAAGATATATATATATATATATTTCAAAAAAAAAAGGTGCTCCACCTTACATTTCATGAGTATCATAAAGACACCACTTAAATTACATATAAAACATTCATCACTTTTTATTCTATGTATTCAGAACTGCACATATAATTAAAAATTCACACATTGTACAGTTACTTTTAAGATTTAAGTTTATATTTTTAACACATAGTATGTTAGAAAATGAGCATCATAAAACGGTAAAACACCACATAAACTATATACAATACACTCATCATGTCCTATTTCATGTATTTAGAATCGAACATATATATATAGAAACTCCAATTTTGTAGAATTACTTTAAAAAAATTTAAGTTTCTATTTCTACCACACCACATGATGATATGGTAGAGAATGAATAAAGTGAAACCTTGGGTGGAGCATGTATGGTTTATTGAACCTAAAGCGGCGACGATGGCTAACTATAGTGGGTAGTCGTCGTCGTTGCCGACAAAGAAGAACTTATTGAACCCCCATTGCCCCTTTGGATCCCTACATCAACAAGGACACAATTAGCTGTAAAAATTCACTTTTCCTCTCTCCCTGTGTGAATGAAATGCTCAACTCTTTTCTTTAGATATGTCTATAGACCTCTCTCAATTTCTCTCAAACCCTCCTAATTAGAGCATGGTTTTTACTTATGAAGATAGAACTCATGCTTAATGTATACGAACATGAAGGCATGAATCTTGTGTCTATTATGGTTTATTCTGAATGTGATTTTTGTTTTACTATTTTTATTTTTTTGGAAAAAAATTAAAAATGCATCATTGATTTCTACTTTTACAAGAGGTGTGTGATGTACCAAAGGTAAATTATTATTTTCTAACATCTTTGAATTGTCATTTTCTTCCATCTCTTTTTCATTTGTAAATTTGATGCAAAGGGTAGAGTTTTGTTTTGGTTATTTATTTGGTTGGATTTGGCAAATTTTCAATCCAAAAAGTTCTTTTTTTGTAAACAAAAAACTCTACAAATTACTCAACAAAAACAACTTTATAAATTACCAAGAAAAAAGAAAAATAGAAACATCCAATTACAAAAAAGATAGAAACATAAAAGAGATGAAGTAATCACCTGCAGTACTAAATCATATTCTTAAACTTGGTATCGTTGATTATAAGGTGCCAAGTGTAGATCTAGATCCAAGTGCTCTCTCTCAGAGTTGCTTGTCATAGGCTCGGAATTAGCTGGGCATGACATGTTACTCTCTAATTTCTCCATAAACGGGTGTGTATCCTTCCTTGTTACAGCTCCTCGATGCCGTCTCATATGACCACCCAAAGCTTGACCCATTGGAAACACCATCCCACATATTGGGCACTTATGAGTCTTTACTTGCTTTTCCGCCTTTGCAGTCGTCATCACCTTTGCCTTTGTCTTTGCTGTCACCGTCATCGTCATTGGTGACAATAGCCTACCAATTTCATCACGATCAAGGTGGTCTTCATCCCCCATCAATCTAGAGGCTTTGTTGTGGCCTGTACGATGGCCACCAAGGGCTTGGAAGGTCGAGAACTCTTTTTTACAAGTTTTGCAAGTGAAGCTCTGATTACAATCGCTATTGCCCAAATTGGAGCCAGAGCCAGAGCCAGACTTATCCTTGCCTGTGCACAACAATGGAGCCATGGAGTTGGCTATGGGGAGCATCTCGATGTTTGCATCTTCTCTCACTCTTTTTGTCGCCATGGTCAAGAATAGTTTGGAAGGTAAGGGAACGCTTGTGAGTTATATAGAAGAGAGTAAAGGGATTGGATTGAAATTGAATACAAGTGACTTCGGAGTGTAACATTGACAACTAATAAAGCGTTCGTGCGGTGCCAGTTGTTTTATGCGAACGTGATTTATATAAATATATATATTGCGTTACATGAGAAAATACTTGGGTACACCTGATGTGCACATGTGAAGTTGTACATTAGATGGCTAAGCTTTGCCACGTCGCCCAATGATTTCAAATTTGACCAATTCTAGAATTATCGGATGACATGATTAAATCTTAACTACTAGAGATAGAGACTCACTCGTACATTGAGTGTATCTGAATATTTTTTCATTGCATGAGGTGGCTGCCAAAAGGAAGTTGTTCTAGGGGGAACCGCCCCAAAGAGCCCTCAGTTTCTACAGAAGCAATATGACGATAATACGACAAAGATATCTACGTAGGTTTTATATTACCATGGGCTGTGTGGAAAAGGAGTTTTGGAATACTAGAGGCGAGGCGAGGCGAGGCGAGGCGAGGCTAGGCTAGGCTAGCATACGTCACAGAAAGCATGAACCCAAAGGCCATGCTTATCTCACTCTCATAAGGCTGTGCTTTAATGGAACCAAATAAATAAAATGGTATAATAATGAATTCGATGTAAATACACTTCGCTTGGGATAGGAAGAGATAGATGGTAATGGAAATTAATTTATTCTTTTTTCGGAAATTAAGCTAGCTAATGAAAATGAATGGAGAGAATAATTATTAAATAGCAAATAACAAGTATACCCCCCTTCCTTATAATGGATATATATATAAAAAAAAAGATATATGAGAGCAAAGTGTCAAATAACTTACTATATATGATCTAGAAACAAATTAATTATTGTATTTAAAAATAATCATTTAGATCATATTACACATTAACTATTACGATAAATGTTATCTTAACATCATCACTGTACTTTTAATTTCATTAATTAATGGTGTTAACTTTATTTCTAACCAACCCTAATTCAAAAATTAGACCCAAAATCAAACACGAAAGTGTTTGTTGTTATTACAATCTAAGATTCTTGCACTGTCGGGCAATTACAATTGTGTGGGATTCTTTAAATTTTAATTCAATGTTTGATTTAGTCATTTACGATTACGAGGGGTTTTTCAAATATATATTTGGGGTTTAATTTTGTGATTGAGTGGGTTTCTTCGAATTCGAATTTGAATTTGAGATCTGATTTGGACCTTTCTACTTGTGTAGGGTTCTTTTGATTAGGATAGAGTTAATATCATTGTTAAGACTTATAATTCAAAATATATTTCCATATAATTGATACGTGCTGTTTGTTTGCATTTTATTATATATATATTTGACTTTCATTTTATTTTTATTTAGCTAACATTTAAATGTGTATATGATCTGCTGGTTAATTTTGTGGGCCAATAGCCATTGGGCCGAGATATGTTTCATGAGCCAAGCCTATATTCGTGTGGCCCATCGAGTTTGCTTCAGCCCAACTTGGTTGCTTGTTGCTATATAAGGGCAATTTCATATCCTAATTGCTTCAGATCGCTTACTATCTCATTTTTTGAAACCCTAGTTTGGCACTCATGAAGTGATACTCTCTCTCGCTCGTAAATCTTTCTCTTGTTCGATTGGCTTCGATTTGTTAGTAAGATCTATTGGTAAATGTTGGTATTGTTTAATCTCTGTTGAAAATCGCCTGAGGCATGAGGGATTGAAACTGATAAGAACGTAGATACTTGCCTTGATCGCGAGATCAAATTGAACAGATTCTCTCTTTTTCTTGAAAGTGTATTTGTTTTCAGTTTGTATTTAATACTGTTGTACTTGTATATTGATCTTGATTTCTTTCTTGTAATCCGGTTGTAATCGAAAGCTATTAATGAATTGATTAAGAGGTGGAGCCTTTGCTGTGAATAAGATCATTTGATCTGAACATGTAACTCGCTATGTTGTTATTCTGTGTGTGTGAGGGTTTCATTTCTGTTCCTATTTTATTGTATTTGCTCTTGGTTGGTTTGGTCGATTGAAGATGATTGCAATATATTAACAATCATGAATACAACTAAAACAGTATGGAATGACATTAAGATGAGACCTATCATAATAGTTAATGCGATATTAAATTTGAAAGTACAATTACTTATTTGACATTTTTTAAACATATAATGTCTAATTTGATATGAAATTTAAAAGTATAATTACTTAATTAATTTTTTTAAATTACAACGATGAATTTAACATTCAAAATGAATTATAATAATTTATTTAACACCTTACCCTAAATAGTAAGACTGATTTATCCATATATATATATACAACATTAAAAGTTTTGCCACATTTCTATTCCCTCCATTTCCCCTCAAACTGGGGTAGACAAAGGAGAATGGACGGAAGCCTTTTCTATCCAGTTTCATCATGTTTCATTCCATTCCTTTATTAATATTCTTCCTCCCAAACAATGGAAACCTCATTTTGTTGGATTTCGTTCCATCCAAGTATGTTTCACACTCCTCTCCCAAACACAACCTAAATGAATAAATAATAACCACAGAGTTAGTCTGTGTTATACTTATGTAAGTGAAAAGAAATAAAAAAAATTTAAATAAAAGCTAACGTGTGTAAGGTGTTGAGTGTTTAAATATCACAATGAGATGTTAGTTTTTTTGATTAAATTTTAAATTTATTATAATATCTAATAAATAATTGATAACAAATTCTGTTTTCACAAAAAATATGTGACCGATGGTGGTGTTGCAAGTTTAATTGTCATTTTCTTCCTCTTTCATTGGTAAGTTTGATGCCAAGGGTAGTGTTTTATTTTGGGGATTTATTTGGCTGGAATTGGTAAATTTTCAATGAAATTGTTCTTATTTTTTTGTAATAAGCTCTACAAATTACTAAAAATCAAAAACTTCAAACTATGCAAAAGGAAGAATGAAGCAATCACCATTGAGGTGCTAGAGCATGTTTTTAAACTTGATTATAAGGTGTAAAGTATAAATTAAAATCGAATTGTTAATTATTAATTTCTCCATAACCAGTGACACACATTCCGTCATCGTGATTGGCTCCTTGATGTTATCTCAAGTGATCACCTAAACTTTAACCCATCACAAACTCCATATCAAGTATCAAATACTCAGGAGTCACGACCCATTTGGCCAATGATACCTACAACCCACCAGCAGTGCTGTACATGAGATTTGGGGCCCTGAGGCGAAATCTAAAAATGGGCCCCCATATCAACGAATAAAATTAAAAATTTTCTAAATTAATAATTAAAAACTAATCTCCTTACATTTTTTGAGGCAAAAATATCAAATCAAGTTTAGGTATTCCGCCAACATCAATAAAATAGACAAAGCTATCCAATAATCCAAATCTCCCAATACATCATAAACGAAAAACGAAATGATTCATGAAGGAGAAACTAACCGTAACCGCTGAAAGTTGATTCGTTGAAGCTAACTAGCTAAGCAATAAGTAGATCTGGATTTTGGAGAAGCAGATCTACTTCAAAGATTGAATTTGATTATCCGATCCAAGGCAGCGCGAGCGGAGAGAAGAGACTGAATCTGGAGGCTGGAGCGACGGAGAGCGTCTTAGTGAGGCAACGAGCCACCAGTGACCGGCCATTAGGGCGAGCAACCGTTGATCGAGCAGCAATAGGCGGGAAAGCGAGGGCGAGCTCGGCGAGGGCGAAGGGCGACGATTCGAAGGAGCGGGGAAATGAGAGAGAGGCAGAGCGAGGGCGAGCCACCGACGGCGAAGGCGAGCCCGCAAAGGCGAGGCACGAGGACAAGAGCAACGAAGAAGGAATGACAGAGCGAGAGAGGGTAGCGAAAGCGAGAAGGGGAGAAGGGTACAGTGAACATGAAGCTTTGCAAGGGGAGGGAGTAGACTATGGTTCGTGGGCGGCTAGGCCCTTACCAAAATGGGGGTTTCCAATTTATGGGCCTCAAATAACCAAATTTTCATGGGCCCTGAGGCAGCTGCCTTATGGGCCTCATGAAAGGTCCGGCCCTGCCCACCAATCTCATCGCAACCAAAGTGGTCTTTGCCACCCAACAGTCTCTATGGCTTGCTCAATGGCCTGCTCAATGGCCGTTGAGTGCTCGGAAGATTGTGAACTCTTTTTTCCATGTCTTACAAGCGAAACTCCTATTCTTGTCTGTCAACGATAAGCACTCTACATAACTGGCCATGGTAAGCCTCTTGAAGTCTCCATCTTCTCTCATTTTTTTCGTTGCCATGGCTGCAAATAGTTTGGAAGGCAAGGGTACACTTGTGATATATGTAGAAGAGAGGGACGTGATTGGATTGAAATTGAAGACAAGTTGGGTTGGAGTGCATTCTTGGCAACTAATAAGAAAGCATTCATTCATTGTGGGTAAGGTTTATAGGAGCGCGGGACACCGCGTAGCATGGGTCTGTGCCCGTGGAAGTTGGTCTCCAAAGAGTCTTAATTTATAAGACCACATCAGCAACTCTTCATAAAATCTCCATTCCAAAGATGAGACGTCGTTGCATTTTGACCAACACCTCGAGAGAGGACTATTATTAAGGAAAGTTCAACTCTGGAGTATTCTCACGAGAACGTGATCTAAGTGACTCTTATCTTGCTCAGGACATGTAAGGTGAATTCATATGATCAAGATCTTCACAACAACCTCCAGGGGAAGCTTATCTTCAGTGTGATTCATATGCTTCACATCGAGTATGGGGGACTCAAAATGTTCATTTAAACAAATCAAAAGATATTAATCCAGATTTTCTTATGAAATTATAGATTACATCAATCCCTCCTAGAATTCAAAATTTTGCTGTTTTATTTTGTATAATAATAAATTCTATCACTCAACCTGGGTCTCTTCACCTTTCTCACCTTATAAACTTGCAATGAAGTTTATTTAGGGTCCAGATCCAGAATCAAACCTGAATGCTCGCTGGCTTCTTCATCACCTTCTTCTTCAAGCTCTTTCAACCTATGAAGCAAATTTACTCAAGGGGGAAGTCCTCCAGATAAGAAGAGGGAGAGCTTATCTCTCAAAACCAGAGCAGTCTTGTCAGCAAATTCACAAATCTGTTGCTTGTAACCTGAGTCATGATGGTGAGACAAAGGCAATTCATCCAGGACCTCGTCTTCCAAGTCGATAACGATATTATGAAGAATGCAGCATACGAGGATAATCCTAGGAAGCCGATGCTTGTCAGGTCTCCACATTACCCTGTGAATTATCCTCCACATCTCCTTCAACCTTGCCAACGCCCTTTCTGCCACCACTCGGGTTGCAAGATGCCGCTTGTTGAACTCTGCCATGGATGCCAAAAGGTCCTTCCCTTGATAAGGTGTGACAAGCCAGGGCAGCAATGGGAAGCCTGAATCACCAACTATATATTCCCTTAATTCAGTACCTTCTGAGAGCTTCATCTTGCTCCCGTTTAACCTCTCTCCTTTTTCACACAGCTTGAAGAAAGCTGAATTCTGAAGCACAGCAAAATCATTCATTTTTCCAGGCCATCCAGTGACTATATCCCGAAACCTCATATCAGGGTCCACGATTGCCTGCAAGATCATACTGTGATTTTTCTCCTGATCAATCCACACGTTGCTTTGCATTTCGGATGAAGACAGCAACATGCTAATGTGGGTCGTGTCAATTGCACCACAACAATTTGGAAGTCCTTGAAGTCTCTCAAACTTGATTTTTACATCCGTGATTTCTTGTTCAGTGGAAGGCCACTGAAGGTGGTGAAGCCCCCTTTCTTCCATAGCCTCCACAAAACGCCAGGTCACTTGAGAGACAGTTGAGTGGTTTGTCCCAAATAATTCGGCAACTGCAATTAGTGATGCACCAGAGCCTAGCCTTCTCAAAGCTATAGCTACTTGATCATTCAAACACATTGGCTTTCCATTACCAAATGTGAAGTGAGCTGACTTCGACAGCATATGTTCCTTCACAAGTGAACAAATATAGTTGAAGGTTTTCCTGGATATCTTAAAAACTGACTCGAACTTATCCAAACCCTTTGAAGGAGACAAATTCCCTGCAGATAGGCGGGGAAATCAAATATTAACCTGTTATTAACTTCAAATAAATTCATTTTTAACTTTCTATATTAATTTTACAATGAATTTTAAGGCCACAAAATCAACACAAACATGAATACATATATATGATTGTATTTGTTTTGTTCTTTTTACCCTATGTATGAGAAATCAGCATTTTAACTGCCACAGTAATAGTTATCAAGCACAAGTATATTACTCGAGTCTGACATTAATGAAGGGAAATAAAACATGATCTCCAAAATATAAATGGAAGTGCAGTAGAGTGATAAAAGAAATATAACACACTTACGTAAATAGAAAAACATGCAGGAGGTAATCCAGAAGAGTAGACAAATGAAGCATATGCCCAAGCTGACTGTAAATGGAGGGTAGTTCAACAACACTTCACGATGAGAATGAATAATCCCAATAGATAAACCTATCTACAAACTGTCTTGTGATAAAAATTACACAGTAAGACGCAAATTTGGTCTTTTCAATCATTGAGCAAGTCTTCTATCAAAATACAAAAGCTGACTATTAGTTTATATGTGCCAAGCCAGATTCAATGTCAAAGTTGATGTCTGGCTACTGTGCTCAGCTAAATACATGCTCATTTTTTTCATCACACACTACAGATCATTTTCCATCCTCATAACAAACTCCTCTCACATTGATCTAGCAGAACAAACAAGGAAGACCTTATCATTTTATTTATTTATTCCGTCCTGAGAAATAGTGAGAAACCTTGTATATTTTACAGCAAATCACTATCCTGTCAAGCACCATTCTTGTTTGATGACCAAGAACAGTTCTGAATTTGATAATTTACCTTCTTGCAGAAAATTCTCTTACAACAAATTACATCAGGGTTCAGTAGTTACTATAAAAAGGACTATTTCCGTCATTTCTTCCCTTGAAGTTATCAGATTCATCTGACAAGAATTATGACAGAAAATACTAGTTTAGATATGACAGCTGTAAGAATATAGGCTTCTTATCTCTATCTTCTAACTTCAAAGTGGTTCCTCATTCAATGAAGCCATAAGTAGGCATAAAGAGCAAAGGACTAATAGTGATTTACAACAACAATCACGACCCCAACTCCACTAGGTGGATCGGCTACATAAATGCTACTTCTCCAACCATTTGTCTAGAATTCATGACAAAAGATCTCATGATTTTTACTCAGGCCATCGGCTGCATAATGCATCCCTGTATCAGGCTACCTTGTACTCAACATTGTTTTATCCATGTATTAAGAGGTTACAAACCAAGGGGCAAACAGTGATTAATAATGAAATTTTCTTCATATGCTTATTTCTGGTACAAGTTTATAATCCAGAACCATAAAAGAAAGGTTAAAAACAAAAGAAAGAAAAGAAAAAAGGATAAAAGGGGAACCATGCAAGTAAGACGTTCAAAGAACCCTAAATGGAACATAAGAAGCTATTCTATTCATGTTCTAGGCCCTCAATTATATGTTTTTTCTATACATGGTATAGGTCCTGAATTCCAGTTTGGACAAAAGGAACTCTGCATCTCACGGGACCAATGATGATGTAACCCTTAAGATGAATTGCAATTTTGTATATAAAAATTCTGTGAAGCACATTCTCTAAACTGAAACAATAAATAAGCAAGATGATCCAGACTGAGCATAAGTTGTATCACCAGATAGATGAGTGATTCTCCATGGATGACTAATTGATGTGGTACAATTCTTCAAGAGTACTATTTCAAAAAGAAGGACCTTGATGCTGTTATGCATGTGCACAATGTATTATTCACCAAATGGGATATTTTTTCATCCACACGCTGTGGCGCTTCCTCCTGCCAAATCTTTTCAAACTGAAACTACTGAAGCTAAAGCTACCACCGCTCTTCATTTCTGCATCTCGCTACTAAAACATATGATGTAAACCGAGAAGGTTTTTTTCTCCATTTTTCACAAGGGGAGATATCTTATGACAATAACTTTTTGCTGTAGAATATTGCAACCAGATTATGGTGGTTCCCAGGCTAAGAGATACAATCAGTTAGCACTTGGTTACTGCATTGTATACTTGTAAGGGGTTTAAAACAAAACAAGGTTACAGAAACTAAGCCCTTTAAAGACATTACACTTAGTTATAGTTACCTTATTACTGAACTTTCAGGTTTCCAAATAATATAAATAACTAATAGAAAAAAGAAGAAATGCATAAAAGACTTTTCAATTGCTATTAATCAAAATGTACTGTCAATTTAACAATGTAACTCTATCCCATTGACAGGTCTTGACCGGGCAAGATGTTTAAAAATGAAAAAAACGTTTAGTGTAATGTTTTTCTCTTGTTTCAATAAATTTATGGGAAGCTTTTATTGTATTTGAATGTAACTGTAAAGATGGATATGGAGAAGTGGTCATTTACATACCCTTTCTTCGTTCCACTGAGAAAACAAACAAAAAAATAAGAGAGGCACATAATGTTTAGCCATCAGTCTTGTTGAACTTAGCAACAAACGAAAAAAATAAGAGAGGCACATATTCACATACCTTTTCTTCATTCCTGACATAACAACATGTCTGCAACTTCAATAATTGAAAGGCAGAGGAACTTGAAGAAATCTATTTATGTAGAAAAAATATCATGTGCTATCTTCCTATCATCAACTCTACATTAATTCAGCTTTCCTCCGGGTTTGACAAACTCTATAATTTTGAATGGATAGTCATAACAATGCAACCCTTATTTCCCATTACTGTGATAATTACATAGTCACCAAAAAAATAAAAAAGGGAAATGAAATAGTTAACATGTGCCCTATCTTTATCAGCGTGTCCACTTCAGTAGTATCTCCAATTAAGATGCATTCCTTACACATGACTAATTTTGAATTTTTCACCTTACAAAAGATTGTATGACAATAATATTTTCTCAGTCAGAGACATCTCACTTATGTTATATTTTCTATGCAGTGATGCCAAAGGTACATTCTTTACCACAAAAGTCTTGGATACCAACACATACACCCAAATAGAGGAAGGAGGGAGAGATCCTAACAGTTCAGAAGAAAAAGTTCAAGTCTAGTTCACTTGCATATCATGTCCTTGCCATGAAACTTCAAGTTATGTACATCAGCTCTAGTAGATGGACCACATTTCCTGTTCTATATGACAACCAACTTAATAGATATAGAAGACACCGGAAATTGCCATCTCAGCCACTGGAAGCTTTAGATAGGCAGTAGTATAGTAGTTGGAGAGAAAAAGCTTACTGAGTTAACATAAATGCATTAAACAATGAAGGAATTGGCCAACATGCCAAATTCCATCACAAATATGATAAAGTATACAGTGTTTTGGTAGAAAATTTTAGGAGGTTGACAATGAATATTATCAAATTTGATGATTAATGTATGCCAGTGTACATTGTCTATCTAGAAAACATCTTTGTTGAAAAGTTAAAAACCAAAAATGATGAAGAAAAACCCTAAAGGTTTTAAGAAATGCATCTGAATGTTTCAAGGTTTAAGAAATGCATCAATTACTTTTATGACACCCATCCACAAGTTCAAGATATCCAAACTTATATTAAGGCATATTATGCTGCATCCACCAGAGTAATTTTGACAAATCTGCTTGAAAATCACATGGGTGGATGATTTGGGTAAGATACCGAGCCAAGAACTAAATCTCTAAACTTTGACTACCTCTTGAGATTTCAAATCAGACAGAAAAGATAGATGCAGATATTTCTCATCATGGAAATTCAGAGGCAGCACACAAAGGCCCTACTGCTTTGAATGTGGATGGCACAAGTTACAGTTTACATAGCATCTTCAGAAATAGCATCAGTGAGAAAAGTAGAGGTAGTCACATTTCTTCATTAAGATCAAGTTGTCTTTTTTTGAAATGGAAAAACTTTCTATGTTAAACATCTTTTGTTGGGACAGCTGTCAAGTTTATAAATGGCCATATTCAAGGTGATAGTGTTTTGCAGTAACATGATTGGTAAAATGTAAAGGTGATCATTTAGATTTAAGATGACATCCAAAGAGACCTCCGTTCTTTTGTGATAGTCAACCTGTGTCTTCTAATTAGCTTGGACACTGGAAATGAGTAGGTATGCTACAATGTGAAAGATAGAAAGGATAAACATTCCTACATTCTCCAAGTATCCATTTCCACTGTATTTTCTCAATTAACAGAAATCTATATCTATGCCAATAAACATGTAAATATTAGTATGGAAGAAATATTTCTTTTGTAGACTCCAACCATGAACGATGGACCTATCACACAAAGACAATATCAAATAATGTTAATTTCACCAAAATGCTGCTACCTGGATGAATTCTTCACAACTTGAGAAATGAACATAATATTGTTATTGTTTGAAATTCTGCGCACCAAACAAGAACATGAATTTAGAGATTGGATTCTGTCTCTTTTCTCCAGCTCCAAAAAGTCTAAGCACCAACCAGTACCAATTCTCATCAGCCCTAGATATGGCATTTCTGGTTTTTGGGCTAAATATAGCATTGAAAGGTGAAAGAATATCTTTAGTCTATATGACACATCTATGATTGAAAATTGAATGGTCTTCTTCATTCTGCAGACATGATGGTCCATTTTGAGACTCTCAATATATTAGATTTAGTACATTGCTGGCAACTTTGGAATTGCTATGTTTTTTAAGCCAGAATATTACTCCTAAGAAACTTAGTAAAAAGTATGCTGAGGAACTTCACTAATAAAGCTTAACATACATTAATTTACCTTCAAACTTGTACAGACAAGAGTACACTATTTGAGCATTGTTCCTTGAAGACTTATAATTTGGTCTGTCACCTGGTAGTTGAACATTGATTAAAAAAAACTAGGAAATTCCATATTTCAGAAGGAATGATCTGAATCAAAGGAACTTCTTTTCAGGCCTGAAAAGATCTCTAAGATAAATTGACAATATTGCTAAAACAGTTCCAGAAAGGTTTACTTCTGACTGCCATTAACAACATGCTAACGGATTCTTCATTTTCTCATTAACTTGGGCAGGCAATTCAACATAAAATTTAACCCTATTCACTACAAAGTTTCAATCCCTTGAGACATCTTGATATATTAATTTAATTTACCACCAGAGTCAATTCCAAATACATCTTGATTCCTAACCCCCTATCATCAGCAAACACTGAAAACCAACAAAACAGAAAACATGGGATGAAAAATTCTGACTCATAGAGAGACAATTATAGAGTGGATTACTGACTTCCTACTACACAAGAAACCAAATTCAAATTCCTTTTCCACAGAATACGAGAAGGAAAACTTAATTGCTCAAAGTTAGATTAGTAATTGAAACAAATTAATTGATATCTTATAGCTCCAACTTCCCCATTAATTTTGTTATCAATTCAACATTCAGTACACGGATATCCCAACATTGGATATCTTAACAAGGTGAATGAAATGGAAAACTGTCTATAAGCTCCTTGAACTTATGTATAGTAGATTCAAAAAATCGTCCAGGACCCAGAATCTTTGTGAAATCCCATGAACAGAGACCAATGAATATACAATTTGGTAACAAAATCACCTTTCTTTGCCCCCAGGGGCAGAGAATGGTAGATTAGGGATCCTTGTTTTCCGTAATCAATTGCATTTGCAATACATTAACATGTAACTTCAGTGAAAAGTAAAGGCTGAAAACCAATGAGATAATCCAGAATTGAATCCAATTCATGAACGAAAATTCCACCAAATAAAGATAACACCAACAAAAGCGTCACCATGTTTATGATCTCTGACAGCAACATATATCAATAGATAGTTATCCCAAAACACAATCCAACATAGCAGAATAATGAAGCAATAAAGAATATATACCAGCAATCCTCTGGGAGATGACATCCCACCAATCCAGAGAGGCATCTTCAGAAGACCCAGAGGCTGAAGCGTTAGGTTCAACCTTCTTCTCCACCTTTTTCCTCTTTTTGTACCCTCTTACAGGACCCATCAACGCTGGAAAACCCAATTGAGACAAAACCCAGAAACCACTGACTTCAAACAACCAGAATCAGAGAAACTCTGTCATTAATTCACAGAAAAGATCAATACCCATTTCTTGTGATACAAGATTAAACACCATAGGAACACAGATAAATCGTGTAAAAAGCTATTGAAAGGAGAAACATGCATAGTTGTACATGGAAACAGAGTGTGTATAGTGCTTGTGGGTTTTTTTTCCTGGTGCGTGGAGCATGCAAAGCAAGGACTGGAAATAGAGATGGTTTTGCGGGGAAGTGACAAGAAAATATATAAAACTGATGTGCGTTGGTGCTCGTTTAGGACAATGTGGCAAGAAAAGCACGAAACATAGCATTGACACTGAGTCTCCCTCTCTCTCTCTCTCTCTCTCTCCCCTTGTGTTTTCGGATTTTCAGTGAGATAGAATTCAAAGAAACAACAGAATGCAATAAATAAAAGGAATTTCTTTTTATCTCGCATATATATATATATATACATATATTAGATCAACACATTAAAGGTCCAAGCTTTATCTAAATGAATTCACAACAGTACCGTCAACTCCTTCTAGAGGTTTTTTTTTTCTTTCTCACACAGATGTTGAATGGGTAATGATCTTCAAAATTAAAATTGAGTGACTCCGTTTTATTCACAATATTCTTATAAGAAAAAATAACAAGATTTTTTTTTTTTTTATCTAATTATGAATCAAATGGGGAGTTTTCCCCTTCCTAAGTTAAGCATATTAATATATCACATTAATTTATATACAAATAAGGCATAAAATTTATATGACCCATCATTCAAATTGGGACTTTTTATGCATTCACTGACAAAGGAACAAGTAATGATAACGGCTTATAATTTAAAAAATATTATTCTAGCATAGTTAGAATAGCAATTTTTGTATAAGAATTTTATGAAACGGCCATTTTCCACCGCAAAACCCTGAATTCTTTTGACACCATAGCAGGGTTTGCAATGGTTGGATTTGATTTTAAGTTTTGTTAGAATTATAATTAAATTAAACTTAAATTACTAAAATTAAAACTAAATCATTACTCATTAATTTTAAAAATTAAAAATCATAATCAAACTATTCGATTTCGATTCGATTTCAATTTTAATCATAATTTTTTTAATTTGATCCATACCAACAAACAAAGACAAATTCTTACGGATAACATTCATAAAAAAAAATTTATAACTCTACAACAAACAAACAAAAAACTCTAATAAAGTTACATTCTTCTTACATAAATTTACAAATTAACTTTAAACTTCTTAAATATAATTATTTGACTGATAAAAATAAAATAATTTAAAATTTAATTTTATTTTTATTTGTTAATTAATTTATAAATATTAAATATTTTATATATTTGTAATGCATTAATTAAAAATACTTGTAAAAAAATTGTATTAGTCAATATATATTATATGTATATATAATATATTAAATAAATATTATATATATATTCGATTCGATTTGTTTTGTTTACTCATACATTCGATTTGGTTTCGATTCGGGTTTCAGTTTGAATTTAGTAAAAATCATAACTAAACCATACCTATTGAAATAGTATTTAGTTTTTCCCCAAACCAAACTATTATCCAGTTAAACGGTTTTTAATCGCGTTGACCACTTCAATTTTGGTTCAATTCCCTCAAAGTTTTGATTATAATTATCATCCCTAAAAAAAAAAAAAAAAAACATAAGGCATTCTCTTTTAGGATTTCCTAAATGAAGACAGTTAATTGTTAAAAAATAAACTATTTATGATATCATTGTAACTGCCGTACTTTAATTGTATGATGATTAAACATCAAAATGGCATTAAAGATATTCTAATTTGTTTTCATGTCCAAATTAATTTTAATGCATTTTAGATATTCTATTCATGTTTTGCATTCCCCCCCCCCCCCCCCCCCCCCCCCCACAAAAATGAATAATTGCGTAGAATTTATTAAAAGAATCAAATGAGAAAGTGCATTAAGTAGGTAAATGAAATATTTATTAACCAAAAGAAACGACATATTTTCTCTTCTTTTCTTTTCTTTTTTGGAAATGGTACATTGAGATTTCATGCACTGTCATAATGAGCCAACACATCCACATGACAGAAGAGGGCACTCTGGGCTTGGGCTTTGAAAAGTGGGCTTATTGTTGTTGGAGGTGAGATGCTAGATAGGCTTATGGACGAAGACATTCAGTCCTCCTTTACGTTGTTGTTGTTATAAGTGGGCCTGACTTGCTGTTAATGTGGCATATATTATTATTATTATTATTTATTTATTGGGCAACAAGATGGGCTCTTGCTTTATTATCAAGGCCTAGGGGGTTGGTTTTGGGAATGAAAAAACAGGCATGGATTTTGAGGATTTCTTTTTTCTAATTTACTGCTGTTAAAAATATGAACAACCCATATACTTTCTGGGGGCGTGGGCCAAAATCAAGGGCTCATTTGCCTAGAATTATTTTCTAGTGTATGCGGACTAGTTTTTCAAATTATCTTAAAAAAAGAATTCTGGATTAGAGCCCTAATTTTATGGCAATCCAGTAAGAATTATAAAGGTTTAATTACACCCCACACTCTCTCTCTCTCTTAACCTTTATTTTTTACGTCATTAATTCTCCTTTATTATTTATTAGAGAGACTCCTTTTGAGAACTAATAGTACTTGTACTTACTGTAGTCTGTAGCCTTGCAAAGCTTTTCAGCTTTTCTCCAATGTAACCATGTTTCAAAGTCAACATCCGGTCTCAAAACTACAGCCGAGACCGGTGATTGAGTTAACCCATCCAAGAAAAGTAATCGGAAACTGGGGGAACCCAAATTCCACGAGAGAGAGAGAGAGAGAGAGAGAGAGAGAGAGAGAGAGAGAATGAGGCACAAGCTCCAAACTGAAAGAGACAAAACCATTCACAGGCTGCCTCAACTTCAACATGAAAACAAAGAGTTGTCATGAAATTCCTACAAAGCTCTAACATTTTCCCATCTGTCAATGTCCAATGTACCGCTTTCATGCTCTGCAGTGCCGTGACTGGCAAGCTCATCAACTGCGTATTTTTTGCCCATGTTTCTCGATCATAACACCTCTCTCTCTCTCTCTCTCTCTCGCTCGGCTACAATTATATATTCATTCTTATTACTAGATTGATTACATTTTCCTACGTTTGCAACTTCTTAGACACCAACTCTGAAAGTGATTTCTCTAGCTTTTGCGCTTTTGCTTTCTTCTGTGGGTTTCTCCTCCTCCTTAGGATTGGACTACTGCTTTCCTTCTAATGGTGGTAGTGCCGCGAGAGGCGGCTTCGTTGTGGTTGCCTTCTCCTTTGGTCTTTGGCTTCCTCTGCATGCATTTTGCTCTCGCTCCATCCATCACTTTCTCCCTTGTCTCCAAATGTGAGGTCCTGCTCAAATAATAATAATAATAATAATGACAAAAAATAATGTTAAGCATTCTTCCGAGTGCAACTAGAAGTCAACTCATCTGTCAAGAGAACATAAAAACAAAAAAAAAAGAAATCTAACACCCAAGTTGGAATGTTATCAATCTCCCAAAATGCCACGAGGAGATACAATTTTGACATTTTGTCTTATACTTGGGTAATATGCATCAGCGTTACTCATTGTTAATGTACTTCTCATTATTGATGTATTGTCACATCACCATTAACGTGAGTAACCCTCGTAGGAGTTATAAAGTGTTAAAGTTGCGTCTCCAAATACTATTTCTCTAAGATAAGTGTGCTATACATTTATTCCTGGCGCTCAAGATTTCCCTCATCCCCTTTTATGAAGGCAAGGAATAATAGTATATTAGTATTAGTAAGCAAGATTCCTTATGGACTTTTTCACAAAAAAGGCTCCACAACTCTTCAACACATGACCTTTCTTTCGGTCACAAAGTCCCAATTGATCACGTCAACTAACATCCCGTTTCTAGCTCAAGTGGTATGTGCCCAACACTCTGGTATTACAACAATTTAGAAGAGTCCATCTAACAATATATGCCCTAAACATGGCTGACTGAACTCAAAATTATGTCATACCATACTCACTAATTAATTCGGAAAATTAAGTGATCTCCAAATTATCTCCAACAAAATGGCACTCGACTCGGGCTGACCCATAATAGGTGTCCAAGTGAGACTACCCAGAAACTAAATGCTCAACTGCACAATCTTGAATGCGGATTCTTTACATGGCGGATAGGGGAAAGTGGCTGGTGGGTGAGATCTTTAATGGCGGGGTATTGAATTTACTAAGAGCGGGAAACTGATCGAGACATTGAGAGGAGAGCAGAAGATATATACCGTGTCTCGGCTGTGTGATAATAATTATAATGGCTGGAGGTAATGGCGTAATGCTTGGGCAGGGAAGCCAGCAAGCTGTTCGCTCTTTTGTGGAAGTTGTTGATCTTAAATCCAAGATGGCGACAACGGGCTACAGTACTAGTGTGTTGACGTTTCAAAGAAAGTTGCCAAGCCAAGCGCTTTCAGTGATTCTTTTCTTTACGTGAAATTTCAGAAAAGATGAGGACGACTGCTCCTAGTACGTACTTTGCCAACAATTCCTGATCAACACCCCCCCCCCCCCCCCCAACCAAACCCTCTATTTCTCTCTCCCTTCTACTTATTTCAAACACCCAATTTCGTTAATATATATATATATATATATAAAACGATTGCATTTAATAATTTCTCCTTTTTTTCGATATCTAAAATTGGAAAAACTTTCAAAAGACTTGTGTTGTTTACTGGGCTGGCTGGCTGACTAGCTCTAAAGCTATATATCTAAAAGAGAATCCGACACAAATCTAGCTTTAGGAAGCAAAAAACGAACCCTTCTCCAATGGTTAGTTCATAATTTTCAACATAAATAAACAAAATTATAGAAGTTAAAAAGAGTTGGTCTAAAATTAAATAAACTAGCTAAAACGTCGGAGAAATTAAGTTGTGGGGACTGGATCAACAGGTACGTGGTGGACATGAGAGACAAACAAAACAGAATGTGGAGAAGAGAAGCAAACAAATGAAACAGCGAGTGAGTGAGTTGGAGGGACGAGACTGAACTAACCTGTCGGAATTGTAGGAAGAGGACCTCTTGAGGGTTGGGACTTGGTCCCTCTTTGTCTCTATCAAGCTTCCGCTGAAGTACTCCTTGTCTTCCACCCTCACCTTAATCCTCCCGCTGAAATTAGGGATTTCCACCGTAGCTTCCCCTGCTTCCTTCTCCACCTGATCCTGATTGGCTCCCCCTCCACGTGGCAGCCTCGCCTTGTAGTGCGATACCAGGGAGAATCCCGGACCGGCCTCCTTCACATACGTGGGCCCACAGTCCTTGAACGAGATCGAGCCGCACGATATCAGCTGCATCAGCACGGACGACGCCTTCAGCCGTCCACTTGGGTGCTTGTCCACCGTCCGATCTTCGTTCATCGCTCCCGGGCAGAGGATCACACGCCCGTCCGCTTTCATCAGGGACTCTAGGGTTTCCGGGCTCGAATCCGACGGCGGGGGCGAGATCTCGTCCCTGCTCAGCTCCGTGCTCTGTTGTTGGTTCTCCTCGCACTGTTCTTTTCTATTTTCTTCTTCCTTGTCGCCGTCTTCTTCTTCTTCCTCTACTTCTCTTATCGGTCGTCGCCGGCGCCGTCGGTCGTCCGTCTGAGTGGCCGCGTCGGCGGCGGCCCGGCCGGCCAGCTCGGCCTTATAGACCTTGTAGTCTTTGAAATCGGTCGCGCTCCAGGACTGGTTCCTTCGCCGCGTCAACGCCGGGAAGTCGCCGTCGTTGCCTGGTTTTGGGCTCTCCGGGGGCGGCTTCCTGAAACTTGAAGACGTTGTCACGGTGTCGTCGGATTTGCATATCAATGCGCCGTCAAGAAGCTCCGATCCTTTAAGGACGTATTCTTGGCCATGGGCGGGATAAATGAAATCGTCGTCGGACAAATCGTGCCACACAAATCCGTTCTTGTAGCTCCTGAATGAAAAATCACAACCAGCAATGAAACTAATTTCCATTAACGGAATCGTATTAAGCTGAAACGGAAGTGAGCATGTACCGCTTGGAAGACCAGGAGTACATCGCAGCCATGCCTTTACCACGGAGGAAATTCAAGCGGTCGATAACATCTGCAGAAGGTGAGAGATAAGAATCAAAACCAGAGCCCTGTTTGGTTACCGTGAAATTGTGCAAGAAACGACAGTTTTAGCGACTAACCTCTGAGATAGAGACCTTCGGGGGAGGAGAGGGGGACCTCCATGAAGTGAGGGTGCTCGAGCTGGCCGTTGCGGCAGAGGTAGTAAACGACGGGGACTTTCCGGTCGGTTCGAAGCTTACTGGGGGGTTCGGACCAGACCTTGGTACGTTCGGGGCTGGTGTCTCGATCTTTCTCTTTCATTCTATTCATCAATTGGAGGTCGGTGGTTCTGGGCCTGGAACTGGAGGAGACCGCCATGGCTGCTCTGCATAAAAAGAACAGAACAGAATAGAGAAGAATAGAAACCCCAACTGAGGGAATGTAATGTAATGTTCCGCGGAGGAAGCCTTTATGAAGGGGTTCACAGATCACATGAGGAGGAGAGGAGCCGGGATTGTTTCCCGAGACGGGTCACTGCAAAGGCTTTAAAAACAAAACAAACAGCTCTTTCTCCATTTGTTTGAATATTAGGAGCTGTCTCCTCAAACATGTTTCAAGCCCCAGAGAGAGAGAAAGGGAGGGAGGGAGATGACTTTGACAAAAGTCGTCCAACGAAACCAAAACTTGCTAAATTCGGGACAATTTTTCAGTGGCCTTTTTCAAATTCAGAGTTGCAAACCATCTCTGTAAAAACCATTTCCATTTCACGTGAGCACCGCACTGTACCACTTTAATTCCACAATGAGTTGGATAATGATGTGTTTTAAATTTAGCAATTAAGTTTAACTATATATCTAAAATACTCTCTCTTTACGGGATTAATTAATTAATTAATTAATACTAACACTTCAACATTCAACTCTTCCAGATCCTATTTGGCTATTTTATTATCAATAAATAATAATATAATATAAAAATCATAATATCCATGTGTAATGTCAAACTCAAAGTTGTCTCTTGGGGGAATTGATGAAGATTTACTACTTACTTAGATGTAGATTAAATAGATTGGTTTATTATTATTATTATTATTATTATTATTATTATTATTATTATATGCAATATTTACAAACTTTGTAACAGGAGAGTTGGATCTCCGAGTTTAATTTTAATGGGTTTTAATTATATTTCTATTAAACTACTGAATGGTTTTAAAAAAATTAATTTACAGGTACTGGCCTATTTAAGACCTTAATTTTTTATCCTTAAAATGACAATTACACATAATTTTATTTTTATAAATTAATTAAAAATAAATATATAAAGAAAATACCAAATCATATAAAGAAAATATCATTTTTGATATTTGAGATCAGCGATTAAAAAATATGGAGAAATTCACGAGAATGTTACGTATAGAATTAAGGCAGATTGGCTAAAATGAAGAAATGTATCGGGAGTGTTATGTGATGGTAAAATTCCATTAAAACTGAAAAAAAAATTCTATAGAATAGTTATAAGACCAGTTTTGTTATATAATTCAGAATGTTGGGTAGTCAAATATCAGCACGAACAAAAGACGAGCGTAAAAGAGATGAGGATGCTAAAATGGATATGCAGTCATACAAGAAAATATAAAATTAGAAATGAGGTAGAAGTATGCCAATCGAGGAAAAGATAAAAGATACTAGACTAAGATGGTTTGGTTATGTGAAAAGAAGACCAAGAGAAGCTCTGTGAAAATAATCGATGAAATAGAACAATTAATTAAAAAAAAAAGTAGAGACAAACTCAATAAATTTTTGAGAGAGGCATTAAAATTTAATATAAAGTGTATGTGCCTAAATAAAAATATGACAAAAAATAAAAATACATGAAAATCTAGAATTCATGTAGTCGACCCTACATAGTGGGATAAAGGCTGAATATGTTGTTATTGTTGTAATAAAAATAAATATACCAAATTTACTTTTAAGCGAAAGAAAGTGGGGTTAATCGATAATTGATTTGAGAGGAAATATTTAAAAAATATATATAACTATTAACTCTAACCACTCTCTAAATCTAATCAAAATTATAGTTTATGTCTAAAAGAGTGCAAAAATCAACCAGTCCATAATTAACTCGAAATTCAATTCATTTTTAAATCTCAAAAGTAAATTATTTTTGAATTGTGAAAGTTTTGATTTTTTTATTTTTGTCTTTAATAAATATGCTTTTTGATTGAATTTTTAAAAACACATAATTTCTTATTTTTTTTCTTTTGTAAATACAATTTTTGATTGAATTTTCAAATACTATTGTTATTGTTTAAAATATAAAAATTAAAATTTATAATGTAGGAAGCTCAAGCTAAAATAGAGTTAGGAAAATAAATCGAGATAATCTGCAAGTCGAGAGAAAGTGACAAGCTGTTGTATTGTATAGGAGAAAACTCGTTCCTCCGGGGGGGGGGAAATCAATATATGTGAGTTTTTCAAATAAACAATTGGTGAACTTAAACACACGGTAGAAAGATGAAATAGGAATGAGAGAGATGAATGCCCGGGATAAGTGCTCTATTATCTAGGAGAGTGATGCTACAAAGGAGTACATGGTTAGAAAAGGTACGTGAATATTCCTTTTGTGTGGGCCCCTGACATTTAAGTAAAAAATAGTTATGGTGATGCTATGAACAAACATGTCACGAGTAGTAGTTATTTCTCTTAAAGGTCAAGCAAGTGAAATGGTGCTTATGTGTAATTGGAATATATGAATAATCACAAAATGATCATTAAAATGACAAGTTGGAATTTTCTTATTTTCCTTTTAGATTAATAGTTATATATATTTTATCATATTTTCTCTTAAATTATCAATTGATGTCAGTCCCTCCGATTAAAAGGTAAATTGGGTAATTTTATTTTTAATAATAGAATTATTCATAATTGTTTTAAGGTAATTATTATATTATAGCCATTTTCTTTTCCTAGTATGTAGAAATAAGTTTTTACTAAAAATAAAGTGGGGTTTAATTTGGTGAAAAATAAAATTACAAAGAGGAGATTAAGTATCTTAAATTATAAATTTAAAAAAGATAAATAAATTGAAGCCTAATGAAAACCTATAATTGTGATTGAGATTTTTATTTGGCATTAACGTAAATAATAAATAAGATGGAGAAAGGGAAAGTCACGTGCGGAAGGCGAGGGCTGGGTAGAGTGTGAAACGAGCTTTAGGGAGGGCGGAGATTCAAACAAGGATGCCGCCGACAACCCGCTACCCAAACATTTGCTTATTCCGCTTCCTCCCTTCCTTCCACCCTCCATTCTCTTTATTATTCAAATCTATACAGATAGATCATAATAATAAAATAATAATAAAAATACTTACGCTCTTAAAATCATCATTATAAATATTTAATTATAAACATAAGATACGATTAAGATTAGAAACACTGAAATGATGGATTATGGCTTTCCCCCGTCCACGCAGGCATCTTCTTTAATTCAAAATCCGTCAGCGGAGTTGACCTGTGCGCCCGCCCGCCTGCCTGCCTAAACAGTTGACCCATATCACCGATGATTGCGTTGTTAATACCTGCTTTTTTTCCGCCCCGAAAGCAAAGTGAAAATGTAAAAGCTGGTCATCTGACACGTGTCCATTTCCCATAGGATGTCTACTAGCAACTTACCCCCTCCAGCTTTGTCCGCAGGCGTAGGCATATGTAGCTATGACTCGACGTCGTCGGATTCTTTTTAATATCAACAAAATTTCAATTCTACCCCTGGAAGGAAAAAAAAAGGAAATAAATTAAGGGCATCAATGTCATTTACGATATGCTTATGAGTTTTTTTCTATTATTTTTCCCTTAAAAAATGAAAAAAGTGTTCAAAAATAATTCCTTTCTATTATTTTTCCCTTAAGGTGTCTATTTTTTAAACGTTTTTTATTCTCATTTTAGACTCTATTTATATCTATTTTTTTAAAAAAATATTCATTTTCACGTTTTCATTTCCTTTCGAAAACATTTTCCATTTTTATTTTCATGCAACATAGGTTTCTTTTATATCAAACTTAACACGTGAAATTAATGAAAGAAATCCCTTACTTATATGGATAAAATGACAATTTTGATGATTAAATTGAATTTTAGAGATTAAATTTCATCATCGATCATTAAGATATCGTGGATGAGAGAAGTCTGGTCGGGCTTCGTCTAGAGGACAATGACAAATTAGATAAGATTATTTTTATTATTTGATGTCTTTGATAATTCTTTCAGTAATCTAATTATTTGTACAAATAATATTTTCCTTAGGGAGCGT
The DNA here is from genome assembly GCF_014633365.1 of Diospyros lotus. Taxonomy (NCBI): domain Eukaryota; kingdom Viridiplantae; phylum Streptophyta; class Magnoliopsida; order Ericales; family Ebenaceae; genus Diospyros; species Diospyros lotus. The sequence goes on along the minus strand of NC_068340.1, from coordinate 29,353,150 downwards.
TTGTTAAAATGAACAAGATAAGAGATATCGAGATAAGCTTGTAATACATTCCAGATCAAAATATGGAATAATCAAGATAAGGTTGTAAAGCATTCCAAAATTTCTATCAGAGTGTTTGTTAAATTTTTTGAAATCTATTGATAATTGTATTTTTTTTCTTTTTATGTATTTGTTAATGCATATGATAAGTGTCAAGATAAGAGTTTTTTTTATCAAAATATTCCCATTATTAAATTTATGATTAAAATACTATTTTATGGTTAATATGAATTGTCAAAAAAATAAAAAAAATATATTTTTTAAATTCATGTTCAAAAATAAATTTAAAAGGAGTTGAAAAGTATAAATAATTATTATTAGAATTACAATAATTCCACCTAGATAATTAAAAATGGTCAAAACATATTTTCATAATAGATAATAAAATATAAAATTAAATAAAATAATTTAAAAATTGGTGAAATGAATTATATTGGTTAATAAAATATATATATATATATATATAGAGAGAAATTTAAATTTTAAAAATCAATGAAATGAATAATGTCATTTAAATTTTAAAAATTATCAAAACATATAACAATTTAAAAATGTATTAAATAATATTAATTATAAGACTTAAATAAATAAGTTTTTTAATAAATTTAAATATTTAAAATGTATTAAATGACATTAACTATCCTATAAGAGGTATATAAGTAATTGAGTCTTATCTTGAAAGAGTCAAATAAATTTATCTGAGAAGAGAGGTCGGATAAATTTATCTTGAAAGGGGGAGATAAGAGGTCACGTGAGATTTTTCTAAAAATGATAAGATAAATTTAACAAATACGTTAGCAAGACTAAACATTCAAAATATTTTTCATATTTGACATTTTATCTCTCTTATATTGATTAACAAACATCCATTTCATCAAAACACATCCATCTAATCTTTCTCATATATATACTACGCCAAATGCAGATTGGTCAAGAACAGTATGACGAACGGCCCAGGCGAACGTATTATGCAACCATATTTGCAACTGTTGATATTATGTGATTCAAAATGGTTTTATCAGATTTCTGGCATGCTGTTACATGTTGCTGAGATGCATTTTATATTTGTTTCATTTAAATATAAATATGTCTCATTATATATTGTTATATATATGATGTTAATATATATATTTGCTGCATGTTATTAATATCTTTGGGCTGTTGTGTTTATATGGGCCGAGCCCATATTATTTTCGTGTTGCCTCTTGTGCTGCTGGCCGAGCCCATTCCTGATAACCCATGTTGGCGTTGCTATAAAAGGGCAGCTTGATGCCCTAATCTCCAGAACTTTCTGATTTTTGTTTTGTGCTCTCTCTCTCTGAAAACCCTAAGTCGACGATTCTTGAAGCGAGACACTTTTTGTGAATCCTTCGTTTTGATCTATGTTTCAATCGATTCTTTGGTTGCTTCCATGGTAAGATCTGACGGTAAGAACGGTTATTGTTTAATCTCTATGTGTTTTAAACGCCTGAGGCGTGAGAGGTTGTTGACTGATAGAATAGACTTTTGCCTTGATCGTGAGATCGGTATAGAACAGATCTACCTTAATTTTGTTGTTTTTCGATTCTGTTTTTCAGTTGTATTGTAATACTGTTTCTATTTTTCTGTTCATGATCTTGTAATCGTTTGTAAACTTGAGATCTAGTGGATTGATTAAAGGCGGAGTCTTTGTTGTGAGTAGGATCTATTGATCCGAATACGTATATCGCTATGTCTTGCATTTATACTTTTCTAATTTAAAATTTTGATTTACTGTATATCGCATTTAATCTGTGTTTCATCGAGAAATCAAGTTGTACAAAACCTACAGCAACCATATCTGCTGATCGGATGGATGTATTATGCTCGTGAACGTGATTCTGTTGGGTTGATGAGATTGGACAGCCGTCGTGTTGCGACGACGAGAACGGGAGGGTGGGTCCGGCGGGGAACACGATTGCAGCGATCTCAGAGTAGGATTGAATAAAAAGAGAGAATGAGTGAGTTATTAAAACGAGATATTCGAAGAGTCCAAGAAATCAGCTGCGAAAAAGTCCAAAGCTTCGGACTCGACAGAGTCCCAATACGCTCCCACGAGTAGCGGCACGTGGCTGGGCACATGTATTGACTAGCCGAGCGGCAAGGCCGCGGAAGGGCGTCACCGGCCCCAAGCCGAGCTCACATGCCAAAATGGACCGACGGATGCCCGGTACCTATACCATCACCCTTTCGTATTCGTATAGGCATAATAATATATAATTATGTATTTTTGATGAGTGGATTTGGGCTCAGTTTGGGCTGGGAATCAAGTGGGTAGCAGGCCGACAAACAAGGCCTTGGACTTAAAAGAGTTGAGGCCGCACTAAAAGGTCACAAGACAACCAATTTAATTTGTTAAGTATATCTATTCTTTTAAGTAGAGTCCATTAAGAATTAACGTCTGCTTAGTGGCAGAGTCATAAAGTTTCCAATGTTCAATTGTGCTGGGCTGGCTCAGCAAAGGAATGGCTTCATGGGGATCATCCTCTCACCTGCACATATAAAATAAATAGATAGCCCCCCCATGACCAGGTGGGTCACCGCCGCATGTGTTCACTATTCCTCTGGTAGATAATATACTGCCTCCCTCCATTCCATAAGTGTCGTATCCACCCAAAATTACATCTCAAAAAAATAGTTTCAAACAGAGCCTGATAGTCCTCAGATTGCAATAATCTCTTATATTTGATGTGGTCAATCGCATGGCATTGAGACGTGAATTTATTACTTAAAAAATATGAAAATGTTTGAATGTATAATTTTATATTTATTATAAAGGGCGAGTTATCAGTTAAATCACATAACTATTTATTGATCAAATTTATATTTTTACTTTTGTACTTGTGATTATTTAAACTTTTCGTTGTTTCACTGACTTGCATTTTCTAATTAATTTAATTTTTATACTTAGATATTTTTTTTATATGACAACTCGAATTTTTTATTATTTTGATTACATTCTTAGACTAAGTTTTTTGAGTCAATTTAATTTCTGTATTTTGATATGAATGTGATGTATATTTTATTATCTCACCTTATCTTTAATTTTTTACATATAAAAGTACAAGGAGTAAATTGATTTGAAAATATAAATTCAAAAGTGTAATTGAAATAATAAAAATTTTGAGTTGTCATATGAAAAAAAAAATTAAAGTATAAGGATTAAATTGAATTGAAAATCAAATTTAATAGTGTAATTAAAATAATAAAAAAATTCAATATTCACATAAAAAAATATAGAATCAAAAATATAAATTTAGCCCATTTATTGGTTTTATATTTCGAACATAGAACTATTTAGTCAGCATGAATCTTTGTGTTAAGCACCACCCATTTAGTTGCCAACGAGGGAGGGAGATCTCTCTAACACTATGTTTGGATGAGAGGTTGCTTTGAGAACGGACTAGTAGTATATAGTATCTATTTATCAAGTATAAAGAATATTCTTGATTAGTGAACAAAGAATTAAGGATTACTGAGACATTAGAAACTATCGATAAATCAAGGAATATTCTTGGAAGCATTCAATGGGTAACAAACTTCAAACAAGGTGAAAAACTCTAGACATCGATCCTACTCTCTTTAAGTTTTATGAATTATCAACGTACGTGAGGCTCGTGTGTTATCCAGGAACTTCTAATTGATTTTGTTGAAACATAAGATAAAAAAATAAAAGATCCAACCACACTCGGATATAAGAAATTTTTACGTAAAAAAATCCTAAAAAGAAAAATCACAGCTTTCAAGATAATAAAAAAAAAAATATCACTATATAGTAAAGTTTATAACTATAAAATTCAACATTCTCTTTCTAAATTCAAATCTCAATTACACTCAATTCCTAACTCCCACAAGTAATTTATACACATTGAATAACAAATCAAACATCTTATTTATAGATTGTTTTTCTTGTTCATCAAGACTAAAGTTTTTTTTGTCTAACATGAAAAAAACACTGACTAGAAAATAGAATTACAAATTAAACAAGAAACCAATTAAGAATAGGAAAGAAACTTATAAGGAAATCTTCAAGACTAATTAGGATTTTTGGTTGAAAATCCAACAAACCACAACCTCAGCGATAATCCCTAAAAACATTTGTCCATTATTCGATGATAATCATGACTATCTATTATTGATAATCACCATGACCTCTATCACTAAGATTAGCGTAACCAACCATAAAATGTACAACTATTTAGGCACATACCGCTTTAAGATTTTCACGGCACAATGTTGAAAAGTATATTACTGAAAAACTATGGTGCAACCCCATGCTTGGCTTTCTTGGGAACTCTTCAACCATCGACATCCTTTCCACCACACAGCTTGCATCATCGCCGAGTCAATGCTCGTGTACAAACTTGTGGACCCGTTAGAAGTATCATATCCTCTTTCATGAAGATGTATCCATCTCTTTAGAAGACTTCTTTATCTCTTACAAAGTTGAGAGACGAACTTTCAAATATCACAATTTTTTGAGTCTTTTGCCAAACTTGTTCTATTAGTGTGATAATCCCTTTTCACATGATTAGATTGTTTGCATTTTCAGCAGATCACTTTACCAGATTTTTCAAAACCTTCAAGAGTTGGTTTGTCCTCTAATACTTTGTGTAACCTATATTGAATCAAGATATTCTTGACTTGTATTTGCCACAAGCTAAAATTGATCTTCCTATCGAACTTTTCAAAATCAAACTTTATCATGCTTGACATATCTTTTGCGCACTAAGTGATTGATAACCAAATTTCTGATATCACTTGTTGAAAAAATAAGATAAAAAATAAAAAATCCAATAACACTCAAACAAAAGAGATTTTTAGATGAAAAACCCTAAAAAGAAAAACCACAGCCTTCAAGACGACAGAAAAAAAATATTACCATGTAGTAAAATTTATAACTACAAAACTCAATATTTTATCTTTAAATCCAAATCCTAATTACACCAAATTCCTAATTCTTATTGATCTCTCACAACTAATTTGCACATCTTGAATAACAAGCTAAGCATCCTATTTATAGATTGTTTTCCTTGTTCACCAAAATTAAGGTTTTCTTGCCTAACATGAAGTAGAAACCGACAAAGAAATAGAATTACAAACTAAATAAGAAACTAATTAAGAATAGAAAATGAGTTTATTAGGAAATCTTCAAGACTAATTAGAATTTCTCGTTGAAAATCCCAATAAACTACCATCTCAGTAAGAATTCCTAAAAACATTTATCCATTCTTCGACGACAACCATGACTACAATTAGAGGCACATGATGCATTTTGTGTGGGCTTTTCGATACTTAAATTAGTTTTTGAGGAAGAGTGTCTAAGTGGAGTTTGTTTTACCTCGATTGGAGTAATTACATCTTATTTATAGAAGTTAAAATTCATAGGTGAAAGAGCATCTATATCTTTTGGATCATTTGTTCTGAATTTAAGTTGATAGATGGAAGAACATTCATATCTTTTGGATCATTTGTTTTGAATTTTCAAACATATATATCAAATGTGGGTTTGACACATTCTTGAACCTGTGAGAGGCCTCTAAGAGGGTCTCTATTGGGGTACTTAGAAAAGACTTTGGGAGAGTCTCTTGGGTCAATATATTATGTCAGGAGTGTCTCTTCGACTTATTTTTTTGGATTTCCTTTTTTTTTAGAGCCTATTTTGAGTTTGAATTCAGTTTCTTAAACACAATAATAATTTACAGTATCTACTATCTAGATAATAACTGACTGGGTTAATTTTAATTTTGTGGATGTAACCACCATTAACCTTTCTTTGAATTGAAACCACGGATTGAATAGTCTCTTTATTTGAATTTTAAATTTATTATTATAACATGTCACACAAAAAATAATTATGAATCCTAGAAATTAAAAAAAAGCTTCAACACACCATAAAAAAAAGTGGGTGTTTAAATAATAGAATAAGTATATAGGTATGTTTAATTTATCTTACCTTCTCCACAATTGCCATTAATCCATTACAGCTATTATTGGTTGTGATAACAAATTAATAGAAACATCTGACCAAGTCTCCATTGAGACAACTCAATTAATCAAGGCAATTCCATCATTGGTCCAACTCAAAAATTTACTTTCTATAGCCCATATTGGTGAAACATCAACACAATGCTAAATTACTAATCCTAAACAAATTAAACATGGGCGTACGTACGTTAGGACGCTTCAAAGACAGGCTGACGTTAGAGTAGCCACTAGCCACAATATTGTGCACTCTTACTCTTCTTGTGTGCGATTAGAGATTACTTCCTCATCTCGAATCTTCCCAACACAATCAAATAAACAAACCATAAAGACATACGAGTGAGTAAAATGCTTGCTTTAATTTGGACCCTTATTGGTTATAGTACAATGGACAACTTTCCCTCCTCTTGTCAAAACAGGATCATATATATATATATATATCCAGTATCTTCTTCCATCAACAATTTTATATGCATATAGTTTCTAATTCACACCACTAGAAAATATTAAATTGATGCATGCATATTGGGTATCACAAAATTAGACTTTAGCATAGATATAAAAATGCCTCACTCCTTATCATCATTGAAAGATTTGTCTTTTTTGCCAATCTTAACAGCAAAGTACTTGTTATTGTGCGTATATACAAACAATTACCAAGAAGATGTCATGTGAGTCATGTGATCGTCGATCCCCTTAATCACAAGCTACTTATGGAATTTAATTAATGGGTCAGATTGATTAACCAAAATCATAACAAAACCAATGAAGATGGGATCACATGCATGCTTTAATTCCCAAGACAGGTAAGTAAACCTATTTCTGGTATGGATATATATATGCAGCATCATTTATAATGGATGCAAGATATAATTAATTAATCAAGCATAATATATATATATATATATATATGAAAGATCAAATCAAATGCTTAATGATACAGTGCCCCCACTACTAACCCACCCCAAAAGCTTGGGGCCGGGGGCTCATCATCTCCATGAATTAATTCCCCGCTGCCAAGCTTTAGTGCTCTTTTCTAAGCCAATGGTCGCCACTGAAAAAGCATTTGTAGTGGAAGCGTATGATCCAGGCCAGAATTATATAAAATCTTATCACGTTATATCATCTACATATATAGCTTATCACATCCACACCACCATTTTTGCACACTGTCATATTAATTATTCTTCAAGGGACTGTATTTGGTTAGTGGCCCTTTGCTGTGTGGAATACCATTACCCATCCATCAGTTTCAGTTGAACCCTTCCACACAATCTCCTAATTAATTACTATGTGCAGTCTAGCTAGTAGCAATTTAGGTATGGGACAGTGATCTTCTTCTTCCTCTTCTGGAAATTAAATTTTATACAAGTAGAATATTGTATTATATATATATATATATGATGAAACAGTGACATTTTTTAAATTATTTTTAATTAGTGAATCATATGTATAAATAAATAAATGTAGGCGTACATTACTACTGCAACTAATTAACTATATTAATTTGTAGACTTTAATAATAATTAAATTAAGAGTGAATTAGAAGAGATAATAATTAATTAGTGGGGGGTGGCTAGCTAGTGACAAGAAAATGGTGGCATACACATCACAAAAATGGTGGCTCTCTACCCCACTGCACCACCGCCCATTTCCAACAAATTCTTTTATGATCTACACCATGCATCTCTCTCAGTCTGAACACAAAAACAAAATTATATTTAACACTGAATATAACAATTAATGTTTATATATCTACACTTGATATATTCAGAAAGATTTTTTTTTTTTTTTAACTTGAGACTCCATGTATTGATCGAGATAAAAAACTAAGAGATCATTTTAGTTTATTATGTACTTTTGGTCTTTAGTTTCAGTGATGGCCTCGCCCGCTGGATTGAGGAGATGTTGGATATATCTCTCTTCATATTCTTTTCTCACCAGACACTACAGACAATCCGTAAGCTTAATCTATCTCCCCTGACGCATTTTAATTTCTTTCCATCTGTTTCACACTGAAGCTAAATATAGCATAAAGACATCAACGACTACTTCTTGAGCAAAAGCGAGTTTAAAATGATATTTGTAATCAAAATTAAAATTGTTTCGAGTAGTTAGGAGATGTGTCACAAAAAAAAGACAAAATTACTTACACACATTATATAACACATACATGCATGCACCAAACATGCAAGTATTGGAAGCTGCATAGATAAGAATACAAAAAATTATCATATTTTCACACCAGCTGTCCACACCACCTAAATAATTAACTGATCACACACACACACACACATATATATATATATATTGTCAATAGCCTTGCTTACCTGTTTACATATATTAATTTTAACTTAATTAATTAGGTCTCTATATTCCTTATCTCTCTATTCACATTTTATCTAATAGACTCGATCTCCATCGATCCTGCCTATATGAGTTATTTATACAAAAATAACATATAACTCACTATTAATTAACTAAGAAAAGATATGTATATATATCAAATAGAAATTGCTGAAATGTTTCAAAGAATGCGAGAGGTGACCCTACTATTAATTAATACACTACACGTATTTGTGATATGTCCCATATATATCCCACTTTGAAATATCTTCTTTATCATTTTTGTCTCTAGCTGCGTCCTGCGTGCTTCAATAAAAGTCTCAAGTAATCTTTCTCTCTTGTTGCGATTTGAAGGGCAGCACTGGCCTTTGTCAGGGATAAATTATTTCTTAAATATATAAATTAATAGGGTGAGAAATATCCCATAAAAATTTAAAAAAAAAAAATCAAAACATACTAATCAATCAGGATGAGGAGGATTGCAATGTCTGTGGTCATCCAATACGAAGCATATATTTCTTTCACTTATCAATCAAATTTCGAAACATATAAACATTATTTACGAAGAAGATTCGAACTCAAATCCTATTCTGGAACTGCCCCCATACTATACATTCAGCATTATGAGAGGGAGCGAATTAAGTTGATTAAGAGCAGGGTATATATATGAATGCTAAGAATTAAGCAGGAGATGCTGCTGGAATTTGTCAAACAAATAAAGGGATTCAAGAGACAAAAGCAAACCCTCCCAAAGGACAGACAGACTCCATTTTAGGAAAGATGAATGAATGTACAAGAAATGAGATGATATTTTGGAAGCTGTCATATATATATATATTCTGCACACAAATTGAAATGAATCTAGCTACTTTCCTAGCTCCTCCTCCTCCTCCTCCTCTCACACTCACTATCTTTTCTTTTGTCACTACCTCTACTTATGATTTCCAAGATTATTAAATTTGGTAACATATGTTAAGAATTTCATTCCTTTTTAAGGCCACTTGCAAAGTTTCCTCACATTTCCAACTTTTCTCCAGCCTTTTCCTCTCAGCTTTTTCATTACTTTGGAAAAAAGCTTTAGAAGGGTTTTTTTTTTTTTCTGTGATTTGTGGTTTTCGAGTTTTGTGTGGTCAAAATATATTTGCTTTTTTTTTTTTTTTTAGCCATAGAAAAAAAGTGTTAAGTGTTTATAATAATAACAATAAAGTTACTCTTTTATAATTTAAAAATTACAAATTTATCGCTAAGACTAAGTCATGCACAATTGTTCGCAAAAATCAATAAAAAAAAAAAAAAAAAACTTACTTTTAACCTGGTTGGGTCTCAAGGGATATTTGTGTCCAATAATCTGATAACAATGGGACAAAATAAACTCACCCAATGATACTGTAGTTTTTGCACAGAATTTTTAAAGACCCTTCATGACACTATTTTTTGTATATATGGACAAAACTTAAAACTCTCTTATTATAATGATATATTATTATTGCTATTTAACTAGTTATTATTGCTATATTATTATTATTATTATTATTATTATTATTATTATTATTATTCACTCAATCCATTTAACTAGTTACCCTCACTCTCAAATCCATTATCGACTGACTCGTATATTGTATAAATTTTGAACACACAATCATAGTAATCTAATTACATTATTTTGTATATATTACTAAAATGTGGTTAACTAATTACAAGTCTACTAAAGATATCGATTGATAGAGAATAATTTTAACGGATTCAATCCCCCATCTATATCTCCATTCCTAGCTACATGTACAACATCATATTAATTAATTAGCTAGGATTCGAGCTAAATTTTAAAAATAAAAGTAATATAAATACTTTCTTTACAGGAAAAAAAATAAAATTTCATAAAATGAGAAGAATAGAGGCCGTGTATAAGAAAAAGGAAAAATGGACCAAACCACTTTATTTTCTTTAATGTAAAACAAACAATTAAAACCATACGCCAGAGATAGCCAAATTCCATTTTTTTCCCTATACTTTTATATTTTTTTTCTTGTAGTCATTTGAATTTTTTGTTGTTATGATTGAACATATGAACCATATATTTTTGAGTCAATTGCACACCTTGTCAGAATTGAGTTAAAACATAGATTACATGCAAGTTGAAATGCCCAAATTATTCCTTCATCCTCGGCCAAATTAACTCTATATTTTTACTCTTGTACTTTCACATTTTTTTCGTGTGGCCATCGAACTTTTTATTGTTTCAATTATACCCTTGGACCATGGATTTTCGAGTTAATTGCACATATCATCAAAATTGAGTTAGAGTGTGCATTACCTGTGTACTAAAATACCTAAATTATCCCTCCATCCTCTGTAACCCATCTCCAAGAAACCTTTGTTGTCGACCATCATCTCTGCCACAACTTTTTTCTTCAGTGACCAGTAACGATTGGGATGCAAAGGATGAAAAAAAATAGTTTAGGACGAAGAGAGTTTGCAAGGGGTGAGGGATTGGCAAATATTATGGCTACCAACGAGGTTGGGTGGGTAGTATGGTAGAATAAAAAGTAGTCGGCAACGAGGTAGAGGAGGTTGTTGGCGACAAGTACAAAGGATAGGGATAAACTGTTCTGGTTGTTGAAGAGAGAAAAAGAACAGAGGGGATAGTGGAAGAGATGTTAGAGAGAGAGAGAGCCGAGGAAAAGTCATCAGAGAAAGAAAGGAAGCTGAGGAGATGTTGCTAGAGAGGAAAGGAGTTGAGGAGGTGTCAAAGGAAGAAAAATTTCGTTTAAGTTTTTACAATTTTCTATCACATGTGACATAGCGGTCAATAAGCAAGTTTTTATTTATGTGACTCTCCCGCAAGCACTTCTTACTTACTTGTTGGTTGCCACCTTAGTGAGGTGTGATATTAACTAAAAAATTTATGATATAATCAAAATAATAAAAAATTCAAGTAATCACATGAAAAAAATATAAAATTACAGGGGTAAAAATATGAGTTTGGTCGAGGATATGGAAGGATAATTTGGGCATTTCAGTATCCATATATTGCATGTTTTAACTTAATTCTGTTGAGGTGTGCATTGATTAAAAAATGCATAATGTAGAGATATAACCAAAAAAATAAAAAATTTAAATGATCACATAAAAAAATGTAAAAATAATAATATGAATTTGACCTAACCTAATTCACCATTCTGATAGACGGAGGAGATATCATGAACGTTATCAACAGAGAGAGGAATCGCTTATCAGGATTCGGCCCCGCTTGCAGCTTTGGTGCGGTAATGGCTTACATCGGAGGCGCACACTTGAACGGCTGAGATTGAAATCCAGATTTAAAAACTCATCCCAGGCTTCAATCCCAGGGAAAGAAACCCGTTTAAATACAACTCGCGGGCGTTAGTCGTACCCGAGAGGAAAGCAAGAGAAAACTGGGGGAAAAAAGGGCTTAGAAACTTAGAAAGAGAGAGAGAGAGAGAGAGAGAGAGATGGTGCAGAGAAGAGATGAACAGGAAGAAGTAATAAGAAAAGGGCCGTGGACTGAACAGGAAGATGTTCAGCTGATGTTGTATGTGAACTTGTTCGGAGATCGGAGATGGGACTTCATAGCGAAAGTTTCAGGTTTGAAGGTGGAGGGTGACAATTAGAAGTAGCTACGGTAGGGCCTATTTAGGGCATGCCCAACCAAATATGCTACTTTTCCATGCCAAACTATAGCCGTTTGTTTAACCCCCCTTCCCGCTGCCCTCTCTCTCTCTCTCGCTCTCTCTCTCTCTCTCTCTCTCTCTCTCTCTGTCTCTGTCTCTGTAGGTCTCAAACGCACTGGCAAGAGTTGCAGGCTCCGATGGGTCAATTACCTCCATCCCGACCTCAAGCGCGGCAAGATGACCCCTCACGAGGAGCGCCTCGTCCTGGATCTTCACTCCAAATGGGGCAATAGGTTTGACAAAACTCTCTCTCTCTCTCCATCTTCGTATTATTTCATCTTTTCAAATTCAAGTACTCTCCCGTAACTGATAGTACCCCCGCCGACCACACTAGTCAGTCGTGTATACTTTTTATATCTAAATAAACAGGGTTGGAAAGAAAAAAAAGAGAACAATTAAAGAAAAAAGGGTTACTAAGTTAATGGAGTGAATAATTATTTGATTTTGGTGGTGAGATAGTAGTAGAGGCAGTTACTCGAGTTGATAAATTACTGTACGCTATTTATTACTTGATTTGCACGTACTGTTGATTAATCCTAATAAATCATATTATAATTATAACTGATTCCTTCCTTAATTAACGTATTATGCAGTAATTGTAGTTTGATTCATGTTCCTTCCTGTATGCAGAAGTGTTGTGGAATTTGAAATTTTCTCTCTAAAGATGGGTTGATTTTAATTAGTTGCATAGGGTTTAATATATATATATATATCAGCTGGTATAAAGACATAGACTGTGATGGATGAATTACGATCGAGCAGGTGGTCGAGAATTGCTCGGAAGCTGCCAGGGCGAACCGACAACGAGATCAAGAATTACTGGAGGACTCACACGAGGAAGAAGGCTCAGGAGAGGAAACGAGCCATTTCTGCAGCTTCTTCGTCGCTCTCCAACAATTCCTCCTCTTCATCCATGTCCTCCTCAACAATTACCAGAGAAGAGGGCTTCCCGGATGGGAAGAAGGCTCCCATGGCTCCGTCTTCTTCAATTTCCAGCAATCTCTCCGCAATAGATTCCAAGGAGCGGAGCTTTTACGACACCGGCGGGAAGAGGAGCGGTGAAGAGGAAGAGGAGGAGGAGGAGGAGATGATAGTGGTGAGGGAAAAGGAGTACTCCATGGATGACATATGGAAGGACATTTCCCTCTGTGAAAGCAACGAATTCTTCTGTCAAACAATGGCTTCTCCGATCTGGAATTACTGCCCGGAGATTCTGTGGACGACGACGACGACGGATCAAGAAAACATGAGTAAGACGCTTCCTGCTGCTGCCATGAGCGATCAATTTTTTGCTTGCTACGATCAAGAGATCTCAACTTTAACCGGCTAATCATATATATATATATAATATTCTTAATTTATTCATCAAATTTGTGCATATATATATATATATATATAGAGAGAGAGAGAGAGAGAGAGAGAGAGAGATTGTAAGATAACACTAGTCCAGTCCTAAGCTAGCAGCAGCAGCTTAAATTTAAGTTTCCCTGTGCTTGGAGATGTCACCGTAACGTTATTCTCATGCATAGCGTTGACCTATATGTGTATGCATGTAAAATGTATCATACAAAGCTTGCTTTCCTTATTAATGGCTGATCATGAACATGTATGTATGTGTTCTATATGGCTTCAATCTTTCCCTTTGTTGCTGTCTGCAAACGGGAATTTTTTTTTTTTTTTAAAAAAAGTGATGGTCTCGACTCCAAAAAGAAATAGCTTTCATCTGGTGTTTCATCTCAAATTAAACTTTTTTCACTATTAATTCACCGATGGAACTATGTAATAATAATATTATTAGATCAGTAAAAGTCGCCGCCCATAAAAGAGAGTTGAAGTTGGAATGGTAGAAAGAATTATATATTGTCATTTATATGTTTATATATTATTTATAAGATTATTATTATTATTATATTCGTCTAATTGGCTGTCAAAACAATTAAAGCAGTAGAGGTGGGTGGGGATTGGTGCAAATGGACAAAACAAGGAAAATGCGTAAAGCGGTGGTGCAAAAAAGATTATCTTTGGGAAGCTGAAGCTGAAGCTGAAGCTGAAGCTGCGTGGTCCTACTGAAGTGAAATGTTAGCTTTGCTGGCTTACCCACCCAACCCCATTACATAATTAATTTATTTTATTTAAAGTGGGAGCAAAGTTCGTAATTAATGCTTCAGATTAACATTCAATTAAATATTGCTTTGGGACTGGCTTAACCCAACCCATCGTTTTCTATTCTTGTCTTTTTCGACAACTGGACCTTAATTAAGTTCTCTTGTTTGATACACCTAGTTAATTTATTTCTTTGGGGTAAAATTTAATTTTTTTTTAATAGATAGATGTGTTCTCTTGAGTTTATTTGCTAAGAAAGCGTTTGTTAAAATGAGCAAGATAAGGTGATATCAAGATAAGATTGAAATATTTTTCGGATCAAGATATGGAATGATCAAAATAAGGCCGGGAAGCATTCCAAGATTTTTATCAGACTGTTTATTAAATTTTTTAGAATCCACTTATAATTGTATTTTTTCTTTCCATGTGTTTGTTAATACATATGATAAGCACCAAGATAAGAGTTTTTTTTACCAAAATATCCCTATTATCAAATTTATGATTAAAATAGTATTTTATGATTAATATGAATTGTCAAAAAAATTAAGATTAAATTAAAAATAATATTTTATTTTTCAAATTCATGTCCAAAAATAAATTTAAAAAGAGTTGAAAAGAGTTAAATAAAATATATATTGAGAGAGAAATTTAAATTTTAAAAATCAATGAAATAAATAATGTCGTTTAAATTTTAAAAATTGTCAAAATATATAATAATTTAAAAATATATTAAAAAATATTAATTATAAGATTTAAATAAATAAGATTTTTTAATAAATTTAAATCTTTAAAATGCACTAAATGACATTAATTATCTTACAAGGGGCAGATAAGTAATTCAGTCTTATCTTGAAAGAGCAAGATAAATTTATCCGAGGGGGAAGGTCGGATAAATTTATCTTGAAAGGGGGAGATAAGAGGTCACATGAGGCCTTTTCCGAAAATGATCAGATAAGATTAACAAATACGTTGAAAATACCAAACATCCGAAATGTTTCCCATATCTAACATTTTTCCCCACTTATCTTGGTTAACAAACACCCCTAATAAGGAAAATTCTTATATACATTTAGTAATCCAGTGTATTATTATATCTATTAATGTTAAAAATACGTAATAAGTATTTAATTAATATTTTCTTGCTATATAAATTGTAGGTACAAATGAACAAAAAATAACACTAATATTCACTAAGTAAAAAAAATATTGTATTTCTAAGTCCAAACAAAAATAGAAGTAAAATACGTACCTTGGGGCTTGTGGGGAACTAGAAAATGATAAAAGAAGATTGTGGGAAGAAAGATAAATTTGGAAATAATTTTTTATTTACTCGTAAATATAATAAAATATTATAAATAAAATTATAAGTGATTTGTTACATAAAAAATTCGATCCTATGCTTTTCTTAAAAACCATGGGGACATGCTTTCACTTAAAAAGAGCTTTAATTTACTTTTTTTGAAAAAGCAATTATTTTCTAAAGTATAAGAATATATATTTTACTAAACACTAATTTTTCAAAAAAAAAAAAAGATAAAAAATTATTATGTATAAAAAACACAACAATAGTACCAAACAAACCCTTAAGCTATCCAAATACATATACATAGAAAATCAAATAAAAGACTGTTGAGATTCCACTATTTATAATTTTAAATTCATTTCATATTTGATTGGTTGAATTTACTTTGTACAGATAGACTAAGTTTGTATAAGAATTCTTCACTTATAATTATAGTTTGTTCTAATATATTTATTTTTATTAAATTTATTATTAATTTTACAAAAGTATATATTTAGATTATTATATATTTTTAATCTAACAAAGAGTTATTTAAGGTGCAGATCGATCTTCATGTATAAAAAAAAACCTTGAAAAGATTGTCAATATACTTTTTCAAAGGAGATAAGGTATATATATTGACAAAGTTACAAGTTAAAAAAAAAAAAAAAAAAGAAGAGAATTTTAAGTATTAAAAGAAAGCAATTATATATGAGGAATAATATTAAATACCTAAAATACCCTAAATGGTATTTTTGGATTTCCAAGTTACAACTTAATTTGCTATTACTTTTATCTACCCTTTCAAAATTTGTTGACTATTTTTCTTGAATTTTTCACCATGAACATCTAGACCTTAATTAGTTATATTTTTGTGATGTTAAAAATAATTTAAGGGTAAGTTTGGTATTTTGATTTTTAATAATATAATTGTGTGTACGTAATTATTTAAAATTAATTGGATCTTATAGTCATTTTCTTTTTCTGACTTGTGAATTTCATTTTTTTTGATAAAAAATAATATCCAAAGAAATTTTCAATCAAAAATGAATCTATAAAAAAATAAAGTGTAGAAAATTATAAAATAGATGGTGGCAGAACTATTCCTAATTATATTCAGTCTATCTTGATGACATGAATTGTTTAATATGGTCTATTCCTAAATATTTAATATTTAATCATTATGTAAAAATATATTAGACATTTCGAATCAATACAATTACTAATTAATTTGGAGTGGTTGCTAATATTGAATATTATTGCTCTTTGTAAAATGATTAAAAAATTTATTTGCTACCATATTATTACCTTTTTAGTGAATTTAGGAACAAATTTTTGAGCGATTATGATTATTTGGTGTTTGATGATTTATGAGTTATTACTGGCGTTTAACAAACTTATTCAATGCATATTTAAAAGATAACAACAGAGAATTGTCATTAATATATAAACAAATTCGACAAATATCTCCTTTGGGTTTGTCCTTTTTACTATTTTCAGTCTATTTAGAGTTTTCGCTATTGTCTTTCACCCGTGACCCTTACGCCGTCGTTGCCATAGCCCTCAGCTCGTTGGGTCACACAATTTCATTGTCGCCAGTTTCCCGTGACCACCGCCTTCGCCACTTGCTTCGTCTTTGCCATGCTTGTCGGCGGCCACCATCGTTTCGACGATCTTAATTGTCAACAGCCTTGCTTCATTCTCTATCGTTGTCTTCTACAGTCGAACATCACCATTGATCTTGCTACTATTGTCATTGGCAATCTCTCACGTCGGTCGTCTCCTACTTAATTTTCTATGGCTTTCGAGCTTTTCCCTCCTCCAACCAAGCTTCTAGAATCTTGTACTATAATGTAATGTAATATGTATATATACATGGTTTTTGGATTTTTTTTTTCTATTTTTTTGTCAAGTTAATTTATTTATTTATATTTTATTCTTAAAACGGAAAAAAAAAATTAGAGATTCACCAACTTTAAAAATATATATATTTCTTAATAATATATTAATATTAAATAATTTTAATTTACAAAATAATCAAATTTATTAAATAAAATATCATAAAAAAGTTATTCTCAAAATTTTAAAGAGAATGAGTTTTTTAATTTTTTATTTTTAGTAGTTATTTTTCAGAATAATAAATTAAACATATTTTTAATTTTTTAAAAATAGATTATGAAAATAAAAAATAAAAAATAAATTCAAAACTTAAAAGTAAAAATTGAAACTTAAAAGAAAGAGAGCCATAACATTGTTGGGTTTATAATTTGAATTGGCGGTGATAGAAATTATAACTAAACTTGGAGGGGAAGGTCGGTCTATGGATTATTGTTTTTTAGCATTAATTTTTAATAAATTAGACTTATGCTAACTATTTCTAATTTCATAAAAAGAAACTGTTTCTATGAGGAAAAAGAAAAGAATACTTAGTCGAAATTAATAAAAAATAAATTGAGTAGTCCGGTCCAGCCGACAAACAAACAAAGGCCTATAAACAAGAAAGCCCCTCCTTATCCAATGATTGTTTTGTTCCTCAAAATGCCTCGCCTGCTCAGCTCCTACCTCTTCGCCTACAACTCTCTTCAGGCCTTGGGATGGTAAATCTCTCTCTCTCTCTCTCTGGTATTCCCATTACCCGTTACCCATATGTTCGCCCAAATGCAGGGCAATTTGTCTCTTCAGAATCACGAGCAACTGGGCCTCCACCAAAGCTATCAATGGCGCTTACGCTTCTGCCGGAGAATTAATCTGTAAGTAATTGCCACTTGTTAGCAAAAACTCAGTCTCCGTACACTTAGCGAGGCTAAATTTGCTTTTTCCCGTGAAGGTTTGCTTCAAACTGTTGCATTCTTAGAAGTCTTTCATGGAGCAATTGGTAGGTGCTTTCTCCTGCCCCTCAGTCGTAGTTCTTGTCCCGAAACCAAAGAGCAAATATTTCATTTCTGGGCTAAGTTTATTCTTTCAATATTTTTGTCTTTGAATTTGTTGAGGTATTGTTCCGAGTGGAATGCTGCTTCCCCTGATGCAATGGGGAGGAAGGGCTCATTTCCTTTGCGCAATTGTTCGTCGCATCCCTGAGGTTCATAGTTACTTTTCTCATTTCTTGTTAATTGTTAGGAAATGCTGACTTCTCGGAGTTTGTATGCAGAATTAATGACAAAATTTACTCGGCCCTTGTGAGGAACATGACAATCAATTAATCATACCGCAATTTTGTACATAAAAATGTTACCCAATATGAAAAAATTATGTTTGTATAGCTTTAGTCTGATTGGATTATTACTCTTGTGAAACTTTTCTATTTGTTGTGCAATAGGTCATGATTTATTGAGAGTTAATTTTTGATGTAATAGAAAGTAGTAGTGAACTGCTAAACACTGTTGGCGCATTGTAAAAATATGTGATATTCTTCATAATAATGCAGTTCATTGTGATCTTTATTGTAGGTCCAGGAGCCACCGCCTGTTTTTATGACATTTGTCACTTGGTGTCTGATTGAGGTAGGTAGCTTTTGTATTAATTTGTTTCCCAAATATTATCATCTGCAAATTGAGCACCTTCTCAACTGAAAGCTGGGGATTTTGATTTGATAGTCAATGGTTTGTGATGGAACCCGTAGCTTGAATCATTTTTTGGACTGCATTGATAGACATGTACATTGGAAAAACTTTCTGTAGGATGTGTGGTTGCGGTGGATC
This sequence comes from Diospyros lotus, assembly GCF_014633365.1. NCBI lineage: Eukaryota > Viridiplantae > Streptophyta > Magnoliopsida > Ericales > Ebenaceae > Diospyros > Diospyros lotus. The sequence goes on along the minus strand of NC_068340.1, from coordinate 29,333,987 downwards.
AAAATCTTTAATGACTTGTAGAAACTAAATAATTCTTGTTGTATTTCATATGTACACGGCTGAGTCCTCTTATAGAGGAGAAAGAATACAACATAGGAAATTATAATACCTAAGAAAGGAAAGATACATATGTATTAGGAAAGTTTCCTAAGTCTGAATTAGGAAAGTATCCCATTCCAGATTTGGAAACTTTTAAAATAAATTCATTTTAGCCTCTCTTCTTTTATGAACTTTCGGGAACCAACACTTTCCCTCAAGCTAATGAATGAATGTCTATCATTCCCAACTTGCATATTAGGTCTTCAAATCTCTTGACTGGCAGCCTCTTAGTTACACATCAGCCACTTGTTTCTCGGATGGAATATAGGGAATGTGAACTTGCATCCAATTTATTCTTTATGAAGTGTCGGTCTATAAATATATTCTTTGTCATGTCATGCTGAACAGGATTATAAACAATACTAATTGCTGATTTATTGTCACGAAATAGCTCAATTGGACCTTGAATCTTGATCCTCAAATGTTCTAGAATGATCCTTAGCCACAGTAACTCGCATAAATCAAGAGCCATAGCGCTAAATTCTACCTCTACACTTGATCTTGCCAACAATACTTTGTTTCTTACTTCTCCAAGATACAAGATTTCCACCTGAGAACACACAATACCCGGTTGTTGATATTCTATCAGTAAGAGACCCTGTATAGTCTGCATCTGTGAAACCTTTGATGTTCAACTCAGCCCCTGCTTTAAACAAGATGCCTTTGCTTGGTATAGCTTTAGGTAGCTTAAAATCTTCCTTACTATCTGCATATGCTCCGGTTGGGCTGTGCATGAATTGACTTACTAGGCTGACAGCAAAAGCAATGTCAGGCCTAGTATGAGAGATATATTAACCAGCCAACCAATCGCTAGTATCTTCACTTTTCCACTGGTTGACTATTAGGGTTTTCCCATAATTTGCTATTAGGTTCAACTGGTATGTTAGATCATTTTCCTCCTGTCAATCATGTTTTAGCCAACAAATCCAATACATATTTATGTTGAGATAGAAAAATTCTAGCTTTAGAATAGGCAACCTCTATTCCTAGAAAATACTTGAGGACACAAAGGTCTTTAATCTCAAATTTTCAGGCTAAATTTTCCTTGAGAATCTTTTGTTCTTCTTCATCATTTTCGGTGACAATTATGTCATCCACATGTACCAATAGTGTAGTTATCTTTTCTTCCCTTGAGTGCTTAATGAAGAGTGTGCGATCACCCTTACGTTGACTGTACCCCATAGATCTCATGGCCTTAGAAAATCTATCAAACTAGGCTCCTGGGGACTGCTTGAGTTCATAGCGGGCCTTCTTAAGCCTGCAAACTTTCCCTAATTCTCCTTCCTGAAATTCGAGAGGTAATTCCATGAATACTTCCTCCTCCAAATCTCCATGTAGGAAGGTATTCTTCACATCTAACTGCTATAACTTCCATCCAAAGTAGGCTGCTAGTGAAAGGAAAATTCTCACGGTTGTCATCTTTGCCACAAGGGAAAAGGTCTCAAGATAATTTATGCCATAGGATTGAGTATAGCCCTTGGCCACCAACCTGGCTTTATACCTTTCTGAGGTTCCATCAGCAATATATTTCACATTAAAGATCCACTTGCAACCTACTAGAGTGACCCCTTTTGTCTAGATACCAGCTCCCATGTCTGATTCTTTTTTAGTGCTCTCATTTCCTTCGGCATAGCTTGTTTCCAATTCTGATCCTTTAGAGCCTCATCGATTGATTTGGGAATAACAATGGAATCCAAAGATGCTAGGAAGCTTTTGTGGTTTTGGGAAAGACGGTGGTGGGACAAGAAATTAGTCAAGGGGTGTTGAATACAGCTTCTAACCCTCTTTCTAACAGCAATAGGGAGATCTAAAATCAGGAGTAAGGTTAAACTATATTGAAATTAAAGGTTGTATGAGTTCCATACTTGGACTGGGATTTGATGTTGATGCAGGCCGAGGCTTCAGAATGGGCTGTCTTCGTTTGAATGCATAAGAAAAACCTTTAAACCTAACTAGAGATGACAGTTGTTGAGCAGCTTGCTCATTGCCACTTGAGGATGAGGAGTAGATGGGAGGCTGAGGAGATGGAATAGATGTAGGGTGCTGATCAATACTATAGCATGTTGGTGCTGATCCTAGGTTAGGAAAGACATCTCCACCACTTTGGTCACCATAGACCATAGTCTCCCCCTGGTGACCATCCTGAGAGGTTCCAGAAAAAGGTGTACATTCAACGAATGTTACATCTTTTGACACAGAATTTTTTAGTGGAAGAATGATAACATTTGTAATCGTTTTGAGTGGGGGAGTAACCTAAGAAGACACCTAATCGCTCTAGGGTCAAGCTTGTTTTGGTGATGTTTGGGAATGTGAACAAAGGATACATAGCCAAATACCTTTAGAGGAAGAGAAGTATGTAAACTTAAGTTAAGAAAATAGGAAGATAAGCATTGGAAAGGACTTTAATGGTTTAAGATTTTAGATGGTACTCGATTAATCAAATAAGCTGTTGTAAGGACCGCTTCTTTCCAGAAATTCTTAGGAACATGCTGATGGTGGAGAAGGGCTCTAGCAATATTTAGGAGATGTCTCATCTTTCGTTCAGCTTCTTCATTTTGTTGTGGGTATCTATACAGGAAAACTCATGGACAATCCCTTCTTATTGGAAAAACTGATGCAAGTGATGATTGAAATAGGCTCTTGTATTATCAGTGCGTAATTTCTGTATAGGAGAGCCAAATTGAGTGGAAATCAGTTTACAAAAATAGGGTAGGATAGTTCCAATTGCAGCTTTATCTTTTAACAAAAAAATCCTGGTCATGCGAGTACAATCATTGATAAAAGAAATGAACCATCGAGCCCCAAAATGGTTTGGTATCTTAGATGGTCCCCAAAGATCAAAGTGAACTAAGGTAAAGGGTTTAGAAGACATTTTATTGCTGATAGGATAGGACACACGATGATGTTTAGACATTACACACACATCACACTGAAAATTACTTGGATCTAGAGTCCTAAGTAAGGTAGGAAACAGGCTCTTTAAGAGATTAAGAGGAGGATGACCCAGTTTATAATGATGCAGCCAAATGTTGGCAAGATTTGAGGTAGGCTGAGATGAGCAAGCAACTTTTAGCTGATCTCCTTTAGGATAATCACCCTCCCTCTTCTAATAATACAACCCATTCTTTTCCCTAGCAACACCAATCATCTTCCTCATGTCCATGGCTTGAAATTCACACATAGGGGAAAAAATAGCATGGCAATTCAAATCCTTAGTAAGCTGGTAAACAAACACAAGATTGGCAGACAAATTAGGTACATGAAGTACCTGTTTGATAGGAAGATTAGGGCTAAGGTTGACCTTGCCTTGTCCTGTGATGGGAACCGAGGTTCCATTGGCTATTGTGATTTGTTTAGAGGTTTATAGGTATCGAAAACCTAAATCTAGGATCCAAATGTCATTCTTATCAGTTTTTGAGGTAGAAAAGGATACATAATGTAGACAAGTACCTTGATGAGCAAGAGAGCAGGCCCCATCCTGAATTGTCTTGAGGAAGGATTTGAGTTTGTTGATTTCTTCAACATTCAATTGACTAAGATCAGAACCAGAGATGGATTCTGTCTTATCAGTAGTTCCTCCCTCCTCCTACTCCTTGTTGGAGAGATAGGCCTGGTTCTTTGAAGTCAGATTTTTGAAGCCTGCTTCAAAGATTTTTGAAGCCTGTCTTGCTTAGAGCAACTTCCTTCCCATGACGCTTAAAGCAATGTGCCTAGGCTTCTTACGGTAAGTGCACCACAACCCTTCATGATTTGAGTTCTTTGCACTTCTGATTTTCCTGTTGTAAGCCTTGCTCCCTCTCCTTTATTTGAAACCATAGTTGAACCGCCTGAACCAGATTCACTAAGCATGGTTATCCTCTGATTTTCTTCACTTCTAACAATATCAAATACTTCATTGAGAGAAGGTAGTCTCTCTATACCTAGAATTTGTACTCTCACATGATCAACTTTTGTATTAAGGCTTGCTAGAAACTCCACAATCTTATTCCTTTCAAGTATTTGATTGAGGGTGGCGACATACTCACTACACACCTTTTTTTATGTCTTGGTAATGATCTAGTTCTAGCCACAAGCCATTCATGTTATTATAATATTCTGTTACAATAAAAAATCCATGTCTAGTGCTACTAATCTTTGTCTTAATTTCAAAGATTACTGAGGTATCTTGAACCTTAGAATAGGTTTGTTTTACTGTTTCCCAAATCTCCTTTGCTAAAGCCAAAAACATATAATTTTTACTCACCTCAAGTTGCATAGCACTCCATAACCATGATATAATCAGGGAGTCTTCAATGTCCCATGCTGTTAAAGCAGGATCAGAGGCCTTAGGAGAGGGGGCAGTTAAATGACCAATCTTTCTTCGGCCTTTGAGAAAGGTCCTCACTAGCTGGGCCCATTACAAGTAGTTCCTACCATCTAGTTGGTAGGAATGATGCATTCTAGGCGGCTCTCCGACTCTAGTTGGCTCGATCAATTGGAGTTGATTCTCTAGATGTCATATAAGGAGTGACTTCAGAGATTTTGGACATGTTCACCTTAACAATCAGTTGAACAGAAAGATAGCAATGAAGGCTTGATCAAAGAGGATGGGAGGAAGAGCAAGAACGTGCAATGAAGGCACACTAAGGTTTAGGAGCAATAGGAATGTATCGCTAGCTCTTATACCATGTAGAAACTGAAAAATTCTTGCTGTATTTCATATGTACATGGCTGAGTCCTCTTATAGAGGAGAAAGAATACAACATAGGAAACTATAACACCTAAGAAAGGAAAGATATGTATGTACATTCTTAGGAAAATTTCCCAAGTCTGAATTAGGAAAGTATCCTATTCTAGATTTGGAAACTTCTAAAATAAATTCAGTGTAGTGTCTCTTCTTTGATGACCTTTCGGGAACCAACACTTGTGATCCATGTGATGCCACATTGGAAGTTCCTTTGCAGATACAAGTTCACTGAAAAAATATTATTACTTAATTGGAAGTTTGGAACATGTCATTTAGAAACAGTGCTTGAACCATGGTATGCGCTTGTGCAACAGAAAACTACACTTACTGCCATGCTAGGAATGAGAAAATATTGGAAAATCTTGAAGACCTTAAATAAATGAATGAGGGAGTAATTGTAAAACTTTGAAGTACATAGAGCTGCTCCTATTGAAAGATGACTCTTTGCATAACTCAGTCTGAAGAAAGAATGCTTTCATTTTTGCTTTTATTCTATCTTCACTTTTTGTTATTGCTTTTTCTTAAGCTACTTGTAGCTATCATGTATAACTGCTCTATTGCATTTTACGATATTGTATAATGTCTTGTTGCCTTTGTAGCTGTTAATGTTTATGATTCAATATCTGTTTTTGCTTCATGTATTTTGTGGTGCCGTAAATTATCTAAACATGGCCCTAATACAGGTAATCAGGTATCCACATTATGCTTTGAATTGTCTGGGAAGTTCTCCATCTATTCTTACGTATCTCAGGTCTGTCACTGTTTACAGACTGACCACAGAACTTGAAGTATATTTTTGTGCTTTCACATGCACACACATAAATGCTCTATTTGACACTTGACATTTTTTTTTTCTTCATTTAAATCTGTCACCAGGTACACTGCTTTTATTGTGCTGTATCCACTTGGCGTCATTGGTGAAAGTAAATCCACATATTTGCATATTTTTTGCCTTTTAGATTGCGGTTTTAGTTCTCATGCAATAACTATTGGTTGTTGATATTGCAGTGTTGATCATGTATCAAGCACTTCAGTACATAAAATTGGAAAACCTCTATGCAGATTTCTTCACCCGGCTTCCTTTCACCTACTATAATTTTGTCAGGGTATGCATTATAAATTCCATGAATTCATTTGGCACCATCTTTTTTCAATTTTTGGGTTTAAAAAAGCTAAGGCATTTAGAAGCTAGTTTGTTATTTATTTATTTTGGCTTAAAGAAAATCAAGCCTTCTGGACTAAGAAAGCACAAAAGGCTCAAAAATCAGGAGGCACAACAATGACCTTTTAAAATCAATTTAGTGCATATTGTAACAGAAAAATATTTTTTTTTTTGTACAACTTTTCATAAGATAACATTAATCTCTTTCTAAAGGTTCTCATACCATCTTCTAAATTAAACTAGTACAAAAATGCCCAACAAAAAGTGAGTGAGTCTTTTTAAGCTATTATCCCCCATCATAGCTTTTTCTGAAGCAGTTTTTTTTCTACTACTTTACATCAGTTTTTTCATTTCACTCTCTCCCCCACCCCCAACCCACCCACACACAAAAAGAAAATATATAAGAAGTTGGTGCCAAACCAAGCTATGCGGTTGAGGGCAATTGATAAGGATATCTGAAAGTTTGCATTATACACATTTACATTATTGTGGCAAACCACCCGGCCATTTTCAGTCAGAAACAGTTTCCAAAATCTAAAACCAGGCACTTTTTCCTTGGGTCCGGGAGAAATGTAATGTGCCCTCTCGTGCGTGTCTTTTAGCATCCTCTACCTTAAGATAGAAAAATAGTGCTCAAATTTGATATCTCTTGATTTTTTTTTTCCCAAGCAAAATCATATTAAGACCTTTATTTCCTTTTATGCCATCTTTTCATGATAGGTCAAAATATTCAAATGATCACTCTTGTTATTTTAGGCCTTTCTAGTAAATTCACAACTTTGCTGACCTCCTAATTTTGTTATATCGATATTGCTGCAATTATCTTGTCTCTCATCTTGTGCTCCTTACAGTAATATATTTTTTCTTTCAACTTTGTTTATGTATTTGCTTAATTTTCTCTGGAAATTCTTGAATCTCAGGTTTTGCTTCTATGCTACCCGATCATGTGGCTAAAACTTTACCTGCATTTACTTAAACAACGGCAACACAAACTACACAAACAGCATAAGAGCAAGAAAACCTGAGGGCTTAAGTTCCTCTGATCCCCAACAATTACCTAGCAAGCCCAGGGGCAAGTCATTAAGACTGCTGACATGCAGATATTGCTTATGTTCGTAATTGTATAGCTAATGGCTGTCTCTTTCCTGTATTCGATGTCAAATATTTATGCACAAATATGCTGTTTTGCTAGGTAGCTGCAAGCAGATGATTACTATGGTAGGTGCAGATGATAAATAGCACTCATGATTAAGCCAGTTATTCTAGCTTATAGCAAGTAGATTTATGGCAACTTTTTTGTTTCTTGTACCTTGTGCTTTAATCTTGTGTTGAACGAGAATGAAATATTGAAATTGTTGCATGATGATGAACAAAACAAAGCACTCGCTGCTACTACAATTAATCTGTACATTTTTCAGGAATCATCTAACCTTACTGGACTTACAAAAGATCATTTCTGAGATTTGAATGACGACACGTCTTGTAGTTCTTTGGAGCGCACTTTCAACCTCACGATTTTTATCTAGCGATTAGAGTGAATGTATTTTTATAACACTACAACTTGCTTGCTTAAACTGCATATGTAGCTGGGCAACTGTGGCTTAATTGTTCCGATTCATGCAAGGACTGTTGCTTGTTTATAGTTGCTTACTTCTGAATCCTCCTTTTGACTCCAATTGCCATTTAAATGTCAGTTGGGCCTAAAGAGTTCAACTTTTGCCTAGTAACCGGGGCCGAAGTAGATAATGAAAATTTAAGACAAGAATGTGAATTTTGACCCGACCCGGTCTGGTCTTTTTAGGACTGATACGGGAGCCCACCATGTGAATTGGACAAGGTCATATATGAGTCAAGTAATAAAAACTCTATGCAAGGTCGAGTTCGGGTACAAATATATCTTATTTTTCTTCCAAATCTGCTCATTTAGATGTTTTCTTATTAGAAGTGGTAGAATTCATTTAAGCGGCTGCACATATTGAGATTAAGGTTTGACCCTTTATTTTATTAATACTAGCAATTTCGGCTGGAGTCAAGGTGTTGAAACAGACCCGCCCTCCATTGCCATTCTTAAGCTGAATCTTGCAGAATAATGTGAGGATGAGTGCAGGAATTCTCTGTGGCCCAGAAGAGATCACATAGCTAATTTTACTTTGTGTACGGATTGTGCCCTGTCCCTTGGATTGTAGGGTATAATAGGGCACTCAAGCGACCACAATTAGAAGCAGAGGCGGAGAGAGAGTTAACCCGAGTTGAGGATTAACTAGACCATAATAAGAAGTGATTATGTATATTCTCTCTGTAGTAATGATTTTGTTGAAAGGGAACTAAAGAGAATCTAAGTCTTAGCTGATGCCTGCTTTTTCCAAAAGACTTTTGCCACTCATTGCAAGGGTTAGGTTGTCCCCTTCACCACTTTCACAGTCAGAGAGAGAGAGAGAGATAGAGAGAGAGAGGTTGAATGTGGTGTGGTCACAGTAAAAATGGTTAATTATTTTGCATTATAACCCCACCATGTCTAATCATCTCATTGCCCCAATTTTTCTACCCACAAAAAGTGATTCTTTTTGTTTTACCATAGAGGTCGTCCTTTGACCTCTTTGCCGCCAAAGCCCTACCCCACCATGCCTCCCCATCCACCAGACTATCTCATCCTCTGGTCAAATATACATACATATATATATATATATCATACTAATTTAATGAGAAACATTATAATAAATATTTATATTTATTATTCTCCCCTCAATCTAGTTCTAAATTTAGATAAAAAGAATTTTTATTAGATCGTAGTCAATCAACATTTTTTTTTGTTTTGGTTTTTGATGAGAATTCACAATCATTTCTTTAAAGCGTGTATTGGATAAATTTATGGAGTCTGAGGAATAAATCGTATATCATGCACTGATAAATACACAAAATTTTAGTGCAAATTCATCATAAAAAATTTAAATTTTATTAAAGATAAGACTATTTAATCTCCTGTGTGAAATTTATTGTCATGGAGAGACCCTTTTTGAAAGGCAAGACAGCATTTGAGGTTGGTCTTTAGGGGAACTTGCTTTTACTTTTTGAAGCATATATAGTGCATGGAATGAAATAAAATAATATATACTGTACATTATACATTATGTGTGTGGGTGGGTGTGTGTGTGTGTGTGTGTTTTGGCTTTAATTAATAGGAAAATAGTAGAGGGGGCGGTCAAAATTGAAGAGCAGTAAATTGTGAGGACAGGGACAGGCAGGCAAATGGTCAAGGCTTGTGGGCTTTTTAAGCCAAAGAAGGGTGGATTGGTTTGGCAATTACGAGGCTGATTCCAAAATAACGAATCCAATGAGGAGCCAAACCTGTCAACCCTTCCATCAGATCATGGTTACATGCTCCACCTAATTTTCACTGTGTCTCATTTTTTTAATAGAAACTAAAGATGTTTCATAAAAAATAAATTTGTGTGTTTTGAGGGAGGGAGGGAGGGAGGTATCTGCCTGCACTGCACTGCACCACCCAACCCAACACCCCCCTTTCCCTTAAAATTAATTACATTCTTGTAACTCTTGATTGATTATTTATTTAATTAGGAGATTGTTCATCAGAAATTTTATTATAAATACCACCTAAATTTAAATTAAAAATACTATTTGAATAATGAATTGTGTGGTTGGATTACATGTGCATCTTTTGACTCCACTGGCTCCTATTTTCTTGTCTATATAGTTTATGCATGTACGTATGTATGTTTTAGGCAGCCAGAATGAAAAACACAAGGCAGGCTTCCAGAGACAGACACAGAGGGAGGCTCCTTGGAGGAATAAAAGATGCTTTAAAAATATGTTTAGCTAGGTTGGAGAAAGCTGTAGGCGTTGCCTTTCAAATGGGGAGAATACGGCGTTTGGCTATAATAAATATTCATTAATAGTCTGCCTAAAAATACAAAATTCTAGCTACCTGAGAGGCACCTGCGTGTGCACATCCAATCCCCTCTTCTAATTGGCTACCACTACCACTACCACTACCAGGTGCAACGTAATTTTAGTAGATTTTTTTTGTACACGTGTTGCCTCCGGAGGAGCGTAGTCTATCGCCATGTGCACCCAATTAGCAATTTAGCAGCCCTACGACAAATCAACCCAATACTGCAACTACTATACTGCTACTAATCCTAATTATGCCAGAGTTCTCAACCCCCCACCACCCAACAATCATAGCCCCTCCCCTCCATCTCCATATTAATCAATTCAATTAACAAAGGAGCACATTGGAACCTGCGCTCCAATTCCTCCATCCATTTTTGGATATTCCACTCCCCCATATATGCCACCACCAAAAAGTGTTTAGACCACGTTTGCTTTCTGACAAAAATATATATAGTTTACGCTTTTAGCTTCTAATAATTAATTTATATAAGATGGAACTTTTTGAAAGTGATCCAAACATTGCCATAATGCAGTCACGATGTCGAATATATATATATATATATAGAAACATAATAAATAAACTAAGAGGATATGAGTATTGATCATGGTTAATTATGGGTGCATATATGATCATGGATGGATTTTCATAATTTCACATCATTTGGCAGGCGGTTGAAGTCGTTGTTCGTGGGAGAAATGGAAAAACAACTCTCTCTCTCTCTCTCTATATATATATATATTTTGTGTCACGGTATTACATACTAATCTTTCTATTCTTAAAACAAAAAATAAAAAAATGTTCTTCTTAATTTATTAATTATTGTGTAAATATATATATTAAAATATTTTGATGTTCGCCTTGTGAACATATCGATCCTTAAGAAGTTTGTGACTTAAAGTCTGTTCGGAAATTAATGCCTCAAAGTTGAACTAGGTTGAAGTTCTATACAACCACAATAAAATATTGTTCTAGAGTTTTATCGAGATGACCATCTAATTGCTAAGTTAAAAAGATTATAATTAAATTGATAAAAAGCTCAAGAAAATGAGAGAGAGAGAGAGAGAGAGAGAGAGAGTAAAGAAACTTTTTTAAGAAACCCCAATTAAGTCTTAAGTTTTTATATATACCTAAAGTCTTATCTCACAAGGAGAAGTGCTACACTTTGTTAACCTAATTAATTAATCATTTGTTTCTTGTGCAACATCGCACACTTTAGAATTCTGCCAAGAATAGTGGTGAATATCTCGAAAGCGAGGTAAGGGCTTCGATTCATATCCGTGTTTTTGTACAGAAGGCCTCGCAAATCAGATGACCCTTAAGGGATGGCTGCTGATGGTCCTGTCAGTGAGCTGCCATGCCATGTGTAGTCTGGTGCAGACTATATGTAGAGAGATAATCACAGATTCACAGATCGTTGGTGGATGCGATGTATGAAGCGAACCCATTAATTAATTATTAATAAAACAATAGAACTAGGAGTGACGTTATTTAAATTCAACAGCTTTGTTTTGTCATCTTCTTCCTCTTGAGAAAGCAGAAGAACCTAGCTAGCTTGCAATTGATATCATGATAATGTTCATGTTCATATTCATGTTCGGATGCTCATAAGCAAAATCCAAGCTGAGCATGCCTACTTCAACCCTAATGGTCGGATCAAGGTACACTGCATCCTCTCGTTCATTGATCCTACGGTTGTGGTCGAGGTGGCACGGCTCTTCTGTGATGCAACGGGTATTATAGCAATTAGCTTCCCGATTGAAACATAGTAGTGTTGCAGAAAGGATATAAAGTACAGAAATCTAAGGAAAGTCGAAACCGAAACCGCCTGCAGGGGATAAAGAAAGAAAGAAAGAAGAAATGAACATAAAAAAAGGTGGTTTTAGTTAGATGAGAACAAGAATGGTACCTCATCCAGGTTCAATGTCTTTCTTCGGAACAAGGTTTTGGTTTTTGGAGTTTAGTGGTGAGCCCATGGCAATTTAATTCGTAATCAAACTAGGGTTTGGCACCCCTATATATATATACACACACAGACACATTTCAACCCCACACTTAAAAAGAGTACTGTTCAAACTAATGAAGACAGACAGATATGAACGTAAGCTGAACAATATTTTCACAAAACCAATTATGATGTTTTTGTAATTATAACCTAGCTAATATCGTAGTGGTTCCATGCAAAGCTTAAGTTTTCTCAAAGAAAGGTTCGTTTTTATTGAAAGGAAAAAGTGTGATTAAAATCCTGGGGGCAGTAAATATTTTGAAAAGAGATTAGTATACTAAGGAGTTGCTTACAGCTAAATATGCCAAAAAGGTTGGGCAAATGAAGAATAATTAAGCTAAGCTAGACACAGTTTAGTCAACTATAAAAATGGTTGATTTTTCAGTTTGATGGGGCAGTGGAAACTGGAAAAGGCAATCCACCAGTCCTGTACACCGCGCGCCCCACATAAGATGACCCAACAACAACTGCAGGTTACTAATTAATAATAGTAGGGCCCAATATGATCTTTAATTTATTTTTGTATAGCAATAGCCAATAGGCCCCCCCGTTGAAGGGATTCATTGTGATAATTGAACCCAATTGTCAATTGAAACCCTCCAACTTTAATTAGCCCAAAAAAAAAAAAAGAAAAATGAAAGAAGAAAAATAGTAAACATCCACCTTCTTCACAATGAGATTCTATCTCTCATATTTTATCTTCTTTTTTTTTTTTGTTATTTTTGAAATTAAAAATACTGGTTTAAAATCACAATGATCCGTATTTGTTAATTATAGTCTTAAAAACTATTTTATGTCTTTGAATTGATATAATTTCAATATAAAGTACATTTTGAGGAGATTGATATGGAATATTATAAAATATAAAAATAGTATCATAACAAGGTCATGCATGAATTTGATATATTCTTAGATGCCTTACCACGTAATTAAGGAGCCCCATGCTTATTTGCAAAAGTGGTTACTTTCATATCTAAACACGTGAGAGTGAGAGACTCGACGGCACTTGATCCACTTATATACCATTTGATCCATTGCCCAGGTACAACTCACCTAAGCTTGTAGCTTCAATTTAATTTATCGTAGCAAAATCAAAATTACAGGTAAGGCTACTAAATTTTTTATTTCAGAAATAATAATTAAAAACAAAGACACAAAAATGAGTTGCCACAACCGATAAGACCCCTTTTGTTCTCATATCATTTTGTCTTTTCTCATTATAAATAAACTACATTGTTCTTTGGGGTTCTAAAAGTGCCAAAAAATTCAATAAATTTGCTAAAACTAATTATGTAGCTGTTCAAAATTAGAAAATTTTGAAATTACCTTAAAAAATTTTACGAATTCTGGATTGTAAGTTTTGTTCTTGATCATATTTATACTTGAGTACTTTCGCGTTCAATTGGTATGGTATTTTTTAGTGGTCTTTTGTATATTAATGGACAAAATAGTGTGTGTTAGGTTCATAGGGATATATTATTATTCTAAGGAAAAAGGAAAAAGGGAAGGAAATGGATCAAAGGGTACGAAGAACTGGGGGACAAAAGCATGAGATACTATGATCAGTGATGGACGCTAGTACAGGGCGCTTGTCCTCGTAGAGGCAGAAGAGGGCCAGAACCCAGAAGACGCCGAAAGGTGGCAACTTCAAATCATACCAAAAGTTTCAAAAAGGCAAGGGGGAGGGGGGTTTTGTAGGAAAGCTTTCCCCTTCTTAACCAACAAAACCGCGTAAACAACAGCCGCCTCCTCTTCTATTAACCCTTGCTTATGATGGAAAGAAAGAAAAAGCAACCCCCTTTTATTTCTCATGCAATAAGGGAAAATTGAGAAAATCCAGACGCGTAGATTTAGCCATGAGAGAGATCCCCGGGGAGGGTGGTTTCCAGTTTCCAAATGTATTTCTTTTTTTCTTTTCGTAATTGGAAGGTTTTTGCGGATTCCTTATTAAACTTTTTTTCTTCGACGTGGATTGGGAATTCTGGAAGTTTGTGAGAAAGCCCTCTCCCTCTCTCCCTCTCTCTCTCTCACACACACACACACTCTCTGTTCTTCCTTTATCTATTCCTTCGTTCTTCTATAAATGAATCAAAACCCAACTCCTTCCAAACTCCCTCCCAAATCCTCTGCCTCCTTTTTTCTTTCAAAACACAAGTGACTGGGAGAGAGAGATATGGAGGTTATGGCTTCCTTGTGGGGTTTTCAAGAGGTGGGTCACTCTTCACTTCTTCATTTGTCACTCCTCACTTCTTTCTTTTCTGGGTATTGCTCATACCACTCTTATTTTGTGGTCTTACCTTTCATTTATTTCAAGATTCTGTTTGGGTTTTTTTAGATATTTACCTTTCTGGGTTACCTTCCAGTGGTCTCCTGGCTGAAATTTCAGTCATTTCTGTGGAATTCCTTGTACTTTGTTGTGTTAGCTTTAAGTTCATCACTGGCTTAAAGATTTTGTTTCTGATTTTTGGGTACTTCAAGAAAGATATTCTGGATTTTGAACCCAGAATGAGAAATCATGGGTGATGCCCATAAGAAATGCATTTCCAAGTCCTGCAGTGCTGGCATAATTTCTTCATTGTGTTTCAGAAACACATCTTATATTACATGCTTACCAGGGTTTCTGTCAGTTCTATTCTTGTACAAAGTCCTGTTGTTTCTGTTGGTTTTGTTTGGTAAAGAGGAAAACCTCATGTCTGTTCTTCTCTTTTTGGAACATGTCCCCCTTTGGACTTTTAAGTTAGGCCTTTATTTTATGTATTGATGGAACCCTCTGATGTTTCATGGAGTAATCATTTGAAAGGCCCCAATGCCAATTATGTGTCCATTGGAGGTTGGAATCCAATGGTGCATCCCATTTTCTCGTTGTAGATTTTAGTTCAAGAAAGTATAGCTTGGTTTGACTATAGAGCTCTTATTATTGTTATGGGACCATTTTGGGATTTTGCTGTTCCTCCTAACTTTGAATTACTTGTTCATGGAATGATTTGGGGCCTCTTGTTCCTCATAAAGTTCTTCCTGTTTGGTGGGACTTTTTATTTTTCCTTAATTTGAGAAATCTCTCTCTCTCTCTCTCATTCTCTTGGGTTGAATTTACAGGGTGTTGATGAGTTGAAGCAGAAGCTTCTGTGCACCACTCTGGAACTCGAATCGGTGAGAATGGAAGCGAATGAGGAGATCAGAAAGAACAAGGAGCAATTGAAGCAGTTGCAGCAGCTTCTGAAGCTCGCTTGTCAAGAAAGAGATGAAGCAAGAGATCAGCTTCAGAAGCTGCTGAACAAAGTCATGCCTTCCAACACAGCGCCTGAATTGTATGCTGCTCTGCCTCAACTCCAACCCGATAGCCCTCCATTTAAGCCCACCAAAGCTAACTCAAGCATTACCGAATCAAACAGCCCCTCCCATGCAAATAATTACCGCTCGCATGACTCTTCCCCGGTTGATTCTTTCTTCGACACTGTCTCATCCCCAGAGCTTTCTAACTTTAAGGCTGATTCAAACCCAGCATATGGAAACCAGCCCTTTGTTCAAGGCTATAATGCCACTGCCTCGACTAGTCTAGTCTCTTCAACAACACCTAAGGTTCATCAAGCTTCTATGGTTATCGACAACATTGTCAAGGGAAAATGTCTGCCTCAAAAGGGAAAACTATTACAGGCTGTGCTGGAGGCAGGGCCTCTTCTTCAAACACTTCTTGTTGCAGGGCCACTTCCTAGGTGGCGCAACCCGCCCCCTCTCCAGACCTTCCAAATTCCACCCGTTTCCATTGAGGGGTGTGAAGCTGAAAGAATTGCCCAGAAACCAGCTGCAAATCCAAGCTTTCTGCCCAAATCACTGAATTCATCGTCCTTTGTTGATATGTCTTGTGGCTCTTCTCAGATGTTGTCGACATCATCTTTGTTGAATTTTGGCAGTGGACCTTCTGGATCTTGTTCGGGTGGAGGGCAAGTGACTCTTGGAGGTGCTAATGCTAACAACTATGTTCCAGCAGGCAAGCGGCAAAGATTCCAATGAAACCATGAGTGATACCCTGCTTCTTCATTTTGTTTTTTAACTCCTGTAAATTGTTGGTTGGTGGTGTAAATGGATACCCTATTCTGGATTTGAATGATATAGCTATCTTACTTTCTTATCATAGATGAAGTAGCAAAGAAAATCTTTCAGTGTCTTATGCATCCTAAGTTTCCAGCAAAAATGTTGAGAGGAACAAGTATCTGTACAAGGAAGATGCTACAAATGGGCTGTAGAAGTGACTAGAGACAAGTTCTCCCTTTTCTAAAGGGGAGAACGGAAAGAAGACCTAAACTGTTTGTTACCCATGTGAGGTGCTAAGAAGATGCATCAAAAGAGGACAAAAAGGAGATTGAAGTGTTCTTATTATGAAACTTCCATCTTGCCGAAAATGATATGTCATTGCCTAAGTTTAGGACTAATGCAGATGCTCGTTTTGAGCAATGGTCCCTACACGGCATCGCGAACGACTGGCCCTTAGGTGTTCGGTGGTTTAATCCCAATTGCTTCCTTTATTTTCTGGAAATTCTACACATAAGAGTTGAGACTTGTGTCCAGAGATATTTTCAATTTTCTTCCAGGATGATAAAAGCAGGCAAGTTTAATCAACTGCATTCTTCATATCCATGCCCTCATGGTGAATGATGCAATTTGAGAAGCTCCGAAGGAAATTTAAGGAGACAAATAGAACTGGGCATGGACAGATTACCAATGAGTTAACTCTATATGAACACATAATCTCCCTCATGGAATTCAAGGAGTGTTTTATTTGATATTAACTCTTTTGAGGTCCCCCTGGCGAGTCTGCACTATTTACATTTGGATTCATGAATCCAGCCAATGGTTCTTGTATGTCAGAGCCATATACATGACCCATCTTGGTACGTTTTGTTTCCAAATACTTCCGGTTTTCTTCAGTAATAGGAGTCATCACGGGAACACGCCCAACAACAGCCAAGCCATAGCCCTTCAGACCTGTGAATTTGGCTGGGTTGTTGGTCATCAGGCGCATGGTTCGTACACCTAGGTCTCTTAGTATCTGTTGATATCAAGTAAACCAAGTCACACGATTAAGCTAAGACATTAAATCATGTAAAGAGTATCAACAATGTGACGTGTCCTCCAAGTGCATGTTACATATTTTTGTATGCAAGTTTCATCGTTTATCTTGATTGAAAGTTCACTGCATATATATGCTATGAAACCAAAGATACTAAAAAGTTGGCGAGGGAGGCTTATCAAACTAACCTGGGCGCCAATCCCATACTCACGTGCATCAGCAGCAAATCCAAGTTCTAAATTGGCTTCAACCGTGTCATGACCTTGGTCCTGCAAATTATAGGCCCGAAGTTTGTGGCCGAGGCCAATCCCTCGTCCTTCATGACCTCGAAGGTATACAAGAACTCCTCTTCCAGCTTGCTCAATTAACTGCATTGCTAACGCTAACTGATTGCCACAATCACACCGAGCTGACCCAAAAATATCACCAGTCAAGCACTCCGAATGAACCCTTACTAGAACATCTTGCCCATTTCCAATGTTTCCCTGCCGGTATTAAAAGGAAAGCAGAAATAACTTAGCAGATTTATGGTGCACCAATGGTTTAACCAGATGAAGCTTAGCCTGCAGCAACATTATTACCTTTGCAATTGCTACATGCTCTGTTCCATCTAGCTTTGAGTGATAGCAATAGGCCTGAAACAGACCCCATTTAGTTGGCAAGCGTGAAACAGCAGTTCTCTCGACCAGTTTTTCCCGTTTTCTTCTATACCTATAAGCAAAATACTGTGCTACTGAATAAGAATTGTTTTGTTAACCTGTACTCCTTTGAGAAATTAGAAATGTAGCTGATTTTGTCTAAGAAAAAGACATGGACGTCAAATTTGCCACCCACAATATAAAGAACGCATTTGAGAGAATATCCTTGGTTGAAATGATTGAACAATTTTTGTTGGGTTTGATTGACAAAAGCACAAGTAGAGAACCTATGGAAGAGAATCTAGCCAACTGCAACAGCTAAAGATTGATAATACAAAAAAAACAATGAAAGTAACACTCTGTTGCTAATGTCCCAAAAACTGGACTTCCCGAAATTGTCTTAAGCTTCTGCCTCTTGTTCATAGAATGAAACTGAAAAATGAGAACTAGATCCAGCAATTACCTAATCAAATCAGTGATTGAAACAATTGGAATGCTGTGTTCCAAGGCCAGCTTTCTTAAGTTTGGAAGAGAGGACATAGAACCATTATCAGCATCAATAACAGCTGAAAGGACAGAAACCGGCAGCAAGCCAGCCAGCATGACCAAATCCACAGAAGCCTCAGTATGACCAGCTCTTCTTAGAACCCCACCATTTCGATACTTGAGGGGAAATACATGTCCTGGCCTTCTGAAGTCTTCTGGTTTAGAATCTGGAGATGAAAGTGCACGGACAGTTTTTGCTCTGTCCGAGGCTGATACCCCTGTGGAAGTGCCAGCTTTTGCATCCTGTAGATTCAAACAGGAGCACGAGTAACCAACCGCTCCTCTCAAAACTTTAGATGTCCTAGTGTATTCATGCAAAAGAATGTCTAAAAATGTTTAATAATAGAATTGGGTATCATATGGAAATGAACATCCTCCTCTATCTGTAATGTGCATGAAACTTGAAGAAACGTCTTCGTTATTTGATTATGTGGCTATAAGTCCAGCTCTGTTAAATGGCATAAAATCTTAGGCAATTAAGCACAAACATGTGTAAAACATGAGCATGACTAGGTGAGAATGCTACAGTAAATGAATATCCAATAAGAGAAAGTAAAAATGAGACTATCTGTAATATGGAGTGGCACTTATTAAAGATAAAATGTAGGAGATACTATTAAGATGATTTGGTCTGGTGAGAAGAGGACCTATAGATACTATAGTGAAGAGGGTAGAAGGAATTGAAGAAGTTTATAGCAACTAGCAAAGGAGATGGAGGAATACCGCAAAAAAAAGAAGGGGGCGGGGGGGGGTGCGAGGGAAACTCCTAGGCACAAAATGACATATATGGCCTCTATAATAGTCATATTGTTGACCCCAACTAGTGGGATTAGGATTCGATATGTTATTGCTGTTCCTGTTGTTATTTAAATGTTGATAACCATGGGTAGTTTAATGCACGAGACTTGCCAGTGTATCACAGCCCTGATGAATCCAAGATTTCTAGCTCAGAGACTTCGCCAACTAAGCTACATGGACCTTCATTGAAACTTCAACAGTCGTGATATCTCTATTGAAAGTTGATATATTGGCATGTTTAGTGATAGTAGCTTTGGATTGGTCCAAATTAATTAATCTATCAAACGCGCAATCAGTCCCCATGAAATTCCCAAAACTGCTTTGAATGAGAAACTTATACCACCGTGATTGTAAAAGAGGGAGCAGACGAGTCATCTTCCTTCTCAGGTGACATTAAGGGCAGCTTTAATCTCTCAAGGTCTTCTCCTTTCATGCCCACAGAAACAATCCCAGTTCCATGCTTAACCATAAACGCCATAGCTTCAGGACTTGCTAGAGATGCTGCCATAACAAGGTTTCCTTCAATACCCCCACTTTCATCATCTACAATAATCACAAACTAACATATTTTCCCCCCAAAATGGATCAGCAACATGTATGTATTTCATATACAATTTATGGCAAACGAACAAGCAAATTATATGTACCAACCTTGCCTTGGCGCAACACATTAAGCGCCTGCTGAATGGAATAGAAGCCTTCAGACGGGCAATCGGGATCCCCCTCGGCATCACTGACGAAGAAATCAATCGTTTCTGGTGTAATCTCAGCATCTAACGTCCCAAATGGCACCAAAGACGAGTCCTCCAAGTCACCAAATAGGAAGCCATTTTCATTTCCCCTCAGAGAACTGTGATCAAACAGGTTGTCAGCTCCGGTTCCAGGTTCACCGGCCGCCCAGCAAGCGGAGCTCAGCCACCGGTGCCGGAAAACCCCGACTCCCACGCTCTGGGGAGCTGCAAAGGATCTATGAAAACTGAAACAAACCCAGAATAATAAGCTTGTTAGTTAATTATTATAAGCAACATAGAAAAGAACAGCTTTTCCACGACGTTTGTATGAATCTGTATATTATGTCTATCTACCTTGAGCTGATAAAGATGTGTGGAAAGAGTGGGTGCTGAAACAAGATGCAATCCATTAATTGAAGTTCAGCTGGTTTGAGATTAATATTCTAAAGAGTTTGAAGAAGAAATGGGTGGTTCTGGTGATTGCATTGGTGTTTATTCACAAGAAGGCAGCGTGAAAATGTGTAGTAGCAGCAGCAGCTTGGAGAAGCGAAGAAAAGCCCACCTCTTGTTGTAGATGGGATTTGTGACTTGTCTGCGCTCTGCATTCATATATCCAGCTTTATCCAATCATAAACTGTTGAACTGGAATGTACGGAACTTTAGAACCACATCCTCACTTCACCAATCCAAGTTACAGCGACCTGCTTAAATTCTCTCTTTCTCTCTCTCTCTCTCTCAAGATTTGATTTCACTTGCTAACTTCTTCTACCTAGTGCCTAACTTTGTCAATTACTTTTTTTTTCAAGTGCCCTCTGTTCACAAATTAGAATTGTTGTTATTGTGCAGTCCTTGATACTCATATCTTTAATTATATTAAGGGAGATAAATTATAAATTATATTTTTAATCATTATATAAAATAAGAATTAAACTCATAATTCACTTAATTGACATCAATACATTGTTCATCTAACTACTTGACCTATGTGTTGGGGCACTCTTTTCAATCCTTTGTATTATGTTTTAGAACTTTCTTATTTTATCTTTCCTAAAAACTTGTTATTTTTAATTATTTTCATTTTATTATGAATAATAATAATTAAAATTTATTTATTTGAAAAAACTCAATGGTAGGGCCTGACCAAGAACAAGATTGTTAGGGAGAAACACTCAAGAAGAAAAGCAATCATCCAAAAGAACCTTGATCTATTGTCTGAGAGAATTAAAATTGTCTAAAAAAATATGAATATGGTTAGAGAAAGTTTCAATTGCCCGAAAGAATTGATATAATTTTATTTTTAATATTATATTTTTCTTAATAATTACAGTTTTTGTCTTACGAAGAACCCTAAACGAAATGGGATATGTTTTTTAGAATTCAATTTTGATAGACTAAAAGTTTATTAATTTCATAAAAAAAAATCTTTTTCTTCTTATCACATTAATGAGCATAAACTTTAGTTTATTTTTGACAAATACCATTTTAAGTGTGAATGCAGAATTGTTGAATTATCACTAAAATAATGGTCTAAGATAAAGATTTAAATCTTAGTTGCATCATTTTTACTATCTCTTAAAATTTTGGTGATGTCATAATTACATAATTTATGAATTTAATGAAGTGAGAGCTTATGATCGTATTAAAAATACTGTAACATTAAATGAAATGAAATTATTGTAAATATGTAGGCACACCTTAACACTTAAGTTACATAAAAAATGTTGACGTTGAGAATTGATCGATTGTGATTCGTTGGCTCGTACTAAGGAAATGAACACGAGAGGGAGGATGAGAAGGCACTCCAAGGAATGTTTGTGTGATTCGATCTGCATTCCTCCGATCGGCCCATCTTTGCAAGTATTCTGACATTCAAGTAAGTAAGGGAGTGAAGAAAAGCTGTGGATCAGTAGATTGGTCGAAAAGAAAAAAAAAAAAAAAACATACATTGGCTCTGGAAAAAACTTATTGATATAAAAGGAGGAGATGTCTCTCCGTACGTCTGCGTCATGCATTTGCAGGTGATAGGACTGAATATTTGGCACTAGTAAAGGTATTCAGGTGGCAGCAAGGTGCTAACGGGACCCTTATTAATATGGATGAGATCCGCCATTAATGAGAATGAGATTTGAGATGGGCGGGCGGATCCCCAAAAGAGGATGCAATAATGTTGTTTGTAAGCTGATAAGGGCCAGGATGGGACCAGCATGGGCTAAGAAATAGGCCGAGAGGGGGGAGCCATATTGGGCTTAGACGACCGAGCTAGAATAACGCCTAGTCCACGACTATTCTCTGGTTATTTCGTGGCCTTCTTGCTATGTGAGCTGAATAATTCGTTCAGCGAGCTGAAAGCATCTTTGGAAGCTCACTCAGTTAGGTCAACGAGCTGGAACATAGCTGGGAGCTCGCTTGGTTCTTGTGGTCTGAACTCGGGCCTCAGCGAAGTGTGACCTTGTTCTAGCAGGCTCGGCCTTAGGCCCGTTGGACTTCAAGAGATTGGGTCGGCCTACTGGGTCGAGTTTAGCCCATAAGAAGGGATCTAGAAAATATTCGTAACACTAGCCCCCCCAGCTCGTAGTGCAATTTTTGGGCTAGGAGCTGATACACGCTAGCTATTCCAGCTGTCAATCCACCTTTTAGACTTCTGCCCAATCGATTCAAATAGTGAATGCGGGGCATGCCATAAGTCATTTTGATCTGATGGCTAAGATTGATCGAGCTAAAGGTATAAATAGTAGAGAAATCACTCTATTTCCCATTTCACACTATTTTGAAATTCTACCCTTGCTCTTAATCTGCTCAGAGACTTCCACTGTGACGAATCTTCTCAAGCTACAATCACTCGAGCACCTATCGTCGTTTGAGGTTTGATCCAGTTTACTGCACCAACAAGAAGTCCATCGATAGGTAAGCTTTTTTCATCCTTTGTCTTTTCCTTTAATCGGGTCGTCCATCGTCAGTTAACCGTCGATAGTTCTTTAGCCTTCTCAATTCTGTTGGTGTCACCTTCATTTTTTGGTGCACCGATTTGAATCGGTTTGTTAGGTATTCACTGATCCTTTGGGCTTAATGACCTTAGGATTAGTCTCCCATGGATTATCGAGTTTGTAGTTGTAGCCCCTCCACCTTAGGCGGCACCCCGTTGCAAAGTGTGTGACCTTTTAGGATAGGGAGTACCTTTAGGGTTTTTTCAGTTTTTCGAGGTTTGGTCTATGAACTGCGATCTAACTGTTCTTTCTTTCTTATGTAGATGTCCGATTTTGTTCAAGAGAACTTGAGTCAAAAGGGCTACAACCACATCATAGGGGAAGACGACACCTCGAATTTTGAAGATTGCCTCATAATAGTGATGCATCGAAGGAACAAGCTCGCGAGCCAGGGAAGTCGTAGAAGTGACGACTCCTGAGACTGATCCGGTTGTCAGCGAGAAAATCACTGAAGAAAGTGAGGGGCGCGAGGTCTTTAGGAAATTTCCTTCCAAAGCCAAATTCCACGAGGTGAGGGCCTGCACCCAGGAGTTCCACCTCCCAAAGGATTGTCAAGTATTTATCCTCTCTCTGAGCTACCATGCAACCTATCCCCTAACTAGCTTCATAGCCATTAGCCCCCAGCATCTCGAGTTTGGGTTTAAGTTTCCTATCGCACCATATCTCCTCAGTCTTTTGAACGAGCTCAAGCTCGCATTTTTTCAACTGACTCCAAACTCGTATTCCCAACTCACTTCTTTAGCCATTTTGTTCCTTAGGAATAAACTTTCTCCCCCATCACAGAAACTCATCAAATTTCTCTTTTTTTTCAAGAGCGTCAAGGACGGGTTGTATTACTTGGCAGCTCGTCCTTTACCCTACAAAGCCATTCTTTCCCAGGGCAAGGCAAAGGGGAAATCCAACGTGGGCGATTACAAGTCCAATTGATTTTTCGTTTCTTACCCTTTACTCATGTCACTCAAAAGCTTTAGTTTCGCACTGACCCTGGGTAAGGGTATACCTGCTCGCATAGGTTCTTTTTATTTTATATACACATTTTGACACCTTCATTATGTTGTGCAAATTTTAGAAGCGAGAGGCTGAACTTGTTGGTTGAAGAGGCTAAAGTCCGTGACATCCTTGTTGCTGCGGGGTCGGGCTTGGAAGATTTCGAGCTGACTGACGAATTGCTTAGAGAGCATGAGCTTGCACCTCATCTTGACGTTGAGATCATAAAGGGGGAGTTTATCAAAGTTCGAGGGACAAGGCCTCTTCCGTCCACTTTTGAACTCTCCGAAGCTAGCAGCAGCAGAGGGAGGGAAGGTCCAGCCGCTGAGATGGTGAAGCTAAATCTTGAAATGCCGAAAAAGTTCGGTGCCAGAGCAAGTGTTGCTTCATCCGCAACCCTGAGCTCTAGCTCGTGAGGAGGGAAGTCAGAACATCAACCACAAAGGTCGCGATCTCAACAGCAGCATAAAAAATAACAACAACGACGACCCTTACAACAGCAACAATAGCCACGAGCCCCCATTTCTCAAGAACAACGGGAGGCCGATCAAGGTTGTGGGAAGGAGGTCGCGAAGGAGGCCTAACACACTCCCGTTGTTGGATCAAAAAGAGAGTCATATCGGTAGTAAGATGAAGGTAGAAATAAGAGGGCTAGAGTCCCTGAGAAGAAGGCAACTTCAGAGACCATGGCTGGAGAGATCTACTTCAGTGCCCTCCTGGATGAGATACCCATATTCGTGGGCTCAATCGCCTGATCCTTGGAGCGAGAAGAGATGAAAGGGATAACACTCTACAACTACATAACTCGCCACAGCTTCCTAGTAAGTTCCTTCTTTATTTCTCATCTTCTTTGTTTCGTTTCTGCAAGCTAACCCTTTGTATCTTGCAAACCTCCCTTGTTGCCATGAAAGCTTAGAAGCAGCAGCAAGATTTTGAGGGGCGATTCTAGGCTGCGAACATGTCCTTTAAGGACGAAATAAGTAAGCTTGAGAAGGAGAAGGAGTCTCAGCTTGTCGAGCTTCGAAAGAACGTTGAAGGCCTCAAGATAAAGATGCGGGATGCACAACAAAGAAATAAGGACCTCAAAAAGGAGCTTCGTTGGGAGAAGGTTTCGTGGGAGTCTTCCAAAATCGACCTCACCGGCAAGCTGAATAAAGCAACGGAGAAGCTACAGAAGATGAAAATCGAGTTAAAGCTGGTCGAGGAGCGAGCTATAGAGTGCGAGCGGATGGTAAACATGACCATCAAAGAAATCAAGGCGGGTGTGGAAGCTCAGTTAAACAAGGCATGTAAGGAAGCCGAATATGATACCTACTCGTTGTTTCTCTATACCTTGTGGTTGAATCATCTAGAAATGAATTTCTTTTTCTTTAGTGTAAAAGCCGCCGATGAGGTAAAGAAGTTCGCAGCTAAAGCTGCCAAGGATGTCGAAGCTTCCACCCCACAAGATCAAGGCGAGGTCGTCCTACCAGCTGAGAATGTAGAGGTTCAGCCAGCTGAAACAGCAGCTCCTTCTGGCTAGGGCTTCTTTTTGTTTTATTTTCTTTGCTTTGTAACACAAGTATTTCTTCAATGAAATGAGGTATTTGTGAGCATACGTCTCTTGCTTTAAATTTTTTTGCGAACTCAAACCAATCAATCTTGAAATTTAAATAACTTAAGACAACTTTCACAATACAACTTGAGTCGATCTTCATGATTTAACTTAAAAAATGACCTCCATAAAGCTGTCGTATATCAGGATAAGCTCGAAAAGTATAATTTGGAAAGAGTCTTCAAGAATATAAATTGAGGATGAATCTTCCGAACATAAGTTAAGGTAGACCCAAAGAATTCCAACTCGTGACTCAGCAAGCTTGAAGTAGTTCATCAACAATAGACATAATAATCAATAGTTAATATGTATTTGGCAAGCCACGAACAGCCATACTTAGGCAAATCAAGGCAACCCTTAGTTAACATGTCTTGACAGAATAATATCCGAATCATATTGAAAACCCTGCCGAGATACATGTCCAAATAGATCGCCTTGTGATCTCAGCTAACATACCATGGCTAAACGACTCGTGATTGATGAACGCACTAACCAGCAACTAGGACACATGTCCAGTAAGTTGCGAACAACCATACTTAGACGAATCTCAGCTAACACGTGCTGACGAAATAATCATATAGGTCATAATGAAAACCTTGCCAAGATATATATCGGGATAGATCGTACTGCAATCTCAGCTAACTTACCGTGGCTTTTTACATATTTAAATGACTTGTATCGCCAAGCTATATGTCCAGGTAGATCGCATTGTGACCTCAGCTAACATACCATGACTTTTTACATATTTAAATGAGCCAAAAGGGAACACCCAAGTAGGTCGCAAACCATGACTTGAATCAAGATGAAAAAACCCTAGCCGGTGAATTATGACTTACAATTTTTTAGCCGAAATGGTTGCTCAGTAAAATACCAAACCATGACATTGGGGTCAAGATGAATGAGTTCTAGCTTGCTAACCATGGCCTAGGGTGAGGACTAAGATGAATGCTCAGATAAGCCACAAATCATGACGCGCAGGCCAAGTTGAATGGGCCCCAACTCGCAATCCATAGCCCTCATACCCTGAATTATTTTATGCCTCTTATTTTTAACAAAATGTGGGTGCAATAAGATTCGGCAATAAAAATCATAAGTTCAATTTAATGAAGCAATGTTAGAGAAAACAAGGCATCAATCAATAGTTAATATCACACAAATGAGAGATGTTGCTTATCGAAAATATAGTTTGAGGTGCTCCGCGTTCCAAGCTCATGAGAGAATAGCTCCACCCATGTTTGCCAAGTGATATGCTTCGTTGCCCAGGTTTTCTTTGATAATATAAGGGCCTTCCCAGTTCGAACCTAGTGTCCCATCGTTGGCTTTGCAAGCTCCAGGAAGAACAAGGCACATCACGAGATCACCAACAATATAGCTCTGAACTCGAACCCTCTGGTTGTAATACCTCGCGACCCGTTACTGATAGGTGACCACCTTAATGCAAGCTAGCTCCCTTGCCTTCTTGAGTAGATCAAGGTTCGCGGTGAGTAGCTGGTTGTTGTTCTCGGGGTCGAAGGTGGCTCTTCGCTGTCTAATCACTTCATTCTTTGCCGGGATCATTACTTCAGACCCATAAATCATAGAGAAAGGGGTTTCTCCTGTGGTGGTTCGAGATGTGGTTCGGTAAACCCAGAGCACTATTTGTAGTTCGTCCACCCAATCTCCCTTTCTTGCTTCCAGTTTTGTCTTCAGAATCTGCTTGATTATTTTGTTAATATCTTCGACTTGACCGTTTGCTTGAGGATGTTCCACTACTGTAAAATTTTTCTGGATCCGTAGCGATTCGCAGAACTGGATGAACTGCTCGCTGATGAATTAGGTTTCGTTGTCCGTAACTATCTGCTGATGAACTTTGAATCTGTAAATGATATTGTTTTAGACAAATTTCTCTACCTTTAATGTGGATATTTGTGCGAGTTCCTTCACCTCTGCCCATTTAGTGAAGTAATCGACTACCACTATAGCATGCTTGCCTCTGTTGCGAGTTGTAGGTAGCGGCCCGATCAGGTCCATGCCCCATATGGCGAAAGGTCATGGGCTGCTCATCTATTGCAAGTAGGCAGGTGGAGCTCGTGGCACCTTTGCAAATCTCTGGCATGTGTCACATCTCTTTACCAGATTTATGGCATCTTACTTCATGGTAGGCCAGTAAAACCCTAGAGAAGTGTTTTTTGAGCCAATGACACCTCACCAGGGTGATTGTTGCAGTGACCTGCATGGATTTCTACGAGAACTGCCTGACAATCAGGCTCATCGATGCATTTCAACAACGGGGCTGTGAATCCTCTTTTGTAAAGCATGTCATTGTGAATACAGTATCTGGCTGCGCGAGCTTGCATACGACGTGCCTCTAGCTTATCACCTGGTAATTTTTCCTCTTGTAAATAGTCAACGATGGGCCCTATCCATGAGTCCGGCCTCACCACAATTGCTAGTACTTCATCTTGCCCTTCCGTGCTTGGTTATGCTAGGAATTCCACAAGAATGGCTCTCAGGGAGTTTGTAGTTGAGGATGATGCCAAACGAGCTAAGGCATCGACGTGAGAGTTCTGGTCCCTAGGCACTTGGTTCACCTCACACCCCTCAAAGATGCACATTAGGTCCTAGACTTTCTGGAGGTAGGCTACCATTTTTAGGCCCTTAGCTTGATATTCGCCTTGTATCTGACATACCACGAGCTGAGAGTTACTGAAGAGCACCAGTCGTTCTACCTTCACCTCCCTTGGCAAGCGTAGTCCAGCTAACAACGCCTCATACTCAACCTCATATTAGTCGCCTTAAAGCCGAATCTCAACGCATAAGGAATTTTATGCCCCTCTAGGCTTATCAGGAGTACCCCCGCTCCAGCTCCATGCTCACTAGAAGATCCATCCACATATAACTCCCAAGGTGGACCTTTCGAAGATTCGGGTTCCTCCACTATTATGGTTGACCGTGATTCATTGATCTACACTGAGGAAATGAACATGAGAGAGAGGATGAGAAGGCATTCCAAGGAATGTTGTGTGATTCGATCTGCGTTCTTCCGGTCGGCCCGTCCTTACAAGTACTCCAACGTTCAAATAAGTAAGTGAGTGAGGAAAAGTTGTGGATCAGTAGGTTGGTTGAAAGAAAAAACATACCTTGGCTCTGGAAAGAGCTTACTGATATAAGAGGATGAGATGTCCCTCCGTATGTTTGCGTCGTGCGTCAACAGGTGATGGGACTGAATATCCGACGCTGGTGAAGGTATCCAGGTGACGGTAAGGTGCCAACGGACCCTTATTAATGTGGATGAGATCTGAGGTGGGCACGCAGATCCCCAAAAGATGATGCAATGATGTTGTTTGCAGGCTGATATAGGGCCAAGATGGGACTGACATGGGCCAAGAAATGGGCCGAGATAGGGGAGCCAGATTAGGCTTAGACAGCCCAGTTAGAATAACGCCTAGTTCACGACTATTCATTGGTTATTTTGTGGCCTTCTTTTTATGTGAGTTGAATAATTCGTCTAGCGAGTTGAAAACATCTTTGGGAGCTCGCTCGGCTAGATCAATGAGCTGGAACATCACTGGGAGCTCGCTTGGTTCCCACGGTTTGAACTCGGGCCTCAACGAAGTGTGACCTTATTCTAGCAAGCTCGGCCTTGAGCTCGTTGGGCTTCAAGAGATTAGGCCGGTCTACTGGACCGAGTTCAGCCTATAAGAAAGGGTCCAAAAAATATCCATAACAAAAAAAAAATATATATATAAAATAGATATGATACGAAATAAAAATAGAAAAATAACATTTAAGAAAAATAATATAAAAAATAATTATTTAATTAAATATAAACATAAATTCTACCATCCATTCTAACAAATATAAACACAAATTTTATTATTCATGAATTATGACTTAATAAATAAAAATAAATAATAAATTTTAAAAAATAAAATAATTAAACATAATACAATTTATGAAAATTTCTCCTCTTCACTATCATTCACTTTCTTTACATGTGTATACATATATTCACAAAACCACAGGTTATATATATACATACATAATATATTTACGGAAATATATATATATATATACATGTTTTTAATATTACAAAAATTACCACAAAATATTTTTAAAATTATAAAAATAGCCTAAAACAATTTAATGGTATTTTTTGACATTTCAAAGTCGGAAACATTTTAAAAATGTGAAAAAGAATAGCGTTTTGGATCACAAAGCCTAACACCTTGGAGAAGAATAGAAGGGAAAAAAGAATTATTGAAATTTTATGACATATATATATATATATGGGGGGTGAAATGAAAAATAAAATAATATAAACGTAGGGAGAAGTCCGGGGGAGGAAAAGACGCCGGCGAAAGCGTCGGGTTTAGAGGGCTCCTTCGCCCGTCCACGGCGTAGTAATCATATCGTCAAAATGATTTGACAATTTCAATCGCACATGACATGACTTCAAATCACACTTCGCCGCTTCCTGCATCTCTTCGTCTCTCCCCCACTCTCTCTCTTCGCCTCATTCGCTCACACTTTCGCGACAATCGCCGATCGGCGATCGCAGTCCCCGCGTCAGCCGCCGTCCAATTCCGATTGGATGGGATATGGTGGAGCGGCTATCTTCGCCGCCCTTGAAAGAGGGCATGTTCTGGAAAGGAGTTTTTGCGGTGTCAGGAATCATGTCCACTCTTGTCATCTACGGCGTCTTGCAGGTGCCAGCTTTTTGTTTATCTCATATGCGGTTGCTTCCTTGTTGAATGAATTTGAAGTTGTCACTTTGAAGTTCTGTTACTGATTTCGCTTGACCTAGTAATTCTCAATATGGTTCCACCATTAGGGATATTGTCACGAATTGGGAAGAAATTGTTGTCTTGCTGGCTTTCCTGCTGAACGAATTTGAAGCCGAGCCTTTAAAATTTTGGTTGTTCGTTTCGCTTGACATAGCAATTACCAACATGGTTGAATCTTTGTGGATATGTTGGTCGAATGCACTTTCAGTGTCGTTCATCTTATAAGATAGCACATGGCGGCTTTCAGGTGAAACAACTAGTCACGGTGAAAATGGGGCCAGCTGCTCACCTATAGTTTTGCATCAGAATTATAGAGATTAGACAGATAGCCATTTTGATATATTAGAACATGCCTATTTATTGGGTGTTCTCTTGTGATGAATTATATACTCATTCTAGATTTTTGGCTATGGGACAACGTCATTTTTTTGTTCTAGCAAACCATCAGGAGTGATGAACATTACTGCAATTGGACTGATTATCTGATTGCCATTTCACCAAGCTCAATCATAGAAATCAGGAGAGCAGGCAATGATGCCTCTCTTCTCCATTGAGATTTTGAATTCATTTTTTTTTTTCAGTTACAATGCTAGTCAAAATCTTGTATTTGTGTCTCTATTTAAATTTAGCTTAGATAGGAATCTTGGATCAATGCTTTTGATTATTTCACCATTACGTATTTTGCACTTTTCATTTATATAAATTTGGTTGATTTTTGTAGTAAACTCAGTATTTAAATGGCTGAGAAAGTTAATTTTCTTTCAGGAAAAGATAATGAGAGTTCCATATGGAGAAAGCAAAGAATATTTTAGCCACTCGTTGTTTCTTGTCTTCTGCAATCGTCTTATGACATCAGCTGTCTCTGCAGGTGCTTTGCTGGTAACTAGCCATTACTGGTTAACTGATCATTTTTTGTAGTGAAACTGCAAGTAATCGGGATTATGGAGTTCTAATACTTTTCTTAGGCACTATAGGTCAAGATAATGTGACCTAAGCTTAGAGCATCATGTTGATAACAGTTTTTTGTGATTACATTCTTTCCTTTTGTCCAGGCAAGTAAGAAAGCATTGGACCCTGTTGCTCCAGTTTATAAGTATTGCCTGGTGTCAGTGACGAACATATTAACAACAACATGTCAGTATGAGGTGGGCTTATTTATTTTTGCATTTTCTTTATCATGAAATACCTGAGAAGGAAATAAAATTGATACCTGTGCCTTGTATTTTTCTCCAGGCACTAAAATATGTCAGCTTTCCTGTTCAGACTCTTGCAAAATGTGCCAAAATGATACCTGTAATGGTATGTTACATTTCTTGGGTATAACTATGGTTGGTCACTTCATGCCATTTTCCTAGTTCTCCCAATAAACTGAATTGCTTCTGTGTAATGTTGACTATTATCAATTATGCAAATTTGTGTTTTATTCTTACTTTTACCTTTATATTTCTACTTACATAATCCCATTGTGTTGCCTGTTCAGTAAGAATATAAAAGCTGTTCATTTTTTATTTTTGTAATTATTTCAAGTTCTTATTTTGATTGTTAGAATCAATACTGTATGTTCCCTGCCAAATTACTTGGAATTTTTTTTTTATTAAATTAGCATTATTTAAAAAAATAAAATAAAAGTAGCATCAGAATTCAGAAATTAACAAAAATAGCATCAAGTACTACCCGAGCCTCGGTTGAGAGAGACCTGCCAGTACAACTGGCAGCAGCAGGTGTCTAGTGTCAAGGGAGACTAGTCAATTGAATTGGTAGGTCTCTATGTCGCCTAGACCTGACAGTCCAACTGGCTGGTATAGGCCAATCCTTAGCATATTTTTTGCTAAGTGTTGGGCAAGGAAGACTCTGTATCATGACAGTTTTTTTGTGTACGTTGTCATCGTGTATATATAAACTTTTGCTGTTGTATATATGTTGAACATGTATATATGGTAATTTTTGCATATCCTTAGTAGTTATTTCTATACAATGTGTGGTTTTGTAGTTTGCTGTTTTATCTTGGTTTTTTGGAATTGTACTGGTTTTATTTGGTGCACAAGGAAGTTATTTATCTTGGTTTGATGTTGGAGTGGAAATATCAGTGCGGGTCTCTGGGTGGTCTCTCTCAACCAAGGCTTTGATAACATCTGATGCTACTTTCATAAAATTCCCAGATCCAATACTAGTTTCATTAAAAAAATAATGTTAATTAAAAATAAAAAACTCAATACTTGTGCCTCTCTATCCTATAACAGATGCTTCCACCACAAAGCCAAGATTGCTCGTGCACAAAATGACTCAAAAAAAAAAAAAAAAAAGATTTTCTTCACTTCAATACAGTGGATGGTTGTTCGCCCACAATGGTGGTCTTGGGTGCTTAGAGTTAATTAATTGTAATTAAATAATACTAATGATAGCTAATTATAATACCTTCATAAGTTTGAATAAAATTAATGCAGCAAAAACACAAAATAACTCCCTTAAACAATCGAACTAAATTGATATGGAAAGGGTGGACCTTACCCTTGCTTGTTTCGCAAAAGGATTGTTTCCACAACTCAAACCCATGACCTTCTAGTCACAAAAGGGCAACTATACCGTTGCAACCAAGGGTTTCCCTCCTTCAACGGACAACATGATTCTGATATTTTTGCTTTTCTAGGCATTGGTAACGGTATGACTTGTTTTACCAGTTACGTAACTTGCTCATTTCTGTTTCCTCATTTTTCTCCGCATGTGTTCAGACTTGTTATTATTCATTTAGTGACAGTATCATCTGATCATGGAGAATGCAACTTAAGTTTCATATCTTCTATAATTTACAAGCCTGCCTGATTTCCAAAACATAAATATATTGCTAATACTATACTTGCTTGAACTGCTGTTATTTCTTGGTTTGATTTTGTGCAATATTGTAACTCCACAAATTGTATTTGACATACATGATGCATAATGGTGTGTCATCACTTAATGTGGAGGATTTTTTTTTTTCCTCCTAAGGATTTCATTTTGACCCATCAAAAACCTTGTCAAATACTCAGCAAAAAATAGTAATAAATAAATAGCCCTTTCAGATGGCAAAAACTTTGATTCAGTATAAAATTCAAAACAGCATAAGAGCATCCTTCATTCTTCATCTTGAAGCTTCTGGTCCCCAACCAGCACTAAGTGCTGTCATGGAGCAAATTTTAATAACAGCTGGCTACCAGTTTTATGATCTTAGGTTCAATTATCTCAAAGAATGTGTTTGGTAATGGTTCTCTTGAGACATGAAGTAATTGCACAGTTTAGGATTGGTGAAATCAACTCGATATGCCAATATCTGAATTAATTGGTCTAGGCTTCATGGGTCCTCTGCTCCAATCAGCTCCAATTACTTGGGTTCTTTGTGGTCAATGTTTTTGTGCTACATATAGTTCCTGCCCACAGTAAATAGATTATTTGCTGTGGATCTCTGTTTCACTTGATTAAGTTTGTCATCATATTATTTTAATTGCCAAATTGAGGTGTAAATGCCAACTTAACTGGTTACCAAATTTGGCCGAATCCTTTGCAGCTTTGGAGCTCTGTCATTTTGCAAAAGATATACAAGGCTCAGGACTATTTTCTGGCTTTCCTAGTGATGCTTGGTTGTGCGTTATTCATTCTGTACCCGGTAAATGACCACGATTCTGTTTTTCTATTTCTTCAGCATGGTACAGTACTTTTGCATCATTGAGAAAGTAATGACACCTACTGATGACATTCACCAAGAAATTTACAAATGGTTCTTATATATTTTATCTGCTTTGTTGGATCTCCCCACCCCCACCCACCGTTGAGCACATGCAAAAAACTAAGTAGTTTGTATTTGGTATTTGATTCTAGGCAGCAGAGCCTAGAATCAAATGATTATTATATACATTCACCAAGAAATTCACAAATGATTCTTATATATTTTATCTGCTTTGTTGGATCTCCCCACCCACACCCACTGCTGAGCATACACAAAACACTAAGTAGTTTGTATTTGGTATTTGATTCTAGGCAGCAGGTGATATAAGTCCGTATAATAGAGGAAGGGAAAGCACAATTTGGGGTGTTCTGCTGATGATTGGTTATCTTGGGTATGGCTTTGAAGGCTCATTTACCATAACTATTTGTCTTCTTTGTAATTTTGTGATTACTCCTCATCATGTCTTATAATTTCCTATTTCTCCTAGCAGGTAACATTTATTAGAACTTACAGTTCATATGTCATCTTGGAAATTTTAAGTGCATGGGTATCTTACCCTCTGTATATTTTCAAGCTTCCCATTCTTCATTGAGGTCACACTTTCTTGGTTTGCTGCATAACATGCTTCTATAACTATTTCAGAGATTCCTTTTCCTTTCATCTCTTTTTGTGGTTAACATTCTATTTTGCTGTTCTGCATCTTTAAATGCTGTGTTCATGTGTGCCAATGTGGATCAATGTCTCAGTAGGTGTAATAGGAACTGGGAAATACATTTATTTAAATACTTGTTCCAACTATGACACCCAGAACAGTAAGGTTGCCTAGAGCAAAGATCATTGATTTAATGTAGATAGGGAAAAGCCCAGCTAGTTAGTAAAGAAAACTATGAATACGATGGGAGAGTACATATTTCTGTCGTGAATTGTAATGTTTTGACCATTACAGTGTTTAATGGGGGAGAAAGAAACAGCAAATAACTTGATTTGCAACTTTGAAGCTTGTGTCTGGAAAATCTACTTGTTCATATTTCAGTTGCTTAAAAATATTGATTGTCTCATTGACATTGTTTAAAGTATTAATGGTCTATTATCATACTGTATTGCCTTAGCAAACTTCTCTGACATGGAGATCAACCTATCCTTTGGAAGTACCCTTATTGCAGAAAACATTTTATTGCCTGTATCATCCCATATTTTATTGCTTCGATCAATATTTACTGCTTAATTGATTATGTTAAGATTTCATCCATACAACTGACCATGTATTTTATGTTTAAGAAATGGATACACCCTTTTTATTTGCCTGCATATTTTAATGTTTATTTGATTTTTTCCCCCTCAGGTTTGATGGCTTTACAAGCACATTCCAGGATAAACTATTTAAAGGCTATGATATGGAAATACACAATCAAATATTCTACACAACGTTATGTTCTTGTATACTGAGCTTGACTGGTAACTTTTCCTTATTTAGACCTCGCTGAATTATTATAAATTTGTCCCCTTGGAGTTATATTCAATGAATTTTACGATCCTTTGATTGTTTGAATGGGGTCCTGGTAATATCAAGAGGCATTATGGTTGTAGACCTGGTAGACTTCTTGGTTATGTTGTTTTTATACATTCAGATTTGACAAAAAGTCCTCAATTCAATTGGATTAGACATGTCTTATTGAACCATGACTTCACGTTGGTGTTTGAAAGTTTCAAATTCAGTAGCCTCACATATAGCAAGTATAATATGCATTTCAAACTATTCCCCAGAGGAAACATGAAGTCATCTCACATTCTGTTCATTTTTAAATGTTCAAAGGGAAGTTTTAAATTCAGGTTCAGGCCAAAATTCAGGTCTCCAAGGTCACAGGTTTCTATGGGAGTTTGTGGAGTTTAGCATTCATGCAAGGACAAAAGATACCTTCATATCCTACAATTGATGAACACCACCTTAAGAAAAGGGCAAACTAGAGTGCAGCAGTAAAACTGCATTAGGATATGATGTGGTCTGCCTCACTTTCACTTGCATGGATGATGGTCTGCCTCGCTTTCAATTTCATGGTTTTAACCTGACACCCAGGTTGCAGCAGAGCTGCCTTCAGAGCTACTCCAAACCAACCTTCACAATTCACAAACGCCACCTGAAATTGGTAGTCATTTTCACGTTTTGATATTGGAGGGAAGACTCATAGATGCCATTTACTTTGTCGCCCGCAAGAAAATGAATTACATTAGATAGAGGATCTTATTTACCTGGACATTCAATGAAAATGTATAGGAGATGTGTATCCTTGATTTGTCATTGAAGGTTTAACCTCAGAAGTAAAGAACCGGTGTTCATGTTTTTGTCCTTGGATCAGCAATTGTACCAACATATCATCCTGGTTTTACCAGCAGCAGTCATATCTGTTGGGGTTTGGTAATACAGCCCCCATGGTAATAATCTATGGAATACTTTTTGACTGGTAACTAATCGTGGTTGAAGTTTTACTCTTCATTTTCTATGTTTGTGCGTCTACCTTATCTTCTTAATACGAATGATTTCATTTCAGAGGCTAACCACTGATATCATTGGCTTTTCTTGTTTGTTTATTCAGGTCTAATATTACAGGGGCATCTTCTCAATGCCACAGATTTTGTTGCTCGCCATCATGATTGTTTCTTTGACATTGCATTGCTATCCACTGTAAGTGGTCCTTTAGCTTTTACAGTTCTATAAGAATAAAGTTCATTAATGAACTTTTGTAATGGTTTTCTAGCGTTCTTTCATCTATCCCTTCCCTCCCCAAAACGCCCCCCCGCTTCCCCTCCCTCCTCCATTTGTATGCACAATGGGAGAAAGAAATATGAAAAATGCGGATATTTTTCTCTCTGCAGGTAGCAACAACTAGTCAATTTTTCATTTCCTACACAATTCGTACATTTGGCGCACTCACATTTGCCACCATAATGACCACGAGACAGGTAAAATACAAGTTACCAGAAGGTCCTTAACTCTACACAGATTGTGTATTATCCTCTTTTGTTTGCCCCCATCTGTGCTTCTGACGTGCGATTCTCATTTTTGGGGTGGATAGTTGGTGAGCATTCTGTTATCATGCATTTGGTTTGCCCATCCCCTCAGCTGGGAACAGTGCATTGGAGCTGTAAGCCTCAATCTCTAACCCCTTTGATACCCGTATCTAAATTATATTTATGCAGTAGCCTAGTAGCCATAATATTGTTTCATTTGGCAGGTTATTGTTTTCGGTTCCCTGTATGCAAAAAGCTACTTGGGAAATAAAGCACCTAAGAAACCTACTGTGGAAGGACGTCTGGAAAATGGGGAGTCTATTCCCCTGAACCTCAAGGATAGCCAATGAGATGAAAGTTGGTGAAGTAGTATGATTTTTGACAATTTTTCCCCTGTTTTTCTCTAGGGATATTAAACTATATATGACTTTAGTTGCATAGTGAAGACCAACGAGACCCATTTCTGTTGTTTTTTTGTTTTGTTATACTGTAGAAGGAACTAGTAATTCTTTGTTGTTTCTGTTGACAGAGGAAACATTAAGTGCGTGTTTGGCCTGTAAAATTTTTGTTGGTGTAAGAATTATTTTTGTTAAAAACACTGTAATCCAACACAACTGAATAAGAAAGTGACAAAAAATACAAGGTTGACTTGGGTGTGTTTGAATCTGCCAATTAGTAAATCTTCCTTTTGGGGCTACAGTTGGCATCCATTTGGGTGCAGTTTTTAGCCGATGGATATGAGATTTGCGTAGACCTACAGGGATTTGTAGGTTAAAAGTTTGGTCATCTCAATTCCCATGTTACTTAAAAAAAAAAAAAAAAATTGCCATAATCACTTTCAAGTTTCAACAAAAAACGAATTTTTAGTGTTATTATATATAATATATATATATTTAATCATTGATTAAAAAATAATTTTAATACTAAAATTATCTAAAAAGTGTTTATGTTGATGTTATTATTTGAATATCAAAATGTTTTTAATTCATTTTAAATTTATGATTAAAAATGTTAAGATCTGAACTGTTTCTACATATTTTGATATATTTTAGTGGCAAACGCGTGGCTGTTGTTTAGTGGTAAGAATTCTACGTTGTGGCCGCAGAGACCTGGGCTCGAATCCCAGCAGCCACACATCCTCCCCTAAAGTAAAGGCTTTGACGTTTTCAAATTTTGGTCATTATTGGTCAAAGAGGTGAAATCGTTCGTTTTGGTTGCCCTCACACTCGGTTCGATAGGACATGGGAGAGGTTAATCATGGTGACTTAGCCGGACACAATAACTAGACCCGGGCTCACCGCGCATAAAGAGTCCCCCCTCACTTTGGAGAGAGGTATCCCACATTGCCGCTTGCGAGACTCGATCTTCGGTCTTGGTCTAAGATTCACCACGAAAAGCACTTTGTGTCCCTTTCTTGACCAATTGGACTGTCAACGCGAGTAATTTTTTTTTTTTTTTGGTCATTATTAATTTAACACTCCCCTGCACTCGACAAAACTTGCATCCTGTGGCTGTGGCATGCACAATGGAAGTGTAGCCATTCATTATGCGGTTTTTGTAAGTACTTCCTCCATTAGAGTTTTGTTTTTTATTAATTAATTTATCATTTATCCTAAAAAGATGCAAATTGTAATTTATACAAATCGTCAAAGGCGACACGTGGAAGGAAGCTATATGTAATTAATTTGAGAAATTCAAAAAGTTCTCAAACCAATTAGAGAGATTTAATAAATTGTAATATTTAATAATTAAATTTTAACATTTAAGCGTTGACCATACAAATATGATATCACAACACTTGTCCTAAAATTGAAAGTTTCAATCTCTGATATATGGAAA
Organism: Diospyros lotus; assembly: GCF_014633365.1. NCBI lineage: Eukaryota > Viridiplantae > Streptophyta > Magnoliopsida > Ericales > Ebenaceae > Diospyros > Diospyros lotus. The sequence goes on along the minus strand of NC_068340.1, from coordinate 29,295,428 downwards.
CGACTTAGAGATATTGTTTTGATGTTTCTAAATTGTTTTTTGTTTCAAAAATGATAAAAATGACATAAAATATTATTTGGGTTATTTCTATGATTTACTAAATATTTTAAGGATGTTTCACAAATTATAAAAAATTATCGAAAACAAATTTCCGGCCGAAAATGCATTTCCAGCAACCGAGCTCGTTGCTCCCTCGCCGTGCATGACTTGGAGCCCCCTCGTCGTGTTTCAGAGCTTTTCTTATATTTCTCTCAATAGTCTTTCTATCAATTCTGAATGATGTAAAGCTGTTCTCCATCACTATTCCCACCTCCCAACTACTCTAAAAGATATATATATATATATATTTATTCTCTATATATATTTAAATAAATATTAAATATATAATGAGTTGTCTATAGAAAAAAATCAACCTGCACTATAACAATAATTGTATGTTGAAGAAAGTTCATTCGTATTGGGTAATATAATATTTGTTCAACGTGAACAAACTCAGGAAAGACGTGGGCTTCACCCTCTTCCCTTGTATGCCTGCATTGGGGCAACGTAGGCAATAGACCACTTATTTGAGATATAAATATTTGAATTTTGGAAGTGATCCAAATATTCTATTATTGGTTTCTAAGGGAAAAAAAAGTTTAAAAAATAAAAAATATTGAGAATAATTATTGCATAATTAATTTGTAAAATTAGGTAATGGTGAAAAGTTATTATGAAACTTATGTTTATGTTAATTTATATTATGTTTGAATAATTTTTTATATTAAAAATTATATTATTTTAATTTACACTTTATTCTGTAATTTTATTTTATTTTTTTAAATATTATTTTTTCGTTGGCCTGTTTGGGTCCTAGAAGAATCGAATTGGCAAAACCCAAGGTTCCATTGTTTGGAGCTCCTTTGCTTTGATGCCCAGAATCTGCGTGCGTCAGTGTCACTATATTGTCTATCTATCTCCACATTCTTGAAAGATTTCACTTTCTTCCCCTTGGGAAACGGCACCTCGGCCCCGTGCCCCGATGAAGATGGTCCTCATCGAGAACAACCCATGGTTTCCGGCGCACTCTTGCATCGACGTGTTTCTCTGCTCCACTGTGAATCCCTCTTCCACCAATCCGATTATCGGCGGAATTCTGTAGCTGACGGACTAATGCAGCCGCTCCGGAAACTCCTCCTTCTGGTAAGCTTTCAGAAACTTTCCCTTCGTCGGTTGATTTGTCGACCAATTCTTCGTACGTTCACTCTTTTTTACAATCTGGGACAGCTCCAGATCTGAGTCTGGCGTGGCGCTGGACGAATGTGGAGGATTGGACACTACTGTTGGACCCAGGTCAATCCACGGCGCTAAATCGTCGAGAAAGGTGAGTTTCTGATCGCACGTGCCGACCATTCCGTGATCCCCCAGCAAGATGATGTTCAAATCCTCAAAGACTCCTCTTTTCCCCAAACCATCGATAAGCCGCCCGACCATCTCGTCGATTTTAGCCACTGCTTCGGTGATTAGAGAATCGCGGGGGGCCAAACTGGTGGCTTGCTCTTCTGGGTAGTGAAAATACAGTGCTATCTGCTATGAAGGAAGGAATCTCGTGGATTGGCAGATCAAAGTACGTAGCTCAAAACAGTGTCAACTCGCTCTTCGGAAGGAAGGGACTGATTTTTTGTACTTCGGACAGAATTTAACTTGTGTCCAGAGTACTAAAGGCTCAAGTCCTTGGGTGAATGCAAAGAAACACTAACCCAAAGACACAAGGGCCCAACAAAAAAACTAAACACTAACCCAAAAAAATCAACACCTAAAGATGCCCGACAATAGCAGTGCATAAAATTTTAATAATAGAATCCAACTAACAAAAATTGTTGATTTGATTTAATTTTTGACAAAATTCAATTCAGTTCATTTTTTTTTTTATTTCGATTAATCAGTTTTGGTATAATTTTAGGATTGGCCTCTACCTTTCGATGGACAACTGTTGTCGTCCCCATCTCTAATTCTTTGTCACTGTTGTCATCTCCTTCTCCAGCCTTTGAGTCTTCGACCTTCCTTCTGTTTCGCCTTCCCCTTCACCTTCTCCAACCAACGATCAAGATTGACCCTCTCTTCCTTTTCTTCGACTGATGACCAAACTAATCCACCATTTCCCGTCCTCTTTGTTCCAACCACCGGCCCACAAAGTTGAGTTTCAGTTGGGGTTTTTATTTTTTAATTGTTTTGTAGTTTTGGTATGGTTTTTCAACCTATTATTGATTGTAATTTGTAGACTAATTGTAATTTACAGCAAATGCTCTGATTTGTAAACTAATTGTTGATTGTAATTTGTAAATTGCATGAACTGCACAAATTTACAACAAGTGATTGTAATTCACAGCAAGTGCTTTCATTTGGTTTTTCAGTTTTTTAGTATTATTTTTTTCAGTTTAAGTCGGTTTCTTCAGTATTTCAATTTGTTTGGCTTGTCGGTTTTTGTCGGTTGTCTCAGTTTCGTCAATCTTTTAGTTTGTTCGAATTTTTTTCAATTTTTTTTTCATATTTTTTATTTTATTTGGTTGGTTCGGTCTTTTTATTTTTGTTTTGTTTTTTTAATTTTCTGTTGTTCGATTTTTTAATTTGTTTGGTCGATTTGATTTGATTTATCTATTGAAATTTAACTTATTTGGTTAATGAATTTCAATCGATTCAATAACTAAACCAACTATATTACATAGTTCTACCCAATAACATAGATAAAAATAAACAAAGTCTCATTTTTTATTTTTTTTTTCTTTTCAAAAATAGTAAGTAACATGGGCGGGTATTAGAGGGGAACAAGTTTTATGATGTATAAATGACAAAAATTAAAATAATTAGAATAAAAATTTATTGGGTTTTAATAATTAACAATTTACTTTATATTAGGTCAATAAAAAAATAATCCAACTATTAAATTTATCAACTCAATGAATCATTGTAAGGACGTCCATTTACTTATTCATGAAGGTGACACCACCTGGCTGTATTTATCATTTCTTTTGTCACGTTTCTTCATCTGATTGTTTTAGCTCCATCAAATAATTAGCTAATCTCAATTATTTATACTCGATTGGCAATTTTTTATTTCATTGTTTTCAAGATACTCAAAAAATAAATTTATATATCACTTTTGAAATTTAATCAAATTACACTGATTACCTCTTTATTTTTGGAAATATCACTTATCTCTTTTTTCTTCTTTAAACAAATACTTAAAATGTCCATTTTACCCTTATCTTTATACTAATCCAACCTTTTTGTTCTTTTCTTTCCTCTCTCCTTTGCTCTACTCTTTCTTTCTTCTTCATCCAGGATGAACTTATAAAAAATGAGTGGATGAGGTGTTGCACGATCGATGAGGGCTGCATGCATATAATTAGATAAATCACACTAAAGTCACAAAACTTTGATATGTTTTGTAACGTGGCCACTAAACTTTAATTTTGTACAAAATGATCATAAAATTCTAAAATATTTGTAATGTGATCACTAAATTAATTTTTCAACAAACCCTTTGTAATACCCAGGAAATTATTAAGAGTATATATGGTATTTAATGAAAGGTATAACTGGAATTATCGAAAGAATAAGGCTATAGAACACATTAACGCAGTTTTAGACGATCAAATCAGTCGGAGGGAGTACCATGAACCCTAGATAGCCAAAGAAAATGGTATAGTATCGACAAGTGATTTGAATTATGATTTTTAGTGATGAAAGAAATGGGATCGGGAGCAATTTTCGGTACAGCTAAAATGCAACTGCAAATTAGGCTTAGAAACCGAATTGTTATAAGGACTTCCGGGAAGTCAATAGAACCCTGAGGGGGCTCCAGTTTTTCGTAAGGAACAGCCCTTCAGTGGTTTCAGGATGAAACAATGGTCCGATAAGGACACTGGGGCAGAATCGTCTTTATCGAGTAATCTTGGACTATTAATTTTACGTTTTCAATATTGAAATGCAAATTGAATCAATGTTTAAGGGTATAGTTGCAATAAAGGAATTGCCTAAGTGAAATTAAGATTGAAATTAGGGGGTTAATGTATAATTTCTTTATATTAATAGTGTAATATATATATAGATATACATATATAATGCATATACGTGTGTGCGTGTGGCTGGTTTCTAAGAAGCTTCGGAGAAGCTTCATGGCCGAAATTCCTTGGAGTAGTGGCCAAGTTTTGATGCAAGTGGGAGCAAGGAGTGGTGGCCAAGGCAATTGAGTCGATGCTTAGCCTATAAATAAGAAAAGAAAAGAAGAGAGAAGAAGAAATGAAAATGAAAAATGCTGCAAGTTATGGCCGAACAGAGACGCTGGCCGAGAAAGAGCAAATGGTTGAGAGATCGAGCAAGCAAATGGTGGTTGGTTAGCTTCAAACGGCGGCTGGAGGCGGCCAAAAATCGCAGCAACAACAGTAAGCGGCCATAGCCGCAAGGTTGCAGACGGCCATGGCCGACGCTAGCAGCAAGTCGTGTAACAGCCCACCTGTTCAGAGCGTGTTATGCCTTAGGAAATTTGGTCTCTTTTTTTTTTTTTATATCCGAAATTCCCTAAGACCTTATCTAGTGCTGGACGAGATGTTTACACTAGAAAATAAATACAAAGCAGAAGCTGAATCGAACCTGCTCATGAATATTTGGACATAATATTTATTACAAAGTTATTACATAAGCTTTTGAAAATAAAACAATTGTACAAAATTCTTAAACTATTCACATTACATCATAACATGGCACATTCTCGCATCACTACACATCTCCAACCTCGGTATCATCACTGCAAGTCCCGACTGAAAGGTTGAATGTTCCAAGGGTAAACCCGAGTTAGATGATAAACCATCTAAGTAAGGGTACATAATGTTATGTCATGTGTGTATGCAATGTCTTACCTCGTAGGTGTCAACTGCACCCTCAGGCTACCAACCATTTTAGCGGCCACCTCTATCGAAGCTGGGGTGTATGGGTGCACCCTTGGTAAGGCAACGATGTCAGTTCGTACTCCCTACGGCCTCATATGCGGGTGATCAATAACATCGACGTGTATTTATGCATTTCATAATCATGTCATGGATGCAGTCTATATGTCGGGTACATATCATAACATGTCAATATGATGTAAGCATTCTCAAGGATATAATCGTACCAAACTTGAAACGGTACACTTACTACTAAGTTGCCTCAAAAGACATGTCGGCCTCGAAAATCGTGCCGAACGGCTATTTCTCAATCTTCTTGCCCTCAAGGATTCCTAAAACATCAATTTATTTTTAGAATGTCATTTCACAATTTTTTCATAATTTCTATAATTTTTCTTTATTTCTAAGCCTTATTTCTCCAAAAATTGCATAAAAATTATCTAGACTTACTTAAAGTCTAATTTCTCTCTGTTAGAATTCCTTAAATAATATTTCTAAAATTCTGGAATTTTCTTGAAATTTTTTCAACTTAAATTCCTATTTTTCCCTTATTTCCATAATAACCAAATTCCCTAAATAAATAACTATTACATAATAATTATCTAAAATTTCATATTATTCAATTTCTCTTCACTAATATTTTCTTAAATAATGCTTCTAACATTCTGAAATTTTCTTGGAATTTTTCAAATTAAAATCCTATTTTTTCTTTATTTCCATAATAGAAAAACTACTTAAATAATTAATAACATTAGCATTTCCAGAAATTTTTTTTTATAACATGGCATAAACAAAATTCCAGATTTAAATAAAATTTTTACAAAATTTTATTTCTTTTATTTTTATTTTTCTTTTATTTTTTTTATTTTCTTTTCTTATTTTATTTTTTGTCGGGCGCGTGAAGGCCACGCGCCTTCTTCCTACTCGCGGGCACGTGGCTACACGCGCCCGACTGGGGCTTCTTCTCTGGTGAGCATCCTCGCCGCCGGCCGGCGATCCAACCTCGAAACTTGATTTTTCTCCTCCTATCCTCTAGATCTTGATATTACGAACACAATGGTGCAAAAATTAATAATAAAAAAAAAAGGTCGAACTTACCTTGAATCGGCCGAAATACCCCTCGGCTCCAGCGAAGTTTCAAAACTCCGGCGTGCTCGATTCCTCCTTCTTCACAACTCCGTTGGCCACCAAAGTTACCAGAAATGTTGCCCACGACTCAAAGACCAAGACCTCGCTCTCAAATCTCTCAAACACTCTCCCCATCGACCGATCTAAGCTTTGAAATTTTTGGATGAGAAGCTTCGCTCGATCGAGGCTATTTATAGCCAAAACTCCGCCGTTGAACGTCCCATCGAGGCACCCACGTGCCCTAGAAGCCATACCCGGCGTCCTTGCAAGCATTAAAACCCCCCCTTAACCCTAGATGGCCAATTGCAGGCGCGACCATGCTCTGGTCGCGTCTGCTCTGCAAAATCCAGATTTTCTAAATTTTTTTATTATATATATATACAAATATATATTATATATACATATGAATTTACATACATACTTATATATACAGCAAGCTACATACATACATACATACATACATATTAAATTATATATACAACAAACTATATACATACATACATACATACATACAGCAACACAAAAATCCTATTTAAACACTAAATAAAATAATTTATACTTGTTACCTATTTATACATACTTATATTTACACTTATACATAATTTCTGGCATAAGCATACTTAAATAGCATAATTTAATTAAACTTAAATAAATATATCATATAAGCATAACTTAGTTAAATTAAATTTATTCGTAATGACTTAGGGTATTACAAGTCGGGCGAACTAAAGCAGCTGTGAGGAGGCTGGTGGCGGCCATGGCATTGACCGGCAAGGCCTATGGCGACGAGTGGAGGCCCAAGCAGCAGTCAGCAAGGACGGTGGTGGCGCCCGAAGGTGGCTGCCGCAGCCATGGCAGCCGCGGAGCTGCAATTACCGCAGCATGGCGACAGCACGCAGGAACCGCAAGCAGGAAACAAAGAGGCTGGATGCCCGCGGGGCGGGCGGCGGCGATGCACGGTGGCGTTGGCAAGCTGCGGTGGCCGGCGGGAGGGCCAGGAAGGCCGTGTCGAATCGGTCGGCGGTGCTGGAATGCGCTGGTGCGCAGAAGGAAGTGTGGAGGAAGAAGAAGCAGGGGAGAAGAGAAGAAAAGAAAAGGAAACTAAAAGAAATGGAGAAAAAGGAAAGGAAAATAGGGAAAATTCTCGAAAAAATTTCAAAAAATTTCGAGGATTAATTTGAGGCTATAGGAGCATGCCAAAGGCAGGAAATTACTCAGACGAGCATTTTAAGGCTTAGCACGTATTACGAGGTAAAAATTGACTTTTCGCATAAGGTGAGTGGTTTGACTCTAGTTTTACCTTTGTTTTGGATATGTCTTGGTGTGAGTGTAGTGAGTTCAGGTGAACGAGTGACACGGTAGGGCACTCGAGACCAGAACTCGGGATGCTATGCTTATGCATTTTATTCATGTATATATGGCATCATTTGCATATTGATCATGTGGTATATTGCATCAACAGTTTTTATTTGCAAAAGAGTCAGTGCATGGCGTGTGATTTTTATATCATCGAGTATTGATTTTCGTGTCGTTATTGGGTCCGTAAGGGACAGGATGGGGTCTTCTTGAGAATCAGACAAAGTTAATCCTGGTGAACGAGTGACACGGTAAGGCACTCGAGAGATTAAGTATGTCGCAACAAGGTCAACCCCAACGGTGTGTGGAAGGTGTTTTCCACGGGAGGTTGAATATGTCAGGGAGATTTCTCAAGATAGACGTGTTTTCATGTGTCGTTTCATCTGTATATGCCATGCTCGTATGTCTTTTACGCTTTATGTAAATTGTTTCATGTCGTCACTTAGATGTTTTGTCATCTAACTTGGGTTATGCCCCTGGAACGTTCAATGTTCCAGTTAGGGACTGCTGCGAGGGCAAGGACATGGCCGGTTGGAGGTCAATGATGCTTAGACTGATAATTGTTGTAGCCTTTTGGGGTTTTAGTATGTATTTCAGCTTGTGTATGAATACTTGTACGACCATGTTGTTATCATTTGGTCATTTGTATTACATATTTTGTTATGGAAATACTATGTAAGAATCACGGTATTTGATGTTAATATATCCACTGCGTTATGATATGTCTCGTTTAGTTGTTAAAATTATTGATCTTGTTAAGTTAAACGGGCAAGACTAGGGTTTTCGGGATCCTGCGTGTGCATGTGAAAGTTGTTCATGAAGCACTGCGAGTGATGATGTATTTTTTCTATAAAAAAAAAAAGATTCTCGAAAATACCCTTATAGTGACACGCCCGACGAGGCAGGGTGTTACACCCTTCGTCGGAGTTACTGATGTGGCATTGATGTGGCAAACACTAAAACACACATGCTGATTGTGTAATAACTTTCAATCAAATGCAATCACATGTCACAACCCAAACCCTCATAAACCCCAATTTTCTCTCTCTGTATTTGTCGCTTTCAACTTCTCTCATTCTCCATCATTGTCTATTACAACTCGTTGTCCCCGTCGTTGATGACGTTGTTCGCCTCTATCCCTCTTTCTTTATCTTCCTATTCTTGTCCGTGTTTGCTACCTTTCTTTTGGTCGTCGTTCGCCACCATTCGCCTCCGACGTAGCCATTGTTGCTACCACCATCAACATTTCTAGTTGTCATTTGTTGCTGACGCTTTCATCGTTGTTCGCCTCCGATTGCTTTGCCATCTACACCTCTGGTTAGTCGTTGAATCGCCGCCACATCTGATTGCTTTGCCATCTATTCTTTCGGTCAGTCGTTGAATCATCGTCGTCTCCAACTGCTTCACCACCCGCTGCTTTGTTGTCGCCTCCGCCTCTGGTCACCCACTGCTTCGTCGCCGTCTCCGACTATTTCGGTCATTGCTGCTTCACCCATCGCCGTTCACTAATAATATTTTATGAATAACTTGGTCAAATATTAAATTTTTTAAATAATTATTACATAAATAATTTTAAAAAAATAATTTGACATGCTAACAAAAATTTCATAAGGCAGAAAAATATCATGTTTGCATGAGAAGATGGGTTTAGAAAAATTATACAAAATTGTTTGTCTGAAAGGAAAATTATTTTTCACCCAAAAAATTGGCTGTTCTTCAAATTTACTCCAAACTTGAAACCAAATCGCTGATAAATCTATATGCACCGTCATGAATATATGTTTGTTGCTCCAACATTAAAGCGGTTTCGTTAGATCCCCGCGGGTCATTGCAGGGCATACATAATAGATTTGGGCAGAGCCCACGAAACGAGTACAAATTGCCATCCCCTGCCCTGGCTATCCTCCTAAACCCCATCTAACTGTATAACCAAGCTTAGCTTAAAATATATCCAAACGCCATCCAAGCTCCCAATATATCATTCCAAGGCCAAGAAAATTAGACAGATCTTTTTGGGTTAACATAACAGCATCTGCAAATATCAAGAACTATTGTTGAAACAAACGTACAAAATAGATATGGTAAGAGTGAAATGATTATAAAAGTTTGTCAACATCTATATCATACAAATTTGTGTTGTGTTTTATAGTGTGAATGTATGTGTGTGTGGGTGATTGTCCCACATTAGTTGTGTAAAGAGATGGGAGTGGGTATTTATACTCCTCCCTTTCACTTGGATTTGGGCCCTAAGGGGCACCCAGATTTTGTGAGCGGGCGAACCCCTTGGCCCACGCGCGCGCCATCGCTGTCCGTCCAGTCGGGTCATATAGATATATTTTTATATAAAAAAAAATTTAAAAATAAATTATTTGCATTAATTTTCTTTTTGCTTCTTGTAGAAGCAGTTTTGGGTACCTAAAGCGCGCAACATCCTTTATTTCGTTGGCTGTTCGTCTTCCTGGAACGTCAGACATTCAAGCCAGCGATCAATGCCGACTTGAATGGTGCATCGTCTCGGTGCCCTCGAACCAGTCTATAAAAGAATGGTCGAGCCTCATGTTCAAGGCATCCGAGTTGCAGCGTCAGTCTTCCCTATTGCTTCGTGTTCTATCCCACAGAGAGCAACCTCCTTCTGTTCTGCCAGATCCAGTTGATCGAAATCGTCGTTCGTCGGAGTGTTGACTGCACTCTCACCCTGCAATTAAAACATAATAAGAACAAATCATAGTAAAACTTTTATATTTTTTTTATTTTAGTGAGAGGTTTATACTCGCCAGTGTACGAGTGCAGTTGTAGTCCAAATTTAAATTTATATTTTCTGGATGAATCCAGGTCGTTCACTGAGAGATTTATTTATGGCAAAAGAAAAAAAATGTCACACACACGCACACGCATTTGGACAAATTGGCAACAAGGTTTTTTTATGAGTTTTTTTTAGACAACAGATACTAGAAAATAAAGTAAGTCAGAAATTGAAATAAACATTAAACGTAAAAATATGAATTTGGATAGTGCTTGAGTTAAGACAATTTCAGTACCAACCCGTTGATTCCCAAATTTTGGGAGGTTTGAAGTTTGAATTTGGATAGGCAAGGTAACAAATCTTGCTTTGAAGTTTTATATGATAAAAAGTCAGATGGATTATTTGGGAGGTTTTGGTTCAATTTGTTAACATGTTACAAGAAGTGACAAAACAAAACTAAATTCAAAAAGTAAATAAATGTTTTTTTGGTTGGTTATGATAAGCCTGAGAAGAAGTTTTGGAGGTGCACGGGGATCCAAAAATCAAGAAATTCACCACCTTTAGGCAAGACTGAGTCAAATATTGAAGATAGTGATATTGTGGAGCTACAACCGAGCTTATATAAATTTCTTAATCATGAAGAAGAAATCGAGGAGGAGGAACCTAGAGAGAGAAATAATGAGCAGCGAGGAAAACAACGACAACAATAATTATTAAGTAGCTAGCTAGGAAACCAACAGTGGGCACAAGAAAATAATAATCAAATTCTCCCATATATCATCAAGGAATAATTCTTGAGGGCCTTTTCAGATAATTTTATAAAATAGAAGTAAAAAAAATTAAAATACCTTCATCTATATTATATTATATTATATTATTTTAATATAATATAAATAAAAATATTTTAATATTTTAACCCCCATTCTATAAATTTGTCTGTCAATTTATTTAACCTTGTAAAAAAACTCATCATTAAGATTAGGGACGGATGCATGTATAAGTTACCTTGAACTAAAACTCAAGATACCTCATAATTAAAAATAATTTTTTAATATAAAAATAATAAATTTTACTAATAATTCACTCCAAAAAAAAAAAATTTAATCGCTCCCTCCCTGACAACATAAATTTATGAATCCACCCTGATAAAAGACTATATATCAAGCCTACAAAGAAGACAAGACAGCTTGGCATAAAGAGTGTACTGTGAAATCCAAGCAAATGAGTGCACTATCAACCAATGCATTTTTACAGGTCCAATTGATTCTCGTTAACCTTCCTACCTTGAAAAAGCTAAAGAGTAAATTTAACTTTTAGAGATAAATAATTTCATCCCTAAAATTTTAAATTTTATCGTTAATTTAAGAAAAAATAAAAAATAATAAAAATTTAAACATAAATAATAAAAATATATATAATATAAATTATATAAATAAAAGTTTAAACGTAATTTTTTATATTTATTTAATATAAATAAAATTTCTGATAATTAACAATTTATTTTAATTAATTGAATAGAAATTAAAAATTTATTTATATAATCATTAATTTAGAGATAAAAATTAAAATTAAAATATTTTTAATTTAAATTCATATAAAGATGTAAGATAACAAAAATGAATATGAAATTCAAGTTAATTAATTTAGTTAATGAAATATAATTATAAATATTCAGTTATAATTAACAATTATTATTATTGATGTCTGTATTTTATTCCTCATCACTCTCATTATTATAAAACGAGTCTCCAGATTTGTCGATAGTTCAACAATAGTTATAAATTGTTTTAATATTACAAATATTATTTTATTCATTTGATCTTTCCACACAATCATCTCACTGATGTAGCTGCACATTCTCACATTTGGGTGATAGTCTATGTCAACTCCTAATTTTTACTTTACACCTCGATCATCGTCTGTATCATTTCCTCATTCTCGTTCCGAGTGAAATGCAATTTCTCGTTAATCTAAGTGAATCTTAGTCTCATTCATTCTAAAATTATCGAACAAATTGAATAAACTCATCTATATCATCATAAAATTCTCGAGTGATTTCATCTCTTCTTGAGTTATACTTATTATCAATCCACTTACGATGCGACAAAATTTTTATTTTAAATCCAATAATATATATGACCAAAAAAATTATCTTTGTGCTTATTATTTTCAATAATAAATTAAAAAGGAGTGTGAAATTTTAGTGTATGTTGTTTTAGTTTATTTAATGCAATGCTTATTTTCTTTATTAGTTGAGTCAGTGTTAACTCATTCAATATTTTTCTATTAGGGTGTATTTGATAGCATGAAAAATACATGAAAAATGTCATATCCAAAAAATTGAATTTTATTTTTAGTGTTTGACACATTATATTTTATTTTCCATGAAATTCAATTCCATGGTACAACCATTAAAGTATATTTTTAACTCTTTTCCACGAAAAATTCTATCTAAAGAGGATATGATTTTTGTTTTCTATATAAATTAAAAGATATTTTTCTTTCTAATTAAATATTATCAAACACTAACTTAGATATTTCTGTTTTGAGTGTTTTTGGACTTAGTAAAAGTCCTGCCGTTAGAGCATTTTTAGAAGGAGATTAATGGGGTCTACTTTTAGGGATATTTACTAAAGTGAATATATATATATATATATAGCTGATATTCTTCAACTTCAACAACTTATAAATTGTAGACGTACGATTCAATGAATAAAATAATTACTTGTTTTTTATGCTCTCAAACTAAGCATTTTCTTTTTTTATATATAAGTAAATAAAAATAAGTAGCTTTTTGTTATTATAATGAAAACCAAAAGGAATAATCAGACAAATCTATGAGAGGTTAATTAGCATACTGGTGGGGCAGGCCGGAGGGCATGGGAAAGACTTACCTGTCCATCTCCACGTTTACATTTTGGAAAATACTACAAAGCTCGACAATTTTACTGAAAGGGGTAAAAAGATGATTTGCCCTCATACCATGCTCTTTTCTTGCCCTTCCCATGGATTCTCTCCTCCTCCCCCCCCCCCCCCCCCCCCGGTTTTGCGCATCTCCCATGCCATGGCCGTTGTTTTGCCTTTCCGTCGCGCCTCGCTATAGTCGCTTTGCCTCCGTCACCTCTCTGTCATCGCCGCCTTGCCTCGCCGACAATCGATGCAGCGACTGTCGGCGAGGTGAAGTAAGGCGATGATGGCAAAGAGGCGACGGAGGCGAGGCAACTGCAGCGAGGCACAACAGAGAGACGAGACGACGGTCATGGCAGGGAAAATGCGCAGAATAAGGGGGGCAGTGCTCGCTTTGTAAATTTGCAAAGTAGATGGGGTAATATCGTTTTTTTGCCCCCTTTCTGTGAGCCACTCGGTAGACCTGTCAGGCCCTGTAGAAGGACTCTTATATTTTTAGGATATTTATTTTTATCTTTCATCCCTATATTGATATCTTAATATGAATATTTGATAGATATATTTTTTAGTACTTTATATATTTTATTTTAATAAATTTAAGGAATTTGACTTTAGTGTAATAAAAATAAAAAAAAAACAATAGCTAGATATATTTTAAATTTTTTCAATATATTAAATAATAAAAATATTACTTTTATCTGTCGATAGTAAATGTAAGAAGCAAGGGCTGTCATAATTAGATAAGGTTTAAGTTTGTGATAATATGTCTTATTTAGGATTTTTTTAATCTATGAATTATAATATACAATTATATATAATTATATTAAAATATGGTATCAATATGGAATCTTATTTCCTCTATCTTATGATAGTTTGTAATGTTTGGTCTCTTTTGAGACTGAACCCTTTATCATGACTTCTAGCTCGATCCATTATCGTACAAATAACATTTTCTATTATAATTTAAGTAGAAAAGAACTTTCCTCTTCTTGTATCCCTAATCCTAAAGTATTAGCTAAGGATAAAAAAATCACCCATCGTCCTCTTATATTTGTAACAATCAGGATGATATTATTAAAACTTACTTGAAGATAAATAACTCCCTTTGATATGCTACACGCATTGCATTCTTATGTGAACCAATATGTGTATTCTTACATGAATTAATTCTCGATTATTCAACAGGTATTTTGAATACCTTGCCTGCACCTTCTCCATGCATGAATATTTTTTTATACTTAAACTTTTTCCTCAAATGCTAATTAAATATTTATTATTTATTTTTAAAATTAATAAACACAATTTTGCATTTAATTACAAAAACATACTTTTATTAACACTATATTAAAAAAAACACAACACGATGTAATAATAGGCCCTAAGCTTATATTTGAGAAGTGGATAATTGTGGAAGATTATTATTACCAATATATAATTATTATTATTTCTCTTCTAAATGAAACGATGGAAGGCTATTACAATAATTAGGGTGCATGGGAGGTCCTTTATTGGAGCCCACCTTTTAATTAGGTATATATATGGTCTACATTAAATTAATGGAAGAACTAATCTAATTAAGAACTTACAATAAATTAAGAAGCTTTAATGTGCATGTGCTTAATTTGACCTTTTAGATTCCTAGAATATTAACCTAGAGACATCATAACTCTTTGAAATATAATTAATAATTACACAACGAGTGGTTCCTCCAAAATATATATCATACAATATTCAAAGCCACACAACTTATCCATTCATTGTTCCATGCCTGCATAAATGTCTACATTATAGTACATATAATAATATAGCATGCATGTCACACCTACGTACAAATGCCCTAGAGCATGTGTCCTGCGCGCACTGCACGTCCAATAAGCTTGCCATGCAACCCACTACGTACGTTGTGTCCTTCTTGTGCTTGCATGGATGAGCATGGAAGCAAGATTAGTGTTCGAGCATATTGCCGTGGAAGCTGGACATGAACGGAGAAAGAGGTCTTTGCGTTTTAATATTGTCTAGGCATGGAAGGGGACCACAGAAAGAGAAGAAAATTAATTTGTTGGGCCTCTATCATGGGCTTAAAATCATATCTTGGAACTAGAAAAGCCCATATTGGATTGGGTAATTCTATGATACTTGTTGGGCCTCCAACCCCGATATAAGCTTAGGTTAACAAGCCCACATTAGTTCGGCACGAGCTCGATCCATCCACCGCGCCTTTCAAGATTAGGGTTTCGACGACGGAGAGATTAAAACCGCAATCGACGGCTAGGGTTTCTCCGTGTTCTTATTTGTATCTCAGAGAGAAAGAGAGAGGGAGGTAGGAGACGGATCGCCATGGGTAAGATTACGCGAACAAAAATTGGATGCATCTTATGTATGAGTTAAGTAGTTTCCATCCTAAGACTGAAGGATTTTGTGGTTTTTTGCCTATTAGCGAGGATCAAGGTTCACGAACTGAGACAAAAAACGAAGGCAGAACTGCTCGCCCAATTGAAGGATCTGAAGGCAGAGCTCGCTCTCCTTCGCGTCGCTAAGGTCACAGGTGGTGCCCCCAACAAGCTCTCCAAGATGTAATGCTACTACTCCTCCCTTGTCTCTTTCTCCCACTGTTCCTGTACTTTCATTCTGCAATGTTTTTTTTTTTTTTTATTCTTTTCTGGTTTTGGGATTACGCCCCCTCGCGGGCGCCCCACACACCCGAGCCCCAACGGAGAGTGCAGGGGGTAAATCAGGGAACCCAGCGGTGCTCGGTTTCGATCCCGGGACAATGACTCTAACCATGACGGAGCGGGTCCCCGCGTGAATCGCAAGAACTGCTGGGCTGTGCCCCTGGTTTTAATATGGAAATTAGTTGTTGGTTGTGAAGTGATAAATATTTTTGAAGGACCTAATGGGATTATGGGATTGGAGATTGTGATGTTGTTGTATGATGATGTGCTTTTTCATTTTGATGATTTTGAAATCAACCAGAAAGTTGGTTCGGTTGTCGATAGCTCAAGTGCTAACGGTGATATCCCAGAAGCAGAAGGCGGCTCTGAGAGAGGCCTACAAGAACAAGAAGTATCTTCCTCTCGATCTCCGTCCCAAGAAGACCCGTGCCATCCGCAGACGCCTCACCAAACACCAGGTTATCTTCCTCTTCCATTATTATTTTTATCTCTTTTCTTTTCCAACACTGAATTTTTATATAATTTTGACTCCTGAAAATTGAGGCCTTTCATTTGTATTTAATGCAATAATATCGGATGTGTATTGTGTAATATGTCATATGCTGTGGGAATATGAAGTGATTATGATGAATACCAACATTACTGTTAAAGACAATCAGAAAGGTTCTTCACATCGCTTAAGAACTACATCATTTGGTCATTTCACTTGCCGTTTTGCTTATACATGGTTTTCTGAAATCACGTGTTGCCGGTAATGATTTTTTCTTGTGAAATACTTGGCGATGTGTATAAACTTTTCTTGGCATGATTTAGTATAAAGTATTGTTTTTTCTCTTGTCCCTTGTCTTGCTGCTTTCATTGCTTTATTGGCTTAATATCCAAAATCTAAGAATGTTGCCAAATAACTTGGGGCTGTATAGGAGAGGTGTTGATTATCAATTTTAGATCTCAAGTTTTATGTAAGGTTTTGTTTTCTTTTAAAAATAATGAAAACTGAATTATTTGTTTAATGGCTTTATTTTTTCAAGATTTTGAAAAGGTGAAAATTAACCATGGTTGGCCGTATAAATCTTATTCATTTTAAATGGTTATTAATATATATAATAACTCTATTAACATTGACCGCAGAAACATTAATGTAGAAAACTTTTGTCTTTTATCTCGTTCTTTTCTCCTGGTTGACCCAATCTGCTAGCAAGCTGCAAGCCTACGCTCTCAAGTCATTCTTTTTCCGGCTCTCTGCTGCCAGCGGCTCCTAGGTCAGGAAGGTCTCAGCTCCTTTTGTGTGGTTGTTTATTCATTCCCAAGCTCTTTGGTTTGTTTATTTCCTCCTAAAAGAACTTTGTATATGGACATGACAATTCACCTATATTCTTGGATTGGCAAACTATTTTGACAAGAGGCATTCAGTCAACAAATTGATAGGGTTGTATTACAATGGCTGAAATTAGGGCTTCAGGCTTAAATTCAATGAAAATTGTGGCTTGCCACACTCAATTAGGAATAAGCGTGTGTTCAAATTGAAGTGCAGAGGACTGAAGTTGGCAACGGACATGTTCAGAATTTTTTAGGAAGGTAGAGTTGAAATCACTATGGAAGTGCTGGTGAAGGAGACAGTTACCAAGGTAGTTTTTCTTCTGGTGGAGGATGAGGTGGAAGCAGTGCCAGCAGCAGCAGCTGCGAAAGCACAGGAGAAATTGCTTTTTTTCCAAATTTTATGACTTTTTTTAAAGAAAACAGGCAACTAAAATACTATTTCTGTTTTTGCTTCTAAAAATTTTGAAAATTAAAACCGAAAAGAAAATCCTGCCAAATGAAGCCTAATACTTTCAGTCGCATTTTGCCTCATTGAATTATTTGCTTAAATATGTTGGAATTACCTCTTTCCCTGCTTGTTAGATTTTTGAGTATGTGATGTTTCTCATGTGTTTTTTTTCCTTCTATTTTCACTGCTAAAATGGTATGAAAGGCTATTGTGTGAAGGCCCAGTTTTCTTGAGTTGCTGTTTTTCATTACATGGAAACGGTGTTGCCTTGGAATATTGTTGCCGTAGTGTTTTTTCATTGCATGGAAATGTGGTTGTCTTGGTATATATTTGGCGCATGCAAAGTATCTGGTTGCCTGGCTCAATTTGGCTATAGTTTTAATGGACAAGGGACTTAAACCTACTGCTCATGTTAGTTTTTGGTGACCTTTGTTTTTGCTAGTGATGGAATTCCCTTTATCATGCTTCCCCAATTCATTCTTGCTTCAACGCGTAAATTGTTTATAGCCTGAATAATATTCTGATGTTGCTCTTCATTGCCATGATACTCACTGTGGTCTCTTGTTTTTGTTTCATTCTTTATTTCTTTCTTCTTTTTTTATCAACTTGTGATCAAATTTTGGAAGGGGCATGTCAAAATGCTTGTAGTTGAGTGTGATTGTTATATATATGTCTTAGTTTCCAGCAGACTTATGTTGAACTGTCGTTGCATTTTCTTGTGATTACTGTGCAGGCCTCATTGAAGACTGAGAGGGAGAAGAAGAGGGAGATGTACTTTCCAATGAGGAAATATGCTATCAAGGTTTAGGATTTAATGTCTGCTAAAAGACAAGTTTTGTATTAGTTAACTCTATTATGCTTTGACATTGAGGAATGAGGATTGTGAAATCTTTTCCTGTTTACTTCTCTTTCCTAGTCACGGAACTTGTTATTGAGGACAACAAAAAAATGAAGATTTTGTTTTATATTTCTTTTATTGTTATGGTAAAAATTACATGGGATGTTCCCCACTTTTAAGATTGCCTCGGAAAATATGCCTCCTAAGAAATAGAAATTACACTCATCGGAATTTCCTCTTAGAAAATTAGTGTGTGGTTCAACTACAATTTTGCCTTTAATATTTGTCAACTAAGATTTAAATTTTAAAAGATGATTATTTTGCTGAAATGTTGATATTATTATATGTAACCAAATCCATTGGATGGCTTTCTTTTTGTATGTAATATATATATATATTTTAATTTTTTGTTTTGCGCCCTCAGCCCATTTTGGTCATGTTACGGGTTGGTAAAGAAACTCTTGTTTATTTTTGGGCTTGGTAAAGAAACTCTTTTTAATGAATAAAAGGGATTTTATGATTTTTGTTGTTGTTTAGTTAATAACAGAAACTGTTTGCGTTTTAAAGTTTTTATTAGCTTTCCATAAAATAAAGAAGGTGTTCCATTTCCGTGGGAATCTGCTTTATTATAATCCATTAATTAATTTCAATAAGAGAAAAGGAGGAGAAATATTGCAGTTGCAGGAGGCTGGCTGTCCCAATCAGTCAAAAATTTTAACTTGTTGGTTGGACGACGACTCCAAAATTAATTAATTTATTATTATAAGGGACAATAATTTTTAATCCTTTTAAATGTGTCTTTTTGAGTCGAGAGGCTGATGATAATGATGAGATAAAATTCTCGTGATGCATTTCCCTGGCCATTAAGGGTGCGATTGATAGAAATAAAAAATAAAAGTAAAATTTTAATTTTATAGAATTTCAATTCTCAGTCTAACTCTTAAAAATTTTAATTTCTTGATTTTTAAAAAAAATTATTATTTAAACTAAGATAGAATTTGAATTTCATGGAATTGAAAAGTTGTTTGATAGAATTTTTTAAAATTTAAATAAAATTCAAATTCTACCTCATTTTTCACCCTAAGTGTTTTCACTTATAACTAACTAATCAAGAAAGGTTAAAATTGCAGGCCTGCCAAATGGTGAATGAAGCAACCGCAATCCCTTATATAAAAAAGACTTAAATTTTAACGAACGAACGAGACTCTCTTGGTTTTTAAAGAAAATGAAAAACAGATGATGATGATGATGACAAGGATTGATTTAATAAACAACTAGTGGCCACTACCAAACCTGGCTTATGAGTCAGCAGCCCAAAAGCAAACTTTTCTTTTATATATATATATATATATATAAACACACAAATTATAAGAAACATCTAGAATTTTAAGAAAATAATCATTACTTAAAAGACTTTGATAAAATGTGAAGAATGCTGCGCTGAATTTGAAGCAAGCAAGCAGCTCTCCATTCCATGCAACCTTCCTAATTAAACTATTTATATATATATTTTATAATTTTTTTATTCTATTGTGAGAATAAACATCTAACAAGTCGCAATTTTGAAACATTATTCAGAGCTAAAAGCAGCCACTGAAATCGTGTCCATCGAGGCGCCCTTTGGTTTTGTTTGGTTGGGCTGTCTGTATTGCGCACGTGCGCTGTGATCACTATTATTATAAATTCACAACCATAATATGATATATCTATATATGTATTTAAATATTTTCACAATTCCCCATTTGTTCCACTTTCTTTCCCCCCCAGCTTAGTTCAGTTCTGTCTCCTCTCCTCTCCTCTCCTCTCCTCTCATTGGACCTTGATTGCATTTTTCATTATTTTTATCCCTCTTTATATATAATTGTTGTTTTAAAATTAATTATTTAGTTATAATATGTTATTTTGAAAACCTCAATTTAATTGCGATACTTTCGAGGAGGAGGGTATATCTGGAATTTCCAACCCTCAATTTTAATTTAAAAGTTAATAAATATGAGTTCCCATTTTTATATGATGATGATGATGATTTCAATACCCATTAAAATATATAATAAAAAAAATTCAATTCATTGGCAGAAATTGGATTATGTATAGTAGTAGTGTAACATGAAATGATTGATCATGAGTGCCAATAAAAAAAAAAAAAAAAATTGAATTATCAATTGGATTCTTGACATGGAAGGGAATGATTTCACATGCTCAGCTCAAGTGGAGTAGTAATGGAATCATTCAACTTAAATACATATATATATTGCAAAATTGGCCCGCCATTAAAGGAAAATTCTCCCCCCCCAAATTCAGGCAGGCTGGCTCAACCCAATCCAATCCAATCCCATTTTTGCCATTGTTTACTTTTGTTTATATGTGTATGAAGCTTATCACGCAATTATTCCCCCCTTCAGGTCTTTGTTTATAAATTATTATTATTAATTTATTTCATCTTACACATATTTGCCACTTAACCTGAGTCCTCTACACCTTCAACAAATATAATTTTACAATCCCATCCATACCCATTCTTTATGAACAATTAATTTAAGATATATCAAGATAAACCCCCCACCCCACCCCACCCCTTCAAGCTTATATATCCCAAAACTGAAAAGGCTTAATTTAAACAAAAAATAAACATGGGTTCTATTTGAAAAAGGCTTAAAATAATAATGGGTACGAGACATAGGACAAAAAGTCCAAATGGATACACAAGTATGAGTAGATGTGAGTAGAGTAGAGCCTGCCTTTACTGTTAGAAATAATTTAGAATTACGATAAGATCAAGCAGACCCATTCCTTCCACCCACACCTAACCTAACCCATGAGTCCTCTCCTGCCTAATTGTAACTGCATCTGCATGGTTAAAAGGATTGGATGATTCTAAACATCTCAACTATATTTTGGGTTATAAATGCCATCTCTTTTATCATTCTCAAAAAAAATACAATATTTTTATATAATAATTTACTTAAACCCACTCGCTACAA
Organism: Diospyros lotus; assembly: GCF_014633365.1. Taxonomy (NCBI): domain Eukaryota; kingdom Viridiplantae; phylum Streptophyta; class Magnoliopsida; order Ericales; family Ebenaceae; genus Diospyros; species Diospyros lotus. The sequence continues at coordinate 29,274,113 of NC_068340.1, read as the reverse complement.
AGTAAAGAATTCATCATAATGTCATATTTTCTTATTAAAAAAAAAAAAAAAGATGGGAAGGAAAAATACTTAGCATATCTCTAATCTCAACACCAAAAACAAACCGGTGACCCATCATAGGCCAGAAAATCCAAAATCAGAGAGCCCCACTAATACAACGTATTGGTACGATTGCACCGCTACTTCCCTAAAATATGAAATTTCAAACACCGTCCGACCCTTTGTCGCGTCAAGGCTTCCAACCCCCCCACGCTCACTGTCGCGCGTGCAACCACTCCACAGCTAAACCTCACCCGAAAATGGGGGTTCTCTCCGCGCGTGTTTCTGGTATTACAGTTGCTCCATCGCCCACCACCTCTGGTCTCGTTTCAGCCTGTCCCTCCATCACCATTCTCTTCCTTTCTTTTTTATCATCATCATTATTATTATTATTGTTTTTTTTTTCTTTTTTTTTTTTTTGGTGGGCGATGAACTCTCAGATTATCCATCGTCATGATCATGGTGATCATCAACTTTACAAAAAGCCATTTCTTTATTTTAATTCAGATCCTTGGGTGTGATTCAGATTTGTATATCCAAAAGCCATTTTGTTGCATACATGTGCCTCTCGTCGTCTGGCATTTGTTCTCTTTCCTTCCCTTTCCTTCTTCCCATATAAAGAAAGCCTTTTTTCCTTCTTGTTGATCATAAAGACCTGGTTTTTCACCTATAAACATACGTATATTGACAAGACATTTGTGGGTTCTTTGGTTTTGGATGGATGATAGGAAGAGCCACACCTTCCTTCGTCGCCAGGTAGCTATGGCGCCTCCTTTTTCATTTCCCCCCTTTTTCCCTGCTCTTTCTGTTTCTCTCTGCGATTCAATCTTTTTAGTTGTACCCCATTCCTGCCGTAAAACAATGACATGGAAAGAAAAAGGGTTTGGTTTTTAATGGAATGTTGATTCTTATATGGGATTCAATTGACTTTTGATTATTTGTTTGTGTACAGGGCATTGATTTGGGATTGACAGAGGTGGAAATCAAATTCCGAAGGGATAAATTCAGATGATTGTGTGTTTCCGGGTTGCATTGCATAAACATACATAAGTCTGTAGAGCTTGAAAATGCGATTGTTGATCTGGGTTTTTGAGGGGAAGAAGAAGAGACTTAGTAGCTTGTACTATTGATTAGCTTTAGAGGGGTTTTCTTTCTGGGAACCAAATAACCATGGATTCAGCGGCAGCGCCTCAGGCCGCTGCCCGGAGAAAGATGACAAAGCAGTTAACCGGGAAGAGAGATGACACCCCCCTGCACTCTGCAGTGAGAGCCGGGCAGCTTCGCGCTGCAATGCAGATCATAGGCAGTGCAAAAGGAGAAGAAAAACTGGAAGAGCTACTGCTGAAGCCAAACCAGGCTGGGGAAACGGCCCTTTATGTTGCGGCCGAATATGGATATGTCGAATTAGTTTGGGAGATGATCAAGTATTATGATCTTGTGGCAGCCAGTGTCAAGGCTAGGAATGGTTTTGATGCCCTGCACATTGCTGCCAAACAAGGAGATTTGGGTATGCCTGTCTCTGTATTTGGCTTCTGTTTGTTTGTTATGTCATTATATGATTTTTCCCATTTGATCATTCTGAGGAGGAGATAATTTGCTCTCTGTTTTGGCATTTTACAGAGGTAGTGAAAGTACTAATGGAGGCTCATCCCGAGCTCTCGATGACTGTCGATATGACAAACACCACAGCTTTGCACACGGCTGCAACGCAAGGGCACTTTGAGGTGGTGAATTTTTTCTTGGAGTCAGAGAGCAGCTTGGCTACAATAGCCAGGAGTAACGGGAAAACCGCGCTGCATTCTGCAGCGAGGAACGGGCATTTGGAGGTGGTGAAGGCCCTCCTCAGTAAGGAGCCCGAGATCGCCACAAGGACTGACAAGAAGGGGCAGACCGCGCTTCACATGGCGGTGAAGGGGCTGAGCCATCAAGTGGTGCAGGAGCTGATCAAGGCAGACCCTTGTTTGGTAAACATGGTTGATACCAAGGGAAATACAACACTGCATATAGCAGCTAGGAAAGGAAGGGCCGAGGTAAAAAAAAAAATGGTCTTTCTTTGCTCTCTCTAGATCTAAATTGCAACATATTACCTAATCATTGTACGTGTATTGATCCATGCTCTGAGCTCCATCTCATTAACATATATCGACAGAGAGCTCAGGGGATGAGGTAAACCGATACCTGGCTGGCTGATTAATTATGCTTGTGCAGATTGTTAAATTGCTACTAGAGCACAGCAATACCGACACGAAAGCTGTTAACAGGTCGAATGAAACTGCAATCGACACTGCAGAGAAGTTAGGGCAGCCCGAGGTAGTTGCCATCCTCAGGGAACACGGAGTCCAAAGTGCGAGCACCATCAGGCCGCAAGTAAATCCAGCCCGGGAATTGAAGCAAACCGTGAGTGACATCAAGCATGAAGTTCACCACCAGCTGGAACATACCCGCCAAACTAGAAAACGCGTGCAGGGCATCGCCAAGCGCCTCAACAAAATGCACGCAGAAGGCCTCAACAATGCCATCAACTCTACCACTGTGGTGGCTGTCCTCATTGCCACGGTTGCCTTCGCAGCCATTTTCACTGTCCCCGGCCAGTATGTCGATGACCCACAGCATGTACCTCTCGGGCTCACTCTTGGGGAAGCAAACATCGCGCCCAAGGCCTCATTTGTCGTCTTCTTCATCTTCGATTCAATTGCCCTCTTCATTTCCCTTGCTGTTGTGGTGGTGCAAACCTCAGTTGTGGTGATTGAGAGCAAGGCAAAGAAGCAGATGATGGCAGTAATAAACAAGCTAATGTGGATTGCTTGTGCACTGATTTCGGTGGCATTCCTAGCTCTGGCATTCGTCGTGGTTGGGGAGGAGGAAAAATGGCTGGCAATCGGAGTGACAATCATGGGATCAACCATAATGGCTGCTACCTTGGGCACAATGTGTTACTGGGTAATTATGCATCGAATTGAGGCCTCCAATTTGAGGAACATACAGAAGAACTCACACAACAGCAAGGCTCGGTCTTGTAGTGCCTCAGTGATGTCGGATACAGAAGTTCTGAACACTGAGTTTAAGAAAATGTATGCAATTTGAAGGCTTCATACCCAATACTTTCCTCTTCCTCTTCTACATATTATCTTCAATGTGCATATACTTCTGACGGATTCAATGGTAGTTTCTCTTTTCAAGATTTGGACGAATTGAGTTGCCAAGGCAGCAAAAGCAAGCAAACAAAAACACTTTCTCTTAAAGCCGCTATCAAACATAATATATTAAATCTCGTAAATGTCTTTGAATGTAGCAAATGGAAGATGTCCTGAATTCACTATGGAAATTTGGCGGCTTCTGTTTGGAAAAATTTTCACTCTCTTGTAGCCGGAATTTATAGCTCAGCCTCTCCTGCACTCTCTTCCAACTAGGAATCTTAAAAATCGTTTGTTCATCTATCTATCTCTGTGCTATAATTTAACTCAACTCTGAGGCCCCTTGTTGTTGCGGAATCAATCAAATATAGACATAAATTTTGTCATGCTCACATAACAACATGTTGCTGCTGCTGTTGACTCTATCTTCTCTTCTACCGTGCCCAAAAGCCTTCACCTACACCGACCTCCGGATAGACTGCGGTTCGCTGAACCCTTCCAACGTCACCGCCGGCGGCGAACTCCGGTGGCGCACAGACGAGGAATTCATACGAGGTGGAGAGAACAAGCTCCTCCAGACCACCAATCTGAGTAACCCAATTCAAATGAACACTCTTCGCTTCTTCCCCAAAGGCAAGGCCAACTGCTACGAGCTTCTCCTTTTCACCAAATACCATGAGTTTCTGTTCCGAGCTGGGTTTTACTACGGCGACTATGATGGCCTCTCCAAGCCGCCCAGTTTTGGGCTCCAGATAGATGGTAATTTAGGCGAATTTGTGTTGATTATTGCCACGGAAATCTCATGTTTTTTTTTTATTAAGAGCAGGTATAAATAATTTCCTGAATTATCTTCTAACAGGTAAATTGTGGGCAAACGTGACGACTTCTATGGGGCAAGAGCCGGTTTATCACGAACTGCTTTATATCTTGAAGGAAGAGCAAGTGAGGGTGTGTTTGGTTCGCGAGAAAATTGATGAGATTCCTTTCATTTCGTCGCTTGAAGCCACGGTGGTGTATGATTCCTACCAGTATATGGACAACAACACGGCTCTGTATCTTCATAGCAGGATCAACTATATAGGCGCCAACAAGTCTGTTGAGTAAGCGAAATCCAGCCACCAAATCCCAAGTATCTCTGCTCGCAAACGTCCTGTCCTTGTTAAAGTTTCTTCCAACTTGTGTGTATGTTAAAGAAGACTACTAGAAAAATTTATATTCTCGTACAAAACCCAATTTCGTTATGAATAACAAATATGAATAGATATATAAGATACATAATCTTATCAGAATTAGAGTTAATAATATGGGAAATGAGATAGTTTGGACATTGTAGTTGTGTATTTAGAATGTGTTTTATAATAAGAAGAAGATATACAGATTTTTTAAACCAGGTATTTGGAATGCTCGTATAAATTATTTCTAATTTTGTTCATGGAGAATTTTTTTGTAATTTCTCTATACAATTGTGCCTTTACGATGGGTTATGAAGGCATACACTAATGTTGACTCACATTAAATTTGTGTGTGCGCGTGTTTTTTTATTTTAGTTTATGTATGTAGAGTACCCGCATCGACTTTCCTTTGATTTTGTCTACGTCGAGCAAATCTTATATTGCCCGACACATCGTAACAATTTGGTATGTGTGCAACAACAAATAAACACTTGGTTCTGTAGATTCATATCATATCCAGCATGTGTTGACGAATTGCTCTTCCGGTTGCAGGAAAACCATAGGTTTTTCAGAGGAGCGATTCGTTCAACCGAGTTTGGAAATCCAAAGAGATGCCGGAATACCTCAACATTCACCCGCAAGTGATACCAGACGGGTGCTTGTATTCAGAAAACTCTCCGCCGTGGCCGGTGATGGCGTACGCAATCCAAGCTCCAAACCTGACCGGCTCCATCCACTTGACCATCGATTTCTCTCCTCGGACCGCCATTGACGCCTACCTCATCCTCTATTTCATGGATCCGATTGGCCGCTTTCCTCCCAACCAAACAGGCAGAGTTGAAGTCTGGTTCGACGATTTTAAAGTGGCCGTCACCGACGTCCCTAGCTTGTTCGAATGGGGAGAGGTTTTGTACCACGTTGTGACCCTGTTCCCAGTGCGGGTGGCCGGAAATTCGGCCAACGTGACGATTGCTTCGGGGGAGGGATCGACGCTGGCTCCTTTGGTCGATGCAATGGAAGAAGTGTTTTCCGTGGTTGATGTATCGAACGGTGGACAGATTTTCGGCTTCTCGGCACGTTCCATTGTTTTCCTCCAATTGCATTTGCTGCTGCTTCTCGTGATTCCCTAGTTATGGGGGAATCATCGAGATCGAGTGTGTAAAATTGGATTAAAGGCAAAATCATTGTCCACCCAACATAATTTTATCATAGAAAATTCACGCTGATGATTTTTCATAGTGTTTTTAATTGTCAAATCACTTAAAAAGTCCATTAATACTAGCGGTTTGGATGCCAAGGGACTTTTAACAATAATGAAGTGGTGCTTCTTCAGCTTCAAGGTTACGAAAACGAAAATTGACATCGAACGAGCATAAGCATATATACCCACCACCTAAACAACAACAATACCGCACTGCAATCACACATTTGAATTGATCTGCCATAAATTTCTTGGTGAACTTCTTGAAAACTTTAGCTTGAATCTTAAAACCACTGTGTTACAGTGACAGTGAGATCAAGCTCCTTTTCAGCGGATACGTATATGAATAGATCCACTAGCTGATTTGAGGGTTTTGAATGTAGTACTGAATTTTAAGTACAACCGTATACACCTGCTCATTTCCAACTAAGTTTACAATGAATGTTTCTTTTAGTGCACCAGGTAGGAATGAAAACAGGTAGTGATTGCTAAATGAAATTAAGCACCAACAACAAATATATCAACAACACGCTCTTTTAAAGATCACCCTACAAAAAGCTGGGGAGCTGATCTTAGCATAAATTAGTTAAGCCATTTTTCTTTTTAACCCAGCAATTTCATCAGGGACTGGTAAAATCAAGCTTTTCAGAGAACAGGCACGAAAACATTTCATTATTTTTCTCTACTGTTATATTCAACTTCATATAATAGACAAGAGGCTAGTTAGCTGATAATTGCAAGGACATTAATGCATAATTGCTTACAATGGCCAAGGCTGACAAATGGAAAACACCGAAAGGAAAATTGCTTACAATGGCCAATAGGAGGAACGCTAAAGCCAGGGGAAACTTATTTGCATCCTAACAATGAGCTAAACTTTAAACTTTTTACAACACAAACTGGGAATATGAGCTAATGTTGAGCAGGTACGGCTGGCCTTTTTTCCAACATTTCATAAGGCACGACAAAATTATCCTGCAGACAAAATAATAAAGGGTCAATTCATTGTTCAAACAAAAAACAGGTCAACTATGTCCTCGAAATGACAGCAACTTTTAACAGGTGTTCTTAAACCCAGACCTTGCGGATTGTTTCCCATGTGTTTGGATCAAAACAGATATACGATCCTCTCTCATAAGTGTTTGTCTTAACAAGTGGCTCCATGTTGGAAACTCTTGTAAGCCATAAACGAAGCTCTCTGTGATAAAACCAACCCCTGCTGTATCTGCAAGAATAGATGTAATGCATCTCTTAGAAAATTGCAACTGCACGTGACAGCTTAGGTGAAAGACTAGGCAATATGTGCATATATATATGATAGTTAAAAGGGATGAGAGAGCATACAGTTCGTTTGCAGCATATAACTGGGATTCATCTTTTGGCATGCTGCAAAACAAGAATAGAAATTGGTATTACATGATGATGAGATCATATATATATAAAGGCTTTACAGAAACTCAAATCAAGAGGAATACCTGTAGAAAATGTAAAACAATGTATCCGACGGGAACTTTGAAAAATAAGATTGCTGCAATGAAACCAACAAATAGGTGAGAGAAGGAAAAAGAAAAGGAAGTGACTAGAAAGACAAGACTGAGAAGGGGAAGGAAAGAAAGAGCATCTTACATTTAACGGAGGTGGTTGTTTAGCATAATAACATTGTGGCACAGAGAACTCTGGCTCACCCTTAGCAGGCTCATCAGACCATGGCGATCCAAATGTCTTGTGAAGATTTTCAGTTGCATTCAAGTTTAACCCAAGCGTTGTCAAATCAATTCCAAGTGCAAGAGAAGTCAGATCAGGATCACTCATTCTTATTACACTTAGCAAACCAAGCAAACCAAATGGATCAGGAGCAGCTTGTGCAGCCTGCATGGATTTTGAGCCTTGATCCCTATATGACTGATTTATGCCAGACATTTGCTGAAGGTGGAACTGGGATTGATTTTGATGTTGTTGATACTGCTGGATAAGCTGGTCGTATGACCCCATACCAGAAACCACATTTGGAGAGTTCAGAGGCCTTAGTCCGATGCCAGGTGGTCCGCTGGTCTGAAATAATCAAAAGATATTTTGACTTTAAGATATTCAACGGACAATTGTTTAACAAGATGAGTGAAAACTAGATCACAAGTGAAGGAAGGATTTTCTTCCAAACTAGCATCAGATCTTAAAAATTTTCTTCCCAATTTAAAATCTAGTTACTTTTAAAGTCATTTTGATCCTGGATATAGCCAAAACTGTAAAATAAATATTTGCTATGAACTAGAACTATTCAATGGACAAAAAGCTCCAACACCAATGCCATGCTGGTGCAGAAAACTCATAGTTAAGGATTTAAACATTGAACAGCCGTTTAAGGACCAAGCAAAGCGGCATTCCTTCAGTGTTTGGGTTGGTGGTTAGAAGGGAATCAGATAACGAGGGGAAAAAAATGCCAGCCTTAAATAGTAATAAACTAATAATCTACTAGACATAAAACATACCTGCGAGTGATAGCTCGAATGAGAGGACTGGAAAATATCAGAGCCATGTAGATGCAGAAGATCCTGGTTGTTTATGCCTGAAAAGGAGACGCCACCACTACTGGCTGATGGAGCATGTTGCTGTTGCTGCTGTGCACGGTGCAATGAATAAGTTCCTCCTGAGTTGAATCCAGCAGATCTCCCCATCTGCAACTAAGCATTGAAATCATATTGATGTAATGTATAAAAATGGTCCATTCTTTTTACAAATTAGTACTTACAGAGAAATGTTGAGACTGCATCATAGACATAGCATTATCATGAAGCTGTTCTTTCTGGTGCAAGTCCATGGCATAATCAGCATTGCCACCTGTGCAAAATCTAATAGCATGGTCAATGGGATGTGCTTGAAACAGATAAACTGCCGGTGCTAATATGGTGCTCCCTAGAATCATGCTAAAAAATATAAGTGAATTAGATGTCTGGATGTACTACCCTGCCAAAAATGTTTTCAAGGTTATTGTGTGGGGAGAGAAAAATCAAGCACATCAGTAAATGTGATAAACATCTTATCAGAGAACAGTAAGTCAAAAACAAATTATAGCAGAGACAGTTACCCACACCCACAAGCCACGCATCACATTAAATTTATCTTTTAACACGTATAGGCAATTTTTTAAGGTGTAATATAAGAGAAGATAGAATTAGAACGTTAAAATTGGCACCTATTGAAGATATTAAGACACAATTAAGAGGGTTTGGACATGTAAGAAAACAAACAATAAACAAACTAGGTAGACAAATGGATGGAATGGAAAAATTTTGTCGCAAAAGAGGTAAAGAAAGACCAACAATAACTTAGTAAAAGACCTTTAGACATTGCTTGGAAGCCTTTTCCACTTAGTGGGATGAAGGTGTGTGACTGTTGTTACAGTTGTTTATTACATGGAAACCTTACAAAAGACATGGCCATGATAGGAGAGCTAAAATTCAGGTAGCCAACCGCACGTCTCAATATTAAGGCTAGCGATAAGGATGATGATAACATACAGGCAATTTTGATCTCCATCTAACAAGTATGATAAGAGAGTTCACATAAAAAAAAAAGATAATACAAGTGAGAAGGCAGAAGATAGGAAGAAGCTTGGTGGGAATGACCCAACAATAACTAAAATAATCAAGGGAAAGCTCATTTAGATGATGCACCAAAACATAACATTTTACAAGCTGCACATGTTCAAAACACCGTGTTTGAGCAATCAGCTACCCCGTTAATAATAGGAACAAAAAAAATAAGAATATCTGCACAAAATATATCAACCAGCAATTCCAGATATTATACAAGTCCCATCATTTTTTTAATATGCATAAATGGAGTCCAAATTAAATTTCAATAAAAGTGCTGGTACATATGCAGCTATGTACAACAAAAGTTCCTTAAAACAAACAAACCATAACAATTCATCTGTAATGTTTGAAAAGTAGAAGAAAACAATAGTAGTAAAGAAAAAACAATTTGGATAGGATTTTTTTTCCTCTTTTGGAATCCCAACTACATGCTTTTCAGACAGAAAACCCAGAACAGGCAGTGAATCCAAACGCATCAGTATATTTGGCCTGATAGTGAGGAGTATCAACAAGTTTGTTGTCATAACACTACCTGTGCATCCAGCAGTAACATTACTCCTATTCAAAAGTGAACTATATTCATCCAATAATTACTAGTGAGCTAAACAAGTAAAGGATTTCCTCAGTGCACAAGGATCCCCACTTTGTGCGGATCAAGAGAGAATCATTTTTGTATGCAGCCTCACCTTTGCTTAGCAAAGAGGCTGTTTCCACAACTCAAACTTATGACCTTCCACTCATAAAGAAGCAACCCTATCATTGCTACCAAGGCTTATCCTCAGCAAGTGCACTGCTTTTTTTCATTTTTCTTTTTGGGATGAGGTGACGTCCCTACAATACAACATTTAAGATTTCACAGAACATCTGCACAACTGAAATGTGGCATGTCTTTGACTTGTAACAAAAATATTTCACCAACAAAAACACCATCAGCTATTTGACCTCACCTTTTTTACAAATACATTTAAAAATCATATAAACTTAATACCTAGAAGCCTTGATGACCCAGAAACTCATACAATAAAACTGGCAGGTACTTACACAAAGTCAAACCCCAACACAAGTCCACAAAAAAGAAAAGGGAAAGAAGGGAGGGAGAGAGTTTGGGGTTATTATAAAACCCATAACCTGAAGTTCAGCGTGCAAAAGAGTTGGGGAACATTAATATGATAACAGTAAAAGTAAATGACCCACATAGAAATGATATATGTGACACCAATATATAGTGGAGTAGATAAAAGGGGGTGGGCAACCCTAAAAAAGGGGTAGCCAATGTTGGGTTTTGCATTGAGAAATCTGTCTAGAAGGTTAAGAGAACAGAAGATCCCTCGAGTGAATGGAAGCGGCTGGAAATTCTAAGTTAGGGAGAGGCTAGCTTAGGTGTTTTATTACAAGGGTTAGTTTAGTCTTTGTGTAGGCTAAAAATAAAAGGCCTTGTAATTACTGCCTTCTAACCTCTATAAATAGAAGGCTTAGGGGGAGGTAGTCGGATATAAAAAATTATCATTCTTTGTCTCTGAATGCGAGTGATATTGCTGTAAAGAGAGGAAAGACTTTGTGAGAAGGAGAGTTCTTTGTAATCTCTGTGTGCAGTGTACTCGTGTGGTAGAGGATAGGGATCTTATACTGTTTTTCATCAGAATTCTAGTGGAATTGCTCTCGGACTTGTGGCTGGATGTAGGGCTGTTTCCGCAGCCTGAACCAGGATATATCATGCGCCTCTTGTGTTGGTTTGGTTGTATCTTTTCATTATTTTCTTTGTTTAATTCTGTTCTTGTATTACAGTTTGTATATTTCTGTTGTTGGTTTGATTTTGGGTGAGGAGTTGAGAGAATTGGCAGTAAGAATTATTGATTGAGTTATCATAAGTGCTCCTAATCTTAATAGCCAATATCCACTCAGCGTTTGATTTTACTCTGGGATTTCAATCAATTTTGATGAAGCCACTTAGATTTGGAGCTTCAAATAGGCAGACAAACACAGAAATACCAGGGAATAAATTGAAAAAAATAGCTATAGACAGGCAAACCAATCAAAAGAGAGTGCCTCTTGTGTGAGGTCAGGTAAAACAATGGTCAACAACTTGGAGGGGATCCATCCAGGTCCGTCAAAGATTTGGGGAGGTGAAACATCGCACATGATTCATTTGAGTACTAAGAATAAAGTTACCAGTTACAGATCTAAGAGCCCTGGCCACTTTGTCCCTGCAGTTACTGTTGTTACAAAGATTTCTCATTATTAGTGTTGACTGCATAATATACATGCTCTGAGCAATTTGTAAAGTTTTATAGGAAACCATATCTTCTATTATCATATATTATCAATCATCTAAAGACAGGCAAAATAACCAAGGTGAAACTGTTTAGCACAACAGCCATTAAGAATAGCAACATGCATCACCTAATGCTCACAAGACCCAGATACAAGCACAAAAGTATGTTATCTGAAGTCCTAAAATGTACAAGAGATGTAGCTTAACACCACATATAATAGTGTAATTGATGAAAGGTCAACCAAGAAGTTTATTCCACACTTTAGAAAGATTTGAAAAATTTGAAAAAAAAAAATGACCTTTACCAGATACATTCACCATTGACTGCTTTACTTAAAAGCACTATTACAGAAAACCATATTAACAGAGAGAGAAATAGGGAGAAAAGAGAAGTCTGGTAACCTTTGAATCCTGGTAAAGCCGGAAAATCTTCATTCTGGATGCTGAACTCTTGGTTTTGCTGAACAATGGGACTAACCCCAAGACCTTGTTTACGAAGTGAACCTGAAATCCTTTGGTTCAGATAAACATCTAATTGCTGTGGTAAGCATCTGAACAGAACTATCCTGAACAAACATAATCAACTTACCCAATTGTCCTTGAGACCCTCCAGCAGAACTGGGACGGCTGGTTAGCTGAGGAAAATCATTTATATCAAAGGGAGAACCATCATTTGAATTTACATCATTTAACATCCCAATAGAACTAAGATTGTTCACTGCCTGGACATGGCTCTGAGATAATGGCCCACCAGCAGTTGGATAGGAGTTTCCTAGCATAGAAATCACCTGCGGAGAAACTGAGCCCAGAGAAGGTCATGTACTACACTTAATGGGTCAGTGATTAATCAAGACAACAATTTGCATCAGCTAAAAAACAGAAGAATTACCACATTCTAATATTATCCAAACAAGAATCACAAGAAGCAGAAAACAGAGATTAGTCAATCAATGCATCTGTTAAGAAGCAATTGCAAATGTACCTTTCACCTTTTGTTATCCATTCACACACACACAGAGGCAACTGCTATTGAAAACCTAAGATACTTAAACAAGAGACAGAATCCCAAACAGAGACAAATTCTTAGTTCAGGAAGAATCTCACTATCAAGTTTGTGTACCAAACACCCTTTCCCATTAGACAAAAAGTATCATCACAAAGCATAAGCAGCAATACCTATCAAAAGCAAGTTCAAACACAGGAGACAGTAAGATAATATGCATGAGGCAGAGTATGTAACAGACAGGCTTGAAATTCTAGTCCATAGATGGGTAAAAGTACATGAGAATAACAGATTCTAACCATATACCCATAAAGCCATTAGCATTTTCGCTCCATTTGCCATACGACCAAGTTATGGGAACTAACACCATTACCAACATTAGCAACACCATTGTCTATAGCTGCAAGCATTTTTAGTTAGAATTTCCAACCTTTAATCAGATCAATACATCAATCTAGAGATAAACCGTATCAATTCTGCAAATAGTTGACATTCGTGTATAATAATTGGTTTGCAGAAGGATCAGTCGCAGAAACAAGTTGATCTTCCTTGACCTTACACAAAGCACATTGATATTACTTAAGCTACATGAAACACTTCTTTATTCCACCAACCACCTTTACCAATGTCTAAGTGCAAGATGACTCAGAAACTGGTAACCTATGGATAAGAAAGCTTCTTTGCTCAGTATTATCATTATTTTGCATGTCAATAAGTACAAGGTAAAACAAGAAAATCATACACAAGAATAACCCTTCAGGCTGCTGTGCATAAAAATTAAAGGTTGTGTCAATAAAATAAGTAAAATTTGTGGTTTAAATTCAATTCCAACTCACTCAATAGGCAATAGCTTACTCAGATGGTTCAGCATTCACCCTTTTTGATAATTAAACCTTAGCATGAACTCTTAATATTAGAGTGCCCTTAATGCAATATTGCCTAGCTCCAAATGAAAATTGAATTAACAGAGCAACATTCAAGAGACGAATTGTCAATTTTTTTACTATAATAGTAATAATATTTCAACAGGAACAATATTTCTAGATTGTGTAGTTTAAGTATATATTTGGTCCAGAAGAAATAGCACTAAGCAAACTAAACATGAACGTATCAAAATGTAGTTCACTAAATGATAAAAACTTATCCAGGCCATTTTAAGTGGATATGCAACATCATATCATCAGTAGTGACAGCCCCCTAATAATAGAAAATTCACCTTACCCATAAACAACAACTAGTGTTACATGAAACTACATGTTGTAAAGAAACTTCTTAAGAACATTCAAGAAATTTTTAACAAATATTTGAGCAGCATATTTTCATAATTACAATGCTTTACTACTCCTAAAGCTTCTTTTTAAACAATAACATGTAATCTTCCTCCAAATTTCTAGATGTTATTTATCACCAGTATTTGATCATTATGGTGTTAATGACCTAATTAAGACTTTTGAAATCTTCAATTTTTTAAAGACATAGCATTGTCTCAATTTCTTGGATCTTGTTCCTGTCTTCCGCATCATTTCCTCTTCCATTTCCCATTTTGACAATTATGGTTCTAGCAAAACAACATTCTCTTTAATAACAGTTTATCATGAATTCAAGGTCACATACCTTGTTGAACACCACTCATTAGTCTGTTAGGGCCTTGCACATTTAAATTCCCAGAACCACTGTTGGCAGCTAGATTTAGGCGAGAAGCAAGACCAGGCATAGATAATCCTCCACCAGAACTCATGCTTCTCCCGATGCTTCCCCCACCTACCATATTTCCCATTGAACTGGTTATTCGAGGACCAGCATTTCCCAGAATTGGAGACACTCCAAGTCCTGGAACAGCACTTCGGTTACCAATCGCTGCAGAAGTTGGCAGAATGCCAGGAATAGAACCACCAACTCCATTATTGCTGCTACTAAATCCAGGGCTTCCAACAACACCAATTCCACCTCTATTTGTCATGCCTGAGTGACCATGTGAGCTTCCATGAGAAATCTACAATATAGAACAGAAAACTCGATAGTCTTAGCAGCCAAAAAGATGGATAGTATATTTAGGAAAGCAGCACTTAATGAAAAATTTATCTAGCAATCACTCTGATAAAATACAACTATTACAAATGTGCAAAGGTAGCAAAGATAGATACCTGAGAAAGAGCCACAGGAACATTGCTAGATGCAAAACGTCCACTAGAAAGGCTTCCAGTAGGCTGTTGAACACCACCTGAAGGAACATTACTTAGTGTGGAGTTCCTAGATGCAAGTGTGCCAGGCATGTTGGCAACATTAAAGTTCCCATGAATGTTGTGCAATCCTTGAATAGTTCCTGAAGAAGAAAACTGAGTTAGATAAAATTTGTGATGAGAAATTAGAACTATTAAATTTTAATATTTGGTATTAGGCTATTTAGAATTTAGATTTATCATATTTGGTTTATATTTTAGATTTTATCTTTCTGCTAGTTTTATCTTACGCTTATTTTGTTAAGATAATTTAGTTAGATTAATTATATTTAGTTAGGATTGGATGTTAGCCTATAAATAGGCTTATGACGTAATTGACAATTACACCCGTTCTGAAGATATTGAATCCAATTCACTCTCTCTCCCCCAACAACTCCTCACTCTTTTTCTTAATCTCTTCTCTTTCTCTTAGATTTTCTGCAATCTTTTTGTTGTTCCACACCAAATTGGTATCAGAGACCAATTTAATCCATACATGCAATATGATGAATCGATCCAGCCTTCACAGCAGACATCATCATAGAAGCTACCATCTTCATTGTTAATGCACATTAGTGGCAGAGTGAAGCAAGACACAGAAATCATCTAAATCCTCCATCCTTTAAACCATCAACCATTACAACGAAGCCATATCTTCACAACAAATAGAAGGCGCTTGCCAACCAATCCTAAGCCAGTCAAAGCCCAATCCAACAAGTTCAGACAACCCCAATACCATTGCTGAGTCCTTCGCTGGAGATAATACATTACTGCAACCTTCAAAGGCCATCGCCAAGCATCTATCACGAAGAAGGATTGTCTCATCATTGCAAAGCCCTCATCAGTTAGTTTGACATATCATCAACTCAGCCAAAAACTTTGTGCAGTCAGGTACAAGCCACTCATGTGACTTTGAACCTTCAGATTCTCATGCAAGCACCACTGCATGAATCTTGCTGGTGCGCAACCTTCCCCCATCACCAGAACACTCATCATCAACGACACCTTTGCTAGAGTTGGAGGACCTCTTGGCTGCTGCAGTTCCCTTGCTGCTACTCCAGAAAATTCATCCCTCCATTAAAAGAAGCTGAAACAAGCCTCAGCCCAATATCTCAACCACCCGTAAGCCTTGCTAGCCCAATCTCACTCCCAAATCCAGTAACCCAGCAACTTGTTCAGCTTGCACCCAAAGAGCCCTCAGCCTTTCTCTACTCCTGAGCCCTGACCAATTCACTTTGAACCCAAGCCATCCAGTAATTAATCAGCCCAAGCCCACAAAAACCCAAATTCACCTTTGCCTGAAAAAAGAACAGGTTGTTTCTTTACTTTGGCTTAATTCTCTGTTTTCTAAATTAACATTAATTTATTTTGGCGTGCTTAGATTCTAGACATGTTTGGTTGCTTTAGCTTTGGAGCCCAACTTGTCAGACCCTACTTCCCAACTAGTACACCAAAAACTATAATGTTTTGAGAGCACAAAAGCCCAACTTACTACCTTGACCTCGAAATGAACCATCATCATCTTAAAGATGATATGAGTCATGGATACTACATTAGGAATGCTCACAATATAATAGAGGGTAGGTTCCTCATACAGGTCATATTAGGCATTGGAATTACTCTTCCCCCAGGAACCATACCTCTTCCACAAACCATAAGTTAAGGCTAGGTCTTCTTTCACCTACTTTGTTCACCCTTAAATGCTAAGTCATAACCACAATTTTCAAACTTTAGAGATTTTGGTCACTTGATTATTAGCTGTCCACTATTAACTTTCATTATTGGGCACAGTAAAAAAGTAAATAAGCAAGTAATGGAATAAAAGGAATATCTGATCATTAACTAAAACAAGCATGAGCATGAGGTAATGGGAGAAACCTTATAAAAGTTGAAGAAGTTCCTAAGCATGTTCAGAAAGAAGCCTGTCAAGTACTTGAAGAATCACATGATGTTTTTGCTAAGGAATCCTAGAATCAGCTTTCCCCTTTGCCTAAGATCAACATCCCATAGATTTCATCTCATGAGTGATCCTTCCTACTTTACCTCACCATAGAAGGAAACTCATTGAACATTTTGAGTTAGATAAAGCAATCAACAAACTATGAGCTATAACACAACAATTTCTTCTTGAAGACATCATTATATATGAAGATCATCTATTCCTCTGAACCAACCTTTTGTTGACCTATTCATTGAACCTACTCCAGATTCTGAGCTCGTCCCATCATACTTTTGTTATGCACACAAATATAAAATTGACATTATTTTAGGTGAATAGGTTAATTTTTACCAGGGATGGATAAAAACATTGTCTTGTTCATTAGGTGAATTTCTCAAATTTAACCTACACTTGGGAGTCCTAAAGAGGAATTGCTGTTTGACCATGCCCTACTGGAGTTAAACAGGAGCCAACAGGATCAACTACAGCAACAAAGTCTTCCCACTTTGAGCGAGTTGGTCTTGACAATAATCCTCGACTACATGGCACACGAGTCAACAGAAAACTCACTCAAGGATGAGTTTTTTTTTTTTTTTAAACAAGGGGAGAATGATGAGAAATTAGTATTATTACATTTTAATATTTGACATTAGGATATTTAGAATTTAAATTTAAATTTTAAGATTGGATTTTAGCCTATAAATAGGCCTATGACACAATCAACAATTAACTCTTTTGATTATATTGAATCCAACGATTATTTTCTCTCTCTCTCAGCTTTTGCATCTTCTCTTCGTAATCTCTTCAATATTCAGTTATCCTTTTTCTGTTCCACATCATTTGTCTAGAAAATAGAGTAATTATACTCAGAAAAAAACTTTCACCTGTGTGATGATAAACAGGGGAGGCTGCACCAGATTGAGCAGAGAAAGATGTAGCAAAAGAGCGCGCAGCATTGTCAGGAAGATTTGAAGCCGACCCATTCAAAGATGACTGCATAAAAAAGTAAGATAAATACAACAACAAAGAAGCTGGAGATGCAACAAGAATATACATGTGGCAGATAAGTTGTGTCACTCATGGCATTGATCATCATTAACGTTAGGCAATCACAAAACCCACAGCTAAGAATGCAGGACTTAGTGAGAAAAACATAGGAAGCACGTGCACTAATTTATATGGTGAATGTCAAACAGCTATTGTATCTCCACAATATCATAAAATGTATATCACTAAATTATTTCCAATCCCCTTCATGAATGGCTATATCTTATAGAGAGCAATAAAAAAGCATAAATCTAGTACAAGCATCTCAACAAAAAAAAAAAAAAAACAGAGGATAAATTCAACTTCCAGACCATAGAATTAAGCAATAAGAAATGGGTAAGAAATGGGCACACTACAAGTTCAATGAAAGACACCATGGATGGACAAATTAATTGTAAAGAGACACTGAAAGAGAAAATATCTGAAAGTATCACAGACATTGCAAAACTTCCCATAATATGATCGTGCAAATCAACAAACAAATGCAAGGATGTAAATTGGTATACAAAATTCATTCATAATTTTCAAGACCCTAATATACTGGGAGATAAAAGGAGAATGACAAATTTTGATTGATATGCTCAGAAATACTATATATTTATTCAACAACACAAACATCCTGAAGATCAAACAATCACATGGCAAGACACATCTATTATGTACAAAGAGTTTATGCAAAGAGGGACAATACATTAAGTAACCCTGACATTGCAGAAATGTCAGAAGGTCATGCAGCAAAGTTTTCTTGCCGAACAGCTGCTTTTCCTGTCTACAGATTGAATTGACAAAAAAATCTGAGATTTGAAGCTTTTCTCTGTTTAACTGAACTAGAATCTGAAAAGGACAAAATGATTGGGTCAGCCAGTTAAGATAATAATTAAATCTGGAAGTACAGACACAACCATAGGCTGGGGGTAAAGAACCAAGCCATGCAGAAGAATACAAGTGAAAAGGAGCAACTTAGCATAAACTAGCATTCCCCAACCTCAAGTACTCGATAGTTCTGCAATTCTTAATTAGCATAAAAGCAAACACCATGGTACAACAAGTACAATGCAGTACTTCAGTTTTCAAATTACAATGGATGTAGCACTAGCACCAACACTTACAGTGTTTAATCATTCTCTCAATTCATTGCTTTCAATACTACAACTAATATGCAAGTTTCCTACTCATTTGAAAATCATGTGTCTTACTTCCCTTTATTGCATCATAAGTTGATGGTGGTACCAAAAACGTTATTTAGAGTGGAAGAGAAAGCAAAGCTTCTGTGTGTTCACAAATCAATTTTTTTAAGATGTGTGTTTGGATACCATGTGTATTACTATATATACCAACAAAATAGAAGTCCCCTGCAGCAGCATGTGAGATAATTGACACCAGTGGCAGGAATGTGTATCTTCACAAATTTATGAAAATCAAAATTTACAAGAATAATCTTTAAACCAAAGTAGAAAATACCATGACACCCAGAGTGGTTAACACATGCAGGAATTTTCAATGCACTACAAAATCATCGTCCAGCAAAATCTGCTTTTAACAAAACTAGTTGAAGGAGGACCAAAAATGCAGATGCAACATTAACGCAGATGCAACACTGACTCTAAAAAGTGACATACAAAGCCTGTTCAAACAAAAAATGGCTATGGAAAGAAAAAATTAAAATTTGCATTTTTTTCATGGTTAAATGTTAGCATACCTTGAAATAACTATTATTGTAAACTCATCTACAGATATGTTCACAACCAAATGGAGAAATTAAATGATAAAAGTAACATATTCAACTTACAGAATTACTTGTGTATGCTTTAACCAAATTCAAGTCTACTAATACCACAAATAATGGCATTAGATTGTTATTAATATCGTATCAAATAAAATACTGGTTTTGTTATTGGCATGATACCAATACTGGTATAGGTATTGGACGATATTGAATACCATTTCAGATATATCGCTTTAACAATTTAATAACATAAGCAACATACCAAGCCTTTATCCCACTAACAATTCAATAATATAGGCCATAAATATATGTATAATTATAATAAAAATTTTCATGCATGCGAGATACCGCTTAGGTGTTATAATGGCCTTAAAAGAGATATGATCCTAGACAAAGATGATTGGAGAACTGAAATCCGTATAACAGAACCCAACTAGTGAGATTAAGACTTGAAATGTTGTTGCTATTAATGAAATTATGCAAGTACAATTTGAAAAAAATTATTTTGAAATATCATATCATTTCCATAAGGGTAATGCCGAAATGCCATTCAGATAAAAAGTTTAGTGGAAAACGTTTAGCAGCACGATATAATTATGATATTTAATTCAGAGGAGAGAGGATGGCTTCCTCTCTGCTCAGTCTTTCTGCTTCTTTCTGAGGAGGATGGTTGGTCAGAAACAAGCATAGCCTCAACTTTTCAACCAAAACAGAAATTTGAGCAGATAAATTTTCAAAAATCTTAAAACCCACAAAAGTAAACAATTAAATCATCCAGAGCACAGAATGACGGAAAGAAGCGGAAAGTTAAGCACACGCTGAAATCTAAAACCAAAAATCACTAAAACAAGGTTACAGAGAAGATGAGGGAACCGAAACCTTCTTCGGCTGCGACGAATCTGAGCCGTTCTTGGACTTTTGTCTTCGTTTGCCTGAGCAAACAGTACAGGAAAAAAATAGGGTTACATTTTGATAGGAGAGAAAATAAACCTCAGGCTGACTTCAACAGCCAACATAGGCGAGGAATGGAAGACGGGAGATGATAAAAGAGCCGAAAGGGCCAGTCGCCGGAGGGACTTACCGTCGCCAAAGCCGGCTCTAGGAAGAGATCTCTATGATCTCGGCGCTCGAGGAGTGAGTTGAGGGACTGGAGTCGTGGACCTGCTATTCGTGAATTCGGTTCTTAGTCTCAGATACGCCGTCGTGGAGTCGTGCTCGTGAACCTTCCAAAACACTCAAGAGTCTCAGCCTCTCAGGCAACCCATCGTTGGTTCTCAGCCAGTTCGCCGATTTGCCTTCTGGTTTGAGCCCTAGATTTGGATTTTTAGAATGGAAGAGAAGAAGCACACGACAGGATTGGACGGAAACAGAATGCCCGAGGTGGGACGGGTCTGGACGCCGTGGGCATGTTATATACAAAGGGCATATATGTAATTTAATTATCATTTGGTTGAGCCGGAGCTGGTCCAGACATGTTTTTATTAAACTATTAATTATGAAAAAAAATTAGGATAAATATCTCTCATATTTCTTATGGTATTGATTATTTTGTTCAGATATGTTCTGTAATTTGTTTCAGGCAAAGGTTTTTTATGCTTTATTCTTTATTATCAAGATATCTCTTTCATTATTAGGGAAATTATTTAAATTAAAAATAAAAATAAAAAAATATTTTTAAAAATGGCAATTCATCGTTGCCGATGAATTCTTAGATCGGAAAATCTATCACACCAATGAGTAGTCTATCAAAAGGACCAATCGTACAAATAGAGTATCTAACCAATTAATAATCTATCAAAAGGACCAATCGTATAAATATAGAATCTATCCATAAAATCTATCGTGATTGGTTGTTTGCTTAACAAATTTTCGGTACCAATGAGTTGTTTACTCGTGCAACCATCGCAAATGGTGGATTTCTTTTTTTATGTCTTTTATTTTTTATTAATTTTACCTTAATTTTCATATAAATAATGTCATTAGTAATAAAATATATATATAAATATTTTAGACTAATAATATATTGAGAAATGTTATACTTACAAATAAATTTAATAATAAAATTTTTACAAATTAACGTGACACACAAATTTATAATAATTTCATCTAAATTTATATTAACTTTATTTAAAATTAACAATAGTTAATAATAATAAGTTATGTATATCACACTAATTTATAAAAAATATTTATTAAATTTATTCATAAATATAAATTTCCCAAACAAATTACATAGATTGTTGGGGGTAAAATGCTCGAAAGACATAAATAAAGCATACAAGGGAAGTCAGCCAATTTTTTTTTTTTTTTTTTATCATCTCCATTGAGTGCTAAGGTAGAATATTGTACATTAAGGGCATATATGTAATTTACTAATATTTAGGCGAGTATGCTACCAATCCAGCATAATATGATTGTCCCATATCTATTAAACAGGCATGAAATATTTTTCACGGTAAATTGGCTCACATTCCATGTGTTTTGGTCTTTTTACTCAAAGAGAGGTTGTCTGGCTTGTTAGTTTCATTTAAGAGTGTGTTTGATTGCAATGGTGGAATTTGAATGGAAAGAAAATAAATTATAGGGAATTGAATTCTAGAAAAAATGAATTTCTGGAAATTGAAAATTTAAACTGTTTGATTGGTATAATTTTTTACATAGAAAATAATGTTATTTTCTATTTTTTGGTGTTTGATTGGTAATATTTTTCATAGAATTGGATAATTTTCCTGACATTTCGTATTTGATAGGCATTATTTTTCATGGAAAATGTGTCATAACACATTTTTCATGGAATTCAATGATGAAAATGTATTAAAAAATATTAAATCTTGTACAAAAAAATTAAAATAATAACGTATTTTAAATAAATTAAATTATTTTCTCAAAAAATGAAACTACAAAATTAATTTTTTTTGTTTTCTAAAGAAATAATTTATATATAATTTTTGACATATTCACTTTTTATACATATATTTATATATTTATATTTATTAAATAACTATCCCAAATTTATATATTTATATTTATTAATTATTAAATTTTTAATATATTCACTTTTTATACATATATTTATATATTTATATTTATTAAATAACCACCCCAAACCAAACCAGCGGCCGCCCACCTCCATTTTTCCAATTGCCAGGAAAATTCCATCTCCTCCCCCAAGGAATTTGATTTTCTTGATTTGAAGGAAAATGGCATCATGTGACCATTAATAGGAAAATGAGTTCCCTGAAAAAAAAATGTTATCAAACAATGCAAAAGTTGGAAAATGGGTGGAAAAATTACTTTTTACTTAGAAAATTTGAGCTATCAAACGCGCCCTAAATGTTTTTAAGCTTTTCTTTTATTAGGATGATACTTTTGCCGTTAATGATGTTAATTAAATTAAATTTTAATTTAAAACAAAAAAGTCATGTATAAATTAAATATAAAAATAAAAACAAAAAAAACTAAATACTCGTCGCCACCAATGGATGGGAAACCCCATCACCCTGATGGGTTGTTTACCCCGTGAAATTTTTCACAAACCAATTGTTTAAGGTAGGTTTCTCACTTATTTTTTTTATATTTTTAAATCAAAAATAAGTTAATTAAATTAAATTTATCCCATCGTCTACTCTTACTTGCACCAATGAGTTATCTACTCAAGATAAGAGTGTTTAATCGATCTGAATCTCCTTTAGAGTGAATCAAACTAAACTAGAGAAATTAAAAATTTAGGGTTGCAATTGAGTCGAGCGTCATTGAGCTTAGACTCAACTCGAAAAGTAAGTGTATGAGCTTAAACTCGGCTTAGGCTCAGCTCGTCAAGAAGCTTAGCATGGGCCCAGGCTTGATCATCCACGTAGGTACGGAGGTTGCACGCTAGTCATCAAAGAAGATAAACAATGTTGTGACCGTCCCCCACTAAATCTAATATGATTCCCATCGTCATCATTGCCAGTGTGGAAGGAAAAGAAAATAAAAAGCTAGTGAAGAGACAAAGAAGTCCAGGTTGAGGTAGAAGAAAGAGCGAGGCGAAGGCATAGATAGTTGTTGCTTACTAGAGAAGAATAAGAAGAACAAGCGACGAAAAGACGAGGCGAATGTGCTAGAGGTAAGGGTACCTTACAAATGTTTCAAAGGCTTCGTTTATCCTCAATGACAGTGGCTTGAAGAACAAACTGGATATTTCAAATGCTTCAGTAATGCGCCTTACTTGTTGTGAGGGTTCTAGTGAGGTTATCACCTAAGGTTTCGACGATGTTGTTAACTGCTAAGTCAACAAGGAATTAGTAAAGGGAGGGGAAGAAAGACGAATAGGAGAAGAAGAATTAGGGCTTCTTGGAAAACACCCACACCTCCACAAAATCTAATTTATTTAACCTCGATATGATATAATGATATATATAGGCTAAAGAAATATTCAGCTCCCTCACTTTTTGTTCTTTAACCAATTGGGCCCTTAAACTTGAAAGATGACCTATTTGTCCTACCAAGTCCTAACTTCTAATTTTGAGTCTATTAGACATCCTAACTTTTAATTTAGACCCATCAACCTTCTCATAATTCAATCAACAATGTGTGTGGAATGTCCCACAATTGAGGAGCGTAAGAGATGAAATAGATCTTTACAATTGCCAATTTTTCCCCCACATTGTATCTCAATTTACAAAATTAACTTCCTCTTCATCTGGGCAACTTGCTTATTAATGGAGAACAAATGGCTGGATAGGCTGCGATTGATGGCGACAAAGGACAAACAACGGGCGAGTATGAGGCCCAAAGGACTGGCAATGCGAGATCGACTGATGACGAGAGGGCAACTGATAGTCACTAGTGACTAGCAGATGTGACAGAGGCAAAACTTGACCGAACAAAATAGAGGTGATTGGTAGGGAAAGAGGCGATTGGTGACAGGGGCGGTGTAACAGCGAACTACGATGGCAATGAGGAAACGACTAGCGAAAGGGCAAATGGCGAGGCAGCTGTTGCAACAATTAGAGAAGACGAAGCGTCACCCAAATTTGGCTTGTTAAGCTCAATGGTAAGTAAATAAGATTTTGATGATAACAAAAATATTTTTTATAATATAAATGTATTTATTTCTCATATAAAAAGTAAATTTATTTTGAATTAAAAGTGAATGCAAAGACTAATTTTATTTTGAATTAAAGATGGATTGTTTTTAGACATGTTTCCTTGTTTTTTATCATTTATATTTCAAAAGTTTATGTTTAAATTTCCATATATTGATAAATGCATTTCTTACTCATGCATTTAGTAAATTTATTTTAAATTAAAGGATAGTTGTTTTAAGACATATTTTTTTCTTACTCATGCAAAAAATAAATTTATTTTGAATTAAAAGAGAATTACTTTTAGATATGTTTTCTTGTTTTAATCATTTATACCTCAAAAGTTTATATTTGAATTTTCAAATATTGAATTAAAGGATAATTATTTTTAGACATATTTTCTCTTACTTATGCAAAAAATAAATTTGTTTGAATTAAAAGATAATTATTTTTAGACATATTTACTTGTTTTAATCATTTATGTCTCAAAAACTTATATTTGAATTTTCAAATATTGATTTCTCATGCAAAAAGTAGATTTATTTTGAATTAAAAGTGAGACGTGTTTTCTTATAGTTTGAGAAAGCTTAAACATTTTTTGAATTTTAAACTTCACATTAACTTTTTCTTTAATGTCTAGTGTGTTTGGAAGATGTATATATATAAGGTAAGTATGGATACTCAAGGTGGAGAACAAACTTGATAGAGCATTCAAATAAGAATGAGAATATTCGAAGTGTTGGAAGTGTGCTGGCTGGTGGAATTCTCAATTGTTGGTGACTTATTTGTAATTGTCTCTAGTTGTAAGTTTATTATTTTTACTCACTTGTTGTGTGAAGAGATTATATTTGCTAGTCGTGTGCTAGCAGTTCTTGCTTAGACAAGAGATTGTATGTGTAAAGATAAAAAAAAAAAAAAAAACTAAATTAATTAATTTAATTAAATTATATATATAATAACTAATTTAAAAAAAAGAAAATATAAAAAGAAAAGGGGGAGGCGCTCGGCAGCCCCCCCCCCCCAAAAAAAAAATCAGAATTTCTCTCTCTTTTATTCTCTCTTGCTCCCTCTCGAATTTCCTTCGATTTCAAATAATCGAACCGTTCGATCGTCGATCCGACTTCGTTTTCACCGTTAAAGTGCCCCCGATCTACAAGGAGGTAAGTGCTTTGGCTTCATCTTTTCTGTTTTGCTGCTTGTTTTTGTGGAATGTGGGTTGAGGCGCGATGGGGCTTGTTGGCCGAATGTTTGAGGTTAGATCTACGAAGATCCAACCGTTGGATTTTTGTGATTCTTGGATATGATGGTCGGTTTGCTTAAGAGGGTTGGGTGACGGTCTTGGATCGCTGGAAATCGTCGACCACGGTGGCCGGCGACGTTGGCAGTATTTGTCCCATTTTGGCCGAGAGTTTGACTCTAGATCTATAAAGATCTAACCGTCCGATCTTTCTCATTTTTGGGTATGTTACTCTCCTTGGTGTTGTGCACCTCGGGGTAGTCTCCGATCGTCGAAAAAATGGCCGGCGGCCAGCGAACGACAATGGCCAGATTTCGCCTCTATTTTGGCCGAAAATTAATTTCAGATCTATCAAGATCTGACCGTCCGATGGGTTTCATTTTAATATATGTTGTTATTCGTGGCGAGGGCTTCGTATTGGTATATTGGTCGGCCGTTTTTGGCCAGCCGGCGGCGGCAGTTTGATGGCAAGAAAGAAAGAAAAGAAAAGAAAAGAAAAAAAAGAATAAAAGGAAAGAAAATAAAAAAATAAATAAAATATAGGGAAAAAGGAAATAAGGGCTTTTGGGGTTGGGCACGTCAGGTTAGGTTTTGGACTAGGATGGCAGGGCTCGATTGGGTTTTATGATGGCCCAATTTGTTGGGCATGACTGACCCAGTTGTGGCAGCCCTTGGGCTACCCACTCGGCTTGTTCTCCCTTGTCGCTTGTCCGTGGACCTAGGATGACTTGGTTAGGTTGGTCTTACTCAGGATATCGAGGCTGGTCTAATTTGGGTTCTCTTTAGGTCTCCTAGAATTGGCGATATGATTGGCGAGTCATTTTGTTGATCGGAGTTCTAAGGACAAAGCCCTATTAGATGACTCGAGACCGAGTGAGACTGACCCCGAGTGAGTTCTAGGCTAGCCTATGATGATAACGTGGGTTTATTTCGAATCTTGATTTCTAATGGATTCCTTTTATTTTGAGGCTAGAATATTGCAATTTATCCCTTTTAAACCATTTATTAAATTATTAATTAATTATTAAGTTTTTAAGAAAATTTATCAATTTAGTTATAAATATATATATATGTATGTATTTTTGATAAATGAGGAATTTAGATAAAAATATATATATTATCTATATTAAAAGAAAATTACTTTATGGGTAAATATATATATATATTATGATATTGCAGCCTATAAGTAGGTGTGTAATTCCACTATACACTTCTGCGTAGCATGCAAAGCAAGGCATGATGACGTAGTCGATGGCTTAGCTCGACGAATTCCATGACGCCAGATGTGAATATTGCGCGGGCCAAGATATTAAATAATCAATTCAGGGTGTTAGGCCAGTTTCTACTAGTGTGTCCTCAAAATCAGTGCATGCATCTCATACAAAAGTATAGGAGACTTAGGTGGTTAGAGAACAACTTATGGGGGTTGTCTTTAGGCACCTATTTTTCCTATACTATGTTTTTCTTGAAACCTCAAATTATTTAAACTTATGGTTCATATTTCCACTGTTTATACTGTTATTATGTTATTATACTCATGATGATCATCCTAACATTTTATTGTATACTCTCCTAGTGGGCATGACATACCTTATACTCGCGAGTCCACAAGACTCACCTCGTTTTATTAAAAATATTTTCAGGGAATTCTCCTTTTGATTATTGGTCCAGCAGATCTTCTGGTATGATATCATACCCTCTTTTGATTTCGGATGTATTATAGGATGCTCTGTGGAGACATACACGTGTTGTAGAGTCTGATGTTTTGTCTTTTATTTTTGTTGGCGCATAATTGTGCCAAGGGCCCGAGGTACAAGAACAAATATGTATTTATGACAGCAGTGTGATAGATATTTTGTACAGCTGCTGTATATGGAATACTGAGATATTATGTTAGAAGGTGAATTGGTATTTTATTCATGTTCTATATCTTGTCAGTAGTATTGTCTTATTCAAATCGAGCTAGAGAAGAGGCTTACTAGTCCATTGTGGGGCCGCTGGGCCTAGGGATTAGTGCCGGTCATGACGTATCAAATTTCGGGTCGTGACAGTATGTTGGTTCTAACTCCAATAAAAAGCTAGTGTTGATTATCCCTAGTGAAACCTCAAGCTAAGTCTTGAGAGAGAGGATTAAGCTCTTTAGAGTCAAATCTCTATAAATTTCTCTTGTTTTGTGTGATTGTGTGATTTTATTGATTTCAATCATACTACAATCATCACATATTAAGATCACAAAGTTAAAGAGTTTTCAAAAGACCTAAAATTATTATTTTTTGAAAAATCTAATTCACTCCCTCTTCGGTATTTTTCTGGGCAACATGGCTGAAGAAGACAAACATACACAGTTATGGTGGCAATGACGGCTAATTGTGGTGGGGTTGATGGTGACTGTGAGCGTGGACAACGACGATGATAACAGCGACTAGTGGCAGAGAAGTCAGAGCACGAGTATGGCACGTAGAGAATGAGGGTACAATGAATCCTAAATTGTAACTTGAGGGACACAATAGGTCATTTTCTAAGTTGAAGTGCACAACTGGTTAAATGAGAAAAGTACAAGGGGCAAGAAGTGTCTTTAGCCTATATATATATGTATATGTAATTACTTATGTTAAATAATATAGGCGTAAGACACTTTGTGCCCCTGAACTTTGAGGGGGACCTATCATGCCCCTCAAGTTTCATTTTTGGTCCAATCTTACACCTTAAAATCCAAATGCGTGCGCATGAGATACATTTACATTGCCAGTGGCCCGCCGACAAGGGATAGAGGAGGTGGGTCGTTGGTGAGAAATAGGGAAGGAAACAAAGAGGGAGGGAGGTGAAAACAAAGGTTGTCGTCAAGGGAAAGGGGAGGAACAATGATCGTTGGTGAGAAAATTGAGAGGAAACAACAATCGATGGCGAGGAAAGAGATTGATCGATTGACCAATGGGTGGGTCAATCGGCCAAGGTGAAAGTCATAATGGGTGGGTCACTGATGACAGCTAACAATCCGCGAAACCAAATCAACGACGAGGCGAGGTTGGTTCAAACGGAGCAATGAGATAGGTCAATAGTTGCGGTGTAATGGGAAGTGTTGAGTGGTCAGCCAACGATAATGGTCGCAATGCAAGAGCGTTGAGCAATCGACGATGGCAGTTGGTCGAGCAAGGACCAGATGTGGTTGGCCATGAGAAAGAATGAGCTAACGACAATAGTGGTTGAACGATGAATAAAGACCGCAATGGTGGTTGAATGGCAGTTGACGATGACCACCCCATAAGCTAAAATCGACGACAATGAAGAAGACCTAAGTCGACGGTGGCATACGCAATAGTGGTCACTGATGACGTGGGCAAGCAACCCATTGCCTTCATCGTCGGTGACTTCTGTTTCTTCCCTTCTCCCTATTTGTTTCCTCTTCATCTTTTACCGATGACCCACATCTCCTTACCAGTGTCAAATTTAACCGTTTAAGAGACCCATTTAATCGCTTACCTTCCTTAACCACGTGTGATTTCACACATGGTGTTGATTAGACAATAAGATGCATGATAGATTCAAATTTCAGACTTCAAGTATGTAATAGGTTCCAATTTAGAACTTGGGCGCACAATAGGTCCCTCTCAAAGTTTAAGGGCACAAATGGTTAAAAGCCTCAAGTTTAGGGACACAAATGTGTCTTATGCCAATAATATATTATTAATATATATATTATCTAATCATAAAATATTATATTTATAAAATTATGAATAAATTTATTAATGTATTTATAAATGAATATGTTCACAAGGTAATCGCGAATTTAAATTTGGGCTTGCTCACAAGCCACTAATCAATTCAGTTAGCAAGCTAACAAGTTGAGCTTTACTAAACTCAAGCTCGGCTCATTTATAAATCGAGTTTCAAAATTAAGGTTAATATCAGTTTGTTTATCTTAACGAATAAACTCTAACGAGATTTTATCGAGCTACTCATGAACGGCTCAACCTATTTATGATCTTATAAAAACTATTGGACTAGATCAGATAAAGGAAAGATCAACTCAAATTGAACCAGTTCGATCCTAATCAATCTTTCTCTTTTTTAGAGTCATAGTTTGAATCACTCACACAGACACAACCCAATCATCAATAGCCACATGGGGTGGGGGGAACTAGGGCAATGAAAAAAACTCAAGGAGGGTTTTGATGTTTTCTTACTTTTAATTTTAGATTTGAGTGTATTACTATTATGTAATGTATAATTTATATAATGTAAGATTGTATTATAAAACAAGCACAAGTCTAATAAAGTATATACTTGCTCCCAGAGTATAGGTCGAGTGGTTAGATGAGTAATATGTCAATATCAATTTGATAGATTGTGAGTTCGATTCTCGCCCTACAATTTATCTCCCTTGACGTAATCGAGGGCATGGTCATCGAAAGCTATGCAAGAATGATCATTTCAAATATATACTGACTTTGGACCGGAATTTGGACACCTCTACTCATCATGGAGCAAATGACTTATGGTGGTTTTTTTTCCTTTTTATTTTTTATTAAATTTAAATTAACTTCCATTTAATTAAAGTTATTTTTAATAGATGTAGTATTTTGATAATAAAGAGAAAGAACAACTTAAGGGTGAATAAAAAAAAATAATCAAAGTGATGAAACCAAATTGACCTAATCGTTAAATTATCAAATTACAAAAAAAAAAAAAAATGATTTGTGACGTGGCATTACCTAAAATTACAAGAATACCCCTACGCGCTAGTGGGCTCGTTCGTCACATGGATTACCCGAGAGGCTGACACGTGGCAAGTCAACAATCTTGTGCGGAGTCCGAAAGATCCGGGCCGCTCCTCATCAGGTATAAAGGTTCTACAGCTCTTACATTTATTACGACTGACATTTATTCTACTGATTTGAGCGTCGAAATCCACCCCGGGGACCCTAGCCTCGCCATTCCGTTGTCTTGCAAGTCCTACCATCGAGGTCCGACATTGCCAAGTCTGAGGTCCGATTCCCGAGGTCCATTCGCAGAGGTGACACGTGGTGGTCGGTCCCAAAAACCATCATCATTTGGCGCCCACCGTGGGGCCGACGTCCAGACTCGCCAGCCTCTTCTTCCCCTACCTCACGCTTCGGACTTCAACTCCTCACCTCGGATCTCGGTCTTTCCACAAGTGTCAACGACTTTCACTTCTTGTCATAACAAACTACATGGCTCCTAAAAGAAATGTGACTCATAGCCAGGCGGGTGCCAATTTAGAGGCCCCACCGCAAGGGGAGAATCCACCACCTCCGGCCAATCCAATGCCGGAGGATCGACTCACCAGGCTGGAGAATCAAGTCCAACAGTTAACCGAATTGTTGACTGGTTATTTACACCAGAATGAACAACATCGTCCGCACAGGGCAGAGCACCAGTCACCTCCTCCTACTCGGGAGCCTCGTCAATCCCGCCAGTCGGGCCAGAAAATCCACCCCTCTGAGGTGGCAGGATCTACTTCTTCCTCCTCATGAGAAGGAGGGACTTCGCAGGAGAGGCGATTGCGTTTCCTAGAGAGGCAAGTCCAAGAACTCAAAAAAGAAAAAGAAGAGCTGCCCCACCTTGGCTTTAACCAACCCTTGAGCAAGGGTATCATGTCGGAGGTCCCACCAGAAAGGTTTTGTATCCCATTCATTAACTCTATGACGGAAGCACAGACCCCTATGATCACGTAGAACTTTTCTCCTCTCATATGCTGGTGCAATCGGGGTTTGACGCAATGTGGTGTCGGGCATTTTCAGTTACTTTGGGAGGTCATGCCCGAACTTGGTACTCCTGCCTTCCCCATCGTTCCATCAACAACTGGGAAGAGCTAAAGACTTGCTTCCTAGCCCATTACGCTCCCTTGAAGCGCCACCGGAAGTCTTCCATGGCTCTGGTGAACATCAAGCAAAACCAGGGTGAATCCCTAAGGGATTTCGTGGCTAGATTCAATGAGGAGGCGTTGAGTATTGACGAGTTCGATCAACGGATCGCAATGGTGGCTCTCCAGAATGGCTTGAGGGCTGGACCATTCGCTCAGTCCTTGACTAAGACTCTACCTCGTACTTTCACAGAAGCCCTTACCTGGGCTAACAAGTACATCAATGCTGAAGAGGTGATGAAGGTGAAAAGGGCTAAACAGCCTGACAAGAAAGAAAGAGAAAAGGAAAAGAAAAGGCCAATGATGGAACAGAAGACAGACTATCGCCCCTCTCGAACCCAGGATCGCCTGGGCTTTGGGGGTGCCCATGGCAGCCCGGTAAGTTATACTCCCCTCAACGCCAGTCGAGCAGAGATTTTACTGGTATTAGAGGATAAGGATTATCTGCGGCGTCCTCCACCGCTAGGGTCTCCACCCAACACTTGAAGCAAAAGGAAGTATTGTCATTTCCACCGCGACCATGGTCATGTTACAGAGGACTGCATCCAGTTAAAAGAAGAGATTCAGGAGCTTATCAACCAGGGTTACCTCTGAGATTTCGTTGGCCAAGAAGGTATGAGTTTGGGTAGAGTTGAGTTCAAGTCGGATAATAGGAGAAGGTCTCCTACTCGGGATCGCTTCCGAGAGTGAAGTTGGACACCGTCCCGAAGAGAAGGAAAATAGCCCGTTGGGGATGGATGAGCTCCGAGACCGTACCGGGTGATAGAATCCTTAAGTCCGGGGGCATATCGACTAGAAGACATGGAAAGCAAGTTCTTGAAGCATACCTGGAATGTCCAAAACTTAAGGAAGTTTTTTCAATGAGGAGAGGAATTCCTCGAACCTCTTTGTACTCTTTTTTTTTTACGACTAATGGCAAGACTTCGGATTCTCTCCATTTAATAGCAATCCCACGAAGCCTAACACTTCGCCAAAGAAAAATTCAAGGGTTATGAGCCCTAGGCCGTCCCCAAAGGTGGACTAATAGTCACGAAAAAACTTATCCGAGGGTCATAAGCCCTAGGCTGTCCCCAAAGGTGAACTAATGGCCACGGAAAAACTCATCCGAGGGTCAAGAGCCCTAGGCCGTCCACAAGCCGAAGATGGACTAATGGCCACGGAAAAACTCTAGCCCAACACCCTCCTCCGAGAGGGAGTGGCTAAAATCCAAGGGTCACGAGCCCTAAGCCGTCCTCAAAAGTGGACTAATGGCCATGAAAAAACTCTAGCCCAACACCCTCCTCCGCGAGGGAGTGGCTAAAATCCAAGGGTCACGAGCCCTAGGCCGTCCTCAAAAGTGGACTAATGGCCACGGAAGAAACTCAACACCCTCCTTCGCGTGGGAGTGGCGACAATCCAAAGGTCAAGTGCCCTAGGCCGTCCCTAAGACAAAGAGGGACTAATGGCCGGAAGAAACTCAACACCCTCATTCGCATGGGAGTAGCGACAATCCAAGAGTCAAGTGCTCTAGGCCGTCCACAAGCCAAAGATGGACTAATGGCCGGAAGAAACTCAACCCTCTTTCGCGTGGGAGTGGCGACAATCCAATGGTCAATGCTCTAGGCCGTCCACAAGCCAAAGATGGACTAATGGCCGGAAGAAACTTAACACCCTCTTTCGCGTGGGAGTGGCGACGATCCAAGGGTCAAGAGCCCTAAGCTATCCCCAAGACGAGGGTGGACTAGTGGCTGGAAGAAAATCAACACCCTCACGGAAATAGCTAAAATCTAAGGGTCAAGAGCCCTAACTCATTCTCGAATTAAAGGAATGTAGAAGGTTAGAGAAGGAAAACCACAGTTGGACACAAACCAAATGGAGCTCAATAGGTGCGACCTACCTTGAAAAATCTCGAGCCACACCTGCGACAAAGAAAAACCAAAGAAACGAGTTAGTCAAGTCAATGCTTATTTTGTTATTATTAACAAGAAAAAAATAAAAAATACATATATATATATATATATTTATATATATTAAAAAAAAGGGGCAAAAGTGCTAAGGGTCAGCCATGGTCAACCCAATATGGGCCCATATATATATATATATATTTCTAAAAAAAAGGGGGGGGCGCCCAAGGGGCTCCCCAGGGGAGCTCGGCCATGGCCGAGCCGCGGTCGAGGTCGAGCTCTGGCCAAGCCTCGGCTTGGTCAGGCCAACCTCGGCCATGGCGGAGGCTGCTTGGCCAGGCTAGTGGAGAAGAAGCTTTTAAAAAAAAAAGAAAGAAAGAAAGATAAAAGCAAAAAATAATAAAATAAAATAAAAATAATATAAATAGAAAAAGCAAAAGAATAAAAAAAAAGAGAAGAGAGGAAAAAACTAACCTCAAAAGTTTGGGATTTAGTTGTCTCATACTTAGAAATACTCTTATGCATCTTGGGAAAAATTTACAGTCAAATAATCTCAAAAATTAAGCTACTCCTCGACCCAACGTGATTCTCAGCTCAGCTCAAGAAGTGGGGGGCAAGTGATGTGACATTACCTAAAATTACAAGAATACCCCTACGCGCTAGTGGCCTCGTTCACCACATGGATTACCCGAGAGGCTGACACGTGGCAAGTCAATAATCTTGTGCGGAGTCCGAAAGATCCGGGCCGCTCCTCATCAGGTATAAAGGTTCTACAGCTCTTACATTTATTACGACTGACATTTATTCTACTGATTTGAGCGTTGGAGTCCACCCTGGGGGACCCTAGCCCAGCCACTCCGTTGTCTTGCAGGTCCTATCACCGAGGTCCGACATCGCCAAGTCCGAGGTTCGATTCCTGAGGTCTATTCGCAGAGGTGGCACGTGGTGGTTGGTCTCAAAAACCATCATCAATTTGTTATGGTATTGTAATTTTAAAAATCACCTAAAATAATTTGTTTGGAGTTTGTTTGCTAAATTGACCGTCCATAGTTTAAATTTTTCATTTAATCACAAGACTATAAAATTTAGTTGATCGTGAAACAAAATAATAAATTCATAATTCTTGATTTGATAATTTTGAATAAAAAAATTGAAATAATCAAAATGTTATTGACTTTTTTACATCTCTTAACAAAAAATATGTATTGTTTTCCATTTTTCTTATTAGTTATTACTAATGGTTATAATTAAAATTATCTAAATTACTAAGTTGTAGTTTAGGTAGTTTTACATATATAATAGATTGGTTATCATTTAAAAGATAGACAAATTATAAGTAATGATTTGATTTAAATAACATATTCTAAATCCATCATTATACACCCCATTAAAAATATTGATGTGGTATGCCATTTCAAATCAAACAAACATATGTGCATTATATATAAATTAAAAAAAAAAGACCACCAGCCCAATATCAATAAAATTGATAAAAATGTAAAACATCCTTTACATTTTAGAAATGACAATATATTTTTTTTAACTTTATAATTCTAATTACATTTTTTATCATTGTTAAAATTGTTAATATGACATAAATACATTTGCATTTTCTCTTCCTCTCCCTTTATCCTAATCTTGTGTCGAACAAATTAATTAGAATTGCCCCCATGGATATGGTATAGTGATAAAGCACTTAAAGTTGGGGTTCAGTGTAGCGACTTTGAAAGTATAATTATTGCTAAAAAATAATATTTAGATGAAAAATAACAATAAGACTAAAAGATAAGTCTCATGTGGATTGCACCAATTGCCCAGTTCTAAGTGTGTATAGATTGTGTTCGTATTCGAATTTATTCAGGGATGCATCATGAGAAATGTCACCCGCCCCGATAATTAATTGAGTGAAGATTTGACACTCTAAGTAAATAAAAAAAAAAATTAAATTAGTGTATCAATATCATCATCTTTCTCTAATTCAACAATGGCTAAACCATTATTGAACTAAAGTGAAAGAGATGAACAAAAATCGATTTTTGGCTAATTCATTTTGCAAGGAGAAAGATGGATGGTGTGAGAAAATATGATGGAATTTTTGTCATATTAAAATTTATAATATCTTTAAAATAATAATAGATAAAATGTGTATCTAAAATTGTAAAGTCAAGAAAGATGTATGCATTTCTTCAATGTCAAAAATATGTTTATTTTTTATTAAATCTCAAGAACACCGATTGTAAATTAGTTGTTTCTATCGACGATAAAAGCAGCAAGGAGAATGAAAAAGAGGAAAAGAAAATGATTTCTGCATCTCACAAGTGCAACAAGGGACTCCTTTTAAAGGTGAAGAAAGGTGTAAATTGGGAAGAGGTAATAGGCGAAAGAAGATAATAAGTAGAAGACCAATTCAACAATTGGAGAAAATAAGAAGTAAAGGTAAAAGACATGGTCAACAACGACTTGGTCTGTCTGAAGACTAATTTAAAGGAGTTTCGGATAAGTTAAGAAAAAGAAAAAGAAAAAAAAAAAAAAACCAAACCAAGGGTTGCGATGTACAGTCTAGCTAGACTAGGGGGGAGGGGGCACAAATCGACAATTTTGGCTTGGATTGGGCCGTTCTCATGCTCACGGGACTCAACTTTCCAGTAGCTCTCATAAACTTAAGTAGAGTCGATATATATATAAAAATAACAAAAGCCTTCTATCCTACTAATGTAAGACAGACACTCTATGAACCATTTAAAATATTACATGTTTTACCACACTTACAGTATCGTTTCATCTGTACCGCGGTTTCATGGATATGAAGTCTATGATCAATTTATTTGTTTCTGATCAGAGCCCTTCAATTTCCATTCTTCTTCGTTTTGTCCACTAGTTTTGGGAAAACAGTTTATGCCAGCCAGAAGCATGGGTTTTTCTTTAAAATCTTTGTAAGTGTTCTATTCCATCCAGTCCATCAATTCATCATAAATCTCAAGTGTTGGAGATCTTAGAATTTTACATTGGAATCCGAGTATATCAGTCTTATGGGCTTTTTTCTAGGTATTCTCAAATCACTATTATCATAAACTGTGTTGAAGATGTAATTGTTCAACTGCAATCAAGCGATTTGCTCTCCAATGTCCTGATTATAAACATCTTGCATCACACATTTATATGTCTATAAATGGGTGAAAAAGAGGCAAAGGATAAACTGTAACATCAGCCTCCAACTACGACTAATGAGAGCAGAAGTTCAAAGAATGAACACCATCTCCATAAACACTATATATGTTAAGAAATCTGCGAGACTTCTAGACAACATTTTGAGTCTCTAAGACAAAATATAGGAATTGACACTATTTCTACATGCAGCGGCACACTTGATGATAGAGATATTGCTGTGAGGTTTAACGTTCAACGCTGATGGCTCAAGTCCCTGGCCACAAAATCAAATTCAAACCAAAGGGTTTATGCATTAATGACATTTACAAGCATCCCAGGTGCAATGGTGCTACTGTAGACTATTTCCCGAACCTGGACAAAATCATTGCTTGGTAAGACAAGTTACCCAACAAATATGAGCTTCCAGTACAAATAACCAAATGTTATAAATTGGCTGCAAATGAGAATCGGTGTCCGCGTCTACAAGTGAACAAAAGGCACTGTCAAACGCGAGTGTGATTGCGAGGCTATGAATGTGAAAGTGTTGAGCCGTGGATTGGACATTGGAGTCTTGAACGAGGTAAAAAGACGGTCATTCTTATCCATTACGGTCCTTCCCCGCAACACCGACAGCGATGGTCCACCTCTTTGGAGTATTGAACGAGATGTTGTTGTGAGGCTCAAGGACGGTCATTTATAGACGACGACAGCGATGTCTATAAATGGGTGTTATGCTTTTGCTCTAATAGATTTTTCGGCCTAGTAATCTGTTTGATGGATGCCAATAGCAGACACCCTTCTTGCTGAATATCATGAAAGAACAAACCTGCAAAACAAAATTAGAGTTGCCTAAGACATTCCTTGAAAGGGCCTTTTAAGCTTTAGTCAAGAAACGAAATTGGATAGTTTTTTTTAGTGAAAAAGTCAAGAAAAGTTGTCGTTCTTTTTTCTTATTAGATTTTTTATATTAATTTGTGGGTATATTGTTGGAGCTGTGCATTGTTTTGCCCATGTCTCAAAAAGGTGGGTTGGATGTTAGAGTGAGAGTTAATTCATGTGAACCCTTATCTATTAGGTTTAGATTCATGTGGTTCTTTATCTATCTATTAGGTTTAGTAGATGATGCGATGATGTTAGAGTTGACGTTAAAATTTATGTGATAAGATTTTTTAAATTTTCTCGTATTAATATTATTATATTTTTATAACTTAAAATAAAATATTTTTTTATTTCATGTGATGGAATATTAGATTAAATTGCAATATCAGGAATCAAGAAGCTTTGTATAGTTGGAGGACTAAAGAACAAAAACCATTCGAAAATCACGCATTAGTCTAATGCATTTATTTTTCTTATTTAAAGATTTGTGTCTTTGAGTAGTCCTTCCCATAAAAGATACCATTCATTTTGGTTAATCAATCAATCAATCAATGAAATGAAATACTTACCTGCTGCATTATATATATAAACACTAAACAGACAGACAATCAATCCAAGGTACCCCACGCCACGTTGCATGTAAATTATTACACAAGAGATTAATAGAAGCCCATGCTTCCTTTTAAAGTTTATGAAGGCGCTTAATTAATTAATTAATTATTATTTCTGATGAGACGTGTAATTCAAGCCACGAAAATAAGCTTTACATTTGGCCAAATGGACAAACCAATTGGACCGCCTTTACGTGCCGCTAGCAAAATTTTGGGGAGATGGTGAAGGTGTCAAAAGTGTCCAAGTTTTAATAATGTTGTCAAAAAGTAAATTAGATAGCGCTGGGAAGAGACTGATTAATGACTGATGACTGATGAATGCTTTACTTAACCTAACACTAATTTTTTTTAATTAGTTAAATGAATGGTAATAGAGGTTTGGATTGGAACAATATTAAATTGCCGCCCCAGCCATTGTCTTGATTTAGAAACTTATGTTTAGATCTCTTGATTTTAGAGCCATTTTTTTTTTAGTTAAAAGATAAAAATTAGTTTTATCACTCAATTAATATTGTGTGGATCAGAAATGAGTAATTTTATATTTATTATCTTGGCTTACCCCCCCCCCCCCTCCATGTTTTAAATAATTTTTTAAATAAAGTGTAATAAGTCTAAATTCTAAAAATAACTAAAAAAAAAAGTGTAAAAATAGAAATTAAAAATATTATCTATTTTATTATTAAGCAAACACTAAATTTGGTGATTGAATTTTCAACTAAGAGGCAAAGATGAAAACTTTGGTGTTAGTCTGTTGTCGGCTGCGCCCATGGGCGCCTCCTTGTTTGGCGACGTCTGTTACTCTCTCTCTCTCTCTCTCTCTCTCTCTGTATGGAGCATTAAAGAAGGTCCTTTATATCCTTCAGTTATGGGGCTCTGTTTTCTACTGTATTTCCGCAGCGAACGATGAAAAATTCATTCCCTACGGCCTCCGCCCAGATAAACCCAGACCGTCTAACGATTTCATTTTGCCTGCATATTTTTGTTTTTGTCTCTTCCTTTTCCTTTCGTTCCGGCCACGTACCCATTTCCCATTTGTGGAAAAAAAAATATGGTCCTGTCAACATCTGACTTGCGTTCTACAGTTCAAGCCGGTCCCCTTCGCAAGATTTATAGGTTGGTTTGTTTCCCTCTGGGCTCTTACTTTTCTCACTCTCTCTCTCTCTCTTGGAGCTCGCTTAAGCAAAGGTGCCTTCTCTTCTCTTCCTTATTGATGGCTCTTTAATGGGTACTTGATAGTTTGGTTTAAGTCTTGTTGTTTCTGTGCAAAGTTCTATATTTGCAGCTCCGTCTGAGCCGGAAGAAGCCGCCTTCCCTTGGCTCTGTGATTTCTTGATATTGAGATTATGGGTTGTGGAATTTCTGGGTTGGTGGTTTGGATTTCAGTTATATTATATTTGCTCAGCTTGTCTAGTGAATTTAATCCTGTAGACGAATACTTAATAGCCTGTGGATCACTCACCAACACAACTGTTGGTGATCGAGTTTTCATGGCCGATTCCCTGGCTGCGAAACTCCTTTCATCCCCAAAAGATGTATTGGTTAATACGCCTTCAAATTCCATGTCCTCTCTTGATTCAAAGCTTTATCAGACGGCAAGGGTTTTCACTGGAGTCTCCGAGTACACTTTGCCCATCTCTCACAGTGGACGCCACTGGATTCGCCTTTATTTCTTCCCCTTTGATCAGGGGAACCA
This sequence comes from Diospyros lotus, assembly GCF_014633365.1. Classification (NCBI taxonomy): domain Eukaryota; kingdom Viridiplantae; phylum Streptophyta; class Magnoliopsida; order Ericales; family Ebenaceae; genus Diospyros; species Diospyros lotus. The sequence goes on along the minus strand of NC_068340.1, from coordinate 29,234,368 downwards.
CAATTTGAGCTCAGCCAGCTTCTCTGTTTCCGCCCAAAGTTACACCCTACTTAGCAATTTCACTCCAAAAGGTGCATCTGTCAAAGAATTCTCAGTAAATGTAACATCCAGCACCCTTGTGATCACCTTTACTCCCTCTGAGAATGGTTCCTTGGCCTTCCTGAATGCCTTGGAAGTGGTTTCAGTTCCTGATACACTCGTAACTGATGATGCCACTTTGGTTAGCCCTTTGGTTGGGTTTCAGGGCCTGTTCAAACAAGCCCTGGAGACGGTTTTTAGGGTGAATATGGGTGGACCAACTGTCTCGTTTGAGAATGATACGCTGTGGCGAACTTGGGTTCCCGATCAAGTTTACTTGGTGCATACGAATCTTGCAAAAAGCGAATCGAACATTAGGGCTGTTACGTATCCTAAAGGCGGCGCAACGCCTGATACTGCTCCTCCGACTGTCTATGGTACTTGCACCAGAATGAACTCGGAGAATGATCCTAATAGCAATTTCAATGTGACGTGGGAGTTCACTGTGGATCCGGGGTTTCAATACTTTGTCCGGATGCATTTTTGTGACATAGTGAGTGAATCTGCTTATCAGCTCTACTTCAATGTTTATATTGATTCGTGGAATGTTGCTCAAGATTTGGATCTGAGTTCTTTAACCTTTGGTTTTCTGGCCACTCCTTATTACATGGATTTTGTCACAAAGTTGAAGGATAACAGCAAGCTTCGCATCAGTATTGGACCATCTCGTGTTAAAAATGCTTACCCAAATGCCCTTCTAAATGGACTAGAGATTATGAAGATGAACAACTCTGCAGGCAGCCTGAGTGGGGCGGTGGCTTTGGTGCCTTCCTCAGGAAGCACAAAGAAAAATGTGGGGATGATAGCAGGCCTGAGCATTGGTGCTTTTGCTGTTCTAGTGTTGGCAGTCGTCCTATTCTTTATGCGAAAAAGAAGAAAACTGGCAAGTCCCAGCCACTCAAAGACATGGATTCCTTTGTCTGTCGATGGAGGAACTTCCTTCAACCTGGGAAGTAAACACTCTAATGGCACGATCCTCAGTGCTGATTCTAACTTTGGATATCGCTTTCCTTTTATTGCAGTCCAAGAAGCTACTAATAACTTTGATGAGAATTGGGTCATTGGAATTGGTGGTTTTGGAAAGGTTTACAAGGGTGTTCTAAATGATGGTACAAAGGTAGCTGTTAAGAGGGGCAATCCAAAGTCTCAACAAGGCCTTGCAGAATTCAAAACTGAGATCGAGATGCTGTCTCAGTTCCGCCATCGCCACTTGGTTTCCTTGATTGCCTACTGTGATGAAAAGAATGAGATGATTTTGATTTACGAATATATGGAGAATGGAACCCTCAAGAGCCACCTCTATGGCACAAACCAACCCAGCTTAAGTTGGAAGCAGAGGCTTGAGATATGCATTGGAGCAGCAAGAGGACTTCATTATCTGCACACCGGCTACTCGAAAGCAATTATTCATCGCGATGTGAAGTCAGCAAACATATTACTTGATGAGAATCTCATGGCCAAAGTTGCTGATTTCGGGCTTTCAAAGACGGGACCTGAAATTGATCAGACCCATGTGAGCACCGCGGTGAAAGGTAGTTTTGGGTACCTTGATCCTGAATATTTCAGAAGGCAACAGCTGACAGAGAAATCTGATGTGTATTCATTTGGAGTGGTCTTGCTAGAAGTTCTTTGTGCTAGACCTGTAATTGATCCATCTCTTCCAAGAGAAATGGTAAACTTAGCCGAATGGGCAATGAAGTGGCAAAAGAGGGGGCAGTTAGAGCAGATCATGGATACCAATCTTGTGGGGAGAATAAAACCAGATTCCCTTAGGAAGTTTGGAGAGACAGCAGAGAAATGCTTGGCTGAATTCGGCGTTGATAGGCCCTCCATGGGAGATGTCTTGTGGAATCTCGAGTATGCACTTCAGCTTCAAGAAGTAGTTCTTCAAAATGACCCTGAGGAGAATAGTACTAATGTAATAGGCGAGCTCTCTCCACAGATCATCAATTTTAGCCGCGCCGATACTATTGTGTTAGCTTCAGAGTTTGAAGAGTCCAGCGATCTTTCAGATGTTTCGATGAGTAGGGTGTTCTCACAGCTGGTAAAATCCGAGGGTCGATGAGAAAATACAGGAACCCTAGATGGTTTGCAGCAACTTTGGTTCATTCAGCCACCATATCAAAAAGGTCTCCCTTACAGTTTCTGGGACATGGAATGAACTGAAGAAGGGAGCATCCTGATCAGTAATATCTTTTACAGAATAATAGTAAGCAGGTTTGGTTAGAGTGAGTTGTGTTGTTATGGGCCGAGTAAATGTACGTGTCTAGTTAGTGTGCTACTTATTCAAGTGTCCTATTTGGATCCATACCTATTGAACTTTTCACAATTTAGGGGTCTTGAAATTCATTATTCAACCCAATATCTTTATCTTCAAATTCAAAATTTGCCATAAAATCCATGCATCATACATCTTTTTTAACTCAAAGCAGAGTCTCCCACCACCACCAAGGCTCTTCTGTGTTGGGCTTTTCTTTTGACTCCGAGTATTCTAAATATCACTAGCCTTTCAATTCACATTTTGTTAGCCTCTATTCTACCGTTCAATCTCTGTCTCTGCCTATGTTGAGTTGTTTGGCTTAAATGGTCCTTTTTGGGGATGTAAATGGGCTCAAATTATTCCATTTATGCACTTATTTTGATAAATTTTTAAATAATCTTAATTTGTATTTGTTTTAACTAAAACCCATTAGTGATGCGGACCAAATCAAGAAACACATCCTACATTAGTTGGAGAAGCGGAAGAACAGGCGTTATGTCCGAGCATCAACGCTACCGATTGATAGCCCTCAATAGACAGTTGATAGCCAGTGGTGAAGACACTGGCAGTGGACAGACCACCTATGGTCGGTCAACGACCAGTGCACTCAAGCTCAACCTGTCGATAGATGGCATCCAAAACGGTCGACCGTTCGGGTACTTCGTGTCGACGATCGGTACACACATATTGCCGGTCGACAGCTTGCTATAAAATTGTCGACCATCAATATGCTTCGGCGGTTAGAGGGATTTGATTTTAAAAATTTTCTTGATTATTTATTTTAATAATTCCTTGCTTAGGGTTAGTTAAGGTTATTTTCGTAATTTTAAATACTTGTTTAGTGCTTTTGGGTTTGTGTATATAAGTTTACAGATGGCGGTAAAAACATTGATTCTTTTGGCATTGAATAAAATATTCTCAGTTTTCTTTATTCATTAGTGGATTCCAATACTTCTCACGTCCATTCGAGCGAAATTCAAACAATACCTGCTCATGCGTTACGAACACGACTATTCTATTCTTGTTCTCGTTTTCATTCTACATTAGGTGGTATTAGAGCCATAGCTAACGATTAATGCAGGATTATTGAAGCGAGGATCGATGCGATTGAGACTAATCTATAAGAAATCAGCAATCAACTCAGGGATGTATTGGTCGCCTTGAACCTTGGATGAGGTAATATCAAGCAACAACTACTCCACAATCCCGTTCATGTTGTTGTTCCTGATCTTGTTCAGTTCGACGCCGTTATGAACCCAGCCCCAGCTCGTTATCATGGCCGATAAGAAGACTATTATGGCTACAAGATCAAGGCAGAGATTTTTGTTTTCAATGGGGGTCTAGGAGTGGAGTCTTTTCTTGATTGATTGAATGAGGCTGAAAGATTCTTCGAAATTATGGAGGTTAGTGAAGAATGAAAGGTTGGAATAGTTGCTTACAAACCATTGCCAAAATACTTAATAGGGGTGAATTGAGTTTTTTAAAAATTAATAATTTTATCTTTTTTGAAAACTCTTAAATTTGTGATTTTAATATGTGGTGATTGCAGTAGAATTGATAATAATAAAATCACATAACCACACTGAACAAGAGAAATTTATAGAGGTTCGGTTCTAAAGAGTTTAATCCTCTCTCTCAAGACTTAGCTTGAGGTTTTACTAGAGAGAATCAACACTAGCTTTTAATTAGAGTTAAAACCAATATACAATCTCTTGTTTAAGCAAAAATCACTAGCACACTACTAGCAAATACAATTCTTTGCTTAAGCAAAAACCACTAGCACACTACTAGCAAATATAATCTCTTCACACAATATGTGAGTAAAATAATAAACTTACAACCATAGACAATTATAAACAAGTCACCAACAGTTGAGAATTTCACCAGCCAGCACATTTCCAGCACTTCGAACTTTCTCACTCTTGTTTGAATGCTTTATTAAGTTTGTTCTACTTTGAGCCTCTATACTTACCCTATATATATACCTCTTCCAAACACACTAACTATTAAAGAAAATGTTAATATGAAATTTAAAATTCAAAAAATATTTAAGTTTTCTCAAACAAATAAGAAAACATGTATCATATTTAATTCAAAATAAATTTACTTTTTATATGAGAAATCAATATTTGAAAATTCAAATATAAACTTTTGAGACATAAATGATTAAAATAAGAAAACATGCCTAAAAATAATTCTCTTTTAATTCAAAATAAATTTATTTTTTGCATACGTAAGAGAAAACATGTCTACAAATAATTCTCTTTTAATTCAAGATTTAAAAATTTAAATATAAGCTTTTGAGACATAAATGATTAAAACAAGAAAACATGTCTAAAAATAATTTTTCTTTAATTTAAAATAAATTTACTTTTTGGATGAGTAAGAAAAAACACGTTTAAAACTAATTCTCTTTAATTCAAAATAAATTTATTTTTTGCATGAGTGAGAGAAAATATGTCTAAAACCAATTCTTTTTAATTCAAAATAAATTTATTTTTTGTATGAGAAAGAGAAAACATGTTTAAAAGTAATTCTCCTTTAATTCAAAATAAATTTACTCTTTATACCTACTTTTGATTTAAAATGAATTTAATTTTTGTATGAGAAAGAAATACATTTATATCATAAAAATATTTTAATTATCATCAAAATCGTATTTATTTACCATTGAGCTTAACACAAATTTAAAAAAGGAGCAGGGCCTTGGTGGCAAAGCATCCTTGATGAGCACTATAGGTTGAGACAACCGTCGATTAAGGATTGGGCTTTAATGAAGGAGTTGTTATGACGACGATTTCTTCCTAGGGATTACATGTAGGACTTGTACCAGTAGTTCTTAGATTGTAGATAAGAAATCGCTTAGTGGCTGCCTATACTGAGAAGTTCATGAGGCTACAATCTCGTTGTGATGTCATGGAGGTTGATGATTATCAGATTGCAAGGTTCATGAGATTCAATATAAGATAGGAGTACAACCCATCCATTCCTTAATAGATGCTCAGGAGATGGCATTTCGAGCTGAAGCCCTACTCGCGCAGTAGTCCCGATGCCTTCATTCTTTTTGACGATATTCTAATGACGTTGTTCGGAAGAGGTTCCAGAGGGGCCACATCTACCCTAGGTTGTGGGCAAACAACTAGCAATTAGCAATTCGGTAGAACCGTGATGGGTTGTAAGTAAGGAGCGATTGAATGATAAGGCATCGAATAATCCGTATGTAAAACTGACCGTTGGTAAGTGTTACAGGTGCGGAAAGCCTGAACATAAATCGAATGAGTGTCTAGAACAAAAAGCAGTACATGTTGTGGATATAGTTGCTGATGATGATGATGAGTATCCAGAACATGAACATGTCAGTAATGCAGAAGAAGAAGATAACGAATATATCGATAAAGTATGTGGAGACGAACATGGAGATTTTGTGTGTGTTGTGCAGAAGATCTTATGCTCGCCAAAGCAAAAAGAAGTCACTTAGCATAGAAAAATCTTTCAAGCCAAGTGTCGAGTTAGCAAGGCTGTTTGCAGCTTGATTATAGATAGTTACAGTTGTGAGAACGCGATTGCCAAAAAGCTGGTGGATCATCTGAAGCTACCCGTTGAGGCACATCTAGCTCTTTATCGGGTGGGTTGGATTCAAAAGCGTTCGTCTATCCAGGTAAACCGAATATGTAGAGTATCCTTGTTTATGAGAAGTTTGTACAAATCTGAAGTTATCTGTGATGTTGTTGAGATGGATGTATGTCACATGTTATTGGGTAGACCATGGCAGTTTGATATGGATGTCATACATAGAGGGAGAGAGAACACTTACTTGTTCCAATAGAAGGGGAAAAATTAAGATTGTACCATCCGAGAATCCACAGAAAGCCTCTAAAGTGGAAGGGAATGCTTTCTTGGCTATTGTAGATTCTGTCAGGGAGATTTTCTCTAATATAACGGAGTTTGGGGGAGTTTATGCTTTGGTAGCCAAGGTCGAGGAGGTCATCGAGGAAACTCCTAGGGCTATTCAAGAGTTACTGCATGAGTTTTAGAGTGTGACTGCAGAGTTTGAATATTTACCTTCCACGCGCAATATTCAACACCAAATTGATTTGGTCTCGGGAGCTCGTTTGCCAAATCTACCCCCATTATGGCATGAATACGAAAGAGAGCCAGATTTTACAAGAGAAAGTTGAAGAGTTATTGCAAAAAGGCCATGCTAGGGAGAGTATCAGTCCATGCGTCGTACCGGCTTTACTTGTCTCAAAAAAGAATGGGTCATAGCGGATGTGTGTTAAGAGTCGAGTTATCAACAAAATTACCTTGTCATATCGATTTCCTATGCCTAGGTTTGATGACATGTTGGATTAGTTGGTTGTTTTCGTTGTGTTTTCAAAAATTGATTTAAAAAACGGGTATCATCATATTCGAATTAGGCCCGATAATGAGTGGAAGACTGCTTTCAAGACAAATGAGGGTTTGTATGTATGGTTAGTCATGCCTTTCAGCCTTTCCAATGCGTCGAGCACTTTCATGCGGCTGATGAATCAGGTATTCAAACCTTTTCTAGGCAAATTTGTTGTTGTTTATTTTGATGACATCCTAATTTTCAGTCGTAGTGAAAGGGGATCATAACACACTTGAGAAAGGTGTTAAAGGTGTTGTAAGAGAATAAATTATTTGTTAATCTAAAAAAATGCTGCTTTATGTCGGACCAAGTTTTATTTATGGGGTACGTAGTAAGTTTTTCAAGGATACACGTTGATGAACAGAAAATTAAGGCGATCCAAGATTGGCTGACACCAAAATCCCTTACTGAAGTACACAATTTTCATGGTCTTGCTACTTTTTATAGACGTTTCATTTGTAATTTCAACAATATCATGGCTCCCATAACAGACTGCTTGAAAAAGAAAAAGTGGGAGAATTTTGAGTGGACTGACACTACTGCCTGGAGTTTCGAGGAGATTAATTAGAAACTATCTTCTGCTTATGTTTTAGCATTATCGAATTTTGAACGTGTTTTTTAGATTGCGTGTGATGCTTGTAGGACGGGGATTAAAGTGTCATTTCGCAAGGAGGCAAGCCGATGGCATATTTTAGTGAGAAATTCAATGAGGCTCAATAAAGTGGTCCACCTATGAGCAGGAGTTGTATTCGATATTCCGAGCCTTAAAAACTTGGGAGCACTATCTACTACTGCGTGAGTTTGTACTCTACTAAGACCACCAGTATTTGGTACATTTCAATACCCAAAGAGATTTTAAGAATAAGATGTATGTTCGGTAGGTTGCATATTTTGGATAGTTTAATTATGTTATCAAGCACAAATCCAGAGTTACTAATAGAGTGGTGGATGCGTAAGCAGGAGAGCGTCTTTGTTAGTTACCATCAATCATGAGGTTGTTGGTTTTGAATTTCTATCGGAACTCTATGAGACTGATGATGACTTTGGGACAATATGAAGGAAACATGTGGCGAAGCAACCAATAGGCAACTTTCTTGTGTACAACGGGTTTCTATTTTAAGGGAAATTGGTTGTGTATCCCGTGCACATCCTTGCGGGAGAAATTAATACGAGAGTTGTATACTGGGGGTTTGAGCGGCCACTTGGGTCGGGACAAGACGATTGGCAATCTCGAAAAGCGATACAATTAGCCACAATTAAAGAGGGATATTGGTAGATTTGTGCGAAAGTGTCCCATTTTCCAAACATAAAGGGACATGAACAGAACACTGATTTGTATATGCCTTTACCCATACTAGAATAGCCCTGGGAGGATCTTTCTGTGGATTTTGTGTTGGGGCTACCTTGTACCCAACGTGGGTCTGATTCTGTTTTTGTTGTGGTGGACTGGTTTCCTAAGATGGCGCACTTCATTTCTTGTCGAAACACCAGTGATGCCCCACATGTTGCGAAGTTGTTCTTTCAAGAGATTGTCAGGTTGCATGGGATCCCTTGCTCTATCACCTCCGACCGAGATATGAAGTTCTTGGCTCACTTTTGGTCAACTTTGTTAAAGAAATTTGGGATCGAATTACGCCTTAGGAGCACCGTACATCCCTAGACTGATGGTTAAACGTAAGTGGTTAATAAGACCTTAGGGAATCTGTTACGGTGTATCTGTGGTGAGAAGAAAAAATAATAGGACATTGCACTAGCGCAAGCCGAGTTTGCATATAATAGCGTCGTTTATTCTTCGATAGGTTTGTCCCCCTTTTGCTATTGTTTACATGTGGGTTCCACGGCAAGCAGTGGACTTGGTTAGACTACTGAGTTCGAGGCAAAAGAGTACAACGACAGAGCAATTGGTAGAACAACACGTGGAGGTGCTTGATCAGGTGAAACGGAAGTTGGAAGCCTCCAATGCCAAGTATAAAGTCGCGACGAGCATCCATTGGTGCCACAAGACCTTCCAGTTGGGTGACATGGTGATGGTGTTGATTAGTGGTTAATTTTGTAAAAATTTTGTTATAATTATACCTTTCTTTTGATCTTAAAAATGGCTTAAATTAGATATTAATATCTATTTTATGGTTATATGCAAGTTTAAATTGAAAGATGAATGAAATGAAGTTCTAAAGTAAATAATAATAATATATAAAATTATATATAATATATATACATCATTATATACATGCATGTAATATATATAATATAATCTAATATATATATGTGCCATGTGTAATACATATATATAATATATAATTTATTAATAACATTAAATTATTTTTTTTTTTGTAGCCATGAAGACTTCAAGTCCATGAAGAATTCAAGTCCATAAAGAAATCAAGCCCATGAAAAATCAAGCCCATGAAGAAATCAAGCCCATGAAAAATTAAAGTCCATGAAGAATTCAAGCCCATGAAGAATTCAAGCCCAATTTGAGCAACCCATGGAAGATATTATTTGGAGAAGGCCCAAGGATTATTTTTAATCCTAATGAAGATTAAAAACCAATTTATAGAAATATAATTTTATTTTTTTATGTGAAAGCTTTATTAGGTGTGTTTTTTAGCTAAAATCCATTTAACTATTAGGTGGATATTATAGCTAAAATCCATTTAACTTTATGAGTGCTTTATTAGGTATGTATTTTAGCTAAAATCTATTTAATATTAGGTGTGTATTATAGCTAAAATCCATTTAACTTTAAGTGTGTGAGTGCCCATTAGATATAATTATGTCTAATTGAATAATTGAAATTGTGTGGTTTGTATTGCATCTTGTGGCCTATAAATAGCTCACTTGATTGCATTTGTAAGTGTGATTATTATTCTTGAATCAAAGTTTAGTTGTTTCCTTATAATTCTCTCTTTGAGAATTGTTCTTGTTCTTTCCCCTTTTCTTTAGTATTCTCTCTTGTGATCTTACTTACTTCATTTCTTCTTTTAAATTCTTATGTCATTTATTATTATTTTATTATTCACCGCCTAAATGGCCGGTTAATTTATGCCTTTAAATTTTTGCAATTTTAATTCTTGTCATTCAATTATTCACCGCCTAAATGACTGGTTAGTTTATGCCTTTAAATTTCTGTAATTTTAATTCTTGTCATTTAAATGTTCACCGCCTAGATGGCCGGTTAGTTTCTACTATTTTAATTCCCGTTATTTAAATTCTGTTATTCAAATTATGTCATTTAAATTCTTGTCAATTAATTTATAAATGGAGATGAGTAGCTAAATCTAATCTTGGGTTAAGGCAAGGACAGTGTCCAACGTCAATGATTCCCAAAGAAAGCTGCGCTTTAAATGAGTAACATTAATTTAAATTTCAGTATGAGTGTGTCTTAATTATTAAGAAATCACTAGGTTTGGATTGGAGCGTAAGCCTAACTTAGAGCTTTCATGCCATGTATGAGAGTTACTAGAACTGGAAACGCTATCATACCCAAACCCGGATGATTAATTTAGTTGTTTTGTATATTAATTGTAATTGGATTTATGGTAGTTGCTTAAATTAGAATCCCGCATATTATGTATGGGGATTGTTTAAACTAGAACTATCATCATCTCTAATTGCATTTAATAACAAACCCTCATATTTGAAATTAAATTAATGTTGCTAATCTTTTATGCTAAAATTTGGGAATCAACGGGTTGGTACTGAAATTGTCTTAACCTTGCACTATCCAAATTCATATTTTTACGTTTAATGTTTATTTTAATTTCTGCCTTACTTTATTTTCTAGTATCTGTTGTCTAAAAAAAACCCATAAAAAACCTTGTTGCCAATTTGTCCAAATGCGTGTGCGTGTGTGTGACATTCTTTTTCTTTTGCCATCAATAAATCTCTCAGTGGACGACCTGAATTCATCTAGAAAATATAAATTTAAATTTGGACTACAACTGCACTCGTACACTGGCGAGTATAAACCTCTCACTAAAATAAAAAAAAATATAAAATTTTTATTATGATTTGTTTTTATTGTGTTTTAATTGCAAGGTGAGAGTGCAGTCAGGTGTTCTTAACGAAAAAGTGTGGTGGAAGTGAGAAGAAGCTGGATTCGAAGAAGTATGGGCATTTTCAAATTTTGCGCAAGATCAACAACAATGCCTATGTGGTTGATCTTCCAACACATATGAAGGCTTCTTGAACATTCAATGTGGCAAATCTTTATGATTATGTGTGCTTGATGGTGAGCCGTTATATCCCAACAACATCTTGGGTCAAGTTGTGTTGAAATGGAAGGGAATGAGGCAGAGCAAATTGAGGAAGACATCCTACCCTAATTGGAGAAGCATAAGAACATGTGTTATGCCTGAGCATCGGCATTGGTGGTTTACAACCCTCAATAGGCGATCGATAGCTAGTGGTGAAGACATTGGTAGTCGACAGACCACCTATGGTCGGTTGACAGCGAGCGCACTCAAGCACTGTTAGTCAATAGATGGCATCTAAGACGGTCGATCGTTGGAACACCCTCGTGTCAACAATTAGTACACACAAACTGTTGGTTGACAACTTGCTATCAAACGGTCAATTGTCAGTATGCTTCGACGACTATAGGGATTCGATTTTTATAATTTATTGATTATTTGTTTTAATAATTCATTGTTTAATACTTGTTTAGTGCTTTAGGGTTTGCGTATATAAGTTTACAGATGGTTGTAAAAACATTGATTCTTTTGGTATTGAATAAAATATCCTCAATTTTCTTTATTCATCGGTGGATTCCAATACTCCTTATGCCCGTTTGAGCGAAATTCAAGTAACGCTTGTTTTTGCGGTATGAATACAACTATTCTATTATTGTTCTCATTTTTGTTCCGCGTTAATTAAGATATCGTTTACATCTCTAATCCTTGTTGTCTCATAACTAAAAAGTTGGGCTATTTGCACTTAATAAATTTATGTGCCATCAAGGTTTGTTGTGTTTCGTCAACTTTGATGCGTCAATTAGGACACCATTTACATTTCTAGTCCTTTTTGTCTCATAACTAAAAAGTAGGCTATTTGGACTTAATAAATATATGTGCCATCAAGGGTTTGTTGTGTTTCTTCAACTTTGATGTTGGGGGCTGGTTGACTATGATTAACTTACATATCAGGACCAAATCCAAAATAACTTTAATCTCTCTCTCTCTCTCTCTCTCTCCTTTCTCTAATGCCCACATGAATGTCACTTAAAATTCTCTGCTTTAGTTAGTTCTGAATAATGAAAGATTTTTCCCTTCTTGTGCTCTTTCTTTAAGGCCTCCAGAGTCTTCAGATCAATGATGTGCAATACTTCTGGGAGCAGTACATCAGGTAAATACAATTGAGTTACATTATTTTATATAGATTTTTTTTTTAATTTTTCTAGGAATAATTATTATACCGTAAATATAAATAAGCTGTATATATATGCAGTGAAGCACGGAAACGGCTCGGCAACGCCGTTTCGGCATTTCTGAACCGTTTCCCATTTCGGAAACAGGAAAAACGGCCCGAAACGTTTTTCGGGCCGTTTGTGTAATTTTTGAAAATGTTCGGACCGTTTCAAAATTTTAATAACTCACTTGAAACGCGTTTCCAACCCAGAAACGTGTTTCAGCGATTGCCCAGCCAGCTGCTTCGGTGCTCCATCGTCCTTCAAGTTTTTCCAGCTGCTGATCGTTCTTTCCCAGCTCTCCCGCTACCATTGTTGTTCTTGCCTTCTTATATCTGTAAGTAACCCACTCCTCTTTCTCTCTCTCTATATATATATATAAGTTAATAATATATATAAGTTAACAGTTATATATATATATGAAAATATATATGTTTAACACTTAACAGTTTGCATATTTATGTATATATATGTGAAAATATATATATGTTAACAGTTATAGAATTTATATTTATTGTTTATATTTGAGTATTTTTTATTTTTTACATTAAAAATTATATTTGTAAAAAATTCACTATATTTTTTAAATTTACAGTTTATCCTACGTTTCCGTTTCCTACTTTTTTAAGAAAATGCCGTTTTTACGTTTCCGTTTCCTATCGAAAACATTTTTCGTTTCCGTTTCCGTGCAATCTAGTGTATATATATATATATATATGTATATGTGTAAATGCATGTATGGAGTAATAATGTTAATGAGAGGGTATGATGATCCAGAATAACTGGCATGGCCCGGTTGGTTGCATGCGTTTTAAGTGATAATTACAGCGGGACAGTGTATCCCCACCAAAATTAATCACATAAATTATACATACATACATACATGCAGTCTACTAAAAAGAAAAATTGTTACAAAACTTGCATCTCAAGCCTCACTACTTCACTTTATCAACTTCATCATTAAATCTTTCCTTCCCTTCACCCTTTTCCTTTCCCTCTTCCTTCTTCCCCTTTCATAATGCTCCCCACACACTCTCTCTCTTCCATGCTACTAATCATCTCTTAATTGCATCATCAATATATGCGCGCCGTCAATAATTTATATATAAAAAAAATATCCAAGTCTATATTTTTACACTTTACTTTCATATTTTTTTGGGTGTAATTATTTGAATTTTTTATTATTTCAAATATATTTTTATATTTATATTTTTTAGTCAATTTAATTTTTGTATTTTGATATTTTTTTATATGACAATTCAAACTTTTTATTGTTTTGATTATGTCCATGTACATGTATTTTTTAATTAATTTACCTCTTATATTTTAAAATATAAAAAAATAGATTAAATAAACTCATCTCACTTTACTCTTAAGGTTAAATTAACTCTAAAATGTAAGTATATGGGTATAATTGAAATAACGAAAAGTTCAAATTATCATACTAAAAAAAGGTTAAAATATAAGGATTAAATTGATTTGAAAATACATATTTAGAAGTATAATTGAAACGATAAAAAATTTGAGTGGTGAAGAACAAAAATATGAATTTGACCTGAAAAAATAAGTTCTTTTATTGTGATAGTAGTATATAATATTTTTACAATTCTAAACTACTTTGATATGATTCTTCAAGGCGCTAGTCATATTATTTTGTATAAGACTATATATGTTTAATTATATTATTAACTTTAGATCTTATATATCCATGAGAAAAACTAATAGAACAGAACTAAAACAATATATGTCCCTACTAATTAATATCGATGTTAATTATTATGCTAGCAAGCATCCTGGTAACTAATTTAGCTTAATTAATTCAGTACATAAGTGACTAAAATGTAATTAATTAATGATAATCAAAGTAAATAGGAAATTAAAATAACCATTAATCTAAGCTAAAATATGAAACTGGCTTGACTTGACAGATAGGCAATCACAATTCACAAATTTCACAGTCCTTAAGCATATATGTGTACCGAGTGAGAAGAAATACATGGTTCCTATTACCCATCACTGTTCATGATTTAAGTAACAAAGAAATTTAAAATTAATTAAGCACACTCACACACAAGTCTTTAGATGGATCATTATTCAACCACATCAACCTTGGTGGTGCAATCCAGCAACCGCCGGAAAATCGAGCACAAGGCCGCACTGACGGCGCACTTCCTCCCGCCGCCACCGGGAGATGAAGAGTCCTTTCTCTTTCTCCTTCCGACCACCACTCTCTCTCGAACTCTTTCCAGGCACTTCCGGGTCTTCTCCGGCACCGTCTCCTTCCTGGAGAACGGGTAGCTCCTCAGATACAGTTGCCTGCATGAAATGCTGTCCACCACCCTGGGGTGGCCGCGGTAGCCGCTACCGAGGTCTCCGGCTCGGCGGCCGTTGGAGCTAACAGATCTGACGAACTCGGCGTCGGATTCCGGCCACTTGTAGAGGTTGGCGTAAGTGGCGCGGACAGGGACTCGGGCGTCATTGACGCAGCTGGATATGCAAGCGGAGGCCATATGGGGGGCTTGAGCTCGCTGCTTATGGCGGGTGGTTAATGGGCTTTATATACAATATTGGAATTGGAGTACTGGAGAGATTAAAGGGATCGAGAGAGCTTAGCATGCAAGAAAAGGGGGAGAGAGAGACAGAGAGAGCTGGAATAATGTAAATTGATGTTTGAGGGTGATGATGATGATGATTGATGATGCTGTTATGGCTTAGCAAGGGCGTTTGCTGGAGGTGAAGTGCGCAATGATTTTGCATCATGCGGCACTGCTCTATGCTCTATATATACTCTATTATATACTTGTAGCCTCGATCGCATCCAGAACCAAAATGGACTTCCCCTTCAGGTCCACGCTCAACAAAGCCCACTGGACTCACTCTTTTCTCTGTTGGGTTCAGGTTGGCCCATAGAGATTGGGTACATTGGGAGCAAGCTTGGGTGGTCTTTCCTGTAATGGACAATCCTGATCCATCACATCTTAATTATTCAATCCTCTTTTGTAAAGTTAGATTAAGATCTAAATAAATGCACATCAAATGAAATGATTTATAATAATCTTAAGATTATTTTCTTTTGTACCAAGCAATTTCTCATCCCCTATTATTGCCAAATCTATTCCTATTTAATTCAACTCATTCAATTGTCTCTCTTAAAATTATATTGAGATCTAACTGTACCGTACCTAAATTTATGTGATGTGTATTAAATTATCATTATTTGAAGCAAAACTCATAAAATAATAATATTTAAACATAATTGATGCATTCAAAAATTACATAATTTTTATATAATCATTTGAGCTAAACTTATTTTGGGTGTTACGTGAGCTTGACTTGGCCTTGTTAAACAAACCAAAAAATAAAAGTCAAGATTATAATTGTTCCATATAACTTGTAATCTGAGTTATGTTCTAGCTTGATAGTCTTGTAAGGTCAAGTTTAGCTTTAAGATTTTTAAATCAATAATTATAAGTTATTCATAGAAAATTAAATATTTAAAAAAATTTAGTATAAAATTTATATTACCACATTATACCAAGAAAAAGAAAAAATGAACCCATCATTTTTTTTAATGTTACATAAGCGAGAGATGTAAATCATCACTCTCAGAACGAATTGTTATATTATTCGTATTAAATAATATAAGATTTACTCCAGACACTATATAAGTGAAATGAGAGAAAGGATCGTGAGTTCAAATATGAGCTCACGCCACGGATGCTCGGGTTGGATAACATAAACACACGGGATGTTTAAACATAAGATCCAAAAATAAGGTGGAGCCCAAGCAACCCGCATGATTAAGAAATTAACTTAATCGTGTGGCGGGTGCCCCTTTCGGAATTAAAGAAAGAATGCCCGTTGCTCCGTAGCAATACAAAATCCCAAAAATATATAAGCAATAATTGAAGCGATGGCATCGACGCCGGGAATATGCTAATGCTATCGTGCACTTCACCTGCATCTCAGCCCATCCCTATTACCATTATTATTATTATTATTATTTTTTAATTTTTTGTCAACTGTAGAAATTTGCACTGCTTCACTTCATGAATAAGCATAATATTTTATATAGATTAATTATATACAAAAAATTCCATATGAGTTCACGCCCTTTAATACATATTTAAATTTTTGATTAGGTGTCGCTGTTGTCTATTGCAAACTCGGACGTAAGCCCCTCGAAACTTCTCATTGTGATCAGCTAATCACAATTACTTAATCGTAGCCAAATCGGGTGCGGAGCCCCGATTATCTTAAGCCAAAACTTGAGCAATAGGATATCGCCACGTCCGCCGAGAGCAACGACCAGTCACTTTTTCCTACGTGGCGAGGTCCTATTGGGAGTCCATTATGTGGAGGGCGATGGCTCCCTAAAGGCAGTGCTCGAGAGAGAGAGAGAGAGAGGTTGATGGTTTCTCGAGAAAAAGCAAAAGAGGCAGCGGGGGAAAGTGCCTGGAAACTTGGGGGCATAGCTGAGGCCAGCGATCGAAGCGATCCGATTGGGGTTTTTCTATAAAGGAGAGACCACAGATCTGTTTCCGGATTCTCACTCTACAGTTTTTATTGAAGAGAGAGAGAGACAGAGACAGCGAAAGCAGATTCCCACTACACTCTCTCTGTCGCTCCCTTGCAGTAATAACTCTGGTAATTTTTATCTAGTTTTGTAAGATTTTTTATGGATTGATTTGTATGCTTGTTTGTGCATCGGTCGAGATTTGTTGCCAGGGTTAGGGTTTTTGAGTTCGTGATTGTTTTACGTAATTAGATCACTAGATTTATGTGTTGAAGTTGTTCGAATTTTCAGGTGGAATTGTTTAGATCGGTTGTTTCGGCGTTGAGGTTTTGTGGTTAAATGGGGAAAGGAGGGGAGGACTATGGGAGGAGAGAGAATTTTGGGAGTGAATCGTCATCGAGCCGAGAGGTTTTCGCCGCTTGGGCGAAGGACGTGCGGGAATGCGAAGAGAAGTATGGGGTGAAGCGGGAGTACGGGTTGTCGGCCGGCGAGGTGGAGAAGAGGCGGCAGATCTATGGATGGAATGAGTTGGAGAAGCACGAGGGACCGTCCATTTTTAGATTGATTTTGGATCAGTTTAATGATACTCTAGTTAGGATTTTACTTGTTGCTGCGGTGATATCGTTTGTGTTGGCTTGGTATGATGGGGAGGAAGGCGGTGAGATGGAGATCACTGCTTTTGTGGAGCCTCTGGTAATTTTTCTGATCTTGATTGTGAATGCAATTGTTGGGGTTTGGCAAGAGAACAACGCGGAGAAAGCATTAGAGGCTCTAAAAGAAATTCAGTCTGAGCAAGCAACTGTGACGCGTGATGGCACAAAGGTTTATAGTTTGCCAGCTAAAGAACTTGTTCCTGGGGATATTGTTGAGCTTCGGGTTGGGGACAAGGTCCCCGCTGACATGAGGGTTTTATCTTTGATTAGCTCCACAGTTCGAGTAGAGCAAGGATCACTGACTGGAGAGAGTGAAGCAGTTAATAAGACAACTAAAGTTGTTCCTGAAGATTCTGATATTCTGGGGAAGAAATGCATTGTTTTTTCTGGGACAACAGTAGTGAATGGGAACTGTATTTGCTTGGTTACTCAGACGGGGATGGATACGGAGATTGGTAAGGTTCATTCTCAGATTCATGAGGCTTCACAGAGTGAAGAAGATACACCCTTAAAGAAGAAGTTGAATGAATTTGGGGAGGCTCTCACAGCTATTATCGGGGTTATTTGTGCATTGGTATGGCTTATTAATGTGAAATACTTTCTCACGTGGGATTATGTTGATGGATGGCCCAAGAACTTTAAGTTCTCTTTCGAGAAATGCACATATTACTTTGAGATTGCAGTGGCATTGGCTGTGGCTGCCATTCCTGAAGGTTTACCTGCTGTTATCACAACATGTTTGGCTCTTGGCACTCGGAAGATGGCTCAGAAAAATGCTCTTGTTCGGAAATTGCCCAGCGTGGAGACTCTTGGCTGTACAACCGTGATCTGTTCTGATAAAACAGGTACTTTGACTACTAATCAGATGGCAGCTGTGAAG
Source organism: Diospyros lotus (assembly GCF_014633365.1). Taxonomy (NCBI): domain Eukaryota; kingdom Viridiplantae; phylum Streptophyta; class Magnoliopsida; order Ericales; family Ebenaceae; genus Diospyros; species Diospyros lotus. Next base: position 29,216,184 of record NC_068340.1, on the reverse strand, counting down.
CTTGTGGCAATGGGTTCCAGGGCAAATACTGTCCGAACTTTCAATGTTGAAGGGACCACGTATAATTTTCATGACGGGAAAATTCAGGACTGGCCCATGAGTTGCATGGATGCAAATCTTCAGATGATTGCAAAGATTGCTGCTGTGTGCAATGATGCAGGCATTGAACAGTCTGGGAATCATTACGTCGCTAGCGGAATGCCGACTGAGGCAGCATTGAAGGTGAGATATTTTTCCTTCTGTTCCTGCTTGGATTTGAGTCCGTTCCTGCTGCAGCAGAGTTGCAATCTCTTCTTTAGCTGACTTTTTTATTTTTTTTTGGGTGGGGGGTGGTGAAGATGAAACTTAGAAGTGAACTGTTGAACCTCTAAGAGGTGAAACATCAACACTGGGTTTATCCACATTCAAACATTAGATTTTCTAAATCAGGGTTTGATGAGGGTAGCAATTGTTCATGCCTTTTTAGGATTGTTAACCTATGCACTTCCAGAAGTAGTATAAGGTCACGTTACATAAATTGCAAGCAAAGAGTTATTGACTCAACCTTCTTTCTTCAGTGAGATATGTTGTGCATTTGCTGGATATGAATGTAGCTAGCAATGAATATTAAGCTGATGAATTGTGTTATCCAAATTGTTTATTTTTGCAGGTGATGGTGGAGAAAATGGGACTTCCTAATGGATTGGATTCTGGTGCATATTCAGATAGCAGCAATGTCCTCCGTAAGTTACAAGAATAACCTATGATTTTATTGTTCAATATCCATCTCTACTTGACTGCTGATGTGTCTTTCTCTTAATTTTGTACATTTAAGGTTGTTGCCAAACATGGAATAAGCTTGAAAGACGGATTGCCACTCTTGAGTTTGACCGTGATAGGAAATCTATGGGAGTTATTGTAAGTTCCACGTCTGGGAAAAAATCATTGCTTGTAAAGGTAAAATACACAGTCTTTTCATTATATTCAGCCAAATGGAGTTGTACACCGTTTTCAATATATTGTTGAGCATGAGAAATCAGTTTTCTGATAAGAATTTTGTTTCAAAGTGTTACGACCCCAGGGGTAGATTAGACCTTTGGGGGGAAAGCTTAAAACTAATTGTAACAAACAGGAGGTTGAGTAGTTGTATGCGGTTATAGGCATGGTTGAGTGGTTGTAGACAGTTATAAATCCTTCAGTTGACAGTTACCTCTCAACAGAAAAGATAAGTCTTTAAGAAGGCTTTTGTAAGAAGTTGGGATCAGTTTTTGGAATAATAACAGAATCTCTTCAATTCTTTCCCCCTCTCAAATTTTTCTCTGTTCTTTCTTGCTTTTTCACTCTTTCTCTCTCTCATTCTGTCTGTCCCTTCCTCAACTTCTATTCTTTCTTCTTGAATTCTACCTAAATTCCCAGATTGCCCAACCCTCAACTTGAGGGTGTGACACAAAGGTGTAAATTTTTCTTATTAGCAAAACTGTAAAATGTGGTGACATTTGTTCAGCTCTATTTCTGTTTTGGCTTTTCTTATTTCTACTTTTTATCTTTGCAACTATAACATGTGTATGTGATTAGTGGTACTTCTTATCATTCCTACAAGGGAAGATACAGAATCTTACTATTAACTTAGGAGCACTTAGAGTTAGATTTCTTGGACGGAATTCTCAACCTCACCCTTGCGCACACACTCGGATTTCAATGATAACAGAAAACAAAATGAATGACAATGAAAACAGAATGTAAATGACAGAAAATAAAATCAAACCACAAGAAGAACACAGCAGATTATCCTGGTTCGGATTGCCCTTAGGACAACCCTACATCCAGCCTCTTAAAGCCTCCTGATAGCAGCCTCTTTAATACAGAATGTAAGCAGTACAATCTCGCGTCACGATTACAAGTCTCTCCAAGATTACAAAGACTATTTCTTGAACACACAGCCTTTACTCTTGAACTTACTCATGAGAAAATGAGCAACCTGACATAAGCCTAGACCCCTGCCCTATTTATAGAATAATAGGAGATAATCTCTAAGGCTTAAAATAGGATTAGACATTCCCGATTTTACCCTCAAACATAAAACTAATTACAAAGCTGAGAAACCGCCTGACTAAACCCATAAAACCGACTCATATGACTGCTTTAAAAATCTGGATCTACTTGAGACAACATTCTAACAAATCTCCACCATTGTCTTGAGTAAGATCCACTCCATTCTTCAATCATCAAAGCTTTATCCTGCTCTCCTTCCTGGCTTTAACACAATATATACCTGATCACCAACACAAACAAACATTAAGAATATTCAAACAATGTTGTAATTTGGTCAAAGGAATTGGTTTTGTAAACATATCAGCCGCATTATGTTCTCCTGCAACTTTAACTAGGTTTACCTCTCCTTTCTCAAGGATCTCCCTAATAAAATGATACCTAACATCAATATGTTTGGTTCTTTCATGATGGGATTGATTCTTAGCCAAATGGATTGCGCTTTGGCTATCACACCTTAACTCTACCTTGACATTTCTTCCTAGGAGTTCACCCACATTTCCTTTTAACCAAAGACCTTCCTTTATTGCTTCAGTGACAGCAATATATTCTGCCTCAGTGGTGGATAAAGCCACCACAGGCTGCAGGTTGGTCTTCCAGCTTATGGTAGAATTCCATAGCTGGAAAACATATCCAGTTGATGATCTCCTTTTATCTAGATTGGCTGCATAATCAGCATCCGAAAAACCTAAAATGCAAGGTTCTTCTCCTAGCTTTGCTCCACCATAAACCAATGACATATCTAATGTTCCTTTTACATATCTCACAGTCCATTTTACAGCATCCCAATGAGCTCTCCCTGGTTTGGCCATAAATCTACTAGATACACTCATAGAGTGAGCCAAATCAGGTCTTGTACAGACCATGCTGTACATTAAACTGCCCACTACATTTGAGTAAGGAATCTTACTCATTTCTTTCATGCTTGACTCGTTGTTTGGAGACTGCTCATGCGAAAGTTTAAAGTGTTGTGCAAAGGGGATAGAAACCTCTTTTGCATCCAGCATATTAAACTTTCTAATCAGCTTACTAAGGTATGACTTTTGGGATAAACTCAGCTGACGCTGCTGTCTATTTCTCTTAATTTCTATGCCTAATATCTTCCTAGCTTCTCCTAATTCTTTCATTTCAAAGGCTGACCTTAATCTCAGCTTTAAATTTTGGATTTCTATGGCTGATTGACTTGCAATCAGCATATCATTTACATATAGGAGAAGATATATAGATATGTCATTAGACATATGTTTGAAATATACACAGCTATCATATGCACTCCTTTTGAAACCTTGGACAATCATAAAAGTGTCAAATTTCTTATACCATTGCCTAGGGGATTGCTTTAATCCATAGAGAGACTTCCTAAGCAAACACACTTGCTCTCTATTCCCTCTAATCTCAAATCCCTTTGGCTGCTCCATAAGAATATTTTCTTCCAACTCTCCATGAAGAAATGCTGTTGTGACATCCATTTGATCAAGCATTAAGTCTAAGTGTGCTGTTATGGCTAATAAGATCCTTATTGAAGTATGCCTTACAACTGGTGAGAATACTTCATTAAAGTCTATACCGGGCACTTGAGTAAAGCCCCTAGCCACTAACCTAGCCTTATACCTAGGCTTATCTTCTTTCCTAGCACCTTCCTTAATCTTGTATAGCCACTTACAGCCAACTACCCTTTTCCCTAAGGGTTTATCTACTAAAGTCCAAGTTTCATTTTTTATAAGGGACTCCATCTCAGATCTCATGGCAGCTTGCCATTTCTTGGTGTCTTTTGAGTGCATGGCCTCTTCAAAAGTGAGAGGCTCATCACCAGCTTCTTCCATTGCACTTGAAAGTGCATAGGAAACCAGATCCGAATATCCATACCTAACTGGAGGCCTTACAGTTCTTCTTTGCCTATCTCTTGCAACATTATACCTCTCATGGTCTAACTCACTTTCTATACTAGATGGCTCTTCAGTCTCTCTACTATAGTCTGAATCCTGTCCTAGAGAACTGTCTGGAGAGTCCCCTGGCATCTCTTCTTCTGGATTTAAATTCATCGGGTTATCTAAGACATTTTCTGAAGTTTCTAACTGCTGTTTAACTTCCACAGCTTTAGATTTCCCTTCATTTCCCTTTGATATATCTAAGTTTATGTCTTTTATAGTGGAATTTTCATCAAAAGTTACATCCCTAGATACTATTGTATTAGGAATTCCTGATTCTAGACTCCACAATTTGTACCCTTTTACACCAGAAGGATACCCTATGAATATACATCTTTTAGCCCTTGGTTCAAGCTTCCCTTGCTTAACATGGACATATGCTAAACATCCAAACACTCTTAAGTGATCTACACTAGGTTTATGTCCTGTCCACATTTCATATGGAGTCTTAAAACCTATAGCAGCTGAGGGGGATAGGTTTATTATATAGGCTGCTGTATTTACAGCTTCTCCCCCAAAAAATTTGGGTAACATAGCATGAAAAATCATGCATCTAACCCTTTCTAGCAAGGTCCTATTCATCCTCTCGGCAAGACCATTTTGCTTTGGATCTCCAGGGGCTGTCAAATGTCTTAGGATCCCATTTTCTTTACATAGATGAGAGAATTCTTTGTTACAAAATTCCAAACCATTATCAGTCCTAATGATTTTAATTTTGCTACCTTTTTGGTTTTCTATCATGGTTTTCCAGCTTTTAAAGGCTTCAAAAAGTGTGGTCTTTTGTCTTAAGAACATACACCCAAATCATCCTAGAAAAATCATCTATTATTGATAGAAAATATCTAGCTCCACCATGAGTTAATGTTTGGGCAGGACCCCACAAATCAGAATGAATATAATCTAAAGGTGCTTTAGATGAATGTATGGCAGTTTTGGAGAATTTTACCTTGGTTGATTTCCCAAATATGCATGACTTACATTTATCTAAATCTGTAAGTTTCCCTAGTATCCCTTGCTTAGATAGTTCCTTAAGGCCTTGCTCGCTAATGTGGGCTATCCTATAATGCCAAAGCCTTGTCTTATCACAGGCTTTTAATTCAGTGGCAGAAACTTCTCCACATACTGTGGAGGCTTGCAGAACATAAATGCCATTATTTAGGACTGCTCTCATACATATTAGAGAGCCTCTAGATACCCTTAGGACTCCACCATCTCCTCTATAGGAGTAGCCATTTCTATCTAACTCTCCAAGAGAAATTAGGTTTCTTTTCAGTTCTGGAACATATCTTACAGAATTTAATGTTTTGACAGAATCATCATGCAGTTTGATCTTTATATCTCCTATACCTTTAATCCTACATTCATGATTATTTCCTAACAACACCTTACCTCCTTCTATTTCTTTAAAATTCAAGAACCATTGCTTATGGGGTGACATGTGGAAAGAGTACCCGGAATCTAATACCCATACAGATTTTTCTGTATTTCCAGAGATTACAAGTGCATCAACACTATCATAGTCATATTCACAAATAGATGAGGAATTTTCAGTCTTAGGTTTATCTAGAAAATTCTTCTTTTTCTTAGGACAATTTCTCTTAATATTATGCCCCTCCTCATGGCAGTTATAACACTTTATAGTTTTCCTACCATTCTTGGATTTAGACCTAGATCTTCCCTTTTGCTTAGAATCCTTTTTATCGGATCTAGATCTGACTGTTAAAACATCCCCAGCTGTGCTCTTCCCATCTACCCTATGTTGCAATTCCTTTGAATTTAATGCCCCTATTACATCACCTAGGGTTAGGGTGTCCCTGCCATGCTTTAATATATCTACAAAGGTCTCATATGATTTTGGAAGAGAGTGCAACAAGACTAATGCCTTGTCCTCATCATCATATTTTACTTCTATATTTTCCAGATCTAGGCACAGCTTATTAAAACTGTCAATATGATCTTGAAGCTTCTGTCCTTCATTCATTTTAAAAGTAAAGAACTTAGCCTTTAAATACAATCGACTTGATAGGGTCTTGGTCATATAAAGGCTTTCTAACTTAAGCCAAATCTCAGCTGCGTTTTTCATCTTTGATACTTCTCGCAACACCTTATCCCCTAGACTCAATATCAAGGTATTATAGGTTTTCTTGACAATCTCCTTTTTCTGTTCATCTGAGAATGACTTAGGCATTTTTGATTCACCGTCTAAGGCTTCTTCCAATCCTAAGTTCCCTAGTAAAGCTCTCATTTTCATTTTCCAGAGGCTAAAATCGTTCTGTCCATCAAACTTTTCAATGTCATATCTAGTGGCCGACATTCTTGACACTATTCCTATGACAGAAACTTTAAACAATGAGAATCTTGAGCTTTCTTGATCCTAAATACTGGCTCTGATACCAAGTTGTTAACTTAGGAGCACTTAGAGTTAGATTTCTTGGACGAAATTCTCAACCTCACCCTTGCGCACACACTCGGATTTCAATGATAACAGAAAACAAAATGAATGACAATGAAAACAGAATGTAAATGACAGAAAATAAAATCAAACCACAAGAAGAACACAGCAGATTATCCTGGTTCGGATTGCCCTTAGGACAACCCTACATCCAGCCTCTTAAAGCCTCCTGATAGCAGCCTCTTTAATACAGAATGTAAGCAGTACAATCTCGCGTCACGATTACAAGTCTCTCCAAGATTACAAAGACTATTTCTTGAACACACAGCCTTTACTCTTGAACTTACTTGTGAGAAAATGAGCAACCTGACATAAGCCTAGACCCCTGCCCTATTTATAGAATAATAGGAGATAATCTCTAAGGCTTAAAATAGGATTAGACATTCCCGATTTTACCCTCAAACATAAAACTAATTACAAAGCTGAGAAACCGCCTGACTAAACCCATAAAACCGACTCGTATGACTGCTTTAAAAATCTGGATCTACTTGAGACAACATTCTAACACTTACATTAGAAATAATTATGTTAGCAAGTGATTATTCCCTAAAATGAGTTAGGTTATGTGGTTCTTACTTATCTCAGCAATATCTACTGTATACCCTGATGTATGCATTATAATTTCTAAGTGGAAATTGGTGTTATGACCTTACAACCAAAATTGTCTGTTGATTAAGAACAGTTTCACTTTTGAAATATATTAAAAAGGGAAATAAGTGTAAGGATATTAAAGGGAAAAAAAAAAAAGAGTCTGTTACTTGGATACACCTGAGATATGGCTACAGGGACAGCAAGCTCTATGCCAAAGACTTCTATGACTTTCATAAAAATGTTTTCCACAAGCTTGAGTTAAATACAACTACTATCACAAGCCTTAATCTACTAGGTGGGAAGCTTGAGCTAAATAGTTTTTGTAAAAAGTTTACCTCTGAATTGACCCACCCAGAAAAATAAAGAGCCATATGACTATCTTTCTTTTTCTTTCATTACTGGTTGAAGTTCAGCAAGAAACACCAAGAATCAGGCTGAAATGAGCTTATTGATGGCATAGGTCAAATAAAATTGGTCACAGGAGATAAAGTGTCTATCATTGATCTGATCATTTTTTGGGGGTTGGAAATTTTAATGTTAGGTCATGATGGTATTGTTAATTATACTAGGGTGCTTCTGTATCATTCATTGGAAGGTCTTTCAGTTGGTTTCTAGTTTCAGCCTTTATGCTATATGCGCAGTTTTGATGTGTGCTGAATTTATGATGTTCCATCCAGTGTGGTTACTTTTGTCTGATCTCTCTCGCTTCCCTTTACTTTCAATGTTTCAGTTGTTATTAGTCATTATTTTACTTTCAATGGTTCAGTTGTGTATAATAAATTTGGAAATTAGACCTCAATGTGTTTCATTTCTATTTCTCTCACTTTGTTTCTCAAATGTCTTTGTTCTTAATTCCATCTGTGGAGGTATAGTCAATGGAAGTTTTATTTTCTATATTCTTTTTATTCTGCTCCAAGGATGTTCTATAGATGCATTCTGGACTCACGTACTGGGTGCTTCATTGTCTCAGGGTGCAGTAGAAAATGTGTTGGAACGAAGCTCCTTTGTTCAATTACTTGATGGTTCTATTGTAGAACTGGATCAGACTTCTAGGGATTCTATTTTACAAAGCATGGATGAAATGTCCTCAAGTGCATTGCGTTGTTTGGGCTTTGCCTATAAGGAAGACCTCCATGAGTTTGCTACATATAATGGTGATGAAGACCATCCAGCGCATGAGCTTTTACTTAATCCATCTAACTATTTTTCGATTGAGAGTAAACTCATTTTTGTTGGCTTGGCTGGGCTAAGAGTGAGTTGGCAATCTTGCTTCCATTTCATCGAAGACATTTTTATTTTTGTTACTCTGTTATTATTTTTGTTAAGCATGAAGAAAATTCTAAGTGCCTTAATTTATTTATATTGTAGGATCCTCCTCGAAAAGAGGTCCGACAAGCCATTGAGGATTGCAGAGCAGCTGGAATTCGAGTAATGGTTATTACAGGAGATAACAAGAATACTGCAGAAGCGATATGTCGTGATATAGGGGTTTTTAGACCAGATGAGGACATTAGTTCTAGAAGCTTAACAGGGAAGGAGTTTATGGAGCTTCGTGACCCCCAAAGTCATTTAAGGCAAACTGAAGGACTGCTCTTTTCTAGGGCTGAGCCAAGGCATAAACAGGAAATAGTGCGATTACTTAAAGATGATGGTGAAGTTGTTGCAATGACTGGGGATGGGGTGAATGATGCACCAGCTTTGAAATTGGCTGATATTGGAATTGCAATGGGCATTGCTGGAACTGAGGTATTTCTCTTCCTTTCCCCATTGTTTTAGTGAACTGCATTTTAATGCAAAAATATGAGTATGTTTAACTAACAAAATAAATGTTTTATTGCATTAGATTATTTTGTGTATCTTTAATGGTAAACAATTTTTTTAAACTTTATTTTGCTATTTGGCCTTTTTAATCCTCAAAAAACTTCCGGAAATACATTGTTTCTTGCATGAGGATCATGTGAAGTTATCATTTGCTTCTTCTATACCATGGTTGCAAGAGTATGTCAGGGGCTCTATGCACGTGCACAAATCCTGGTTTAGGTATTCTCAAATAAATTATGTCAGATAAATCTATCTTAATCATCTGCATGAAAAATCCTGGTTTAAGTGCAGTTATTAATCTATCTTTTAGTTCTCTACTACCATAATCTTTTTTGTCTTTCTGTCTCATCTCCATTTAAGGCCTTCAAGTTGAAGAGTAATGGTCTTACATTCCACAGACCGAGCAATTCCAAATATCTTGCCTCATTCTGAAATTGGTGCTGTTACAACATCACTATGTTTTCCCCTTTTTTTTATTACTTATCCCCTTTATGCCCTTTTCTAGGTTGCAAAAGAAGCTTCTGACATGGTTTTAGCAGATGACAACTTCAATACAATTGTTGCTGCTGTAGGTGAAGGCAGATCTATTTATAACAATATGAAGGCTTTTATCAGGTGCATTCTCTATCAATATTCTTAGCTTTCAACTTTTACTGGATTCCTTTTGTTATTGGCTTGATGGTTTTAAGAAATTTTCATTTTGATATTCTTTTGTTGCACATTTTCTCTTGCATGATATGAATCATTACATTGCCAATAATCTTTCACTATGTATTTGTTTCTCCCCCATGTATTCTCTTTTATATATTGCTTATTCTTTTTGGCAAATGTGGATATGCTTTGTGAAGTAATTCTGTGCTTTACTGATGAGGTGGTCTTTGCCTGTTTCCCTTTTCTTCCGAAGGCCATGTTGTTTGTGAGAGATTTACTAATGTAATGGAATGGTAAAATATGGAATGCGGTTTAGTTGTTTGGGAGAGGGGTTGTGTGTAGTGGAATGGAAAGGAATTGGATGGGAACCCTTCCATCCAACATTCTTCAAGTCAACATTTTTGGCCTCCCCCAAATTGGGGGAGAATGGAATGTGGATGGAAAAGGAATGAGTGGAAATGGTGTTATAAGCAAGGACAAACCTACCCCACCACTTTCATGTATCTCATCCTTTTATAATTTAGTGAGCAAATTTTGTAAAGGTATAAATGACAGTTGTTTAATAATGTTCCATTTCATCCATTTTCATGGCTCTCCCAAATCAGTAGGAAGTATTTCCCATTACTTTACCCTTCTCTCCCAAACGAGGAAGTGTTTCCCATTCCTCTCATTTTTATTTCATTACTAAATCTCTCCCCAAGCATAGCCTAAGTAGGGTGCACTTGACCATGTTTTTCAAACTTTGCTTAAGCAGAAAGAAGTTTTCTATTTAGCCCTTTTTATTGTTCCTTTTTCTCCTTTTCTAAGATTTGGTTCTCAGAATTATATTGGAGCGATAATAGGGCAAAGGTTAATACATACAGTCTGGATGCCTTCTGAAAATAACCTATTATTGCCAATAAATAAAATATAATTTGCTAATTGAGAATTGAATCCATTATATATGTGAATTTAGATGATTATTGAGGGCGGTAGCTAATACCCTTGTCTTTTCCCTCACACCACAGAAAATGTTTCACTGGGGATAAGATGACAATAATAAGAATTTGACAATGATCCTGATGTTTATTTCATCATCACAGGTACATGATCTCCTCAAATATTGGTGAGGTAGCATCCATATTTTTGACAGCTGCTCTGGGTATTCCAGAGGGTTTGATTCCTGTTCAGCTTCTGTGGGTCAACCTAGTTACGGATGGACCCCCAGCCACAGCTTTGGGATTTAATCCACCGGAGAAGGATGTTATGAAGAAGCCCCCTCGAAGGAGTGATGACTCGTTGATTAGTGCTTGGATTTTGTTCCGCTATCTGGTATTATTATGGCTTTAGCTGCTTTCTTCTTCGAGATCCAGTTCTCTAGGACACCTAAATTCAGTTTGTTGTGCTAACCCTTGATTTCCATGCAGGTAATTGGATTTTACGTTGGGATTGCGACTGTAGGAATATTTATCATATGGTACACACACGATTCTTTCTTGGGTATCGACTTGAGTGGAGATGGTCATAGTCTTGTGAGCTATTCCCAACTTGCCAACTGGGGTCAGTGCCACTCCTGGGAGGGTTTTGCGGTTACACCTTTCACAGCGGGGTCTCAAGTGTTCAAGTTTGATATGGATCCCTGTGACTACTTCCAGACGGGCAAAATAAAAGCGATGACTCTCTCCCTTTCCGTCTTGGTCGCCATTGAGATGTTCAATTCCCTGAATGCCCTGTCCGAAGACGGTAGCCTCCTGACAATGCCCCCATGGGTTAACCCTTACCTACTTGTGGCAATGTCAGTTTCGTTTGGTCTCCATTTCTTGATCCTCTATGTGCCATTCCTTGCTCAAGTTTTTGGCATCGTGCCGCTTAGCCTGAATGAATGGCTTTTGGTGATAGCTGTTGCATTCCCAGTGATTATAATTGATGAGATTCTCAAGTTTGTGGGCAGATGTACCAGTGGATTTAGAACATCAGGAGCACGGAAACCCGCTAAGCACAAGGCAGAGTGAGGATCAAAAACATTAAATTAAAGGAGACATGTAATGGGGGCGAGCCCATTATAAATTCAAATGCTTGCCTGCCTGCCTTCATTAAGGTACTCCCTTTAATCCCTCTTTCCTGAAACAGCCAGCCAGGCTTATTAGTTTGGACCTTGAAGATTAATTAAATTGGACTGGAAAACATATTTGTATTGTGCTTTGACGGTAGAACTGGCAGAGGTGTAGCAGGTTTTTTTATTTTTTTCGTTCTTTCTTTTTTTTTATTCCACTGATGGATCTTCCCTAAGAAATTGGCAGATCCGGAATCAATGTTACTTCTTCGGGGCTTTATGCATTTCACGAAGTGTAAGGAAGCGAATGAAGCATTTTTGAAAACATTGTATAAATGGTCTCTCTGTCTGTCTCTCGGAGCACATTAACGACGCACATGGAGGCACTTGTCGTCGTGTGTGTGCTCTCGTTGATTTTGTTTTCATTTTCAAAATTGTACCAAATATTTTTGTTTCTTGAAAAAATGACAAATGGAAGAGACAGCATGCCATGCGTGCCACAATTAATGGTCGACCAGTCGTCAGTGCTCTTCCTGCCTTTGGTTGAACCACCTGACATGTGCAGTATTCACGTACGAAAATAAATTTACAATGCATTAATGATATTGAGTGTTATATAATATATATTTTTTTGTATTTAAATTTTTCTCTTAACTTGAACTAGGCAAAATTACAATTTATATAAAATAAAATTATATTATATAGATTAATAAAAAATAAATTATTTATTACATAAAGAAAGTATATTACATTGACCAAGTTGTAAAATTATCTCTTACATTTTGAAAATTACAAAGATCACCCTTACTATTACACTTCAAGATGATTGATACGTTGTGCCCGTTACCATTTGTTGCCTGCGGGCCTCCCTCCCCGCCGTCACCAAATCTTCCCCCCCCCACCCCCCCACTATTATCCCCATATGCATGCGTGGATATAATTATATATATTTTTAAATATTATTATATATTATTATTTAAATAAATTATTAATTTTAATCTGTTCAGTTAAAGTTATAGCCATTTTAATAATTATAATTTATTTAATTTTTTAATTATAATAGAATTTATATATATATTATATCTTTTTTAATCATATTTGTCAAATAAGATAACTAAATCGATTAAATTATTCAGAGAGACGTGACGTGATTTAATTGAGGGGGTGAAATGAGAGGTATAATTGAAGTGGGGATTTTAAGTTTGTTACTGTTTGTGCAACATTAGTGTTATATAACATAAACTGTTTAATATTTTTATTTTTTTTAATTTTTCAATCCATTTGATTTAACTATCTATTCGATCAAATTGGTTTAGTTTTTTTTTAAAAAAAATTAGTATATTCAATTTGAGTAATTCGATTAATTCAATTACATCTATATTTAATTGGGGATTATTTTTAGTTAAATATGAATATAACTGAATTGATCGAATTACTTAAATTAAATTGAAGAGATCGAATTTTTTCTAACACCAAACCAATTTAATCCAATAGATGCTCAAATTAAACAAATTGAAAAACCAAAAAAATTAAAAATATTGAACTTCCCTCCAATTAGACTCCTCATTTTGTCCCCTCAACTCAAATTAAAACTGTGAGTAATTTGATTGATTTGGTTACACTTTTATTTTATATAATTAAAAAAGATATAAAATATGTATAAATTCTATTTATGATTAAAAATAAATAAATTATTAATTATGGTTATAATTATAATTATTAAAGTAACTGTAAGTATATTTTCTAATAACAAAAATATATGATTGAAATAGAAAATTTATAATTTAATATTACAAGAATAAGTGAATAACAGAAAAATATTTTTTAAATTACAATAAAATTCATTTCAAAATCTTTATACGTAAACCAAATATATAATATTTTTCTGAGATGAAATATGTATAATATTTTTAAAAATATGTTTTTAATTTATTATTAATTTTAAATTATAACAAAATTAAAACAAAAAAAAGGCCATTGAACTCATCGGCAATGGGGTTCTACTTTGAACTCTATCGCCGATTGGATCACCAGGAGAGACAAAAGGTGAAGAACTATGTTTAGTGTCTAGCATCACTGAAATTGTGGTTTTGTCGGAGAGACAGACAGAGAGAGAGCCCATGAAAATTGAAAACCCTCAAAAATTGACGTGCAAAACCCCAATGGTGAAATCAGAATCCCCAACACTGTAACATACTTTCAAATCGATTGATGATGGCCTTCACTTTTAGAAAAGAAATTGTTTTCCACAGTGAATTTGCAAAAGTCAAAACTGACACAGAGATGAAAGGTATTCAAAATAAAACGATAGTTTAGTCATTTTAAAATATTTGATGGAGGTTCATTAATAGTAAAGATCAAAATGCAACCTAGTGTTAACATATAAGGATACTTATTAATATATATATTTTAAAAAAAAATCCAATATCTTATTGTTACGGGCATTTTTTGAATCGTTTTGGACTATTGACTGAACTGCTTTGGGTTGAGAATAATCCAATGATTGAGTCCAATCTCTCAAAATCCAATAGACCTAAGGTCGAAAACATCTCAGCGAGGTCGCATAATTACTAAAACACGAGTTTTGATTGCAATAGCAAGCGAGCTCCTAGCAACGCCCCTAGCTCGCTGGCCGACCCGATCAGCTTGCAAAACGAATCATAAAGTAGGATAATCGGAGATGATGTCCACTTGTCTTATCCGTAGTAAACCAAGTCTCAGATGATGCGAAACTTTTTCTCCCGATTTTATGAAGATAATAATAACACATTGTCTTTCACAATGTGGCCCACTACTTTGAACTTCATATGAATTGTAAATACCTCACAGTGTAAATAGGGGGTCAAAAACCATTGTACATGAGTGAAAAAAATGCATACTATTACTCTATCAAGATTATCAGAAAACAGTCATGGACTAAATATCATTCTGATCTAACCACGTAAAAACTCTCACGTATTGTATGTTGATTGGGCTATCGTTTTCTTCCTCTCGTGTTTGCGATCATTCTATTAGTACGGGTTGATGAATCATAATTGACCAATTCTGAATGTCGACAATTATCATGTGCAATTCTCTTAAACTTTAGTGATAGTGAGTGAAATTTTTCTAAAAACATATATAACACAACTAGACATATCAAACTATATTTTTTGTGTTTTTTTTTGGTTTTCTAATTTTTCAAAATAACAATATAAGTTAAACGTGAGTCTTAAATTATAATTATTTAAACACATGATCAACCAAAACACTTCACCATTTAAGAGGCGTACCTACAATCTAAAATGAATTAAAAAGATTAGTTTTAAATTCAATATTATCTCTTTCAATATCTAACAAAACAAAACAAATGTCCAAGTCCAAACATAATTGGGTTCTAAAATGGAAAAATAAAATAAAACTTCTCTTAACATAATAAAATAAAAAAAATAAAAAAATAAAAAAATAAATCATAGCTGCCATTACGGCACGGCAAGCCAGCCAGCCAGCCCTAATATCATCTCTCATGTTCAAAAGAGGCATAGTATATAAGTAGATGTTATAAGGATGGCTTTCCTCGTTAAGGCTTCAACACAAGAAAGCAACTTTGCCTTTGGCCTAATAAACCAACCATACACAAATACTACTACATGGAGATTGACAAGCTGTTGATGATGAGGTTCTTCCTGGTTCAATTTCTCTTCTTCTTTGCCCCAATCCAAGCGGCCAATTCAAACCTCTTCAGAGAGTACATAGGAGCAGAGTTCAACGACGTCAAATTCTCGGACGTCCCCGTAAACTCCAACGTGGAAGCCCACTTCATCCTGGCCTTCGCCATCGACTACACCACCTCCTCTTCTTCCCCCTCTCCCACCAATGGACAATTCAACATTTTCTGGGACTCCGATAATCTCAGCCCATCTCAGGTCTCCTCCATCAAAGCCCGACACTCTAACGTCAAAGTGGCTCTCAGCTTAGGAGGAGACAGCGTCGGCAATGGCTATGCCTACTTCAATCCTTCCTCGGTCGATTCGTGGGTTTCCAATGCTGTTTCTTCGCTCACCAACATCATCAAAGAGTACAATCTGGACGGCGTGGACATCGACTACGAACACTTCCAATCCGATCCCAACACCTTCTCCGAGTGCATAGGAAGGCTGATAGGAAGGCTCAAACAGAACGGGGTCATCTCCTTCGCCTCCATAGCTCCGTTCGACGATGACCAAGTGCAGAGCCATTACTTGGCTTTGTGGAAGAGCTACGGCCATCTCATAGACTACGTCAACTTCCAGTTCTACGCCTATGACCAGGGCACCACCGTGGCTCAGTTCCTGGATTACTTCAAGACTCAGAGCACCAACTACAAAGGCGGGAAGGTGCTGGCCAGTTTCATCAGCGACGGAAGCGGTGGGTTGTCGCCGGAGAATGGATTCTTCAAAGCTTGCAGCAAGCTGAAGAGCCAGCAACAGCTGAATGGGATATTCGTTTGGTCTGCGGATGATTCAAAAGCCAGAGGGTTTCGCAATGAGAAGCAGTCTCAGTCGCTGTTGGCAACATCTCGTTAGTAGTAAAGTAGTTTATAAAATAAAATTGGCTGCTATGCCTATGCCTGTGTCTGTGATCTATTATTATTACTATTACTATTAATATTATTATTAGTGATACACTATACATGTAAAATGTAATGTAATGCAATTCTCTTTGCATACACTGTTTTTCACTCCCTCCCTGTATCCACAACCATAACTCCGTCCTTACTGCAATTTCCTGCTTCTGCTTCTGCTTAAACATAACATCTACATTAATAATAATATTTCCCCCTTTTTCTCTTTTCTTTTGGTATTAATAAGACCAATAAAATTACAAAAGCTTTGACTGAGAGAGAGCAATGCGTTCAAAATAACACCATAAAAAATCAAGTGAGCCCTAAAAAAAACCCTTTGTCGAGAGATTAAATTAAAACAAAAGCCTTCAAATATTACTGCTTTACTCAGTATTTCAAATTCCAAGCTATAATTTCTTACAATAAATAAGGAATGCAGAAAGCCCAGACATTACATTAACTACGCAAAGAGAAGTCAAAATCCAAACCCGACTTCTTGACAGCAAGACTTTTTTTGCGACAAAAACCCTAGCCCCCAAACCCGTAAAGAGTCCTCCCCTGCCTCTTCAGGGCATACACCACGTCCATGGCGGTGACGGTCTTCCGGCGAGCGTGCTCCGTGTAGGTCACGGCGTCGCGTATCACGTTCTCCAGGAAGATCTTGAGCACTCCGCGAGTCTCCTCGTAGATCAGCCCGCTTATGCGCTTCACTCCTCCCCTCCTTGCCAGTCTCCTGATCGCCGGCTTTGTGATTCCTTGAATGTTGTCCCGGAGCACCTTCCGGTGTCGCTTCGCTCCTCCCTTTCCCAGTCCCTTGCCTCCCTTTCCACGCCCCGACATTCTCGCCTCTGCTTGGTTTCTGAGAAAAATACCATAACCCCCGGGTTAGCGAATTCAACAGATTCGCGGAAATTGATTCAAAGCACCTGATAAACTGATTTTGCCCCAGTTAAGCCAAGGAAGATTCAAAATAAATATCAGAAGAATTACGATTAACAACGCATCGAAAAGCTTGAACAAGAATTCAGATCTCCTTTGTCTGTTGGAATCGACATGAATAGGAAAAATTCGACTACGAAACAACTCCCGGTGGAGGATACAGCAAATTAAAAGATCAAACAAAAACGCAGGCACACAAACACAAATTGGCGAACCGAAGCAGCTTGATGTAAGAATCAATTACGAAAGAAATTGCATCAAAACTAAACAGATAGTACTTGCCGAAGTTAGGGTACCTTAGATTAGGAGACTCGATTAAGTACTGAACTAGCGAGTAACTTGTAGATATGGCAGTAATCAGGTTGCTAGTAGCATATATATAGAGCGAGGGGTTAAGGCTCCGATCTGTCCGGTCGCCATTGATGAATTTAGAGCAACGGCTGAGATGAGTGCTCCGGAGTCACACGGATTGATGACGTCTGAATGTTTCAAACTTTTCAAAATGCGAGGGAAGCTAACCTCCACTCCAAGCCGTGGCGGGGAAATTCTCTAAACTTTTTTTTTTTTTTTTTTTTTCGGTCCAAGGGTGAGTTTGATTGTATGGGTGAAATTTGGGTGAAAAAAAATAAATTTTAAAAAATTGAATTCTAGAAAAAAATGAATATTTGAAAAATGATGTTATATTTTCCATCTTTTAGGGTGCGTTTGATAATGGTAAAAAATAGGGTGAAATTCATTTTTCATTCAAATTCTAAAAAAATTGATCAAACAATTTTTGTTTTCCCATTGAATTCGAATTCTATCTTAATTCAAAAAATAAAACTTTTTCTTAAAATCAAGGAATTGAAATTCTTAAGGAGTGGGGTGAGAATTAAAATTTCACTCCATTTTCCACCCTTAGTGTTTGATTGATAATATTTTTTTATAGATTTTGATAATTTTTTTGGCATTTCGTGTTTGATAGGCATTATTTTTCATGAAAAATGTGTCATTTTTCATAGAATTCAATGGTAAAAATATATTGAAAAATATTGAATCATGTACAGAAAAATCAAAATAATAACTAGGTTAACTAAATCATTTCTCCAAAATAATGAAACCACAAAATTAAAAACTTTTTGTTTTTTAAATTAATTTGTACGTGATTTTTCATTTTTTATTTCTATACGTTTGTATTGGGAAATTCTATTCACAGTCACCATTTTACTCTCCACGACCACTTTTTAATATACTTAAAATACTCACTTTTGAAAAATCATTTTTACCCTCACTATTGCAGCCATTTTCTCCCTCAATTAACTGCTCGCCAACCATACGCGACCCCCCATTCACGTCGGAGATAATGCGGCAAAGAACAAAAAGTGAATAGAAATACAAGAATAGAATAACACATACACATATATATACACACACATATATACATCTCCGCATACACAAACATATATACATTTACACACAGATACACACACATATATATATATACGTACACATACATACATATAATGAAAACGGAAAAATGCCTCCCCGTTCACAATCGGCGTTCACCCGCTCGCTCGCTCACCTTCTCTCTCATTGCCCATCTCTCTCTCTCGCTCACTTGCCCTCCTTCTCATTCGCACGCGCGCACACATATATATGTATATACACACACATACATTCATATAATGAAAACGGAAAGCAGCCTTTCTGTTGACCTACCCGTCACCGCTCATTACTGCTGACCCACTTGCTCGCTTGCCTTCTTTCTCGCTACCTCTCTCTCTATTTCGCTCACTCGCCCTTCCTTTTGTTCGCTCTCTATCCCTCTCTCGTTGTAGATCTACTTCCAGGGGAAGTTGAAGGGGATGAAGATGAGAACACATTAGATTCTCCCAACCACAATGGTTTATATATACAAAAATGAATTTAATCCAACGATTGCTAGACATCATTCACGACAGATTTCGACGATCAGAATTGACCATCAAATTAGCCTTGGCCTAGTGATTTACATATCTAAAAATAAACATGATCTAATGGTCGAATTTTAGTAAATCTAGATTTTAATACAAAATACCTACCCACAAGAAGGTCATCGAAAACCTTACTAAATGGGTCAAACCTCATATGTTGTAAATCGTTGAAGGAAATAGAGGTGATGTTTGAGGCGATGGTGCTTGCCGAGGTGGCTTTAAAGGATGAGTACGATAGTGCTAATTATGCAATGGAGCCAATAACTTGTAATGGGGAGACAATAGTTAAAAGGAAAAAAAGATCTTGGTAATAATGGCTAATGGGAACAAAGTTGATCATCGTCAACATCGAGGGTAGAGAGGAAGGGTTGGCATTGGAGAGAGTGATGGGATCGTTGGAGATGACCAATGAAAATGAAAGGGAAGAGAAACGGCTAAGTGAAAAGGAAGGTGGAAGGATGGAAGTATTGGTTTGGTTATTCCATTATTCTATTATTCTTCTTTTATGTTCGGCCAAAAATGATATTATTTTATAATTTTGGTCAATTTCATTATTTTTATTATCTTTAATTTAAAAATTAAATTAAAATTAAAAAATCAAAATTTCTTAAAAAAAAAAAAAATCAAATCGAACTGAAATTTTGCAAAAATTGAAGTTGGATTATTTGAGTGACACCAAAAGTTTGCACACCCCTGGGTCTCTCCAATCAATGCAAAATTGCCAATAGCTATTAATATTATGCCAACCACACATCAACATTAAACAATATTTATATTTATTAATAGCCGTACAAATGTGGACATTTTTACTATATTATTATTATTCCTTTTGCCTTCTATTTGAGAATGATTTTGATAAGAAATCTATATCTAGATAAGATTAATTTCAATATTTATACATATTCATCTTTTATATATATATATATCTATTATGAGGTACATGGTTATTGATTTGTACGTGTAATTTGTTTTCAGGTTGCAGACACTAGGGATTTGAAATGGATGAAATGGGCTTAAGTAAGAGATACCAGGCTCAAAGTTGCAGGCCCAATGGACCCACGATCCAGATCACCTGACTTCATATAATTAACATGATTATTATAAAAAAAATAAATAAACACAACATACAAAGCAATTTGATGGTTAGGATCTAAAAGTGAAAAAAATTCACACTAGCTAATTAAGGGTAAATTAAGAATCTCATCTCACACTTCTTTGTTTTCATTTTAATGATCATTGTTGAAACTAATTAAATATAATTATATATATATGTATACGTATCATATATAAATAACCCCTATAATATCAAACAATGCGAGGTTTAATAAGTAAAATGTATTTAAGTTGCAAAAATAATTTGCTTGCAAGGACTCATCAATATAAGTATAAATTACGTATAAGAAATAATTTTCTTTTAATCCTCACAAAATAAGGAAATTTCAAGAAAATGAGGGGATGGAACCAGATTTCAGGGGTTTACATATATAGTTGAGTTGGATTTGTGACAACAGATATGATCAATATATAGTTTAAATTATAAGATTAGTTTTGGTTGAGTCTGGTCTTATGTTCAAAACAATATATAGTTGACATTGTAATAAATATTTTATTAGGAGTGAATTGGTCCACTACTTTATGCTAATGCTTTTCATGTGCAGTGAGGCAGTGAGTGGGTATGTATGTATATATATATATATCCTTCCTTCCTTTCTTCCTTCCTTCCTTCCTTGCTTTGTTAATGCTTAAAGAGGAAAAGCTCGTGTCTTTTAGTTGTACTAATGATACATCCTACACATGCGCCCCCATAAAATGTTAAATAAATAATTGATGATTCATATTTATTTATGGAAATAGAGGGGACAAGACACCCACAAACTATATAATTCATTTAATACCCATTAAATATAATTTTATCATAATTTGATTAGCAATGCCTTCTCCAAATGTGATGATAATTAAGAAACTTTGCCAAAATTTTCACTGTATCTATTGACTGACATATATATATAATACTAAAATATTATATAAATACAAAAAATTTAATATTTTATTTGACATTATGAGAGTTTAATGTAAATCTCATCGTTGATATATAAGTTGTCGCTTTAACATTAATGTGCATAATCCTTGTACGAGTTATCTAAATATAAGATAGAATATTAAAATTGTAGGTAGAAATAGCGTTTTCATAAGTAATACTTGCTCTTAATTTTTGCTAATTAGATTAAGTTCCTGTAGTGGTTACAATTTGTCCTCGGGGGGGCATGCTGACTGTTCATCGTTGGTAAAACGCATTAAACTAGCAGAGACTTGTGTAAAATATCATATCATAGTGTATGTATGTATGTATGTATGTACAACCATGAATTTCATCATCATAGTGGGTGACCCACCGCCGGCCGACAAGAATAGGCAGAGCCGTCCTCCCCACATCTAGGGGGCTGCCCAACCAGTAGCCTTTATTAGCTAAACAGTATTTGGGGAGGAGATTCTGATAAAGATATAAGTTACGCTACTACTCATCAATCATAGCGTATTAATTTAATATCTATATATATATATATAAAAGCTAATTAAGCAACTCATAATCGTAATTACGGAGTAAATTAACAAGAGCGACCAAATGATTAGCTTAAAGAAGAGTAGTTTAATGTTTCTGTTGTCGTTAAATTAAGATATAATTAACGGTGTCCATGTGTTGCTTCCTTGATTATTAATTAATTAATTTATTGGTGTGGTGCGCTGCGGGTTGCAGTTTCTGTTCCTCATCATAATAATGGAATTCTTTTTGGTTCTTTTCTAATGTTTATAAGACGAGTAAAAGGCTTGTGGACTGAGCGGCTGTTGGATGGATGTTAAGTCGGCTGTAGTCAAGCAAAGGTTGTATTTTCTAACAGTACATCTGATTTAAGCAAGCAGATCGAAGCCGCATGAATATATATATATATATATATATATATAGACTTGTTTTGCAGTATATGTTTGTTTGCGTGGGCTTTTGTTCATAAGCTCAACTTGTTTACAGAATAAAAAATTAATGAAATCAGATGTATGGATATGTAATTAATTAAAACATTATTGATTTGGAGATGCTCATAGTCATAGTCATAATCGCAGTAGATATCTAATTAATTAGTTTCCACCCAAGAAATCAGAAGCCTCCAAATTGTCACTTGGTATGGTAATACACACAAATCAACCATGCCTTTATGCATATTTGGAATACGACTGAACTGACTACTGAGATATGCATCATCACAATAAGAAGCAAAGCACTCTGATTTTGCTAATATATATAGATATATATCTCATTAAGATCAATTATGGAATTAAATTGGCGGAAAATAAGTCGAGAAGGTTGATCCAATTGTCATCAATATCGTCATCGTCTTCCTCGACTGCACCTGCGTGTTGGTTCCATTGGTTCTGGCCGGACCTGCTCTTCTCGATTTCATCGTTCCGAGCAAATCGCCCTCTGATCCGCGGCCTACTGTCAGCCAACGTCTTCCTGCATGCATACTGATAATTATTGGTTTTAGTATCTTACTATGATCAAATAGTTCATCAAGTTAATCAATGGCGGACCTATATATATAGCTAGCTTGATTAATAAACCTGAATCTTCTTGTTGAAGTTTCTATGGCTTCTCTTGCTCTTATATCTCTCAATCCTCTCCTTCTTCTCCTCAGGACTGTAACGGCAAGCTCTGCTCATGCCTTCTATGATGCTGGTACTGTTCTCGTTCGATAATGGGCTGTTTGATCGATGGTAGTGTTGCCCCACATTAATCCTCTGTTTCAAATGTTAGCAACTAATGGTTGGTTAATATATGTAATTATAATATCAAATGTAAGAGTCGAAAGCAACGATATAGGCCATATAATAATTAAGGAGGAAAAAGAAAATGAATATGCAATTTTATTGGGAAATACTATTGGTCAGGACAGAATGTTCAACTCCAAAAGGTAATGAAAAGATGTATGTTACGAGAAAAACAACAGCCACCAATTGCAGTTTTAGGATCATCTTTTCATATGAATTTCAATCATATCCCACTTATAAAATAAGGGTTTTTTTTTTTCTCTCCCTTCCTTCTCTTTTTAACAGGGCATTTGGCATCTAGCAACAGTAACGTCCTCGTGTTGTAGCTTCATCTCCTCTTCTTCTTGCATCCCTTTATGTCTTTTTCTTCCTTAACTACTATTTGCACTGCAACACAAAAAAATACGAGAGAGACTGAGAGAGAGAGAGCGCGCGTTTGGAAATGCTGACCTGCAAATCACCAGTACTAAACACCTTCCTCACCGGACAAGTCTCGGAGTCAATGAAGTCGGCCAGCAGCGACGCCGGAGTCAGCTGGGGAAACCCACAAATATTCTTCTGTAGCGAGTGGCTGCTCACGCTCCTCTGCATCAAGCTCGAGCTCGAGCTCGGGGCCGAGAAGTGACTACCCGTCAGGGAACTCGGGGACCCGTAGCTGCTGCAGCCACTACTGGTGTAGCCTACCTCCGACTTGGCCGCCCCCACCGCCGCCATTGAGTAGAAATCTTCGCCCGTTGGAGGCGGTAAATGACCGGAGAAGTCTTCGGCGCCGTAGCTCATCAGTGGATGGTTGATGTGTCCGTACATGGGTCGCTTGGTATATAGAGAGACAGGTTTGGTTGGGTTTTTGAGGGGTGAAATTAGCTTGTACTTAAAGAGGGTCTGGAGGGTTTGGTTCGTGGATGATGACGTCATCGTCTGGGAAAGCGTTGACTTGGCCCCACGTGCAATCTCCTGTCTAAAGCCGTCTGTGTCTGTGTGGTTGCCCAACTCAGCCTAGGCGGGCCCCACTCAGCCTAGGTGGAGAGGTGCAAATCACGAGGTCTCCCACCTCAGCGGCTGGAGTGGCTCTGCGGAATAGGAATAATTGCGGACACGCCCTGGAAAATATAAGATAATATCAACTGACCCCCTAAAATCCACTCAATATTACAGTCTCAGCCTGTGTTGTAACAGCTGTGAACCACCTTCAAAAGGTGACTGTCCAGCCAGTCCAAATAAGCCTAAAACTCCCCTCCCCAAGTGGATTAATGTGGGATTTCTAAACTACAGTGACACACATCATCTTTACTTTAGGGGTGTAGACCGTGTAGTGTTCCCACTGCGTGGCCCCATCATTCTCGAATTTGGAAGTTAACTCTTTTACTGAATATAACAGTTTAGGTAACCATTTTTAAAAAGTGACTATCCAACTAGCACAAAAGGTGACTTCACTAGATATTCGTAAATTTTTAATAGAGTATATTTACGATTCTATGATTAAGTCTATTAATATTTATAAATTTTTAAATCAAGTATGTTTGTGAGGTTTAACAGATCAATTTTTATTTATAAATCGAGTTTCAAAATTAAGTTTAAATTTAACTCGTTTATTTTAACGAACTCATTTAAATAATCTTTTATAAAACCAAATACTGAGTTGTTTATGAATGGTTCGATTTGATCTTAATTTTACAATAGGAAAATAAAAAGAAAAAGTAAAAATATTACAGGGTTGGGAGATTCATTTGTTGTGTGTGTAAGTGAGAGAGAGAGAGAGATACACTTTGTGAGAGAAAACCTTATTTGCATATTCATATTAGCTT
Source organism: Diospyros lotus (assembly GCF_014633365.1). NCBI lineage: Eukaryota > Viridiplantae > Streptophyta > Magnoliopsida > Ericales > Ebenaceae > Diospyros > Diospyros lotus. Next base: position 29,191,581 of record NC_068340.1, on the reverse strand, counting down.
TCTCGAGTGGTCATCAAAAAGCATCAAGCCGAACCCTTACACTTTGGGAACAACCCTTTAGAAGTTAATCATTCCATGCCTAGCCATACACAAACCCAAAAGCAAATATTAATTAACAGAGCTTTTAAGTTACTTATTCAGAAGAATGGAAGCTATGTAACTTTGGGGACAAGGCCCTTCCACCAAAAAAAAAAAAAAAAGTATCTAATTAAATTATAAAATGCATAATCCATTCTCGCAGCTAATGCATTTGGTCAACAAATGAAGTTACAATACTAGTAGAACACTTTTTCAGTGTGGCCCAGTGCTGCATCTCTTTAAACAAAAAAAAAAAAGAAAAGAAAAGAAAAACCCCAAGGATTTTATCTTGGGAGGCATCTGCTAAGAACCAACTTGCAGTTTGAAAACCAATAAAAAGATTGGAGACCCACCCACTAAATTAGAATTCAATGGAAAGAGGAGGAAGGAGGGGGTCGATAACTATTAAGAGCATGCATATATATAATCTAATGGATGCCCATGTGAGCAGCATATAATCTCAATCATTTTCATTAGCTTATTAGCTTAGATTAGATTAGGGCCGGTTGAGTTTAGTGTAATCATCATTGGGATGCCACGAGGTGGCCAAAAGTTCCCAATTTGAATGTCTTAATCTTTAACAAGATAGATATATAGACATATACCAAGTGCGCTAGCTCTTCCACTTTTTATTTTATTTTTTGAAAGATATATTATAATTTTTGGGGCTTTACAAATATTCATTATAATTAACTTATTGTAGTCACTGTCACAATATTTTATTGTGCTCTACTGTATAAAAATTTGTGCAAAATATCATCAAGGCATGGTAGTCTAGTGATAGGTTTTCTGAATAGGTCCGTGATTTTCTGTTATGAATATATTTGAATGTAAGGAGTAAAACGTTAAAGACGTTATTATTAAAGTTTAGTAAAAATATTATTGATTTCACAAATAAACACACACATATCTATAACGCGAGTGTCCATATCAATATGTTCTCATTGAGCTGCAATGTAAGCTTATGCTTCCATCAACTTCGTCCCTTAGGTCATCTCCCTTCGCTATTTCAATTCATGAAAGTCAAATATATGGAGCCAACCTCAAAATCAAGTCTCCAATGGAAGTTGTCAAGTCAAATTTTAATCGCTAAAAATTTGGCGAAGCTCAAAAGCATTGCCAGATGTGACGAAGGAAATTTGAGAGAGCATCATCGTCATCTCAATGCAGAAGAGCCGACCAACTGAAGAAAAAAAATATTTAGACACGACGACAACAGATTTGTAGAAGACTGCCAGAAAAGAGAAGATACTGATGTAGCAAAAGACAAAATCAATTACTAGATCCAACGAATTGTGGTGACCGGTTGACAACAAGCAAAACAACGGGTGACGGTGCCCCCACCTCAGCTTGTTGTTCATTGTCTAGATTGGTTTGTGAATTTTTTCTTTATTTTTTATTTAGTTGTGTATTAGATAAGTGATATTGTGTATTTGATTATTGATTATGTATATGTATGTTTTGATTATTTTATATATTTTATTATTGATTATGTTTATATTTGTATTTGATTATTTTGTGTAGTGAAAATTACAAGTAAAGTAAAATAAATAGAATTAAAATTTATTAATAAATAAATAAAATAAGAAGTAAAATAGAAAAAAAAAATAGTGAGTGTGATTAGAATACGTACAATTTTAAAACCAAAATAAAGAGTGAATTGCTTATAATATAAGGCTATGGTTCCTATTTCAATCCCTATTATATTATAAACAATTTACTTCTTATTTTAATTTTGTATAAAAAATTATCCATACTCCAACTATACCCTTTTTAAATTTTAAATTTTATTTATTTATTAATAAATTTTAATTTTATTTATTTTTTCACACACAAAATTAATAATTAAATACACAAATTAATCAAATATACACATATAAAAAACAATAATCAAATACACAAAAAATTAACTAAATACACAAATTTTTAATATCACTCATTAGATACATAAATCAATACAAATTTCCCTAACATTATATTTATATACATACACAAACCCAGATGCTGGTTCCCAGTCTGCTCGTCGCTGGTTGCTGCTGCCTGGTCATCGGTCGCCGCCGCTGTTCTCCTTCTGCCGTCCCTGCACCTTCCCTTCTTAGGCCGTCTTCTTCGAATCTGCTGTCGCAACGTCTAAAGCTTCTCTTCTCCGACCATCTTCTCTTCTCTGGATCTAGTCACTGCAGCCTTCTTTTCTCGGCCTCTTCCGCTCAGATGGCGATGCTCCTCTCTCAAATTTCCTTTGCCACAAGTGGGGATTATTTTGGGCTTCACCAGATTTTTGGCGATTGAGATTTGGCTCGGTAAATTGCTTTAGAGGGCTGATTTTGGGGTTGACTCCCTATATTTGGCTTGACGAATTGAAATAGGAAAGTCGTTGGAGATAATCTAATAGGGATTGCCATTCGAGATGGCCTTACAGCATGGGCAACAAAGTTTGTCTCTATACCCTCCATATTTTGCGTACGAGTTGCCACAAAGTTAATTTGGTCATTCTCAACCAGGACTTTTGACCATATATCAATTTTGGTGTTGCTTCTATTCTGGGTTTTCTTCTTTTTCTATTTTGAATCTCACGATTGCAGTCAGTGAGACTACTTAATTTTTTTTGAAGTTAATTCCTGTCTCTTTCTAATTATTTTACTTTAGGAAGAAAGAAGAAAGATGATATGAACCCACTAATTTTTGTTCACTCTCTCAGTTTCTATTTTCTTCTCATTCATTTCTAAATTATTTATCATCAATATTTTTGTAATATTAATGTGGTAGATTTTTTATTTTTATAATATGGAAAATGTTAATCACATGTCATGTCGGCCGCATTAGCTAGATTAAAGGAATTAATTAATTATTCTTGTCACTAATTTTCATCTGAAATAATAAATTAAATACTCTCGATAATACATACAACCATGAACATGAAAATGCCTAATATATAAATATATAAATTCTTCAAACATAAAGAATATATGTGCCTGAGGGAGCATCTTGCACAATGATGCATGGTTTGAAATGAATGAATAATGTCCAAAAACTGAAAACTGAAAAAATATAGAGGGCAAGAGAGAGAGTGGGGTGGGGGATGTCCCATAGCACGATCTTGGGTGTACGTAGTAGGACCATGAAAATCATTTCTCTGTATCGCTTACACAAGATCCATTCTCCATCCAGTCTCCCTGTCCAAAATCATCATCATCTTGTAGACTATTCTGTGCATTGCTGCAAGCATCTAGTAGTAACTAGCCATTTCATTCTGGTTCGATCCAAGCTTCTTCTGTTGGTGATCCCTAACCAAAGCCATAAGAATTATATACTTATATATATATATACATATATGAAAAAACCCACCCATCATAACCAAATCTCGGCACCAATGTATTTGATCACCTCCACCTCCTTAAAATATCTTTTTGCGTGTAAGTGTAAGTCTAATAATATTCTATTATTGAGATTTATTAATAGTATCTTAAATGTCTGATCTTATAAGTTTTAAATAAAATTATCATCTATAATCTTCCGGATGAGGCCACGAGTTAGATAGGATTATTTAGATATATCTTGATGTCTCTTGAAATCCTAATCTTACCTTTTTAGTTACCAAATAAAAATAAATAAATATAGTAGTTGAAATAAATAATATGTTCATTGCTTGGCTAGCGATTTAGTAGGAGTTCTCGTAAAGAAATTCTGTGGAATTTTTTCAAGGACTAGTAATATTTATTGGTAACAGGGATCATATTAAGTTCCATAAGTACTTAAAATTACATGAAGAATCATTGGTAATGTAAATAGGAGCAAAAAAAATGGGTTACTACAAACAGTTTTAGGCGAATTCCCATAACTATGACTTAACTATTGCGTAACGTATCGACATATCATGTCTAGATATTGGGATAATCAACTTGGGAGTGCTAATTTACCAGCTTCATGCATGTAATGGGTACTGTGTATGTAATGGGTATTGTAAATTTGTGATCGGATGAGAGGATTTTCCTTCACGCCAGATGAAGCACATTGAGAATTTGTTTGACACTCCACCAAAAAGAAAAAGAAAGAGAGGCGGGAGGAAAATGATTTAACTATTGTTGTACACGAAGAGCCTTCTTGAGGGATGAAACCCACTTAGAATTATCTGCCACTCAAGCAAGATACATAGATAATGCACGATATAGGCGGAAAGTTTGAGCAACAAAATTGACGGGGGCATAACACATATTTGCTGTCCCTACAAAGCAAAGGGCTCTGCGACCAATTGGAGATAAGGTGATTTGGATCCTAGGATTGCTTTTCATGAATCAGTGAGTCAGTTCTATCTCTTGAGCCCCCAGGGCGTAGCACGGTTGGTTGTGGGATGGTAGATTGGTACCCAAGGAGCCAGGTTCGAGTCTGGCCAGCCGCAGTGTGGGATTTCTGCTCCTCAGGGGTGGGGTCCTTGTGGGCAGCCAGCACTGGGCCTCCCATTGACCATGGCCGCCGTGTACCTGATTTACCTCTTCTCTCGTGACGTGGGGCAGTCAGAGAAGGGCCCCCGGGGTGAGGGATTTCACCTTTTGGTACCCAAGTTCTATCTCTTGAGTATTAAAGAGCTTTTATGAGGATGGTCTCGAATAGTTTTCAGAGGCAACCGGCCACTACATTGATCCATGCTCACCGAAACCTAAGAAGCAGCGTGGAGTCAAACCCTATTATTGGTTGATGCGGTTTTCCACATCATAAACATGTACCTTAAAGAGTTTGGATGGATAATTAAGCAATTGTACATGTCTGTTCATTTTGTATACAGATATAAGGTTTATTTACATAAAAATTTTGTTTGTATAGTATTCTCTTTTAAGCAATATTGCCCTGACGGTATAGAAGGGCTCGACTGCTGCGCTATGTTGATGAAGAAGTTGGGATACCTCTTTTGCTTTGGCTTGAGCTTGCATGACTATTGCTCCAGGTCGATGCTTTTATGTTGTTGCGCTTCTGCTCCTTTTTGTTGTTGGTCTTATGGTCAAGCACGAATGCGTTTTGGCCTTTCCACGCAGGTTACAGCCCGTTGTTGTCATCTTCTAATTCCCTTTAAGTAGGATATGTAAACTAACTAGTTTAACACCTCTTTATTGTGCCGGGCTTACTGCATTATATGATGGGACGCCTTGTTGGGAAGTTCTTCCACAGTCTGTTTTTGTTTCCTTCTAGATCCATTGGGTTGGCTTGTATGAACCTCCCCTTGTATGGTTTTTGTTTGGGCATCACCCGATTCACCCCCGTCTTTAATAGAAATCAAAATTACATGAATAGATATATGTGGACCCAATGGAATATCAGTCTTACCTAGCTAGCTATCAGTGCCAGTGAATGCAGAACGACACATTTTTCTAGAAATCATGCTGGTTTGAGAATGATGTTCTGATCCATCTAACATGAAGAAATTATACAAGGTGGGCGATTCTTCTAGATGGAAAAGGGCAACAAGAAAAGATCATGAAGATGGCTTCTGTTAGATCCCATATATTATTAGTCAACATGTACCACAGTCTCTCCACTAGAATGCATCATGAATTGAGTGATTGATCAGCAAAACATGTGGTTAAAATGTGCCATCCGCTTCCATCGTAACCTTGTTGATGTGATCAGATCATATTATTAATTCAGCTTAATTGGAAGAAGCAGCAGCAGCAGCTAAACATGTCATAGCGTAGTGTAGTGTTGTGTTGTGTTGGTGCCTTAAAACCCTAGAAATGTAACACAAGAAACCTATACACTACTTCTTCTAACTGAACTTGGATTCCCCTATTTCTGGATAAGTCAATGGAGGGATGGGTTTTGGACCTTTTGGCCGTGCCTGCCCTTCTAGTGTGGACAAACCTTACAACCTAAGAGTCAATGCCAAGGAGACCCTTTCGGTTCAAAAGCAAAAGTATATTTTGAAGTGGGCACAGTATGGCCTAACTTTTTTACTCTCGCGCAGAGGCATCAGTAAAGTTTGGGAATGAAACTTTCTCTATGCTATTATTGACTCATGCGTTTGCCTCGGTAACAAGATTCCTGAATTTGAAAACTTTTCTAGTGAATTTGAAGTTTGAGAAGACAAAACTTAATAATGACTTGTGAAAACAGATCCCCAACTTAATTTCAGAAATGCATTTAATATAACAGTGTGAGATTTAATTACTTTTAAACTTATATTGTAGCTTTGCTCTTACGATCACTTTCTCTTTTAGGGCATGGGCTTCTAACCATGTGTGGTTTGTCTCTTTGATGATAGAAATATGAAGAGATAGTGCGAGAGGGGCCTCTCTTAATAAGCTAGTCAATCTTCCCCACTATACATATCATAGTTCTTTTGAAACTATCTTGTCTTGGGCTTTGACATATACATAAAGAGAATGGAAGATATATATACTTTATGCTATTCTCGAGTGAGTTAATGATACGCAATTTCAAAAAACCTAAAAGAAAAACATTAAGCATTATATATATATTTTTGTTAAAAAATTCTGAAGAAAGTTTATTTAACAGAGAATTGCATGCTCCATGAGCATGTTAAATAGAGAGAAAAATCTACGAATGGGCTCAAATTAAGTCATACATGTAATGGGTCCAGCTGAAGCCACCATTTGTAACTGAGATTCATTGTGTTAATGATATAGCAAAGAATTAAGGAGCTTGTAATGATTAACAGAATCTATGTGCTTGGGTTATTTGACCTAGCTAGCTGCAGGTGCAGGGTACCCTTACCCGAATTCCAACAACAATAGTAAAATCTTGATGATGGCCCAAGCAGCATCGATCCTTCTAGTGCTTCCACATCAGATGTCATTTCGAAAACTCTGTGATCTGAGATTTATTCATTCCCTCGGATTTTCATTTTCATCTGATCTTTAGAGCATATATACCAATAGCAAGGCCATTGGGTGGCCATTTGAAATGTAAATGATAGAGAAAGATGTGGTGGCGCCAGAAGGCTCAACAAAAGATAAGGCATCTGAATCATATATAGGTTTCAAGCACTATGGTCCTTTTCATCGGTCTATTTTTCTGCTAAAGCTTAAAAGAGAACCAACTCTTAATTAGTTCAGCTGTAAAACCGGCTTTCCTTATCTGTTATGTACTTGAGAAAAGAAAATGGTGCCTGGCGGTCAACTCTTGCACCATTTTCTTTTCCATTTTTGTAGTTGGTTCGGTTTGTTTGCCACCACTTCCTATCCCCCCCCTCCCTTTTTTTAAAAAAAACAAATTTTCCTGTGTTTATTTGATGACTTTACTGACTACCCATTTCATGGTGAATGCGAGTTCTTCTTCCCATTTCAACAAAAAAAAAAAAAAAGAAGGAAAAAGAAAATAGGTGCAAGCAAATGTTGGAAGCTTGGTTTTGACTGTTAATACAAAGGGGCCTAAAGCTTAATATCAGCGCAGGGCCTTGTTGGTTTATATTGTAGTGCTTGGGCTAAGCAGTTCTGCTTGGGCCTTGTTGGTTTGCTAATGAACTATTCTCACATACCAAATTCCATTGAGAAAAGTATTTTCAAAGATTATACTGATTACTGAACGCTCTTACCTTTTAAATGTTGCATTATTATTATAGAACTCTTTCCGAACTTAATTAAGATCTAATAGCATATAAGTAGTAAAACATGAATGGGATTGCCAAAAAATGCCCTTAAAATAATGTCATACCAGTTAAGGATCCTTAGAAAAGCACCAAGTAGTTCTTCATTGCCTAAAATATCCTTAATATAATAATACCCAACAAAGTTTGAGCTTACTAAAGTAGATTATTTACCGTATTTGAAAAATAATGTGTGCCTCTTCCTTCACCCTTAGGTTTCTTTCTTCCTTCTTTATTACCGGCCATATTTATTTTATTTCTCCACAAGCTTCAAGATGAAATTTGGTACAACTGGAAGTGGGAGGAGAACATACAAACTTATAATTGGGTGTTATTAAATATTAATTACCTTGGGGGGGTACTTTTTCTTTCAAACCCTTAAAAGGATAGTCAACTAAAATTAACTACTAAAATAATCAAATTATGTAAGCTTAACTTGTGTTTGATTCAATTAAGACTAGAAGTTAGCTCATTTGAAATTCATTCATTCATTTAGTATAAATGAACCAGACCCAAATCTTAATTTTGAACTGAACTTTAATTCAAGCGGATCCTCAACTCGTTTGCAACCCTACCCTTCTTCTTCTAGATGGATAAAGATATTTTATTTTTGTTGACGTTAACAATTTTGTTTGTTGGCCTTTGAATTGTTGTGCTTTGTTGGCTTCCAGCGCTGCTAAATTGACTAAAGCTAGCTAGCTTGCGTTACAGCACTCTCCGGTGCTGACCATCTAATTTTGTTTTGGAGTTTTAATAATAATTGTCAGTGGAATCATTGTCGCCGGAACATCGGCCGGCTGACCATTACTTTTTTATCAGACAACCTCAAATCATCCCAAAATTTAGGTTTGTTTTGGATGCGAAGAAATTGTCCCATGTCGCTGTCTCGTTCGCTTAAAATCCGCTCTTATTTGGATTTCTTAAAAATACGCAAATGAAATGAATGGAATCCCACCCATCCAAACGCAAACGAAGGGGCTTTGCTGAGGTATGGTTATTAGGTTAGGTTGGATCTGCGTCTCGATTTGATTCCATCTTTAGAAAATTTATTCTATTCATTTATATTTAATATACTATGACCGAAGCAAAATTTGATATATGAAATTATTTTTTAACAAATGCATCTTGTTTTTAATAAATATATTTATTCAAAAATAAAATATACTTATTGTATCTTAATTATTTATTCCTTTACATTATTTGTCACTCATTCATTCATGTAGTATCTATTCTTTTTTAAATACATGAAATAAAATTTAAGTTGGGTATCAAATAATTTTTGCATATCTCTCTTGATAAAATGTTCTCCAATAACTATATTTGAATCATAAAAACGATTTGGAGACGTCGTTTCGTTATTTTCGAATCGTTTTCTATTTCGAAAACAAAAAATAAAGCTTGAAACGTTTTTCAAACCTTTTATGTAATTTGCGAAACATTCAGAGATAGTATTTCACAAATTACATACAAAAAATGACAATCGCTCATGCATGAATCCCAAAACTCATTTTTCTCTCTCTTTTTCAATTTTCTTTCTTTCTTTTTCTTCTTTTTGCTTTGTTTTTGAATCTCAAAGTCTTCTATTGCGATCGTTAGAGCTTGCTGCTTCGAGTGCTCTCTTGTCGTTGTTCCCTCACTTCCTCATTTCTAGTTCCATTGCTTTTAGTTCCAATTTGTTCGTCGAAGATCACGCTTCTCTCAATTGTCGAATCCAGAAGATTGAGCATCGTTGTCGGTCATTCACTCAATTTGTTCATCGCTAGTCATTCCCTCTTAAGTTGCCACTGGCTATTACTTCTCTAAGTAACCCCTCTCTCTTTCCATTATACAATGATTGTTAGTGTTCTTTCTCTAAGCTGTGTTTGTGTTTCGTCTGAGCCAAACATGGCAATAGCATTATTGGAGGTTGAATTTGGTGGGGATTGGGAGAATAATAATTTTTCCTCGTTGAAGATGAAGCTGAATACTATTCCGACTTCTTAATTTCTTTTACATTTTTCCTCATTGACGATGAAGCTGAATACTATTCCAACTTCTTAATTTCTTTTACTCTTTCACATGAAAATTGTATTATGTTTAATTTTTGTTTTTTAAATTTAATATTTGTTTTCAATTACTAAGTCATGTAAAAATAATAGAACTTTATAAATATTGTTATAGTTATTTGAATGCAATGTAGACTTTATATTTAGATTTATTTGAATGTATTATGGAACTTATATTTATTGTTTATGTTTGTTTGTATTATATTTAAACTGTTTTTTATATTAAAAAATATATTTACAAAAAATTCTTATATTTTTTTAATTTACACTTTATTCCGAATTTACGTTTCTTTACTTTTATGAAAAAAAATACATTTTTCTCGTTTTTGTTTTGTATTGAAAACGTTTTTCATTTCCATGCAACTTAGGTAACTATTGCTCATGTTTTTTTTTAATGCCTATTGAAGCAAGTACACATTTATATTAATTAGTTGGATACTAAAGTAAATTGCATATATATATATATATGTTTATGCATTAGTTGTAAATGTATCGTGTAATTTGTATTTGATTAATTTAATAACATATAGTATTACAGAGATATTTATCAATCATAAGTTAATATATTCATCTGCTAACATTTATTAAAGTTTTGAGTGAAAAAGAAAAATGAGTACAAATAGAGAGTTGAAACTCCAAAAATATAAATAATAGAAACAAATTAAAAATGAAAAAAAGGAAATAATGAATCATATTGAGGAGAAATATGGTTGAGGGTGAGAAATGAAATGATATGTAATAGAGAACCGTAAGGAAATTAAAATAATATGAAAATTGTTTAATCTTTTATTTATTGTTTTGAAAGAACAAAACACAGGAGAGCTAGCATTAGCATAGTATATGGACTTAAAAGTGGTGGTGGCGGCCTATTATAGTAAGCAACTCATTACTAACTTTGGTGATACACCATTATTTCATTTTCTATTTAATCTAATTAACGAACAACTATCAAATAGGAAGGATAGTGTGATACAAGTTTTTAAACAGTATAGGTATTTTGTGCAATTTTTGAAATGTTAAAAAGATCGGTACTACAATTCTCATGTTTTTACACCAAATTTGAGGAGGGTAGGATGTAGTTTTCATGTTTTTATTGAGAAGAAGCAGAAACAGAGACAGAAAGAAGCATTGGAATCTTCAATATTGTACCCACATACATTTACTACCACTCGTGGTGGTGGTGGTAGTGGTAGTGGATACAGTGAAAGAAAAACAGTACATATATATATTATTATCACTCACAGACAGACAAAAAGTCACACGACACACAACATAGGCTAGATATACAGCAGCCAATTTTTTGTCAAGATTACTTTTAGGGCTGTGCTAACAGTGACTGAGACCGCTTCTCATACCGAAACCCACTGGCCTTTGAATCATCTGCACACCACGCAAAAACCCCATTCAGCTGTTGCTGGCTCTTCAGCTTGCTGCAGGCCGTGAAGAATCCCTTTTCCGGCGACAACCCCTTGCTTCCGTCGCTGATGAAACTCACCAGAACCTTACCCCCTTTGTAGTTTGCGCTTTGGGTCTTGAAGTAATCCAGGAATTGCGAAACGGTGGTGCTCTGGTCATAGGCGTAGAACTGGAAGTTCACATAGTCTATGAGATGGCCATAGCTTCTCCACAAAGCCAAGTAATTTCGCTGGACTTCCTCATCGTCGAACGGAGCTATGGAGGCGAAGGAGATGACTCCGTTCTGTTTCAGCGTTCTTATCAGCCTTCCTATGCACTCGGAGAAGGTTTGGGGATCGGATTTGAAGTGTTCGTAGTCGATGTCGATGCCGTCCAGATTATACTCTTTGATGAGGCTTGTGAGCGAAGCGACGGCGTTTGAAACCCAGGAATCTACAGAGGAAGGGGTGAAGAAAACTTTGCCATCTCCGACGCTGTCTCCGCCGATGCTGAGAGCCACTTTGACGTTAGGGTGCTGGGCCTTGATGGAGGAGACCTGAGAAGGGCTTAGATTATCGGAGTCCCAAAAAATGTTGAATTTTCCGTTGGTGGGGGAGTGGGAATTAGACGAGGTGGTGTAGTCGATGGCGAAGGACAAGATGAAGTGGGCTTCAACGTTAGGGTTTATGGGCATGTCGGAGAATTTGACGTTTTTGAACATGGCCCCAATGTATTCTCTGAAGAGGTTTGAATTGGCTGCTTGGATTGGGGCGAGGAAGAAGGGAAATTGAAGAAGGAAGAGGGCGAGGAAGAGCTTTCGAAGAACCATATCCATTTGTGTTTGGTTAGACAAGGCTTTGAGGATGTAGTTAATTATATACTGAACACGATCTGAATATTATACATATATATATATATGTATAGTTAAAGATGTGGGAATGTGAGGAAATTAAATCACATTTTAGGATTGGCTTGTAGTGACGTACTGGCGGCTATGGTTTTATTTATTTTTACGTTTAAGAATTCTTTTTTCCTTTCATTCTAGAATCCGATTTTGAATTGACTGGATTTGTACATTTGTTTTCTTACGCAATTGAAGAATATTGATGGCCACCTCACCACACAAAAATTCCCCGAATGTTTCAGCTCACTGCAGGCTTCAGAGATCCCATCATCAAGATCAGGCCCAAAACCATCAAAATACGCCCACCTCTTCGGTTATCAACTTATTAATTGTTCATTGAAGCCCCCCGCCCCCCCCCACCACGCGCGCGACTTACTCTCTCCATATGCCAAGGAATGGAAGCCCCTACGGGCATAATATAGTTGGTTCTCACGTAATATATTACACTCAATGATACAAGTTCGAGTCATGACAGTCATAGTGTGAGAATTTTACCTTCATATGGGGATTGTTCTTTATGAGTACCATACACTGTGTCTATTACATAATGCGCTGTCATGTATTGTGATTAACCCTTTCCATATGCATGGGACAATATATAAAGGACTCTTTAAGGTGAAAAATTTCACCTTTTACCTTTTATACCCAAGGAATGAATTATGGAGCTATGGGCACGAATGAGATGGTATCACTTTTCTCGAGAATCATTATTTCGCAAAGGTATTCGGGCCGAATTTGAAGTGTTCGTAGTGGGCAGTTGATATCAATTCCGTGAAGCCATACTATTTGATGTGATATTAATTTGTAAATGAAGACACGACTTTGGCAACCCAAGAGTTGATGGACTTTGCCAGCACCCAAGCTAACAGGTAACAGCAACGTTGACATTGGAGTACTTACCTTTGATTGAGGAGATATTCTTGGGATCCAGATGTTTGGTTTCTTAGAAAATGTTGAATTTTCCATTTGTGGGTGATGGATGGTTGGTGCTTGTGGAGTCAATTACCAAGGCAAGTATGAATTGAGTTGCGGTTTTTGAGTTTATGGGCACATTAGAAACTTGACCAAGTCAGATTAGGCACCGATGTCTTCTCAGAAGAGCTTAGAGTTGGCAGCTAATATTGCTGAAAAGCAACCAAAGAATTAGCAGAAGGGAAGCTATAAATCTCAGCAACTTTATTTACCCACAAAGGATAAAAGAGCATCCATGGGGGCCGTACAAAAAATGAGGATGTGTCTTTTAAGGAATCATACAGGCAATGGGCCATCATGCAAAGTGGAACTTCTCTCTCCCCGTTATATTCTTACTGTTGAATTCTCTCACAGGCCAAGGCCTGGAGAACTCACCTAGGACCAATTTGGGGCAATTCTTCGCTTTGTTTGTAGGTCATAGCTGAAGAAAGCCTCGCCATTGGTCCAATTCTAAGGCATCGTCGATAATGTTGTATGATCGATTCAGCTTAGATAAAGATTTAGGCAGATTAGATTAATGAAGCAGATTTGCAATGAATTTTAGAAGCTTGGCTCAGTGCAGTCAGCCCATTTGTGTTATGTACAATATCTTCATGTATTATGTGCGTGATTACTTTAATGTTATTGAGTTTTAACATTGACTATTGTTTTTCTTTTTCTATTCTTTTTTTGTTAAACAAGAAAATATTATATATGTTTCTCAATATTAAATTAAAAATATATCAAAATCACTATAAAATTCAAAACATGTTAGAAAAGGTTGGAATTTGAGGTACAGAGCAAATTAAAGTAGTAATATTTGAAGGCTTTGGTTTTAGTATTGATTTCCCCGCACGGTGGTTGGTGATTATGGGTTTTATGCTTGGCTTGCCATTTGAGGTTCTATGCAATTTTAGGGCTCAATTTAAGTCTGAAAAGGGTTTGTTAGGGTTCACTTGATCTTATAATGTTACTTATTGGCAGATACTGCAATACTTCATATTCCGTGCCAGTAGTACAGGCTTTTGTTAGGTTATGTTTACTATTTTCTAGCTTTTATTGGTTTTAGAATGAGCAGAAGTTCAAAATTTTTTGTTACATTGACATAAGACCTTCCATTAAGGAGTTATGGTAGTGGATACAGGGAGGGAGCGGAAAACAGTGTAGGCAAAGAGAATTGCATTGCATTACATTTTACATGTATAGTGTATCACTAATAATAATATTAATAGTAATAGTAATAATAATAGATCACAGACACAGGCATAGGCATAGGCACAGGCATAGGCATAGCAACCAATTTTATTTTATAAACTACTTTACTAACGGGATGTTGCCAACAGCGACTGAGACTGCTTCTCATAGCGAAACCCTCTGGCTTTTGAATCATCCGCAGACCAAACGAATATCCCATTCAGCTGTTGCTGGCTCTTCAGCTTGCTGCAAGCTTTGAAGAATCCATTCTCCGGCGACAACCCACCGCTTCCGTCGCTGATGAAACTGGCCAGCACCTTCCCGCCTTTGTAGTTGGTGCTCTGAGTCTTGAAGTAATCCAGGAACTGAGCCACGGTGGTGCCCTGGTCATAGGCGTAGAACTGGAAGTTGACGTAGTCTATGAGATGGCCGTAGCTCTTCCACAAAGCCAAGTAATGGCTCTGCACTTGGTCATCGTCGAACGGAGCTATGGAGGCGAAGGAGATGACCCCGTTCTGTTTCAGCCTTCCTATCAGCCTTCCTATGCACTCGGAGAAGGTGTTGGGATCGGATTGGAAGTGTTCGTAGTCGATGTCCACGCCGTCCAGATTGTACTCTTTGATGATGTTGGTGAGCGAAGAAACAGCATTGGAAACCCACGAATCGACCGAGGAAGGATTGAAGTAGGCATAGCCATTGCCGACGCTGTCTCCTCCTAAGCTGAGAGCCACTTTGACGTTAGAGTGTCGGGCTTTGATGGAGGAGACCTGAGATGGGCTGAGATTATCGGAGTCCCAGAAAATGTTGAATTGTCCATTGGTGGGAGAGGGGGAAGAAGAGGAGGTGGTGTAGTCGATGGCGAAGGCCAGGATGAAGTGGGCTTCCACGTTGGAGTTTACGGGGACGTCCGAGAATTTGACGTCGTTGAACTCTGCTCCTATGTACTCTCTGAAGAGGTTTGAATTGGCCGCTTGGATTGGGGCAAAGAAGAAGAGAAATTGAACCAGGAAGAACCTCATCATCAACAGCTTGTCAATCTCCATGTATTATTGTGTATGGTTTATTAGGCCAAAGGCAAGTTGCTTTCTTGTGTTCAAGTCTTCACGAGGAGGCCATCCTTAAAACATCTACTTATATACTAGTTATTTTTTGATATATATATATATATATTATGGGGATTTGAAATGAATTATGGATGGCTTGTCGTGCCGTTGTGGTTGCTATGATTTCGTTTATTTTTTGCATTAGGGGTACTTTATGAAGATTTTTTTGTTTTTAACTTCAGAACCCAATTTTGTTTGGATGTGTACATTTATTTTGTTAGATAATAAAAGCAAGAATATTGATGTTGCCATGCCGTGGAAATTCAATCAATCACATGTTGTTATTTGAAGGACATAATAACAAGAAATGAGAGTTCATTTGCATCTCTATATTCTACAATAGTTAATGGTCATTTGTAGTGCCGGACATGAGATTTGGGGGCCATGAGGCGAAATGTAAAAATGGACCTCTGAATCGTAAAGTACATTTAAATTTTCTTTTGCCAGATTCATCCAACATCAATAAAGCCAAGTTAGCCAACATTAATAAAATAGACATAGGCAAGCTATCAAATAATCCAAATCTCCGAATATATCACAAACAAAACGAAATGAAAATGATTCGTGAAAGAGAAACTTACCGCTGAAAGTGAAAGTTGAAGCTAAGCTAAGTAGATTTGGATTCTTCTGGAGAAGCAGATTTGCTTCAAGGATCAGACCAAATTTGAGGCAGCAAGCGGTCAAGCTGGAGCGACTGTTGACTGAGAGCGAGCCACCGGTTACCGGCCACGAGGGCGAGCTACCGCCGACGCCGACCAAGTAGCAAGAGGCGAGAAAAGGAGGGCCGAAGGGTGACGATCCGACGGAGCAACGAAAGGAGAGAGAGAGAGGCAGCGAGAGGCGAGAGCGAGGGCGAGCCACTAACCGACCGACGACGAAGGCGAGGCGCGAGGATGAGGACGACGGAGGGACTTACAGAGCGACTTAGCGAGAGAGGGCTGCGAAAGCGAGAGTGAGAGGGCGAGAAGGGCAGGGGCGAACGCGAAGCTTCGAGGGGGAGGGGGAAATCGTGGGTGGCTGGGCCCTTACCAAAAAGGGGGGTTCCAACTTATGGGCCCCCAAATACATTAATTTTCATGGGCCCTGAAGCAGCTGCCTCACGAGCCTCATGGAAGGTCCAACCTTGGTCATTTGGTATAAACAAAATATTTATAAAAAAAGAAGAAGAAGAAGAAGTCCTTATTCAACACTGCGATACAAAAATAACAAATCCAAATTAGCTTGAAGGAAAATGAAGTAAAATGTTGGTGTCTCGTTTAGCAGGCTCAATAAACATCATGAACCAGGGGATGTAGATGCTTGTAATCCTTGTACCATTGAGAGCGAGAAGTATTTCGTTGCTCTGTTATGTTACCACAAAGCCCCAAAGCTTTGGTTTATGAGTTTTGCCTAAGTTAGGTAGCCTTAACTTTGTTCTTTGGGGGTATGCTCAATGTATAAATATCCTATATCTTCATTGGTTTTGACATCCCATTTTTATTCTCAATCATCTTATTCCTCATTATAAAAAGTGTTTATTCCTATTGTTAAAGAAAGAGTGATAATTGTTCATTCCTTACAATTTAAGAGTAGTTGTAATTTTTTTATTCTTTCTAGTGAGATCATTTTTTCACTTGTCCGTGAACATAGTCTATATTGGGTGAACCACGTAAAATCTTTGTGTTCATTTTATCTTCAATTTGTCTCATTTCAACTATTAGTTGCGAACCATCTAGGACCCATTATTTCCAACAAATGGTATTAGAGCTTAACTTGAGTGTTGATATCTACTTATCGTATGTTCTATGCTATGTGATTACTACTGAAAAGTAGATCTTCCACATCAGAAAATAAGTTAGATTATTATTTACTTTTTTAGGGTATTAGGCACTATTCACGTAAACATATTGTTCACGTATACAGTACTGTTCACAGTTCATAGTGAAACGGCTGAAATCAAGGTGAGCAAAATGGCAACAAAGTTCTAGATAGAAAAATTTAACGGGAATAATTTCTCGTTATAAAAAATGAAAACAAAGACAATCTTAACAAACACTACAAAAAAATTATAATTTAGTGACGGGAGAATCTATCGTTAAAACAAGAAAATCCGTCGCTAAAAAATTTAGTGACGGAAAAAATCCGTTCCTAAAACTGGCGTAATTAAAATTTAGTCACGAAATTTAATGACGAGTGTATTTAGTGTCAGAATCAGTTATGGGAATAATCTCGTCACTAGTTCAAATCAATGACGTGGTACACTATCGCTAAATTAAAAATTTAAAAATAAAAAATATATATTTTTAATAAAAATAAATAAATTTAAAAGTAAATTAAAAAATAATTTATTTAAAAAATTTTAAAAATAAATATATTATTTATTTTTAATATATTAATGAATAATATTTTTTAATAAATACATAAATTAATTAAAAAATAAAATTTGAAAATGTAAATAATTAATATATATTAAAAATATAAATTATATAAATAAAATTTATGATAATTAACAATTTATTTTAGTTAATTGAATAGAAATTAAAAAATTATTTATAATTAATATTTTTTTATGTATATTATTATTCATTTTATTTTTTTATGTATAATTAATATTTTATTGAAAAAAATTGACATAATAATTTTTTTATTTCTAATTTTTTTATCTTGTTTAAATAATTAATAATATATACCCAACACAATAATATACATGCAATAAATATGAATAATATGGTTATTTTTCATCTAAAAAATATTTAAAGAAGCATTTAAAAGTTAAAATGACAAAATATTAAAAATATAATACACAAAGAAAAAAATACCTTATAAATTTTGGTGATACTCGTATCTTCTAAATGAAGGCTCTATAAGAAAAAAAAATTAAATAGAATTTTAAATATGAAATTGGGAGTGCAGAGGGGACAAGGAGTGGGAGAAAAGAAATGAGAGAGTGCCTAGGGGCAGGGGGATTTATAAAGGGGAAATTCAAATGGGCGAGGGCGTGAGCGAGAAAGGGGCAGGAAAATTCAAAGGGCGAAAGGGAGGGCGCGACCGAGAAAGGGGGCACAAGGGTTAGTGATGGGCAAATGCTCGTCGCTAAATGTTTTGTTTAGCGACGAGTTTGCCCACCACTGAATGCACAACATTTAGTGATTGGCAGATTCTCGTCGCTAAATGTTGTTTGTTTCGTAAAATTTTGTTTGATTTTTTTAAATATTTAGTGACGATATATTTTTTTGCTAAATAAATTTAATTTAAATTTAATTTTTTTAAATATTTAACGACAAAATATTTCATCGCTAAATAATTTTAATTTTAATTTAATTTTTTTAATTCTTTAGTGATAGAATATTCTATCACTAAATAAATTCAATTTATTAATTTTAAATTATTTAGCGACGGAATATTCTAGAGCTAAATAATTTTAATTTTAATTTAATTTTTTAATTATTTAGCGACTAAAATATTTCGTCGCTAAACAAATTTAATTTTTTAATTATTTAGCGATGGAATATTCTGTCTCTAAATAATTTGAATTTGAATTTTATTTTTTTAATTATTTAGTGACTTGAATATTCCGTTGCTGAATAATTTTAATTTTAATTTAATTTTTTTAATTCTTTAGTGATGGAATATTTTGTCGCTAAATAAATTTAATTTTAATTTAATTTTTTAAATTATTTAGCAATGAAATATTCCATAGCTAAATAATTTTAATTTAATTTTTTAAAATTATTTAGCGATAGAATATTTAAAAATTTAATAAAAAATATTAAAAATTATTTAGTGATGGAATATTTCGTCACTAATTCTGTCGCTAAATTTAAAAAAAAATTAGTGACTGAATATCTATCGCTGAGTTGTCTTTAATTAGCGACGAAAAAATTTCGTCACTAAGTCCATCACTAAAATGTGTTTTTTTTTGTTGTGAAAAGAATATTACATAAAGGCAATTGGAGAAAGACTGATGAAGATCACTGACGATAGCAGGTGGAAGAAAATGAACGAGACTGTTGTTGCCAATTTACACTTGAGTTTAGTCGATGAAGTCTTGTCAAGTGTGAAGAGAAAAAGACTACAAATGAGATTTGGGATACTCTTACAAAGTTGTACGAGATCAAGTCATTACACAACAAAATTTTCTTAAAAAGAAGACTATACTCTTCAAATGTTAGAATTTGTTTCAATAACGGATCATATCAATACCATCAATACACTATTTTCTAAACTCTCAAAGTTGGGTTACAAAATAGATGTAATGAGCGTGCAAAACTTCAACTTCAAAGCATGCCAGATTCATATGACCAACTCATCATCAACCTGACCAATAATATTCTCACTGACTATTTAGTCTTTGAGGACGTTGTAGCCACAGTTTTGGAAGATGAACAAATGCACAGAAATAAAGAGGAGAGGTTGGCAAATTCACAACAAGCGGAGGCATTATCAATGACGAGAGGGAGGTCAATGGAACGTGGTCCCAGTGAGAGCCATAATCATGGTAGATTGAAGTCAAGAAGTAAGAAAAATATAAAATACCATCATTGTGGCAAGAAAGGGCACATCAAGCAAGAGTGTTGGCATCTTCAGAAGAATGAAAAAGGTCCTGAGTCATCAAATGCTCAGGAAAATGTTGGAAGTACTTCAGATGATAGTGAAATTCTATACAGCGAGGCAACAATGATTGTTCAGAGTAGAAAGAAACTCACTGATGTTTGGATAATGGATTCAGGAGCCTTATGGCATATAACCCCTCGGAAAGAATGGTTCCATAGATATGAATCTATCTCAAGAGAATCTGTGTTCATGAAAAATGATCATGCCTTGGAGATCGCTGGTATTAGTACTATCAAAATAAAGATGCATGATGATACTGTTTGCACTATCCAAGAAGTACGACATGTCAAAGGCCTGAAGAAAAATCTATTGTCTTTAGGATAACTAGATGATGTTGGGTGTAAAACCCCAATTGAGAATAGGATCATGAAGATAATAAAAAGCATGCTTGTGGTGATGAAAGTAGAAAAGATAGATGCAAATCTATACATGCTTAAAGGAGAGACACTATAAGAGGGAGAAATGAATGTTGCTTCGACAAGCTCTGCTGAAGAATCAATGATGATGTGGCACCGTAAACTTTGCCACATGTCAGAATGAGGTTTGAAGACTTTCTCAGATCAAAAGCTTCTCCCAAGGCTCAACAAGGTATCATTACCCTTTTGCGAGCATTGTGTCATGAGTAAGCAACATAGATTAAAATTCAGTAGTTCCACTGTTAAAAGTAAAGTTGTTTTGGAACTAGCTAGTTCATTTCGATGTTTGACAAGCACCGATTTTGTCCCAAGGAAGTGCAAGATACTTTGTATCTTTCATTGATGATTACTCTAGGAGATGTTGGGTGTACCCAATCAAAAGGAAGACAGATGTATTTCCAATTTTCAAAGTCTTTAAAGCACGGATAGTACTTGAATCAGGAAAGAAGTCAAGTGTCAGGGGACTAACAACGGAGAAGAATTTACTAGCGATGAGTTTAATGACTTCTATCAATAGGAAGGTATTAAGAGACAGTTCACTATAACATACACTCCACAACAAAATGGAGTAACAGAGTGGATGGAACAGAACCTTATTGGAGAGAACAAGAGTAATGTTGAAGACTACAAATCTAGTTAAGTCGTTTTGGGCAGAAGTAGTTAAAATCGCCTGTTATGTGATCAATCGATCTCATCAATTTCGATTGATTTGAAAACACAAATGGAAATGTGGACCGGTAAGCCAACTGATTATTCTCACCTCCATACGTTTGGAAGTCCTGTGTACGTGATGTACAATACCCAAGAAACAAAGAAGCTGGATTCAAAATTCAAAAAGTGTATCTTCTTAAGATATGCTGCTGGAGTCAAAGGGTATCGCTTGTGGGATCCATTGCCCATAAAGTTGTCATCAACAGAGATGTGATATTTGTAGAAAATAAACTGCAAGACAAATGTCGCCCAAAAAAATACCCAAGAAAGGGTGAATGGGGGTTTTTAAAAATTAATTAATAATTTTTAACTCTTTTAAAAACTCTTAAATTTGTAATTTTAATATATGGTGATTGCAGTATGATTAATAATAATAAAATCACACAACCACAAGGAACAAAAGAAATTTTATAGAGATTTGGCTCTAAAGAGCCTAATCATCTCTCTCAAGACTTAGCTTGAGACTCTCAAAATTTAGCTTGAGGTTCCACTAGGGAGAATCAGCACTAACTTTTAATTAGAACTAGAATCAACATACAATCTCTTACCTAAGCAAGAACCACTAGCATACTGCTAACAAATATAATCCCTTCACACAGCAAGTGAGTAAAATAATTCCCTCACAAAACAAGTGAGTAAAAATAACAAACTTACAACTAGAGACAACTACAGACAAGTCACAAACGGTTGAGAATTCCACTAGCCATAACACTTCTAACACTTCGAACCTTCTCACTCTTATTTGAATGCTCTATCAAGTTTGTTCTCAATCTTGAGCCTCCATACTTACCCCATATATATACATCTTCAAAACACACTAGCCATTAAAGAAAACGTTAATATGAAATTTGAAATTCAAAAAAATATTTAGGGTTTCTCAAACAATAGGAAAACATGTCTCACATTTAATTCAAAATAAATTTAGTTTTTGCATGAGAAATCAAGATTTGAGAATTCAAATATAAGCTTTTAAGACATAAATGATTAAAATAAGAAAATATGTCTAAAAGTAATTATCTTTTAATTTAAAATAAATTTACTTTTTTCATGAGTAAGAGAAAATATATCTAAAAATAATTTTCCTCTAATTCAAGATTTGAAAATTCAAATATAAGATTTTAAGACATAAATGATTAAAACAAGAAAACATGTCTAATAGCAATTCTCTTTTAATTCAAAATAAATTTACTTTTTGAATGAGTAAGAGAAAACATGTTTCAAAATAATTCTCTTTCAATTCAAAATAAATTTACTTTATACATGAGTAAGAAATGCATTTATCAAGATATGAAAATTTAAACATAAACTTTTGAGACGTAAATGATCAAAACAAAAAAACATGTATAAAGACGATCAACCTTTAATTCAAAATAAATTTACCTTTTGTACGTACTTTTAATTCAAAATAAAAAAATTTTGCATGAATAAAAAATAAATTTATATTATATATATATTTTTTTGTTATCATCAAAATCATATATACTTACCCTTGAGCTTAACAGAAAAAAAAAAAATGATGACATTACAAAAGAGAAACTAGAGACTACTACAGTTTAAATAGAAAATAGATAAGAGGGCAAAAAATGCAGATTCTTTTGAAACAATATCAGAACACGATGTACAAGAACCAGTTTAACCTGAGCCTTTTGGTGTTCGAAGGTCAACTCGTGAGAGAAAGACATGGCACTAGTTTGTTACTGAGATCAAGATTGCATATTGTCATTTAAAAGAGGATAGAGAGCCATCAACTTTCCATGAGCCTATTAAGAGCCCAGATATATCCCTATGGATGACAGCAATGTAAGAAGATATAGAAGCCCTACATAAGAACAAGACATGTGATCTTACTCTGTTGAGTCAACTTGCTAATATTAATTAAGTTTTGATGATTAACAAAAATAGTATTTTTCTTAAATATATTAATTGTAGTATCAATTATTTTTTATTAATTTATAAAATATTTTTTTCATAGCATATGTATTACCAAAAATATTATTTCTTGTTAAAAATATTTTTAAATATTTTTTAGATTAATTTATAAAATATTTTTCATAGCATATGCATATCAAAAATGTTATTTTCTATTAAAAATATTTTTAATATTAATTTATTAAATGAAAGGTTGGATATGTTGTTTGTTGCTTATTAATTTATTAAATATTTTTTTTATATATCATATGTGTTATACGCATTTCCCACATCACTCCTCATAGGGCCAAACTCAGTCCAATGGGCTGGCCCAATCGCCCGGAGCCTAGAACGTCAGGCGACCTCGTCAAAGAAAGCCTATACACCATCGAAATTCGAAACTCATAAAGCGAGCTCCTCACGAGCTTTCGGTGAAGCCCCTAGCGAGCTTTCAATGATTGACTAACGAGCTCCCAATAAAACCCTCAGTTCGCTGGACCATCCAGATTGCTGGCCCAAAAAACCTTCAGCTCGCATAAATGGCAAAACTGCTGAGAAGTCAAAGGTAAGGTCCATTTACTTTATCTGCAACAGCCCATGCTCCTCGTAATGAGGATCCTACTCCTAATTTTGTACAGATGATAAGGACTGTTTGTCCTCCGTTATATTATCTTTATATTTCTATATGTTATCCAAATTGTAAAGGCCCCTCATTTTAAATAAGAGTCAGAGATATCATGAGGGGTACAAGGAGAATAATCAGAGTGCGGTCGTGGAGTAGGCATTGTTCTGATTGAATCACGTAAAAATTGCTTGTGTTGACTCATATCTGGGATCTTTATTTTCTTCTTCTTGGCATTTCGGACTCACTCACCGCAGCCCAAAACAAATCTCGATCGGTTGAAATCAAACGTCGACAATATGCATTATAAAAAATATTATTTTCTATTAAAAATATTTTTTAAAAATATTTTAGATTAATTTATATAATATTTTTATATCATATGTATCTCAACAAGTATTTTAAGAATTAGGTGCATTGTGCTTGGGTTTGAACTCAAGACCTCCTATTTGTTCAAGCCTTCTCTTGTCAATTGATCTACAAACCCTCTTAGGTATTTGAGTACATATATTAATTTTAAGTTATATTAAGTTTTCTTGTTATAATGGTCAGATTTTTGACCGTTGGAAAAGTGTCCAAAATAATTATAAATACCCTCCAAACTTATTTTTTGAGCATTCAAGTGTTTCTATTACATATCCAAAGCATCTGAAAGCTCTCAAACGCTCTCAAGCAAAGCATCCAAACAATCCGAGACTCTCAAAGTATTATTGTACATCCACTGAAGAGCCACAAGGCAAGAAGAGAAAAGTTCTTTAAGTCTTTTACAACAAATCCAAACTTCTCCATTTGAGGTTACAAATTTATTTATTTATTTAAATATTATTGCCTCGTATAATTTATTCTTAATTGTTTATTTGTGTCCAAGTGCAGACAAATTATTTGTAACATTTAAATTACTATTGTAAATTGTATTGGTTTTCTAGAACCATTAAAATTTAGGTGAATCTAGTTTCCAAGGTAAATTAGGAAGAAAACCTTGATATAGTAGTTGTCTAGAACCCATTATAATCTAGATATGTATCTAGTTTTCAAGGTGAGTTAGTGTGGAAATCGTGGAATCTCAAGGGTGGACTAGGTGTATGTGAAGATACCGAACCACTATAAATTATCTTGTGTTTCATTGTATTTATTTTTAATCTCAAATATAATTTATTATATTTATCAAATATATATATATTTTATAAAATCATTAATAAAAAATATTTATTAAAATTATTTTTTTTTTTAAACTCAATTCACCTTCTTCTTGAGTGGCCATACCCTAAGGGACCAACATGCTCTACTACCACATGGAAGAAAAGAACATCGAAAATAAATGAGTTTACAAGATCAAAAGTGATGACAATAACCAAGTGGAGAGATATCGTGCAGGACTGGTGGTAAAATGATATGCTCAGAAAAAAGATATTGATTTCAATGAAATATTTTCTCTAGTGGTACGACTTACAACAATCAGAGTAATTCTATTGATGTGTGCTATATTTGATCTACATCTATAACAACTAGATGTGAAAACTGCATTTTATCATGAAGAGCTTGAAGGAGGAATTTACATGCTTCAACCAGAAGGTTTTGAAAAAAAAAAGAAAAAAGAACTTGATTTGCAGGTTGAACAAATCTCTATATGGTCTTAAACAGACGCCGAGATGTTGTTATAAAAGATTTGATTCTTATATCATAAGCCTTAAGTACAACAAACTCAATTCAGATCCTTGTGCTTATTTCAAGAGGTTTGGTGATGAAGATTTTGTCGTTCTTCTGTTACATGTAGACAACATGTTGGTTGTAAGCCTCAACAAAGATCGAGTCCAAGAGTTAAAGGCACAATTGGTTAGGGAATTTGATATAAAGGACTTGTGATCAATAAACAAGATTCTAGGGATGCAAATTCATCGAGATAGAAAATAGCAAGAAGATTTGGCTTTCTTAAAAAAACTACTTAAGGAAAATTTTACGACGCTTCAACATGCAAGATCGTAAGCTAATTTTTACTTACTTCCTGCTAATTTTAAGTTATCCTCAAATATGTGTTTGATAGGAATTAATTGTATATATATTTTTCATCTTAATCTTGTGTTATTTTGTCTACATAAAATGTGTATTTATATAAATTTTATATTATTTTAATCTTTTTTTTATAGTAACCAGCAAAGGATATGTGCCTTGATTCAACAAAACCGATATGTGCCTAGATTCAACAAAGCTTATAAAGGTTTCAAAGCATTAAAACCCTATCGCGCAATGGGGTTTTAGACATTAAAACCCCTATGGGTTCTACAAGACCAAATTTGAATTTGAACCCAAAGTGGATTTAGACAGAACTCTAATGTTGAAACGCTCTGATTGACGAGGTTTGTTGAGAGGGGTCTCACTCTCCCCAAATCGCTTTGATTTGTGTGTTTCAGAATGAAAAGTTTCAGATCAAGGTTCTGGAGCTTCACTAGTGGTAGTTGACAATCAGGATTGGTTATCACTGTTTTTTTTATTTATTTTAATTCTTTGTTAAAATTAGAAATTATTTTCTATTATAAAATTAAAATTATCATTTCATCAACATACTAGTAGAAGGGTATTTTCTTTTATTTTCAAAATGTGAGGGATATAATCCTTACAATTACTCCAAATCTCAATGATATGAAAATTTAAATTACACGATATCACTATTATCATAAAATAATATATTTTTTAAAAAAGTTGACTATTTACTGTATATTACTAAATTTAAATAGATTTGAATTGGCCAACTCTATTCTCCAGATGTAATTATTTTGGTTAGGTAACTTAGGTTGAATGATATTTCGTTCGTTTTGTTTATT
The DNA here is from genome assembly GCF_014633365.1 of Diospyros lotus. Lineage (NCBI taxonomy): Eukaryota > Viridiplantae > Streptophyta > Magnoliopsida > Ericales > Ebenaceae > Diospyros > Diospyros lotus. The sequence continues at coordinate 29,165,248 of NC_068340.1, read as the reverse complement.
CTGGATAGGCAGGGCGTCCAGCTAGGCAACGGTCGAAAATTTGACAGAAACGAGTCAGTAACTCCGTCAATGGCAACCGTCAAAGTTAACCCCAAGTTTTCAAACGCTCCCCTAACGGCATAAGAGTCAAAAATCTTTTTCTGTTCTGGAGCCTCATGTCATGTCCTCTTCGCCGGTCGAGCTTCCTTTCTAGCTATTTTTTATTCATTTAACCCTAAAATACTCTCAAATCACCATTGTATCGAAGCTCTCTGTCTCTCTTCTCTCTCTCAAAGAAATCTCTCCCTCTGAAGCTGTTTCTCTTTCCCTCTCCCCCAAGGCGATCGGCATTGTTCGGGGACTCGTTCCTGCAAGTCTTGTTCGGCATTTCGTATCTCCATTTACAGAGGCCAGCGATTCGATACACGGTTAAGTAATTCTCGTCTATGTTTCTTCTGTTTGCTCGTAGATTCCGAGCTTCGATTTGGTCACTTTCGTTCCAACTCTCGTTTGCCTTCGTTTTCTTTGCAATACATTTCAAATAGTTTCAACATTTGGATCGCATTCTCGTCTGCATTTCGTTTTTCTTCAACGCCTGATCGGTTTTTATCTCTCTCCGGTTCGATAGTGGTGATGCTGGTGCTGAACTAGGGTTTGTAGATGATGTCTAGAGATTACATTTGAGTTGACTCGGTGAGTTTCATCGGTGTTTTTGTTTCAGACAAGAAGTTTGAGACTCGCGGAGAAATTGCGGAATGGAGTCTTCACAGTCACAGCATCCGAGGAGAGGAGGTCTAGTTTCTGTATCGCCGTCACAGTCCCCCCGGTCGAGCGAGAAGGCGTGCAGGGATCTGCGATCGGCCGATGGAAATTCGAGCTTCAGGCTAAATAAGGACAGAGGTGTCAATATTCAGGTTATTGTTCGATGCAGGTGAGGTTCCATATATTAATACAGCTTTGGGCGGGCAATATTTGATAAAAATTATTTTGAGTTTGAGTTATGAGTCAATTGAGTACGATTTCCTGTCAATGACGGATTGGCGTTGGGTTTGCAATGTAGGCCACTGAGTGAGGATGAGCAGAGACTACGTACACAGTCGGTAATTTCTTGTAATGAGAACAGAAAAGAAGTGTCTGCAGTTCAGAACATAGCTAATAAGCAGATTGATCGGAATTTCTTGTTTGACAAGGTTGGTTTGTTTTTACTTTTTCTCCTTTTTTCCGGGATTCCTCAAACAATGTGCTTGGTTGCTGGGAAAATTGAAGAAAAACAACTTTTAGAACCTTACAGTTGAAAACTCAAGCCATTATGTGATTCAGAAATTGTATCAATCTTCCGATTTTCTCAGCAATTGACTTTTTTTTTTTAAGTTCTTGAAACAATATTGGTCCTCTCTCTTCTCTCTCTCTGGGTTCATCTGTTCTGTTCTGACGTCTGTTAGTTGTATTTATTGCTGGTTTCATAGGTTTTTGGTCCAACCTCCCAACAAAGGGATTTATATCATCAGGCTGTATCTCCTATAGTATTTGAAGTTCTCGAGGGCTATAACTGCACTATTTTTGCCTACGGTCAGACAGGAACAGGGAAAACATACACGATGGAGGGAGGAGGAAGGAAAAAGGTCTGAGCATATGAATTATATTGTAATACTGGTTACATTTATTCATTTCTTCCAATTAATTGTCTTCTCTTTCCTGTAGAATGGCGAGTTCCCAACCGATGCAGGGGTTATTCCAAGGGCTGTTCAACAAATTTTTGACATATTAGAAGCTCAAAATGCTGAGTACAGCATGAAAGTTACATTTTTAGAATTGTACAATGAAGAAATAACAGACCTATTGGCCCCTGAAGAATCTTCTAAATATATAGATGACAAATCCAAGAAACCAATAGCCCTTATGGAGGATGGAAAAGGATCTGTTTTTGTTAGAGGACTGGAAGAGGAAATAGTAACCAGTGCTGATGAGATTTATAAAATCTTGGAGAAAGGTTCTGCTAAGAGGCGTACAGCCGAGACTCTTCTTAACAAACAAAGCAGTCGATCTCACTCAATATTTTCTATCACAATACATATAAAGGAACGTACTCCAGAGGGGGAGGAGATGATTAGATGTGGAAAGCTCAATCTTGTCGATCTTGCTGGTTCTGAGAATATTTCACGTTCCGGTGCAAGAGAGGTAACACATGATTAATAATTGTAACTTCTGGAGTTTGATACACATAGGATCAAACTAGTTATTTTTGCAAATCGGAACAATTTATTAATCCTATGTAAATTTTGCTTTATAGTCACTAATCCTATTTAGAACAAAACTAGCTTATCTAAATTTGACCTCATAGAAATTTATTCTTGCAGGGTAGAGCGAGGGAAGCCGGTGAGATTAATAAAAGTTTACTGACACTTGGTCGTGTGATTAATGCACTTGTTGAGCACTCTGGCCATGTGCCATATAGGTATTTTTCGTGTTTGGCTTTTCAAGTTAACCTGTAAAAAGGCAGACTGGTCAATAGATACTTTTGAATATCAGGGAGAGCAAACTAACAAGGTTGTTGAGGGATTCCCTGGGAGGGAAGACAAAGACATGCATAATTGCCACAATATCACCCTCAATCCATTGTTTGGAAGAGACACTCAGCACACTTGATTATGCACACCGTGCCAAAAATATCAAGAATAAACCAGAGGTGAGATTTGGCATTGCTAGAAACAATGTAAATGTTACAGTTACCCATTTTTTTATGCCATTTTTTTTCATCTCATCTTTTGAAGTTCAGGCTTCTTCTGCCTCTCCTGTGAAAGCATTACTCTAATTTTTTCACTTAATATTTCAGATTAATCAGAAGATGATGAAATCTGCACTTATAAAGGATCTGTATTGTGAAATTGACCGGCTCAAACAAGGTCTGTTCTGCATCCTCTGTGTGTGCTAGGGCATCTGAGTGTCAACTTAGTGTTCCCAGAATTATGTGTGTGTGTGTGTGTCAATTAAAGAGATTAAAATATTTTACTTCCAAACCAGAGGTATATGCTGCCAGAGAGAAGAATGGTGTTTATATACCAAGAGACCGTTATCTTCAGGATGAAGCAGAGAAGAAGGTTCCAATCTGGCCATTTTCGTTTAATGATGACTTTTACTTTTGAGAGCTTCTCAGTGAGTTTGTAATATCATTAACTTTCTCCCTTGTCTCTTTTCAGGCCATGACTGAAAATATAGAACGCATGGAACTTGATTTAGAAGCCAGAGACAAGGTAGAGAGTTCTAGATCTGAAATTATCTGCCCACATCTTTCTCCTTATTGCCATGGGCAGGCTTAACTAATTATCTTTTCTTTCTGTAGCGAGTGGTGGAACTGCAGGAACTTTATAATTCCCAGCAGCTATTGACTGCAGGATTAACTGATAAGCTTGAGAAAACTGAGGTATTGTAGTCTATTATAACATGATTGGCTGCTTTTTTCCCTTTACAACTATGTGCATTGACATCTTAATATTTGTAAAGTCTTATCCTTTGCTTCATTTACTTCAGAAAAAGCTCCAAGAAACTGAGAATACATTGGCTGATCTAGAAGAAAGATACAGACAAGCAAATGCAACAATTAAAGAAAAGGAATATCTGATATCCAATCTTCTCAAGTCTGGTGAGCAATGTGTCACCTGTACTTTATGCACATTTCTTGAGGCTATATCATTGAGAGTTTTTATCATGGATTTCAACTTTAATATCATTTAGTTGTTTCCATCTTGCTCTTGCATGGTTTCTTCTGTGGCCACATAATTTTTTTGTTATATGTTGGGTTTACATTTTTGTTCTGACAATTGACTCTTTTGAGTCTTCAGAGAAAGCACTTGTTGAGAAGGCACTTGAGCTTCGAGCAGAGCTAGAGAGTGCCGCATCTGATATCTCTAGCTTGTTCACAAAGATTGGTGTGTAGCCTATTCATTCAGAAATTGGATGCACAACTAATTTATTCTTGATTGCTGTTATTTATAAACCATGATTAATTTTCATAGAACGCAAGGACAAAATTGAAGACGGAAACAAGATTCTTATCCATAAGTTCCAGTCCCAATTAACTCAACAGCTTGAAAGTTTGCACAAGACACTGGCTGCTTCTGTCATACAACAAGAACAGCAGCTAAAAGAAATGGAGGAAGACATGCAATCATTTGTATCCACGAAATTGAAGGTGTGATATTTTTTGGATATAAAAAAGTTGTTCTATAGGCTTAACAGTAATGGTTCCATTGATAATTTCATCACTTTTGGCATGCCACAGGAGACAGAAGAACTTAGAGGTCGCCTAGCAAACCTGAAAACCACATATGGTTCTAGCATTGAATCATTGGATGACTTTGCTGGGAAACTTGATAGAACTTCTAGATCAACCTTTGAAAATCTGAAGTCAGAAGTTGTTAAACATTCTTCTGCTCTGGAGGGAGTATGTATTCCTGACAACCACTTCAAGAGATATGCAAAGTCTGTTTTTTTCACCTTTGTTTTGATCTTCATTCCTATATGCAGCTTTTCAACGGCATTGCTTCGGAGGCTGATGTGTTACTCAGCGATCTTCAAAATAGTCTTTTAATTCAGGAAGACAAATTAACTTCATATTCACAACAACAGCATGAGGTTGGAATTTGTTTAACCAAGTTCATTTGAAGGTTAAAAGAACTAAGCTGGAGCAAATTATTAAATTTCACTATCCCTTTTAATATTATTCTCAGGCACATCATAGAGCTGTGGAAACCACTCGATCAATGTCTCAAATTACTGTGAACTTCTTCAAGACTTTAGACATGCATACCACAAAATTGAGCAATATTGTGGCTGACGCACAAGCTGTCAACAACCAGAAATTATCTGAGCTAGAACAGAAGTTTGAGGTGATAAAGTGTACCATGTGGAACTTGTTTTTAGAACCAATACAAATTCTTCTTCTTATTGGTTTTGGTTTGTCATTTTTCATCAATAGGAGTGTGTTGCAAATGAAGAAAGGCAACTCTTAGAAAAGGTGGCAGAGCTGGTCGCAAGTTCAAATGCAAAGAAGAAAGAACTGGTATCTCTGACCTTTTCTTCTATCGAAGTTATACTATTTCAGTGATTGTTGTCTGTTGCCACCCACTCACAACTTCACCTAAGCCTAAATTATGTCCAAGCTTAAAACTTTGGCAGCCTGTGCAGGCTAAGATTGTGCAACGAAAGGTGTTTTTTAGTTGTCGTGAAGGGCAGAGATATGAAAGTTGTTTATAGCACTAGGCACTTCATTTTTCTACATTTTGATATTGTGTAACTACTTTAAGGAAACACTGCAAGTTGAGTAGAGACTAAATTCCAAACATACGGTTGTCTCAGCACACGGATGTATTGCTGTTGTTGTTAGGTCATGACTAATATCATCTCCCTCTTGTAGAATATGCGCTAGCTTTCATGGCATGCATTTTCACACATCACGAGGAGATTTGCCATGTTAATTATGAGTTGAAGATGTCTTCCTTTCGTTTTGCACATTACCATTGTAAAGGTGTGTTTACCGTATTTGCAGAAACGTGAGGGGGTGTTAATGTAATATACCCTTCTAGCTTTAGAATACGTCTGTCTGTACTAAGCATGGAAAAAGCAGAAAAAAGGATGTATTGTTGACCTATAACTGTTTCGAATAAATTTTCGAATTATAGAGCTACCCTCTGTTAAATTATTATAATTTACCAATAGGAGCTAAATTATTAAAGAAATATTTGCACAGAAGTATTTCAGCAAGGCAGAAAAGGATTATAATGGTAAATGGTGATGGTACTACTTTTGTTGAACTCTTCTGAAAAGCCATTTAACTATAAATAAAGGCTGCTAATAAAAAGAGTTGGGGCTTCTGTTTTTGAGTCAATCTGTTTAGGATTTTCCGTCAGTTTTTTATGACTTGCAAGCCTTTTCATGTAGGTAATATTGTATTCAAGCTTCTGCTTTTGTGCATTAATTTTACTGTTCTCTTTCAACAGGTTTTGCTCTTAAAAAATACCTGCCTCGGTTATGTTCATATATATATATATATAATATTGCTTCATTATGGTTGCTTTCATTTTACTCAGGTTCAAACAGCAGTCCACGGCCTTCGAGAAAGTGCAGCCAACAGAACCAGCAGATCAAAGCAAGAGATTTCGGCCATGCAAGATTCCAGTTCATCTATCAAATCTGAATGGAATAGTTTCATGGAAAAAACTGAGACCCACTATCTTGAGGATGCTGCTGCAGTTGAAAGCAGAAAGAAAGATCAGGCGGAGGTCCTCCAGTGCTGGTATATGCCATTTTCTGATGATAATTTTTTACTACATCCATTCTTGGATTTTCCTTCTATTCCAATCTTGGTATAATTATGTTGTCAAAATTCTTTGTTGAAGTTCCTTCAGAACTGGTACACAACCTTTCCAATTATAACTTATAGTGTCGGTATAATCTTGGTATGATTGTGTTTTCTATTTCTTCTTTTGTTGAAATTTCTCTCCTCTGATGGAAAATTTATAGATCAGTTGACAGGCTATGATTCTGTCTAATCTTGGTATGATTGTGTTTCCTTGTTCTTCTTTGGTTGAAATTCTGTCAGAACTGGTACATCCACTTCTGAAGATGACAATCTATTGACACGTCGTATTTTCCTTGTAGTCTAATCTCAGTATAGCTATTTTGTCTAATTCTTCCTTGGTTAAAATTGCCCAAAAACTTGCAGTTTGCAAAAGGCAAAGATGGGTGCACAACAGTGGAATAATGCTCGAGGTTCATTGCTCAGACAAGAGAAGAGTAATGCTGCTTCTCTCAATGACATAATGAGGTCAGTGATTCTAAAGAAGTAATATTTTAGTTTTTTGTTCAAAAGTTTTGGTTAATCTGCGTGGCTGCTAATTTTTATATATTATTTTCCCTGCCTTAGGGGAGGAATGGAGGCCAATCAAAACCTACGTGCTGAGTTTTCCTCTGCCATGTCATCCGCACTTGAAGATGCAGATCGAGCAAGCAAAGACGTTCTTTCATCTATCAATCGTAAGTATACCTTAGTTATGCACAACATTGATTTTTTTGGGTTAAATTTTGGGTTATGGTCGGTTGCAAATGGCAATTATTCATTCAACCAAAACCAAAATTGCAGATTCATTACAACTTGACCATGATGCCTGCGGGAATCTGGGCTCCATGATTGTTCCTTCTCGTGGAGAGTTGAGGGAATTGAAGGGCGGACACTATCACAGGATTGTGGAGATCACAGAGAATGCAGGAAAATGTCTTCAACACGACTATTTGGTAAGCATGCCACGGTGGCCTGGCTAAATCCCAAGTCAAATTTCTTCTTGCCATGTTTGTCTCGAAACAAAAATGAGGCAAGGAAAGTTGAAAAGAACCCCATCTAAAAAGTTCCCAAAATCCTCTCAGTGTTATCCTTGTGCTTGTTATCATATTTGCTCTTGATCATCATCATATATTTCATTTGAATTGTACTGTACTTGTTTGATAAAACTTGGATGATCAAATAGCCATCCTTGCATGAACAGGTGGATCAACCATCATGCTCAACACCGAAAAAGAGGTCATTCAATCTGCCAAGCACTGCATCCATTGAAGAACTCAAAACGCCCTCTTTTGAGGAGTTACTGAAGATGTTTTGGGATGGAAAAGCATCAAAGCAAGCAAATAGCGTTCACTCTATAAGAGATTCGAGGGTTCCTCTCACTACCATTAATTAGGACCAGAATACAACCCATATAGCAGTGGTAAGAAGAAGATTGTACAGAAACAGAATTGCTTGCTTATTTGGTTTTTATTGCTGGTATCAAATGGGTAAATTTCTAGCTAGTTAAGAGTTCGATATTCATTTGATCTAAGAAAAAAAAAAAGACCGAGAGCTCGATATTCATTTACTGTATGATAATTTTTTTTTTTTAATTTCAGAACTTGAGAAACTGTGAATTGGTTAAAAAAAAAAAAAGTATTTTCTAAACATTTATCTCTAAATACCATATAACCTAACAAAACTTAATGGGTTCTTTAATTGAGTTACACTTTTAACTGGATACAAATTTAAAGTCATTATGAACCCTTACAGGCATTTGAGAAGTTTTTTTAATCTACTTTGTGTTCCAACTCATGAGTTAAACCCCCTTCAGAAGTTAGCTCGTGGAGCAGATATCCCAGGACAATATCAAGAACAATCACATCACATTGTGTGCACGGTATAATTCCCCATTACCCTATCACCAAACTCCCATATCTAGAAAGGTCAGCGTTCCAACACTCAATTTGATACCCTTAAGCTTCAGAATTTGAGATCTGGTCCCAATAGTCTTGCTTAGCAAAAGAAAGAAGAGCCTTCCGGCCTGCTTGGTGTTGGTGTTGGCGTGGGAGTGGGAGTTTTATGTGACAAGTTGGGCTCCATGGCTCTTTGGCTGAGTGTGAGAAACCTGTAGGGCCAACTTGCCCACATGGTTTGTATTCTCAACTCCCCAACTTGTTCTTGATTTCTTACTTGGGGCAAATAAATCCAATTAAAGAGTAAAATATAACTGAAGGTACATGTCACTAACCGGGCATGCCATATAAATTGAAGTCTAGGAGGAAACAAGTTCCAAGTGTACAAGCAGGTAGAGAGTATTAAGTTTGAAATACATTAAATATAATAGTTAACGGATTGAAATTTGGATGATGACAAACATCCACCAAGAAAAGAGCCACTAGCCACTTCTACTACAACCACATAATTGGAAGGCCAAAAAGAATGTGAAACCAATACAACCAAAGCACAAAGTTGCTCATCACCCTCGACCTATGCTGATGTAGGTTTATAATAATATTCCAGTGCATGACAGGCCGCCAGACACAAGCTCCAAAGACCGGACTATAAAAGCATACATCTTCCTCCATGAAAGGATACTGAACATATGCAATATATTTACAACTAAAGAAACATTATTTCAATTTCTCTCTGCTCAGTGATATCTGGAACCATAGTAAATCTAGAAAACAAAACCCTCGTCTTATAATAATGTCATGTAACACTAACTCCCAATGCGTAACACATTATCCCTGAATATTAGAAACATTAAACAATGTCAAGGAAAAGACTTCAAAAGTGCGTATATACACAATTTGACAAGATTTCAAGAATGCCTGAAGAAGATATATACAATTAAATATTGTTCAAATTTTGACAAGTTCCAAAAATGCAAGGAAGTACATAAGCATCAATAAGAAAAAAAAAAAAAAAACTTATTTCAACAAATAAATTCAGCCTTCATCTAACATATATATACACAATAAGCTGAGATTCCACAGCAGAGCAGAGTTTTCTTAATTCGGTGGCATAATGCACTGCATTTAAACATAACCTAAACATCTACTTTGACATTAAAGGAAAAACAACAAAATGGGATGCAAAATCATGAGAAATCAATTGGTCTTTCAGAACATTAAATTTGGGCCTTCCAAAGCTTACTATTATACAAACTTTTGGCGGATGCAGCTGCACTTCAAACTAATATACGAATACATCAAAGGATGGTAATGACCACATGGAGCCTGCCAAGTCATTAGTTACTTTGTCGGAAACCCAACCAATTGCGTGCCAAAAGACGGCAACATCTTTCACAGAAATGAATAAAGGATAAAGGGAAAATAAAGAAAGTTGGCATTCACTCAGAAAAAGAGAAGAAAACCACAGGAGAGTATTTCAGGAGAACTTCTTGTGCATGTAACATGAAAAGTTGCAGATGCAAAATCTTTAGGCCTTGCACATACCTTGTATACAAATATTCCTGACCAATAAAATGAAGCTTATGAGTTAATTTAAAACCTGAACCAACAGTGTTACATGTTTTTCAGCAGAAAATAAAATCTGTAGAGCATTGTTGATACAACAACCTAATTGAGTGCTTGATGGCAAAAAAGTAAAGTTTTTCTTTGGGGGTTAAGCAACACATTGACAAGGATAAAAGAAGTACAAAAGGACTGACAATAAAGATGAGAGAGTTGCAGTATTAATGGTATCAGGCCGAAGGAGTGCATGTAAAAAGCAAATAAAGATCCATAATCATTCTTCTAAAAAAATAATAACAATAAAATCTTGGTTATCTGTCATTTTTGAGCATCAGACTTCTTAGTTACTGAAATTAAAGAACTTCATAGCTCTACCTTACAAGCAACAGGAGCAGATATTAAATTTCTCCCATGATATAAATTTGCAAAGGGTCAACCCAAGTCTGCACTGTTTTCAATCCAACCTGAAAAAGAGAAGTGAAAAGGAAACTTATAGCAACTCCAATGATTTCCCAGCACAAAATTCTTTCAAATCTCATTGAGGCGGCCACGAACATGACACTAGGAGTCATTTTTGGGAGTGACATGCTTCATTGCACCACAAATGGATTAGAGCCATCAGTGCACAAGGAAAAATGCATGCAAGTCAAATTTTTTTTTTTTTGTAATTTCCATATAATCTCCTGCAGGAAACTCTTAAAGATGACCTGGGACATAGTGGTTTACAGAAGATATGGTCATAGATAGAGATAATTGAATAACTAGAATCCATGTAGCTAACATTTAGGCTTGTTACCAAGATTAGATTTCCAAGATAATCTCCTACTTTATCACCATGGTCAAGTAAAGGAGGGCCACCTCTTTATCGCACCATAGCTAGGAAGTTATGGAGGATTATTTGTTTATTTTTGGTGTTTACTTCATTGATGGATTTAGATTCTTGGATCACTGTTTCTTGAAGCATAGCCAGATACGTGCTAGGCAGTCCTCTTTCTTCATGTGACAGGTTACCAATTAGGGGAAGGAAACAAAAGCATTTCAAGTCAGAATGGAGCTTATTGCATTGTTTCTAAGTGTACATTTTTCATTTCCCTATCTTTGTGGTTGAGAGAGGATAATGCAATTTTGTCTTTATTCTATTGTGTAGTTGTTACATGTTTTTTCCTCTAGATAGATAGGGTATATTGTAGTTAATAATAAAGATCCATAAAGGAAACCTAATATTCTTCCTAAATTTAATTGAAGCCATTTTTTATAATTAAATTAATTGAAGCCAGTCTTTTCTATGACCTTACCTTTTTCATAAGAAAATATTCCCAGTTGTTTTCATAATCGATGGTTAAACCAACTTTCTCAGTACTCCCAATGCATGCCGCCATTGGAGTACCCCGGTTCCCAGTAAAACCAAGTTGTTGTCTCAATATTCCTAGAAACAGGTAATTTCTTACAATGGAATGCTGCTAAAGTAAATTAAACAAAACCAAAATTTACAATAAAGTTTACCTCCAAAAAATTACGGGCTCATTTGATTTTGTTAGTTTTCAGTTTAAGTTTCCAAATTTTTGTGTTTTGTTTTCGTTTTCAATTGGAAAAATGAAAATTGAATTTGTGGTTTGATTTTTGTTGTCATTTTCAAAATTTTGAAAACAACAGAAGAAAATGCCAGTTTGATAAAAGTCTCTTTGTGTTAATTTTTTTCTTCATATAGTGATAGAACTTTTATAAATCCATGTAATATAATTTTATTTCATATATATACATTAATTTATATTTTCAATTATTTTAAAAAATACATATTTTGAAAAGTTATTGAAGAAAATCAAGTTAGAAAAATGGAGGACACTGAAATGAACAAAACAAAGAAATAACAAATGGTGTTTCCATGTTTTGCCATTTCTTTTGCAAATGAGTTGATTTTTTCAGAAACAATATGCCCAGCCAAGCAGTGGTTTTTTGTGTTAATTTTTTTCTTCATATAGTGATAGAACTTTTATAAATCCATGTAATATAATTTTATTTCATATATATACATTAATTTATATTTTCAATTATTTTAAAAAATACATATTTTGAAAAGTTATTAAAGAAAATCAGGTTAGAAAAATGGAGGACACTGAAATGAACAAAACAAAGAAATAACAAATGGTGTTTCCATGTTTTGCCATTTCTTTTGCAAATGAGTTGATTTTTTCAGAAACAATATGCCCAGCCAAGCAGTGGTTTTTTGTTTCTTTATCCAAGATTTGAAAACAAACATAAAAAACTAGAAACAACAACAAAACCAAACAGGCCAGTCCATGAACCAGAAGTCCAAAAGCAAGCAGCTAAAAGCTGGCCACTACACATGCAAATCCAATCGAGACCAAAAATTTATAACCCTGGAAGCAAGGAATTTATGGTGCAATGGTTGTCTGAACAAGTTCAGGAGCTAATAATCTAAAATATGGACGAAGAAGCAGGCCAATTTTTCTTTCTTTGTTCTGCATTCTCAGTAGGTAGCTTAAAATCACCAACAAGTAATGAGTAATGACTAACCAAATACATTCGATGCCAAGCAATTCAATCAGTAAGCAGCTGCCTGCAACCATATAATTAATATTTAGAAGGTATTTTGAAGTCCCAACAGAAAATGAAATTGATGCATAAACAAAATAAATCTGAGCCAGAAAGCCAGGAGCATGGATATGCCCTCTCTCATTGTAACGAGTTCAGAAAAAGTGATGCAATTATTTATAACACAGAAAAGTTGACTTATTCCCTTGTATTAATAACACAACTGCAGGGCTGTCATGAAAAGGTGAGGAACTACTGAAAGCATACCTGGAGAATGAGGAAAAGCTTGTATTTATAAGTTCTGCTGGTGGTTCACTAAATCTTTGATCATCAAAATCTTCATTAGTGGAATTTTCTTATATAAGTTCCATTCTCTTATCCTCATCAATGCACTGTGACCCTACATCAAGATCAGAACTCAATCCAAACCCTGTTTGTTCACCGGCCTCATAATAAGCCACTGTCACTGTTCCCTTGTCGAATAGCTCGGCAGCGTCTCTCTTTTGCCTCTTCCATTTCTTTGTAGATGAAGTCCCATCATCCTCAAAATCTTCTTCTTCTCTTTCTCTGTGTAAATAAACCCACAATTTCTTTTCCCCATCAAACTGTACACAAGGATCACGTTCATAATGCAGACGGTCCAAGGCTCCACTAACAACTTGATTGACTTGGGCATCAGAGACATCTTCTTCTATATACTGTGAGTCTCTAATCAAAGTACAAACATCTGCTCTGGTACCAATACTTCCAGGCAACCTCGCAGCTGCATCCCTCACAAGACAAAGAATGGTCACATGAGGCGGTCGGTCACGTTTCAGCATAAAATGATCACGAGCTTTTGATGTTGGCTTACCACCACCTCTTCTCAATGGAGCAACAACAGATTTTCTACCATCAGCAGCTGTGTAAGAAAAGGCCCGGTCAGGAATTAAATACCTGAGAACTTCCTCTTTGCGAAAATAAGTTCTCACTTCTTCAGAGCTTGTGTTGATGGTGCTTAAACTCTTCTGGGCTCTTAGGTCCCTGAATCTTTCTTTCTCATCCAAATTAAATTGCATTACTGACAATGGTGGGGCAGGAAGGCTTCCTATTTGTTGAAGGGTCTCTTGACTATTTTTAAGCCAATTAGCAAATGTGTCAACCAATTTCACAAGCATCTTGTGAGGAAGACCCCAAGCTTCAGGAGATGTCACTTCCTCAACAGCTTCAGGATCTGATGGACTCTGAGAAACTGGTCCAACCCAGGACCAACTTCTGGTAGATTTCTCATAGGATACAAGTGGCTTCCATCCTTTTGCTCCTAAAGGTGCTGTTTTAGATGACAATATTTTCAGAACTCCTCTGACTAAATCCTGAAGTGGTTCTTGAGTTTCGAGAATACAAGGATCTCCAGGATTTGACCTCACAAGGCTGACAATTTCTTGAACAGTAAGAGAAGGGACACTAAGCTGCACAGAATACTCTGATTTGTCTCCCAAGTTCTCATGAAAGTGGACACCATCTGTCCCTCCCTGCTTTCTATCTTGCTCCTCCCCGAGTTTCTGCCTTTCATCATTCTTATCAATATGCTTTCCAACCTCTAAAGGATCTTCTGGAAGCATAGTTATCATTGCCATATGAACTGCTGAAAGAAGATGTATAATGGAGAATGAGAAGCCAGTATGCACAGTAGGTGTAATAAGAGTAAACGGCTTTTTCTGCAAACTATATTCTAGCTTGACATCTGCTGGTCCCACTTCTGCAACAGGTTGCTCAAAAGTTTCCATCTCAAAAGTAACAGAGTAATCCTCCACTTTCCTTTTTCTCCAATTCTTTGAAGAAGTCATATCATCAAGTAGTTGCTGAGGGGTAGAATACATGTAATTATTATCATCCTCCTCATCACAATTCTCATCTTCCTTCATTTTCCACTTCTTTTCCAATGATAAGGGGACAATTCTTTCGTAATAATCATCTTGACGTGCTTCCCTGACTTCACCTTTCTTCCGCAATCTACCACTAACTCCATCATCCTCAGCTGATTGATGTGTTTCAAGTGAACCCTCCTCATCATCAACAGTATAATTATTCAAATAACTTGACTGATGGACAGAATAGACACGTCCATGTTCCCCTTTCTGTCTTCTCTCTGCATGGTTGGCCTTCGATGAGGATATGTGAAATATTTCTGTGTCTCCACCTCGTAACTGGTCATAATTCCCAAACTCATATATTTGTCTCTGATTGTCATCCCCATTTAACCTACCAGAGAGATAGCCATCTTCCAATGGTTTAGCAGCAGAATTTTGTATTTGACCAATATCATCATGCATCTTAGCTTTTTTCTTTGCTTTCAAAGAGTAGCTTTCTCCCAAAGCTGTATGGGGATGTTCATCAGGATCAGCCATCTTCCCAGAGTGAGAAAACCCATCAAGAGACCCAGCATCATTCTCTTTATCTTTATTAAATTTTTTAGACCTTTTAGGCCTTGGACCAGATCTCATGAAAGAACCACGGACTCTCTGGGGGTAAGCCTGCTTGCTCCCCATCAAAGGACTGTCATCCTCATTTTCATGGAGTTGCTCTGACGAGTCTGATTCTGTTTCCTCACCTTTGCCATATGTTCTACTGCCCCTTTGTGCAGCTGCCTCTTGGCCTCCATTCTGCATAAAAGTTGCTCTGGCCCTCCCCTGTGACAACTTGGCTCCATACTCATACTGAGACAACCTATCATTAACATTAATATCAGCATACTTTCTCTCCATCTTCCCCTTCTCACTTTTAACATTTAAAGCACCATATTTAAAGGTTGAATCAACAGAGAAAGATTCTCCTTGTGCTTTACTTTTCCAAACTGGTTCACTTAACTCTTTTTGATTTCCTTTCCTTTGCGACAAATTCTGAGCCCTGATTTTCCCATATCTCATCTGTTCTTCAAATGGAAATTGCATAACATTCTCTGAGTACTTGACCTTTTTTCTGGAATCATAGGAAATTCTTGCATTAGATGGTTTTGTAGTCAAGAGTTTAATATCAGATAATTTATTCACTGTGCTGCTGCTGCCATAATCATGTAAATCATTATCCATTGACCCAGGCAAACCCATGAACTCGTTGACAAGATATTTATTGGCTCTCATGCCTTGATGCCTTTTTCTTGTCTTAAAAGCAACATTTTTTTCACTAGCACTGACTCGAGAGGAGTTTTGATCTCCCCGGACAGCCACTTCATACATTTTCTCTTCAGCATCATCATCTCCTCTTGCATGACCTCTCATCTGGATTGCATCCCCTAAACCATAACCCATTGCCTTATTTTTCCGAGGAAGAACTGCCAGTGTTGAACCATTTGAACCTAGTCTCATTCCTATATCATAGTGAACAGAAGGAAAGCGAGTGACTTTTTCTTTTGAAGAGGAAGTTTTTGATCCAGCAGACCTCAATTTTCCTTTCAGGGTCTGCTTTCCAAATTTTCCCTGTTCAAAGGGCATTTGCTTCCCATGGGAAGGATGTTTCAAGGTTGAACCTGCCCCATGTGCAGAATGATGACCCGTTCTCAGTGCATGTTTCCAATCCTTCAGCATTTTATTCCACAAATCTTCCCCCGCTTCATCTCTTCCTGAGGAGTCCGTTTCGAACTCTTCCATATTTTCATACATTAAACTCTTCTGACTTTTCATTATGTTTAATACACGAAGCTTCTCTTCAATGCTGTATCCCCTACAACTAAGCCAAGCATTTTTCATCTGATGAAGATTATTGACCATAGAGTTTTGAAAGTTATGAAGAAAGTGATAGTGCTGGCATCTCTGAAAAGAAATTAAACCCTGTCGATACAGAGCAACTCTCGGCTCGTACAGTCCCCCCTTCAACATATCAAACAGATTGGTGATGGGACTACCAAAGTGCAGATTGGAACCTGTAAAGAGCTCTTTCAGAGTTCGCATGAAGGTCTCTTGATCCATATCAGGAAGATATCCTGTGAGACTAAGTCTTTCTTCCTCACTCAAACATTCATTCCAAACATCCATGGACAATATATTGTCCAAGCTCGGAAGATCATACAACTCGAATGGTATACAAGTAGTCTGATCCCCAACTTGACAAAACTCTTCCCCAACTTCCCCCAATTCCAACAAATCGAAGTCATCTGATCCTGCTCCTGAATCAAAGTCATCAAACTGGTCGTCATCTGAATCAACTAAACAACTCTGCCTCTGGAGCTCATCACGCCCACTCAACATACTCTTCCTAGATGAAAACTCCGAATCAAACCTCAAAACCTTAAAGCAATTCCTGCCAATCGCCATTCAACATAACCGCCACAACCGAACACACAAAAAATCAACAGAAAGAGGAACTCCCAATATACACCTTTTTTCGCTACTCTCGAACTTGAATTCCCACCGGACACCCTAAAAGACCAAACATTACGAACAAGGAAACGACCGCTCAATACACAATAAAAAACGCAATTCATACACAAATAATCCAATAATTTAAATGGGCCAAATGTAAAAAATAAAGTTTATTACAGAGTACAAATGTCAAAACAAACAAATAAATAAAGGCAAAGTGATTGAAATTGGATTGAGATATTACCTCTGAAGAGGAGAAGAAATTTAGAGGCGAGGAGCCGAATTCCAGGTGAGAGAAATTGTTGTTTGCTCTGACTCTGAGAGAGAGAGAGAGAGAGAGAGAGAGAGAGAGAGAAAGGCGCCTCTAGTTATTAGTCTCTGGAAACCCTAGAGAGAGAAGAAGAGGAGGAGGCGGCAGTGAGTATATGTGGCGGGTTGCAGGCCAAGGACGGAGACGACGGAGACGTGTAGAGGTGTGAGACGTCCGATTTGATGGGTGGATTTTACAAGAAGAAACCAACATACAGAGAAAGAGAGAACATATGTTTATGTGGGTGTGCAGAGAGAGAGAGAGAGAGAGAGAGAGAGAGAAGAGAGGAGTGAGAGTGAAGACAGACACAGAGAGAGACGGCAAGTCGAGGGAGAAGCGTTGCAGAGATTGACGGGTTTGGGGTCGGGTGGGTCCAGTCTATTGGCTTTTCCGTTTTCCGGCAATTAGATCCGACCCGCTACTGATTTGAGTGGGTTCCGGGCTGTTATAACTTTTTTTTTTTTTGGTTGTTGATAAAATTCACTTCACAAGTTTGTTATAAATACAGAACCCCCTCTTTTTTTGAAAAATACTGAAAACATCCCCTCTTTCCTTATCTCTCTCTCTCTCTTTCAAGATCCAAACTTTTCTCTCCCCCATTCTTTTCTTCATCTAAAGCAATGATGGATGGTGACTTCCTTTCATCTTTATCCTCTCTTTCCTTCTCTCCTCGCTCTCATTGAATAAGACTAAATTTAAATGAATCTAGTTATCTTTTTTTTTTTTTTAATAATTTAAATTTAGTAAAAATTAAACCTAAAATTCATTGTTTTATTGTTGGTATTCTTAAAATAATAATATTTTTATATAAAAAAAAGTAAAATACAAAATTTTAATAAAGTTCATTTTAAAACTTCATATTTAATATTTTAATTATTTCACAAAAACATTAGCTTCAGCTTTAATCATTTTTTTTTTTTGACGAGCTTTATAGTGAGTCAATTTAGGAAGTCTAATTTTTCATATAAACAACAGGAGCTATTACTATCTCTAAAAAAGTTGTTTATTTTTAATTTTTAAAATCACGCAATTTTATGTAAAAAAAAGTCTCGATTTAATTTAATCTGGCATATTTGAAAAGCAATCTTGGTATACTAAAATAGAATGACCCTATATCGTGCAATTGATGATATTTTTATAGCAATTGATGATATTTTTATAATTGTGAATTATTTTCATAAATATGTTTAAATGTAAAAAAATTGTGTGTGTGTGTGTGTGTGTATATATATATATACTTGATTGTGTGTAACGAGTCAAACAAGAATCAAGTATGAGGATTTAATTGCAAAAATTATACATAGATAATTAAGAATTTAAGAGACAAAATAAACCACCAATTTCTTGACAAAAATAGCTTTCGCTGCCGCACAATTCATGTAACAGTTGAGCCTAATAACAACATTGGTCAAACATTAGTCAAACAGATGATCCGGCAATCTGATTAAGACTCTTAGGAAACTGCTAAAACAAGCAGGTGAAGCTCAGAAATGGCTTGTTTCCTATTTTTAGGAAACTGCTAAAACTAAAACTAACTGAGCCCTGGCAATTCTTGGACCGTTACATCTGTCCCTATTCCCACTCTCTCGCAACCCTTGTGGCTTTGTCTTAACCTGATTTCTGCATTCTCTGCTTTCTCCTATTTGCCTGGATGAAGAAAATATTATCATGTGGCCAATGGACAGCGGGAATTCCAACAATGAGGAGCCACGGACATGGAATTACCAGAGCATTGCAAGTGATCAGCAGGTGCAAGTTCCCATCGACGATGAAAGGCCAAGCACACTGCCAAAAGATCCAAGTGTTAGCAAGAGGAATGGATTACCACCTCGTCCGGTGCCTCAAATGGGAAGGATGCAATCAGGGGCTGCAAGAGGGATCAAAAGCTTAAGGTTCCTGGACAGGGTGACCACTGGCAAGGAAGGCGATGCCTGGAGGCCTATTCAGAGGCGCTTCAACACAATGGCAGTCAATGGCGGGAAGCTCCCCAGAGATAAATTTGGAGTCTGCATTGGTATTCATATGAATCTTCCCTGTGAATGTGCTTTTCTTGTTTTCCTGGAAAATTGAAATGAAATTCCAGAGTTTCAACATATTGTTCAAAGGGATGGGAGACAGCAAGGAATTTGCAGCGGAGTTGTTTGATACCTTGGCAAGACGCAGGAAGATCGATGCAACAAATGGCATAACTCTGGATGAATTAAAAGACTTCTGGCAAGACATGTCAAATCCGTCCCTGGATGCACGGCTTCAGGTCTTCTTTGACATGTAAGGAGCTCTCCGTCGATCTTCTTCTCTTCCCGGTCTTTCTTTTACTATTAAAATAACAAATGCAAGTTAGCCTAAGCATATTGGTAAAAATTTTCAAGGTGTGATAAGAATGGTGACGGGAAGTTATCTGAGGAGGAGGTTACAGAGGTAAGTGAACTGACCTTGTGAATTCTCTTTTTCTGTCATCATCTTCTTCATTTTTCCATGTTTAAAAGCAAAACCGGCTCAAACTTGCCATTATCAAGGTGATTGCCATGAGTGCCTCTGCAAATAAGCTGTCAAATCTTAAGAAAAACGCCTCAACTTATGCAGCTTTAATCATGGAAGAGCTTGATCCTGATCACTTGGGATATATCGAGGTAAGGTAGGTTGTGGTCGGAGCTCTCATTCTTCAACTTTCCGCCAGCTATTTAGAATTCTTAACACCCTAATGTTTGTCCTAAACAGATGTGGCAACTTGAAAGTCTACTAAGAGGAATGGTGAGCTCTGACGACAGTAGGAAAATAACCAATAGAACAGAAACACTTGCGAAGACAATGATTCCTAAGCAATATAGAAGCCCAGCTAGTAAATTCATGTCTACAGCTGTAGAACAAATCCATGAGAACTGGAGGAAAATATGGGTTCTCACATGGTGGTTAGCCATAAACCTTATCCTCTTCAGTTGGAAGTTTAATGTATCCATGCATAAACCAGCATTCCCAATCCTGGGTTATTGTCTATGCTTTGCCAAGGGTGCTGCTGAGCCTCTGAAATTCAACATGGCTCTCATTCTCCTTCCTGTTTGCAGAAGCACTCTCACAAAGCTCAGAGAAACATTCCTTGGCACCTTTATTCCCTTTGACGACAACATAAACTTCCACAAGATAATTGCACTTGCCATCGCAATAGAAACTTTCATTCATACCCTGGCGCATGTAGGTTGTAATTATCCAAGAATATCATCTTGCCCTGAAAATGAATTCACACCAGTTCTTGGACCGGCCTTCAGTTACAAGAAACCCAGTTACACGGACTTGATTCAAACTATTCCAGGCATGACAGGCATTTTGATGGACATTCTCATGATTTTCACCTTCATGCTGGCAACGCATTCATTCAGGAGAAATGTGATCAAATTGCCATGGCCTCTCCACCATTTGGCAGGGTTTAATTCATTCTGGTATGCACACCATTTGCATGTCATTGTGTACGTCCTCTTGATCATGCATGGTTACTTCTTAGCCCTAACCAATGAGTGGTACAAGAAGACGGTAAGTCTGCTTAGACTACTTTCCTTTTTATGTATTTTTTGCTAAATTGCTTAGACTACTTTTCAGTTAAACATAAAAAAGCCCCTCCTCCCCTCCCTCACCCCCCCCCCTCCCGCCCCATTACATGCCACTGATTGGTTTAGTATACACGGATTACATGCTAATGCAACAATTTTGAACTCATAAAAGTTTCTAATAAAAAACATAGTCAAAATCAGTCACTATTGAAGTTGCCAGCAACAAACTGCCATAAGTTTCCTGAAATTTCACATCATCAATCATTAATTCCAAGTAATAAAATTTTATCTGCTTCTAAATTTCCCCTAACCACAAGTTTTCCAAAAGAACTAAAATGTAACCTTCCAGCCAAAGTGCATGTCTACTTTAGGAATGCATTCCATATTTCCTCAACCAAATCAATCTTAATCTTAAAACAAAACTTTACCACAGGTGTCAATACATATGCACACACAGAGTATCTACATGCCAGGAGCCATGCACTGATGACCCTTGATTAGTTCCAACAATTCTGAAGTTTGAATATGATTAGAGGCCAAAAATCAAACTCTGGTGAGATAATACTTGTTTCCTCTGCAGACATGGATGTATCTTGTGATCCCTATGCTTATCTATGCTAGTGAGAGAGTTCTAACATCATTTTACGATCTCAATTACAGCGTCGACATCATCAAGGTTGTAATTAGCAACTTACACACACATGCACACACACACGCACATATATATATTTTTCTTAAAAATCAATAGGAATAATTAACCTAACCAACTACGTGAGAATGCAGGCTGTGATATACACAGGAAATGTTCTGGCAATATACATGACCAAACCCCTGGAATTTAAGTACAAAAGTGGAATGTACATATTTGTTAAGTGTCCAGACATAGCAAGTTTTGAATGGTAAGAATGAAAAAGTAGCAATGTCATTCGGCAAATATTTTCTGAATCTCCTCTAAAACTACAAACCTGTTACAGGCATCCCTTCTCTATAACTTCTGCACCTGGAGATGACTACTTAAGTGTTCACATCCGAACATTAGGAGACTGGACTACAGAGCTTAAAAACAGATTTGCACAGGTGATTTTCATTTATTAGTTCTACATAAATGCCTTAAAACAGCTACTTTAATATGGCACACCCAGGTACTATGTAACAAGGAAACAAATAAGAGCCATATTTTTCAACTCCTTTTTAATAATTATAGGCAATTCATGTTATTCCAGAATCAGTCTTTCCTAAAATCTATTGATTCCTATCGTGCTTTCTATTATTTTTCTATGTCTTCTGTTCCTCCCTTGTTCCTTTTCTGTCCTGCATTATAAAACATAAATGCAGGTCTGGGAACCTCCAACTACGCAACCAAGAATTGGAAGTATAAGACAGCAAACTAAAGTTGGTCCAAAATTGGATTATCTGAAGGCAAGGTGAATAACATTTGCATTGTGCTGGAGTCAAGCTTTTATCTGGCACCATATCTAAAAGCTCTTCCATCTTGTGGCAGCTTTCCAAAGATCCTCATTAAGGGACCTTTTGGAGCACCAGCTCAAGACTACAAGAAGTATGACATTCTTTTTCTCATTGGTCTTGGAATTGGAGCCACCCCAATGATAAGCATCATCAAAGATATTCTGAACCATATGAAACTAAGAGACACTAAAATGGTGAGTTAAGAACTAATAATTATAACTATGTTAACAAAAACTAGGATATGCACAAACTAAGCAAAAAAGTGGAATTCAAACTTAATTATGCAGGACACGGCTGATGGTCAATCTTTTGAGGGAAACCGTAGAGGTCCTGGAAGAGCTTATTTCTATTGGGTGACGAGGGAACAAGCCTCCTTTGAATGGTTCAAAGGTGTCATGGATGATGTTGCAGAGTACGACCGTGATGTGAGTTTGAAAAACAACAACAGTTGAACTTGCTTTTTTCACTCCGTTATTAATAAAATAAATCATATTGGTTGTTGTTCTACTTCGAATATTGCAGAACTTGATAGAAATGCACAACTACTTGACTAGTGTGTATGAAGAAGGAGATGCAAGATCTGCACTAGTTGGCATGGTGCAGTCACTGCAGCATGCTAAAAATGGAGTAGATATTGTCTCAGAAAGCCGGGTATTTCCCAGTGTCAGAGTTACAAATCATTTAATTGGTGTCATTTTTACCTCTTTTCTAAGTTATAAATTTTTCTTGATAGATAAGAACACATTTTGCAAGACCCAACTGGAGAAAAGTGTTCTCCCATTTGGCAGCCACGCACCAATCCTCACGAATTGGTCAGACAAAAAATAAAAACAAAATTTTAATATAAATAATTTCTAGTGCATTCTTTTGGTTGGTCTCACACTGTGCATTGCAGGTGTATTCTACTGTGGAAGTGCAACACTTACCAAACAACTAAGGGAGCTTTGCCACGAATTCAGCCTAAACACGTCAACACGTTTCCAATTTCACAAGGAGAATTTCTAGAGTAGGAGTTACATCTAACAAGTTTGTAGACCAGAGTTAAAATTTATAAACACTTCTTTTAGTGACTGTTACAGTAGGGGACTAAAAGAACTACACAAAGAGTAATTATAGATGATTATTGAAAAAGATTAATCGTAGATTAGAACTTTCTTACAATATTGCTTAACCTTGCTAATATACTCCTCATTTTTAACCTGTACGTAGAATTTACTTTTTGCTCTTGCAAATAAGTTTCTGAGTTAAGATGTTAACTTTGATGTTCACTAACTTGCGGCCTATGAAATTTGTGGAAGTACTATCTTTGTCAAAGTGATGGAACGATTTAAGGGACAAAGCCTCAACCAAGGTATCAATGGGGGAGTGTTTAACCTTCCATTGAAGCAAGCGACGGAGGAATCATCTTCACTCTAGCTGATGGTGATGGTAAGGCACTGCACACATTTATTAGGTTGAGGCAGTGCTTTCTCAAGGACTGGCTCAAGAAAGCATAAACTGCGCTCAGGCCACCTCAAAAGGCTGGCTTGCAGTTTTCCATGACCTAATGCAAGCTGAGGTGCTATATATGTTGTATGTATTTGTTATGCCATGTGGGATAGTAAAGAATTTGGTGTGGAATATTTTCTTTGAGCAATAAAATAATAAACCAATAAGAAAAAGAGAAATATGATAAAAATTGATAACAAGTGAGATGATAAAGCAGAAGATCAAATTTTTTGCTGGAGGTTAATTTGGAAATTCTGTTGACCTCAAACAAAGGCAAAAAACTTTGCATTCATGATTACAGAAACACATAATAGGACAGAGAAGACAATCAGTGACAAGAAATTGAGTGTGTTCCTTATGTTTTTTTTCTTTTTTTCTTTCTTGGGGTTAGGTGGGGGGGAGCGGGGGAACTGCACAGGTTGTATTGGTCATTAACACATCTCACAAGGCTAATGCTGCAAACAAAAAGGTTGTACCAAATATTTGCACAAAACAATGTGGCTCTTTGTTTCAAAAATTTCGTTGTCTGATCATTCTTAAGCCTTTTCTCCATGGCTTTCTTTTGTAAGGATAGACTTGTTATTCTCCCCAACATCTCTTGTTTGAAAATGGACTTCTACTATTACTAGCACTAGCACTAGCAGTGAGAGGCACACACAGACAAACTCTCTCTCTCTCTCCCATTTCTTTTGTTTCTCCCTTCCTCTCCCATTACGTATATCGTTGAGGCAGTTACTTTAACTAGTGACTACCATTATTTTCTGTATGATATGCATTTCCACATTTAACCACAAGTAGTTTCAAAATAAAATTAAAATTTTCAGAAGACAAGTTTCACCGAGAGACAGCAACATCATCATTCAAATTGTGAGACAGTCGACAAAAGGGGAACAGCAAATTAGTTTTCTCACCCTATATAGTAGTTTAACTAGTGTTGATTGTGCACCCATTCCCTTGCATATAGATGAAAGCCATTTGAGTACAGAGGATGCAAAGATTCAAACAACTGATTGTAAATGAGATGGGGGAAACAGACAAAAGACGAATTTCATTATCAAACTTTTTCTTCAGATCTTTGATTTCTCAGGGCCTAGGAGAATTAATTAATAAGTCCACCCCATCCAACATAGCGACACATTTTTGAATTAAACAACAGCTAAGAAACAAAATGGCCAATAATCCAAGGCTGGTCACTTGTAAGAAATTGCAGATTGCAGGCTAATCTGGGAGTAAATTAGTCCATGCATTATCATTCCAGATGAAACTGAAGTTTGTGGAACGCTGATGAGAAGCACATTCGACGGAAACTAACAGCATTACGCAGAAGTTTAAGTAGCCAGAGCAAACAGAACAACGCCCAAGAAAACAGGACAACCGTAAGTACAAATCGGTAGAAGTTAGATTTAGAAATGTTTACCTGCAATGGTGATTGAACTTGAAGCATTTGTGGAATGGAAAGGTGTTGAATTAATGCACTTTCTAAAATGATATAATTGAAGAAGAAAAATCTTAGAATAGTCTATAATAGAAGAAAAAAAATTAAAAAGTATCGCTTGAAGGAGATGGATATTTGGATGGACTAGTTTAGAAAAAAGTAAAAAAAAAGAAAGATTGTAAACTCACTTGGAAAGTCGGTGGTGGAGCCTATATACATATATATATATATATATGCTTGAAGAGTTCAACATATTTATAAAAAAAGAACTAAAATCTAATTTTGTCCAAAGCTTCGTACACGCAAGCAATCATTTTCTAATGAACCTATTTCAAAAAACCATTAGTAGTATTGTTGTTGTCAAAATATAACAATTAAAATTTGTGATGTAGGGTCCATTTGAGCTTGTTATCGGGTGAGGTTCAGTTGCCGTAAGAAAAGTTGCCTTCAAAGGAGTTTGCCGCTAGGATGCTCGCTGCAAGGATTTTGCCATAATGTTCTGCCACAAGGTTTTGCCACTAGCTCTTTCGCCACAAGGTTTCGCTACTAACTCTCGCCACAAGAATTCGCCAGTAGCTCTCGCCACAAGGTTTCGCCACTAGCTCTTTCGCCACAAGGTTTGGCCACTAGCTCTTTCGCCACAAGGTTTTACTACTAGCTCTTTCGCCACAAGGTTTTGCTATTAGCTCTTTCGCCACAAAATTTTGCCACTAGCTCTCGCTACAAGGTTTCGCCACAAATATTCGCCACTAGCTCTCGCCACAAGATTTTGCCTTCGCAGCTAGGTTTTGCCGCAAGGTTTTACCTCTGCCGTAAGGTCTCGCCGCAAGCTTTTAGCTTCGCTGCTAGGTTCACCGCAAACTTTTGCCTTCGCCTCTAGGTTCGCCGCAAGAATTAACCTCCGCCACGAGGTCTTACCCGCAATATTTTAGCTTTGCCGCTAGGTTCGCCACAAGCTTTTGCTTTCGCCGCAAGGATTTGGCCCTACTAATGCTCAAAAAATGGGTTAGAAGGCTTGCGGGAATCTTCCCCCGTGAAGACCCTCCGATACCAAAGTCAATCTCGAATCCCAATGACTATTCATGAAAACAAAAAGGTGCATTCAAAGTGTCTAGATTTTATCGAAGTTGGAAGTTCTTTTCAATGTCTTGTAACTGGGTATTTATAGGGCATAATTCTCAATGATGCTTGGTGCTGATACGTGTCGCTTGTTGAATAAACCATGTTCGAGGTGTGTGATTACAATCAAGTCTTTGATGCAAGGTTTTGTCTTTTCCATAAGGTCTCCTCACAAGGTTTTACCTCCGCCACAAAGTCTCTCAGCAAGGTTTTATCTTTGCCACAAGGTCTCGCTGCAAGGTTTTATCTTTGCCATAAGGTCTCGCTGCAAGATTTTACCTCCGCCACAAGGTTTTGCCTTCGCCACAAGGTCTCGCCACAAGGTTTTACTTTCGCTATAAGGTCTATCCGCGAGGTTTTGCCTTTACCACAAGGGGGCTCGCAGCACACTTCTACAAAGTTGCTGCCGCAAAGGGGGCTCGTGACACACTACTACAAAGCCCTTGCTGCAAGGGGGCCTGTGGCACACTGCCACGAGCGTTTTTATTTTTTCTTTAAAAATTCTCATTTTTTCTCAATCTATTTTCCATGGCACAACAATTGCCATCCACTTTTCTATTTTGTCTTTAGACAAAATTGAAGAGTAAAAATATCAATCAAGGAGTCGGGTCTAGCACCTAGACTCGATCAAAGGTTCTAGAATATCCAAAGATCTTACTTCGATCTAGGGCTGGAGTACCAAATTATCTCTGGGTAACCATACCCTCGATAGATAAGTTTCACTACGAAATTATTGCTTGGTGTCAGAACTTGTCAGGAGGCCTAGGCACCGGATCAGCCAAGGAGTCGGGTTTAGCTTGGGAGCATAGCACCGGATTCAGTCAAGGGATCCCGACGAGCCTGCAGGCACAATTTTCGGAGAGTCTGGTGATCCTAGGATGGATCATTATGTTCTCCATGTCTATCTTTCGGGGTTAGTTTATCTCAGGGAATCTGGATTTGGCCAGTAGTTCGGCGCGGGATTCCTACCAATCATCCGAGTTTGCCAGGAGACTTAGGCGTCAGATCGACCAAGGAGTTGGGTCTAGTTTAAAAGGCATAGCACCCAACTCAAGCAAAGGATTTGGGTGAGTCTGCGGGCATAGACATTGGATGTTCTAGTGATCCCAGGCCAACTCGTGGTCATAGGCACCAGATTGCAACAGGGTGACTCAACTCCGATAAGTGAGATCATGGTAGAACTATCATAGGGTTGTTGTCTCTTCATGCCTTTCTTAGACTAGTTTACCTCAGAGAATCTGAGTTTGGCCAGTGGTTCAGCGCGGGATTCCTACAAGACATCTAAGTTTATCGGGAGACCTAGGCGCTAAATTAACTAAGGAGTTGGGTCTAGCCAAAAAGACATAGCACCCAACTCAAGGGGATCCGGGTGAGTCTGTGGACATAGGCATCGGATGTTCTTGTAATATCCCCAAAAAATAATAATAATAATAATAAAAGTATAAATTAAATTTATCTAAATTAGTTTAAATTAATTAAATTTTGTAGCTGTGCTCGTGTGCTTAGAGATTAAGTAAAGTGGCCAAAATTTGATATTTCTTTTGTCTCTCATGGAAGCTTCTGGACGAATGGAGAAGCAGATGAGAGAGAGAGCTCAGGGGCGAGAGAGAGAGCTCGGCTGAGAGGGAGAGAGGCGTGCGCAGTGGCAGCCATGGAAGCCGCAAGTTCGAGCTTCCAGCAAGCTCGTGCGGCCATGGCCGCAAGCTTGGGTGAAGAAGGGACAGTCAGCGAGCAGGGAAGCCATGGACGACGCGGAGCAGCCATCGATGGCGGCTGGAGCGCTCGTTCATGGTGGCACGAGGTGGCAGCTAGGAGCTTCAGCGGCGGCTATGGCGATTGCGGCAGTTGCAGCGCACGCGGTGAGCGTGGAGGCAGCCGCGGAGGCGGCTGGGCATGGCCGCGAGGGGGCTGTGCGCAGGGTGAAGGCGCAGGGAAGAAGAAGAGCAGAGAAGAAGAAGAAGAAAAGCGCAAGGGGGTGATGAAAATTGTGAAAATTCAAGAGGAATTGTGAGGAAAATACAAGTAAATTGAAATTTAAATATTTTCGTATGTGAGGGTGTGTGCGTATGGGTGCAGTATATAGATATATATATGGTTATTCTCTGTAAAGCAGCTCTCAGGTAGGCTTCTATGAGGAATTTTACTGTTATTTTTCAAGGGGTGCTCGTTGTGAGTGTTTTAAGTGTGGGTGTTGATTTATATACATATATATATAGTAATGTATTCATGTAGGTGCAGGT
This sequence comes from Diospyros lotus, assembly GCF_014633365.1. Taxonomy (NCBI): domain Eukaryota; kingdom Viridiplantae; phylum Streptophyta; class Magnoliopsida; order Ericales; family Ebenaceae; genus Diospyros; species Diospyros lotus. Next base: position 29,136,983 of record NC_068340.1, on the reverse strand, counting down.
GGGTGTGAGCAACGAGTAGGGGGTGTTGCTTTGTAACGTGCTGGGGTGATTGTAGGATGTAGGCATAGTTTTTCTATATAAATATATATGTATATATCCATTGAGGGACTTTGCTGTGTGCACGTTTGAGTTTGGATAGTGAGTTGTAAAAATTGGCCTTTGGGCGTGTTTACTGGGTGTGCATATCACCATGCGTAAGTTTATATATATATATATATATATGTTCAGGTGCACAGTGAGTGTTGAATATGTGTGTGAGGAAGATTAAGTGGCCTTTGGCCGTGAGTTGCTGTGTGCGTGAGTGTGTGTTCACCGGGGGATGTTTAAGATAAATAATGGGTGTCTTCTGGGTGTGATCTCTTGGAAGAAATTAGATTGATATATATATATATGTTTATAGGTATATTGCAAATGGACAACTTTTATATATATATATATATGATGCCTATTGGTGTTCCTTAATAGTATATAATTAATTATTTACTCAAGTTTAGAATTCCAGTTAATTATGAGCATCAGGTACGTGGGTAAAAATTAGTAGAACGTGATATGTTTAAATTATAAATTTTACGCGATTAGAAATAATTAATTTAAGTCCCGATTGTATTATTTGTCAGGAAATGATTTAATTCGCATCGGGAGCACAAGAGAGGCTGAAAGCAGCTGTTTTCAGTCAAGCTCCTCACCCTCTCCTCGTGTTCTTTAATTTCCGTGTAAGACCCCTGTGATTTCCTGTATTTTATCACTTCCCTTACTTTAATTCGGCACCTTGCCTTATTGGTTGAACTATTATTCATTTGTTTTAATTTAAATTAAATCTGAGGCTTCTATAATTTTATTCGTTGTGAGCCTACGGGGGTTTGTACCGCCCCCATTCCTTTCGGAATGATGCTGAACCCAGTTGGGGAACTAGGTTCCTAGTCATGCGGGTTTTATTTACGGTTTTTTCTCGAATTTACTTATGATTTGGTTAGAGCTATTGAGCAGTGGGGCATGGGTCAACCGTTTGGTGACGTTGGGGTAGACTACGGTACGGCCCTGAAGTGGACCGTCGGGCGGACACTCCTAGTCACTAACTGTTGGTCGGTGTCGGGCACTGCTGACTAGCTCTGCCAGCATGTGATTTACTGCATGATTAGATACCTTATATTACTGTTCATGATTTGATATGCACATGGGTACGGGATGCATGTTGGGATATTCATTTATTGAGTATGCTTGGACACAAACATTCTAGCTTGGTTAGGTTGCATCCAGCGCAGCATATGCATGGCGTGTGGTTTACTATGTGGGCGGAGCATGGCCTGATGCCTGGATGTATGGGCGCCTTGTATCACGTTGATGCTCACTACGCCATTGCATTTCTATGTGCATTGCATGGATACTGGTAGTATTTAGTTTCTCGGATGGGAGTACCGTTTTGAGGGAGCCTATGGCTCAGTTGTCGGGAGTACCGACGGATACGGGTGACGGGAGTACCGACCCGGGATTGCGCGGGCAGTTTTGTGGAGATATTTGTTGCCTTTCAGGACAGCGGCATGTTGGTATGGGACTTGGGTGCCAAGTGTCTTATGTGGGCCCCAAGGACCGGTATGTGCTTTTATTTTGTTATGCTATTGAGCTATTGTGTTGTAGTGTCTCATGGCTTGTGTGTACCTAGGGGTTTATTCTGGGGTAAGATTTCTGGTTTTGTGTAGCCTTCTGCCTTTTCTTCCTTATGCTTGCTGAGTCTCTCGACTCACCTTACTTTTCATCATTTCAGGTAGTGGCGGCGGGGGCCATAGCAAGGGAGTCAGCTTTAACGGCAGAGTCGGTGTGGTGTACAGGCAGTCTCGTCAATCCCTATCCACTCTGATGTCTAAATAGAATTTACTCTATTATTTCGTACTGTGCCAGGTGTTTTCTCGAGTCTTGTGTATGTCGGCACAGGAGTTCGTATTCTTTTATTTATCTTGTGACCACTGTGTTAGCGGGGTACCCATAGTACATGCATATCTTAAGCTTTGTTTTCGCTGTTCTTATTTTCGTGTATGCATGCTGGGGTGGTCTTTGTCTCGTGTTTCATTATTTTTCTCCTCCCGTAGGCGCTCCCGTTCGGGTAGTCCCAGCGGTTAGGCTATCCGGGCGGGGGTGCTTACAGTTCTGATAATCCCGGGCCAACTCGTGGTCAATGGTACCAGATTGCCACTAGGCGACTTGACCTTCGGGAGCGGGCTATGCTTTAACCGCCATACTTGCATCACATTCTATGACACATGCAAATAATTTGGGCCTAGAGAGATTTTACGTGGTTTGGTTTATAGTTTTGCCAACTCCACGGGAATACAGGGGGTATATTTTTTTATTTATCGGGGATTTTATTACAATGAAAAATTAAAGACAATTCTGTCCTCCAGTCGGGTTGAGTAACGCTTCTGGTGACAGGCTCGACTCTACGTCTTGCGCTTCATCCCTTCCCTTGGGGCTAAAGCTGAGAAGTACTTCTCGAAGTGCACGGTATTTGTTGTTCGTCGTGAGAGGGCACGACGCGACTCGGAAGGCCACGACCACACGCCCCTCGCGCCAGAAAGGGGCAGGGCACCACGGAGGGCCACCCTCTCTCGGCGTAGGGTTTTACTGGTTCACAGGTCATGCTATTTTTCAACTGATGTGTTTGATCATTCAACTGAGCGTACAATTTTTCTGTCTACTCTAAAACCTCTCACACACCATGTCCACTGTTAAATCAGTTACAAGCTAAATGCCACTCTCAATATTTGTAAATCTCAAGTTTTATATGGAGTATTAGGTTGTCTTTTCTTTGGTTTTCAATTCTTAATTTGAATTTATTTTTAAATTTTTATTTTAATAGTTTGTTTTCAAAAAATTAAAAATGCGTTCTTTTTGTCATTTTGAAAAACTATTTCCTAAAATAGAAAACTAGAAGAAATTTTGAAAATAAATTTTTTAATAAAATTTTATTAAATAAATTGAATTATTTAAAAAATTAAAACTATTTAATTTTGAATAAATAAATAAATTAACTTGAAAAAAAAAATACAAGTGCAATCATAATGTGATTATAAATAGGAAGCATTAAAATAAACATTAAAAACAAAAAATGAAACATGTTTTTCGTGTTTTGAGTTTGGAGTTTGTTTTGGATGAAAACACTCAAAATAACTTTTTATTATTTCGAGTGTCCTTTTAATCTTTTTTTTGTTTTTGAAAATATTTTTTTAAAAAATAATAAAGAGAACGCATTTTCATTATTTTAGAAAGTCGAAAACTAAAAATGACTTAAAAACAACAAAGAGAAGCAGCCTTAGAGTTTGAATCATTATGGCGATTTGAAAAGTAAAATTATTGTTAGAAAGCAACAATAAAGTTGAAAAACAAGTCCCACATGAACTGCACCGAATATCTAAATCTGAGTACATATAGATTGTGACCACATTTAGATTTATTCGGATGGTGCATTGGGGGAAAATGTCACCCACTACTGGGATTAGTCGGGCAAACCTCAAACACCCCAAGTGAATAAAAAAAAAAAGGGTCATGCTATTTGTACATCATTTATGTATACTTTAAGCTATACAAGGCACATAAATGACATAAATACCCCTCGCCTCATTGCGCCTCACTATCTTGGATGATGGCATTTTAGACATTAGTACATCATTATGTAATTTAAGATGTACACAATGATATATCAATAACATTTTCTTAAAAAAAGAAAGATACATTTTCTATCCCAATGGCTTTGGGATGTCGTTGATAAAGACACTAAAGCCAATGACAAGAGGATTCAACTAGCATTGGGAAAATCTATCTTCTCAAGAATTAGCATAGCCTAGATAGTGAAACAAGCTTGGTGTTGATTTGGTGGTTGCTCTCCCAATCCCACATGGTTGATTGAGCGAGATGGGAGGGTTTTCTTTAATTATAAAAAAAAAAATCCTCCATTTTTTTTGTAAAATTATCTCAATAATTTGTATTTTTTTAATTTACATTTCTCTTTTTAAAAATTAGTGAAGTATTTTTGATAGTATTTGAAAACGGAAGCTAAATTGATCGAATCTCGTTAAATTTTGGTATTCTATTTATTGTTATATTCAATATTTTTTTTTGAATATATTTGTAGTAGTGTTAATGATATATTGTTTTATTAAGTGCATGTTTAAAAAAAAATTATTTTAAGAGTTTGAGTTTTAAATGGGATAGCTTGTGACCCCTCTAGTCTTTTCTAAAAAAAATTTAGTGCAATTTTTGGTATAATTATTCACGCACTATTTACCTATACGTACGAGTATTGTTTATCTATACAATATTATTCATGGTGAAGTAGAATTTGAAAAAAATATCCCAATTTTTCCAACAATATTTTAAAAAAGAGTTTCAAGGAAATCTAAAGGTATGCACAGTCAAATTCTAATCTTTAAGAAGGGATTTTGAAAATTTAAAAATGAAGAATTTTGAGGCCATTCAATATTATTATTCCCCATTAAATGAGATAGTAAATCAATTAAGAACTTATGGAAAAAATATTCTAACTAAAAGGGTAATGGAAAAAATATTAATTAATGCCGCAGATAAATATGAACCAATCTTCACCACAATTGAAGAAATATAAGATATTCATAAATTATCTATGATCGAATTACTTGGCCCTCTTGAAGCATATGAAAAAAGACTAAGTAAGTGTAAAGAAAATACATTTGAAAATGCTTTTCAGTCTAAATTAAATATAAGGTCTCAAAAATCCAAAAATAATGAAAGAAAATTCAAAAATAATTATAGAAAATGATAAGGGCCTATTTTCTTTGTTATTTTCAGATCGCTTTTAGTTTTCAATTTTTTAAAATAGTGAAAACATATTTACTTTCATGTTTTCAAAAACGTATTTTTGAAAACAAAGAAAACTTGGTAAAAAAAACTCAAAAAACAAAAAATTATTTTTAGTGTTTTCAAACAAAATATGCTAAAAAAATCCCAAAACGTGGAAAACGAACAACTTCCCACTCTCTCTATGCACTCATCGCCTACTCTACCATCTTCTCGTCTTCTCTATTCTCTAAGCAGCCAGCCACTGCTGCTACTATCGATAACCAAGGCCTTTTCAGTCATCATATCTATGTCACCATTGTCGCTCGATAACCATCACTGAGGCCCGACCATTGCCTCTTTCGCCACTACGCTCGACCATTGTGAAGAGCCACAACCACTGCATCTCCGCCTCATCTACGATTTTCAACCACTGCCTCTTCATCTTCTCTGCCCTTTCTGTCTAGATTGATTCTCTCTTTGTTCATTCTTGTTGCTGTATATATATATATATATATATACTAGTGCATCACCCGTGCGATGCACGAATATCGCAAGAAAAAATATAATCGTTAAAGCATAAGTTACATAATTCAGTAGTTATAACAAATGAAAATCATAATAAAAAAGTAGAAAATAAACAAAATAATCATGTTACAATCGTGAGAAATGAACAAACATACAACAAAATTAGTTATTCAATTATTCCGGAATATGTATGTCCTTTTTTGTTTGACATTTTTTATGCTTTTATTATAGTCTTTCTACTAATACATATGTGTGTATTTAACAAAAGATTGTATCCAACGTCTATAGTATTTGTGACTCGTTAAAGTGAGGTTAACGTCTACCACTTCTAACACAATATTTTTATTTTGATGCATGAAACACTAAAAATGTGGCATGTCTTATTCTGAATTCTCAGTAGTAAAGTAGTTGATTACTCAGTATAAATGATGATTTCTCGATCCGTTTTATTAATTATTTGATTGAAGATGTTTTTCATTCGTTATTATTTCAATATTATGCATGTTATTAAACTATAGCTAAATTATGATAAATTCTTGAGCAATACATTGAAAAGAATAATTTGTGTAGTGAAAAAAAAAAATGCAAGTAAGAATGTACTTAGGAATGTTAGACACCCACTATAAATTAGTTGATTAAAAAAAATATACAAATAAATAGAAGTGAAATAACATAAAAAATAAGCAAATACATAAGTGTGAATCAGTAAAAAAAAAAAAGAAAAAAACTAAATAATAATAATAAAAAAAACATGTAGGTCAAACAAATTGTCTAGATATAAATCCAGCAACAACCAAAATATTTAGAAATAAAAAATCAGCAAACCAAGTTTACCTTGCATAAGAAATTATAACAAAAGTCAATAAATAAAATTCAGTAGCAATTAACAAAACAACCTCAAAATTTTTATAGGAATAGGTTATAATAAAAAAAAAATTATAATCCGAAACCAATCAAATAAACTTTTTTCAGTTATTCTCTTTCTTGATCATTAATTGAATCTTCTTAGTTGCATTAGTCAACAAATCACAAAGGAGAGCCTTTTTGGTAAAACACCTTTCATAGTTTTTTAATGTATCTATAACTCACGACCCGACTTCAACGACATAGTAACCTCATCATTAGATGAAAAAATCTAGAATATAATGTCATTAATTAGTACTTGCATCATACATATTAGGAATCCCCAAACTTATTTTACAAATATAAACATTAAATTATGAAAATTGATGAAGCACATTTTTCTCCTCAATTTTGGTATTTTCAATATTTCAATAAAGATCAGACTCTTGCTGTTGAGAAAGATGTACATAACACGTTAGAATATGTTTTAGCACATAATCATTCTTAACACATTACAAACCTTAAACACTATACTAACCTGACTTGCTTCTAGCATACACGTGCACTTAGAGATCAAATTAGGATTAATTACCAACTTCATCACACTAAAAACTTCACTACATTTGCAAATAAGGTTAAAAAATAAAATTATAACATTTAAGTTATATATAAAATTATAAAAAATAATTTTAAATTAATTAAGCTATATATAAAATAAAGACAATTTATGTAAGGGCCCACTCTCGAATATTCCCGCTAGCATAGGATATTCGAAAGGAGGTCATCACAGAGATGATATAGAACAAACCATAAATAAATAGACATCTCATTTCATTACTAGCAGTGGAAACTAAATTAAAGTTCAGTTACATTCCTAATATCTCATGAGTTTGGGCTCGAAGACCATACAAACAAATAAGAGGCTCTATTGTTAACTAACAAAATAAAAATCATTTTATCTCAAGGCTCACCTAAACACCAACCAGGATCTTCAAGTTAGGACGCGTCTCCGTACACCACTATCCCTAGGCCTTAGTCCCACTGGACTCGCCCCCGAAAACAGTCTTTCCTTTACCTAGAACTGCAAGGAAGATCAAGTGAGCCACAAGGCTCAGCAAGTTCGAAAAGCAATGAATAATGAACATGAATCAAGAATATGGTGACACCAAAAAGAATAATCAAGAACTCGACAGTTTTATACAAGATTCAACATTTATAACTTTATAAATTTCAATTTAAATACATCATGTCACTATATATTACTATGCAAGTGTGCATATGAAATTAAGTGTCAAAATCAAATCTCGTAGGCTCGCAAGCCATCAATTCACATATGCCAATGTGCATTCATGTAAATAAAATTCACAAATAATATGGAGCCAACTTGTCGGGCTATGGCCACCTCGTCCCGCGCCAGATGCTCTAAGATACCATTTCCCTCCGCGCAAAATATTAGGTGCGCAAAGATAAATAATACTGTGTCATATAATATGATCATATTGAATGTGTGTGAAATGCGTCACGCATTTACTTCCACATCTATATAAACATCAAGAATTTCATCTCACAAACCAATGCCATAGCTATATATATATTTTATACCCATCTCACAATACTAAATAGTTTTTCCACTTATATCAAATATGCACACCAAATATAATAATTTACTCATGAATTAGTTTAATCAATTTACTAATGAATTCGTTGCAATTTATTTGTATGCATACCAAACATTTATATATGTATTTTTCTTTACATATAATTTGAATTATTCAATTTAAGACATCAAAATTAGGTAGAATGTATTCTAATATATATATATATATATAATTAAAGAAAAACCAGAAAAGACTTCTGGACCAAAAATTCTCCTTTACAAGAATAATTATGAGAGAGAATCATTTTATGTATATATTTATATATATATATTTCTAGGTGGGACTTTAAATTTCAGAGGGTGCGTGGGTGCATGTGTTTACATATATATATATATATATTACTTACTTACTTGGGTGCCTTTAATTTATAGTGGGTGTGTATATTACTTACTTGGGTGCCTTTAATTTATAGCGGGTGTGTATACGTTTATATATATATATATTATTTATTTGGATGCTTAAAATGTGTATATATATATATTATTTGTACTATTTGGGTGCCTTGCTTTCAGTGGGTTTACTTTTTGTTAACATAAGACTATTAACATAACAGAGGCTTAAGAGAGAGAGAGATAGCGCTTCCAATCAAGCAGTTACACTGCCGCACATATATATGTATATGTATGAGAATGTAATGGGGTGGATCAGCTTGGGACAGGGGGACATTAGGATGGTTGCATAATATATATATATATATATCTATACGGTTTGAATAAAGCATGGGGGTATCCGAATAAGTAGCGGGATTACACTGTCGCGCTTATATATATATATATCTCTATATGAATATGAAAATGATGGATTGGTTGGGACAGAAACAAGGGCGTGCGTACATGTATATACAAGGGCTGTTAGCATATATATATATATATATATGGATGTAAATACTAATGGGTCACTCAACTGGTACAACAATGGTGGTTGTTATATATATATATATATATAGATGTGTGTGTGTTTTGCTTGGAACAGGGGAAGAGCGCCCAGACTTGCTGCTTCAAACTTGCAGCTTCTCCGCGCGAGTATATAGGTATATATATAATATATATAATCTTTATTTACCCCCACAAAAGAACAAAACCTCTGTAAAGAATAGAAGTGGCCATTCCAGAAGTAAACCTTGGAGTAAATCAAACCTCATTTGGATACATCAAAGAGACTCACAGGGAATAGAGAAACAGAGCCATAGTTGAAATATAGTGAAACAAAATAACAGATGATTATATTTCACATAATGCATAAGGAGTGTATGGATAGAAATTTGAACTTGAGAATGTAATAAAAATACAGGAGAAACTTGCTTGATGAGGTGCAAAAACTCCCCAGCAACTGAAAACACACAGCAACGAGTGAAGAAGAAGATGCAATGCAACAGTAGGTAACATGGGTATATTATAGGTGCTGAAAAGTAGGGATATGGTCTCTGAAAAAAAATAAAAGATGCAACAGAAAAGGCTGCTAGACTGCATTGTTCCCCTTCCCAAAAGACTGATTTGCCCCTCTCTTTTTTTTTATAACAGACAAGCTTTTTGTGGCGTTTTTGACATTTGACAATTATTTTTATTTTAATTTCTTTTTCTTTTTTTTTTCACATAAAAAAAATTTAAATCTCTTTTATCATTGGGCCTAAGCCCAACCCAACAATTTATTTAACCCACTTGATAAACCCATGAACACATTTAATTATTTAAATGGAGTCCAAAACATTAATTTCTCAAATTCTTAGAAATTAGACCCATATACTTAAATTCATGATCACATGCACCAAGAAAATTTCATATTAATCTAAAATCATTTCATGCCATCAAAATGAATTGTTAAAATACTTCGACCCACATTTAGAATACCCTTGAGTTAAAATTAAATATGAAAAACACCTAGGCCCAATTTAAGGTCATTATAGTTTAAATAATCAATTAATTATATAAATGATAATAATCAAATTTTTAAAATTGATTATCCATATACGACTTTACATATTCCTCATGTCAATCAATTATCACATTTAAGATAGGTCAAAATTTTAAGAAAGCAATAAAAAAAAATAATGTTAGAAAATGAAATTATAACATTTAGTTATATATAAAATTATAACATTTAAAATTATAAAAAAATAAATTTAAATTAATTAAACTATATATAAAATAAAGATAATTTAAATAAATAATTAATTACATAAATGATAATAATCAAATTTTTAAAATTGATTATCCATACATGACTTCACATATTTCTTCTGACAATCAATTACCACATTTAAAACATGTCAAATTTTAAAAAATCAACAAAAAAAAAGTTAAAAAATAAAATTATAACATTTAAGTTATATATAAAATTATAAAAAATAAATTTAAATTAATTAAATTATATATATCAAATAAAGATAATTTAAATAATCAATTACTTATATAAATTATAATAATCAAATTTTCAAAATTGATTATCTATACATGATTTCCCATCTTCTTCCTAACAATTAATTACCACATTCAAGATAAGTCAAAAATTTTAGAAAGCAATAAAAAAAATGTTAAAAAATAACTATTAATTGAAAAACTTAATGTTATGACGACTTATAAAAAATTAAGCTATTAGACAAAATCTGTTCACATTGACATAACTTTACATATTGATTATCTATATATGCTGGCAATCAATTATCACATTCAAGATAGGACAAATTTTTAAGAAAGTAATAAAAAAAAAGTTAAAAAATAAAATTTTAATATTTAAGCTATATATAAAATTATAACATTTAAAAATATAAGAAAATAAATTTAAATTAATTAAACTATATAAATAAAAAATAAAGATAATTTAAATAATCAATTAATTATATAAATGATAATAATCAAAATTTTAAAATTAATTATCCATATATGACTTCACATATTTCCCCTACTGATAATAAAAATATAAAACATAATAAATTTTTTAAAAGAAATATGAGAACATATGATAAATATAAATAGCCTATACAAAATATTAATTTTGTTAAAATAACTTAAATGACTTATTTAAAAAAATAAATTTAAATTAATTAAATGATATATATAAAGAAAAAATAATTTAAATAATTAATTAATTATATAAATTATAATAATCAAATTTTTAAAATTGATTATCAATACATGATTTCACATATTCTCTCTCACAATTAATTACCACATTTAAGATAGGTCAAAATTTTTTGAAAGTAACAAAAAAAATAAAGTTAAAAAATAACTATTAACTGAAAAACTTAATGCTAAGATGATTTTCAAAAAATTAAGTTGTTACACAAAACTTATTCACAACAAAACAGAAATATGATTAAAATTAATTGATTGAAAACCAAAAGTACGATTAAACTAATTAAATAAATGATAATAATCAATTAAGTTATATATAAAATTATAACATTTAAAATTTTAAAAAATTAAATTAAATTAATTAAACTATAAAATTATATAAAACTATAAAATTTAAAATTATAATAAAATAAATTCAAATTAATTAAACTATATATAAAATAAAGATAATTTAAATAATTATATAAATTATAATAATCAAATTTTTGAAATTAATTATTCATACATGACTTCACAAATTTCTATTGGCAATCAATTACTACATTCAAGATGGTCAAATTTTTAAGAAAGTAATAAAAAAAATAAAGTTACAAAAATAAAATTATAACATTTAAAATTTTAAAAAATAAATTTAAATTAATTAAACTATATATAAAATAAAAATAATTTAAATAATTAATTAATTATATAAATGACAATAATAAATTTTTGAAATTGATTATCCATACATATTTTACATATTCCTCTTGACAATTAATTACCACATTCAAGACATGTCAATTTTTAAGAAAGCAATAAAAAAATAAAGTTAAAAAATAAAATTATAATATTTAAGTTATATATAAAATTATAACATTTAAAATTATAAAAAAATTAAATTAATTAAACTATATATAAAAAATAAAAATAATTTAAATAATCAATTAATTATATAAATGATAATAATCAAAATTTCAAAATTAATTATCCATATATGACTTCACATATTTCTGCTGTCAATAATAAAAATATAAAACATAATAAATTTTTTAAAAGAAATATGACAACATATGATAAATATAAATAGCCTATACAAAATATTAATTTTGTCAAAATAACTTAAACGACTTATTTAAAATAATTAAATTTTGCCTAAATAACTAATTTAACATAACCTACCTGTAACATCCCGTTTTCTCGGACGCGTTATAAATTGGGAAAATTGCGGGACAATAAAATTTTTCTTTCAAACTTAATTCTAAATCACATCTTACCTCAAATCCGTCCCAGAATTCCCAATCATTTTTTCTCGAAAGAGAATCACTATACACATCAAATGCGGAAACAAAGATCGAAACCTGATATCTTAACATTAATCATAAATAAATTCTTACATTTTCAACATTTCTCAAAACGTTCAGAATCTAAAGTAGCAAAACTTAAACACATGGGCTGCACAACATACATTTCACTCTTCATACACTTTCTCTGCTAAGTGCCGTTTCATGCCTCATTTATCCTCGAATCTGCTACAATCTCCACGTGGAACGTTTGAATATTCCAGGGGCAAAACCCAAGTTAGATGATGAATCATCTAAGTAAGGGTACATAATGCTATATCATGTGTGTATGCAATGTCTTACCTCGTAGATGTCAACTGCACCCATCATGCTACCTACCATTTTTACGGCCCCCTTCTTTCAAAACCGAGGTATATGGGTGCACTCTTGGTAAAGTAGCGGTGCCAGTTCGTACTCCCTAAGGCCTCAAATGCGAGTGATCAATGATATCAACGTGTATTTATGCATTTCATAGTCATGTCATGTATGTAGTCTACGTGATGGATACATATCAAGGCATGTCAATATGATGAAAACATTTTCGAGGAGCATAAATCACTTACAACCCAACCATTTTTCATAAACTAACTTTAATTGGGGATTACCACTTACATTCTCAAGCTTATCGGGCTACCTCGATATCCGTGCCTTGCCTCGTACATCACCTCGATTTGCGTGCCAATATCAAAATTTAACAAGTCACTTCAACTTATTCCTCAAAGCATCCTAATCACCATAATTAATTTCAACTTTAGCCTCAAAGTATCCTAATCACCATAATTATTTAAATAAACATTAAAACCTATTTTTCCATAATTTCTAGCATTTTCTATAATTTTCTCTCCATTTCTTCCTATTTTTTCCTCAATAATTCCAAATTAAATATTTCTAAAATATTTTCTCAATTATTTTGCTACGAAAATTCATAAAATAATATTCTTGAATTTCTGAAATTTTCTAGAGAATTTTACTTACCTTGACTTAGCATCTTTGGCTTCATCGATTTGCGTGCCATATCCTTGAAACGATTTCCCGGGCCGCTTTTCTTGCCAAAAGCTCCGGAATTTTAATAAACCACTATTTCCTATTTTTGACATTTTTTTGATATTTTTTTCCCTATTTTCCTTCTTTTCTTTTCTTTTCCTTTCTTTTCTTTTTCTTTTTCTTTTTCTTTCTTCTCCCTCTCTTCTTCTTCCTCCTCCCGCTTCCTCCTGCGCGCGAACCGCCATGCCCACGGTCGCCGCTGTGCGCCTTCTGGCCTGCCGCCTGACTCCGGCCTCCCCGACCGCCGCTGGAGTTGTCCGCAACCGCCACTGGCCGCAGTTGGTGCAGCCTTGCTGCAGCTGGAGCTCGCGGCCTCTCCGGCTGCCTTCGGCCTCACCAGTCGGTCTCCTCCGCTTCGCCAGCCACTGCGCACCTTGCTGGGCCGCCGCACCAGCTCGCTTGAGAGCTTCAAGCTCGGGCTGCCATGGCCGCGGCTTGCGGCCATGGTTGCTGTCCGCCTCTTACGGCTAGCTTCGGCCGCCTCCGCTACTTCATTGTGGCTTCCCTCGTAGCTGCCTCCGGCCGCCGTTGCGAGCTCCCAGCTCCCTCTCGATCTCCCTCCTTCTCCTTCTCTCTCTCGGCCAAGCCCGAGTCCCCTACCCCCCTTCATTCTCATTCTTCCCCCTCTATTTATAGGCATCCCGCCCCACTTCTCACTGCCTTGCCCATACCCCTTGGCGTGAAAGACTCCCTTAGCGTACAAAATCTCCCGTAAATCATGGCTTGCAGGGCATGGGATGGATTTGTAGAGGCGTGGCCCTTACGCGGATATATATATAATTATATATATAACTATATATTAAACTATAATAAGAGAAAAATTACATATTTTAATCTAAAAATTTATCCCTATTTCACTTATAAAATACCCTGCAAATATGCCCTCAAATACTAAATTAAATTGCATTATAATACCGAAAACGCAAAATTAATAGCTTTAAAGTTACTCGATTTAAATGATTTTGTCTCAGTGTCCTCATCAGGCTATCGTTTCATCCTAAAACCACTGAAGGGTTGCTCATTACGCAAAACCAGAGCCCCCTAGGATTCCATTGATTTTTCGGGAGTTTCCTACCACGATTCGGTTTTACAGCCTAAATGGCAGCTGTATTTTAGCTGTACCGAAAACTGTTCCCGATTCGACTTTTGATACCACAAATCCTAACTCGGAACTCATATCGAGACCATATCATTTTCCTTAGACAATTTCACTCCGAGACATTCCCTACAGTTGATTCGGTACCTGAAATTGCTATAAAACCAATTTTTCAATATTCTAAACTTATTAAAATTACGTGGCATCCTTATACGAACATGGGGTATTACACTACCAATTAATTATTTTTTAAAATTAAGTAATAACATAAACATATATAAAATTTATACTTTTTTTTGCATGATTTTAAAACTAATTAAGGGTTTTAGAGTAAGTAGTGGTGGCTTTATTGAGAGAGAATGAGAGATAAATTATGAAAAATTAAATAAAAAATTAAATTTTGTTTTAAAAAAATTTTATTTGGGAGTCGGTATTTGATGATAATACTTGATATCTCAAAATTTCTCTCGATTTATTTTTTTTTATTTTTCTGTAATTTATTTTAATTAAAATTTTATATTAATATTTAAGAATTAATAATATAGATTATATCTTGTCTCTTCATATATCATGCTTACACATTCTCCAAATACTTTTTAGCTAAAAAACATTATCTACAGATTCCAAGAACTATATATTTTTCACAAATCTAGGTTTATTTAATGATTTACGAAAATTCTATTTCGGGTAAGAAAAAAAATAAACAAAACATAATAAAATATCAAAATAGAAACTGAAAATGGGTGGGAAAATGATTTGGCGGCTGTTTTGTTATAATATATATATAGATGTATATATGTATATATTTGGGGGAGGGGTGTGGGCAAAAAATGAAAAGCCAGATATACAAAGATTTAACCATCAGATCAAACCTATTTTGGGGTATGTTGGTCATCGTGGTGAGGTGAAGCCGATGATTGGTCTTGATAGTTGGAATCACCGGTCGACAGTGGATGAAAGTTTGGAAATTAATTTTCAGATCCAGCCTGATCTGGCTGTTGAAAATTAATTTTTTTTGTTTGTATTTTATTTTTGTAACTAGAAAAAAAATATTGCGAGATTCACCAACTTCAAAATGTATATATTACTTAATAATATACTAGTATTAAATTGTTCCAATTTATTGAATAATCAAATTCATTGAATAAAATATTATAAAATATTTTTTTCTCTAAATTTCAAAATAAACGCGTTTTTCAATTTTCTATTTTGAGAAATAATTTTTCAGAATGATAAAAAGAATGCGTTTTCAGTAATTTCAAAATAGATACTCAAAATATAAAACTAAAAATGAATTTAAAACTCAAAACTGAAAATTGAAATATGAAAAAAAAACTACCTAAGTTTCTAGAAATGGAGGAGACATAGAAGCAAGATATCAGTCGTGTCACATTTGTATCAAAACAAGCCATTTGGAGATATTGTTGGCACTGAGGAAAGCTGTAATGTCGAAAATGTAAGAGGTTTGGGCACATGGAAAAATGCTGCTTGAGGGAAAGATATCAAGTAAACTACACAAAAGAAATGAAAGAAGGGATTACCTATATATTCTATTTCTGTCATGAAACAAATGAGAAGAAGAACAATGTGTGGTATCTTAACAGCAGCGCAAGCAACCATATGACAAGCTATGAAGACATCTTCAAAGAGATCAATCGGAACATGAAGTGAAAGGTGCAATACAATGATGTGTACCTTGATGTTAAAGGCATTGGCATAGTCTTTGGAAATACATGTAATGGACAAAGTTTGCGAATGGTGCATGCTCGGAAAGCAACTTCATCAATCATTTCCCTTTAATAGCTCGTGGAAGGTGAAAGCTAAATTGCAGTTAGTTCACACATTACTTGCGGCCTAGTGAAGATGATATCCATTGGGAATTGCATAAATTCAAGAACGCTATGTGGAGAAATAAAGTGCCGGCTCATCAACTCTAAAGAGTTTGACAAATTTTGCAAAAATGAAGGAATAGAGCATCAACTGATCGTTGATTATGCTCCTAGGCAAAATAGAGTCTCAGAACAGAAGAATAGAACCGTCATGGAGATAGCAAGATTGATGCTTAAAGATAAACATATGTCCAATAAATTTTGGGTTGAGGCTATGTATAGCAGTTTATCTACTAAACAAATGTCCAATTAAAGTTGTTTGTGATGTCACACCAATTGAAGCATGGAGTAGAAAGAAGCGTCAGCTAAGCACCTAAGAGTCTTTGGAAGTCTTTGTTATGTTCATATTCCAACAAAGAAGAAAAACAAGCTTGATCAGAAAATTAAAAAAAAAAAAAATCTTGGGCTACAACACTTAATCAAAAGGCTATCAGATCTACAATTTGAAGTCTAAGAAGTTGATCATCACCCGAGATGTGGAGTTGATGAAAATGCTTCTTGGAATTGGGAAGAAGACCAAGTTGAGAAAAAGAGTGTCATGATTCCAACAAATAAAGTTTCAAGACAAGAAGAAATAAGAGAATAGTCAACTCTAAGGTTGCTGATCATTAAATTTTCACAGCCACCAACAAGCTCAAAAATTGTTAACGGTAAAGTGGAAGAAGATGAGTCAACACAAGAAGATATCAAAGTAGAAGTTAAAATGCCACAGCATGAACGGTTAAGAAAATTAAGTTGTCCAAGAAACCAAATCCTAAGTATGCTAATGTAGCATTAATGGCGATGGTGGAGCCAACATCATTTGAGGAAGCTCGAAAAGAAGAAGTATGGGTTAAAGCAATGGAGGAAGAAATCAAGATGATTAAGAAGCATGAAACCTAGGAATTGGTGGATCAAGCCGAAGACAAAGATATAATACAAGTAAAGTGGGTCTACAAGACAATGCTAAATCTTGATAGGACATTTCAAAAGCGCAAAGCAAGACTAGTAGCAGGATATCTTTTGGGGATTGATTACAATAGGACATTTGCTCCAATGACATGCCTTATACAATATGAGCTCTAATCGGACTTGCAGCTCAAAAGAGTTGGAAGATATATATATTATCTCAACATGAAATCTGCATTCCTGAGTGGATATTTAGAACAAGAAATTTATGTGGAGCAACCATAAGGTTTATCGAGAAAGGCAAAGAAAGAAAAGTGCTAAGATTGAAAAAACATTTTATGGGCTAAAGCAAGCATTGTGAGTCTGGCATAGTCAAATTGATGACTACTTCACTAGCCAAGCATTCAAGTGGAGTGAAAGCGAGCTTACACCACACGTCAAGACTCAAGGTAAAGACACACTAATTCTCTCCTTATGCGTTGATGGTTTAGTCTACACAAGAAACAATGAGGAGACGATCAATGAATTCAAGGAAGATATGATGAAGACCTTTTAGATATGTGATCTCGAATTGGTGCACTACTTTCTTGGCATTGAGGTTAGCCAAGACTAAGACAAGTTTTTTATTCCCTAGAGGAAGTATACGAATAATCTCTTGAAGAAGTTCAAGATGAAAAGATGCAAGCCAGTCACTACACCACTTACTAAAAACCAAAAACTAATGAAAAACGATGACTCAAAGAAAGTTGATGGCTCTATTTACAGAAGTCTTCTCTAACTCATAACTACATAGCTTGACATAATGTATGCGACAAGCCTATCATCAAGGTTCATACAAAATCCAAGTTAAATTCATCTCGAGACTGCAAGGAACGAAGAAGTACAAGATACTCTATCAACCAAGTGACAAAGTAAAGATTAATTAGCTATATTGATAATGATTGGGTAGGATTAGTCGATGATATGAAGAGCACTTCAGGTTATATCTTCATTATGGGATCAAGAGTACTATTTTCATTAGTATCAAAGAAGTAAGAAACAGTTGCAAAATCATTAGCTGAACCAAAATATGTGGTATTAGCGGTAATAGCAAGTCGAGCAATTTGGATAAGAAGAATACTTGAAGACATGAAAGGATGCCAACAAAAACTAACTTAAATCTTTTATGACAATAAGTTAACAATAACTACAACAAAGAAGCCAATATATTATAACATAACTAAACACATTGTGATCAAGTATCACTTTTGACGAGAAGCCACAATTAGCAGAGAGATCAAGCTCCAATATTGTAAAACAGAAGAATGACTTGCTAATATTTCACGAAAGCTTAACCATGATCAAAGTTTGAGCTACTCAAAGAACTACTCGAAGTAATTGAAGAAGTGCATTAAGGAAGAGTGTTGAATTAATGCACTTTTTTAGAATAATATAATTGTAGAAGAAAATATCCTGGAATAGAAGAAAAATTTGGAAATGATCATTTTTAGAAAATAGATATTTAAAGGGATTATTCTAGAAAAAGTAGGAAAAAAATTGTAAATCAATTTGAAAAGTTGGTGATGCAACTTGAAGAGTTTAACATATATATATTTTTTTTTTTGTAAAAATTTACAAACTAATTTTGCCCAAAGCTTTATATACCCAAGCAATCCTTTCTAATAAAGCTATTTTAAAAAACCATCAAAGGATAATCTGGTCATAGGATTGAGGATTTGACGGTCTTTCTCCCTAATTTTGAGGAGCAGTCGAGCGAGAGTGCCAATGCCACAAAATATATGTGCAATACAAAAATTTCATGAAACATAGTGGCATAAAAGGAATTTTGCCCACTTAAATTTCTTGACTTCCATAAAGAAAATTCTCATATTCTTGAAAATTGAATTCTTTATTTTTTTTTAAATTTAACTCCATAAACTTAAAATTTTATAAAATAAATAAACTACTTTTATTTTAGATCAAAATTTTCGTTTCAAGAACAATATAATTATTGTTAGCACAACAATAAAAAATCGACTATGGCAACAACAACCACATCAATTGAAAATTCCACAAACCCAACAAGCAAGCAGCAATAATATATAAATATATCCATATTTTGTAACAACAAGAAGACTGGACACAAAATACCCAGAATAACAGTCGAACTGTAAAGATCTAGGGTTTGAAAATTCAAACTAATAAGTCATTGGAGTAACAGATCTGGAGATAGAAACAACGATCAAAACATGCCGGAGGCACTGTCCTGAAGGCAAATTTGCCCTGTATCGGTTACGACAGACTATGGCATCTGCTTTGTAGGATACAACGACCAGCTCGGTGACGACAACCACAATGGTGAGCTCTGGCAAAACTCTGAGAGACTGGCTTTCCACAACCAAAGCAATGAACAAAAGAAAGCAACAGAAGGACAGAATGAGCAATTCGATGCTCAAACACTGAGGGAAACCGACCTTACATAGGGCTTCGGAGATGCTCAAATTGACGTCGGTATTTAACATCAGCATAAATATTCAACGTTTAAAGCCACAAAGCGACAACAACATTAACACGACGACCACTTGAGATCCAAACTGTTGTTGGGGAAGAAGGAAAATAAAAAAGAAAATAATTCTAATTTTCTTTATACAAAAATATATATATAAATCGACCCGACCCACCCATCCGATCGACTAGACGAGCGGTAGCAGCGTATGAGGGCCAAGGGGTTCACATGCTCACAAAATCTGGGTGCCCCTTAGGGCCCAAACCCAAATGAGAAAAATGAGTATAAATACACACTCCCATCTCTTTACACAACTAATGTGAGACTCATACTTACACTCACACACTTGAATACACAATAATCCCCCACATGAGTGTAAGTGTACTATAACAAACTGACACGACGCCATGGAGAGCCAACAGACAAGTTATGCATTAGGTGAGATGTCTTTTGGATTTGAATATTCCTTAGTGAGTATTTATCAAACTAACTGAAGAAATAGTGAGGACAACTCTTGAACTATCATTCTGATGGTAAATCAAGACAACATATATCACACACAATTCATCTTGTACCTTTGAGTTCAATACGATTGTGTTCATTTTGGTCCTATACAGCAACCTAAATTCATGAGAGGTCTAGAGAACCCAAACCCTTGAACAATTCTCATAGAAGCGACCCATTTCTACTCTCACATAGGTAATTATTGATTAAGATTACTCTATCACTACTCATTTTCCAACAAGATATCAATATTACTTGTATCACCGACAAATCACACACTCTCTTTATTATCGGGAATTGGGGAAGAAACTATTAGTTTCTCGGTGTGTAGACTATGAATTATTCCAGTCAGTTTTCCTATTTAACCCAGATCTTGGGATCTCCAGTTAACTAGGTTAGGTTATCACCAGAAAATTCATTTCACAAGCTTTAGCCTCATTCCCTTAGACGTATAGGTGACTTGCTTTCTCATCACTCCTTTAGTCAAAGGATCTGCCAAATCACTACAAAAAAATTGATTTTTTACGACAGTTCTAAAAACTGCCGCAAAACATGGTATTTTGCGACGATTTCTTTAAAAATATGCTGCGGTTTCAATAAATCGTCGCAAAATTAAGTAAAACATGTTTTTTTGTGATGATTTTTAAAAAACTATCGCTAAATTTAAAAAATAATTAAATAATAAAAAAAATTAAATTCGTTTTCGCGACGATTTTTGAAAAATCGCCGCTAAATTAAATAATTAAATAATTAAAAAAATTCTCAAAAAAATAAATTTAGCGGCGGTTTTTGAGAAACTGCCACTAAATTTAAAAAAAATTAAATAATTTAAAATTAAAATTAAATTAACATTTGCGACGGTTTTCAAAAACCGCTGCAAAATTCAAAAGAAAATAAATTTAGCGGCGGTTTTTCAAAAACTGCTGCTAAATTTAAAATAATTAAATAATTTAAAATTAAAAAGAAAATAAAATAATTCATTAAAAAATTAAATTTAGCGGCGATTTTCGAAAATCACTGCTAAATTGAAAAAAAAAATTAAAATTAAAATTAAAATTAAATAAAAATCTGAAATATTAAAATTCATTATTTTCATTAAAAAAATTAAATTTTGCTTAAGAAAATAATTAAAAATTAAGTAAATATAAAATCTTAAAAATAAATATAAAATTGCATTTAAATTAATAGCAAAATTCATTAAAAATATAATTTAAAAAAATAAAAATAAATTTAAAAACATTTTAATATATAAAATTTTAATAATTTTTAAAAAATATATAAAATCTTCTTTTTTATTTTTAATCAATTAATTTATTTAATTTAACTCAATTAATTTATTTTTAATTTATTCTATTATTATTTTAAAAATAATCAATTAATAAATATTTTTAATATATATTAAAAATATAAAATATAATTATGAAAATTAGTTGTTAGATTAGTATATAATTTATATATATGCATATATGTTAAGGATGTCTTCACAGATCAGGTGGTTCGCGCGCGCGCGCGCATAAGCGGTCTCAGATTCGAAACTTGGGGAGAGCATGGCTGGATTTAATTTCCAGCATCGTCACGTGGCGCGCGTACAAGCAGCCACGTGTCGCGCAGGGGCGGGCGGGTCGGGCGTGGGGCGGGCTGGCTTGTGCGGTCCGTAAAAAAATAATATTTTAATTTTAGCGGTGGTTTCAAAACCGTCGCTAAAATTAATAATTTATTTTTTTTTTATTAATTTTAGCGGCGGTTTTGAAACAGCTGCTAAAATTAAAATATTATTATTTTTTAAAATTTAAAAAAAAATTAAATTTTAATTTTAGCGGCGGTTTTGAAACCGCCGCTAAATATTACAGAAACCGCCGCAAAATTTAAAATTAGCGGCGGTTGTTGAAAACCGCCGCTAAACGCTTCGTGACGGCTGACTTAGCGGCGGTTTAAACCGCCGCTAAAATACTTAACGGCGGTTAAAAATTGCCGCTAAATGCTGATTTTTTTGTAGTGAATTTTCCTTCGACTTTATATAATCAATGGAAATTATCCCATTAGTAAGCAACTGCTTTGTTGAATTGTGCCTACACCTTATATGTCTTGACTTCCCATTGTAAACACTATTTTTAACTCGTATATCGAAGCAGCTAAGTTGTCACAATAGATACATATAGTGTTTACAGGCTTTAGTCGCAACGGAATGTCTTTAAGAAAATTTCGAAGCCATTCTACTTCTTCTCATGTTTTATCCAGAGCGATAAACTCTGACTCTATAGTAGACCATGCAATGCACGTCTGTTTTGAAGACTTCCACGATACAATAGCTCCACCTAAGGTAAACACATACCCACTGGTTGACTTAGTTTCCACGCTATTAGTAATCCAATTAGCATCACTAAATCCTTCTAGTACAGGTGGATACCTCGCATAGTGCAATCCATACTCAAACATGTACTTAAATACCTAAGTATCCTGACAAGGGCATTCCAATGGTCACGTCCAAGATTGCTCGAGTATCTCGCTAACCTACCTATTGAGTAGGCAATATCAGGCCTTGTACAGTTTATTATATACATCAAACTTACAATAACTCAAGCATATTCTAGAAGAGATACACATTCACCATTATTTTTCTTTAATTTAGAATTTGGATAAAGTGGAGTAACTGCTGGCTTACTCTCATAATGTCCAAATCTGCGCAACACTTTCTCAATGTAATGTGATTGAGAAAGTACATACTCTTCGGTATTCTTTGTTATCCGAATTCCAAGAATGACTTTAGCAAGAACAAGGTCTTTCATGTCAAAGTTAGAATTCAACATCTTCTTTGTGAATTCTATGACACTTCTATTAGTGCCCATTATTAGCATATCATCCACATACAAGCACACAATGACACACTCGTGACTTATGATTTTTACATAAACATATTTATCATACTCATTTATCTTGAACCCATTTGACAATATAGTGTGATCAAATTTTTCATGTCACTGCTTAGGTGCTTGTTTTAGTCCATAAAGAAACTTTATAAGTTTGTACACTTTCTTTTCATGTCTCTTTACGACAAACCCTTCAGACTGTTTCATATAAACTTCTTCCTCTAAATCTCTATTCAGGAATGTAGTCTTCACATCCATTTGGGGAATTTTCAAATTGTGTAATACTGCAATCGCAATCAACATCCTTATAGATGAGATTCTTGCTACTATAGAATAAGTATCAAAGAAGTCTTGCCCTTTCTTTTGACGATAACTTTTAGCTACTAGATGAGCTTTATATTTATCAATAGTGTCGTCAACCTTTAATTTCTTTTAAAATATTCATTTGCATCCTATTTGTAATAACTCATATTTTCGTGAGGTTGTCACATAATTTAAAGAAGTTTAGAATACCGAAAAATTGGTTTGATAGTAGTTATCAATACCAAATCGATTGTAGGGAGTGTCTTGGAACTTAGATTTCTAAGGAAAATGATACAGCATTGATGAGCATCTCAATATAGGATTTATAGTATCGAAAGAAATAAGATCGGGAACGATTTTCAGTACAACTAAAATGCAGTTGCCACTTAGGCTGCAAAACTGAATTGTCGTAAGGGACTTCTGGGAAGCCAACGGAAGTCTGGGGGGGCTTTGGTTTTTCATAATGAGCAACCCTTCAATAGTTTTGGGTTGAAACGATAGCTCGATAAGGATACTAGGATGAAATCGTCATTATCGAGTAACTTTAAAGTTATTAATTTTGCGTTTTCGGTATTAGAATGCAAATTAATTCGATGTTTAAGGGCATAGTTGCAATAAGAGAATTAATCAAGTGAAATTAAGGTAGAAATTGGGGTTCAAATGTGTAATTTCTCTTAATTGATGGTGCAATTTATAGTTATATATATAGGTTGCGCGTGCTGTGTGTGCGTGTGATGGTCGCCCATACCCTACAACTCCTTGCCATGCTCTGCAACTCCACGCCCTGCAAACGTTATGGCAATTTGAGTGTGTTATACGCAATGAGGCATGGCTAAGGAAGCTGTGGTTCGCCTATAAATAGAGGAAGAGTGAAGAGATTGAAGCAAGAATGAAAATGAAAGAAGCAGAGAATGGCAGTAAGCAATGATCGAGAGGGAGTTGCGAATTGAAGCTTGTGGCTGAAAGTAGCTGCGAGGAAGGCTGAGATGGTGACCGAAGCTAGCTGTTGTAGGAAAACGACATCCCTGGCACTACAAAAAATAGCAATTTAGCGACGATTTTTTTGGCATTTAGCGGCGGTTTCGGTTGAAAACCGCCGCTGATACAGCCGTCGCGTAGCATTTAGCTACGATTTTTATCAATCACTGGTATAACCGCCGCTAGGTGCTATTTTTAGCGGCGGTTTGAAAACCGCCGCAACCGCAATTAGCGATGATTTTTTAAATTTAGTGGTGGTTTTAAAACCGCTGCTAAATTTAATTGAATTTAATATTAAATTATTTAATTTAATATTAAATTTAATTATCAAAAATAATTTAACGACAGCTTTTTTTAATTTTTTGCGACAGTTTTGAAACCGCTACTATTTGTCGCATGCAAGCCAAAAGCAAGCACGCGCCAGCCCCCGCCCTTGCGTGCCCACCGTGTCGTGACCCCTGGCCATGCGTGCGCCCGCCCATAGCACCTGTTGAAATTTATTCCAGCAATTGTAATTCCCAAGTTTTGATCCCGTGACCATCTCTACGCGCGTATGCGCGCGAAGGCAGCTAATCTGCAAAGCCACCTTATAATATACTCGCGCATATTAATTATAAAGCACTCGAACCACTGTTTTTCAGAATTCACTTTGCACCCACAAACTCAAGTTTTTAAAATTACACTTAGCCCCAAATAAAATAAAATAAAAAAATAATTTTATTTTTAATTGAATTGAATTAAATTAAATTAATTAATTGAACTTTCAAAACACCTAAAAAAGAGTTAACATATTAACTTAATTAATTCAACATAAAATGTTTTAAACCAATGAATTAAATAAAATAAATTAATTGATAAATTTAAAATAAATAAATTATTTAATTTAATTGAATGAAATTAAATAAATTAATTGATTAAAAAATAAAAAAAATTCAGATTATTTTGTAAAATTTAATTTTTTATTAATTGATTTTTTTATTACTAAATTTTGAAATTATTTATTTTTTATTACTAAATTTAATTTTTGATTTTTTTATCATTGAATTTTGCGGCGGTTCTTAAAAATTGCCGCGAAATTTAATTTTTGATTTTTTTATTATTTAATTTAGCGACGATTTTGAAGAAATCGCCGCTAAATTTAATTTTTGATTTTTTTTATTATAGAATTTTGCGGTGGTTTCGACGAAACCGCCGTTAAATTTAATTTTTGATTTTTTTTTATTATTGAATTTTGCGGTAGTTTCTAAAAATCGTCGCTAAAATTAATTTTTTTAAATTTTTTTATTAATAAATTTTGCAGCAATTTTGCGAAAACCGCCGCTAAATTTAATTTTTTATTATTGAGTTTAGCGGCGATTTTTTAAAACCGTCGCTAAATTTAATTTTATAATTTTAATTAATTAATTTTGCAGCGATTTTTCAAAACCGCCGCAAAATATTGGATAAACCGCCGTAAAAAACATATTTTGCGGCGGTTGAAAAATCGCCACAAAATACCATATTTTTTGGCGATTTTTAAAACTGTAGCAAAAAAATCGTCGCTAAAAACCTGTTTTTTTGTAGTGTGGCCGCAAGCCGTGGCCATGGCAGCAAGCGTAGAAGGCACGCAACGAGCTCGAGCGGCTGGCAACGGCCAAGGTGATGGCCCAACAATGGTGCGGCGGGTTTGAGGCAGCTCAGTGGAGGCCCAAGAGGAGGCCGAATTGAGTGAGCGCGGCCAACGACGGCCGTGGGTAGCACCCAGCAGCGGTGCTACAGTCACAGTGGCGATCGGCAAGGCCGGGGGCAACCGGAGAGGGCGACGGCAAGGCAGGAAGGAGCGCGATCTGTGGCGGCCATGCGCCCAAGTCGCTTAGGAAGAAGTAGGGAGAATAAGAATGAGGGGGAAGAAAAAAAGAAGAAAAAGAAAAGGGAAAATGGAAAGAAAATAGGAAAAATAGAGAAAAATGCTAGAAAAATAGGAAATTGACATTTATTAATATTTTGGAGATTTTGAGCGAGAAAATGGTTCGGGCACACGTTTTGAGGATATGGCACGCATTTTGAGAAAGCCTGGGAGGCTAAGTTAATATAAGTAAAATTCCCTAAAAAATTTTAGAAATTCAGAAATATTATTTTATGAATTGTCATAGTGAAATATTTAGTTTGGATTTATTGAGAAAAAATAGGAAGAAATAGAGAGAAAAATAAAGAAAATATAAGAAATTATGGAAAAATAGGTTTTAATGTTTATTTAAATAAATATAGTGATTAAGATGCTTTGAGGATTAAAGTTGAAGTGACTTGTGCCAATTTTGAGATTGACACTCAAATCGAGATGATGCATGAATTTCGAGACAATGCGCTAATATCGAGGTAGCCCGATAAGTTTGAGAAGGTAAGTGGTACTTCCCAATTAGATTTAGTTTTATGGAAAATATTTGGTTTGTAAGTGATTCGACCCTAAACCCGATATTAAGTAAATGATTTTATCATGTTGTCATGCCTTGATATGAATATACCATGTAGATTGCATTTACATATATTGATGATGAAATGTGCATATATTCACGATGATTTTACTGATCATGAATCACATAAGGGTTTGAAATTATTGACTGACACTGCTGCTCTGCCAAGGGTGCACCCATACATTTTGGCCTGGTAAGGAGGCTGTAAAAATGGGGAGTAGTAGTTAGGTGCGATCGATTCAAACCGAAATGATATGGAAATGATATTTTATATTTTGCATTAATGCACAAAATATGTTTATCACCCTTACTTAGATGATTCATCATCTAACTTGGACTTTGCCTCTGGAATATTCAAACGTTCCAGATAAAGATTGTAGCAGAAACGAGGACGAATGAGGCATGAAATGGCACTTAGCAAAGTGCATAATGTATTGAATGTATGTTATGTAGCCTATGCATTTAAGTTCTGCTACTTTGACATCTAAACGTTGAGGAATGATGATGTATAACCTTGTTTATGGTTAATGAGGATGTAAGAATTGATTTATGATCAATGTTAAGATATTAGATTCGATTCTAGCTTCCGCAATAGATGTGTATGATGATTCTCTTTCGAGATAAATGAATGGAAATTTTGGAATAAATATAAGGAATGATATGGTTTAGCATTAGTTTGAAAGAAAAAATTATTATCCCAGAATTGTCACAAGTTATAACATGCCCGAGAAAATGGGGTGTTACACAATTAGCTTACTTCTAGGAGGTAATTAAGTTGACCAATACCCATGTCTGATTTTGCAAAATGGACTCTGTTATGGGTATTTCCCGCACTACTACTTATGGGCTGGGCATAGCCCAGCAGGCCGGGCCAATAGTCAGAAGCCCTATAAGCCCAAGGCCTAGCTCTCTAGAACGAGGCCACACGTTGCTAAAGCCCAAGCTCAGATTGCGAAGCCAAGCAAGCTTCCAGCTAGCTCCTAGCGATGCTTTCAATTCACCGGCCTAACCTTTCAGCTCGCATAACAATATTGCTGCTGAATAACCAGAGGCAGGAACCCACCTACTTTATCTGAAGCAAACCAAATTCCCGATAACACGGAGCCCCACTCCCATTTTTATGGAATTTATGAGGACACTTTGTCCCCCTTGTCATTATCCTTCCATTTCATAGATTTAATGTAAGGATTTTATGGTAAACACCCATCACTATAAATAAGGGTCAAAATATCATTGTAAGAGGGAGAAAAAACAATAATGACATACTGTTACTCTGCCAGAATAATCAGATGACAGTCGTGGAGTAGACATCATTCTGCTCGAACCACGTAAAAACCTCATGTGTACATTCTATTCTATTCCTCCTCCTTGCATTTGGGCTTAATTCTTCATTGCGGGCCTACGAATCATGATCGGCTAATTCTGAACGTCGACAGAATCTATTTCACTATTGACAGCATCCTTCCAATATGGAGTGTCAGAAGATGCCATAGCCTCATTAAAAGTTTGAGACTCGTCCTCTACCATGAATGTTAGAAAATTTGGTCCAAATGAAGTAGCTTTCTTGGTTCTTTTACTTCTTCTAAGTTCGACCTCAATCTCTTGACCAACTTGATCTTCAGAAGAGCTCGCCTCATACTTCCTCTTGGAACTTGATTAGTGGTTAATTTTGTAAAAATTTTGTTATAATTATACCCTTCTTTTGATCTTAAAAATGGTTTAAATTAGATATTAATATATATTTTATGGTTATATGCAAGTTTAAATTGAAAAATAAATGAAATGAAATTTTAAAGTAAAATTTAATAATAATAATAATAATATATAAAATTATATATAATACATATACATCATTATATGCATGCATGTAATATATATATATAATATAATCTAATATATATATGTGCCATGTGTAATACATATATATAATATATAATTTATTAATAACATTAAATTATTATTATTTTTTTTTTAGGCATGAAGAATTCAAGCTCATGAAGAAATCAAGCCCATGAAGAATTCAAATCCATGAAGAAATCAAATTCATGAAGAAATCAAACCTATGAAGAAATCAAGCCCATGAAAAATTAAAGTCCATGAAGAATTCAAGCCCATGAAGAATTAAGGCCCAATTTGAGCAACCCATGGAAGATATTATTTGGAGAAGGCCCAAGGATTATTTTTAATCCTAATGAAGATTAAAAACCAATTTATAGAAATCTATTTTTATTTTTTATGTAAGAGCTTTATTATGTGTGTTTTTTAGCTAAAATCCATTTAACTATTAGGTGGATATTATAGCTAAAATCCATTTAACTTTATGAGTGCTTTATTAGGTATGTATTTTAGCTAAAATCCATTTAATATTAGGTGTGTATTATAGCTAAAATCCATTTAACTTTAAGTGTGTGAGTGCCCATTAGATATAATTATGTCTAATTGAATAATTGAAATTGTGTGGTTTGTATTGCATCTTGTGGCCTATAAATAGCTCACTTGATTGCATTTGTAAGTGTGATTATTATTCTTGAATAAAAGTTTAGTTATTTCCTTAGAATTCTCTCTTTGAGAATTGCTTTTGTTCTCTCTCATTTTCTTTAGTATTTTCTCTTGTGATCTTACTTCATTCCTTTCTTCTTTTAAATTCTTATGTCATTTATTATTACTTTATTATTCACCGCCTAAATGGCCGGTTAATTTATGCCTTTAAATTTCTGCAATTTTAATTCTTGTCATTTAATTATTCACCGCCTAAATGGCCGGTTAGTTTATGCCTTTAAATTTCTGTAATTTTAATTCTTGTCATTTAAATGTTCACCGCCTAAATGGCCGGTTAGTTTCTACTATTTTAATTCCCGTCATTTAAATTCTGTTATTCAAATTATGTCATTTAAATTCTTGTCAATTAACTTTCAAATAAAAATGAGAGTAGCTAAATCTAATCTTGGGTTAAGGCAAGGACATTGTCCAACGCCAATGATTCCCAAAGAAAGCTGCGTTTTAAATAAGTAACCTTAATTTAAATTTCAGTATGAGTGTGTATTAATTATTAAAAAATCACTAGGTTTGGATTGGAGCGTAAGCCTAACTTAGAGCTTTCATGCCATGTATGAGAGTTACTAGAACTGGAAACGCTATCATACCCAAACCCGGATGATTAATTTAGTTGTTTTGTATATTAATTGTAATTGGATTTATGGTAGTTGCTTAAATTAGAATCCCGCATATCATGTATGGGGATTGCTTAACCTAGAACTATCATCATCTCTAATTGCATTTAATAACAAACCCTCATATCTGAAATTAAATTAATGTTGCTAATTTTTTATGCTAAAATTTGGGAATCAACGGGTTGGTACTGAAATTGTCTTAACTCAAGCACTATCCAAATTCATATTTTTACGTTTAATGTTTATTTCAATTTCTGCCTTACTTTATTTTCTAGTATCTGTTGTCTAAAAAAAACTCATAAAAAACCTTGTTGCCAATTTGTCCAAATGCGTGTGCGTGTGTGTGACATTCTTTTTCTTTTGCCATAAATAAATCTCTCAGTGGACGACCTGGATTCATCCAGAAAATATAAATTTAAATTTGGACTACAACTGCACTCGTACACTGGCGAGTATAAACCTCTCACTAAAATAAAAAAAATATAAAAGTTTTATTATGATTTATTTTTATTGTGTTTTAATAGCAGGGTGAGAGTGCAGTCAAATTTTGGCGCCGTTGCCGGGGAGATTAAGGCAAAAACAAAAATAAAAAAATAAAAAAAATAAAAAAAATAAAAGAATAAGCATCTCTTGATAAAATCGGTAACTCTATTTCTCTTTTACTTTATTTTTGTTTGTGCATTGTATATGAGACTGAGATCAGGTAGAATTTTGAAACAGTATTTTCATATCATTCTGAGTCTTTACCTGCAATTGGATTGTCAACTTTACACTCATGTCTCAAAATTACTACAATCTGTCTGCACAAGATACTTATCATGATGAAAATTATCATTTTGAATCTGATTTGTCTAGACCTCTTAAGGATTATCTATACCCTCTTAGGCAAACCACTTTTGATTTGCAATCAGACACTACCAATTTGTTACCCACTTACCATGAAATTGAGGTTTGGTGTGCTGTGTGTGAAACTTCAGCTCATTTAACAGATGACTGCCCTATAATACCTACTTTTAAGGAGGTATTGTATGGTCAATCCAGTTACACACACACACACAACTATGAGGGAATGTATTACCAGAACCATGAGGAAAACTACCATTCGGACTTTGATGCATATCACCCTAATTCACACTTTCATCCAAATTTCTCATGGAAAAATGATTTTGTAGCCCAACCACATGAGCACTTCCTTTCCCAGCCTCAATCATTTCAAACTAATGAAGGGTCTACATTCGATGCATATCAACCCCCTCATGGGAGTTCATTAGAAGATACCTTCAATCTATTTATGCAAGGCCAAATGGAAATTTTTACACAAATGTCCAAATGTCAAGAACATACCATTAGAGTTACAGAGGACATTAGGAACCAATTGACACAGCTAACACAGACTTTGAGCATGTCAGAGCCTGTCCATCCCAACTCACTCCAAATCCCATTAATAAAACCCATCATCAAAAGTGAAAGTCAGGAGCAGGACATAGGAGTGACTGTCTTAAGGAATGGAGAAATAATTGAGAAACTTGATGCCCCTAGGACAGTACACCCTTTGGTGCAAGAAAAGAGAGTGGTTGATCACAGTGAGGTAGATGTCAATGAAGCCTTGGAGGAAGAAAAAGACCAAAATGATGTAAGAAAAGAAGAAACCTGGGAGGAAGAAGAGGATAAAATCCGAGAGCTAAAATGTGAAGATGTCATAAGTTTATCCACATTTAAGCCTAAAATTCTATCTTTTAGGTTAGTCGATATTATTGGGGATCAAATTAAACCAAACACGTGTGAGATGTTTGTGCAAATTAATGTGCCATACGCGGATATAATAAAACCAACACCTCCGGACGATATATTTTCAAAATATATATGTGCATTCATGAGAAAAATCAATTTATATAATTTTGAAAATAACTTTAAAAGTGGTGTAGTGAATGGGAGATATTATACGATTAGGTGGGCAACCACTCATTTAATCCTTAATTGGAAGAAAAGAAAAAAAAAATTCTAAAAAAAAAAAAATATAATAAAATAATTTTTTTTATATATATATACATATAAGTTGTTCCTTTTCTTCATTACTTAACTAGTGTTTCTCTATGTGCAGTCTAAATAAAATTTCTCCATACGAGTTTATGTATTGAAGACCGCCAGGTATGCCTATCTTCTATCCTTTTATTGCCAATTGAGGACAATACGCAATTTAAGTTGGGGGGTAAGGTGTCTACAAAATTTTCCCTAAAAAAAAAAAAAAAAAAACAAACAAAAATTAAAACAAAATTAATTAAAAAAAAAATTGAATTGAGAGAGACAGAATTGACGCTGGTGGTAGCCATCTTTTCTTGGGCAGTGCAATCACACTGCCCTATAAAGAAAAAAGGCACACTGCCAAATGTTGAAAACAGAGGCGCCGAGCGTTGAAAAAAAAAAGGCACACTGCCAAATGTTGAAAAATGAGACGCTAAACGACGTCAAGTCTAACGGTGCAATTATGGCATGCCTCGAGTCGAGTGTAGAATAGTGATGCCCATTGCTCTATAAGAGACTTCATATCTGTATGAGGCAAGTCACCCCTCTTGAGCTCAATCTTCTCTCCTTTGTGTTATTCTCCGATCAGGTACTCTCATCCCTTTTGTAAAGTTTATAGTTCTTTACTTTCTTCTTAGTATAATTTTTTTTTAAAAAAAAAAAAAATGGATCTTTATCTCTCAAAAATTCACAAGTACTATCCATCTCTCCCGCAGAATGATTTGAAAAACATTTATGTTGCTAGGTGTGAAAGACTTAGGTTGTTGATGCTTAATAACATCCCTGAAGATATTCGTTGGCTGATCGAAGCAAAAGTTCGATTAGCTGGTGAAACTTCACCTAGTTTTAAGCATTTTCCAGGCTTAGGGAAGAGTAGTTTTGCGAAGAAAAGAAGAGCGAAAAGAGTGAATGGTTGTTACAAATGTGCTCGATGGACCTGTAACACACGATGCAAATCTGTGGGGTTTACGTCCATAAATCGAGAAGATAAAATTAGTTTCATAAAGGATGGACTGAGTAAGGAGTCTCTGGATGATATCCGATTGACTCTTGAGACGCATCCATGTGGAATAGTGCAAAGAGAACTTCTTGCTTTATGGACCCAGTTCAGAAGTGACCACCAACGCTATAGTCTTGGGAATCTGACTAAAAAAGACCCTGTTTGCCAATCTATAAGAAAATTGGATGGGAAGCTTATCCCCGCTTCATAGAAAGTGTTTAAGCCGTTTCTGGACGTAAAACCAGAGGAAGATGTGAGCCACAATCACAACTACTTATACATACGCATGATTTTTGTTTGTATTTATTTCTTGTTCAATTGTTGTATAGCTACTTTTGATCGCCAAACTTCTTTTCAGGACATACAAAAGGAACAAACATGGAAGGCCAGTTAGTTCGTCGAAT
Source organism: Diospyros lotus (assembly GCF_014633365.1). NCBI lineage: Eukaryota > Viridiplantae > Streptophyta > Magnoliopsida > Ericales > Ebenaceae > Diospyros > Diospyros lotus. Next base: position 29,103,661 of record NC_068340.1, on the reverse strand, counting down.
CAATACCATATGCGTACTTTGTGGCTCTCAACTTGGGAGCGATATTTGTTACGCACTTGCAGCGAGCGAACTTGGTAAAAAACTAGGAGAGAAAAAAATTAATTTGGTATATGGAGGGGGAAGTCGTGGATTGAATGGTTATGTTTCACAAGCTGTACATCTTGGAAATTCATCTGTGGTAGGTGTAATGCCAATCCCTTTAGCTGAACCACATATTTCCGGGATTACACGCGGTCAACTTATAGAAACGACTTCTATGTCTGAGCGCATGGCTTGTAAGATTTATCAGTCAGATGCCTTCATTGCTTTACCAGGAGGTTTTGGAACACTTGAAGAAATCTTTTGTATAATCTCCTGGGCCAAGAGTAATCTCCATACCAAACCCATTGGACTTTTAAATGTTAACCATTTTTTCGATGGGTTACTCTCTTTTCTTGATCAGGCTGTGGACCAACAGTTCATTTCTCGTTCAGCAAGAAAGATTCTCATTTCTGCATCCACCATTGATAAGCTGCTAGAGAAATTACATGCTTATGTTCCACAGTACGATCCTCATGAGCCTCGGATAGACTGGTCTAAGGCAATTAGTAACAAGCGCCAAAGGGGTCCGATTAATTTAGATTTATCACTGTGAGAAATGCTCTTTATTAAGATGGCTGAGTAAGGAGTACTTTTTGTACTCTTGAGACGCATCTAGTTACTGTACACCTTGCAGGATTTTTCTTGGTTGTGTTCTTTAAAAAAAAAAAAAAACAAAAAAAACAAAAAAAAAAACAAAACTGTGGAATGTTGTTAGCAAAGTCTTTGATAAGGTGGCTGAGTAAGGAGTACTTTTTGTACTCTTGAGACGCATTTTTTTTATCTTATGACTTGCATCAATTTTTATTTTGGTATGAAAATATAAATATATATATATGGTGTGCTCATTTGTTGTTTAAGTTTTAGCAGTTCACAGCAAAATGAACTTGTGGAGTTACAGGTATTCCTAACAACCCTAATTTATTACTGCAATTCAAGTTGGGGGGTATAAGGTTTAGTTATGAATTATTTGGTTCATACTTAACTGTGAGTTTGCTATTGCTAGTTTGTTGTCTTGTGTGAATTGATTATCTTTATCTGCTCTTATTAAAAAAAAAAAAATTGTGTTTCAAATAACGCTATTCCTAAAGTTTTGAAGTTATGCACTGATAGCCGGTTAAGTTTGCAATACGAAACATGAATGCATTGATTTCTCATTTGAAAACGTATATGCATTAAAATAAGTAATTTGCATTCATCGGGGATTCAAAATTTAAAAATTGATTATCGGTCATAAAGTCAAAGGTAACAGTAATTAGCTGATTAGTACACTGTATGATCCCTCAACAGAAGTGGAGACTATTACCCAAGTGAGTGTTTGAGCCTAATAACCGTTAATTCTAAGTGAAATAACACTTACTCTAAATATGCTCTCTTGTTTATCTTATCTTTTCAATGGCTTCAAAATATCAATTCGTTTTGAATGTCTAGTATGATAATGGATAAGTTTGACTGGTTTCAAACTCTGAATTAGATGACTGAGTATCATCGTTTTGTAGAAGCATGATAGAGGGATCAATTTCTTTTATTTTGAGCCTATTTTTTTCTTTAAATCAACCTCTTGTTAGCCCATTTGAGCCATTTGTAGTACAACTTCTTTCGTTATCCTCGTTTAACCCATAACCATATGAATTTTATCCAACCTGGTGTGATTTTGGGAATTAGTCTGTTTATCTATTTTCATATTTAAAAAGAAAAAGAAAAAAAAAGAAAAAAAAAAAGAAGAAGAAGAAAAAAAAGTGAACAAAAAAGGGGCAAATTCTCTTAGCTATTCAGCATAACTGTTTCAAAATGAATGCTAAAAAAAAAAAAAAAAAAAAAAAAAATCCCGACACACCCTTTGCACACTCTACCTTTTCTTTGACAACCCGTATTAACCTTATAGCCCCATTACAACCCATTCTGGTCCCTTTTTGATGCTATAAATCATGTGATCTCAGAATTCGAGTTTGGAGTAGGGAATCATGTTTAAATTCAGAAGTTACTCATCTAGAGCATTATTCCAATCATGAAGCTATATCAATTTCCCTGTTCTTTCATGAAAATACGTTCCTTGTATTTGGGATGACACCGAGTTTTAAACTTGTTCTGCATTTACTCTTATAACGGTGCACCCCCTTGTGTGTACACCTGAGGAATCCTTTTTATTGGAGAGAAAATCCATAGTGAGATTTGAAGTCAAAACTTTGAGGGAGTAAATCTGTGTGTTGGTTATCCTAATTTCCATTCCTGAGATTGTATGACCTTTAACCAAAAATCTGATTTAGAATGCTAAATTACTTATTCGATTTTATGCATTTTGGCTTCGAATTTGAAATTTTTACATTCATACAGTTATTGTGAATAAAGTTTGGCAGGTGTATAATCTGATTGCTAAGGGACTAACAATGTTTAAGTTGGGGGGTATGATTAGTGGTTAATTTTGTAAAAATTTTGTTATAATTATACCCTTCTTTTGATCTTAAAAATGGTTTAAATTAGATATTAATATATATTTTATGGTTATATGCAAGTTTAAATTGAAAAATAAATGAAATGAAATTTTAAAGTAAAATTTAATAATAATAATAATAATATATAAAATTATATATAATACATATACATCATTATATGCATGCATGTAATATATATATATAATATAATCTAATATATATATGTGCCATGTGTAATACATATATATAATATATAATTTATTAATAACATTAAATTATTATTATTTTTTTTTTAGGCATGAAGAATTCAAGCCCATGAAGAAATCAAGTCCATGAAGAATTCAAATCCATGAAGAAATCAAATCCATGAAGAAATCAAACCTATGAAGAAATCAAGCCCATGAAAAATTAAAGTCCATGAAGAATTCAAGCCCATGAAGAATTAAGGCCCAATTTGAGCAACCCATGGAAGATATTATTTGGAGAAGGCCCAAGGATTATTTTTAATCCTAATGAAGATTAAAAACCAATTTATAGAAATCTATTTTTATTTTTTATGTGAGAGCTTTATTATGTGTGTTTTTTAGCTAAAATCCATTTAACTATTAGGTGGATATTATAGCTAAAATCCATTTAACTTTATGAGTGCTTTATTAGGTATGTATTTTAGCTAAAATCCATTTAATATTAGGTATGTATTATAGCTAAAATCCATTTAACTTTAAGTGTGTGAGTGCCCATTAGATATAATTATGTCTAATTGAATAATTGAAATTGTGTGGTTTGTATTGCATCTTGTGGCCTATAAATAGCTCACTTGATTGCATTTGTAAGTGTGATTATTATTCTTGAATAAAAGTTTAGTTATTTCCTTAGAATTCTCTCTTTGAGAATTGCTTTTGTTCTCTCTCATTTTCTTTAGTATTTTCTCTTGTGATCTTACTTCATTCCTTTCTTCTTTTAAATTCTTATGTCATTTATTATTACTTTATTATTCACCGCCTAAATGGCCGGTTAATTTATGCCTTTAAATTTCTGCAATTTTAATTCTTGTCATTTAATTATTCACCGCCTAAATGGCCGGTTAGTTTATGCCTTTAAATTTCTGTAATTTTAATTCTTGTCATTTAAATGTTCACCGCCTAAATGGCCGGTTAGTTTCTACTATTTTAATTCCCATCATTTAAATTCTGTTATTCAAATTATGTCATTTAAATTCTTGTCAATTAACTTTCAAATAAAAATGAGAGTAGCTAAATCTAATCTTGGGTTAAGGCAAGGACATTGTCCAACGCCAATGATTCCCAAAGAAAGCTGCATTTTAAATAAGTAACCTTAATTTAAATTTCAGTATGAGTGTGTATTAATTATTAAAAAATCACTAGGTTTGGATTGGAGCGTAAGCCTAACTTAGAGCTTTCATGCCATGTATGAGAGTTACTAGAACTGGAAACGCTATCATACCCAAACCCGGATGATTAATTTAGTTGTTTTGTATATTAATTGTAATTGGATTTATGGTAGTTGCTTAAATTAGAATCCCGCATATCATGTATGGGGATTGCTTAACCTAGAACTATCATCATCTCTAATTGCATTTAATAACAAACCCTCATATCTGAAATTAAATTAATGTTGCTAATTTTTTATGCTAAAATTTGGGAATCAACGGGTTGGTACTGAAATTGTCTTAACTCAAGCACTATCCAAATTCATATTTTTACGTTTAATGTTTATTTCAATTTCTGCCTTACTTTATTTTCTAGTATCTGTTGTCTAAAAAAAACTCATAAAAAACCTTGTTGCCAATTTGTCCAAATGCGTGTGCGTGTGTGTGACATTCTTTTTCTTTTGCCATAAATAAATCTCTCAGTGGACGACCTGGATTCATCCAGAAAATATAAATTTAAATTTGGACTACAACTGCACTCGTACACTGGCGAGTATAAACCTCTCACTAAAATAAAAAAAATATAAAAGTTTTATTATGATTTATTTTTATTGTGTTTTAATAGCAGGGTGAGAGTGCAGTCAGAACTACCATCATTGTGCCTCTCTTCCTAGAAAGAGAATATGTTCTCAAATAACTCAAGTTCAATAGATTCTATTATGGTGTTGTTATTAATAATATCAAGAATTTTTTATTTTACCATCAGGAACCTATATAGGTCGTACTATGCAACGCATAGCCAATAAAGACACAATCTATCGTCTTTGGTCTAAGTTGGTCCAGTTTGTATGAGAATTGCTTCCCATTCCACACTTCATAAGGAGACTTGTCGGTTTTTCTATATGGAATTCTTTAATATTAAATTTGTTGTAAGCAAAGCTTCCCTCAATAAGTTGTGGGGTAAACTAGAACTATTGAGCTTGCAATTAACCATGTCCTTCCAAGTTTGATTTTTTTCTTTCAGTTACACTATTTTGTTGTGGTGTATAAGGTGTTGTGGTTTAATGAATTATACCATTAACCTCACAGAACTCAAAGAGAAATGATGATTCATACTCACCATCTCTATCTGATCTCAACACTTTCACCTTCTTCCCAAGTTGATTTTCAACTTTGCCTCATATGCCTTGAAGACACCTAAGGTCTCATCTTTACTATGTAGTAAATATACATAGTAGTATTTGTTACAGTCATCTATAAACGTGATGAAGTATTTTTTTCCCACATCTAGTAGGAGTGCTCTTCATGTCACATATATCACTATGAATTAGGTCAAGTAATTCACTGTTTATTTCCATAAATGAAAATGACTTCCTTGAGAACTTTGACTCAACACAAATTTCACATTTGTGCCCATTATCAATGTTAAAGTTAGGCAATAGTCCTAAATTTACCATTCTTTGGAGAGAACGATAATTGATGTACCCTAACCAAGAGTGTCACACATCACACAACTCAACAATATAATTGGCAGAAGCCTTGTTCTTATTCTCATTATTTTTGGGAACTTGGGCTAGTATATTTAGTTTAAACATGCCATCATGTAGGTAGCCCCTTCCCACATACAAACCCCTCTTAGTCAGAGTAAATTTGTCTTACTCAAATACAAGTTTGAACCCATTTTTATTCAGTAGGGTTCCAGACACTAGGTTCTTTCAAATTTTTGGCACATGGCATACATCGTTAAGGGTAAGTATTTTCTTGGAGGTCCACTTTAATAGGACCTTGCCTTTTCCTTCCACTAGAGAAGCTGAAGCATTCCCTATGTACAGCTTCTAAAAGCCGTCAGTCTTCTCATACGTGGCGAACAAAGCCCTATCCCCACAAATGTGCCCCGTAGCCCCAGTGTCTATCCACCAGCCCTTGGTGTTAGATACCATGCAGACATCTGTGATAACTGTAATTAGGTCGACATCTTCCTCCATTTTGTTTGCCTAATTAGGCCTGTTCTTGTGCTGGTTATTTCCAGAACTCTTTCCTTTCTTGTGACAGCAATCGATAGCTCTATAGCCCACTTTGCCACACACCCAACAACTTTCTTGGATGCGCTTATTGATGGTCTTGTTCTTGGGACCCATGTTCCAACTGTTCTTTTTGGCTTGTTGCTTCTTAGGTTGAGGATTTGAAACTTTAGACACATTAGCCCTAGCTTCAAGCTTGAGAGAGACTTTATCTCCCTTTCTATTGTCCTCTTCGATGTGGAGTCTGACAACCAGATCTTCTATGGACAGCTCTTTCCACTTGTGCTTGAGATAGTTCTTGAAGTCTTTCCACGAATGTGGTAACTTTTCTATCACAGCGACAACCTGGAATGACTCATTAATGACCAATCCCTTACTCAGCAAGTCATTGAAAATGACTTGCAGTTCTTCCAACTGGTTAACCACTAGCTTGGTATTGACCATCTTATAGTCTAGGAACTTACCCACCAAGAACTTCTTGGTGCCCGCATCTTCGAACTTATACTTCTTGTCCAGTGCTTCCCAGAGCTGTTTGGATGTTAGATAGGCCGTGCAGTAGACATTGTGTAGCATCCCCTCTCTTAGAACTGCCCGAGAAGAGGTGCTACGGGAAATAAAATAAAACTGATTGATAAACTGAGGATCTGATACCAATTGAACATCTAAGTCAAACTGAAATAGAAATAAATCCCTGAGTTAACATAACTAGAAATTAAAATCTCTGTCTAAGGGACAATCCCTCAACTGAAACATAAAATAAGCCTAAACTGATAAACTCAATGAACTAACGACTGATTAAACTAATACATCTAATAACACTCCCAGACAGTCTTTGGTCTTGAGCAGCCCCACGTACATACACTATAAACCACTGCTATTAGGCCCCACATCTAGTACTTTCCCACTAGGATATGGAATGGTGAAGAGTACAAGGTGAGCTACAAAGCTCAGCAAGTAGTAAGTTAGAAAGAATTAACTGTAGTTGAATCGAAGAAATATCGATACTAATAAAAACTTACTGAACTGGTGCTGAGAATAAATACTAATTTAACTTGTACCGAGTATAGTTACTAACTGGTTGCATTCATAATAATGTAATGCACATAAACTGTAAATTAGATGCAAGTATGCAACTTTGGCTCATAGGCCCACATAACTGAAAATCATACCTGACTGATCTGAATCCTGCAAACAGAAAAACTATAAACACATACTATGGGCAATCTGCCCCTAGCTCCCTGGTCGAGAACAGGCGAGCGAAACAAAATTGAAAACTAAACTGGTGGGATCTCCACGGATAAGTCGCCTGGCGCGCATAATGAAATGTTGTGCACATATATATACTGGCACACAATATGTAGTGCTCCATATAAAATCATGCCAAATGGTCATACCAAAAATGTATGCACATAATCTCACAAGTAATGCTGACCATGTCATAATAAATACTAAACATGTAATCTAATCTTCAATGTATTGGAATACAAAGATTCTATGAACTATGTATTACGGCATGGGCATGATTAACTTGATATAATCTGGCATTTAAATTCAATAGTTGAGGGTATTGACTATTTTATCGAAATTAAACTTGAATTGGACTTTCTGGAAGCCTACTTGAAATTCTGATCAGAAGACCCATCCGGATACTAGAAAATGGCATACGGATACTCTGAGGGGTATTTGGATAGTCTGGGATAAAGGCTTTCAGATACTGAAAGAGACAACTTTAAGAAAACACGGAATTCGGGACAGATTGATACTCTTTCGTATTTTGGCCAAAACTCTCTCTTCTGAACTTTGATTGAGTAGATTCAACTTGATATGGAAAGCCAAGAGGAAGACCTACAACTTTCATGTTTTTCATTTTTTGAGATTAGGGCTCCATCAAGGTCAAAATTGACCCGTAAGAGAACAAAAATTTTCTGGAATGCTGGGTATCCGAATACTGAATACTAGTATTCGGATACCTTCATATTCCAAGCCTAGAAACGAAGCACGGACAGAAATGCCATGGATTTAATTTAAAACTTAATAGCAACACCATTTCGAATGAAATATTGGGAAACCAAGTCCCAATTGGTAAGAATCAATCATATGAATGAACAACGGATTAAAACTTGAAGAATCATAGATAAAAAAATCCAATGAATGATCTAATCATGCACACTGTTATGCTAATATATATGTATGTATAATTATACAACTGACTATAACCAAATGAATCTGAAACTCAATGAAGGATTACCAAAAATTGATATCAAGGGCTTAATCGGATCCTAAAAGAAAGCTTTACAAGGACAACTTGAAGAATCAATGATAAAACTATCGCACAACTTGATTCCACTTACTGTTATTCATGTATATGTATATATAAATCTATATTTGGCTGAAAAACTGATCTGGAACTCAATGTAAATCATACAAAAGTTGAGTTTGATTGCTACACATGCTCCCGTAAGAAAGGTTTACAAGGAGAAGAACTTGCCTTTGATTTGATCAATCGACTAATGAAAACCAAAACGGATGAAACTTGAATGAACTCTTGGCTTCTTCAATTTCTTTTCTTTTGTTCTTCACGATGTGACTTCATGCTAGACTCTAAAGGCTTATATATATATATGTATATATATATAAGTAGAAAATACAACCCTAAATCCCATAACTCATACTCATTTTGTAATTAGGAGACTATAATTTAATCCCTCTTCTCTTAGGGATTCTTCCAACATAATAACTCTCAATTAAATAATTTAATTCTAATTAACAAATCTCTAAAAGACTGTCATGCCCTTATATTCAATTCTCACAAATTAATAAGACTCAAATGCTATTTAATTACTATTTTCTCAAATAAAATCTCAATTGCCACATTAAATAATTAATTGGCAAAATCTTAAACTGAAAATTAATTAAATAAATTAATCAATGCTAAATAAATACTAAACCCTATGGGTCGTTACACATTGTATAGTGAGTTTGCCATCCCACTCAATATGTAGTTTCAACAAAGGAAATTCGAATGCTATCATGCTTCATTGGCGGCCTATGTCTCTACCGTTACATCTTCTTTGGGAGTGATTGAGCAATCCTCCTTGAGAATGTGGGCTAGATTCAAGGCGGTGAGATAGAAGATCATCTTTGTTGCCACCTCTTAAAATCCTTGCTGTTAAATTGTTGTGGCTTCTCAACATATGGTGTTGCGTTAGGGATAGCCAGTCCAATAGCGGCAACAGTGATAGTGGTTGGAACAACAGCCTAAGTGGAGGTCGAGGCAACAACATCATTGTTGGGGTTGGGGGCAGCTATATCAGATTATAAACTATATTTTTGTTTTTTTTCCTTTGCCTTCAGATTGTTAGCACAACAATACAAAAATGGACTATGGCAACAGCAACCACAACAATTGAAAGTTCCACAAACCCAACAAGAAGGCAGTAACAATATATAAATATATCCGTATTTTGTAACAGCAAGAAGACTGAACACAAAATACCCGGAACAATAGTCAAATTGTAAAGATCTGGGGGCTAGAAATTCAAACCAACAAGTCGTTGAAGCAACAGATCTGGAGACGGAGACAGCGGTCGAAGCATGCCGGAGGCACTGTCCTGAAGCTAGGCAGATTCGCCCTGTACCAGTTGTGACAAGCTATGGCATCTGCTTTGCAAGATACGGCAACCAACCCAACGACGACAACCACAACAATAAGCTCTGGCAAAACTCTAAGGGACTGGTTCTCCACGACCAGAACAACAAACAAGCGAAAGCAGTAGATGGATGGAATGAGCTTCGATGCCTAGACACTGAGGGAAACCGACCTTATATATAGGGCTTCAGAGATACTCCAATCGACGCCGGTATTTAACATCGGCATAAATATTTGACGTTTGAAGCTACCAAAGCGATAACAACATTAATTCGAGGATCGCTCGAAATCCAAATTGTCACTTGGGAAGAACACAAATAAAAAATAAAATAAAAGGAAATAATTCTAATTTTCTTAATTTATACAAAAAAATATATATAAAAATTGACCTGACCCGCCCGTCCGACCAGCTAGACGGATGGCGGTAGCGCACAAGGGCCAAGGGATTTGCCTGCTCACAAAATCTGGATGCCACTTAGAGTCCAAACCCAATTGAGAGGGAGGAGTATAAATACCCAATTCAATCTCTTTTACACTACCAATGTGAGACACATTTAGACTTACAATCCCTCACTTGAACACACAACAATTATCAATAAGGTGAACTTTTAATTAAAAGGGACCCAACATATGTCATTTGTCAAAACTATCATATGGCATGTTTACACCAGTATTCTATCTTTAATCTCATTTTTTTCTTCACCCATTCATATCTTTCATTCTGTATTCAATAGACATTAGGGTGTTTAATTAGGAGTTGGGTTACTTTGAGTTTTATATATTAAATTGGACTGAAATAAACTATGCGCTGGAAACTTCAATTCAAAACTTATTCAATCACGTACAAACTAAAAGACATCTAATTTAGTTTAATTAAATTCGAGTTTGTTTTGCATTGTTTTACGATAAGATATTACAATCATATTTATGGGTTTGAAATGAGTATGTATATCTTTATTGTTTTTCTCCTCTCACATGCAAGTTGGGATTTTGAATTTGAGACGAATTGATAAATTAAATAATTAATTCCAAGGAAAATGAATGCACGGTTTGTTGACTTCTTCTTCTTGTACACATTCATCTTCTTGAAGTTACCATGGTTCATCGACTGAATATATATCCTTAATTTGGCCTAGCTAAGAATACATGCAAGAATTAAATGAAATTTCAATTTTCAGAAATCTTTTTCACCCTCATTTAGTGCATTGTTGTAAGAAAGATAAATAAAGTTTCTTAATTATTACTTACAAAATCGCAAGCTAGCTGGGTAGGGCCAACGCAATTATCAAGAAGAACGAGTTGATGAAATCCCACTGCTTCCACTAAAGATTCTTAACTTTCTCTTTTCACACTCCATCATAGACAAACGAGACAGTATTGACTTGTCCGAGAGTGGAAGACCAAGAAAGCAAGATTCGTGTTTGTCTATGTAGTATACTGATGTTTCACTTTGACAGCTTTAAGATAGGTAGAGGCAAGATAGCTCAAAAACAATACAAAACAAAAACCTTCCCAAGCCCAAGGCAGATACCAATATGGAAATCAATAGCTCAAGCAAGTTATAGTAGCACAAGTATATATAATATAGGATCACAGTGCTACAATATGCTAATTAGACAATTGAGATCTTTCTCCCTTCAGAGCCTAGAGATTTATGACTGAAACGATGAGAGAATGAGCAATCCATAGGCAGCAAATAGTAAGCCCTACTTCTTCTAAATTAACTACTCATAGCTAGAGATATATCCATATATATATGGGTGGCTAGGGAGGGTTTTGCTTGGATGAAGCGCACTCATCTTTGAGAGCTGTGGCCGATACGGGGAAGAGCTCTAGGGTTTTGAGGGGTCTATGGTAAGGAGCAGGTGGACCCTCATGATGATCCAGCATCATCATCCAATCACGGCCGTTTGTTCTCGCCGTGGGTTTATCCATCTCGGAGCTGATTTCCTGGAGGTGACGAAGATCCGCCTTCCATGAGTGGCCCATTATTTGCGTTGATCCACGCTGATCAACTCCAGTGTCCTAAACCCAAGAACAGAAAATTAGCTAGAATATAATCAGAAGGCTGATTAATATCACTTCAACAGATCAAGAAGGAACTGATGTTCATTTCTTACAATAAATTAACAAATTAATCTAGAAAAAATGATGTAGGATAAAGCGTTAATTTTACAATCACAATAATTTCAATACATTTTATCCTTTCTCGCTTTCTTTAAAAAAAAAAAAAGTATACATCCTTTTGTACAAAACTGATTTATAAAGAATTATGAGTTTTTGTGCCATAGAAAAAGAAATTCTTCGGTTCATTCTTCCTTCTAACTATTAAGAGACTACAAGGGAAAAAAAAAAAAAAAGATCATATAAACCCACTCTTCTGAAAAGGTTATTGAGGTTTATGTTCATATAATATCATAACATTTCAGAAAAAAATAAAAAAGAACCCAAAATATAATGCACCTACTTTCCAAAAAATAAAGGGTTTTCTGTCTTGTTTCTGCTCCAAGGTAAGGAGAAGCAAGCCATATCTGATAGTAACCACAGTAGGCAGGGCTCAGAGTGGCCACATCCCATTCATCAATGCAACCTCAAAGACCCATTGCAAGTTGTAGTAGGGCACATTGTGACGCATTTTAGCTAGATTAAGAACTTTCTCATAAAAGATTGCATGGTTTTTCATGGATATCACACAGTAAAAACACAACAAAAGAAATGGCTAATGGAACAGTTTTGCATTTATATTAAGTTGTTTCCATAACTTTTTACTATCATCATCATATACGGTTCACAATTAATTAATTAATACTGTCATATATACATAATCAAAAGCGTATATGTGTATATATACCTGAGGAAGACACCCCACTGGGCAACAGTGTGGAAGTTGAGGGAGAGTACTAGAAACCGGAGGAAGGGAATCAAAGTGAAGGTGGTGGTGGTGTTGGAAGTAAAGTTGTTGTTGATGGAGTTGCTTGGTGAGCTTCCTTCTAAGCTTCTGTCTATCCCTGGCTTTGTGGTTCTGAAACCAGTAAAACACATTTTTCCCTTCAATCTTGCCATAGAAGGAGAGGTGGGCAGTGATTTCCTGTATCTGAGATGCATTCGGAGTCCTGATCCCGCTCCTGTACATTTCCTCTAAGATCATCAGCTGCTCCGGCGTTGGACACCACCTTGATGAAGCTGCTGGACGCATTGCCGGCCGGCCACTACTGCTAATTGGTATTCTTTGCTGCAGCTGAAAAGGTTGAAATTAGATCTGCAACTTCACCAAGGGTATAAATAAAACAGATGGACAGAGAGAAAGTTACAGTAGAATGAGAAGAGAGAGTGACAAAAAGGAGAGGCTAAAAGATGGAAAGCGACTAATGCTGGCTGTGTTTCTGATGTCTCCCTTCAGAAAGGCATTCAGTGAAGTTTGCAGCTCATCTCTAGAGAGAGAGAGAGAATTTAATGGGTTGAATGATTTCGTCATCATCACTATATTATTTACTTCACAAGGTGGGGGAACGAATTGGAATTGGAATTGGAATTGGAATAGAACAGAAAGCAGTAATAATAATGATGATAATATAAAATTGGGTGAAATTGGAAACAGTTTTGGATTTTTTGTGGCAGGCAGAAGACAGATGTGAGCCAGAGAGAGTGCTTGGCCTGGGATGGACCCTCCCTCTAGCTAAACCGTAATAATAATATGGGCTTCTTTCGGACATATGAGAGGTCTCATCTATGGTACTAGTCAAGGACTATACTTGTACAAGTAATTGGTGAAGTAACATGCATGCACGAAGATTTTCGTGTACTTTAGAATTAAACAAAATCCAACGTTGCATGACTAGTCTTTTTCCCATCATACATCCCATTATAGATGGGATCATCAGCACCCCCGCCTAACTGTAAACAATGTGATCTGTCCATGCAAAAGATTTCTGTGTGTACATAATCAGTTTTTGTGTGTATCCGAGAGTTTAATTATGAAGTATTTGTCCCCATGTGATAAAACAGAAGTTAAAGAGTTTTAAATTTTGGTTTTTTTTTTTTTTTTTTTTTTCTGATCAGCAACATTAATTAGTTTCCTTCATATATATTCTTATCATATTTATCTACCATTGTCTTGTTACTTCTTTTCAAACTTTCCATGTCCCTTCTTCTGGTCCTGCTTAAAAGGCCTGGGGTCTTCATCTTTAGGCATTCAGCAGTTTCTGATTCAGTACCCGGCCCATTCATGAATTGAAGAGCATTCCTTTTGTTGGGAATTGCAAATCCCCTCTCTCTCTCTCTCCTCCCCCTCCCCCTCCCCCCCCCCCCCCCCCCCCCCCCAAAAGTTCACTGTGACAGAGAGGCATGGGGTTTAGAGTCTTGAGACAAGAAGGAGTTTTCATTCCATAAATGCATGGAGATCCACTGTCCAATATCTTTTCTATCTTTTGGAGGCTTTATCCTCTGCCAAACCCCCAAAATCTGAGCCGTCCAATTACACTCCCAGAAAAGTGGCCTTAGCCCAAATTGCTACACACACATGTATATATATATCAATAATTTAATTGATTACGCTTTGAATCCCACAAAATATTTAAACCATGTTATATACTTAAAAGACTACTGTTTCATTATCTTATCACTATGTATACTCGTACGATGAAGGAATTTCAAAAATTGTGTTTTCTTTGAGCACTGATTGTCCATTTTACTCATACTTTACTCATAATTTTACCTAGTGATGTAAAGTCGGTTGAAATTTTATTATTCTTGTTTTAAAGGCCTGTTTGGAAGATCCAGAAATTAATAGCTACAACGGGTGGAGAGAGTGAAAGTAGAAAGATGTGGTTAATCTGCAGCAGAGTACACTAACAAGGCAGCAGGGGCAGGGGCAGGGGCAGGGGCAGGGGCAGAGGCTACTACTAATACTGCATGCAATTGTAGTAGTAGAGAAGGGTGGATTCCGCCAGCCAGCCACCTGCAAGCTTAACTGTCTTGTCACTTTTCAGTACTTTCCTTTGGCCCATATGAGAGAGGGAGAGAGAATGAATTTTCTTTTTTTTTTGGTGTATAAAATTAAAGGACAAGATTGTCAAATCAAAAGTTGAGAAGACCCCGTATTGAATTGTTTATTTATGGTAGTTTTATGCTGCAGCCTTCAATCATGCATGGATGATACATCATCTTCAATGCTGATTCGACCCCTCAATACCTCTCCCCCCCTCTCTCTCTCTCCCTGTCTGCACTTTTCAGTTTATTATTTTGTTATGATGTTATCTCACACGCCATCTCTTCTCTTGTCTGGTTCTGTGCACAAGCCCCCAAACCAAATGGTAGAAGAGCGAAAGTATCATTAGAGATATGTTGGAGACTAAAACTCATCCTTGTTTAATCTGAAATATATTATAATAGGGGAGATTAACGTGCATGTAAACCTTAGACATCGTAACTAAGAAAAAGGAATCCCAAGATCGAAAACTGATACAAAACGAGTATTTCTGAATCCTCCTCATATCCTCTCATGCTCCGTCACGTATTTAAAATCTTGATAGAAAAAGAGAAAAAAACTTAAAGGGTGATGAAATGAAATGATATCCCAAGCTAGATAAGATTTATAATACAATCATAAGTCTTTAATAATAATTTTTTAGTTTTGGAAGTCCATAACATGCATCTTTTTATTGTCATAGATTAGCTTTTTGTTTTTCTTGTACATAATTAATCAAAGTTTATCGGAATAGTACTGTAGAATATTTCTGATAAGAGAGAAATAAAAGAAGAGGAGGAGGAGGAGGGAGACAGAAACTATATAAATGAGGAAGCAGACACAAAGAGAGAAGAGAAGGAAGGAAATCTTAAAAAGCTGGATACCGAAAATGACATTTGCATGGAGATAATTTTGTTTTGGTGCATATTATTACGGCTCAGAACTCAGAACACAAGTCAACACGTGGGGATTTTTGACAAGACAAAAAGTAGTTTTAATTTCCCCTCTGCATGCAGCATATATATATATATTTATGTATATGTATATGCCATCCATACTTCACTCCAGTCAACCTTATTTACATGCTTAAATTTTACTTCTTTATTTTCATTAATTCTTTAATTTAATCCAAATAACAAAATTACCCATACATTGAAGAATGAAGGGTACGTATATATTCGCAGACAAATATTAAGGGAGGTAAAATGATATGGAAAATTATTAATATTGGAATAATTGTGAGAGTGAGAGGTTTAATTAAGAATTATTATATCTTTGATTAATTAGTGGATTATTCTTGTCTGACATTGTGGACATTATGATGAGTCTGTTAAGATGTCAAATTACATTATTTTTTTAAGAATTCAAAAGAATATTCTGTATATTCAAGTAAATTAAACCAACTGTAACTAATAGTGATGTAACAAGACATCAAAGCATTTTGTGGGTAGAGAAAATGATGTATCATAAGGCGGGATTGGAGTGAAGACGCCATTAAAAATGGAATTCAATGGCTCAGTTTCCTGTCCTCCATAGCCCACACAATTCTGAACTGCAATAACTGTATGAATAGTGAATCCGCTATGCAACGTACAGTGTAGGGGGATCCACTGCTCTTGGAATAATTCAAGCCTTTCATCACCCACACAAATATAAACCAAACAAGACTTCATCGTCGAAAGAAAGTGGTGAAGACCGTTCTTTTACTACGTGGAATTCTAGAAATTATTGTACGGCTATATAAAAGCACTGGATTGGTCTCACCGCTTCACGGTATATACTTCTAAGATTTAATATTTTGTATTGTTTTATGGTTATATTTAATATGTAAATATATAGCATTTTTAAATGTGTTGATACCATTGTCAATTTAAAGATAAAGAGTTAAGATTGTTTTAAATGACGAATATTTAAATATTATGCATAACATGAGCGTGTTGAAGCAGAGTTAAAAAAGGCAACATTTGCATGCTGTGTCCCATATATAATCAACCAATTTTTCCCTTTTAAGCACCAAGAAAACAAAAAGGCATCTATCTCTAATTAACTGTGATTAAGCATACAACTGTCTAGATATATCATACTTCTTTGTATAATTAAAGTGGTATTTTTATCTAATATATATGCAGTGTTGGCTCAAGTCACATGCCACTAAAGTCTACGCCTAAGACTCCAAAAAAGAGGGCCCAAAATCACTTTTTCATGATAGTTTTTTTTTGTTTGAATTCATAATCTATTTATTTTGTTATTTCATTTAGACAAGAAGGCTCCCAACTCTCCAAATTCACGAATTATTTTTTAATATTAAACAATGAACAGTGAGGTGTCATCTAAGAGAAGTCTCCCAACTCCTTAAGTCCATAAATTATTTCCCAATATTAGATAATTAATAATAAGGTGTCATTTAGACACGGAGGCCCTCTAACTTTTCAAGTTTACGGACTATTATATAATATTAAGTAATAAATAGTGAGGTGTAAATCAGTAATGTAAGAGAAAAAAATGCAAGAAGTGATGTTATTTTAGGAGGATAAATTGATAAAATAGTTCTTTAAATAATGAAAATTTCATTTAGGGAATCAATATTGATTTAGGTATTAAAGAAAAAAAAATAAAAATAAATTGATGATTTTTTAATTTGTAGGACGTGCAAGTTGTGATTGCTCCACATTTTTTATTTATTCAATTCTTACATTTTCAAAAAAAAAATTATATTGCCAATTAAAAAAGATTTACTTTTTAAACTTGAATGTAAAAATTTAATTAATAATTTTACCTTTCAAAAAGTAAAGAAAGTAAATTTTAAATAATTTTTAATATATATTTATATTATTAAAGAGCCACCAAAATAACTTTCGCCTAAGATCACAAATATTCTTAAGGCAACCCGTATATACACATTATGATTGATTACTTTTATACTCCTTAATAAATGGATATTAATTAGAAAACAATATTATTTGTATATATGAATTTTCATCTAAAAAGTTCATCTGCATATGATTGTCTTGTCATTGCTTAATTTTTATAATTCAAGCATATATATATATATTGAATCCCCTTAATATACTCAAAATTGCTTATATATACTAAACCATTGATATAAATTTATAAAAGAAAAAACCGTTGATATGAAACTGAATCATCACAATATTAATAATATACAAATAAAGCTTAATTATGCATCTATAAAAAAATTTCTGTAGCAACAAAGTAGTCTTATTGAGATTTTATTATTTAAAATACATGAGTAATTAGTATACAATTTTAAGTAGATGATCACATAATTTATACCAAAATGAAAAATACAACAAACTTTGCCTATGGCGACAATACCTTCCTCCACCTGAACCCAAAAGGAGTAATCACCCTTTCACACATGTTAGAACCATGCCACACGCGTCGAGGCAAATACCGGCAAAAGTAAAAATATCGTGAGCTGAGATGGGATCCATCCTCCACCTGAACTTGAGCGAAACCTGGCCGCCAATCATCATCTCCGACAAGTTTCAAGTACAGGTAGCATAT
Organism: Diospyros lotus; assembly: GCF_014633365.1. NCBI lineage: Eukaryota > Viridiplantae > Streptophyta > Magnoliopsida > Ericales > Ebenaceae > Diospyros > Diospyros lotus. Next base: position 29,085,597 of record NC_068340.1, on the reverse strand, counting down.
GGGTGACTCCACACATTGGTCGATAACCTGGAACCGGTCCACCATGCAAGCCTGAAATGGCTTTCTTGGCACGTCGTCAAGAACGTCCGGCGCCAATGGGTCAACCCATCTAACGTGCTTTGAATTGAGGCGTTTCACTGTGATGTCATTTGACTTTGTGTCGCCAAATCTCAAGCTGATTCTGTTTGATGTCTCGGCGCCTTCGATGCATGTCGTCTCTATTGTTACCACATATGTGCAATTTTCCTACAATTAACGTCAATATATAGTCAAAGAACTATTTGGGAGACCTCAATTCCAAATGCTTAATTAGGGGAATGATTTTGACATTATTGAAAATTCATACAAAATAAGGTAATATTTTTGTAACTATACATGAGCTAATATTTTGACAAGTTTTTTTTTTTTCTTAATGTAAAGATATTTAATAAACCATATAATTAACGGATAAAATTGTACATAAAATATTCAGTTATAAATTACTATACAAATTATACATGTATATTTAAGGTACAGACTCGAGGGAGTAGTCGATCGGACGGAGATCTTTTAACAAAACAAAACAAAAACAAAAACAATTTTGCTTGAGTTGAGATAGAGGTAGCAATTCAATACCTTCTGTGTTGGCGGGAGAGCTTCACCTCCGGCAACAATGAAAGCAAAGACAAGTAATAGAACACGGAGTGAAGATGAACCTTTATACTCAGTCATCCTTGTTGATAGCAAAAGCTCAAACCAGCTTCATCTTAAAAGCACCAAACAACACACATATCCTTGCAATTTATAGTCCTTAATTTGTTGCAAAATTCGTTCCTTCACACCCTCAAAGAATATCAGATTCTCAAGCTTTTGGATCGGATCGATCGGCTGTGGTACTGGTGCAATACATCTACTTTTTTGTATTCTTTTGGTATGTTTGCTTAGGTTTTACTCATACCTTTAGCTTTCTGTGGATTAAAGGACTCTTAATCTTTTACTTCTGTAGTTATCTTAAGGAATGTAAAAAGACACCGCCGAGTGATGTAAACGGGTATGCAAGGTGGATTGCGTTAGTGCGACACACAAATAATTAATGGGGTAATACTAAAAGTTTTAAAATAAAAGAATTGAATCCGGTCTGGTTCTGCCCTTAATATTTTTGCATTAATTGCCATATATATAATAATATGGCCCTTTGCTTCTTCCGTTGGGTGAGACCCAAATTATAACATGTTAATTAGCTGAAAAGTTGGAAACAAAAGGAAGGAAGAAGAACAAACTAGTTAGGAGAAGCATGAAGAATAGAACTTTCTGCAAGAGATAAGCAAGCTCAAAAAAGGAAAAGAAAAGCCAGAAGATCTTAATTAAAGACAACAATCAATGATAAAAGCAACTTCAAAAGCATTTTCATATATATATTTATATATATGAAAGAATAGACTGGGTGTTCGGTCCATGACATTATATATGCACATAATATTAATAATATTTCATTTTCTTCAATTTTTTGCCTTTTACAAATTTAAATTTCAGACATAGTACTAAATATATCTTACCTAAAGAAAGAAAGAACCATGCATGAATGGGAAGACACCAAAATAAGATTGTTCGTTGTATTGTTTAGTTTATTAACAAAAATACCATTATAACATTATGGTATCTTTCTATATAAAGATACTGTAAAAATAGTACAACCTTCAAATTTAATTGGGTCCATGAAATTTTCATACAAAACTATATATATAAGTCGTCCTGATGTTTAAGTTTATGGGAAAATTTCCATTAGGCGATCGAGTATCGCAAGTGGGACTAAAATTGTTTATACATATAATTACAATTTCACCATGTGTTTATACAAATACTTAATTTTCTACTTTTTTTTTCCTTTACAAATTTAAATTTAAATATAAAAAAATAGTATTAATGTCTTATCCAATATTGACACGATGGTAGATAACTGTAATGGCCTATAATTAAAGGTCAGATCCTTTAAGGGGCAGGGGGACCACTGGCTCTCCAACCTTCCAAAATTTTTTCAATTCTAAAACATGGATTCTCATATGTTAGAGGTAGAATTTATTTATAGTTTTTGTAATAGTATTTTCTTTTAATATATTGACTCTTCGCCTTAATTTTGTCCTCGACAATAAATTTTACTTCCTATTTTTGATGATCTTTTCTATCATTTGAGTTTAAATATTTATGAAGATAAATTTAATATATATTTTTATGTACTTACTTGAGTAAACGCATCCAGTGAACTTAATTAACACCCAAAAATAGTCTTGCTTGCTGATGCATATATACCCTCATCATGGTAATATATATTTATAAAAAAACCACTATAGCAAAGACCTAAGAAGCATCTGGGTGCACATAAATTTTGTAGAAATAGTGTTCCTTTGATCAATAATGGAAGAATCTGTAACCTTGTTGCAGGCTCAAGACATTTTGTGGTTGAATTGTTTTCATACAATTATCAGTGAACGAAAGGCTAACTTGGAGGCCATCCAAGGACACTTTTGGAGGGTTGGGACAGAAACAGAACATGGCATGGCAGCAAGAAGTGACAATCACGAAAAGAAATGCCGTGGAAATATGTCAAGCATCATTTGACAGCATATTTTATTATTTGTTTCAATTTTCATGTTTTCTTTGGGGTTCAATTTTTGCTCTCAATTAAAAAAAATAAAAACTTGGCACAATATAACTTGATTTGCTATAAATTTTATGTTATATTTTTGAGTAATGTTACAAAGGGCATGACTGATGACAATTATCAGTATATATGACGTCAAACACTCTAACGTAATTGTCACATATACTGAATATTGCCATCAATCATGTCCTATAATATTACTTTATATTTTTTTACTCTTTCTCTCAACTTAAGTAGTCTTTTTTAAAAAAATAAAAAAAAAGATGGAGCCCTCGAAAGAAGAGCTGAGCGGGCAAGCAAGAAAAAATTGATTTAATTTGATAAAAATTATATCAAATAATTTATTTTTTACATCAATAAAAGCTAAATAAAAAATAATATAAAAATGAGAATGGATGATCATGATCATTGGTGGTGTGAATAATTTAAATTAATAAATAAATCTAGAGTTATAATTAGACAAACTACTATTATGTTATATTATAAATTAAATTTATTATAATTTATGTCCTCTCCCTGAAAACTAGATGAGATAAGATATTCAGTTTTTAACAAATTTTAATTTATATACTCCATCTATTAGATAACACAGATATAATTTGACTTTTAATGTAAATAAATTTATTCTATGCATAGACCTAAATCTACTATCCATGTAACATTCAATCTAGTTAAAGTGTTTTCATAATTTGAAGAAAAATTGTTTAAATCTTGAAAATTTTCTAAAATATGACAGGTTCTCTGATATTGATGATTTAGATTTATTTTTAAAATTAAAAATTTTAAAAAAATTATAACTATAGAAATAAAAACACCAGTTGAGATATTAAATTTTATAAAAAAAAAATGTAATTTTTTTTCCAAATACATGGATATGTTATAGAATACTATTAATCATTATCGTTATTGTAGTTTTAATAAAAAAAATTTAAATCAAAATTAATAAAATCTTATTTCATCTATGTAGAAATGGCAAACGGGCCGGGCCGGGCCGGCCCGCCACCAAGTGGCCCGCGGGCCGGGCCAAATCGGCCCGCTTAAAAACGGGCCAGCAGATTGCTGGCCCTAGCCCGGCCCGCCACGGGCCCGCGGGCCAAACGGGCCCGCCAATTTTTTTTTTTTTTTTTTATATCATATTTGGCCATTTAGTCCACTTTGAAGAAAAACAACTTGCTTAAAAAGTCATTTCTGGAGGCCAAATTACAAATAAGAAAAAAAAAATAATTAAAAATTATACCTCTAATCTTCATCCTCTTCATCAACAACAACATTTGAGTCTTGTTTAGAAAGTCTTATATCATCAATGCTTGACTCCTCCTCCTCCTCATCATCTATAATAAAAAATTACATATGTTAATTATTTATCATATAAGAGAAATGTTTAATATTATGTTAAATCCTAGATATTAGAAAGTTTAAAAAAAATTACCTCCAAAACCATGTAACCAACTCCGTGTGCACAAGAGAGCTTGAACTGTTTCATCATGCAAACGACTTCTATACTTGTTCAAAATACGAGATCCAATGCTAAAAGCGGACTCCGATGCTACGGTTGTTATCGGAATACTCAATATATCACAAGCCATCTTTGCAATAATTTTCCCTCTATTAGCTCGCTCTCTCCAATATGCCAAGACATCAAATGCTCCCGATATTGGAATCCTTGGCTCTTCCAAATAAAGATCAAGTTGAGATTTTCCGGCATCGTTAGAAACTTGGCAATCAAATGCTTCAAAATCCTATCAAATAATCAAAAAAATAGTCAACCAAATATTTATATCAATTATATATGAACAAGTGTTTTAAAAAAATATAGACTTACATCATATATATTTTTTGACTTCTTTGCTTGTTCACCTCCAATGGAAATTTGTGATCCACTAACATTTGAGGAAGGCATTGAACTTGAACTTGATAAACCATTATTAACATATTCAGCATAAAGCCTATACAAAGCCGTCTTCACCCTTTCCAACTTCTCTTCATAGTTATAAGGATTGAGCTTTGAATAAGTGTACCTCAAAAAGTTAAACTTCTTGGTTGGATCAAGAATTGCCCCAAATGCAAGAACCACTTTATAATCACTCCAATACTTATCAAATTTTTCTTTCATCCTTGCACTCATACTTGTAATCAACTCATCATCATTTTCCAAGTTGGATGTCAAGAGACACTATATCCTCCAAATTTCCCCAAAATACAAATTAGATGTAGGGTAAGAGGATCCAGAAATCAAATTAGTGATAGTATAAAATGGCTTCAAGAATTCACAAATTATCTCCCCTCTTGTCCACTCATCACTTGATGGACACCACCTATAATTTTTATCACATAAGCTTAAACTATGAAATGCACGACGATACTTGAGTGCACTCTCAAGCATTATGTAGGTGGAGTTCCATCTAATGACAACATCCGGTCTCAACCCAATTCCTGTATCAATTCCACCAACTTGCTCAATACATTGATAAAATTGTCTCATCCTAGCTTCTGAACCCCTCACATAATGAACACTTTGTCTTATTTTATGCAATGTCTCACTAGCTACCTTCAAACCATCTTGAACAATAAGGTTCAGTATATGAGCACAACATCTAATGTGAAAGAACTCTCCATTAAGCAACAAAGTATTCGACAAATTTAAATGTTCTTTCAATATATTTTGCATGTTGTCATTTGAAGTGGCATTGTCCAAAGTGAGGGAAAAAAATTTTTTCTCCAATCCCCAATCCTTTAAAAATTCCAACACCTTCAATGATAATTCATGTCCACTATGTGGTGGCTTCATATGAGCAAATAACAATATCTTACTATTTAACTTCCAATTGCCATCAACATAATGAACAGTAAGAGAAATAAATCCATGATTAGTGCATGCAGTCCAAACATCAAAAGTCAAACAAACTCTACCAGGAATTTGGGCCAATTGTTGTTTTAACTTCTCTTTCTCTATTTCATATGTTCTCAAGACATCCGCTTTAGCAGTATTTCTACAAATGAACTTACAATGTTCATTCAGAAACTTTTGATAATTTCTAAACCCCTTCCACTCAACCATATTAAAGGGAGCACCATGTGAAATAATCATCTGAGTAATAAGTTCACGATTTACTTTAGGGTCAAATTTTTTTCTCTTCAACTTTCCTTCATAATCAATAAGCATATCTCCCGCATCATTATACTTAGAAATCATCATACATTTAGGAATATGACGACTTAAATGAGAGGTTCCTGATTTAGATGGACATGAATATTCCTTACCACACCCCTTACATTTACACCTTGGTTTGCCATCACTACCAACACCAATTTTCACAAAATGGTTCCACACATCAGAGGTTAAAATCTTAGGCTTTTTTGATTGTGATTGTGAGATGAATTCCTCATTAACATTACAAGGGATTTCTCTTGAAATTTGATCATCACCATCCATTCTAAATTTCTAACAGAAGAATCCTCACTGTAAATAATTAAAATAATTTATTTTAAATAATTAACACAAAACTTTAGGTAGGCAAATAATTAACAAAAAAACACTTAACTTACCTAGCTAAAGCAAGGCAATAGAGAGTCAGAGACAGGCAGCGTGAGCGAGGCAGTGAGCGAGAGATGGCGAGGGCCGCGGGCGACTGAGGAGCGAGGGCGAGAGCAAGAGGCGCGGGCCAGGGGCGCGGGCGAGGGCGAGACAGAGGGCGAGCGCGAGCGAGGGCAAGGGCGAGGGCGAGATAGAGGGCGAGAGCAAGAGGCGCGGGCAAAGGGCGAGCGCGGGCGAGGGCGAGCGCGGGCGAGGGCGAGCGCGGGCGAGGGCGAGGGTGCGGGCGCGGGCGAGAGCGAGAGCGAGGGCTAGGGCGAGGGCGAGGGCGAGAGCGAGACAGAGGGCGGGTGAGGGCGAGGGCGAGGGCGAGGGCGAGAGCGAGGGGCGAGGGCGAGAGCGAGGGCGAGGGCTAGGGCGAGGGCGAGGGCTAGGGCGAGAGCGAGGGCGAGGGCTAGGGCGAGAGCGAGGGCGAGGGCTAGGGCGAGGGCGACAGCCAGGGGCGAGGGCGAGAATGACAGAGGGCGAGACGAGGGTGAAGGCGAGGGCGAGGGCGAGGGTTAGGGTTAGGGTTAGGGCGAGGGCGAGAGAGAGGCGAGGCTGAGGGTGGGGGGGGGGTTTTGTGGGACGCGGCGATTAACGGGCCGGCGGGCCAAGCGGGCCAGCCCGGCTCGCCACCATTTGGCCCGCCGGGCCAAGCGGGCCGGGCCAAATCGGCCCGGCCTTAAATGGGCCAGCAAACTGCTGGCCCTAGCCCGGTCCCGGGCCGGGCCCCAACGGGCCAGCCCGTCGGGCCGGGCCCATTTTGCCATCTCTACATCTATGTCACCAAAAAAAATTAAGTAATTTGACTATATTGTCAAGTAAAAAAGATTTATTTTTTAAATTTGAATATAAAAATTTAATTAATGAATTTATATCTCAAAAAATAAAAAAATTAATAATTTTTATTATTTATTTATATTAATAAAAGACCACTTAAATAATTGTGCCTAGAGTTACAACTAGTGGTAAGCCGGCCCTACTCTCTCTCTCTCTCTCTCTCTAGTTTCTATTTTTATTTTGGCATTTAATATTCCTTGCAAGATTCAAGAACCCATAGAAAAGCATAAACAAAGGGAAAAGCATGTTAGCTCCTTCGACAGTAGGATACTTCCGATGGGCTTGCCTTGTAATTAATGATCCCAGTTTAATATTTCTACAAATGGCGGCTATTCGGCATCTAATGTGTCACGAAGAATCCTAATTGATTAGGTACCAATGTGGAGGATACGATACAGAGACAGGGCAGAAACAATGAGACGGCATAGAATGGTAACCAAGTTATTAGCAATAGAACATGAAGACCATCATCATCAACTAAACAACATGTCCGCCTGCATTAAAGCAACAGTAATCAAGCTTTGGTTTGCCCAGCACAGCTTAGAATTGCAATTTGCAAAGAGAGACTCCAAATCATATCTCATGGCACCGGCAGAACGGGCCAAAATATCAGCAGCCAAGCTATGTCCCGACACAGAGTCTCTGAAGTCAAGAGGGCTAAAAAGAGTCACTCATCATTGCCAAAACTTTATCAGCAGGTTGTCCTTAGACAGATGCTAACTCAACCGGCAAGTCTTGGAATTGTAGTAGATTGATCAGAAAGGGAAATATAGCATTTACACAACAAACAATTCCCCGGTGAGCAGAAAACGGCTGAAAACAATATCAAATGTGTGGTAACGTGCACCCTATATACAGAAATAGAATTCAAGACTAGGCTTGCATATAATAAGCTCTCCCAAGGAAGCATATGGCTTTGTTAAATCTCATTGTCCTCCTGTTCCTTCTTCAAGTGCTTTTCAACACTTAATTCACCAATCCAGGCAGCCCCATCTAACTCCACGCTCTTCAGAGAATATATAGGAGCTGAGCGCAAGAATGTTAGGTTTTCAGATTTACCTATCAATTCCAACGTGGATTTCCACTTCATCCTTTCATTTGCCATTGACTACACAAATTCATCCCATCCTTCCCCCACTAATGGTAACTTCAGTGCATACTGGGACACAGAACCTCAGCCCTTCTCAAATTTCTTCCACCAAGGCCCGCCATCCAAATGTCAAGGTCACTATGAGTCTTGCAGGTGATACTATTAACGATCAATATGTCTACTTCCAACCTGCATCAGTAAGTTCTTGGGTTAAAAATGCTATTAATTCAATCATTCAGATAGTCAGAGAATACAATTTAGATGGAATTGACATCGATTATGAACACTTCAAAGCTGATCCTGATACATTTGCGGAGTGCATCGGACAGTTGCTGATCTACCTCAAAAAACATAATATTGTGTCATTTACATCAATAGCCCCATATGAGGATGACGATGTCCAGACACGTTACTTGGCTTTATGGAGGAAGTATGCACATCTGATAGACTACGTGAACTTCCAGTCTATGCATATGATAAGGGGACAACTGTTTCCCAGTTTCTGAAATATTTTAAGACTCAAAGCCGTGACTACGGAGGAGGTAAAATATTGGCAAGCTTTAGCACTGATGGAAGTGGTGGCTTGAAGCCCGAAAATGGGTTCTTCAAAGCCTGCAGCACGCTTAAAAGTCAGGTAAACTTCACGGTATATTCATTTGGTCAGCAGACGACTCCAAGAAGACTAATTTTAGTTACGAGAAGCAATCACAAGACTTTTTGGCCAGTGCAAAATGATCACATGTATATTATGTCGTAGAGGTATCAGTATCAGGGGTGAACTTTTTATCATTAAAAAAGAAATTAAAGGCTTCACTTTCTGCAAATTTTAATGTGTCTTTAAGAGAGTGCAATATATAAATTGTTGTCTGGGACCAAGAACATTAATGTTGATACAAATTTCTTAATCAAAGAGTGTGAAAAGAAAACAAATAGAAGCACCAGTAACATGAGTAGATGAAATGCAAGAAGGGTGTAGCAAGAAAAGTGGAGGATGACCAATAAAAACTAGGTAGAAAACCCTTAAACATGACATGAATATAACAGTAGTCTACAGAAGATATAGCTATGGATATGAATAGAGATGACTAAAAAGCTGAAATTCATGAAAATGATCCCACTTTTTTGGGGTTCAAGGTTTATGATGAAGATGAAAGAGCGTATCCACTACATTGATCAGGGTGCACACATCAGGTTGTCACTTCACCAACATTTAGACAAAATCTTTCAAAATCCCTTCTTAGCAGATGCTGGAGAACAAGGACGTGTACTGTGCCTAATGATTATATGGCAAGAACACGAGGATCATAAGCCCAAAATGAGCTAGACTGGAAAAATTATTCTAATGTCCAAACCATACCCAGTCCTGCACTTTCAGGTAATGCATATGTGTATTTTATTTATTTATTTATTTATTTTTTTTTTTTGGGGGGGGGGGGGGGGTGTTGACTAACAATTGCAAGCGGTTTATTTATAATCCAATGGCCTAAAGAATTGAGGCCAAACCCTCCCAATGGGTCAGCTTGCAGCCTTCAATATTAAGAAGCCCAATCCATTAAATGCATTCATTTAGATAAAAACCCCATTATCTCCGAGCCCTAATCTCACTGGTTGGGCTATATAGATTCTAACTCCAAACATCTCTATTCATGACCATACTTCTTGTAAGTTTGTTACATCCCATATTAAGAGCTATTTAACAATTTTTTTTAGTATTCTACCTCTTTTTTAGCAAATTTTTTCCATTCCATTTGCTCTCCTCACAAGGGCATCAATTAACTGCCTTTTCATGCATATGAACCATCTTATTCATATTCTATATATCTTTTTTTCAATAGGTAATACTCTTAATTTTATTATGGATAAACTCATTTCTAATTTTTTTTTCTGATATGATTGCACATCCACCAAAATATTCATATTAGGCTCATTTTTTACATAAATTTGTATTTTTCCACCCAACATTTCATGAATTTGATCTTGTCTCATAAAATTTTCTTCAAACTTTAAAAGAGTTTGCAATTGCATAAAATTTTGAAAGCACTTCTCACTTTAACTAATGTTATCTTGCTTCTGTGAGTAATATCCTCAATTAGTTCTTTTTTTTAATAATTGATCTAAAATATTTAAATTAATTTTTTCTTGAAATACTCTCAGCTTCAAGTCTTACCACAATATCACTCCCACTTCTGTTTTTATTAACACTTATACGGTAAATTGACCCACCCTTTGTGGTTTTGGGATTTTGTTCGGACATCCTCTCTGGTTTATTTTTAGCTAAATTAGTTCATGTACTTTAATCAAATTACCAAAATGTCCCCTTGGTTATTAACAATGTCAATTAAATACAATCAATATAAAATTAAACTTAATCTCCATAGTTGAAAATAGAAAAAATAAAAAATAATAAAAATAAAAATAAAATGCCATAACAGCAGAACTCAAAAGGAGTTCCACTCATCGTTGATGATGATGCACTAGCGATGGCCAGAACCTACCAGATGGGTTCTACGGCTGAATGTATTGCTAGGTTCCCCAGAGAGAGAGAGAGAGAGAGAGCGAGCGAGCGAGCGAGCGTCGTTGGGTTCTTCAAAAGTAGAACTAATGGTCACAACAACGTGGGGAGAGGTTCTTGTTTGGCGACATCACTGTTGCTAGGTTCTTCTAGAGGCCGAAAGCGACAACGAGGCTTGATCTCCTGTTCGCGTTGGGCAATTCTTATTTTGCCCGGCGTGAACGTGGCATTGCCCCCACATACATACATAAGATAATTATCCCTACATAATAATTTTATAATTTTTTTTAAATATTACTATAATATCTTTTAATGTCATATTTTTATTTATTGAACAATATTGTAAATAAATTACAACTTAAGAATATTTTATAAAGGACGGATTTAATTTGTTGCCCGTATCGAACATTGTTTATGTTGCTCAACATAGACGTGAACATAGACTTAAAACAAACAAATCATTATGGGAAGTAATTGTTGAAATTCACATGAAAAATATCATAATTGCTACATGCAATACTCGTGAACCCATCATTCTGCGTTCCATCAAAAGAATACTGGCGATGATATGGGTCATCCAACCCATCTGACTTAAAAAGATTGGGAAAAATAGTAATATGAGATGCGCAATACAACTTGTAAAATGAAATAAATTAGTCCGAAGAAATAATTTAAAAAATACACTACCTATCATGCAACATCGGGCAAGTCATCTTATTGTAGCCACTAACATTACAAATGTAACATGTTCTGCTAGATTGGGATGACATTGTCTTTTCTTTTGATGACTTTAATCACTTCCCACACCTTTTCATTCTAATGACATTTGGATCACATATTACTTAGGTTTCCTAGCGACTTTTGCTCTTATTCCTGCTCATTCCGATATTTTCACCATTGTTAATATCTTTAAACCTAATGTGCAAACGTTCGAATTCATCCAATAGAAAGGTGTTGTGAGCACCTATTAAAGGCACGCCATCGATCAACAACGAAGCCTTATGTGATAGTAACTCATGCCTAGCCATTAATGACTGACTAGAACCCTCACCGACTAATAAACTAGCCAAAGGTTCGTGTATATGTCCAACCTTTGCATTCTTTGTCCACCTTCTTAAAATATATTTATTTAATAACAACATTTATTTTTTCTTCAAATAACATAGCATGTGTCAGCATGGATAACCGTCAAATTGAAACATTTGACAACTACATGATACGAAATCATACTTTGGATAATAAGTCAACTCTTGGTACCTATCAAAATTTTTTCCTTGCTCAAATCACTCCACACCATACATCTTAGTATTTACGAAGTTTGATCTCTTTGAACAAATGTAAAAGTTGTTTTGCTCAACTTCTTTCTGAAACAACACAAATATATACTCTATGTATATTTGTACCATTTATTGCTCCATCATAACAATTGATGTCAGCCTTTATTGTTCACTAAGATCAATATGGTTGGCAACTAATTCCTCATGGCATTAATGAGCTAACACCCTATTGAAACGTGTAAGAAAGTCCATCAATGAGTTATTTATGTTGACATATCTATTAAAAAATGAGTGACTGCTCTCAATGCTTTAACTACTAAACATTCCTACACTTAATACATGTTTGACATATGTTGGCACCATCAATTGCATATTTTGTACATGTTGATCAACCATTCATTACTGCCCAAATTAGTGGTCTCCATATACTCAGTCTATCACTATTCAAACACTTTGGGCAATTCAGATTATTTAATGATATTCACCAGCTTGTGATATTGCTCCTTATACAACATGACGTTAATTTTTTCAGGAAACTTGTTCAAAATATGCCACAGGCAAAACCGATGCAAAGTGAATGGCAACACCATTGAGATAACCTTTGGAATTGCAACATCTTGATCAGTGATTATAATAGCATGGGCTATTTAGTTTGGCATGGCTTCTAGGAACTTCGAGAGCAACCAAACAAATGATTTAGTTGTCTTATCACTCAATAACCTGTAGCCAAAGATAATGACCTGGCCATGGTGGTTTACACCAACAAATGGGGTAAAAATCATCAAGTACCACTACAAGAGGTTTGATCTTTTTCGGCGGTTAAAAAACTGCCGAAAAAAGTAAAAAAATCGTCGGTAAAATTTTTACCGGCGGTAATTTTTTCTGCCGAAAATACGTCCGTCGGAAAATATTGCCGGCGGTTTTTAACCGCCGGGAAAAAAAATTTACCAACGGTTTTGTTGAACCGCCGGTAAAAATAAGAATTTTCGACGGTTACTGGAATCTGTCGGCAAAGTCAAAGCTTTGCTGGCGGTTTAAAAACCGCCGGTAATGATATTATTACCGACGGTTAAAAACCGCCGGCGAAGGAAAATTGACTTTGCCGGCAGTTTAAAACCGCCGGCAAAGTTTTTCCTTTGCCGGCGGTTTAAAAACCGCCAGCAAAAGTGCATATTGACAATTTTACCGACGATTTTTAAACCGCCGGCAAAGGTGAACCGCCGCAAAAAACTAAAATGCAGAAAACTAAAAGTGTGTTCAAACATAATGAAGCGGCATAATTCAAAGAATTGTCTAAATCGGACAGGTTCAGGTCCATGTCTGCTTAAAATAATTTGTCCAACATATGCTTTCATCCAAATTAAACAAAAGCTAGCTATTCAACATCATGGACCGGTTATCTTGGCATTTATACCAGTTATACAAATTTTATGCAGTAAAATTCATTTAATAATGGACTAGTAAATAGATAGAAATAAAAAAACAAAAGACTGTCCAAGACTAGTAAATAGATAGAAATAATAAAAAAAGACTGCCCAAGGAATACATACCATCTCGTTTAAGAAGATCACCACCCTGCAGCATAAGTAAGAAAAATTAGAGAAATGATAATTAAGAGGCGTCCTTTATATAAAATATGGTTAGGTACTGCAAACTTTAGCATTTTTAAGTAGACAACTCAGTAAGTACAACCTTAAAACTACATCACAAGAAAAGCAATCGTGACCGTCAGCCCTGTGTCCTACAGCATAAACAAGGATAGCTGACTAAAAAGACAAAGACCACTCTAAGTCATGCTTAAACAGAAAGCTAAGCACACGTAATTAATCGCAATCCTAAGAATAATTCCCAAGCACAATAAGGACTAGGGACATACCTGAGCCACCGATCCTTTGACAACGCGATGGAAAAAGGATCCTTTGTAGTGTAGAGCTTTTCCAGCTCTAGGACTGATTCCCTTCTCCCCTGAAAAATAAGAAATCTTAGTATCAGATAGGCACAGATAATCCAGAATCAGCAACAAAATGTTTTTTCTTTTTAAAAGATAGTAGTAGGAGATGAGGAAAAATCAAATTTTGCATAAGTCCTACTCCAGAAAGCATCACAAAACAACACCAGCAAATTTCAATCTTCATCAACTTTATTCTGACCTGCAACTATGTTGCAAATCATGACCATAATGCAACCACAACTAGCTTCATTGAAATGATGGGTAACATCAGCCCCAAAAATGATGGTACATCACTAACTAGAGGTATGCGCCTTGAGAGTGCATCAACAAGTACTGTATTCCTTCCCCCAACTTTCACGTTAATCTTCAAGGCCACATTTGCAAGATATTGTTTATTCATCCTAAATACATGCTTTGTTAAACAGCACTGGGAAACAATGCCAAGATCTGTCTCACAAATCCGCTTCACATCACCTGAAGACATAATATAGTTCAACAGAAGAAATGCAACATGTTGAACCCAAAATAGAAATGAATATGAAGCATTCTTTGAACCAATGTGAATTCCATACCATATAGAGTACCATTATTATCAGGCAAAATGACAATAAGCAGGTCCAGCTCCTTGCCCTGAGGATGCAGTTTGGTCATAGCATCATGGAACCGAGCTTTCAAGACCCTTTCTACCTGATCAGGGCGGGCACTGATTGGTGGAAGCACAGGTTCGCGATGAAATACCTATTCAGACCACCCCAAGGCTCAGATGAAACAACTCAATGTCATCACAATGATAAAAAAAAAGAGTTGCTTCACCTTGTCAAATTTTGAATTTGTTCTCCAAAAAACGGAACAGTTACAAGAAATGATTTAAGTAAATTAAGATACATGAAAAGGCCCATACCATTCCTGAAATTACACACATTTGTGCAAGCTCAGAACAAAAACTACAAGCCACACTGTCTTGCACATTCCTTGAAAAGTTTATGCAAATCCAACTGTTCACTGTTCCACCATTACCATAACTCTCTTTCTTTTTCTTTTTTCAAATAAAAAATGAACTGCCACCCTTGTTAAAAGAAATAAGATAAATTATGCATGCATAGTGTCTTCGCTAGCACTGGTAATCAATCAAATATCCAACATATTTACTTACAGCAACATTGCGCATTATGATAAAAAATGAATGACAAACATGACAATTTTCTCCTTAACATATTACATCACTAATGTGGGAAGAAATAAAACTTGTCGCACAATCAAGACAATTAAGAAATCCCTACACATTAAATTTCCAGAAAATAAATGCAAGGTTATCCAATCAAATTTTAAGAATGTTAACCTTATTCATCATGTTCCATTGACCAACTTGAGGCAAACAATTCTTTTCTCTACCGTGTCATGGTAGAGAAAAAAAGTTGATAAGAAAACAACCTGAAGAATGTCGTACTCACCTTCACACGATCAGCATCAGACAATGGTCTAAGAGAAACTTCCCTATTCAGAAGCTGAGCCACAAAATCGATGACAGGCAGTGGCTCAATAAAAGCAGTAGAGGACATATCTGCACAGGAAATTTACATTGGAATGAGAAAACCACTTAGCTTAAAGGAGACAACTCACATTAAGAAATTCAAAAGCAATGCAGAGTAACATTATTTGAGCATCATCTGTAGATGGTCAGCAGTATAGATAAACTCTGGAATCTTGACAAGGGAACCATAATCACATAAATAATCAACAAATTATTTACCTATATTCAGAGACAGCCCCATCTGAGTAGGGCGAATACTCTGATAAAAACCACGCCAACTTTCGAGTCCTTCACCCAATGGCTGCCTTCTTCCCAGATCAGGAGAATAAAATGAGCGCCCCACAGGACAGTATCTGCAACCAATTCCATTCCTCTAAAAAGTCAAATCCACATTAGAATAGTTGAGATATAACAGTGGAGGAAGAATACTACTCTAGCAGTATCTTTTTTGAGACCCAACAAAACTAGAAAACAAGAACTGCAAAAATTAGTACCACTGCAATGTTACTAATAAAGCCAAATGCCATGAAAACCCATAATTCTCACTGCATTGTAGGCAATTCACGCAAAACAATGTCCAAAACGCGTAGCTCCCTTGAAGTTTTTCTGACGTTTCACAATTAGACTTTGACTTATCTGTGTTGACCTCTTTTCCAATATTGCTCGAGGACACTCGGACTATGTTATAAACATATGACCACAGAAAAATGGCTCCTATCTGAAGCATCATCAAAGCAGGAAAATAGTTAGACTTTATACTCCAAATTCCATGATGTGCTCAATTTGTGCATGTGAAACGTGCTTCTGTAATCTGATAAAGAGAAATATCACTCATGGAATTAAGAACAGGATCTTCTACTGGCATGGTATAACACTAACAGCTAACAGCTTACAAGAAAGCAGCTGATAGATTGAATCATAAAATCAATTAACAAATGTGGAAAGTAAGCTTGGAGTTTTGCATCAGTAACCAATTCAATTATATTTTCTCATTCTGTATCAGTTTAATCTTATCGACACATATTCCATTTAAGGTAATTAAATACATACCGCCATGGAAAGTGAAGCATAAGCCATTGCATATGTGTGGCAGATATCAGGAATAAGGGGGCAATCAATGAGAGATGAAAGGAGTATTTCTACAAGCTATTCAATAAACATGATGAAACAAATATTATGTTGGGCATTTTGATAATTCCAAAGAAGATAGAAACTATATATCTTATAAATGTACTTGTCTGAAAGATGTTTAGCAAGGAATGCAACAAATAAAAGAGAATAAATAAAAATAATGGATAATATTTCAATAGAAACAGGAAATGTATGGTAGAAAAAGGCATTTTAAGGTTAATGAAATTATTCAAGTGATGCTTACATCAAAAAGGAACTAATGGCTACAAAATGAGCACTTCATTTTGCAGGAATGAAAAAGATGTTCAAATTTGTGAACTTACGAATGAATGAAGCCACTGATCCATACTATAGAACCTAAGGTTAAGATCATGTAGCTAATTATTTTACTTTATTAATTATGGTGTAATTTATTTCTTATTCATTGTATTGTTAAATTTAAAATGTTAAGACTATAAAAGTCAATAAATGTTTATAATTAGAAAATAATACTTTATTGTTAAAATTAAAAATCATTGAAACGATCAAATCAATTTTACTCCAATCAACACTAACTCTAAAAACAACAATGTTGATCAATAATTATGATCTAATAGAATGAATTATTATCTAAATCTCAACCGATAAATAGAGGATCTGGGATAACACGCAAGATTCATACGTATAGACAGATAAATAAACGATAGAGATACATTATATACAAACTGGAGACAAACCTGATCAAGGAAGAACAACTATCGCGGAGCAATCGAACTGTAATTTACCCCAATTCCAATCAACACTTCTCTGGTTGCATGTGCGACTGATCAGTGAGCGAGGGAGGGTGAGGCCGATGGCGAGAGCGACTGAGAGTGAGCGAGGGAGGGCGAGGCCGATGGCGAGAGTTATTGAGAGTGAGCGAGGGAGGGCGAGGTCGAGGGCGAGAGCGACTGAGAGTGAGCGAGGGAGGGCGAGGCGAGGTGAGGCGAGCTAGCGAGCGTGATCGAGGGAGGCAGCGAGGGCTATCGAGGGAGGCAGCGAGGCGCGAGCTAGATAATTTTAGGGTTTGCAGGGCGAGATTTTGGAAGAGATCGAAGAGGGTGAGGGGAAGATCAATGCGGCCAGGTGCGCGCGGGAGAGAATTGGGCTGGGTCTTATATAGTCTTATCCCCGGCGGTTTTAAAACCGCCGAGGATGGTTAAACACAACCGGCGGTTTTTTTAAACCGCTGGTTATGCTTCAAAAATCACCGGCGATTTTTAAAAATCGCCGGAGATGTGTAACCCATTACCGGCGGTTTTGAAACCGCCGGTCATTTTGACCCATCACCGGCGGTTTTAAAAACCGCCGGTAATTGTGATGTTTTCCCGATGCTTATTAAAACCGCCGGAAAAACTTCGCCGCCAATACCCCTTTTTCCTGTAGTGTACTTGTTGGTGTTGTAGGTTGTATCGAACACCATGGCATCACTAAAAAAAACATATGATCTTGACTCAAAATCAACCCAAAAAAAAATGAAGCATCCTATTGTCTGAATTTGTATCGTAATTAAAGAAAAAGTTTGAATTTTTCTCTCTCAAATGTGAAATGCTCGATTAGTATTTTAGCATCATAACCTATTTGTTGATGATGTAAATCCTTTTCATGGTTCCTGATATCTCTCTTAGTACAATCCATTGATGATGGATCGCCCGACTCTATCTCCATGAATCGTAATTGTTAACATATTGGTATATTAGCTTCCGAAAATTGTTGGGCAAGTACCTTCTTTCTGACTGAGACATTTCAGTGTGATCTTAACAAATGTACTCTACTAGGAGTAATTAGACCATAGTTATGTTCCTTCACAAATTGTCTAACCACCCAACTATTGCTAGTCTGTTGCTTCACCACCAACAATCTAGCATTGCACCCAACTCCTGTATGTCTATGGTTTCTTTCGGTAACCCATGGCATAGCATTTTTACGACCCATCTAATAAGTCTCGTTTATTTTTCTCTTATTAGAGCAAACAAATAGCTTTCATATGGTTTCACTCATTTCCTTATTCTTTTTGTTATTCGTGATTCGAATGCTAAAACCCACTTCTCATGCATATACATTATAAAAAGTGTACGCCTCCTTATGTGATTCAAATTGTTACGGGCATTTCCTGAACCGCATTAGGCTATTGACAAGACTGCTCTTGGCTGGGAGTGATCCAATGATAAAGCCCAACCTCTCAAAGTATAACGGGCCCAAGAATGAAGATGATTCTGCTAGGTCGCATAATTGCTAAAGCGCGAGCTCCGATTACGATAGCAAGCGAGCTCTCTGCAATGGCTCTAACTCGCTGGTCAACCTGATTAGCTCGCAAAGAAGACCACGAAGCAGAATAATCGGATTTGATGTCTATCCTTATCCGTGGAAAGCCAAACCCCATATGGTGCGAAACTTTTACTCCCTGTTTTAAGGAGATAAGAAAGGCACTTTGTCCCTCACAAGGTGGCCCCATCACATTTAACTTTGTGTAAATTGTTAATATCCCACACTATAAATACGGGATCAAAAGCTATTGTATGGGGATGATAAAAAATACACACTGTGACTCTACTAAAATGGTCAGAGAACAGTCGTGGACTTGGCATCATTCTAACTGAACCACGTAAAAAACTCTTGAGTTTTGTTAGTTGATGGAGTAATTGTTCTCTTCCCATCATATTTGTGATTACTGGATTAATACGGGCCCACGAATCTCGATCGACCATTTCTACACGTTGACACAAATATTTGGTTAATTTTTGGAATTCAACCAATGAAAACTTGATAAACATACATATTATCAGAACGTTGCGATTCCATCCCTACAAAAAAAGTTATGCTCCAATTAGAAATAACATATTAGTGCAATTAAGACATATCAATAAATTAACCACAAAGTAGGACTTCAATACTACCAGTAAATAACAATACTCATTAGGTAAAATGAGGGAGGTAAAATTTATAAAATCTTTTATTATGTGATAATTAATTAATGGTTGTCTAAGATGGTGAAAATAAATACTCCAAAACTAATAAAAATTAAATGTAAACATGTATCATTTAAGAAAAAAGAGGAACAAAAATAAAATAAAAAAATATGGACAATATATCGAAAGTGGTGGCAGAGTGAAATATATTAGGGCAGAAAGAGATGAAAAATAAACCACCAAAATCAGTAGAAATAATAAAGTGAGAAATCTTGAGGGGTGGTGGAGTTTAAATGGAGGAAAGTTCCATGATTTAACTGAGAATTGAGAAAGCTGGGGTTTAAATGCAAGGAAGGCCAAAATAAGGGTTTTAATTTAGGGAAAGGTGTTGACGGGATTTAATTGGAGGAAGGGCATGACGTGAATTAATTAGGGGGGTCGCTAACGTGATTTAATATGAGAGGGGCCTGACATGAATTAATTGGGGGAGGGGGCGAAGTGGTGGGGGGGGGGGAGGGAGGGAGGGCCTGTACATGATTTACTTAGGAGAATAACATGATTTATTAGGGGGGTTGTATTGGGGATGGGTGAAACGTGACAATACCACATTTGCGTCAAGCAAAATAAGAAATGTCCGATGAGGGCAAGAGATCAAGCCTTTGTCGACAACACCGTCAATAGAGGCCCCTCTATCCCCTTCTATATCGTTGGAATCTAATAGGTTTTCTATTTTTTTTATTTTTTCACTATTAATTAGAGAAAAATTAAGTTAAATTTATATTAATTACATCTAACTAAAGTGGTTAGAAACATAAGGGGTATTTTGATAAATATCAAAGTATAGAAACTAATTTAGCTAAAAATAAATAATAGAAAATATCTGGACAACAGCCCCAAACCACAAGGGGTGTATGGCCAATTTGTCCAAACTTATATTCCACAACAACAATAACAAGAAGCCTCAACCCCACTAGGTGAGGTCAACCAAACTTACATTTCTCGTATTTAATTTTCTACCTACTCAATTTGAAGCCGTTGAATTCTAGGATGAAATGCATTCATTTTACAGTTAAAGAAAAATACACTAAATATTGACACATTCTTTGAATAGTTAATATGTTTCCTAATAAATTACCTAACACACATCTAAGCTCACCCATCATATTTGAACTCTTCAAATTAGAAACAATTAGGCTATTTAAATATAATAGATATACACTCATACCCTTCCTTTTGTCTCATTCATTCTCTTTCATAAGAGGTCTCTTTTCTTATTC
Source organism: Diospyros lotus (assembly GCF_014633365.1). Classification (NCBI taxonomy): domain Eukaryota; kingdom Viridiplantae; phylum Streptophyta; class Magnoliopsida; order Ericales; family Ebenaceae; genus Diospyros; species Diospyros lotus. The sequence continues at coordinate 29,064,849 of NC_068340.1, read as the reverse complement.
TAAATCTAAATAAATATCATATGCAAATTGCAATTCAAAGGAAAATGAAGGACATTCCAACAAGGTTTACACTTTACATACCATCACATACCATTAGAAAGAAAAAATCTTAACGAGCTTATGATGGACAAAAGTACTTCACATGTAACATCTCTTACATGTAAAAGAGACCTCGGTGATTTGTTCTCATTGCCATCAAATTCCTACCACAAGTTGTGAGATTCAAATACAATACCATAGATTCAAACAAAATACACGATTACCTTATATTTATGTTGTGTGAGCTTATTTGGGTCTATATAATTTGAATTGCTAATGTACAAAGCAATTATCAGAAGAGGAAGGGAATTGAATCCACTTAACAAGTTAATCTTTTTAAGTCCTTTGAAATCATTATGAGTTAGACAATTACCTTATATTTATGTTGTGTGAGCTTATTTGGGTCTATATAATTTGAATTGCTAATGTACAAAGCAATTATCAGAAGAGGAAAGGAATTGAATCCACTTAACAAGTTAATCTTTTTAAGTCCTTTGAAATCATTATGAGTTAGACAATTGGTTTTCTACTCTTCTCCCAATTAGGTTTACTCATGAGTCAATCAAAATACAACTTAAGAAATCAGGATAAGAAGTACTAAGAAAATTAAGAAATTTGGGCACTTAGTACAAATGAAATAAATTATTACAAATATATTATTTATTTTTATCTATAGTTCTATGGAGATGATTGTCCATGATTTTTTCTTTGTGGCTTTAAAGCCTGACTAATGCCTATTTCTTACAATATGCAAAATATGTAATTTTATTGTATTCATAATTGAAGTTCAAATGGAAATAGTCTCTTGGAAAAGCAAAGGTAAGACTTGTAATATCCTAAGAACTCAAAGAAGGGTAGTATATATAGATGATAAGTAAGGAATGAAACAACACTAGTTGAATACCTTTTGGCTTAAATGTAGGCAAAGAACTCATGGGTTAAGCGTGCTTGAGCTGGGGAAGCTTAAGAATGGGTGACTCCTGGGAAGTTCGGGTAGACCCATCAAGGTAAGTTCTTTCAGTCCTTCCTATTGCTCAATATGGGATGTTACAAGTGGTATCAGAGCAACCCGGGCCGTGTGTTGAGACCGTGTACTAGCCAAGGGTTGGGGTACTGGACTGGGGACACTAGACGGGGGAGAGTTGGGACCAATTGTAAGGTCATATGACGAGGATGTCATGTGCTCAAGGAGGGGAGAATGTAATACTTCAAGAGCTCAGAAAATGATAGTATATATCGAGAAAAAATAAGAAATGAAACAACACCAACTGGATATCTTTTAGACTGAATAGAGGCAAAGAACTCCTGAATTAAGCGTGCTTGAACTGGGAAGTTTAAGGATGGGTGACCCTTGGAAAGTTCGTGTATACCCATCAGGGTAAATTATTCCGGTCCTTTTTATCGCTCGATGCAGAATGTTACAAGACTGTATACAAATACAATTCTCTTTTGCCACTTCGCAAAACAAAGAATCTTATGCACAGGGGACGCCCTTTATGCAAAATTAAAGTTCACGTATAACAATAAAAGTTGAAAATACAAGAGAAACAATTTATTAGCACTTAGAAGGTAGAAAACTTGGCAATTGTATAAAAGAATAATATAAGATATAGTTGAAGATGTTGTAGTAGTACAAACCTTGTTATATGAATCAGACTCTGTAAAAGTAAACAATCAATCACCTTCCTTCCACATCTCCCACCATTCCACATGTTCTTGGCATGCATAGAAACATTAAGAAGTGCAAAAACCTAATTAGTAGTAAAAACTAGTTAAGTATCCAAACACAAACAAAAATGTCGACCAATATCCAAAAACTTTAAACGACCTATACTATATCAAGAGTGACATCTATTTTTGTTTTGATTATTACCAAAGTTTGAACGTGGCATTTGGTATTGTGATTGTCACATTAGTGCTACTAGCATAATACTAATTAATTTTTGTGTTTTTGAGAATGCACAACTACAAGGTTTCTATAGGAACTCACATATTCATTCGCTATTAAATATTGCATGAGATCACGAGATTTATCACTCAAAATTGATCAAACAATTTGCATAAGCAATTATCCCAAAAGAATAATCATGATATAAATAACCAAAAAGAAATATCATGCCAACTAATAGCTTCATAGATAGTAGTCAAAGAAAAATGCAATTCTCTTAGTATTACATAAAAAATTTACCAAAAACATCATTTAGCAATTAATAGCTCAAGAAACAAAATCTCCTTAAATCACCATCCCCAAATCACAACAACAATGAGAACGATTTCAAGCAATTACAAAATCAACTAATCTTTGCCTTTAATTCTTCTTTTCTTCTTCTTCTTTGTTGTCAAATTACTCTACTCCACCAAATCGACAATCTTTCCATCAACAACCTCCCCACTTTTCCCCTTTTTCTTTTTCATCTCATGCATCTTACCGGTGTTACCACTTCTAACACTATCCTCAGTGTCTCGTACCAGATCTAGGATTTCCAAAGTTTCAACGGTATGGTTATTTATCTTTCGATTGAACTTGGATCCCTTGAGCTCCTTGTGGAATTGAACCAATTTGCTAAAGAACGCCAAAGCACGCCTCAAGTATATCGACATCGCTTGGTAAGCTCCAATCTCAACGGCGACAAAGTTGGAAAAGGCTTTGGTTGCTTTGGAAAGAGAGATCAGCATTGTGGACACAACTTTTCCTAAAACGATCTTCATAGTAGACGAATATGCATAAAATTGCTAACAAATGTTGTTTCTAGGGCTCTTGAGACAATTTGGATTAGGGAAATTTTGTGATTTCTTCAAGGTGGTCGAGGTTGAGCTTTAGTGTTTTGGGGTTTATGAAAAGTCGCTCATTCTTCGATAAGATGAAGGTTCGAAACTAACCAAAGCTACTTGCTATTGCCAATCTCCATTCCAAGGTTTGAAGGACACAAAATAAAGGCTTGGCTCCTTGATTTATGGCGTAATTAACTTTTATTAATCTATTTATCTGATTTAATCTACAAATAAAAAAAAAGTTTGGATCACCCCCACCCCAGGAAGGGTACAAAGTATATTGTGTATATTTGCACCCATCCTAATACATGTCGCTAATATAATAAGATTATGAAAATTATTCTCAACCTGCAATTACTTCTTACGCTACAAAGTGTTGAATTGTGATAATTATCTCAAACTAGCGTAGCTTAAAATAAAAAGACTTCACCTTTATGTTACGATTTTAAATTGAAAATAAACTACGATCAAACCATCAACTATACAAATAAACACAAAATTTAACATGAAAAACCCAAATTAAAAAAAATCAGGGGCAGAAAGAACAAAATATTACTATGATGATATTACTATAGTTATAGTGATATAACTACCACTAATTATTCTAAGGCATTATACATCTATTTATAGATCTAAACTCATATGTAAATATATATAGAAAATTATATCATGATCAAAAGATGAGTCAAGAGGATATTTCTCTATACAAGATAAATTTTAATCAAAATCAAATTTGACGTCCCAATTATAATTAAATTTAAAGTTATAATTACGGTCAAATTAAAAGTCTCAATCTTAGTCAAATTTAAATTTTGAATTACAAAGAATTAATCTCCCTGACAAATACTAACCAAATTTGTACCATAAGAAATATCAACCAAATTCACACAAAATTTACTCTAGTAGATATTTTCAGTCACACTCAAATTATAAACAACAATATTAGTTTCAACATATTTTAACCTGTCATAAATTCATCTATGCCAAAAGTACATGCATCTTAACCTGTCATAGTAAATATTTAATATTCTGATTTAACAATAGAATATCATATTTCGAGGTAGCTATTATGAAAATTAAATAACCCTAAATGATGCCAAAATCATCGATAAATAAAAACTCAATAGAAAACATACTATAATACTGGATTTAGGTAGCAAATCTGGGTAAACAACAGATCTAAATCTGTCAGATCTGAACTGAGGTCAAGTCTGGCATGTTGGGTGAGCTCTAGGCTGACCAAATTTGACGCGAGTCAGATTCTGGTGAGTCGAGTCGGACCAGATCTGTTACAAGATGTGGGTGAAGCTGGGAAGCTTGAACCGTGCGTCAATGGCTGAAACTTGAGGGCCGATGGCGATGGCAACCTAAAGGCCGACGGCGGTGGTGAGGCGACCGATGACGACGATGGCTGAAGGGCTGATGGCGGTCGATGGAAAAGCGACGATTGACGGTCGAACAGGCGTGCAAGAGGAAGACAAAGGCTGTCAACGAAGTAGAGGTTGCGATGATGGTCTTTCGCGACCACTGAAGGGGATGATCGGAGGCGACCGACGGCGAACAAGACACACATGAGAAGGCCGATGGTCGGGCGAGCAAAAACAATGGCAGAGATGGCAACGACTAATGGCGGCGATAACTTGGCAATGACAATCGGTGAAAATGGAAGGAGGTGAAACATCGACAATAACGAAAGCTGCAGGGTCATCGACGATGATGACAGAAGGCTAGAGTTGATGGCGATCGATGATGAAGGACAGGTAGCCGGAAAAAAACAAAGGCAAACGAAGTCGACGCTGAGGAGGAATCGACGTCAACGATTGGCTAAAGGAGTAGAGGTAGCGGTGGTTGAACGGCAGTAGTGGCGGTCGAAAGGCGGCGGTGGCTGGTGGTGGCAACTAGTGGTGGCAGCAGCTACGACAGCTAGGAGCTCTAGCCAAAATATGGTGCAGAAGTTGTACATCCAACGAGTGATATTTGGCAACAGTTGATGGTTTGACCAGTTTATTGTGATTTTGGATTGAAAATAAGCGTGGTGATCATCAATCAATACAAAATTTAATATAAAAAATTTAAATTAAAAAAATAAAATATTATTATAATAATATTAATACAATAATAATGATATATATATATATGTTAAATAGATGTACAAGAGTATTGAATATATATTTATCATTTATAAATATACATAAAAAATTATATTATGATGAGAAAATAAGTTAAAAAAATATTTCTTTATACGAGATAAATTATAATTAAAATTAAATTTAATATCACAATCATAGTCAAATTTAAAATTATAATTACGGTATTAAGAGTCTCAACTTCATTCAAATTTAAATTTCAAGTTATAATTATACACTTTACATCATCAATTAATGATTTTGCACATGGTTTAAATATATGTATAAATTATTTTTATATATATAGAAAATTATATTACTTTTATGAAATTTTAAACTAGAATTTGAATATGTCACTGTTAATAAATTAGTTTTTACGATTGCTGTTGAATTTTTAAAATTTAAATATTTTGTAAATTACATTGACTGCCATTGAATTTTGTCTTAATTACAAAGACTAACCTCACATTTTGAAAATAATAATAATTTCTCATCGTTTCAATAAGAGAAAAACGTCAATTTTCATTATTTTCTATTTCCTCTTTCTATCATTTTCTAATTTGAAAAAAAGTCAAAAGGAAAAATAAAATTAATAGTTATTTGATCTACCACCATTATCGTCGATGTCTTATATCTGAACTCATTTCATTTTCTAAGATTTAGCCATTGAACTCCAAGCTGAACCTCAACCATTATTAAGGTTTCGTTGTCAAAGATGATAAAAAAAAAAAAAAAATGAGAGAGAAGAGGTAGATAGAGAAAGGATGAGAGAGAAAAAAGAAACCAATAATGGTCGGTTGATTGCTGCCATTATTAATGAACCTAGCAATCAATACATTTGGTTAAACTCAGCATCATTGGAGACAAAAAAAAATGAAAAGAAAGACGAGTAAAAGAAAACTTACTAGTGCAGGAGCTAAAGAAAAACCGGCAATTCTCTATCTCTCTTGCTCGATAGTCAACTTCTCAAGTTGCAATGACTTTAGCTATCATGTGCAGGAGCTAGAGAAGAAACCCACCTTTCTTTCTCTCTCTTGCTTGATACTCAATTTCTCAAATTGTAATGGGGTTTCAAACCCTTCTTTACCATTGCGCCGTGCGAGAGAGAGGGAGAGATTTTTTATGGTTAAGGCTTCAATTGAGTTTAAGGTTAAGGTGAAATTTAAGAGACTGGAGAAGAAGAAGGATATAATTTGTGGTTTATTCACCAAGATGATTAGGCCATTACATCCATGACACAAGAGAACCATTAGAACAAATGCAAAACTTTGAGAGAAAGAGTGAGAGAGAGAGAGAGAGAGTAAAAAGAATCATCATTGATCATATACTAAATTTATTTAAGAATAGGGTAAAAATTCTCTTTTCCCATTAGGAATAGGGAAGGGGTTTAAAATTTATATTTTCTCAAAGCACAAGACAGTAAAAATCAATCTCCCTTACTATTATTAAATCCCACTGGCTTCATTGTTTATCTTAACTAATTATTAAAAAAAAATAAAAATGAATGATGTAATGAACAATTATAAATTTTATTATGACAACAAAAGTGAACAATTACTACTTTTCACGATTGAACGCTTGACATCATCACTCATCACCATAGTCGATTTCACCATCTCTCTCTCCTACTTAGTTCTGGCAAGCCTATCAAACACTCATTCTTCTAGTCCTTACAAAGAGGCAAGCATTGAATGAACTTATCTTTTTTAACAGAAGCTTTCAAATATCAATAACATGTACACAAAGCATAACACAACGAATAGCATACAATGAAGTGAACAACAATGAAGAACCCTCAAGTTCTTTGTACAATCAGAACCAGGGTCATCAGCTTTGAGTGTGTAACTATAGCAAGTAGAAAATAACTGCAACAAATGAAACTCCAACTCAATGCCAGCCAGAGGCAACCCTGCTCCTTCCATTATATGCTTCCTTCGAATGAGTGATGAAACTTGGATATCCAATTCTGCATCAGACTGAGTACCAGGATGAGGAACAGATTTTTGACTCGCCTTCAGGACACAGAGTGCAGGAAAAGTAGAAGATGGTACGGGAGACACTTCAGTTTAGAAAACATTTGTTTGTAAATCCTCCATTTCGGGATCAATTTTAACTTCTTTCCCATCTTCAGTCCCAAAGAGAGGAGCATCCAGCTTCGGAGGGCTCTATATAATAAGTACAAATAAATTTGAAGGTGAAATGAGAATTCGGATTCATGATTAAAGTAGAGTAAGAGAATACAGAATCAGTCAGTTTGGCGGTTTTGAATCTCTAATGTTCATTCGCACAACTTACCCATGAAAGAACAAATATCTGTAAATAAATGCTTGAATTCACGGATAACTAGGTAAATGTGCAATCAGAGCCTCCGTCTTGGTTAAAGAAAACAGAACACGCACTGCTAGAAAGGGAAAATTCTAGCAAAATGATTCGGTTATATCTAGGATAACACTCTTTTTAGTTACCAAAACCCCACCAGTCCAGAATTGAATATCCCCTTAAATCAGTTCAAAATTAAATTCCAAGTACTAAGGGTTCTTGATCTTACCATGCAACGAACTAAAGCCCAGTTGACACCCTTGAAGAAAGGATGTCGCTTTATTTCATTTGCTCCTTCACGTGAACCCAATCTGTTTTTGGGATCTCTGTGTAACAACCGATAGATTAATTGCTTTACCTGGAGATTTACCTGCAACAGATAACAATGTTATTTGCTACAGCAATTCAATTGTGCAACATACAACATATATATTTCCCGCTAATTTCATCAAAATCCATGCATATTATCTACGGGAAACCATTGTATAAGTAATTTTAAAGAATTCATACAGCATAAAATAAAACACAAAACATTCTAATAGCAACATTTTAGATGCTTCTTTTATTCTTCTTTCAATGGCTTCAAGACCAAGTTGGATAGAATTCCATTTCGTTCTTCCTATTATTTATGTGTCTTTCAGCTACGCTATGCTGCTGCTGAAGCTTTATGCTACCATTTTGTATGATTAGTAGGATAAGGAGTAAATAAGCCGAAGTACATTTCAAAAACTTATTAACATTAAAGAATACTGTGCCAATCCCGTTCGTGTGGTAAATTGAGTGAAGAGGATCTCACCGGTATACTTCCTGGGAATTTAAGGTCCTTATGAAGAATGTTAGCAAATGTCTTTTGCCTTGTCTTTCCCCTAAATGGCGTGTAGCCATACAGCATTTCATAGAGCAGAATGCCTATCAAAAATTTGAAATAACAATAAATCAAACAGCAATGCAAGCAGGGGAGCCTAATATAATAACAACAATGAAAAGAGAAAAGAAGAAAAAGGATAAGTGAAGAAAGGAAGAAATAATAAAGATGATTTCTTGCAATAAAAGCTATTATATTGTGATCTCAGAATCGGACACTAGATAGAATTCCTGCAAGACCACTGCAAAAAAACAGTAGTTTGGAACATTTACCCAATATCAAGGAAAGACAATGCTTGGGGTTCTTTATATTTTCTTTGAAACTTTTTCAGCATTTTTTGCATGTTAGTTCCCAGTTCATGGTTCAAAACACTAATTAAGTTTTAATACACATAAGACATAGCAGATCATTCCGTTCCCGACAACAAGTAATTGCATTTACATGTTGAATCTAATCCTAATTACAGTGGAATTAGGAATTCAGTCCAATAATAACTTTGAATTCAGATGTTATCTTGACTATAACTGTTTAATAAAAAATAGAAAACAAACAAAACAATAAGATATATCCTAAGCTACAACAAATCCAATTAATCAGCAAAAAGCCTAAAGACTGACATAATTAGGACTCTGCAATATTGACAACGTAATTCCCTTTTCTCATTTGTTACATATATATGCCTCATTATTCATATAGACCCCCTACGCTTTCTCTTTTCCATTAAAAACGTAATAATATAAATGTTCCAATCTTGACCCTCGATTTATTGTTAATCAAAACTGATCTGATGTTATGGAAGAAAGAACATAATAAATACTAAATATGTCTGTTTTGTTAGAAGAATGGAGAATTACCTAAAGCCCACCAGTCCACTGCACTTGTGTGGCCTGCCCCAGTTATGATTTCCTGCAGCAATGGTCAGTGTAATGAAGATCATAAACATGAAGATATAATAAATTAAGAACTAATTACGGAACTGAGAAAGAATAATTCAAACAGTTTAGAGACAGATAAAGTAATTGGTCCACCGCATGAAGCTATTCAAGTTGAAAAGAGAGGAGAAAACCGCAAAGCAGCATGCACAAGGGGAATTTTTGTTTCTCTTTGTTGCACATGAAAGCTAAAAACTTCAAACATCCAGAGACTCTAATTTTCCACTCTATTATTGAAGCACAGTCCAGACACCAACTTCAACAAAAACAGAGATGTACTACAGTGCTGAGAAATTATATATAAATCGTAATGGTATGGATATATATAGAACTACTATTTGTTGGTTTTCTGGTGATTTTATTCTGAGTCGTTTACTCTACAACACTGTTTGCATTTACTTATACATAGAGGCAACATCCGCAAGTGATCCATAATTCTGAAATTCATTCTCAGGTCCAAGAGAGCAATTTCAGGATAAACATACTGGGGCTATATACTCTTCTGTTCCAACAAAAGAATTTGATGCTCGCATCGGTTCAGCCACAAATATTGGAGCTTGTTGGCCTTTCTGATGCTTTTTCTTTTCAGTTGTATCAGGAATCAGAATCTACACGGAGCGCGCACCAAAAAAAAAAAGAAAGAAAGAAACTCAAATCAGAGTTTTTGCTTCCACTAGTAGTACTCCAATAAAACGTTGGCTAGCTTGCGAGACAGGAGTTGGCAAACCTGGGGTTTGCAAGATGTCAAGCAAGACAGGTCAAAATCTGTCAAGGAGACATGTCCATCGTTCTGAAGCAACACATTCTCAGGCTTTAAATCCCTGTAAATTATTCCTGTAGAAAAAAAAAAAAGTGGTAAAATAAGAAAGAGCATTTTTCATCTCAAAGGTGAACACAGGATCATAGTCACTTAAAAGGTCTCCCGGAGGAATGATTAAAATATGCAATGTTATATTTTTTTTAATTTCATTTTCTTCTAATTCTAACCTTCATATTGATAAAAATACCCTAAACCTTTGCAACTAGTTTGGATTTTTCGGGTGAGCACTAGGTAGGAGATTTTGAATGAACATTACCAGAAATTACCTACAAAATTATCTTATGAATGGCAGGGATAAAACAAGAAAAGAATGATGTTCACAAAAAAAGTAAAGCAACTTTAGAAGGACATCCAGTTGGAATAAGAATGGCTTCTAGGAGAAATATTGGATATAGGGCTAAAGTGGCAACTTTAACTGATAAAAACTATAATATATGATCCAGAAGACCAACAAAAGAAGCCCATTAACTGGAAGGCTTATTGAATTCTAGAGAGAGAGAGAGATTGTTGACTTTAGGACATTCAGATGTAATGACGAAGATCCAGAAAAACCTTAGCGATCAATTTGGATTAAAAGAATTAGCTATAAATTAACATGCACAAGAATAGTCATCTTAAACTTGCGTATCTGAACGTGTTCTTGAATGCATAAGAAATTTATATACAAATAGCTGCAATCCTACCTTGACAGTGCAGGTACTCCAATGCAACAACTACTTCTGCTGCATAGAACCTACAAGATATCAAACAAATATATATTAATAGATGGGACTAGATTTGCGTCCTGCATAGTTCAACCAGAAAAGAACTGTTAGTCAAGTAGTAGGTTATATAGTCATCAATTCAAGGTTTATATAGCAGATTAACTCCACATTTTTCCGGATTGATGTCTATATGTTTCTGTGCTTGGACTGAAGTGAAAAAACAACACAATGTTATTTGGACTTTTTCAACAAGGGAAAAAAAATTATAAATTAGTATTCCAATTTCTTTCTTGTAGTTGAAATGTAATATTTGATTATAGGGTCTTACCTCACAGCATCTTCCTTCAAGACCTTCTTTGGTTGTCTATCCAAAAGTAAGAACAGCTCTCCACCAGGGCAGTAATCAGTTATCAGACAGACATGTGATTTGGTCTGCAAAATGCATTATATGTTGAAATCCTATCATACCAGTCAAAAGTACTTTTCTTTTTCTTTTTTTTTTTGTTGCTAACTAATGAAAGGTTCTTAAATGCATATTGCAACATCCTGATAGATTTTTCAGTGACATTTGCAAGCATAAGAACAACTTCATTTTTTTTAAGCACATCATGTGAAGTGATTAAGGCCTTAAGGCAATCAATTTTCTGCATCTTATGGGAGTTATCGTTAGTTCAAAATTATAATCCACATAGCAGAGCTCACATCAATTTGCCTAACCTGAAATGAAGCATATAATACAGGAAGAAAAGGGTGATCCAACATGTCAAGGATTTCTCTTTCTGCACAAGCTCTATGTACCTTCAGAAAATCAAATGCAGAAGCTGTTAAACAAAGTATAACCAGGATTTGGATTGAGTTAATCATATATAATGTCCACTTCTCAGAATTTGAAATGGTCAAATATCAAAATGTACATACAAATATATATGTTTTTGTATGCATATATCTAGAGAGAGAAGGGAAAAAAAGAAATTCTCATGACATTGCAAGAAAGGTTTCACAATTCCACTTTGGTGTCATTAATTAGATCGAGAGAAATTATGTCATTTAACAATTTATGACCTGTCATATTGTATAGGTATTGAGGCCAGATGATGTCATTATTTTCTGGTCAAACAATAGGATTATGGGATAGAAATAGCCAATAGGTCATGTAGGCTTTCAATTTTCAGTTTATAGTTGCTTGTCACCAAGAACTATGTCCAATAAATATGTAAAATTTCATTTTCAATACCTTATTTCGATTGAGCATAACCCCCTTATCCATAGTCTTCATGGCAAAGTATTCTCCAGTTCCACATAATTCCACCAAGTGCACACTGCCACATGGGTCAATATCTCAATTTTGCAAGTAAGCAAAATGCAGTGAAAAGGATTTTGTATAAGCTTTGGAAGAAAATATAAATGGTTGTTTGAGAATTCTTTGAAGAAATATTTTACAGAAGTTGAGATGATCAAAGACATTCTTGAGTTAATTAGCCAGCTGCCTTCTGTTTTTTTAATCCTCTTCTGTTCTCTCTTTTTTTTTTTCTGAGAAACAAATCTGATTTGCACAACTTTTTAACTAAAAGGCCCGCAGCAGAAATTATCTAATGAATCCAGCCAAAAACCTAGTCATGAAGTGTGAGTTACATCATACAGTTACCAGAAAGAGTCCGTAGCAATAATTGGGGATCCAGTCAAGGAAAGGCCTACTGGTACCAAGTGCCAGGACTTCCCAGTTTAAGGGATTGTGCAGAACCACAATCCCTCAATTATACAATATATACAAGCAAGTATGCACATAAAGTGCAGAGAACAATGATCTAATTAAGAAGAATAATGCACTCACTGAAACACATTCAAGAACAGCACATCTTACTACAGAGGTTATACTCAACATTATTTACTGCACTCAGGGTGATAAGTACATACAGAATTTATAGCATAGTGTTGTTCCATAAGGATGAATTACACATCTCATCCCATGACTGCAAATGAAATATCATAGTCCATCCAAATTGAAAATAATTGACAAACCTGCCAGTATCTCCAGATCCCAAGGGTTTTATTGGCCTAAAATGCTTCAAGCCTAATTGTTCTCCAGTATCCAGAATCTGCAAGTCACAAACCATGAAATTTGAAGAGAAATAAAGTCAAGAAAAGCATCAGAATAAAATCCGGACATCTAGAATGGCCATAAGGAACATGAAGCAATCTGTTTTCTATGCCATCATATTCATGTTTGTGTCAAAACTTGTATCAATTGAGCTAATCTCATAACTCTCATTGTTTACGTCAAGAGTAAATTAGAAAATCCTTTAAGCATTGAAGCAAAACTCACACTTTAAAGATCAAAAGCATCATATCTAATTTATAGTGAGAAGTAGTGAGAAATATTGGCATGATTATGGACATAGAATGACATTAAGAAATAGCATTATATCTAATTTATTCTTCCAAGAAACAGTCTGTATTCCTTCTTCCAATGAGTAACAATTAACTTTTTATTCCAATTAAGTAGCAAGCCACACTTAAATTTCAAGACATGTACCTTCTGGATGGCCCTCCAAGATGCACTGTCTTTCCTGTGGGGCTTTGGCTGAACCACTTTTGAATGGTTGATCCATAGATCTTCGGGTTTCTGAATATAGATAAGGTGTTCAGGATTTTGAATCTAAAAATTTTCTGATCTTTCTTTTGAACTTTTTAACAATTTGAAATTACCAAATTGGCATCTGGAAGTTCCCTGGCTGCAACATCAACATTTGCAGCAGTTTCTTTAACCTGAGAGTGGGAAAAATATGAATCTTTCAGATATAAGAAGACAAGTGAAACAAACCATTGGTCATTATAAGTCTAGATATGAGGTAATTAGTATTTCCTTGATCATCAAATTCGTAATTCTTATAATTATCTATGTGGAGGAGTATGAGTACAGTTACCAACAAAGCTGTGTTCCTTTGTGCATAAACATTTACATGTATAGGAATATGCACCCAGACAAGCATATAAGCAAGTGATAATGACATGGAAAGATCATACCCATAGTACAGAATCAATGAAACAAATTAGGAGAACCCACCACTTTTGAACTCTCTTCTGCTGTTTCCTCAGGGATGCAGTTGTGAAGTGGCTCAACATGTTCGCTACCATCAAGCTGTACCCCAATAAAATATTGCACTTCTCCCTGTTTAGAAGAAGATGTGAAAAATCTTGGCAGGCTATTCACTTAATAAGAAGAATCCCACTTCGAAAGACAACAGAACCTATCCCATCTACAAATAATTTTAAAAATATACCTTCTGATCACGCATGGGCTGCAGATGAAACAAATTCCAGAACTTTTTCCCTGGGTTCAGAAATTTTAGTTCATTATTGAGGCAATAAATTCCTCAAAAGAGTACGGTTGAGGTTCTTCTCGTCTTGAATCATGTTCTCTAATTAGAGAATATCATGCTACATGTATTCCAAAGCAATGTCTGTTTTGCTTTGTATTTTAATCTGTTTAATAATGCATAAAACTAAAATTGGAAGTTATGTTTACAACAATGATTGATATTTATTTTGAATGAAGAGGAGCATTGCATATTTGCAATGATAAGCATACCACTTTTGGTGTAGTTAATAAGCTGCACCGTAATCTCTTTCTGGTTATCAATTGCATCTCTAATTTTTCTCACTGTGGCTGGATCAGTTTCAGGGCCTTGAAGAAACCTGGTGAAATTCAAACAGAGTAGACATATCAGGATTTAAAATAAAACGAAATTTAAGAATTTTTAAGGGTTATGTACAATCATTATTCACCATTTCCATTTAGCATTCTAGCAACCAGACACTTTGTTCTAATAGGGAAAATGTGAACCCCAACAAATTGGCAGTGCACACTGAAGACAAAAAGCCTACCCCGTGGCATCTTTTGGGATTCCAATAATTATAGCAATGATTTCAAAGATCATTCTTTCAGAACAGGTTTCAAAGTTTCAACAGAAAACACCATCAAGTGCCAGCAAGCTAATAGATAAAGGCACCTGACTGTTATCAGGTGACCATGTGTAACTGTACAAGTGTTCTCCTGGGCATGTTACATCCATACACATTTATAGAAGAATACAGGGATGAATAGAGGAATTCTCATATCCTAAACAACAATTATAATTGGGGGACAGCCAAATTTAGTAGATAACTAGATGTATATTCAGGTCAAGGTCTAGTCTTGAATGGATCAAAGAACTTTCAATTAGTTCCTTGATATAGAGGCTTTGCCTTTTTGATAAGAATTGTACAATGTTAGCATTACAGAATAGGATGCCCAAAAGAATACTCATTATAAATACCGGGACTATAATTTTGGTCAAATAGCAATTTTGTGATTGCATACATTAATAAATTGAGTTTGAGATATTATTGAATTAAATCCAGTTTGGAAGGCCAAAAATTTTGGATAGTAAATGCAATTAGAGAACATTTGAAATTAGAAGTCTAGAAGGGTGTCCCCAATGCATAAGGCTACTCACTTTGTGATGGCTGGGGGAGGACTTAGTCCAAGTTAATACAAAAATTTATTAAGGTGGATCAATTACCAGCCTACAAGAAAAAACTACTTATGTACATGCATGTTCAAGTGATCCATGTCATCGTTCTGGATCCCCTCACTCTCTTACTGGTAAAGGCTATTCCACAGCCACTAATCAATTCAATCATGCCATACAAATATTCTAGTTCCTTTAAAGAATTACTGAGTTTTTATAATCCATACCTGCAATTCCTTCCTAGGATTTCTTCACGACTGTACTCAGTTAGCTCCAAGAAGCTATCCGATGCAAATATCTGAAAATTCAGGCAAAACCAATTATATTCCTATGAATAAGGTCAAATTGTGAGAAGAAAAGGTAGCTTAGTCACAATGGAATGAAGAAAAATTCTCAAGCCAAGAACCTTACAATGGGATTATCAGGAAGCCTGGGATCAGTAATAACAAAGTTTTTCTCAATACGTTCAAGTGTTGTTGCAAGATCAATACCCTTTCTCATCTCCTTCTTCCTTACTTTGTCATCCACACTGTCAGGGCGCCCATCATTGTCATCATCACTGTCATCATCATCATCATCCTCCACGGTAACTCCAACATCAAACTCTTCAGTGCTGGCACGACTTTTCTTTATCATCCTGAAGCAAGAAAATGAAGGAAATTTAGATAGCAATATGGCATTGCCACAGATTATTTTATGGCATAGCATGAACCATAACATATGCCAGCAATGTGCTTGCAAGCATGACGTCATGCATGATGCAACTGTACAAAGATAAAAAAATCTTAACAAAAATGAGTACATACGACATGAAAGAACGACGGCCAAATTTCTTCTGTTTCTTTTCTGGCACCTCACTGATTTTCTGCATGGAGCTGGTTCTTGTACCAGCAACTGAGTGTCGTCTATGCGGAGCCATGTTCTCCGAGTTTCGCCTCCCTACACCTTCTAATCTTTCATCTTCCTGACCACCCTCTGATTTTCTCATGAAGGGACGATTTGTGGATTCGCTGAGTGCCCGGGGTCTCTTCACTGCCTGCACTAGCTCAGTCACTGAGATACTAGCCTTCTCTCTCTGACGTGCTGGAAAATTAAAAATACTAAAACGTTACACATTCATAAACTCCATTTCTTTATTTGCAAGTCCGTAAAACTAACTCTTCAAGCAAAAGACAATCCTAACTGAATTCCCAAACGAAAACATACAATAGTGTTTTTTTTTTTTTTTTAAGTATATATTAGCAACAAAAAGTGGTTGTGCCTTGACTTTATATAGACTCCCACCATGGTTCTATTTGGAGAACATGGTCTAACCAAAATACTCCTTACATATATAAGTCATCACTTTGTAATATAAATATGTAGACGTATATACTAATCCAACTGGAATGAAATTCCTGTGGTATATATGCTTTGGGATCACTCGCACGTAATTAATCACCCGCAAGTTTGATCCATCAATTAAAATTCTTAGGATCATCAATGCAACAATTAATTTCTAAACTCATGTCGCTCAGAAGCTAAGAATGTTAGAAATACATAACAAGAAAGCACTTGATGGAGTTGATAAACCATGGAAATTTCATGCTAAGTATGTAACTGGTTAGATCAACAACAAAATCTCTGCATTCAGGAAACTAACAATCATTGGGCTAGCAAGATGATGAGAGAAAGATGTTGAATTGGGATAATGATTGAATTGCAAGAAGAGTATGCTTTTT
The DNA here is from genome assembly GCF_014633365.1 of Diospyros lotus. NCBI lineage: Eukaryota > Viridiplantae > Streptophyta > Magnoliopsida > Ericales > Ebenaceae > Diospyros > Diospyros lotus. The sequence continues at coordinate 29,048,040 of NC_068340.1, read as the reverse complement.
GGCAATATTTTTTAACACTGTCCATAACAAAATCATTTAATTTAGTCAAATGTTACATATAATTCTATTCTTCATTCTGAAATAAATTAGTAGATCCAGAAGCATTTGTTAATGGCACCCAAAGATTTGGGTGCATATATAGGATAAGTGTGCAGAGTGAAATTACTTAACATTTCATTACTCAAGAGAAGGAGACTAATACATACCATCATATCGGATCAAGGATTCAGGCAGCCCATTGGGACGTGTCATTTTTTCCTTGGTACCCTCAGTGTGCTTGCTCACCTCCACTTGCATTCTGCCAATATAGGCATACAAAAGCAAAAGAATAACTGTAAATATGCATTTCCCAATACAAACTTTTCTCATCCCATCATAGCATATTCTTGGGAAAAATTTGTTCTTTTTTTCTTTTGGATTGTGAGCAATTGGGTCAAGTTTAAGACAGAAACTTCTAGAACTTTTGGGCATGTTTGAAATTCTGATTCTTTAAAAAATAAAATGAAAATAAAATGATTGACACATATATACATATTATTTTTCTTCCATGAACTTTTCCTATTACAGATCCTAAATAATTTCGTTGCCAGGCCCTTGAGCCTTGAATTTTGATCACAAGGAGGTGCAGTTTGGACATGCATTTATGGAGCTTTTATGGAATGTCTTATATCAAACAGGCATAGGGTCCACAAACGAAAAGACCATAAGATAAGACTTCATTTTCAGTGCCACTCTCTTTATAATTGCTATGGTATTAACCATAAGATAAGGGTAGAATACTTGTACTTTACTCTCTTATTACAATTTAAACAAAAAAATATAAATAATTAGATCAGTACATAATAATCCCATTATATCTTGAAATGAAGTCAAACATGAATATTTCTTGATGTTTATTAAAAGAATTGAACGTCAAAAACTAAATAGAACACAATCCCTTATATTTTTATGAGAAACATATAACTCCCATGTATTTTAAATATTTTATGAGTTAAAATAACCAATAAAACACAGGTGCTGTTAGATTAATGAAATGCATATATTTTTTCAATCCAAAGTATAGAAGAAATATGTGCTAACTTTTAAACAAGTAGAAATTATATATGTGTTTTTACTTTTTAATCAAAACTCAAAGCATATATGGCAAAAAATAATTGTTATTCCATAAATTTCTAAAAACCTTACCACAAGCAAATATCTAGTGGTTGAAAATTTTTGAAAATCAAAACTATACAATTAAGTTGTATTGATTGATTTGATAGGTAACAAACAGTCCATTTGTTCCACCAACAGCGAGGGAGACACCATTTGAAGGACCGGATGAATCGGAACCATGTCACGTGAAGTTAGGCCCAGCGGTACAGATTGCAGTTTTTCAATTTTCTACTATAAAGTTTGGGTCTTATCTACAGGCTAAACTACAGGTCCCCTAATTCCGCTCTTTTCTTGGGTTACGAAGGCCCACATTTACCCAGTACTGAAAGGATGGATAAAGAAAAAAAAAAAAAAAGGAGGGGGGGGGGGGGCTTGATAATTATTGGAGCGACAAGGGAACGAGATGCCGGGCTAGTTGTCCATCAGCTAGAGCACATGGTGGTGAATAGACCAAATCTATCTCATTATGATTAATCTGCTAGTAAGAGTTATAATCGTCCTTTTACCAAAAATCAAAATTTCTTATTTGAGATTGGGCCATAGACAAAGTTGTTGTAGACTAATTTAGCATGTGATTTTACGGAGTTATTACACATACTTGATGTGTAATTATGAGTTGAGTTTTCAGAGTTAGAAAGGAAGCTAAAGAGCACACAAATCTACCTCCTAAAGTCATGGAACAAAGGTCCACATATATCCAACATATGGAGTATTGAATCTGGAAACTTGTCCGAATACGTAAATGGCCCAGTTGGCGGAAAAAGTTGAAATTATTGGAAGAAAGAACTTGGGCATGAGATGCGGTTCTGGGATCCACTGGTCCAATAAAATCTTGATGTGGGAGGGATGGATGGTGTGTTATAGACGACTGTTGGGGCCCAATGGCCATGCATGACAATGAGTCGATGACAACCAGTTGGTTGTCTCAATAAAAACTCAAATAGCCTTAATTAGTACCTAACAAGAAAAAACAAAAAATATATATAAATAAATAAATGAAAGTTGAAACTGATAACAATGGTTTCTGCCGATGACCATGACTGATCCAATTTTGTTACGGCTTTTACTATATTGGGTTTTATACTATAAGACAATTGAAAAAGAAGTTCAATGTGCTATAATTAATTTGTGTGTATCTGTTTATAGTAATGCATGTAAACGTGACTATATGATTTATTGTGTAACTTTTTAAACCAAAAATAAAATTTATTCAAATGAATAGTTTTATTACTTCATTATTATTGTAGTTAATAAAATAAATTTGACTTATCAAATTATTTTAAAAAATAATACTAAATTTGCATATGAAAAGTCAAAACTCACCCAATAAATTTGAGGACTTTGCCACTCTCATCCTTGATAGGCGCAATAGTGAGAAGGTTCCAAAAGGGTGTCCCATCCTTCTTGTAATTCAGCAACCTCCCACAGTAATTAGTCCCCGCCTCCAAAGCTTCCCGGATCTTTGCCAGTTCTTCTGGATCGGTACCCGAACCCTGTAAGAACCGACTGCACCCGACCAAGCCACGTTAAAGAAAGTGTCTTACTAAGATACCCATCCCCAATCCAACAAACAGCTGTCAATAACAAATCCCAAATTACCTATTTCTGCCAATTACTTCTCTGGATGTGTAACCAGTCATCTTGAAGAACCCGGCACTCGCATACAAAATCGGGAAATCGGGTTTGGTGGCATCCGAGACGACGAATGTTTGTTGAAATGCCGATAGCGCATGTTTCAAGTCCTCGGATACCCTTGGAAGCCCTCCCTCCTTAACTGCAATTGTGATTATTAAAATCAATACAAATGCATATTAAATATAATTAATATTATCTAATAATTAAACTACTAGCTAGAGAGAGATGGCTAAATAAATATCATTGTTTTTAATTGTTTACCTGCTCCATCATCGGACATGTCACCGGAGCTCCGAAGCGAGTTGCCCGAGTCCCTCCTGGAGCTCCCGGGTTTGTTACTCGGATCATCCCCAGAAGTCCTCACCTTTACCCCTTGAGGCTTCCCAGTTTCAGTGTCCGTCTTCAGTACAAGTCCCCATTCCGCCGCCCTTTTCGCGGCCAAGCCAACTTCGCCGGACACGTTCTTCGTCGTCTCGGCCGGGTTCTGGCGGTCTTTGACGGGGGCCGAGATGGTCTTTTGGGCCATCGCATGTGGCGACGGCGGCGTGGGGTCCTTGAGAGCCATCCATGAGGAGATTTCGTCCGCGTTTGCCTTGCCGGAGTTGGAAGAGAGCTTGGGCTCCTCCGGCGGTGGGCTGCTACGTGGCGGCGGCGGCGGCGGCAACTCTGAACAGCTCTTCCGGGTGGACTGTGTGGACGGCTGAGAGCCGAAGGTTGGATAGCTTGGCCTGGGAGCGTAGCGGATGGGTTGAACACTTCGAGGGAGCCACGTGAGTCTCTGGGGAGGGTTGACAATAGAGGCGATTGCTTGTTTGCGTGATCCGTCGGTTCCATTTCTGCATGAAAACATCCCGCACCAAAATGTATTATAAATTTATACCATTCCATCAATCAAGTAAAAACGTGACACGTTTGCAAGAAATAAAAATAAAAATAAAATAGTTTATGGATAATGATTGGTCCATATCAAAAATTCATTTTTCCCTCATTTAAAAAAGCAAATAGGATTCTAATTACTTAACAAAAAAATATGAATAAAATTGTAATCTTAATTATCTCCGGATGGACACAAGATAAAAATATTACTATCATGATATTATTTATAAAAAAAAATAATATATTCGAGCATACTACTTTCTAAATTCTATCATGATCATGGATTCATGGATGCCTGACCCATCGAGACTTGATAAGTAGTTGTTAGTGAGATTATGACATAATAAGCAATATTGTCACACTGCATAAATAATAAATAAATGTATATATAATATAAACATTATCATGTGGTGGGGCAACTTGGAGGTGAGAGAGACTGCTCCATTTGAGAGAGAGGTTTTTGGAACTGTTCACATATGATATTGAGAAGTCACGAAGGAAAGAGAGAGGGGTAACTGTCTGTCTGTGATGAATGTTAATTAACATGATGCTAACAAGTCATACAGTAACTCTTTCCACATTAAGATTTAAAATATTTTAATAAATTCATACGTAAAAGTGTTTTTTTATATATACATACTTTATGATTTATTATGTGTGTGTGTGTGTGTTGCGAAAGATAGGGTGGTAGTAGATGAAGGCAGTGGAGGAGGTAGGGGTAGTTGGGTCATTGCACATTGCTTCACCAAACAAACTTGTGGAGATATGGGATGGAGAAGGGAGGGAGCAATGACGGCCTCTCATCTGGGTGGGATATTTGAGGATACGGGCGAAGGAGGTGGAAAGTGGAGACAGAGACTTTAGAGAACTCGCGAAACAGCGGGTCACGCTTCGGTTCACACGTAAAAATTGACAATTTTCGGGGTTGGGTAGCAGCTAGGCTGCTAGCTCCTTCTTCTGTTAAAGCTAATCAACACCCATCTGTTTGCTGTCCTTGAGAGTGATGGTGAGCGACACCAACGGTGACATTACGACTCCAAAAAAACAAAAGAGAAAGAAAGAAAGCGAAACAGATACTGCATTGAATTGGATCAGCGTGCCTATAATTAACAATTTGTCCGAACTGATTCCCTTTTTTAACTTTGAAAAGGAGCAGCATCCACACAAAATTTAAGTCTCAAGAATGAAAACTAGTATTTAATTAACTGCAGTGAGTGAGAGAATTGAGTGCCAATAAGCAAGAATCACTTTGGAATTAGCCCTTTGAGGAGAAAAGGGGAGGCAATATACAATATATATAATGCATGGGTACTTGGTTTAATAAAGTTTTTCATCTGTTGAAATGAAACCAACCATCTATCTATCTATCTTTCATATGAATAGAGGGAGAGGGAGAGGAAGCGTACCAGAGATGAAGCTGAGGCTGCTGAATTTGAAATATCCTTGGCTCCCCTGGCCCTGTCTCTAGCATAGAGGCTTCTCAGTAGGTTAGTGTAAGCAGAGATGATTGAAGGAGAGAACTGTAAAAATAAGGGAGAAGCAGAGGGAGGGCCGAGAATGAATGTGGAAAAGGGGAGGCGGAAGCAATGGCATCCCATTCCTGGGCACCTACAATTCACATGGCCTGTACACGTCTTCCTATACCTGCATATATAAGCTCAATTATCAACTTAATAAAAAGGGATTTTTTATTCCAGGAAACAAACAACCCTTTGCATTTCTCTGCGTCAAAACCCAACTCACCCGATTGATTGACCTTCTCTCAGTTTATTTCCAGACTGGATTGGTTGGCAACGTATAAAGGGTATGCAAGCACCGGAACCAGAGAGAGAGAGAGAGAGAGAGAGAGAGAGAGCAATGCGTCTAAAATGCCTGTGTTTGCGTCCCACTGGAGGCGCAAAATGTTAACAAGGATAACTTCGCACCTCTTTCTTTGGAACTATATATTATGCGCCAGCAAACACCCCCCCCCCCACTCTCACTCTCTCTCTCTCTCTCTCTCTCTCTCTCTCTCTCTCTCTCTCTTCATATAGGTTAAACAGAATAAATAATTATTAAATTTTGTAAAAATATATAAAAATAACACTAAATTTAATTTATACTTAAAGATCATTGAATTTTAACATTAAAATACAAAAATATCAACATTTCATTTGATTTTTTAACGATAATTAACAATAATTTTATAATTATATATTAAATTAAGGTTTAATGTCCTTTTGATTACAAATTAAAATTTAATGATTTTTTTATACTTTAAATAAAAAAAAATTGTAAATGAATATTCGGTTTTCTTGCTAATTCTCCAAATTTAAACTCAAGTTCCGAAACTATATTAATATCAATATAATATAAAAATGTTAACGATATACATAAATAGAGAATTGGATTATTGATAAATAATTTATTATATTATAGGATTATAATTTATTAGTGCAATACCTTCAACAAAATTATAGGTGGTGATTCAATCCAGTAATCAGGACTTATCTACTAATACTAACTAGGGCACTTAAGCTAGGAGAAAATTTTGCAATTTAAGTAATTAATCGGGTTCAGAAAGTAACAAAACTCAGAATCTTTTGGTACACAAAAATATTTATATAAAATACTGTATGAAAAGTGTTAATCAAAATAACTGGTTAAAATGAAAAGAACACTGCAAAAATCATTTTAATAATTTGTCCACCAAATAATTCAAAAAGAATCAACCATATTCAATGGATCCTTGGTCAGTCACACCACTAGATAGAAAACTTGCTAATTGTTAATAGTATTTCTATTTGCTTAGGACAAGTGAAAGTATTACTTAAAATGTGGAAGCAAGCTTTTAAAGCTGCTTCTCAGAATTCTTTGCAACATAATAAGGTTCACTGCTTGAGCTTTAATTAATTAATTAATTGATACCTCGCATTCACTCACTCAACAGTAAGCATCGTCTTACGTACTAACTAAACATATATACATATATATATATATATTTCTTAATTAGACGCGAAGGAAGGATTAGGATCATTAAACTCAGCAGAACAATTGAGGAGGGTGGTAAGTTCTGACCCCTGAAAATTTGTCAACCTCGGTTTAAACTCGGCCAAACCATTTGGAATTGAAAAAAAAAAAAACCCAAAAGAAGATTACTGGAGCTTAATTTGGCATCACGTGAACGTTAAAGCGAAAAAAGTTTAAACAATCACAGTTCCAATGAATGTAACTAAACGGTTCAATAATCATAGTTGAGATTTTGAGAAAATAATGTATGGACAAGGAGAGGAGAGGCAAAGGTTGAAAGATTTTCTTACCTGTGAAGAGCAAGAAACACGCCACGTGAAGATGAAGTAATTTGTATGGAAGGGGAGATGCAGATGCATCATCTTCTTCTTTATCTGTTGTTGGGGCTTGGGCAATGGGCAGGGTCACATCAGACATCAGCCCACTCCACGTAGGCCACCAATATGTTGGCCACCCCCAATCCCTTCCCTTGTGCTGGAATGGTGATGGTCCTCTACTTTTTCTCACATTGGAGGGACCCAAATATGGTATGGTATGGGGTGGTATGGTCCCCCTCTCTCCCTCCCCGTCCTGCACTGCACTTGCTAGAAGAGAGGAAGGTAACCCGGCTGCTGCCTAAACATGAATCAAAGAGCTGATCAATAGTCTCTTCCAGTTTTGATTCCCTTGTTTATTGTCCGCATGCATTCATCATGTTCGGTCTGTGTTTTCTAATGAGACCCAAGGTAGTGATAAATTTTTTGGATGGATATTTTTCTTTATAGGATTCGGTCCAAGATTGGAGACTCGTGTCCATCACCACTTTTAGACAGCTCATTTTAAAAATTGGGCCACAAACCCTAATCCCAATTTGAAGAAGAAATGAGCCTTAGCCCATTTGCTCAAGTGGGAAAAGCCTATTGTCCTTAACCCTAAAGCTCTCATATAAAAGGGCATTTTAGTCATCTTTGTGTGTCTCTCCTTTTGCGGCCGAAACCCTACCCTCTCATGTTTCCTTTCTTGGCCAATTGCTTCCTCTCACCTTTTATGTTCATTTGATTGTGATTGGGACTTCTTGTCTTTTGTGGGTTGATCTATTCTTCAATTCTCGCGGTCGCCTTTCTTTGTGTGTGAGGGGAAATCCTTCGATGCCGATCTCAACCTCTACATATTCGAGACTTAGGTCTCTTTTATGAGTAAGGTTTCTCTCTTGGCTTTTTGTTTTTGACCCATTGTTTTTCTGACTGATCTACCTTTGTGGTGACCTACTTTGTGTGGTTGTGATCGATTTGGGAGAGAGGGCTTCGTTTTGTTTCGGCCGAAAGGTGTTGGGGGTTTTCTGGGTTGTCAGTTTAGGGGCTTCTTTGTGGCTTTGTGGTCTCTATTCGTTGGCGTTACCAAAGTGGTGAACGGACATACCAGATTTGAGCCTTGAACTATTCAACAGGAAGTTTTACTTATTGATCTTCGTGTTCTTGTTTTTGGTTTAATCTGGTTATCGAATTTGGTTTTCTCTAATCCTCTGTTTTGCAGTTATCTTCCGCTAACAATTGGTATCAGAGCCTTGTGTGGCTCCTGGGTTGTGCGAAATCAAAGCCAAATCGGAAAAGCCCTTTGGGTTCGAATTGGGGTGTTCCAACCCCATAGCCGTAATCGACCAACCGAAGTGGTTTCCCTGATCGGTACGTGTCAGCCAACTCGCTGTTCGACGGAGGCGATTGAAGCTGCAGGCGACGAAACGTAAAGGCCGACATGTGTTTCATTTAGATCCAGATCTTCCTAGATCCAACTCTCTTCAGTTTCAGATCTCAGATCTGAGATCTGTTTTAGTAACCTATGTGGTTTTATATATTATTTTTTGTGATTTACTTGTGATTATTTAATTGCTTGGTACCTTTAATTATTGATAAGTAAATATGTGATATCTTTGTAATATCTGTGACATCTGTATTTACCTGTGGCTGTTTTGTTGCTTAGTGCTTTATTATCCTGCCTATTAAACCTCTTAGGTATCAGAATTTGTTTATGATTTTTATCGAGTATCAGCTTGATATTTTGTTTGATATTTTTGTGATTTACCTATGCCTATTTAAACTGCTAAGTGCATTTTAAATATTGTTAATTTTTTTATTGCTCTAAGTGCTTGAATAACCCGTTCCTAATTGAATTTTGATTATCTGTGAATCTGCTACCTAAGTCTTTTAAACTAAAACTTTGTGTTTTCTTAAAGTCTTCTTAGGTTGCATCCTTAGTGTGATTTATTTGTGGCAATTTTTTACTTGCTTAGTGCTTTAAAAAAAAAATGTGCTTGATAAATTTGTGTTATCCCTACTACAAATCTACCCTAGTTGTTTTGTGCACACTTATTGTGAAACTCTAGGTTTCTATGATCCTCTAGGTTGGATATTTTGTGTTGAGCATATTCTTTGTGAACATGTCCACACATTATGAAATAGAAATTTGCAAAGAGAAGGGGGATTTTGTCTATTTTTTGGAACAAAAGATGAAAGGGATACTATCTTGAGTGAGGTGGAGTCATTCAACCGATCACCTTAAGTAGGAGGATAAGAGAAAGCCTAACCTACCTTGAGTGAGGTGGAGTCACTAAACCCAATCACCCTAAGTAGGAAGATGATAAAAGGGCCTAACCCTAAGTGAGATTAGAAAAAAAGATCCTAACCCTAAGTGGGAAAATGAGAAAATGCCTAACCCTAAGTGAGAGAGAGATCCTACCCTAAGTGGTAGGATAAGGTAGATCCTAACCTAAGTGAGAGGATGAGAGAAATCCTAACCTGAGTGGTAGGATGAAGTAGATCCTAACCTTAGTAGGAGGATGAGAGAGATCTTACTTTAAGTGGGAGGATTAGTAAGATCCAAACCTAAGTGGGATGGAGAGAGAGTTAGCTCATGTTTAAGCATTTGTTACATGTTTATAAATCTATTTCTTGTATGGATGAATGCATTTGTTACATGTTTATGAATCTATTTCTTGTGTGAATGAATACATTTGTTACATGTTTTTGCATTTGTTGCATATGTTTGTTTCTTGTTGCTTGTGTGTGCTGGCTTAATTAGAAATCAAGTTGGAGATTGTTGGGTTTGTGTTTCCTAATAAGGCCTAAGGCGGTGATGAATTTTTTGGGCGAGTATTTTTCTTCATAGGCTTTGGCCCAGGATTGGAGGCCTGTGTCTATCACCACTTTTAGGCAGCCTATTTTAGAAGTTGAGCCATAAACCCTAATCCTACTTTGGAGAAGAAATGGGCCTCTGCCCATTTGCTCAAGTGGGAGAAGCCTATTGTCCTTAGCCCTAGCCCTAAAGCCCTCATATAAAATGGCATTTTGGCCCTCTTTGTGTGTCTATCCTTTTGTGGTTGAAACCCTATCGTCTCGTGTTTCCTTCCTTGGTCAATTGTTTTCTCTCACCTTCCATGGTGACTGGGAGTTCTTACCTTTTGCGGGTTGATCTATCTTTCCATTCTCACAACCGTCTTTCCTTGTGTGCGAGGGGAAATCCTTCGATGTCAATCTCAACCTCTACATATTCGAGACTTAAGTCTCTTTTACAAGGTAAAGTTTCTTTCTTGGCTTTGTGCTTTTGACCCACCATCTTTGTGACTGATCTACCTTTGTGGTGACCTACTTTGTGTGGCTTTGATAGATTGGGGAGAGAGGACTTCATTCTATTTCGGCCAAGAAGTGTTGGGGGTTTTCTGGGCTGTCGGTTTAGGGCCTTCTTTGTGGCTTTGTGGTCTCTATTCGTTGATGTTACCAAAGTAGTGAACGGACATACCAAATCTGAGTCTTGAACAATTCAACATGAAGTTTTACTTATTGTTCTTCGTGTTCTTATTTTTGGTTTAATCTGATTTTCGAATCTGGTTTGCTCTAACCCTCTGTTTTGCAATTATCTTCCGCTAACACATCATCTTGCCATGAGTTAGCCAGACAACCAATTATGTTCTAAGTGTTCAAGCCAAAATTAAAATCGTGAGCTATAGTAAGCCTTGGTGAGATTACAGTCTTAGATGCTTTCTTAATTTTTGTCATTTCTAGTTGAGTTTAAAGAGGTGAAAGGGATAATAACACTAGTACAAAAATTGAACAATAAAAAACACTTATTAATAGTCGTATGATTCAATGACAACTCCTTTTCGATATCAAAGTTGCTCTACATTCTCTCAAATCAAAAAATTGCATATTTCTTAAATCATACTTTTCACAAAAAAAAAAAAAAAATGATATTATGTTAGTGTCGATCTCACCACATGAGATAGCCAAGGCCAATAAACTAATCATGAGATATATTTTTCTTCTTTTTTAGATTTCTTTAGGTATTTGTTAAGAATTTTTACTAGACAATATAGCACTAGTTTGTAAAAAAAAAAAAAGATCTCCATCTAATAATTTCAAAATTATTAATGGCTTAACACCTTGTAATGCACATCTCCATCCACACAAGAATGGGTCATATTTCGTGATTTACTCTCTTTTGCTGTAATCTTGGGGTTGAGTTATAGAGCCTTTAAGGTGAGAGACTTCGCCTTTTGAAATCTAAGAATGGGTCATGGTGCAATATCAGTGAAATGGAACTACCAATGTCTCTAAGAGCTACCCTAGCGTGTAAAGATGAAAGGCAACAAAAGATCCCAAATGTCACTAGGGATTCTACTCCCATACTTATGGAAACTTTCTTTAACACGTGCTTTTGAGGAGTGCTATATATGTTAGCAAAAATTTTGAAATGAATGCTAGTTTAGCAATTTTTTTTTTTTTTTTTAATGAGGGCTATTCTAATCAAAATTTTATATGTTAGGGGTAATAATAATATAGAGGAATAAAAAATTGACAAACTTAAAACTACCCTCGCTCAATTTTTTAAGACAGTTATCGCAATTTTACAGTTTACTAGTAATTATGACCACAGAATTAGATGAAGTAACTTGTTGACTTCAAAGAGTTTTCTTAGAGACTTAAAGTCAAAGAGATTTTTTGTATGTTAAGTTTAGTTAGTTGGTAAGATGTTAGGTGGAAAAGAATGGTGATCTAAAATTTATAATAATTAACTTATAATTTTTTTTTTGTAATAGGTAATAACTCATGTACGAACTCTCTTTTATATTGTGTCTCCTACAGAATTGATATATTGTTCGTGCCCGACGTATCACACCCCACCCCCACTCCACCCCCCCTTGCCCGCGTCGGCCCACCCCCCACATCGCCCCACCCCGTGCAACCCCCCCTTGGGGGTCACGTCCGGGCAATATATCAGCCCTCGTGTCTCCTATATATGGAGGCTCGTGTTAATGGTAAGGTAAGAAAAAGACAGAGAAAGAAAAGTTCTATTTCTCTGCACTTTCTCTCTCTTATGTTCGAAAATTTAACATTGGTATCAGAGCTTTCATTCTTGAAGGACTGTGAGAGTTTTATGTGAGATTTCTATGTGTCTTAAGAAACTTTTCTGAGTAAGGTTCTTTAAACACTCGAAAGTATGTCTGCAAGAAATGTTAGTTTGCTTGCATCTCCTGTTTTCTCAAGAGATAATTATGATTTCTGGGCTGTGAGAATGAAAGCTTTTCTCATGGCATATGATCTGTGGGAAATTGTTGAGAAAGGGTATGAACTCGTTCCTCTCCCTGAAAACCCAACCATCCAACAAATCAAATAGCACACTGAGCCTTACACCAAAAACTACCAAGCCCTCTCATTCGTTCATTCAGAAGTATCTGAAACTATTTTTCCAAGGATGGTACGTAGCTGCCACCACAGCAAAAGAAGCATGGAACAAGCTTTAGGAGGAGTTCAAAGGGAGTGAAAGAGTTAGAGCTATTAAACTCTTAACTCAAGAGAGAATTTGAGATGTTAAAGGATGAAAGACGGGGAAGTTGTCAAGGACTACTCTGCAAAATTAATGGAGTTAGTCAATCAAATAAGGCTGTATGGCAAGGATTTTCCTGATGAAAAGATAGTGGACAATATAATGATAAGCTTGCAGACAAATTTGAGTCCAAGATTTCTGCAATAGAAGAATCTTGCAACTCAAAAAAGCTGACAGTCACAAAACTGATCAGTAAATTACAGGAGCCAAGAGCTTCAATGAGAACTGAAGGTGTAATTGCAGGTGCTTGTCAAGCAAAGCAAAATGGAAAGGAGCCAAATTCTGGTTCAAAAGATAAGAAGAAAGCTAACAATGATAAAGATGTGAAAGCCAAGGATCCAGAGGGTTCTAGTTTTACAGACACAAACAAGAGAGTGAAATGTCCACCATGTTCAATATGTAAAAGGACAAATCACCTTGAAAATGGTCCAAGGATAAAGGCAAGATGTAGTGTAGATATTCTAAGAAAGTATGGTCATATAGAAAAATTTTGCAGAATCAATCGCTCCATTAGTCTTTCCAACAAGCAAATTTTACTGAGGAGACTCAAAATCATGAAGATCATTTATTTGTGGCATCACATGCTACAAATGCATCTCCAAAAAAGTAATGGTTGGTGGATGGTGGCTATACAAACCATATGGTCAAAGATGCAGATCTCTTCAGCACTCTTGACAGATCAATCAAAACAAAAAGTGAAGCTTGGGAATGGAGCAATTGTGGAGGCTCAAGGTAAGGGTACCATAGTTATTCAAACCAAGAAAGCTACAAAGCAAATTTCAGATGTTCTCTTTATTCCTGTTTTGGATTAGAACTTGTTGAGTGTGGCTCAAATGTTAAACAAAGGCTATTCAGTATCTTTTAAAGATAATTTCTGCACTATATATGATGCTAATGGTGTTGAAATAGTAAGGATTAAAATGGTGGATAATAGTTTTCCTCTCAGTTGTAGTCTTGTTAATCATCATGTCTATGTTTCAAAAATTGGTGAATCTATACTTTGGCATAAGAGATATGGGCATTTCAATATGAGATCATTGAAGTTTATGCAGTCACATGGTATGATTAGGGAAATATCAGAAATACAAGTCAGTAATGATCTTTGTGAAAGTTACGAGTTGGGGAAACAACATAGAAAGGTCTTTCTTATCAATTAAGCCTGTAGGGCTAAAGAAAAATTGCAATTGGTTCATATTGATTTATGTGGACCAATGAGGACTGCACCTTTGAGTCAGAATTTGTATTTTCTACTCTTCATAGATGATCTTACAAGAATGACTTGGGTCTATTTTTTAACCAAGTCCCAAGTGTTCTCAGTTTTCAGAAAGTTCAAAAATCTGGTTGAAAATCAGAGTGGATGTAGGATCAAGACACTTTTAGATCTGATAATGGGAAGGAGTACACCTCTGTTGAGATTGATAAATTCTGTGAAAAGGTAGGAATCAATCATCAATTGACTGTGAATTATACCCCTGAGAAGAATGGTGTTTCTAAAAGGAAAAACAGGACTGTCATGGAAATGGTGAGGTGGATGCTGATTGAAAGCAGACTTCCCAAGATGCTTTAGGATGAAGTAGTGTATATTGCTGTGTATTTGTTGAACAGGCATCCAACAAGATCAGTTTTTGGTAACACCCCCATTGAAGCTTGGCTAAGTATCAAACCTTCTACAAAGAACCTTAAAATATTTGGTTCCTTATGCTATGTTCATGTACCTTCGATGAAGAGAGGGAAGTTGGATGAGAAAGGAATAAAGAGCATCTTTCTTGGTTATGCTGCTCAAAGTAAAGGCTATAAAATTTATAATCTTGAAACTAAGAAAATTATTGTAAGCAGAGATGTGGATGTGGATGAATCCTCTTATTGGAACTAGGAAAAATGGGACCTGAAGAGAAATTTGATGTGGTACAGTCTGTGATTGATTCAAATAGGAGTTCAAGTGCAAGTTCTAGTTCAAATGCCTAGAATTCAGTTGGAGACTCTATACTTGATGTTGATTCCACAACAGATTCACCAATTTTGAAGACAAAACCTTTTGCTGAGATCTATGAGAGATGTAATTTAGTTGTTACTTATCCAACTAGCTATCAAGAAGCTTCAAAGCATGAGGTAAGAAAAATAGAACTTGGGAACTCACTAGAAAACCAGAAAATAAAAAGGCCATTGGAGTGAAGTGGGTGTATAGGACCAAATTAAATTCTAATGGTTCAATATATATAAACACAAAGCAAGGTTAGCGGTAAAAGGTTATGCTCAAATGGCAAGGATTGATTATGGTGATACTTTTTCTCCTGTGGCTAGGCATGGTATCATAAGATTTCTCATCGCTTTAGCAGCTCAGTTGGGTTGGAATGTGTATCTCTAGATGTAAAATCTACATTTTTAAATGGATTGTTTAGGAGGAGATGTATGTTTAGTAACTTCAAGGTTTTGAGATTGCAAGTGATAAGAGCAAAGTTTATAGGCTTAACAAAGCACTTGATGGGCTGAAACAGGCACCAAGGGCTTGGTACAACAGAATTAACTCACATTTAATCAAACAAGGGTTCAAGAGAAGTCTAAATGAAGCCACACTTTATGTTAAATATTGTGCAGATGGGAAGCAACTGCCAGTTTCTTTATATGTTGATGATATGTTAGTAACATGTAATAATTCAGACATGTTGCAGCAATTTAAGAAGGAAACGAAGCAGCAATTTGAAATGTTAGACTTGGGGTTGATGAAATACTTTCTTGGAATTGAAATATACCAATGCTCAACTAGTATTTTCGTTTCTCAAAGAAAGTATGCTTTGGATGTCTTTTAAGAAATTTAAAATGGATCAAAGCAAATCTGTGGCTACTTCTTTGGTGCAGAATGAGAAATTGTCAAGGGAAGATGGTGAAAAGAGGTGTAATATATCAATTTACCGAAATTTAATAGGGAGTTTGCTGTATATAGTAGCCACAAGGCCAGATTTGATGTTTTCAACAAGTCTCTTGTCCAAATTTATGAATTATCCTAGTTGGTCTCATTTTGGAGCAGCTAAAAGGGTCTTGAGATATTTTAAAGGCACAATAGATAATGGGATATGGTTTAAAAATAAAGAAGAAGCAAGGCTAGAAGGATATGCAGATAACGATTGGGCAGGGTGTGTGGATGATTCTAAAAGCACTTCTAGATATATTTTTTTTTCATTTGGATCAAGGGTGTTCTCGGAATTCAAGGAAACAAGATGTTGTGGTCCAATCCACTGCTAAAGCTGAATACATTTCAGCTATTGCTTCTGCAAATCAAGCCATTTGGCTTCGAAAGATGTTGAAGGATTTAGGACAGGGGCAAAATGATACTACCGTGTTGTGGTGTGATAACAAGTCACTTATTGCAATTGTTAGTAATCCTGTGCACTATGGTAGGACTAAGCACAGCAATGTGAAGTTTCACTCCATTGGAGAAGTTGAGAAGAACAATGAACTTCTAAAAAAGTATTTTTATAATAGATAATGGATCATGTATTCTCTTTTGTATTGTCTCTTATATAAAGAGCCTTATGTTAATGGAAATGTAGGGGGAGGGGGGGAATTGAGAAAAAAAAGTTTTATTTCTATATAATTTTTTTCTCTTATATTCTGGATTTTAAGGTAAGTTTGATTAATAATAGAATAAAAATTTACTTTCATTGAGAAAATATATCTTATCAAACTAGTAAAATCATCATTATAACCAATCATGTTCATGCTATTATCGTTTGTAAGTTTGTTTGATATATTATTATACCACTCAAATTTTTCCTTATTTTACTCTACTGAAAAAGATAGTTATAAATAAAATTTCAAAATTAAGTACCCCTATTATATAAATGGCACCATTTGATTTAAGAATATTTGCAATTAAATGGAATAGTGAGATGAGGAATAAGAATGTGTAATGACTTTTATTGCTGCCTATATTTGTTTCATTCTCTTACCTAAGAAGGTCAAACTTAAATTTACAATAATATTTAGTCATCTCAACATATGATAATGTTTTAGGATAATTTAATCTATTATAAAGTTTCACTAAATTAGATCTAAAAATTATATTGATCTTCATTAAAAAAATATTTTATTTTTGTAATTTTATAAAATTTGGGAAGTTTCCTTAGTAATCCAATATTAACTTTTGAAAAGCAATCAAATTGACAGTTGTAGGCTTGTTGTAGCCCAGCTGACCCGTTCATTTGGTTGGCTGGTCTGTTTGCTTGTTTGTTTGTTGTCCCAAGCAGACCAATTGACCGGAGCGGCCACACGCGCGCGCGCACGCACACACGAATGGGATTGTTATATTAACCACAACCACACTCCAACTTCTTAGATATTGACTAAATTGCCATTATGCCTAATGTATATTTATTTTAAATGCCAAAATACAATACAACTTAAATTTTAGCACAACGGCGGACCCCTTGAAAGCTTTGCTTCTTTCAATTGTATTTGTTGCCGTAAAATTGTATTCTGATTGGTCTCTAGAGATAGTAGTAATGTTCACAAAACTTTTTGCTTGATTTTTGAAGGGAGAAAGAAGATTACAAGAAATTTTTTCTTTTAAAAAAAAAGTAGAACTCATAACTTCTATTTAATACAGTACAACGCTTGCTGCTCAGAACCAAATCGTGGAGGAAGAGACGAGACCTCTGTTGAAGACTGACGTAGTCGGAGAATCGAGAACGATCACTAGTCAAGAGGTAGAAGATGAGACCCATGGTCTCCTGGAACCAAGTCAATTACCGACTAAGCTATTAAAGTTTCTTTTTTATGGTAGTATAACATCATTCAAGTTAATAATAATATAAAATTATAACATTTATAGATTTACACATTCATCTTTTAGGATTTACGCATGCTGTATTATATATATATATATATTAATCATAATTTTATATTGGATAAAAGCATAAATGTATCCTTGTACTTTATCAAAAAAATATTATGGCATTTTGAATTTTTAAAATATCCCATTAAACACTTGTATTTCAAAAAATGAAACTATTAAATATCTCATCAACAAGCAATAATTAGAAAAAAAAAAAAAAGGATGGAAGTGAAATGAATGCACAAGGGTTTTAGGTTTTTTTTTTTTATTTTTATATTATTTTCCTATACTTTATGAACTGTCCAACCAATCATTCTTGCCTATCACCCCATCATCATTTTAGCTTTCATCAGGCCTATTGTCGTTTCTTTACCATAATGTTGAAATCTGTCAAGCTTATCATCAAACTGGTCGATCTCATTGTCGTTTGATTCTTGTCATTGTTCTCGATAATCATTCTTTATCGCAGTGAATCAATTATAGGTATATATATATATATATATAAACTCATTGTTGCTCAGATCAATCTTATAAATTCATTGCTCCTCAGATTAATTAAATTCACTGCTACTTTAATTGATTAATTATAAATATATATACACTTATATATATAAACTCATTACAACAAAACTCACTATAACAATGGCCATACTTCAAGCTCTCACTAATGCATGTTCTCACTTATTTTGTTAAAATATTTAATAATTCTACTTTTTTAAAATACAAATGTCTAATAGGACGTTTTGAATGTTTAAGATGTCACAATACTTTTTTAATAAAATATAGAAATGCATTTATGTATTCACCATTTTATATTTTCACAAAAATGACAAAATCTGAACTAACATTTTAATATTAGAATTTCATGTTTCATACAAAAGAAAAACCTTCACTAACAAATATCCTCATCTTTCCTATGCAAAGCCTTTAACAATTTATTTGTAATTATTTCAAACACTTTTATTAGTTGTAAATTAAACACAAAAAAATAACCAATTACAAATGACAATTTGTCTTAGTTACTTTTTGTAATTTTCTATGACTAGTTAAATATGAATTTATTTTTTTTAGTAGAGTCAAACTACAATTAGTTTTGAATTATACATAATTTTACCCATACTATATAAAATAGGGAAAACAAATTCAGTGATGTCAACTATAGAGTGGCTCCACCACTTAATTACAGGTGTGTAAACGGTCAATTTACTTATTGAATCGATAAAAATTCAATAATTGAAAAAATTGAATCGGTGTATAAAACTAAATCAAATTGACCGAACAAATCCAAAAACCAAACTAACTGAAAACCAAAAAAACTTAACGAAATTCGTAAAAATCAAATTGATCAAATAAACTGAACAAACCAAAAAATAACCTAACTAATTTCCAGTCTTACTGTTGCTGCCAGCCACCTAATTGGCCAATGATTCCAATTATTAGAACCAATCATCAAATTCTCCCAACTGTAGTGATTTATATATCCAAAAATGAGTTTGATCTAATAGTTAATTTTTTGTAAATCTAAAAATTAATTTTATTGTCAAAAGACTCAAAACTCGTTTTTGAAAAAACGTTGCCGGCCACAATCCACAGCGGATTCCAACGATTGGAATTGATCATCAAATTAGTCCTGACTGAGTGACCTACATACCCAATAATCAAAAGGATCTAATAGTTGGATTTCAGTAGGTTTAGATTTTAATATAGAATACTCACCCACAAGAAAGTTGCCGAAAAACTTAACGAAAGGGCCCAAGACCATATGTTGTGAATATCTAAAAGAAACAGAAAGGGTTTGAGGCGATGGTGGTTGCCAAAGTGGCATCGACAGGCGAGCACGGTGGTGCAAATCAAATGGAGAGAAAGATGTTGGTGGCGATGACCGATGGGAACAGAGTTGGCCACTGTCGACATTGAAGATGGAGAAAAAGGGTTGACGTCGGCATCCACTTCAAAGGGAACAATGGGATCGCCAAAGAGTTAGAGACGAAAGGGAAAGGAAAAGGTCGAGCGAAAATGATGTCATCACCAATCAAGATCCAGCACAAGGCCGACCCGACCAAACTAGAACAGTAGCACCCAAACAGTAGCAAACAATATTTTAATACTTCATATTTCTACTTGATTTAATATTCTATTTCAAGTTTGATTAGAGTTTTATTTTTATTAGAATTTTAGTTGAATTTTACTTAGAATTTATTTCTATTAGGATTCTAGTTGACTTTTACTTAAGTTTTATTTTTATTAAGATTCTAGTTAGATGATTTTATTCTAATTGAATTTTAATTATAAATATTAGATGGATTTGAATTAATCAAATATTATAAATATGTCTAGAATTTAGAGTTTGTAATCAAGTTTTTCTCAATACAAATTTCAACAACCTATTTGGGTTTTCTTAACAAAACAGTCTTGTTTTTACATCTTCTTGAAAGCCAAGTTTTAGCCATTGAAGTTTGTTCTTTCAAGAGTTTATTTTGGTGTATCTTTTTCATACCCACACTATACGTTGCGTCGAGTGGTATCAGAGCGGTTCATCAACCAATTAGATGGCCAATCTTAAAGGTAATTGTAGTAACCAGCCTCGTAACGGTGATCGAGGGTTGCTTGCAGTTTGGAGAGCAATCTAAGAACAATAAAAAATAACTCGTACAATGTAGCAACAATTAGAGCAAATTCGCAACCAATTGGGCATTTTACGAGTTAAAGATAACTGGAACCGGACTAATAGCGTGAATCAAGTCAGCTACGTTAAACCAGAAAGACCAACCATTAATCATGTCCTCATTAATCCTAGAAGACTAATGATGGATGACAATGACGATGAGGATGATCTTGGTAGTATGATAACCAACACTAGTGGTAGAGAGGTTAGGAAGAATGCACAACAACACAACCATTGGGGAAACAATGAGTATAAACTAAAGAGTAGCTTTTTGGTGAGTTTAGAGCTTGATCTCGAACATTATGTTGTCCCACCAACCTCAACGTTTGCAAACTCAGGTTTAGTTTATGCTGCTAACATGACAGAAACTCTAAGGTTGTTAACTCATACTGGGGTATTTTCTAGTCCCGATGGCTCAGGCATTACTTCACAATCCAATGATGGTGGTGTTTCTTCTAATCGACTTGCGACTATAAAGAAGATAGAGGCCATGGTAGCAGATCCTTCTACAATTTATTCAACCTCTAGTATGGTTGAATCGAAAGTAATATGGTCATAGGGGTCTCTTTGTGGATAGAGGTGTTGGATCTCTCAGGCTAGTTAACTCAGGTAATGCAACTGCTTTTAGTATTAATCTAAATTAGATTCCAAAACTAAAAATGTTGTAACAGCTGCCACTATAACTGATCAAGTGCCTGGACTAAAGGAGGATACAAACATCAATATTTTAAGTGATGGAGAGATTGCTGGTAATCATGGAATAAGCCTCTATTCAAAACAGTTGCAAAAGAATGCTTCTCCAAGTAAGAAAAATCTACAGATGAATTCGAAAGTTGTTGAGGAGTCAAAATCAAGAAAGCTAATGAGAGAATACGGACTTGTGATAAGATCTACCAGATTAGAAAAGCACTCAATATGGAATGTTCATCGTTCTCAATCTAACAGTAATAATACAACGGAGGCAGAGGGTAACAAACATGGTGATGGTTGGACCCATGCCAACGAAGATAGGGCTAAGAGGGGAATGAATGTCTTTGTTCATGTTCCCTTAGTAGAAAAGTTCAAGCAGTTCAGGAAGATGTCAAGCAAAAGTTGCACAAATAAGAAGTATAAGGTGACAGTTGACAAGCATAGGAAGCACAAGGCTATTTGAGGTTGGAGATAAAGTCATGATATTCTTGAAGAAGAAACGGATTTCAATAAGAAAGCAGAACAAGCTCAAGCCAAAAAAGTATGGTCTTTACAAAATTACAAAAAAGATTAATGATAATGTTTATGTTGTGGATTTTCCTAATCATATGGGTATTTTCAAATATTTAATGTGGCTAATCTCTCTTTGTTCTTATCAGACGTGGGTTTGTCTTACCTGGATCAAAATTTGAGGTCGAATTTTTTCTCAAGTGGAGATGAATGATGCGATCACCAATCAAGACCTGACCCAAGGCTGACCCGACCAAACCAGAACATTAGTGCAGGAACAATAGCACTGAAACAATAGCAAACAGTATTTTAATACTTCACATGTTTTAGAATTCTATTTGATTTAGAATTCTACTTCATATTTGATTAGAGTTTTATTTTTATTAAAAATCTAGTTGAATTTTACTTAGAATTTATTTTTATTAAGATTCTAGTAGACTTGTACTTAAGTTTTATTTTTATTAGGATTCTAGTTAAATGATTTTATTCTAGTTGGATTTTATTTACAAATATTAGATGGATTTAGATTATCCAAATACTATAAATATGCCTAGAATCTAGAGTTTGTAATCAAATTTTTCTCAATACAAATTTTAATAACTTATTTGAGTTTTCTTAGTAAAACAATCTTATTTTTGCGTCTTCTTAAAAGCTAAGATTTAGCCATTGAAGTTTGTTCTTTCAAAAATTTATTTTTATGTGTCTTTTTCACATCCACGCTACACGCTGCGTCAGAAGACTAAGGCAGAAGGATTGAAGCATCGGTTCGATCCTTCCACCATTCTACCTATTTTTCTTTTATACTACGCTCAAAATGACTTCGTTTTATAATTTCGATCAATTTGATTATTTCAAATTAAAAACCTAAAACAAAATTTTTGAGAAAAATTAACCAATATAACAAAAAACCTAAACCGAATCAATCAGTTTGATTAGTTCGATTTGATTAGTTTAAGTAAACCGAACTCTTCTTCTTTCCTACCGCCACCAGTTGTTTCTAAAGCTTGAGAAACCCAAGGATCCGCGGTAGAGTGCCAACGGAGAAGAAGGGCCCAGATTAGCCGCGATACCACAAATTTGTGTTGTATTTTGAAAAGGGAATTTGGACAACTACAAAATATAGACTATCCATAAGGGTAACTTGGTCAATATTGAGTGCAGCTAACAATTAACTTAGCGGCAGTAACATCACCCCACACGCACGGACATGCCGTTTAACTAATTCATGGTTTGGTTACAAAACCATTGTTGACATGTGTTCTAACACGTCCATGCAATCGACCCCTACCCCGCCGCCTTTAACTTCGTCAATTCGATAACGAACTTCTCAGCCTCTTTCTCTGATCCGAACAATACTGAGTCTAAGGTCCCCCCCATCACTCGCTTCCCCTTCCTCAGCTAGCTCAGCCTATTGAGCTGAAACCCCGTTGGGATGGGATGGGGACCAAAAAGAAGAACAATATTAGAGATCTCCTGCCGGAGCTACTAAATTTTTCGTCGCGAACAAATGAGCTCCATTCACCAGCGCCCGCAACCAGCAGGCCCCGTCAGCCTCCACAGTTGCCTCACTTGGCTTTTCGCCGTCCTCCTCCTCGTCTACATCATCTACTCCTCCAAACTCATCCTCTTTGGCCACAGTGACTGCCCCCTCCCTTCCACCAATCTCTCGGCCAACGAAAAGGCCAGCACCACCCATCATCCTGCCTTCCCCAACTCTTCTACTAATTCTCTCACAGAACTCGGCAAACAACTTCAACAGCATTATGATTTATCAAGATCTATAGTTCCCCTGGCGTCCAGGAGATACGACACGGAGCTCAAGCACATTGTGTTCTGCATTTCGGCGTCATCGGGCTTGTGGAACAGGAGGAAGGAGTACATAAAGCTCTGGTGGAAGCCTAAGCAGACTAGAGGGGTGGTCTGGTTGGACCAGAAGGTGAGGACACGGCGGAATGAACCCCTGCCGGAGATTCGGATATCTGAGAATACTTCCACGTTCAAGTACACGAACAAGGAGGGGCAGAGATCGGCATTGAGACTGTCCAGGGCAGTTTCAGAGACATTGAGGCTCGGGATGGAGGATGTGAGATGGTTCGTGATGGGCGACGATGACACCATATTTATAGTAGAGAATTTGGTTAGTGTGCTGTCTAAATACGATTACAGGCAGCCTTACTACATCGGAAGCTCATCGGAGAGCCATATTCAGAACATATTCTTTTCCTATGTAATGGCGTATGGTGGGGGCGGGTTTGCTATAAGCTACCCATTGGCCAAGGAGCTGGAGAAGATGCAGGATCGGTGTATTCAGCGCTATCCCAGTTTGTACGGAAGTGATGACAGAATTCAGGCTTGTATGGCCGAACTAGGAGTGCCACTCACCAAAGAAGTTGGGTTTCATCAGGTAAACTAATAATTAACCTTTAAAAAGACATTCAATTTAGAGATTTGTCGGGTCATTATTGTCTTGTGGCTTCTTCGCAGTTCGATGTATATGGAAACCTCTTAGGCCTTTTGGGAGCTCATCCTATAGCTCCATTGATATCCCTTCACCACCTTGATATCGTGGATCCAATATTCCCACGGATGAGCAGAGTTCAGGCCCTGCGGCACCTATTTCATTCCACCAAGGATGACACGGCAAGTATGATACAGCAATCAATCTGCTATGACAAGAAAAGGGAATGGTCCATATCGGTTTCGTGGGGCTATGTGGTTCAGATCATAAGAGGAGTGATGTCTCCCAGGGAACTAGAGATGCCCACCAGAACCTTCCTAAACTGGTTTACAAGAGCTGATTTCACAGCATACTCTTTCCAGACCAGGCCTGTGAGCAGGCAGCCATGCCAGAAGCCTTTCGTATTCTATATAAGATCGTCCACGTATCAACGAGACAGGAAGCAAACAATTGGGGTTTATATTCGCGATCGTCAAGATCCCCACCCTCTATGCCGATGGAAAATGGACTCACCTGAAATATTTGATTCTGTAGTGGTGGTGAAAAGACCAGATGAACGACGTTGGCTAAGGGTATGGTTTTCGAATCCCACTCTTGTTCTTTGACGCATTTATCCATCGGATTGTATGTTTTTGCTCATGCTTTTTACACCATAATCTATCAAACTATATAGCGTAGGAACAGAAAGTGAATCACAAAAGAAAAGGAAACAAAAAAATAGACCACCACAGATTTCTTGTTTGAAGAATCTCTTTTGTAGATTTTCCTATATTGTTAGGAACATTATTACTAACAAAATCCTGATATCCTCTTGCAGACCCCAAGGAGGGATTGTTGTAGAGTTTTGCCATCAAGAAAGAGATCGCAGATGTATATATGGGTGGGCAATTGCCGGGAAGGTGAGATTAGCGAATTATAGCAGCAAAAGGGAAGCTACACTTATATCTTCTCTCTGCTCCTCCTGCCAAGTTCTTTCATGGTACATGGGATAAAAACTGAATTCCATAGGAATTTGAGCTCAAAGGACTCTCGAGGATTGCGTTGATCTTCAGCATATCAAAATTGCTACAGCTTTGCTATTTCTCATTTATCTCGGTGTAAATTTGTTACGAGCATGTCATTCACTTTTATGAATTTTTACAAGCTCTGCCTGTAAACAATCCCCGTGGTTGGTGACATAGTCACGGGAGGATTATTATTATGCTGGCACATTTTTCCTAGAAAAGCAACTGAAACCCTAGTCATCGTCTTATATCCTTCAATGGATCTTTGAATTGTTAGTTAGAAAAACGACTCCCAATGTCTAAAAAGGAAATGATTCTTCAATCAGTTGTACTCACCGGATGCGGTATAGTGTCATTGTTCAGCGGGAGAAGCTGAGGAACTGATGAGGCATTTGGTGCTGTGGCCAATGCTAGGACGGTGAGGTCCACCCGAGTGTCATTGAACGGCTCTGGCGTCCTGATTCTGTGCACGGCAATGATTCTTCCATCTCTGGTTTCTAAATTTACTGCAAGTAAAATACAAACAGATTTAATATAACTGTGGAAAGTGATAGGCAACTAATTGTTCCTTCTCCTCCCTGGAGTATTTTACCAAAACCTGTCTTCTCTGCGAGAAAACCTGAAGTTTCGAATATCAAATTTTTGTTTTGCTCCAATTTGGTTGAAATCACTCTTTATTTAATGTCTCGGAAACTAATACTTGAATTTTCTGCCTTCAAACAAGCAAAGGATGCACAATACAATGGACAGACAGTTTACAGAAAATAAGAGCAAGGACACATAAGCTTTCAATTAATGAGAGGTTCACAACTTGTATGAGGAAGAGAGATTCTGCGTTCTTGTAGAACTGCTTCTGGAAAAGAACAAAAGCCAACTCAGATCTCAATAGGAACTCGTGTTTTTAATTAACTTCCTGCAAGTGTCCACATATTCCTCGAATTTCACATTGATCCCCCAGGAACCAGATGGAGGCAGAGCAATTATTCAATCGCGGAGTAAATGCACATATATGGTATTATCAATTTGATTAAGTACAAAATATAAATATATTCGGTAAGTACTTAGCAAGAACCTCTGTCGTCTCGAACTCGCTTTTGCCAACAGCGAGATGGAGACTCCCTATATTCATATCGTATTCATGTTTACGGAGAGAGATGAAAAAACAAAAGTTGAATTAGGTTATTGAAGTGGTAGGAATGATGAATACCTCGATATGAGAACCACCAGAGGACGAAGAGGCAGATCAAGACGATTACAGGAATACAGTGGATCCACTTCACCGATAATCCCGACCGCAAAATCTCTCCACGGCTGGTGGCAGAACGATCCAAAATTCGCGGATCGGCGAGGCCCTCCGTCCTCCTCCTTGGTGACTGCTTGCTCTGCAATTGCGGCACTACGTCGATAACATGTTGGGACTGCTGGGTGGGATGGTGGCCGGAAGGTCGGTAGGAGCTCGAAGCCGAAGGTCTCTGCATGAGAGAGAGAGAGAGAGAGAGAGAGAGAGAGAGAGAGTTAATGGGACAAAACTGTGACGGTTCACTGAATTTTCCGACTCAGTTTCTTGATCTTTTGTAACGAATTTTGAGCGGGAAAACTTCCCTCAAGTTGCAACTGCATTTTCTTTTTATATTTTTTTGGTAAAAATAAAAATAAATAGGAGGGATTTTCCTTTTTTTTTATTTATTGATTGGACAGATTTTAGTTATTTATTATAACTCTGAAAGTAATTCTAAATGAAATGCTACAAAATAAAATTTTTGAAATTAATTCTAAATGACATGCTATAAGTTGATGATATAGGAAATTTGAGATTTTCTTTTTAGTTACCTCTTATACTATAAATTTAGAAATGTAAAATGGGTTATAATTGGCCACAGAGGGTCTGTTTTTCTGGCCGATTCCAACTTCTACGAGTTGATATGTTTTCTTTTCCAATTGATATGTTTGTTCGCTGTTTTAAATTTTTTAAAATAGGTTAAAAAAATATGTTTTAATGATACAATAAATTTTGTATTGAATAATTTTTTTGAATATTTTAAATAATTTGAAATGTTGTATTGAACATTTTTTACATAAAAATCAAACATAACCTTGTATAATATAAACTTATAATGTAATGCACAAAACTACAAAGAGCATACCAAACACAATATATATGCTACTTCTTGCACTTAAAATCTTAAGTTATCCTAGAAAACCACGCAAATATATTCAAACTTAATATATCAAATTAAATTTTGATTTTGCATAGATGGAGTTGATATACCAAAAAATTTCATGTAATGCGTTTAATACAAACAATGGCTCAAACAGGACTAAATCACATTTTTATTGTTTGATTCAACCACCAGAAATATTTAATTTAATTTAAAAATATAACCAAATTATGACATGATTTTGGGCTCCGTTTGAATTCTCTTCTCTCTATATGACACTATGAAGGGAACCTTCTTCATTTCAAAATGATGACATGCATCCTAATCTTGCCTGCACAATAACAGTAGAACCAGAAGCAAAAAGCAGAGCATTTGATCTTTTATTAATATGTGTGCGCGCGCGCGTGTGTCAACCAGGCTATGTGTACAAGGAAACCTTTTCCCAAAAGGAGGCATCTTAGATGTATTAACCAAACAGCCCACATGTACATGAAGAGATCAAGCAAAAAAATTGGCAGAATTTCCCTCTAGTTTTCCATCAAAAGAGACGACTATACCCCAGAAGAACATGAAAGCAGCACCTGCTATCCTTTTGTGTTAAGGAAAATCAATAACGAGGCGCATCACAATGAAGCACGGTGAGGGACAAAAGAGTCTTCTACGCAAATCAGTCCTCCTCCTTCGTTCTCTCCAGTCCTAACTCAGAATTTTCTTTGAATTTGCGAGAAGATGAGGCCTTTAGGGAGCTTTGGTCTGAGGGGGGCTGGGGCTTGAATGTTTGGGATGCGAGGTAATTCAGAGCAGTAACAATGTCTGCGATAAGGGGCCTCAAGGTGGGCTTCTCTTGAACGCACATCGCACAAATGGCAAGAGCTTGGTACAGGCCTCTCACGGGATACTGACCTTCGAGCATAGGGTCGGCCATCTCGGAGAATTTTCTCCTGTCTTTGAACAGCGGCCGTGCCTGCAAACACATTCAAACATCAGAAAGTAACATTTAGCTAACCTCTCTCTTTCTCTCTCAATCATTCTTATACAAGTACTCGTGATGTCTAATTTGATTTTTTTTTTGTAAAACTAACTCCATTTTCAAGTATAACCACTCTTAAGACATACCATTGATATAAACGGTTAGGGAATTAGAGTTCATGTATCCAATCCCATCCGGCTTCTGATGATGATGGGCCTACCATTCTTATTCTGTGATTCAAAAGGTGGTTCTTTTCTACAAATTATTATTTAACGTGTCTGGTTTCTCAACAGATTTCATGAGACTAATAATATAAAGTCACCAGCCTTTATTATTAAAATCCAGGCAGATAATTTATAAGAACTTCGAACTTTCAAGCCCACATTACTGATTCAAACGCACCATTCAACAATTTGAAGAAAGCAGAATGATGCAAATAACAACAATGATGCCACCAAGAACAGGATAACTGACATGCAGGTCCCCAACTCATGGTGCTGCAAACTTACTAGACAGCTCAAAGTTCAAATCACAAGAACATAATAATCCAAGTGGACCTCTCAAATTCTTTCTGAAACCTCAGTGAAGGCGCATACAGGAAATGATTCCAATAGGTGAATGTCGATCTTTCAAACAGGAAGTTTTATGCGCAGGTGTTAGCTAAATCACTGTCAATTTCTAAATATATAGATTAAGCTAGCAATTCTTCTGATAAGGATAACCAATATATAGCATAAATGATCAATAGCTATTAGAAAGGAAAAGTGGGGAAAGAAAAAATATATAGTACCCATGCAACCAGATTTTGCTCAGCGGGAGATCTTGTATTATCAATTGCTTTTCTGCCTGTGATGATTTCCAGAAGGACAACCCCGAAGCTGTAAATATCTGATTTAAATGTCAGCTGACCAGTCATTGCATAATCAGGTGCACAGTACCCATACGTGCCCATCACCCTGGTGGAAACGTGAGTCTTATCTCCAACAGGACCCACTTTGGCCAATCCAAAGTCAGATAGCTTGGGATGATAGCCCTCATCAAGCAGAATATTTGAGCATTTCAAATCACGATATATAACAGGGGGCTTCATCTTGTCATGCAAATACTCCAAGCCCCTGGCTGCACCAGCAGCTATCTTCATTCTAGTATTCCAATCAATTTTTTTTCTCTTAGTTCGACTTCCTGGAATAAAATAGGTAGAAAACACATGCTAAGGTGTAAAAAGAAACCAAAACCAACAAGAGAAAAGAACTAGTAGTAAAAGACCAAAATAAGAAGGAAAATCAAACCAAAACACAACTTAGAACCATATGGATGTTTGCCAGAGCTTTTAGTTTTTTTTCTTTTTTTCACTTTCATTTGAAAACAAAAACTTGTGTGATAACTATGATTTGTTTTTAGTTTTGTATTTGATTTTTTTTTTTTTTGGTATTTTTTTCTCTTTTTCTTCCCCTAATCCCCCACCCCCCCCCCCCCCCCCCAACACCCCCTTTCTCTCACTACTCTCAGAAGTTGGGACTTGGGAGTTGGAGTCGCTGGAGGGGTCATTGACGATTGCCAGACAGCTAATCAACACCGACCCAGCAACTTCAGTTGCTGACAGAGAGAGGGCAGGGTAAGAAAATGAAATGAAGATTGTGAAAAAAAAAATGTTTTTAATTTGAAAATGAAAATAAAAAAAGTTTTCAAAATTTTTTAAAACCAAAACAAGCAATCAAATGTCATTTTCTATTTTCATTTTCAAATAACAAAAATGAAAACAGAAAAGAAACACTACCGAGTGGCCCCTATGAAGGTTGAGAAAAGAGTTAACAATTAAAACATATATTAAAGAAATCTAGTAGTAGGCAAATGGAAAGAAAAAGTATTTATCAGATAATATACCATGCAAATGGTCTTCCAGAGATCCTAATGGCATGTACTCATATACCAAGAGCCGTTGATCTCCCTCAGCACAATAGCCAAGTAACTTAACAAGATTAGGATGATCCGCCAAACTTAGTGTCAATACCTCAACAACAAATTCTCTAATCCCTTGTACTCCATTACGGTCAAGTTGCTTGATAGCAACAATCTGCAGAAAAAAGAGAACAATTAGGTCCAACTAATAATCA
Organism: Diospyros lotus; assembly: GCF_014633365.1. Lineage (NCBI taxonomy): Eukaryota > Viridiplantae > Streptophyta > Magnoliopsida > Ericales > Ebenaceae > Diospyros > Diospyros lotus. Next base: position 29,018,108 of record NC_068340.1, on the reverse strand, counting down.
GCTTTCATTGGAGATCAATTGCTCGAACATGACTGCTAGGAGGAGAACCAACCAAGATGATACTGGTGCGCTTTTAAGAGGAAACAATAATGTTTCCATAAGCAAAATTAAAGAAAAAATCTGCCAACTCTGCATTTTTGCATGACTTAATAACTAGAAAGAATGAGATTTGAACCAACCTGTCCTGTATCCTCCAATTTTCCTTTAAAAACCTTGCCAAAACCTCCCTCACCCAAAAAGTTAGAAGACTTGAAGTTCTCTGTTGCAACCACCAATTGGTCAAAAGTAAATGTCCTTGCCTTAACATTCCCAGTCCCTCCATCTTTAGTAACCTCATTCTGATTCAACTCATTTGATGCAGAAGATTGATTTACGATTTTAGCATCTTTCTTCCCACCATCATATGAACTTGATCTTGATATATCTAAAAGTAAGCAACACAAAAAGAGCAACAAAAGAATAACTGAGAGAGATAGACCCATCAGAAGAACTAAAGGGGCAAACAAAGAAACATAAAATCCTAACATAAGCCAAATAATTGATTCCAGTATAATTTTCACAGGAGTGACGGGATAACCACAATTATTGGAACACAAGAGAAGCAAAGAACAATGGTTAACAAAAACAAGAACGCAAGAAAGATATTGAAATATAAAAATTATTATTCGGTCCCTAAGAAACCTTGCTTCAATTCCATAAGTCATCAAAGAATTTCTACTTCCCTATTTAAGTCGAACTTTGACAATTAAATCAATGCTGTAAAGAAGTGAAACAAACTATAAGTTTATAACGTATATCATTCATTGTCTAATTCAATCTACTTTAGGATTTAAACTGAAAAAATTATCTGTAATACCACCTCTTTTCTAAGTTGAGCTGATTATAGGAATTAAACTAACAGAATTTGCAGGAGAAATTCAACTATAGACTGTGGTGATAGATACAATCATATAACTTAACAGATTATAAAAAAGAATTAGGTTTTCTCCCCTGTTAACATTAAACTTCATTCTGGAAGTTCAAAGGTTGACAGAAGTTAGTGGATGATATCGACTTGAATCAAGCTTTAGGATCAAAGTAATAGTTTATCTCCCTAAAAAGGACCATTTCTATTCAACAACAATAAACAATCATCACTAGAGTTGCATGGACTCCTTTATTGCACATTCAATAATGATGTCAACTGGGTACGTAAAGGGCAATGTTATTGAACGTGAGTCAAACCTTTCGCGCAAATTAGATGTTTTCTTCTTCTAAATTTCACAAATTTTTCAAGTCTCTCAAATGGATGATAGAAAAAGCTCATTTTAACTTCATCTAGTTGCAAATCCATAAACATCACACAGCATCTTAAAGATTAAAGGTTTAATCAGTTGCAAGTACATATCCACACAGCATCTTAAAGATTAAAGGTTTAATCAGTTTATACACTGGGACAAAAACCTGCAACAACACCCCTAACCTGAGCACAGGCCACTCGCTGGCTTCATTGGAAAATTTATTTTGTGCCTCCAAGGCACCACGTCAGCACAAAACCTTGGTGATTTGAACCAATGATTTGTTGCCACATGTTAATAGTAAATACAATTAGGTCAGTATTTTTGTTAGTCAAAATACATCTTATAAATATGATTAAACTCACTGATTCAGGGCACCAAAATTTTGTGCTTATCCGCCCGGAGGTACAAAATAATTTCTCGCTTCAACGGCCTCCCAAACAGTCACACAACCAACGTTTGATTTTTTAAACTGCTTAGAAATTAACAACAGTACAAGAGAACACCTAACTTCAAAAGTCATAATCCCCAAATCAGTAGAAAAGTTGAATTCATTGAAGAAGTTTTCTCAGCCAAAAAAGTGGGGAAAAAAAAAAACATAGAATTCATACTTCCTTAGCTACCAAAAGTACATGCATATATATAATTTAAGACTTCAGCCTCCCCCAAACCCCTCGGTTTATCCAATCACAAAGTCAAAGATTTTGCCACAAAGCAAACCTCCAGAGAGATACAGGAGCGAAGAGCCTTATTTGTTTGAATACCTGATAAGGGAAAGGGAATAGAATCAAAACCACGAGGCTAAAATTCAAAGCCAATCGCAATCTATACCACGATAAAAGCCAAAAACACGATTACGAAACAACATACACTCACCCAAAAAAAAAAAAAGAAAGAAAGAAACAAGAAAAAAGAAAAGGCAGAAGAATACAAATCAAATTCACAACTAAGCGAGGCCCATAAGAATCGTCCCACACACCCAGAAGCAATGATATTTCGAAAAATTCCACGTCGGAGATAAACCAAAACTTTAAATTGAAACCTCTACGCGCCTGCTCATTTTATTTTCCCCCTCAATCAGATTGAATGCCAATAAAATATATTCACACACACACACACACAAAAATTAGAAAAAAAAATGATTTCGTATTACCAGAGGGGGGTTGTGTCTGTGATTCTTGTTGCTGATGATGATGATGATGATGAAGATGATCTCGTCTGTTATGATTGTGATTATGATTACTGCTGTTATTGCGGATGGTCCTCGCCTCATCGAGTCGCCTGTTTGAATTCCCGGACGAGCATGGAAAACAACCCATGCTTTCTCTCTCCTCGCCGTCCTCTCCCTCTCTCTCTCTCTCTCTCTCTCTGTATATATAATATGTAATCTATATATCTCTCTTCTGTGAAGAAATGAAACAGAGCCCAAAACCTTGCCAAATTGAAGAGAGAGTTACAGATTACAGACCCTTGGCCAAAGGACCGAAAGGAATAGGAAGGGAGGGGCTTTATATTTTTTGTCGGTCTTTTTCTTTTTTCTTTTTTCTTTTTTCTTTTCTCTTTTCTCTTTTCTCTTTTTTTTCTTTTTGCCAAATATTTCTGGGCCGCCTGCGGTGCAGATCAGCTGTAAACCGAGTTCCCCAACTCCACCAATCGGATTCCGCCACGTCAGGAGTCAACGCGTTTCCATATACTCAGGCCTTTACTGATGCGGCTCGGCCTTGGACGTTGTGGCATTTATTTACTACGGTGAGCTGGTTAGCAACAGATCCTTGTCCTCTTTCCCAATGAATACGGCGTCGTTCGGGCGAGACGCAGTTTCCACCGTCGGATAGATCGGAGGGCAGAGGTGAGGAGGGATGGGTGATGTGTTGCCAGTGACAAAGCGGGGCCCACTGGCTAACACGTCGGCGTCCGACGTGTCATACGTGATCCGGTGGAACCGAGCCTACAGGAGACAGAAGGCGTTAAAAAAGGCTGTTGACCAATTGAGGTTGGGGAACCAATAATAGGAAGAGGCGTATCGAATTAGGAAATGCCGAGTGTGTTAAGAAGTCATATGAGAGTTATCTGAATTCTGGCTGAATATTCGGAAAACCTTTAAACAGTTTCTCTTCTCAGCGCGTTTTCTGAAAGGACATCGACCACCGACATTCTTTTTACTATATTATTACTATTATTATTATAATATTGTTAAAAGTAAGGCATTCCAAATCTAGCAAGAAAATTCTGACAAAGAAGTTTCACCCACTTTATTTATACCAATATATTGTTTCCAAATATTATATATATAACAAATCTACTCAAATTTAGAAAATAAATATGTACTTTCACTTATTTCAGATCTCATTTTTTTTTAACTGATACAAGTTATTTTCAAAATATTAATTCAAATCACCTAATTTTGAGAAAAAAAAAAAAAAAAGTCAAAAACATACGCCTATTTGGCAAGTGCCTTTGAAATTTATTTGTTTTTTATATATATAGAAGATAAAATAAATCATGCTATTAGTATATCAAGGACTACACATATGTACTCAAATAATAAAAATATCTCACTCGTCTCACCGTCTTAACTAAAAGGTATTTTAGTCATGCATTTTACCATCTCAGGCCGTCTCACTGTCTTGGATTAAGAGCACTTTTATCATTTTTCATATATTATATAGCGTAAAATATAATTATTAATGTACCAATAGCATTTTCAATAATCATATGTGAAAGGGTAAAGAGTAATAACCAATGTAAAAGGAACAATGACATTCTGATTTGTTAAATTAGTAGAAATGTCACTATTTGATGTGAAAATTATGAGATGGGATGGATGAGATTAGTCTCCGTGCCTAGGCTAGGAATAAGCAGGGAAGATAAAAATTTCGAAATCCAATCTTGTATTGATTAAGAATTTAGGATAACTCTTTAAACCTCTTTAGATTGGAGGACGATGACAGGTTAAGACTGATTCATTGTTGATTTGCCAAATTTGGTGACCATTGCATTGGAGTGGCCGGTTGACTAACCTGAAATGCCCTACTTCTTGTGTTAATTAAAGAAACCAATTAAATGACACCACAATATTTCAATTCCATCAGTTTTGTATGAAAGCTAAGGAGCATTCCACTATCACTAACACCAAGGTCCTACCTCACTTCCTACCTATAAAGGTTGAACCATGAGTAAACTGTCAAACTCCAAAGTATTAGGCTGACGACTCAGCGCAAAAAGGAAATAGACCTGATAAAAACACTAGAAAAGCTACAAAGGACCCAAAGGAGAAGAGGGAACCATCAATTCCAAAACCTCCCACCTCCGAAGACCACCCCCATTTTGCTATGAAGTTTGAAGCATGAACAAATTGTCAAACTCCAAGGTACTAGGATGAAAGAACCACTAGAAAACCGTAGATATGGCACAGAGGGAAAATCAAAATGGGACCAAAACAAAAAAAAACAAAAAAACAAGGGAAGGGGGGTAAGGCAAGAAACATACTAGAAAGAGCTATGCACAAACCCACCAGGACAATCTCCAACTGAATCAGCATAAAGGAAGACCTTGTTCATTTAAGAGATGTCATAAGGTGCATCTTTGAAAGTAATGAGAGAAAGAAACAATGACTAGTTATGCCCAAACGACACACTAAACTTGGTGTGCCAACTGCGAGGCAAATCATTCTTTCTCTCTAAAACATCTGCTATTTCACTTATGCCAAATAAAGTAAACTAAAGCCTACAAAACCAAATGGTTAACCGTTAAGCTACCTACCAAGGACCATTTCCTTTCCATCGAGCTGCAGCCCACAACATTCCTATCCCTTAGCACTTCCACGGCCATCCAAATTTCTTCAAATGGCGAAAGAATGATAACACGTGTCGAGAGTAGGAACAGACAAAGAAAGGGTGATTATGTCGCTCCGCATTCACCCTGCAAAGAAAACATTTATTTGGTAAGGACAAAAACATGTGAATACAATCAAGAGTAAATAAACGCTCCTTAACTACTAACTAAAAAATAAACATATGAACAGATATACCATAAGAATACCATACCAAATGATGTAAAGGAACACATGGGTGGTGAACCATCAAACCATGCAATGCAAATCAAACAAAAAAAGACCCCATCGACAGCTAGAAGCCAACACAACTTATCTTAGTGCCCAACCCGAGAAGGGCTAGGCATATGGGCACGGATCAAGTACAAAGAGGGCGAAGCATCCTTTTCTGGCCATATCCACTCTCCATTGACAATGATCATAGAAACCTGAGCAAAATAGAAATGCCTAACTGATAGGGCAACTTGTGAGAAAATCGATCCATTAGAACTTCAAAGGGATGCCATTAATCAAACCACAAAAAGGTCTTGCTACCATCCCTAACCCTCTACTCAAACTTGATTTTGGTCCAATTTAGGTATATGATGTTTGAAAGTTGTTTTTGTTCATGGTCTTCCAAGATGATGTTTTTCTAGGAGTATTGGACAATATTAACTAAAGAATATCACCCAATCTTTTCAGGTTCAAACCACCTAATTTGATTTGTTTTAGTTTAATTTAATTTTTTGTCTCGTTGATGAGAAATCAAAGCCAAACTCAAAATTATAATAATATTGTAATATATTTTTAATGAAATACTATACTCATCTATGATATCATACAGTTGTATCTTTTCTTTTTATAATTTCTTATAAACTTAAGTTTTATATAATGTTTATGTTTGTTTTTAGCACAATAGTTAATGGTTAAGAGGTAATAAATATATATTATTTTTTAACAAAATATATTCATTATACTTTATTTTTAAGTTTTAAATAAATTTATTTTTTAATTAAATATCTCAAATCATTATTTATTTATCATCAATCAATAAAATTATTTTAACATTAAAAATAGTTTATAATAGATACACCTCGTTTAAAAAAAAATAAACTTATTGCACTTTATCTATTTTATTTATTACACCTTATTTAAAATTTTAAAACAATCTTATTGGTTGATTAAATATCTCAAAACATAATCCAATTATCATCAATCAGTAAAATTATTTTAAAATAAAAATAAGGTGTAATAAATAATAAATACACAATGTTTAAAAACAAAATCAACTTGTTGCACTTTAACTATAATTAGCATTGCCCTATAAAATTTTTAAACAAAGATAGGATGGATATGTTATAGTTTTTACTATTTAATTGTGTTATATTTTTTTTTTATAGAATTTTAATTAAAATGTCATGATAACTTAATTTAACAATGTCCAAATAGAAAATGTTTAAATTTAGTTTGAAACATACACAAATCATAATTTAGGGCTTGGCGTCCAAAACATAACTAATATTCTTTTTAAATTTAGAAAGTTTTTACAATATTACAAATTAATTAATTAATTCCATTACCAACATAAAACTGGCTGTTAAATAAAGAAGATTTTTGGAAAGGATTCATGATGGTTTATACATTCTTTCTTCAATTAAGTCAATCATCTTCCCATTTCGCCACGTCTACAAAGACAAAACTGCCCATCCAATAATATTATTATTATTATATCCATAACATGCTTGAATAATCTGAAAACCCCTTAATTGACCAGATGGTGGGATCTGATCTGATCAATTAAAAAAAAAAGAAGATTTACGTATCTGCTTTCTCACGCGTGGACGGTCGTGATCAAATAAAAACAAAGAATTACGTCCCCCTATTTACACGTGTCGCGTGTTTAAAGCAGTACTGTTATTTCACCGAACCGAAAGTAGACACATCGAGAGTGCCACGTTGGATAACAACAGCGGTTTCGGTAGTTGCTGAATGAATCACGATTAACTAACTCGTTTCGGTTTCTCCTTTCAGTGTCGACATTCTAAATCTTAGCGCAAAGATTTGTGTTAGTAAAGTGACAAGTAAAGTAAGCATACACATGTCTGATTTTTTAAGGTCGCATGTCTAAATCATGGTTAGTGGCGAAATGACAAGCAATTTCGGAAAGAGGCTAATTAAGGCCGCTGCAGCCAAGAGTCAAGTATGTATCATGGGTGTTACAGGGTTTATAATTCATGATAAATTAAGACTTATACCATTAGATTATAATTTTAATTTTTTATTTTATATAGTAAGATAAAATCTTTATTTATGATTTATTTTATATGTTCAAATTGAAGGCATAAATAATAAAAAATCACGCAAAAATAATAATTCTAATTATATATTATGGGCGAGGCAATTGTTCAACCTAACTTTTTGTCTTTTAGCCCTTTGCTTGCCCCCCTCTCTCTCTTCACTGTTTATTATATTTTTATTTTTATTTTTATTTTTATTATTTTATAAATTTATTATTTTTTTATTTATTTATAGACTTGATGATAAAGAAAAGAATTATTGTAATTTTCTAAATATTGGCCAAATATTACAAATAATTTTCGAGCAATATTTTTAAGTTATAGTTTCTTCCTTCTAGCCCAACGAGGCTAATCAGAATGATTGCAATGGCGACGGAGAGTCACGATCTGGTGATCTTCGCGATGAGAATGACTAGCACTTACAAGCACTCCGACGTTCAAGTCAATAAGGATTTAGAATCTCAAAGTATTGGTAAGGTTTTGAAATAGCATTTCTTGGCCTATGATCAAGCTAATTTATATAAAAATGGAGGTACCTTGCGTGTCATTGGCCATCGTGAAAGGATAAGGAGCTGAGATACACGATAATGATAGCATCATTTTTCAAGATCTTGGATTTGATGAAGATTATGAGCTGATTAGGATCAATGCACGAGTTGTCTGGAGTTGATGGAATCCGTGACTGGTGTAAGAATTTTAGATTAGATAAAAAGATTATTCGAGCTTCTTGGGCTGAGATCTAGTTTGGGGGTCAGACTAGGTGTCAAACTGTAGGCCCACAGCCCAATGAATCAATACGGTCCACAATCAAATAATAAAAAATATATTTAAAAAAATATTTTTTAGTAAAATTAGTTTTTTTAAGGAAAACACTTTCTCCTAAACAAACGGAGCTTTATTCTACCTTTCTAATTTGATTCTCCTTTTTTTTTTCCACATGAAAGGAGGACAATACTATTAAAAATTTGAAAAAAAAAATCTAAATTCTGTCATTTTCTCTCTTTAATTCCACAAACTTTTTTGTTTTTTCTAATATATATAAAAAAAATAAAATGAGATGCTTATAATTCTTTTAACAAAAAAATACTACCGACCATTTTAATTGTAATGTTTTGTGATTATAAATTAATTTAACATAAATCTATTAGTTATCATATCATTTTATGTAGAAGTTATTAGTCTGCCAAACTGTAGGCTCACGGCCTAATGAATCAATACGGTTCACAATCAAACAATAAAAAATATATTTAAAAAAACACTTTTTAGAAAAATATTTTTTAGTAAAATTATTTTTTCTCGGGAAAACACTTTCTCCTAAACAAGCAGAGCTTTATTCTACCTTTCTAATTTCATTCTCTTTTTATTTAGTAGTTATCATATCATTTTATTTAGAAGTTATTAGTCTGCCAAAAAGGAGGCGGGTATATCGTCTGATTTGGAATAATTTATAAATTAAATCATAAATTACAGTTTGAAAAAATTTCCAAACTAAACCAAGCTATTTTCAGTAGCTATGCCAAACAAGCCATTCCATAAGATTACGATTCCTTCCGGACCCAGCACCAGCAGGAATAACAATTCAGCCAGAATTGAGTGGTTTATGGTTATGCATTCAGAATTAGTTAACTGTATTGAAAATACAAATTTATTTAAATTTATAAAAATAACAATTTAATCATTTAAATATACTTTACTCTTTTTTTTTTTCTTTTGTATTTCTTAGAATCGAGTGAAGAAGCCAAAAGACAACCCATTCTTAATAATATCGTTACTTTCTTTTATTTCTTAAACTCAATAAAATTAATAATAATAAAAAAATTTAAATCTCCTAAAACTCAAAATCAAAATCTCAAATTCTTCTATGCTTACTACAACAAATAGGGCTGGCTTAAGGCATGGACTATACTTGGAGCCTCCAAAGAAATGAGAAGCCCAAAAAAATGAGGCCTCATCCTATTCTTTTAAATTTTATTTCATAATGATTTTTTATTTGAGTTCTGATTATTTGATTATTCTATTTAGATGAGAAGCCTCCAATTTTTCAAGTCTAAAGATCATTTTTTAATGTTAGATAATAAATAGTGAGATATCATTTAAACGATGAGGCCTCGAACTCCACCATAGTTGTGCATGCAAACCGACCACCATCTCCACCATAGTTTCTTCCTTTAGTGATCGACGATAAGATATGTGCAAGTCGTAGAGAGGTAATAGGCAAAGAAAACGGCTATAGGCTATTATTTGTCGAGGAAGGTAGAAGGCAAAAAGGTGAAGTCATCAGCAAATTTGGCATTTTGCCTTTTGCCTTCCCCAACCAATAACAATCGACTGACGACAGTTGAGGAAGGTAGAAGGCAAAGAGGCAAGTTCCTCGATGACTTCGCATTTTTGCCTTCCCCGACCAACAACGCCCTATACCTATTGTCTTTTGGTTGCTTGCACCTATCTCATTGTTGGTCATATTTTAGTACACATACATTGGACACACTAGATTAATTATGATAAAATATACAATTGACTTGACATTGTATAGTTTAAGAATATAATTTAAGCCCCCAAGATATAAGTTAAGTGGTTGGATCATAATAAGTTAAGATTCACACTAATAGGTCGTGGGTTCGATTCCTTGCCTGCACAATGAGATAAAGTCTCCATTTGCGATTTAGCTCCTCTATCGAAATCGAAGGCACAAGCGACAAATGATCGGTCAAAGGCAATAATACCAATAATGTAATTTAAATAATAAAAAAATTAAATATTTAATATATATATATAAATTAAAATATGTATTTGACAATCAGAGAGGGTGAATCACGAGTGAATATATATTTTTGATTGTTTCTGGATGTTGGCATATAATAATAACTCCTTGGCCACGCCAGGTTTAATATCACGGTGAACATCTTTAACTTTCAATTGTAGTGCACATACATATATAGGGACCCACTAGCCCCATTTGTTATAGTTTAATTAAAGAAAGTATAGTTTCTAGCTTCTCAGATTATAGTTTTTAAAACTCAGAATAAGTTATGAACTTGTTTATTGCATCTTCTTAGAAGTTATAGTTAAGCAGTTGTGGTGTTTGATACCATAAGCTATAAAATAGTTTATTTTTGTATAATTATCCATAATACCCTTAGTAGTTATAGAATGATAATTTAAAAATTAATTAGTATATATATATAAATTTCAAGTATTATAACTAATGAATTATGAGAAGAAAAACGCTTGATTGCGAGAGAGAGGAAGAGATCTAAAAATGGAGATGGTGGTGGAGAAGAGAGATGCTTGATTGCGTGGTAATTCTTTGTTAAAAATAAGAGTAAAATTGTCACAAAAATGTCATTAAAATGTGACCGTTTAATCAAATGTTGTAGAAGTTGGAGTATCCCAGGAAAAAATCAACTTCTACCTTTTCTAAAAATTAGTAGAAGTTATAAACTAGAATTCTACAAATTAAAACAAACACTATGTTTCACTTTTTTGAAACTAGAAACTAAAAGTTGTAGATTTTAAACTGTAACAAATAGGCTTACTAGCCCTCAAGGTATAAGTTGAACAGTCAGACAAACAATATACCGAATTCGTATTTATGGATCGTGAATTCAATTTTTATTCTGCGCAGAGTCACAGACTTATAATTTACTTATCTGTCAAAATTAAAAGTAAGAGTGACACGAACTACATGAGGCGGTCATCCCAAGTGGGGACCCCACCAGATTAAATAAATTAATCTGACTAAGGTCTGACAGTCTTACTCAAAAGGCCATGGATTCGGCCAATCAATGCCTTAAGTTTATTTATTATTCCATACGAAGCATCTTGATCGCGTCGAAGCTTTTACACTTGTACTAGAAATCACGACGATCAATCAAAATACTTGTTAGTGACATTGTTAGCCGTGGCCAATGACGCTATTGTGACCTTATTAGCTAGCATGTTTTAAAACTGAACGGGATATTAAGTCTCTAAAGATATAATATCATATGTTCCAATATTCTACATTACAAACTAATTTTCTATTAAGATTTCAATACGACTATCATTTTTTATAAAAAATAAAATAAAATTAAAGAATTTATAAAAATTATTTTATAAAACTAAACAAAGCCTAAAATTGAGTGTCGAGTTTGAAAAAAATAAAGTAAATTCATGTGTTTTGTACGCAACAAATGAAGTGAAATGAGAAAGAAGAAAAAAAAAAGAGAGAGAGAGAGAAAATAGGGGAGGGGGAGGGGGGATTTTAGTATTTTGGTTTATTTTCAAGAAATGGTTGCATCCCTTGAATTAGACGGTAGTGATTGTTTACTCTCCTTTATTTTGCTTTTTTTTTTCTTCTTATTTTTTATAAGTTAATTTTTTTTCTCCATAAAAAAAAATCAATTTCTTTCCCAAACTTTATAAAAAGGATTCGAGAAAATATTAGTGACGCTACACAGTATTGATAACCCTATCTAATGATGGGAGTGAATAAAATTTATTTAAAAATTATTAAAATAAATAAATAACTAATAACTCACTCATCCATGGCCATGTGGAGGAGATGGCGGAAGCATGCAGATGGCAGCTCCGGATTGGTGGGACGGAAAAGATTAAGATGGCTTTGGCAAAATATGATTGAGTTAACCGGCTACAGCCACGGGTAGGGTGGCTCCGTGGCTGAACCTGAACTTTCTGGAATTAAGCTTACCCGAGATTAAGATATGTACAGAAAAAATATATATATATAATATTTTTATTAAATTTATTTAATAATTTTTAAAATAAAATTACGTCAATTTTTTATCTTGAATTATTTAAATAAATTATTTATTTCTCTCTCTCCTAAATAAATTTATGTTGAACATTACAAATAAAAAAATAATTAATATGTCTTTCAATGTATTTTAAAAAATTTAACAAACAATCTGATAAAAAATTTTGTTGTTATCAAAATATAACAATTAAAATTTGTGAGATGGGGTCCACTCGAGTTCGGTGTCGGGTGAAGTTGGGTTGCCGTAAGAGATGTCACCATAAGGGAGGTTACCGTTAGGATGCTCACCGCAAGGATCCGCCACTAGCTCCTGCCACTAGTTTTCGCCACAAGTTCTTGCCTCAAGTTCTCACCACTAGTTTTCGCCACAAGTTCTTGCCTCAAACTCTCGCCACTAGCCTTCGTCTTGCCACTAGCTCTTGCCTCAAACTCTTGTCACTAGCTTTTGCCACAAGCTCTTGCCTCAAGTTCTTGGCACTAAATCTAACCGTAAGGATTTGCCACTAGGTCTTGCCTCAAGCTCTTGTCACTAGCTTTCGCCACAAGCTCTTGCCTTAAGCTCTCGCCACAAGCTCTTGCCACTAGCTTTTGCCACAAGCTCTTGTCTCAAACTCTTGTTATTAGTTTTCGCCACAAGCTTTTGTCTCAAGCTCTTGCCACTAAGTCTTGTCGCAAGGATTTGCCACTAGATCTCGTTGCAAGGTCTTGCCGTAAGGATTTAGCCCTGCTGCTGCTCAAAAAATTGGTTAGAAGGCCCACGAGAATCTTCCCCCGCAAAGACCCTTCGATGCCAAAGTCAGTCCCAAATCCCAATAACTATTCACAAAAATAGTAAAAGTGTATTCAAAGTGTCAAGTTTTACCGAAGTTGAAAGTCCTCATTAATGTCCTGTAGATGGGTATTTATAGGGCGCAATTTTCAAGGATGGCTAGTGTTGACACGTGGCGTTTGCCGAGTGGGACTCTTCGCTTTTTCAGAAAGCGCACACTGCTGCAAGCCTTTGGGCATGCCGTAGGGTCGGGTTAGCTACAAGGCCCTCTTGGCAAGCGCGCATGGCTTCGGCTAGCCACAAGCTTGTGTGCTTGCGACAATGTGCCTCGAGCCCAACCAGTTGGGCTCGCGGCACACTTGGATTGTGTCGCGAACCCAAGTGGGCGGTTGAGGAAGGTTGCGGGCTTGCGGCATTCATATGCCACGAGCTCTTGCGACCGTTGTGGGGGTTTGCAGCAGTGTGCCACAAGCTTACGGCACACTGTCGTGAGCTTGGTCGAAAAACTTCCTTAAACTTCTTTCACCCATTTCTTTGGCACAACAATTTCATATCTTGATTCAAAAAATATTTCAACCTTATCTTGATACAAACATTGTACAATTAACTAGTTGTGTCCAAATTCAAACACATTGTCATGAAATAAAAGTAAAATAATATTTGATAATAATTAAACTAAATTTATAATGCTTTAACAGTTACTACTTACAAATAATTAAATATAGATGAGCGGTAAGGGTGAGTACTGAAATTTTTTTACAGATTTCTAAAGCCTTCAATTGGAAATAAAAAAGAGAATTTGGACAAGATTTATTAATATTAACAGTATGAATGAATTGCCAAGAAAATTCAGAAAAGAAAAAAACACTCTAGCTAATCGTTTGGTTAATTGAACTTCTTTTCAATTGGGTCAACTTGTAGTTACTAAAAAGGAAAAGGAAAATAAAAAACAAGGATTTCAAGTACCTTCTTATTTATTGCTACATTAAGAATAAATTAGATAAACACTTACGATCTTCTTGGTGTTGTTGTTGTTGTTATAGTAATTAAGATTTTTTTTTTAAAATAAATTTTCCTAAAAAATCAAAAGGTTGCAAATAATCATCTTCACATGGCGTGGTTGGTGGTGGTGGACCTTTTTAGTTGGGTATAATTTAAAGAGCTTTTCTCTGTATTTTAAATGTACATTTGTAGCCAGTTTAAAATGAGTGAAGTGAACTCTCAAAGATGAAAATGGAAGTTGACCGAAATTAATTAATTAATTTTCTTTGATTCATTTCCTCTCACTTCTCACACACACACACACACATATATATATATATACAGTCTGTTCAGTGAGATTTCTATACAAATATGAAGTGGTAGTCGATCACACTTTGGTTAGTAGGTTGGATATTCTTTTAGTATTTAGCATGTTAGGTAATTATTATGAACAAATGTAACTAATTTGATAATAATAAAAAAAAAAGGGATCAAATTTAACCACTAAATTTGGGCCACGGGGGTTGGGGTTGGGGGTTGGGTTTCATTCATCAAATCAAATGATTGGGAACAGGAAGTGTACGTCTCTCAGGTGTCCTCTCTGCCAGTGCCAGCCAGGGCAACGAACTAATTGAATTGAATTCTACGAGTTGGTTGAGCAAGAGAGAGAGAGAGAGAGAGAGAGCGCGCGAGCGAGCGAGCGAGAAATATGATGATTCAGCAGCGGGCTCGACAATGTCCTGTTTGTTTAATTTAAAAGTTATAATTTTTAATTTTTAATTTAAAAAATATTAAAATGTAGTGTTTGTTTTAATTTATAAAATTTTAACTTATAGTTTCTACTAACTTTTAGAAGGGATAGAAACTAGCTTTTTCAAAATTAAGGTATCCCAACTTTTATAACTTTTGCTTAAATAATTATATTTTTATGATAATTTTGCCCTTATTTTTAGTAAAGAATTACCTTTTTATCTACGTAATCATGGATTTTTTTTCTCCATCGCCATCTCTATTTTTAAATCTCTTCCTCTCTCTCGTTATCTTCCTCTCTTTCTATATTTTAATTAATTTTTTTATAACACTTGAAATTTATACATATACACTAATTAATTTTTAAATTATTATTCTATAACTATTAAGGGTATTATGGATAATTATACAAAAATAAGTTATTTTATAGTTTATAGTATTAAACACCATAACCACTTAACTACAATTTCTAAGAAGTTACAACAAATAGATTCATAACTTATTTTAAATTTTAAAAATTATAATTTAAAAAAATATAAAATATAATTTCTTTAATTAAACGAATAAGGCCAATATCATCCGGTTAAAGTATCCTCTCCTCGGGCACAAACGGAACAGACATCAAAAAAAATTGTTTTGCTCTTGAATGAGCTCTTGGGCCTTCCACACGTCCCGTCTTCTGTTCTCTCTCTACAACCCAATCGGAGAGGGGGAGAGGCTAGAGAGAGAGAGGCTCTCTTTCCAATGCAATGCAATGCGATTCCAGAGAGACTTCCGAGGCTTCTTTTCTAGATGTTGGCGGAGAAGTCGCCGGGCGCTGACAGCAACTCCGTTGATTTCACTTGTACTTGTCCGTAGAGAAAGCTAAGTTCTAAGTTCTGATTCTCTCTCTCTCTCTCTGTTTCATGGTTTCGCTTCCTGATCACCTGCGATTATCGTCTCCGATTCGCCAAATTCCTTGTTAGTCGCTCGATTTATTGAATTCTTCAGTTGTGTGTATGAACGTATATAGTCGGAATCGAATTTGAGCGATTGGAGCGCCATGTTGAATCTCAATCTGAGTCCTGTCCGAAACGAAGACTCTGTGACGACAGGAGTGATGTTTCTGGAGGGGTCCGGGGGCGAGATGGACGAGACAGGGTCGTCGAATTCGTCCGTGGTGAATGTCGAAACTTCCAGCAATGCCGGTAACGACGAGATGTGCTCGGCACGTGCTCCGGAAGGAGACATAGTCGCCTTCGATTTCGGCATCTTGAAGGTTGGGGCCGGGTTCCACACCACCACTACCGATGTCGAGGACGATAAGAATGGAGTGACTGGAAATGAATTGGCGACTCGGGAGTTCTTCCCTGTGACTCGGAACACAGCGTCGTTTTGGCAGCCTGATTGTATAAATGTCTCGTTCATTCAAGCTAGCACTGGAATCTTACAAGGGGCGAGAGCCGCACAGCAACAAGAAGTAAAGAAGAGTTGACGAGGACCGAGGTCACGGAGCTCACAATATAGAGGAGTCACGTTCTACAGAAGAACTGGACGATGGGAATCGCATATATGGTGAGCTTAATTTATGTTTCAAATTTGAATCTTCTTGTATTCGTATTTCCTAGTTTGAGCTTGTGTTCGATATTCCTGTATGTTTATCTTCTTCTTCTCTGACCTTGTGTTCGATATTCCTGTATGTTTATCTTCTTCTTCTCTGACCTTGTGTTCGATATTCCTGTATGTTTATATCCGTCCGTCTTCTTCTACACAGGGATTGCGGGAAACAAGTGTATTTAGGTAAGAGAGTTCAATGACGCGATTATCTATTTTGATTGATTTGTATTGTTTTGGTAGTGAGTGAAGAAATTGCTCTATTTAACTGCTTATGGCCAATTTTGATGAAATTTTGGATGTTGGAACGTGATAGGCAGGTTTGACACTGCTCATGCTGCGGCTAGGTAATAACTGGGCCATAGAAGGAAAATTAGGGGTTTGGGTTATTTTCAAGCTGCCTTGATTGATTTTAGTTTGGTTTTGGGTATCAGAACCTATGATCGAGCTGCTATTTAGTTCAGGGGTTTTGATGCTGACATCAATTTTAGTCTCACCGATTATGAAGAGGATATGGAACAGGTTTGAAATGCACTCTGTTTCTTTTCTCCCAGTATATAAACAAATGCATATGGTACCAAGATTAGATTAGTTCTTAGCTTCTTTTGAATATCTGCAGATGAAGAACTTGAGCAAAGAAGAGTTTGTGCATATACTTCGTCGCCAGAGCACGGGTTTCTCAAGGGGGAGCTCAAGGTACAGGGGGGTGACCCTACACAAGTGTGGCCGATGGGAAGCTCGAATGGGGCAGTTCCTAGGCAAAAAGGGAGCAAACATATTTATCAACTTTTTTCAGATTGCTTTTATCTTTGATTTTAATGAGTTTAAATAGTTTGTCTGTCCATTAATTTAAACTGAAAATGATTTTAGATAATGAAGAAAAAGTTAATGATAAAAAGAAGTAGCAATATTTTAAACAATTCTCAATTATTTTTCAATCTTGCCTTTAAACAAAGGTAAAATTTATACGTAAAAGAAGGAAATAGCAAGAGCCCAATTTTCATCTTAGGGATGATGATCATCATACATTGCAGGTATGTATATCTTGGGCTATTCGACAGTGAAGTAGAAGCTGCAAGGTTTTTATGGTCATGAGTTACACTCTCCTGAAACTGAATTTATTACCCTACTCAGCAAAAAGAAAAAGAAAAAGAAAGAAAGAACAACAAAAGAGACTGAATTTATTACCCTAAATTCTGAACCTCCATGAGCGATCCAACCCTCATCTCCCTGTGATTTTCTTCAAATTAGGGCTTATGACAAGGCAGCTGTCAAATGTAATGGAAGAGAAGCAATCACCAACTTTGAGCCAAAAGCTTATGTAGGGGAGGTAATCACTGAGGCCAATGATGGAGGTAATGCATTATTTTTTCTTACTTTTTTTTTTTTGAACGTTTTAATTTTCAATGCCTTCAGTAGCAGCACGAGTTCTTATGTTCTTGAGTGCGGCATGTGGGGTTTCAATGCCTTCAATGCAGGTAGTGACTGCAATCTTTGATCTGAACTTGGGGATTTCAGTCCCTTCTTCTGGAGATGGTCCAAAGGATAATGAATATTTGCAGTATTTTCAGGCTTGCACTTATGATGTTCATGATGGAAGGAGATTGAATGTAATACTCAATTATGGTTGGTTAATTGGTTTCTCTTTTCTGGCCATTTTCATTCTGTAAATCCCATATGTTATATTTTCTACTCTTACTTGACTGAAACTGCTCAAATCTTTTGCCTAATGGAAGTAGGACACTTTTCTAGTAGAACCTTCTCATTGCTCAATATGTTTGCTTCTGGTTTGGCCTAAAGAATCCATACAACTTGTTCCAGTTCTTTTGAATAAATGTCTGTGAGATGCCATTTGCATCTAGAGTTAGGAGTTTGATAACCGTGTTCCTAATCTGCTATTGCAGATGCAGAACTGTGCAACAACAGCACTGTGGAATCTAACTCTTAAATGACTAACACTGACATCAGACTATTGTCCCCTATCAACTGCCGTATGTCCTACTTCCTCCAAAATTACAAGTTCTATTGCCTTGGTCTCAGAACATATTAAATTTTGTTAAATTATCATGCTGGCTGAGGAGCATTTGCCTGCTCCTCTAACTGGTATATATGCTACTTGAAATAAGCAATCATTTTTACTTTCCAAACCACACTTTGCTTGCAATCCTGAAAGAATTTAGCTGCTTATAAACATTTTAGATTAATTTTGACTAGTTCTTGGCATGCTATATCAAAATTTTCTTCTCTTGTGCAAGTGTAAAACCTTGACAACAGTAAACCATGGTGTTTCTGGAGCTTGTGCCATCTGATAATGAAAAGTAGTCATGAGACTTTATTTGAGCAGTGTCGTGTCTTGTGGTTCATTAACTAATGTATTGGCTAGGTAAACAGAAATCTTGGGTATATGATTTTGACAATTTATTACTATCAAGTGGATGATCAATATGGTAAGAAAAGGTGTTTCTTTATACAATTTCTGCATGCCTGGAATATGCTATATGACACTGCATAAATAGGAGCCTTATCAGGAAAATAGGATGATGGAAATCTTCCTACTACCTTGCTGAACTTGAAAATATGTTTGCATCTCAAAGGTTCCATGTTATAGTTGTGACAAGTTGGAAGTAAAGTTTCCATTGCTTGGTTGGTTGGCAGGAAAGAGCAATGACTAAAACAATTGAAAGTGGTTCTTCACAAAGGTTGCTGAACTTGGCAGGGCAAATGCATGGTCAGATTAGCCCAACCACAGTGGCATTTTCTACTGCAGCATCATCAGGATTCTCATCTCTCTCAGCTTCCAATCATCCATCAATATTTCTCAATCCAACGACGCTCATTCTCCATTTTTGACTCTCATGTCTGAACACTACTATCAAGTGAGCACACTGCAACCACTCTTTTCTCTGTAATAAGGGTGTTTAGGCAGCCACGATATTGTCTTTCAATTCACGTCATGTTTCAAGTATCAATTGATATTCTAAAACCACGCAAGTGATTCTATGGATCACTTACTTACTGGTGAAAAAAAAAAAAAAAAGATTTTATGTATCACTTTTGAATTAAAATACAAATTTCTTCTGTATAGGGCATTATGCTATGCCATGTTCAATTTTGAGCTTTTATCTAGAATTTAAGTGCTTTTGCTAATTGATTACGAACACATCATTTAACTAGAGAGACACTATTTTTAAAATTTGTTGTTTTATTGAATTTTTTTTAATTAACTGATACTATCTTTTATATTTATTCGTTGTTTATATTCAACATCTAGTACTGCATTACTATCATTATTTTGTGAGGCAGAACTAAACTTCTCGATTACTCAAAATTAATATTAATATTTAATATTATTCATCAAAATTTATTTTTCAATACTGCATTTAGGACCAGCTCAAGAGATTGGGGCCTAGGCCATTATTAATTTAGGGACCCCCAACCCCTTAATAAAAAAATAAAAAATAAAAAAATATTTATTTTATTTTAATAGCTTTTATCCTTTTGGGCTTCCCTATTTTGAGGGCTCTGGGCATCGGCCTGTAGGTTGAGCCGGCCCTAACTTCATTAAATGATTATTTATGGATAATTATAAGATACAAATATATTTTGAAAAGAATTCCCTTCTAGGTAAGATTTCTTGGTTTTTAAGCTAATAAAGATAATCTTAATCTAATTAGGATTCTACAACATAAAAAAAAAAAAAAAAAACTTGTAAATAATTTAAATAAAGAAATGAATAAAATAATATTAATTTCACTTTTATGTCTAAAATATTATTTTTTTGAAATATTTATCTCTATAATTTTTCATTAAAAAAAAATAACTGGAATATAAATATCACTCTAAGAATTCAAGATCTAAAACTAAAAAATCCTTTCAGTTATCATTTCCTTGGTGCATCAACGTTATTGAGAAATCCATATCAGGGGCCACCAATGGGAAATATTGCTAGTGGTGGGGATATTGAGTTTATGGATCCTGCCACTTTGGCAGTAGGCGAAGGAAGACTGCCAAATGGGCTCAGCAATGCTAATGGCGTGGATATATTGAGATCGGGCTTCCCTCTGCAGTCAAATGTCCTTTGAAAATGAGGCTAGACTCCAGTTCAGGGGTGGATTCAAAAATTTATACAAGGGAAGTTAAAAAAATTTTTGAGATATAAAATTACACCTCATAAATTTTGGGATGGGTTGAAATTTTTTTTTTTGACTGAATTATTAGTAAAATTTATTATTTTTTACATTAAAAAATTAATTTTTTTATATTAAAAAATAATTTTTCATGCATCCATCCGCCCCTGCTTCAGTTGACACAAAGATCTCTTCCTCCGTTACAGAGAACCAGAGATTTGCTGACACGTACGGGGGATGGTTTTTCTTTGCTCGGTGATACTTACAGAATTCCTTCGAGAATAATGGACCAGACACTTGCCAGCAATCCATCCCCATTATCGTAGCTTTCCCTTCAACAGTCCAGAACACCACTTATGTCGAATCGAATGGCCAGTGTGGAGTGGTTGGAACGAAGTACAACAGGGTGGCAGCAATCTGGGCATGGCAAAACTGTTAAGAACTGAGATCCGGGCTAATTTAAGGTACGTAAAAGCCACTAAGACTTATGTTTATATTTAGAATTCTAAACAGAGACTCAAAAAAAAAAATGATGACACACGTCGGAGAAGATGTTGAAGGGAGAAGATGTCAGAGAGTGAGAGAGATACCGAAGGAATTAAGGAGATCATGGACGTCGATGGAAGGAGATGACAGACAAAAGGAAACGATAGACGCTGATGAGAGTCGTGAGATCAAGACACGTGATCATCGATCAAGCGACAGTGACATTGCTCAGTGCTCGAGCAAGATAACGAAAGAGAAAGCGCGCGCTACAATTGACTTCCCTACTGTTGCCTAGGCCCCATCAATCCTTAAGTCGGCTCCGCTGAGATAACTGGGACTGAACACTGGGTAGAGGACTTGGGAAGTTTTGGAGTGCCCAGTTCAGGTGACCTGTACAAAAGAACATACAATATTTGATATGTGGTGGGCTGAGATATAAGAGGTTGAAAGTGGAGAAACAGACTAATATTATCATGCGGAAATTGATGGCCCTGCTCAAGTAAACACGAACCTATCAACCGATGATTGGTCTGACTTTACGGAGTACAAATGGTGAATGGACCAAACAGTCTGAAACAGGGGGCCGGTTTGTCAGAAACCTGCATGTATTGTACGAATGTTTCCTCTTCTTTCTTGTTTATTTTTCTTTGTCCATCCAACTGATTTTCATCATAGCATGCATGATGTGCATCAACTAGCCTTAAATATTGCATATAAAATCAAATAATTTGATTTTAATATTAAAAATTAAACATAAAAGTTTAGTTTAAAAAGTTATCCAACAAACCAATGGGAAGTTGTGAAGTGGAGAAATGCTTTGAATACGCTGCTGGGTGGTCGCAGTCTAGAGTTATAAAATAAATTTTGTTGTATAATATAAAATATTGGGTAGTCAAAATATGAATATATATATATATATATATATATAAAACCTAAGCGTAAGAGTAACTAAAGGAATTATAGCGAATATATGCATCTTAAGAAGGGACTAATAGACTACTTGTTAAGGGTTAGTTTGGCTATGTGTTTTTTTTCAAAGTTTTAAAGTTGGATAGTGTTTAAGCTGGTTATAGCGTTTAAGTTGGGTAGTATTTAAGCTGATAATATGTTTGAATAAACATACTTTTAAGCTATTAGTGTAAAGTTATGTGTTTGGTTTGTAAAAGCTGATAAGCTATTAAAATTTGCAAAAAGACTAAAATGGACATGACACTGAATAATGTAAATAAAATTTAAAAAATACATTTAAAAAAAAAATTTAAATTGATGTCTAATTACTAAAATACTTACAATTATATGTTAATAAATTATAAAAATATTTAAAAATATATAATTTTTATATTTTATGTATAAATTTAGATTTAATTCATAAAAATCTTCAATATATATGTTAAGATATTATATAAAATTATTAAAAATGATATAAAATTTTATCATTAAATGTTAATAAATTATACATAATTATTAAAAATATATTAAGATTATAAATTATAAATTATATGTATTATATATGTTATATAATAATATATATTTTATGTATTATTGTTATATATATATATATATATAGTTCGGCCATGGCAGCAACATGGAGGAGATGAGGGCGATGGACGGTCGGCGACGCGATGGGCGCTGGCGATAGTGATGGTGACGATCTACTAGCAAGGCAGCGATGGAGGCTTGCGGCTATCTTGTAATACCCCGAGAGCCTAGAGAAGTTAGTATATATCGAGAATAGTGTAAGAAATGAAACAACACCAGCTGAATACCTTTTGGGTTGAATGTTGATAAAGAACTCCCAAGTTAAGTGTGCTTAACCTGGGGTAATCCAGGGATGGGTGACCCCCCTAAGAAGTTCGCGTAGGCCCATTAGGGTAAGTTGTTCCGGTCCTTCCTATCGCTCAAATGGGATGTTACATATGGTATCAGAGCCGACCCCCGAGCCTCTGAGGGCGGTGGTGGGGCAAACTTCAGCGAGGAGGCTGAGTCTCGAGGGGGGTGTGTGTAGGCCCCTATGGGGGGTGCGTGTAGGCACTTTAGGCGAATCCCACATCAGCCATGCAAGGGGGGAGATCTGGGACCGATTGTAAGGTCGAATGACGAGGACGTCATATACTTAAGGGGGGGAGAATGTAATATCCCGAGAGCCCAGAGAAGTTAGTATATATCGAGGATAGTGTAAGAAAGGAAACAACACCAGCTGGATACCTTTTGGGCTGAATGTTGGCAAAGAACTCTCAAGTTAAGCGTGTTTAACCTGGGGTAATCCAAGAATGAGTGACCCCCCTGAGAAGTTCGCGTAGGCCCATTAGAGTAAGTTGTTCCGGTCCTTCGTATCGCTCGAACGGGATGTTACATATCTGGTAGCAAGGCGGGGGCGGCTTGCAGCGATAGCGTGGGCAGCAATGGCGATCGTTTATGGAGGAGGAGATCTAGCACGGTGGTAATGGAGAAGGCACTGGGAAGGTGGGAGAAGAGGGATAAGAGGTGTAAATATTAAAAATATAGAAGGGTAAAATTGTAAATGTGTTAGTCAACTCAAGAAACTCTCTGCAACGTTTTTGCGAAAGCTGGTGGCCGATGGCTTTCTACAAACGCTATTAAATAAGCGTTTAAGCTGTTTAGCTTTTAAGCTATTAAAGATACCAAATAGGCGAGTAAATAAGTTTGATAGCTTATACGTTAAATAAATAATTTATAAGCAGTCAAACCGTATAGCCAAACGAAGCATAAAAGAAATCAAAAGAAAATTTAATGAGACACGAGATATAATAAGAAAGAAATGATTAGCAGGTAAAATTTACAAATATCTAGAACAGGCAGACTAACTGTTATTTGATACAAAATAATGACATTTTGTCTTTTTCGATGGACCGAACAGATGGTTGGTGTTATTTTAATTCTAGCAGTCATAATAATTATTTATATTAACATCGCATTTACAATTATTTTTATGGTAACCAAGAAAGGGGCTTAAGCATTGGTGATTTTTTAAGTAATTCGCTTGTCTGAATTATGAATTGAAAAATGGATTCACATTCAAAAGTAATTTTGTTTATTATTTCCTTCCCACACCAAAAAGTTAGCTGGGTGGGTCGGTCAAGCTTGGTGGAACTGTTGGGCTTTAACTTCGCCAGGATCAGGATTGCGTGAGTTGATCCCAACTTAAATTCAATTGATTTGGATGAGCTTTACTGCTCTAGTGGTAGTGGCTATTGTTTGTGCAAAATAAAAATGTCTTACTTTACATACATGTATAAATAAAACACCTTCTCGTAGTTTTCGGGAGGATAGCCCCATAATTAAGGTAAACATGAAAAAAAGACTCTTCGTCCTCACATTTATGGTGTGTCAATGTTTAATTTTTACCTGTTGTGATTCACTAATTTACCTTCTTCACCATATTGTTGGGCCGATAAGTAAGGACACTAGTGATGGGATATTATCAAAAAATATATATATATATTTTGTTGTAGGAAAAAAAGAAAATAAAATAAAAGCCACTGGTGAAGTTGAATTGGCTTTTTGGCCTCGTCGGAATTGAATTGCGCATGGAAGTCGGACCTTACCTACCTCTCTAAACACCAAAGCCAGTGGTTTCCTGATTCAGTGCCCACATATTTGAATGTTAAATCTAATAATAACGCAGACAAGATATGAATGCTCATCCTCCAACCTCCACCCGCCATTAGATTACCAAGCAATTAGAATTACGCAAGCACCCAAATAATAATCCAATCCTAATCAAAGTTTACTGCAACGCAATCTTGATAAATTAAATCAAAAGGTATAAACATCCATCTAATAATTAATTAAGTCCCCTGTCCCACTCCCACGACCCACTGCTGTTTTCTCGTATCATATCCCCTACTCAGAACATTCCCGTTTACGCCAATAGGCTTTTTTTTTTTTTTTTTTCTGTTTATCAAAACTGGAATAAATTTTATCACTTTCTATTTCAAAGTTTTAAGTGATGGATTAATTAAATTAAAAATATTAAAGGTTTATTTAATTTTATATGCAATATTTAATAATAATTATATTATTATTATTATTATAAATAATTTATTGATAAGTAATAATAAAAAATTGGCGTAATAATTTAAAATAAAATTTTAAATTCAGCCAAAAAAAGTTTTTTTTTTTTGAAAAAAATATAATAAACATAACCATAAATTCAAAACTATACGCCAAATTACATTGTTATCGATATATCCTATACTAAAAAGTAATAAAAAAACATAACATAATATTCAATACGAGATTAACAAACTGCATTCACAATCCATGAACAAATATCTCAACCGATAAAAAACACATTTTTCACTTCATGCTATATTTCATTATCACATCTACGGAATCTACCATTTTTCTATAATTAAGAGCAAAATACATATCTGGAAAGATAACCTCCCAGTGTAACCATAGACGGCAATCTATCAACCGACCAATTTGTAACAAACCTTGATATCAGCTGGCTTCTGCAAATAAATAAACAAAACATAAGAATTATATGTCCCCAGATTCAACATCATAAAATGACAAGCAAGAGCCATAATAAAACAAAATATTAATCTTCACCTTGTGGAAGGGTTCAATCTTAGACAACATATTAAGCCTTAAAATCCTATTAAGTTAAGTCTAGCTGCATGAATTTTAACTTGCCAATCATGCTATATGTAAAATGTATTCCCGTAATTTTATACTCAGGACGTTAAAAGAGAGAGACATCAAAGATATGAAGTAACAATTTTCGGAAAAATAGATAAATAAGTAGAGGAACATTCTAGCAGCCTAGTTGATGCATCATGCGTGCTACGATGAAAATCACTTGGATGGACAAAGAAAAATAAACAAGAAAGAAGAGGAAACATTCGTACATACATGCAGGTTTCTGACAACCCCTCTGTTTCAGACTGTTTGGTCCATTCACCATCTGTACTCCGCAAAGTCAGACCAATCATCGGTTGACAGGTTCATGTTTACCTGAGCAGGGCCATCAATTTCCACATGATTAGTCTGTTTCTCCATTTTCATCTCTATCTCAGCCCACCACATATCAAATATTGTATGTTCTTTTGCACAGGTCACCTGAACTGGGCACTCCAAAACTTCGAGTCCTCGTACCCAGTGTAGAGCTTGTTCAGTCCCAGTATCTCAGTTCTTAACAGTTCTGCCATGCCCAGATTGCTGCCACCCTGTTGTACTTCGTTCCAACCACTCCATTGGCCATTCGACATAAGTGGTGTTCTGGCCTGTTGAAGGGAAAGCTGCGATAATGGGGATAGATTGCTGGCAAGCGTCTGGTCCATTATTCTCGAAGGAATTCTGTATGTATCACTGGGCAAAGAAAAACCATCCCCCGTGTCAGCAAATCTCTGGTTCTGTAATGGAGGAAGAGATCTTTGTGTCAGTCTAGCCTCATTTTCAAAGACATTTGACTGCAGAGGGAAGCCCGATCTCATATCCACGCCATTAGCATTGCTGAGCCCATTTGGCGGCAGTCTTCCTTTGCCTACTGCCAAAATGGCAGGATCCATAAACTCAATATCCCCACCACTAGCAATATTTCCTGTTGGTGGCCCCTGATATGGATTTCTCAGTAACGTTGGTGCACCGAGGAAATGATTCCCTGGAAGGAAGGGTATTAGAAAAGATATTTAAATTCAAGAAATTTTCTACAATTACTCTTATTAGTAAATGCAATAGGAACCGGTATTAAACAACCAACCAGATATGGCATCAGAAGTGGGTTCTGTTCTCTCATGGGAAGTAAAGCCTGGCGGTGGGGGTCTGCTGGGCAGGGAGAATCCAGGAGGAGCGGAAATCTGAACTCTTGGACCTATAAGAAGACATTCAAGGGAACAAAGATCAGAAGAAATATTGGAGCAATGCTGTATAAAAAATATGTCAAGCCTTAATCTCACCAGCAACGAAAAGAAAGCAAAGAGCTAAATTAACATAAACCATAAGTCCAGCAACAGCAATTAACATAAACCATGTGGCCAAGAACACCCACCTCCCTCCCTCTAAACGATCGCTACCTACCATGCCCATTTCAGATCTTCCACAAGTCCACAAAATCACACAACTATAGTGGCAACAAAACATTACGCACAACATAGGTCAAAAATAGCTTGCAATGACACCTATCTGCTTAAACAACTGCATAAAAGATGCCATAATGATGCAGAGGGAAAACAAAACCCAACTATTGAAACGAATATACAAAAAGATGTCACAAAAATGCAGAAGAAAAAACGAAGATATAAAAACAAAAACAGAAAAAACAGAGATACACAGACAAGAGTTTGAGAAGAATCACCAACATATACAGTTACTAAAAATGAAGAAAAGAAGGCATGTATGCATACAACAACTAGAAAAGGAAAGAAAAGGGGGAAGGGGGGGGGGGGGGCGCATGCCATCAGGGAAAATTTATTTAGACCAACAAACACACCAGAAATAAAGGGTATGGAAATAACAAACCAAAAACCCGAACACCCACCCACCCACCCACAACACTGCACATAAACAAGGAAAAAAGGTAATGGTGCATCCTTTCAATACAAGACCACGGCCAACCACTATCTCTATATAGAAATCATACACAGATATAACCATGTAATGTATAAACATTTGAAAGACATACAATCACATAAAGGAAGGGTGGGGATGAGTTATTCAGCAGCGATCATAAGTTCAGGAACTACAAGAGAAACATTAACACATAACACCTGAAGATCAACCAAATCCAAACATAACTCACCTGAAAGCTTACTGAAAGATATGTTAGGGCGGCTGCTTGCAGAATTATCAGATTCCTCAATGTTAAATGTAGAGGAGCCATTACAAGCACCATGCTTATCATAATTAAAATCTGGATGATGGCTTAGTGGATGATCAAATGGGACTTGCACAATATTATTCAAAGATGGTTCAGCATCAGATACTTGATCTTCGAATCCCTCCTGTCTAGCAAAAGAGAACCTGGACTGATTGTTGCTCTGGGTTTTCCAAGAATTTGATAATTTTAGAGATCCTTGCCGCCTATCAGGTTCACCCAATAGCTTGGCCAAATTCCTAGGTGAATTTAGTGACTCATCCCATGAACCAAAGTCCATGGACAAAATATTTGAAATTATGTTGTTCTCTCCTAAATCTGTAGCACCATTTTGGCTAGCACTGGTTGATTCATTTAGAAATCTCCTCAGTTCCTGCTTTTTGACTTCATCCGGAAGCAAATAGAAATGATCCACTGCCCTCTCTGAATCAGCAGTACTGATTACATCCCCATGATATCCATTAGGTACTTTTGGAACACCAGATGGGCGCTGTAGCAAACCTTTCTCAACTTTCTTATCTAAAATTTGATAGTTTGTAGTTGAACCATAAGGCTCATTCAGCTGAGGAGAATAAGCCCTAGTATGACTAGAAAGATGAAAGGATGGAGATGAATTAGGTAAATAGCTTGGGCGAGTAACAGCTTCTGGATCCTTGAGTCTCTGATCTACAAATTTCTGCAAATCCTCTTCCACTTCAGGCAATACAATTTGCAGATTTCTATTTTCTACTTGAGTTCGAGAATCTGATTTCCAATCTGATTGTTCTTTTGTAACGGAATCAAGTCTCCAATTTGACTGTTCATGTGAAGGTTCTCTAAATTTCTCATGATAGGATAGTTGTAACCCCTGAATTTGAGATGAATTAGCCAGTGTATTATCAGAAAGTGAACTGTAAGCGCAGGTATCCCCAATATTTTCATCCCCAAGATGCTTATCAATCTTCATTGATGCCACATCAGAGCATAAGTTGTGAATATTTCCCTTAGCAGGAACATCCATGCCACCAGGACCATAAGGTTGGCCAGACCTATAAAGCTCAGCAGAATTTGTAGTATTAGGTGATATGTGCTTGCATTTATCTTTATCCTCCAATGATGGTGGACAGTGTAACTGACCATCCACGGTTGATGTGGCAGGAAGGCTTGGAGCAGCAGGAGCCTCAGAAGCAGTTATCTGATGTTCTGTGCCTGCATGCCATAAAACTGGTTCTGGTGGCTCCTCTTTACCTTTATGTAGTACTTTTTGACCTTCTTCAATAAGCTTATTTCCAACCTCATCATGCAATAAAGGAACCTGAGTTGTACCTGTAACTGCTGCAGAAAATGCCACGGAAACACTATGTGTTTCATGCTTCTGTTTTGAAGGTAAACTTGTACATACCAAACTTGCAGATGATGGCTGGCTATTAGAGGCACGTGCTGCCCTGGTGATACAATTAGAACTTCAGAACCCATATCTTACACCCAAAAAAAAAAAAAAAAAAGGTGCTCTGGTTCAATAAAAGGTATACCATGAGGCTGCAGCAGGAAGAGCAACAGATCGTCCAGAGCTACTATTTGGTGGAGAACCTCTAACAGTGCTTGCTGGATTCTGCCAGTCAGATGCAACCAATATAAAATCAGATTAATGAAAATTTATGAAAAAAACAAAAATACCACTATGAATGCTTTGTCTTCAAACAGCCACAGAATACAAGGCAATGGGATGAAAATGTCACCAAGTCCCACTTCCTACAATGTCAAAAATGATGTGCATGATGGAATCAGGTGTCCCTAAAATTTTATCTTCTCTAGCTTCAGACACCAAAGCATGCTTAGCCAACAGAAAGCACAAAAATTTACCCTACTATGCAACACAAAATTAGTACTCATGTAAAGAACCAAAAAACGAAAGGAAGGAAAAAGGCAGCACAGGAACTCTTACATTTGAAGAACTTTTACTCGTTTGTTTCCCTGGTGAAGGGCAGATATTAGTATAGTACTCATCCGATGGTGGTGGTAACACATTCCCTGAACGCCGCTGCAAATTAGTTGTTGTCCCAGTAATTTGTTGAACTCTACTCCTTTAAAATCACTATGCAAGTTAATAAGTCATCCAAAAACTCCCAAACCAACAAATACAACAATAAAAGTGCATTCTTTGCTCGAGGGCAATGAATAAGAAATTTAACCACCAAATAGAAAAATAAAAGGTAGAGAACCAACTACCCAGAGCTTTTAAGCTGGCAAGTGGAAAAGAAAGGTTAGAAGTTTTTGTATAGCATGATCTAGTTTGCATATCTGTGCACTGAATTTTAGTAAATAGTTACTCCAAACAATTCATAGTAAAAGTCAAAGCAGCAAAGTTATTTTTAAACAATTTCAGCAGCATCCATAAAAGAAATGAATTAATATAACAAGAATTTTCCTAATATTTCAAATGTTAGATTAGTGAACCTTCCAATTCCAATTGCATCCAGCAGAAAGTGATAAGTGATAGTGAAGGGATGACAAAACAGATAAAGGACATATAGGCGTAAAATAATTCCCCTCTCATATTTGAAAAGAATAAAACAATTCTAATTCATTTCACGGAAAAAAATCAGCCTTCATAAATGCTTGAATAGTATCCATTTTTTGAAGTAGCTGAAGGAAATAAATTTATACTCAATTCATTGCCACAATCCAGATTACAAAAACAATCAGAGAACTGTGTCAATAGGGGATCAATGTTTTAACTTCAAATGAAATGACAAGAAAGTAATATTTTGTTCATCCCAATATAAGCTTTCCCCATATTCTTTTATTTTAAAAAACAATATTAAGCCATCAAAAAGTGACAAAATTGGCACATTATTCATTCTGGTGTAAACCTTCATTATATTTTCAGTAGAACATAGGTTTCAGGACCTGGTCACAAATCAGATTCAGAATGAATAAACGATGATCCTAAGAACAATCAAATAACTAGTCCAGAAATCTGGTAATCCAGCAAACAAGAGAACACTGACACAAAAACTATGCTAATCAAGAGATCTGCATAGGTAGCCCAGGGGCGAGGATGAACTTTGATCTCAATTCTAAACTCAAAGGGTGTAGGTTTAACTCTTGTTACTGTATGTAATAAAAGGAACTAGGAGAGCTTTCATATACAACTTCAGGAAGAGTAAAGTAGAGGAGAACTAAGTTTTTTTTTTTTTCCTTTTCTTCATTCAAAATATGTGAAATTTCATTTCTTTATTTTAAGCCAGAAATCCCTATTTTTCCAGTAAGTGAAGCTATTGATTTCCTTCCATCAAAAGGCATGGTTTCAACATAAGAAATATGAACAGTAGTCTTTTGCATGTCTTGCCTAGAAGAAAATAGGGGCAAATTAACATGTGCATACGGAATATGCACAGCATTTATATGCACATATCAAGGTAGTCAAATGAAAGGCGCCCTTAAGGCTCTACTACATATATTGCCTGAGGAACTAGGTGCCCAAAAAAGCATTCACCTCTGTGTGAAGCAAGGCACTAAATTAACACACAAAAAAAAAAAAAACACTAATTATATTTAACATGAAAAGATAATTAAATAATGTATGTAATATATCATAAAGCAAATAAAAAAATGAACAAACACTAAAATAATTGCTTAACATAATAACCATTAATAGCCCAATCATAATCCCAAAGAAAGCAGCACACTAGAATTTCAGAGAAGGATGCATAGAGATTGAATGTTAGTTGCGTCACTAAGCCACAAATACCAGACTAAGGGAGAATAAGAGACCAGGATTGGCCATCAAATTAGAAACCTAGAAGGTTAAACATACGTCGTAACATGCTATCGGGTCGTCGGCAAGTGACTTCACTCACCGAAACCGCAGCACATGAGAGCTTTGGCTGATCTCAGATAACTCTTCTCCGACTTATCTTCTTGTGATCTATGTCATGGCAACCTTTCCAACTACAAAAGAAGAGAGAAGAGAAAAGAAAGGAGATGAAGACATATGGTGGTCACATGAACAATAGCTACAACTCAACAGTGATCTCCTTTCTTTCCCATTTTGTTTGTGTTGACTTGAATTGCTTCTTTGCAAGCCACTTTTGATTTTTAGGGTCAATTCTTCTTTCCCTTTTTTATGCCTAGGTAAGCTCCTTCGACACTTGTTGCCTCATTTGAGGTGCCTGCCTGTTTGAAGCCACCTTGACTAAAGGAGAGAAATGAGCATGGTTCATAAGTGGAGACAATAAGTGCAACAATATGATGAATTTGTTTTGAGGGGTGGGGATTGGAGTCCCTAAATAACAGAGGAGCAGAGCCCATGGGAAGTGGTAAGACTACACAACATTAACAGCCCTGGGATGAGAAAGTTGCCATTTGACAAGTTATAATGGGAATATTGACCATATATAATACAATACATGAAAGCCGTTACCAGTTAGATGAACTGATCTGTACCTAGCACATTAACATGCCGAATTATTATATTCAGATTATTGTAGAGGCATCACAACGAACCACAGAAACTGTTTAATTGGACCAGTTTCAGTTTGGTGAATAATCTGGTCTGTTGACAGGCCCCTCTTCAAATCCATATTCTCTTTCATCCCAACACGCAGTTCCTAATGATTATGTTGCATTTCCTATTTGTCTCACTACCGCTGCCAATAATGATAATCTCAGTCATAGCAATAATCAACCAAGGTGCTTCAATTTGTTGAAATAACTAAAAGTCTCAACCTGGATAGTGGATATCTTAAGTGACTGAGCAAAAACTCAAAAGAGAAACTGGGTGAATTTACTACATTTCTTAAATATTCTCAGAAAAATCCAACTACAAATTACTAAATAGCAACATTCAAGCAGAACCTCATAACATGGATTCATAGCCATAGTTCAAATAAAGGGAAAAAGACATAAAGGGTGAGTTAAAAAGATTATAAACTGCAGGTACCTTGTGTGTGCTGATATTATTTCTTCTTTGCTAAAATTATCTATTCATGGCCAAAGTTCAAATAAAGGGAAAACAATAAAGGGTGAGATAAAAAGATTATAAACTTAAGGTACCTTGTGTATGCTGATATTATTTCATCTTTGCTAAAACTGTCTTCTTGTGAACCAACCTCATGTAAATACAGACAATCAGGATTGCTGCAAGGCTGCACCAACAAAACTTAAATCCTCAATGAAACTAGTTTCTTGAATCAGTATAACCAATAGATAAAGTTTGGAGCCGTAATTCAGAGGCCATACCACATTCCTCAGCCATGCATGGCAATACTTTGTGGTTCCAAAGCATGCCCTGCAATATGAAATCCAAAAACCCACATAAGAGAAATGCCAGATAGAACAAAACTGGTGGCTGTAACCACATGTTCACCTCAAAGATCTGCCCTCTAAGACAAACCCATGTACTGATTGAATACATCGAACTGCTTCCTCCTCCTTTGAGTATGTAATATATCTGGAATACAAATGTCATTTAAGAAGAGAACAACTGTAAAGCTATAAAGCAAATGTAAATAAACCGGTAGAAAGAAGACAACTAGAGAAGAAAACAGAAACTGAGAAAAGCACAATGCACAGCTTCAAAAGTTTGAACATGCGATTTTAAGGTGCAGATTATAAGTAACTTTCAAGTACAATGAAAAAACAATGTTTGAAAGAAAAACTTTCGAGTATATATAGCCCAAAAAATCTGACTTAGCAAAATTATCAAAAATAAGAAACTTGGATCTTACACACTGCAAGTATTGTTTGCAAAATGTTGAATAGAACCAGCTGCTGTCCGAGATATGGACACCTTCAGAACCTTTCCATACTGGCCAAAATACTCCTTCTGCTGTAGCAACTGCTTATAAAATATGATAAAGCAGTTAATGTAAGGCCTATGTCCTATGAAGGGGGAGGAAGGAAGGTGAGATAGAAAGAAACCACACACATCTTCATCTGCTAGATTAAGTGGCAAGCCCACAATGTAGACAAGATTCCTTTGGATCACTCGCACACTACTAAGTTGCTTTCTTCCTTCTGACATTTTACTTTTTGCTTTGTGTGACTTGGTTTTTCTCTCCATATTCATCTCAGCCACCAACCTGCCAGATGGAACATGAATGCCACAATTATAATCATAAATATAAGGACACCAAAAATCATTAATGATCCAATAAAAACCCAGGGAATAGTTTTTTGGCTGACAAATTTTTCGCAGAAGACAACCTTTCACAATTTGCTGCCATCCCTACTATCTTCTCCTTGTTATAGGGAGTACGGCACGCTGGACACCGCCCTTCTGTCTCATCCTTTTCAGCCATGTCCATTATATGATGCCAGCACCAAATACATATCTGCAGTAATACTTTCATGTTGAAGAATTCCAATGCTGTGGGTAAATTAGTACAATCAACTATCCCCACAATTATGGACCAAGGTGGCTTTGCTACAAGAATTTATTTTTTATAGATATAGCTGAATTATCTTCTTCCCGGTAAAATTCATGATATCAAGTAGATATTTTTATTTTCCATAAATGATTAAGTTGGAAAACTATTAAAATGGTTTTTATCCCTTGCCTAGGATTAGTAGGCCCAATAAACAAATATTATTCCACAAGCTAGAGATTAACATTGCTAAATTTAAAATTTTCTTTCTGCTCATTCTTTCCACTTGGGAGAACACTCAAAGTTTAGAGAGGTTTCTTTTCCTGATTTCAAGTGTAAACCACCACAATACTGTAACAGGGTTGGTGACAGACTGACAGTTCCCAAAGCACAACCACCATAACAGGTTCATTCGTGGATACCTTCACACTACACAAGACAGGGAAGAATTCCTAAGAGTTTGTCCGGCATCCTGGAAAGGAAACAGACATAGCATATAGCACAAATAATGGAAAGGGACACAAATTTTAAGCATCATTTCCTTTCCTTTTGTGTAACAGGGCACAGATTTAGTGCCCACTAAAATCATGTGTGATTTGCTCTATTAAACAGATGGAAAGACACTATTGCAAAACTATACCAGTATTTCAAAATAAATTTGGAAATATATGAGAGAATGATTTTTTCCTTCCCTACCAAATTGCCACTTCTAGTTATTAACTCCCAAATATATTTATTTCATTTACCATTTCTGTTCACAAGAAAAGAGAGAAAGGAAGTCTTTAAGTGTTCACGCTTTTCCTACCCAAACCACCTATCATATTCTTCCACTTTTAAAAAAATTTCAAACTAAATAATGAGGTTATTATTTGGTTAAAAGGACGAACTTGTGTACGTTCTAGATATTTGGCATGCCAAAAAGGGTTTTGGGAATAATAGAGGAGAAAATAAGGACCAGTTAGCATTAAATGAAGGAAATTGAGAAATGAGGAAGAGAAGGCAGAAGAGAAGATATTAGTGCAACATGAAGCTACAAGAATAAATATGAGGAGGTCAGGGAGGATACGGCATACAAATGAGACAACAATAGAAGGACATAGTTGCCTTTGACTTATTTGAGTGTAGTGTTTTTAATAGAGACAAAAGAGAAAAAGAAACTTGATCCAACGAATTAGGACGGTGGTTTGTGGAGATATGAAGAAGAAAACAAAAATTTAAGAATTATTTTTTTTGTCGCCAGCCCACAACATCATCCTCAAGTTAGAATCCTGACAAAAAATCTCAAGAGAAGACAATCACCTAAATTTCACTAAATTTGTCGCTATTCGGTCTGAAGAAGAGGACAGAAGTACAATGTTGGCATGACTCTTCAAGCCCAAATTGCATCATATAGCTCTCGTGAGAAATCAAAATCTTCTAAAATATTAATGCTACTGGATTGGTTGAGTATGCAACAAATAAAATCAGTAGAAAGACCTGTCCTAGAGAGCCACGAGTGTCAGATGCAAGAAAACCCATGTCTGTTTGTGCACACACACATGTAACAGTACAACCAAAACAAACTACCAGAGGAAACCAGCCAAACAGAAGAAAGTTGTCAAATCATTGATGGGCAGTAGAACACCAAAAGATTCAGCAGGACAAACTGTGGGCAGTAGAACACCAAAAGATTCACAAAGACATAAGTAAGAACAATAACACATTAAGGAATGCATAGAAGGAAAAGGTTTAACCACAAGAAATTGTAGCACGAACCAAATTTCTTAGGAGATCGAGAAAACTAATGAGCTTTCACAAACAGAAAGCATCTGGCTGACAACTACTTAATTCATTGAACAATTGAAATAATTATACAAAAAGATAAGAGAAATAAGAGAGTTGCATGGCTGCAGCATGAATTACAGATATGACAAGTAAGCTCTGGTTTGTCATTGGCTTTAAATAGGGTATAATTAGAACCAAAAGCATCATGCAGATAACAAAGAGTAGACAGTTAATTATATAACCAGATCATGAAAACCGATTCCAGATATAAAAGTGATTTTTCTATTCTACAGACCACAGCATGAATGTAGCACAAAATGGCATCTTATGTAGGCTAAGATTATGCAGCTCTTCATTTGGTTAGACATATAGTTCTATACATTTCACGATAATCATATTTTTTGTATACAATAAGACAGTTTCTTGCAGAGAAAACTCAGAAGGTAAGTTTTCATTTCTGTACCATAATTCAGTTTTGCTAGTACATACACAATGTATAATTATTCAACAATTAATGACTTATTGAAAACACTTGAGAAAGAACAGGTCATCAAACCTCGTAACCACATTTGCAAGGCTTCAGTTGCTGATCTGTCAAATCCATCTCCTCCGCGCAAAGAGGACAGGTCTTTTCTCCCTGGTCACTCATGGTTGCCTTCAAAAGAAAAACGATTAATGATATTCAATAATTTACATATTATAATGCCGCTATCACACATGTACTCAGGCGTGGTAGAAATTATCTGCCAAGAAATTGCAATTAGGTTACAACTCCAAGTCAAGAAGCAGCCTACTTGGCAGGCAACAGCCACTGCCGACCACACAAAGTCGATAGAAGTTAAAATATCCCACATTTTCTTTTGATTGAAAGCACACACAAGGTATTTAAATTTTAAGTAATACAAATTTCCCAAAAGAGAAACAACTTGGGATTCTCGAGAAACAACATCTACAACAAACAAAACCCTAAGCAACAACTACCTACGAGCAGAAAACCACTTTCGAGTCCGGAAATCTCAAATCAGAACCCCCATGTTCCCCGTAAAATTCAGCAAATTCAAACCTCGTTCGATAAAGATTGTCAAGATACACCGATTCAACTTAAAAACAAAATCAGCGCCCTAACCGAATTAAAATTTGAGATGTATAGATACACACCTACATGAACAAATCAGAAGCCATAAAACTTCGACTCAACAATTTAAAATTCGAATAGTTCGTCAATAATCAATTTTAATCCCTTGCATGCGGCACACAAAAATCCATCAATTAAGCAAAGCAATATAAAGGACGAAACGAACGAATTAGGGATCTTCAATCTTGACGATTGAAGAAGAATCCAGATACATCATAAAAGCGGCAAGATTAGGATGGGGTTTCAGGTTGGAGCTCGAAGACTTACAGTGATGGATCGAGAAGAAAACCAATAGAAGACGATGAGAGTCTAGAGAGAGAGAGAAGAGAGAGAGGGCACGGAAACGAGAGAGAGAGAGAGAGAGAGAGAGAGTCCGCCTTATGGCTTTGGATGGCTTTTTTATGCTCTGCAGTTCGCTCGGCCTTGGTGTCATTTATTAATATTTTTTGGGATTGCCCTTCATTTTTATTTTATTTTGCCGAAACTACGCGTCTCTCTCCTCCGCATCTGTCGTCCATGTTGAGCTGGACTCTGCAGAATGACCAGATTGCCACTCCCCCCCGTAATTGCTTTAATTCATTCATAAAATACTAAAAATGACATTTATTTCATCACGTACTATTTTAATAATTCTAATTTTACCGTGAAAATTAATAGTTTCCTCTTTTTTTAATGCACCCAACCCAACTGCTTTTGAAATATTCTAATAAAAAAAATGAAAGAATCTTTAAATGCAATTCAATTTTTTAATAAGAATCAAATTCAAATACGTTCATTTTACTAACTATCATGACGTGACATCTTGCATAACATGTTATTTTGTTGTAAGTCTTAGATGAATTGATTCTTTTTAAATTGTCACGTAAATCTTTATTCAACATTAATTAATAATTAAATAGAATAAAAAATATAAACTATTATACCACTCGTATTTAGTTTCTTATTTAGATTTTATTTTTTCATAAAAAATAAAAAATCCTAAATTTTCAAAGAAGTGGCCTTTATTTATGAATTTATTATTATGTTTTACCTAAGTTAAGTTAAAGCGAAAAAAATGATCAATTTTATAATTTGTAGAAAATATTTTCAATGTAGCTTATATTATTATAATTGGGTTTAGAAAGTTTTATAATTTGAAGTGGGCTTAATCATTGCACGTAATTTTTTAACATGCCCCAACACCAAGAACCTGCTACTCTTTACTAATGTCTCGCGTTACCAGGCTTTTTTTTATAATGAATAAAATGCTCTCATTTCTTGGAAGAGTAACATAATTAAAAATAATAAATTCATGTATTTTAATTTTAAGATTAAATTAATTATTATATTTTAAAATAATTAAATAAATTATTATATCTTTAAATTCAATGCTAATCTAGCCGATGCATTTTGGAAGAGTCAAATAAATCATTACATTTTTAGATTAAATGTGATATTAACTATTATTGTAGATTTTTTAATGTTATTCAATGGTGATTTAATTTTATCAATAAATTTATTTTTATTTCCAATTAAAATAACCTTCTACAGTCACATATGCTCAAAGTACGTGAACCCTAAATTCATATTGAGAAAATCTCCCAGACAATTACAATTTAAGGTACAAAGACTTGTACGATCACTTTTAAATTATAATTAGGAGTGTCAACGGTTCAAATTGATCTGATTCCCAAATCATTTTTAACGATTCTGAAAAAATAAGAACTGTAACTGAACTATTATATATATAAAACCAAATCATGACCAATCCGTCGCATTGGACCAGTTTCGATTCTATCCAATTAACATTTAGTTTCTAAATATTTTCGCAAAATATGAAATTACAAACAAATTTTTTAATTAAAATAAACCCATAACTTCATTAATGCTTCAAATCTTAAAGTAAAAATAGAACAAAATAATTCATAGACTACCTCATCAAATTAGATTACATCAACCATTTAGTATAATAATAGCACATAAAAATTTAAAAATAAAATAGTTCATGAATAACAGTAATCAACAACAAAAAAGAAATAAACAAAAACTAGCAAATTAAAATTGCAAGTAATAATATATTTATGCATATGTATATATATATCCCAAAAATTATAATATATATACAAGTATAATATCGGTTCCGATTCGGTTCGAATCACGGTTTAAAAAGAAAAACCAGTAATCAAATCAAATATATTGGTTCTTAATTTTTTGGAACCAAAACCTAACCGTTGAACCATAGAATCAATCCAAAAGGCACGATTCGAATCGATTTGGTTCGGTTCACCGGTTTTCGGATAGTTTTTGACACCTCTAATTATAATAAACAGTTTGATTGTCAGATAAAAATATAATGATTTATTTAGCACTCTACACTAATAACATTATGATAAATTAAACTAAAGATAAAGTTTATTATATTTCACAATTAATCTTCTATAGGAGTCCATAATTATAACCATAAAGATTATTTGGGATAACCTTTTTATATGCTTAAGTTAGTAGATAAAACAATCAATATCAATTTAGGTTAGAGAGAAAAAAATGAGTCTAATAAATAAATAAACTGAGAAATAGTTTGAATATAAACTAATCGAAAGTCTACGACTATCTATTTGTCGAAACTTTCTAATCATTATTGACTTTCCTAACATTGCATGATTAATTCTCTTAACGTGTAAGGAGTACTCATTGATTTATTTGGATTATCCTTTGATTAGAAATTATATTATTCAAGATCTAATCAAATCCCTCACTAATCAATGTGGGTCTTATTTGCAAATAGAGATATTTATTATCTCAAATTTATGTTCTTCAAGTCATTAAAAGGCGTCACTTAATCTAATATTTGTGTCACTTGTTGATGTGAGTATAATTATGCTTGACCGCATGATATATGTACTTATAATTTTTTAACATACTCAACTATTAAGAAAATACGAATCAAATATTAATATATGAGTTGAGATAAATCGAAATTTACAAAATATTGTGTGATTTTCACACAAGACCTATTTTAAGACAAAACTATGAGATTGATGTGGAAGCATGATGATTGGCGATAAGGCCAAAATGGGGAATACATAAAATAATTGAAGAAAAATATGAATTTCCTCGTTGAATTCCCTCATTTTGATTTTTTATTTTTTAATTAAAGATTCAATTATTAAATTAAAAATTAAAGTTAAAAATAAAAAAATTATATAAGTTAACATGTTCTAATTGTTTCTTGTTTCATTTTTCTCCAACTCAAATTTTTCTATGAAATGAGAAAAAAATCTTCCTAATAGTAACAGATAAATTAACTATCAAATCTGATATAGTATGATTTCATATTAGTATTATACGTAATTAAGATTAATCTTTACTAATGCAACTATTAGTCATATATTTATTCTCTTCATTGATAAATATAATATGTTATTAAAGTTATAATAATTAAAAATACTTAAAATATGCATCACTAAAACAATAAAGTTGCGCTCTCTTTACTATTTTCAAATCATTTTTAATTTTTAATTTTTTAAAATAATAAAAACGCTTTCTTTTTGTTGTTTTTAAAAACAAAAAAAATTATAAAGAAAACTCAAAACAACAAAAAATTGTTTTAAGTGTTTTCATTCAAAACAAATTCTAAACTCAAAACATATTTATTTATTTATTTATTCATATTTTATTATTGTAATGGGAAAAAATATTACAAAATTCATTAACTTTAAAATGTATATATATTTTTAATAATATATTAACATTAAATATTTCAAATTTACTGAATAATCAAATTTATTGAATAAAATATTATTAAAAAATTATTTTCAAAATTTCAAAGAGAACGCATTTTCTAATTTTCTGTTTTGAGAAATAATTTTTCAAAATGATAAAGAGAACGCGTTTTCAATTTTCTAAAAACAAACTACCAAAATAAAAAATTGAAAATGAATTCAAAACTCAAAATTAAAAATTAAAGAAAACGCAGTCTAAATAATTATGCTTACCTACTACAAATGCACAGCTTGTGGAGATAATGACAAAGCTTGAAACATAATTGCAAAACAAAACACGTTCATAATGTGAAAAAATGATATCAAAGAAGGTCCGTTTTTGCAACCAACTTTGGAAAAATTTATACCTCTTGTAATTTGAGTTATTGAAAAATTTTATAATTAAAAAACAATCATGAAAGTATCTAACACTTTTTTCTTTCGTCTTGAAAAGTAACAAAATCAATTAAAGTTATAAATCTTTTAATTTCAATCCTAATTAATTTTTTTTTCTTTAATTAAAAATAAGAGTATCAGCATGCAACGTCGCCCTAGACAGTTTCCGTCACCTAATTCCTATTGACACCCAACTTTTCTTCTCCCGCGTACAATCTTATTCTTCTTTGATGAATCCTTCGCTGGATGCCAATTATTAGCCTTCGCTGGATGATGGTCGACACAAATAGCCTTTTCAATAGCGACAAATGTTTTTCCTTTCGCATTGACTATTTTAGCATATATCGATTGGAATGGAGTTTTGTAGTGTTAAGCAATGAGCAAGCAACCGAGGAGGGGTCTTCTTATCTGGCAAGTCCTCCCTCAAACAGCTGCAGGAGAATCAGCCTCCTTGCATAAGTTGGTTGCATCTCCAATCGAAGGTTTCATTAATTGCAATGGCTTCAAATTTCGGTCAATTGATGTTGACATGATAGACAGACGATGATGAACCTATTCCTCTCAATAGTCAAATTTCATCCGAGGCAAGTTTCTCTCTCCCTCCCTCCCTCCCTCCATTAGAGAGAGAGTTTAGCAAGGACAGTCCTAGGTTGCTGCCAGCATCATTTACTTACCTGAACTGAAGTTTGATTCATGCAAAGTGCCTGCCCAAGCACTTGCTTGATTTGTTAGTTATATACGTTAACAGAAGCAGCGGAGTTGAGTTTGCAGATCCAAGGAAACTTGCAGCCAACATGAATCTTTAAGGTAAAATATACATTAGGGAAGTGAAACGAAATAGCCATGTATAATTAATTCCATGGTTTCGTGCATAAAATATAAAATTTATTGTCGAAGATACTTGAAAGTGTGCAGAAACAGCGGAAACTATTTTCTCACACCCATTCAACAATTAGCACAAGACTAAAATCCCACGAAACCATTTAGTATAAAGTTTATTGACATTTTTTTTTTGTTTCTTCCTCCTCCTCATGAGCAAATCAACTTCGATTCAATAAAAACTGAAAAAAAAAACAAAAGAAAAGAAAAATAAGATAGTTCAAGGAGCTTCACGCAACGAGAGAGAAAAAAACATAATAATAATAATAATAATAATAATAATAATAGTAACTTGTATCTTTCATGGCCTAGTTATTTGTTAGAAAAATATATATTATTGTCAAATTACAATAATTAAATTGATTTGTTTTGCAAATAGTTAAAGCAAAGTTCCACAAGTAGAGGATCTAAGATGTTGCGAATGAGGTCAACAATCTTACAAGGCCTAGAGCTTCAAGAGGCCAAATGGGGCCTTCGGGTCTGAATGCTCGAGAGAGTCTTTGGGAATCAAAGATCATGGGTGTTCTAAAGTGTCTTAGAAAAGGCCTTGAATAAGTCTTTATAAATCAAAGGCTTGGCTGAATCTGCATAAAGGACATAAAAAAGGCACGCGAGATTCTTCCCCACGCGATCCTTTCGATACCTAAGTCAAATAATATAGTCTGAAAAATTCATGACGGAGTATGCAAAATGTATGCAAGATGCGTGTATTCTAGTGTCTCGAATGAGCTAGTGTAGAATAAGGGTTTTCCGAATGAGTTTTAGAGAGAGAGAGAGAGAGAGAGCGCACTATTGAATCCAAAATATCATTTTGCCACGAAGATGACAAGTATTTATAAGATGCTAGGTGGGGTCTATAAATGAGTCCTCTTACTCTGAGAAACACATCGGGTGAGGCCGAAGGGTCTAGAGATATCTTTAGGGATTAGGGTGTCTTGATGAATGTCTCTAAATAGTCTCAAAAAATTTGGGACCACCGGGTATCTTGTGCTCGGGAGACTCTAAAAGAGTCTTTGAACCATGTAACATGAGAATGTTAGATCAACTCGAGAGACTGGGGACCTTGGGTGCCTCTTGTCCCGAAGACTCTTCCAAAGACTTTAGCCTTAGCGGGAGACTCTTTATTAACTTAGGTAAAATTTTAAGACACCCCACAACAATATGAAATATGAATCATTTCACTTAGTATAGTATATAGTATTAGTGTTATTTTTGAGTAACTTAACATTTACCATATTTATAAATTATAAAAAAAATCTATTAACAAAAACATATGAAGCGTTCTTGCATAGCTGTCCTTCCCAAAATCACAGGGATAAGAATCCAAGAAAACACTGGATCTTTAGTTCTCCACAAAATTGTGGTGGCTGAAATCCTTATCCTCATCCTTGAACGTCTAAAAGATTCAATCTCTCGTCTCTCTCTTCAAATTTAGCAAATAAGTTGGAATATAGATAAATGAACTCAAGACAGAAATGTCAATGCAAACTTAGTCGCGTTTATTAGACGACATACCATGATCACGCGTAGTTTCTGATTCAGCCAAAAAAGAAAAAGAAAAGAAAAAAAAATCCCCTGTAATACCAGCACCAACGGCCGAACTGGACCTAAGAGGGAATCTATTAAATAAATCCGCGAATCTCCATCATGATCATTTTGAGCTCTTAGAACAGGCTTCCTCAACTTGTCAGCCATAATGAAAAAGATTAATAAATCATTCATCACAGAGGTAGAGATTTAACTGAATTTATTTATCCTCTCTGTAATGAATAATTTCTACAAGAACTGTTCGTGCATGTAACTCAAACATTACTAAAAAACCAAATATATTTCATGCAAAATCCAAGCCAGCTTATGTGCGTATGGGTGTGTAATTGTATAGACCAGTATGGCATGGATCCCTCTACAGAATTGTCATGGCACGGATCCCTCTACAGTATTGTCATGGACAATTCCTACTGAAACAAAACTCCAAAGGGGGGCGGGGAGGTCTACAGAAGGAAAACTACAAGCTTCTCGTTAACCATCTTTCCATGACTCTTGAGAAGAATACCTATATAGTATATACCCATGAATTCAAAAATTTTCAGCTGGGACGTT
The DNA here is from genome assembly GCF_014633365.1 of Diospyros lotus. Taxonomy (NCBI): domain Eukaryota; kingdom Viridiplantae; phylum Streptophyta; class Magnoliopsida; order Ericales; family Ebenaceae; genus Diospyros; species Diospyros lotus. Next base: position 28,974,056 of record NC_068340.1, on the reverse strand, counting down.
ACATTTCTAAGGTAATGGAGCTGCAGGCTAAAGCAAAGAACCATGATATTCTTGCCAGCCAAAATTGGGTTGTAGAAATGTCCACTCTCAGCTTCTGTATCTGATTTGTTTGATGAATTGTACTTTTTCCTTACTGTTTGTCTTTTGCAGAATTGAAATTAAAGCATGAAGTAGAAATGAACTACTCGGAGTCATCTGTTAACAAGTCGAAGGAGAACGGTCTGAACTTGTAGCCATCACCATGATAAAACTTGTTCTGGAATTCCACCCAATGGAGACGCAAGGCATGAAGGAAGGCACTAAGGGTCTCCATCATTAGTAGTATGAAGGCTGTTGCAAAGGCAAAAACTGCGAGTCCCACCAGCCGGATGATGATATTGTCATACCTGCAGTTCAATACAACAACAACAACATATCCAACCTTTATCATACCTGCAGTTCAATATGGTACAGAAAATTTGAACAACATTATGTAGATTGCAGCAAGTGCAATGGAAAAAAGCACTCTGGATTAGAGTTTGAAACTTCAAGTCCTGAGAGTGTCAACCAGTTATTCCAGATCTGAAATTTCACATTAGATAACTGGTGGTGATGAAAAGACAATCGTCGATAAATGATTGGCAAGCTAGAATTCATGTGGTCGACCCCATCTAGTGGGATTTAAGGTTTGATGTGATGACGATATAATTGCTGGTGAAAGAACAAAGACTTGATTAAAGAACTCTCCAACTAATAGTAGAAAGTATATATTGTTTCAACACCAAATTTAGCAGCTGCAAATTGCTAATTTTGGTTGATGTTACTTGGAAAGGCAAGGATTTCCATGTTATTAAACAGAATCTGAATACAAATATAGTTTTTTTTGTAGAATAACCCAGGCCTTGGACTGTTACCAGCAGGACTCCTAATACTAAATACATATATATATTTGATTTAACCCTAAATCATAGTCAAATTCATTTTTTTTTTTTCCTGCACCAGTATGATATCCTAAGAAAGCTTTGACTAATTTCAGATGACATAGAACCACTGATAGTTAAGGCTCTGAATGATTTACTACTGCAAATAACAGTAAAAAAATAACTAGTAATAAACCTCAAAAACTTTTTAAGCACCATCTCATCTAAAACTTTAAAGTTGCGTTCTCTTTACTGTTTTCAAGTCATTTTTAGTTTTCAGTTTTCTAAAATAATGAAAATGCGTTATCTTTGCTGTTTTTAAAAATGTATTTTTGAAAAAAAAAAAAAATTGTAAAGAAAACTCAAACCAACAAAAAGTTGTTTTGAGTGTTTTCATGTAAAACAAACTCTAAACTCAAAATACATTTATTTATTTATATTTTATTATTATAATGAAAAAAAATATTACAAAATTCATTAACTTTAAAATGTATATATTTTTTTAATAATATATTAACATTAAATATTTATAATTTACTTAATAGTCAAATTTATTGAATAAATATCATTAAAAAAAAATTTTCAAAATTTCAAAGAGAACGCGTTTTCTAATTTTCTGTTTTGAAAAATAGTTTTTCAAAATGACAAAGAGAACGCGTTTTCAATTTTTTAAAAACAGACTATCAAAACAGAAAACTGAAAATGAATTCAAAACTCAAAACTGAAAATTGAAAAGCAAAGAGAACGCAGCCTAAACTGTTAGATAGAGAGTTAACTTTATATTTCATATTATTATTTTCTCTCAACACTCTTCCTTGCATGTTGCCAGGCTTCATTGCATAATTGGTCCAAATATATGCAACAATTTAAATATTGGTAGCAATGAGGTTTGGACATGAGACTTTTGTCTACTCTAATACTATATTAAATTGTTAACCACCATTTTATTTAAAAACTTAACTTCATCGTTTATAATATTATTGGACCGTCCAGGCCCAATCTCAGCCCCTTCCTCCAGACCCAATCTCGGCCTTTCCCTCGGCCCCTTCCCTTAGACCCAATCTCGACCCTTCTCTTGGGCCCAATCTGATCTCCCTTTTGGACCCAGCTTTAGCCCAGCGCCAGCCTGCCACGGCATCATTGCAAACCCACTGGATATCCGCACAACCATCTCAAATCCCATTCTCATTAAAGGCGGATCTCATCCACATTAATGAGGGTCCTGTCGCTACCATGCTACCACCTGGGAGCCCCCACTGGCGTCAGATAGCCAGTCCCATCACCTGCAAACATACGTCTCATGCATGTAGGAGGACATCTCCTCATCCTATATCAACCAGCTCTCTTCAGAGTCAAGGTATGTTCTCACCTTTGACCTACTGATACACTATCTCATCTTACTTTCTTACTCACTCGACCGTCGGAGTGCTTACAGGTGCTAGCCGCCCCTCGGACGGATCCGTCGCTGAAGCCCGCGCCCCGCCTCCAATTGTCCCCCTTTTGGTCAGGAAGGAACAATTATTTTTACTCTCAACAAAAGCTAACTGCAAATATTGATGGCATCTGAATAGAAGACGCTTCAGAAACCAAATAGTCTCTTGTTGTCTAATCAACTCATCCAACTTTCAACCAAGTTCCATGGTTCTGTTTCAATAGCCACTATATATTCAGCCCTTTCATGTTCTATATCCATTCAGTGCCTCTACTATTACAATTGACTATTCTCTTTGCTTCAACACGATGGCACTGGTAAAATGTCAATAAAACCTTTCTGCTTATTTCAATGGACTCTAGGTTTTATGGAAGATCACTATGAACCATTCAAACCAATTGTTCAGCTCTAAAATTACGGTTTAGTGTAAAAAACTTGGGTCCAGAAAGCAAACAAATTCCATATTTTCAGCAGTCTCTACACCCTCATCTTCATTTAGATCATTAGCAAACACTCTTTTACTCTCTCAGTCTCACTTGTCTGCTTCCTGCGCCTTCTTTTGCCTTCCCTACAAATGCATTTATTGATCTTTCAAACATGCCGAAACCATCTTACACAGAAAAATTGCATCATTAAGGCTTTGTTTGTTTGGAAGTAAAACATTTTACATTGAAAAACATTTTACACAAAACATTAGTTTTTATCTTATTCTCTGGTGTTTGTTTGCATTGTAAAATATTTTCAAAAATGTTATATAAATGTAAATATATATATTTGTAAAGATGTTTTGACAAAAGACAAAAAGTATTTTGTTAGTTTTGCTGTAAATGAGAAAATGACTTACAGATTTTGAATTGGTAAGTTGTTTTACATAATTTGGCGTAAAATACTTTCATTATAAAAATATTTTCAATCCTTTTTTGTTAATCAAACACCAAAAAATAAGATATTGTTTTCTAGAAAAAAAATTTACACCTAAACAAATGGCACCTAAGTACCAAGGCTGTAATACCCAGGAAATTAGTAAGGGTATAAATAGTATTTAATGAAGGGTATAATAGGATTTATCGAAAAAATAAGGGTATAGGACGCACTACCGTAGCTTTGGATGACCGAATTAGTTGGAGGGAGTACCCCGGACCCTAGACGATTAAGGAAAATGGTATAGTATCGACGAGTGATTTAAGTTATGATTTTTAGTTATGAACAAAATTAGATCGGAAACAGTTTTCGGTACAACTGTCGACCGGGTTGAGAAAACCGAATCGACGTAGGAGACATCCAGAAGGTCAACAGAGCATGTCAAGGACTAGTATTTAATGTGTAGAACAACCCTTAAGCAATTTCGGGTTAAATCAAATGGATTTAAGGTCAATTTGACCAGTCGGGCCTACGTGCAATTTTCTAAATTTGCCTGATGGAGGTCAAAACGGTAATGTTTTTGGAAGTTTCAAGAATCAAATGAAGAGTACAAGACTTATGGGGCTTAGTGGTGTATTTGGATAGTTCGGGGGCTCAAGGAAAAGGGCAGAAATGTTAATTGAAGAATTTGGGGGGCTGAAGTGCAAATTATGAAAATTGCACAGTGTGAACGCAAGAGCAAAAAACGGCCGCCGCAATCCGTCGCACATGGGGGTTGTTTCCGGTGATGGGACAGTCGAGGCGAACCTGGGGAAGGTCGCATACGGCCAAGGGATGCTTGGGGGCCAAGCCTTGGCCTCTGATTGGATGAAAAACGGTCGGAAATCGTCTATAAATACCTAGGTTTTGGCCGAAACTTCACATTCAAATTGCTCGCGATTGGGAGTGAGTTGAAGGGAGTGGTTAAGGGGCTTTTGCTCCTTGCATCAAGTAGAAGAGTTCTGGAGCATTTGGAGGATTTTCATCAAGGTTTAGAGGTTGTTCGAAGCTCGCCAGAAAATCCGAAGCGGTCTGTTTTGTCGGACCTGCAACCGGCCGTTTGGGCCGTTTTTCGGTGGCCTTTCGGCCTGAAACCGGTACCACTCGGATCGACATTGAGAAGGGCTCCGAGAGGGTATGCTCAGATCCGGGATCGGAACAATCGCCGATGTCAGAGATTTGGGGAAGACGATCGGTGCGTGGCTGCACGCGCCATCCTTCACGCGCAGCCACACGCAAGGCGCGTGTGAAAGGAGTATTCTGGTATTTTTCTTCCAGTATTTTTCTTTAATTATTTTAGGAATTATTGTGTTGAAATATTTTGTAAAATATCTGAGGAGATAAATATTTTTGAATTATCAAGGTGAAAAATGGGAGAAAAATAGAGGAAATTATCGAAAAATTGAGGAAAATGGATTTTAATGTTTCCTTAATTAAATATGGTGTTTAGGAGGTGTTGTGGCTCGAGGTTGAGTGTAAGTTCAAAGGTTTGTGATTTGACACACAAATCGAGGCAGTGCACGAAGATCAAGGCGATCCGAACACGTTCGAGGTGAGTGGTTTGACTCGAGTTTTACCCTTGTTTTGGATATGTCTTGGTGTGAGTGTAGTGAGTTCAGGTGAACGAGTGACACGGTAGGGCACTCGAGACCAGAACTCGGGATGCTATGCTTATGCATTTTTTTTATTCATGTATATATGGCATTATTTGCATATTGATCATGTGGTATATTGCATCAACTGTTTTTACTTGCAAAAAAGTCAGTGCATAGCGTGTGATTTTCATATCATCGGGGCATTGATTTTCGTATCGTTGTTGGGTCCATATGGGACGGGATGGGGTATACTTGAGAATGGGACAAGGTTAATCCAGGTGAACGAGTGACACGGTAGGGCACTCGAGAGATTAAGTATGTTGCGACAAGGTCAACCCCAAAGATGTGTGGAATGGATTTTTCACGGGTGGTTGAGTATGTCAGGGAAATTTCTCAAGTTAGACGTGTTTGCATGATGTTGTTTTGTCTGTGTATGCCATGCTCGTATGTTTTTCATGCATTATGTAAACTGTTTCATGCCGTCACTTAGATGTTTTGTCATCTAACTTGGGTTACGCCCCTGGAACGTTTAATGTTCCAGCCAGGGACTGCTGCGAGGGCAAAGACATGGCCGGTTGAAGGTCAATAGTGCTTAAATTGATGGTTGTTGTAATCTTTTGGGGTTTTAGTATGTATTTCAGCTTGCGTATGAATAGTTGTGCGATAACGTTGTTATCATTTGGGTTATCTGTATTACGTATTTTGTTACGGAAATACTACGTAAGAACCACGGTGTTTGATGTTAATGTATCCGCTGCATTATGATATGTCTCGTTTGGTTGTTAAGATTATTGATCTTGTTAAGTTAAACGGGCAAGACTGGGGTTTTCGGGATCCTGTATGTGCATGTGAAGGTTGTTCATGAAGCACCGCGCGTGATGATGTTATTAAAAAAAAAAGATTCCCGAAAATACCCTTACTGTGACATGCCCGGTGAGGCGGGGTGTTACAAAGGCACAAGGCTCTCCGCTTTGCAAGAGTTGGGAGCAGATCACCTTTGTATGCAACACAATGGTGCAACTTTATCGTTGTTATTAAGGCTCGCCCCTCTAATGCACAGAAATGCCTAAACAGTATCGTTTTAGTGTTTTCAAAATATTTCTTGGACCGAAACATCAAGAAACACCAAAAAAACATTTATGAGCCGTTTTTGTAATTTTAGAAACGTTTTGGGGCCATTTCACAATATTAGAAAAATATTGGAAACGGTATCACGCGTCTAACTGAAACTTTTACCCTAAATCTCCTTTCCTTTTTCATTTTGCAAAAACCTGAAAACAAAAGCTTTACCGCCACTGCTGTCATCCTTCCGTCTTCTCGATCTTGTCCGTTGTCTGTTGTGCCGACTGCTGCTATTGTCCTTCCATCTTCTCGTTCTCGTCCGTCGCTTTGTCTGCCACCATTTTCCTTCCATCTTCTCATTCTCGTTTTTTGTTCTGTTGTTCCATTGTCGGCATAGTCTTTCCATCGTGCATCAGAGGTTCCATCCAGCTTCGACCAGTGACTGCTCTTCGATCGGTGACCAGCAACTGACAACAACGACCGGCAACCATCTCTCCTCTGTGTGTATTTATTTCTATGAATGTATTATGTATGTATATATATTATGTGAATGTATGTATATAGTTTTGACTGTTAATGTATGTATATATATATATAGCTGTGATTCTATGAATGTATGTATGTATATATATAACCGTGTAAGTATATTTACGAATTTATGCATGTCTGTGAGTAATTTGATGCATTATGTTTGATTATTTTCTTTCTTTGAATTTATTGTTTGTTTTTAATTATTAAGTTATAGTTCATGGATGATAGAACTTATATTTATGTTTATTTGAATCTATGATGGAATTTATGTTTATTTTTAGAGTGAATAATTATTTTTTTTATAATTTTCTATATTAAAAATTATATTTACAAAAGACCTCTATATTTTTTTATTTATGCATTTTCCTCGCATTTCCGTTTCTTACTTTTTTTTTTAAAATATTGTTTTTCTGTTTTCATTTCGTATTGTATCCGTTTTCTATTTCCGTTTCCGTGCAATCTAGGCTCACCCTTTTATAAAATTGATTAAATTGTCGACAAAATAATATAAGGCTTAGATTTATTATGAAATTGACCTGACCAACAATAAAATAATATAAGGCCTGGCCAGGTATAGCCAGCATGACAAGCTACACGGAAGCTAAGTAAATATAGGGTTGAGTGACGCCCCACCCTGCAGTAGTTTCACTGATGAACATTGATGTGAGACAATGCAGTACAGTAACAGGAGCCAATAAAAAGATGCATAAATAGAAAGATGCATATGGTAATGGCAGACGAAATTGCAGTAGAAAAGCATCCAAAGGCTAAAGCTTGAACAACAAACTTACCCCCAGGCAAGGAGGAGGACTTTCTCATAGAAGACAGTTGACAACTCAGAATGCGCCAAGCTGTAAAAGCAATATCAGATATCAAGCACACGATATCCAATAAAGAAAACAAAAATGAGTTTATGAATGGGAGAAAAGAATATATGTACCTTAAAGCCCAAAGGCGGAGATATGATGCAGTATTGGAAACAGCACCAAGAATAAACTCGATAGAATGTATCATTTGATGGACAAAGACCTCACTAAAATCGAATTCATCATGATGTAACCTTTCAGGGTTAGGTTCCATGTCATGATCCATATCTGATGTTCCAAGGATCCTATACGTACGCCCCTGAAATCTCTATATTGCCACAGAAAAAGTACTTAGTTACTAATTCTATAAAGCACCCCAAGCAACATAGCTCCCATTTATATCTGACAAATAAGGGCTCAATAATGTGAAAAAGGAAAATGGCAAGATTGCTGATTAAAATTAGTGATTTGCTAGTTGTCCAGGAACTTTGAAATCCCATCGAGACTTGGAACACCGTTGAATGGAATCATGATAAGGGTAAAATGTACCCAATCTACATGCCACGCAATCTATGTTTGAATAAAGGAGGGACAACAGGGATCTATTCGACTATGGAAAATTTTTATATAGAAAGCTTCACAAGAGTTTCTAACTAAGATTGCAGAAGGATATAAGCGGCCTTCACCAATCCTATGCTGACGCTATTACAAGAGCTTAAAAATGGAATTCTTGCTTCCAATTTCATTGGATGATAAAGTTCACAGAAGTAAGTGGAATAGATCACAATGATGAATTTGTCTATATTACTGTATTACACTAGCAAAAAACAAATTTGACAAACAGGCCCACCATAAGCCTATCCATTAACACAGCAGCCAGAGGTAAAAACCAACACAGCAAACCTGCCTATGCTGAAGTTACCACTGATAAAAACCCATAATTATGACTGTTTTAGTAGAAATAAAATGGATGGGCATATAACATAGAGAGCAATAATACAAACTTGAAGGAATATTTGCAGGATGTTAAATTCATTTATTTGGTCATAGAAGAAGAACCCTCTAGACAGGCATTCATTAAGGAAATACATGTCCTGACCCCATTTCTTTGTATTCCCTCTCTACCTCTATCAAGAATTAGAATAAACTAGTCTTGAGACAAAGGACAAGATACTCAACACCACTATTCTTGAGCAACTTGGAGTTGGGTCATGTTTTTGCATGATTAATTACAGACATGAAAATAACAGGAAAATTTAAATTTAAATTATTTAATTGTCAACTGCCCCTAGCAGAATTAGGATTGACCATGAATTGAGGCCATTCAAGTTGATTTTGAATGAGTTGAAAAGGTTTTTTTCCCATTGAGTAATTTTCTGTGCAATAAATTGCTAATGACATTGATCTCTTATTTTTTTTTATCATTTATGCTTTGTGCATATATACACGCACACACTATCAATTATTCAATAATCAATTCAAACCAATGTTTGTCATCTTAACTGTTGCTTTAACTTGTACTTATGATATTAGAATCCTAATCCCATATTCAATATGGGATCATGGTTCCATCAATTAATGGTATTCCATGTTGGGAGTTCATGGAAGGCCGAGGTGTCGAGCTGATGGAAGGCCGAGCTACCGAGCTACTAAGCTCGTTATCAGCTGATTTATCCTCTGTGATTTATCTTGATTTATATTGTTGTTATATCTTATCTTTCCTTTTTATTAGATTTGTTTGTATTTAAGGTTGTAATCTAGTACTATAAAATAGGAATCTAATCTCTAAAATTTAGGAGAATTCTTAAGATCCACCATGTATATATCTGTGGCATTCTCAAGGGAATAATTGACGGTGCATTATTCTTCCAAAAGAAGATTTCTTCATGGTATCAGAGCCTTCTCTTCGATCCTAAAGCAGCCTCTATTCTATTTTTCCGTCCACACCTTGCTTCATCAATCAGTTTTATTTGTTTCTTCCATCTATACCCTGTTTCATCAATGGCAGATACTCAACCTAATCCCACTCTAACTGAGGCTTCTGCCATAAGTTCTCCGATCAATCCGTATGTTCCGCCTTCGAGTTCTGCAACAAATCTTTCCAGCAACTCAATTGATCATCTTCCTATACAAATTATTCACCATAAGTTGAATGGGAGTAACTTTAGGGAATAGTTTCAGTCAGTTATGCTGATTATCAAGGGAAAAGGTAAGGCTGGTTACTTAACAGGCTCTACTCCTTCTCCACCGAGCACAGCAGCCACATATGGTACCTGAGAAGCCGAGAATTCCACCATAATGGCATGGCCGATCAATTTGATGGAGCCTAGAATAGGAAGAACTTACCTATTCTATAAAACCGCAAAAGAGATATGGGATTCGGTCCAAGACATGTACTCAGATTTGGAGAACTCATCTCAATGCTTTGAGATTAGATCTGCCATTAGGACCACACGACAAGGTAATCTAAATGTTACGGATTACTTTAATGTTTTAGTTGAACTTTAGCATGAAATGAATCTGTTTTACACCATTAATTGGGAATGTTCTGCGGATAGTACAAAATATAGTAAGATGATTGAGAAGGATCGGGTGTTTGATTTCCTACATGGCCTTAACCATGATTTGGATGAAGTAAGAGGCAGAATCTTGGGTACAAAACCTCTGCCTTCACTTTGAGAAGTTTTTGTTGAGGTTTGGAAGGAGGAAAGCCGAAGAAAGGTAATGCTAAATCAGCAAGGTGAGTCCCCTTTAACTCACCAAAATTCTGCTTTAGCAAGTTTTAAACAAGAAGAGAGTCAACCAAGGAATCTAGGAAGGGAGAAGCAGTGGTGTGACCATTGTAAAAGGCCGTATCATACCAAGAAACATGTTGGAAAATTCATGGGAAACCAGCTAACTAGAAGCAAAGAGGAAAAAAGGAGAGTGGAGGGACTGCCTACATAGTTGATGCACCAAAAGAAGCAGGAAGCAGTACCAACCTTAACCTATCAGAGGAGCAGATTCAGACCTTGTATAAGCTGCTGAATCAAGGTATATCCTCTCCAAGTCTTCCTATGGCAGCTACTGCTTTACAAGGTAATTCCCATTACTCTCTAAGTTCTAGCAAACTCTCTAAGAATACATGGATAGTAGATATGGGTGCTTCTAAACATATGGCATGTTTAGTCTGTTCAATGACAGAATACACCCCTTGTGACAACTCTATAAACATTTCAATGGTTGATGGTACCACCTCTCCAGCCAAAGGACATGGAACAATTTGCATTTTTGGTTTAAAACTTAAATCAGTTTTACATATTCTTGGTTTAAGATGCAATTTACTATCAGTCCATAAGATTACTCAAGATATGAATTGTTGTGTGACCTTCTTTCCTTCATATTGCTTATTTCAGGACCAAGTATTGGGGAGGACGATTGGCAATGCTAAAGCTAAGGATGGGCTTTATTATTTGACAGAGGATAGTATTTTTTCTTCTACAAATAAGGTTGTCTTGACGGCCACAACCAATGCCAAAATTTTGTTGTGGCATAATCGTTTAGGTCACCCAAGTTTTCCTTATCTTAAATTCTTGTATCCGCATTTTTTTATCAATAAAAATCAAACTTTCTCATGTGAACAGTGTACCATTGCCAAACAGTCTCATTCTTCTCATCCAATTCAATCCTATAAGCCATCTAAACCATTCCATTTAGTTCATAGTGATATTTAGGGACCATCTAAAACCCCTAATATTTCTGATTCTAAGTGGTTTATAACCTTTATTGATGATCATTCTAGGGCATGGTGGGTGTACCTTATGAGAGAAAAATCTGAAGCTTGCAACATTTTTAAGAAATTTCACAAACTAATCTTAAATATGTTTCAAACTTCCATCCAAATTCTTCGTACTAATAATGGTCGAGAATATTTCTCTCATGACTTTACCAATTATCTATCCGAACATGGCATTTTACATCAAAACTCTTGTCCATACACACCACAACAAAATGGTGTGGCGGAAAGAAAAAACCGCCATCTTCTAGAAATGGATCATGCTATGATGTTCACCATCCATGTCCCACATTTCTATTGGGGGGAAGCAATCCTTATAGCTGCTTATTTGATCAATAGACTTCCCTCAAATACTCTAAAATTTCAGACCCCTCTTGTTGTCATTTGTTCTCTCTACCCAACTGTTAGCCACTTACCTCTTCCTCCAAAAAATTTCGGCTGCACTATGTATGTTCACAATAATCAGCTTAACCGTACAAAGTTGGACCCCAAGGCCCTTAAATGTATCTTTATTGGGTACTTTCCCTCCCAAAAAGGTTACAAATGCTATAACCCTCTCAAAAGACAAGTATTGGTCTCCACAGATGTCACATTCTATGAAGACCAATCATTTTACCCCTCACCAGTTTCAGTTGCTGCATCTCCATCCCTCTCGGATCCTGCTCCTATTTCCTTTCCTTCCCTTGATGCTCCTCTTCCCTTATGCTCTCAAGGGGGAGAATTTCTGGCCTCTCCACCTGTTAGGCCTTCAAGCTCTGATAGTATAAGGGCAGATCCTTCAAGCTCTTCTCCTATTTCTCCTAATCCATCTTCTTAGCCATCCTCTCAGCCAGAAACTACAGTTGAAGCTCATGTTCCAACTCCATATTCAGCTGCTAAAAATCCTCTGCAAGTGTATTCTAGACGTTCAAAGGCCCATCCTGAGGGACAACAAAACCAATCATCACTTGCAGATGCTAGTCTATCAGAAAACAACATTGAGAATGAGTCTACCAGCGGTGATGATTTGGATTGGACTATGCCTATTGCTCTAAGGAAAGGGGTAAGATCTTGTGTCAAGTATCCTATGTCTAATCACTTGACTTATGCTAAGTTATTCCCTCAGTACAAGGGATTTGTTGCAAGTATTGACAGCATTGTCGTTCCAAGGAATATTCAAGAGGCTACGAGTCCTAAGTGGAAAGTTGCAGCTATGGAGGAGATGAGTGCCTTGGTGAAAAAAAACACATAGGAGATTGTTAAACTACCTTCAAACAAAAGGGTGGTTGGTTGTAGATGGGTTTTCACAGTAAAGCATAATGCAGATGGAAGTGTTGAAACATACAAGGCAAGATTGGTTGCACAAGGGTTTACTCAAACATATGGGATTGACTATGAGGAGACTTTTGCTCCTGTGGCCAAACTTAACTCAATTTGGGTATTAATTTCTCTTGTTGTTAATCTTGATTGGCCTCTACTTCAATTTGATATTAAAATGTTTTTTTGAATGGTGACTTGGATGAGGAGATATATATGAGAATACCCCCAGGATTTGAACAGGAAATTGGCAGTGGAAATGTGTGCAAATTAAAGAAATCTCTATATGAATTAAAGCAGTCTCCAAGGGCTTGGTTTAAGAAATTTAGCATGACTCTCAATCGTTTGGGATATAAGCAAGGGCAAGCTGACTACATCCTGTTTATAAAGTCTACAGTAGAAGGTAAAAATGCCATATTAATTGTTTATGTTGATGACATTATTGTGACAAGTGATGACTTACAGGAAATTGAAAATTTGAAGAAGCAATTAAAAACTGAATTTGAAGTGAAAGACCTAAGAGTCATGAGATACTTCCTGGGAATGGAGGTGGCTCGGAGTAAAGAAGGGTTATTCATCTCTCAAAGGAAGTACAAACTTGATTTGTTAAAGGAAACTGGGATGTTAGCATGCAGACTGGTTGGTACTCCTCTAGAAAAGGGTTGGAATGTTGAAGAAAAAGAAGACACTCCTGTTGAAAAAGAAAGGTACCAAAGGTTGGTTGGTAGTCTAATTTATTTGTCACTTACAAGGCCAGACATAGCCTATGCAGTAAGTGTCATAAGTCAATACATGCATTCTCCGACTCAAAAACATATGAATGCAGTGTTTCATGTTCTAAGATACCTCAAGGGAACAACTGGGAAATGGCTGATGTTCAGGAAAACTAATGAAAGAAGAATTGAATGTTTTGTGGATGCTGATTGGGCTGGTTCACGTGAGGATAACAGGTCAACTTCAAGTTATTGCACCAAGTTATGGGGTAATGTGATTACTTAGAGGAGCAAAAAGCAATCCGTAGTGGCTCGAAGCAGCGTCGAGGTCGAATTTCGTGCTATTGCTCGAGGGATATGTGAAGTTATTTGACTGGAAAGGGTGATGGAAGACTTGGGAATAACCTTATCTCAACCAACAGAAGTTTATAGTGATAGCAAATCTGCTATCAATATTGTGAAGAATCCGGTTTAGCATGACCGGATGAAACATGTAAGAATTGACAGGAGTTTTATAAAGAGGGAATTGAAGAAGGAGGAATCAGCTTATTCTACATTTCAACTACTAATCAAGTGGCTGATATTTTCACAAAAACTGTTGCAAGGCCAGGGTTCGAGTTACTAATTGGCAAGCTGGGAACGACTTGTATCTATTCCTCAGCTTGAGAGGGGGAGTGTTGGGAGTTGATGGAAGGCCGAGCTGTCGAGCTAATGAGGCTGAGCTGCCGAGCTGATGGAAGGCCGAGTTGTTGAGCTGATTGAAGGTCGAGCTGCTGAGCTACTAAACTCGTTATCGACTGATTTATCCTCTGTGATTTATCTTGATTTATATTGTTGTTATATCTTATCTTTCCTTTTTATTAGATTTGTTTGTATTTAAGGTTGTTGTAATCTAGTCATACAAAGTAGGAATCTAATCTCTAAAATTTAGGAGAATTCTTAGGATCTACTATGTGTATATCTGTGGCATTCTCATGGCAATAATTGACGGTGCATTATTCTTCCAAAAGAAGATTTCTTCATTCCATATTTTCATTTTAGAACAATTCAGTTTACCATCCAAATGTGCTGGAACTGGATCCATGTAATACCATTATGTTCCTAGATTTAATGCCATGCAAACTAAATGAGGCGTTTGAGGATGCAGTCCTGTTTAAAAAACAACCCTATTTCATCACAAATGGTTAGGGATCCTAGACATGTCTTGTGATAAATATACAAGATTAGACCTTCAGAACACACCTGCTGCTCCAACTCAAAAAACAAGAAGGATCCAGTTTCCCACATGAATGTTCCAGGGTAATAAAAGATGTTTATGAGAAATAGGTAGCACTTCTCCAAGTATAAATATGAACTATCAAAGCATAATTGCAGAAAGAAAATTATATTCAGGAAAGATATTCAATGGGTCCAGTAACTAAAGGAATAGAGAAGTAAGTGGTTGACAGTACCTCAGAATGACGTTTCTTCAAAATAAATGGTTTTGGAAAAAGCATCCATGGAACTGCAATAACTGCCAAAAGCAACAAAATAACCTGCAAAGTTTTACCACGCATGAACAAATAGTACTTGAAAGCAAATGAGTTGAGCTCTCACATCAAGCAGAATAAAAATATTTCATGCCTGAAGTACTGTCTGGCCCCAAAATAACTTATTCTCGCCAAGATCTTCAAAAGGACTCAGAAACATGTAAATCATTACATGATAAAGATCAGCTTGAGATCCAGAGCACCACTTGATGACAATCAGAAGCGACAGATACCCAAAAAGGCTGTTCAGGAAGATCATCTGTGGCACAAACTGATGCCTAACAACAAAGCAAAAGGTAAGTTCCAGGTTAATCTACTTAACCTTAGATGCTGAACACTAATAGAAAGAGGAACCAACTTCATACCTAATATCAAGTGAATTGCCAAAGAAGTGAGCATTGAAATAGCTTAATATAATGCCTAGGTTCATTTGGGTGACACCCAGCAAAATAGACATCTTCATTTTGAGAGAGTTCAAGAAAGGAAGCTCTGAACGACTTCCACGCCAGCTGGGATCGACACCAAATGGATATGGATCACGGAATTTGACTAAACCAGTAGACTTTGCATCACTATCAAAGAAAACAGTTCTTGTCAAGTACTGCACAGCTAAACATTACATTTAGCACAAAAAGAAGAAATGGAAGGCAAGAAGAGACATTGAGGCAGAGAGAGGAAATAAAGGGGGGAAAAAGGTTCTCTTCTAAAATAGCATAAAATGATTAAAAGTCTCAGCCAGTTAAAATGATGGTTAATTGGAGAGAGAAAAGACTGTATACTTGAGAATGGTTGCTTGTACCATGTCATGCCCATGCTTCTCATTGAAAAAGATGGTAAATTTCATGTACAAATTAACAGTGATTGGATCAGAATGCAGAACATGTAGTACAAATCTGATAGATATTGTACCCTAGTTCTCTTGGCAAATAATCCATTAGTACTTAATACAGAACGTAACTACGCCAGGCTAATTATTATATCAGAGTTGGCAGCATAACTAGATACAAGAGGCACAAATGAAATTTAAATTTGAAAAATTAAATTGCTGCCTATAGACCAGGACAACAGTTGGATCTCGTGATTTAAGACAGTAATATCAATGAGCTAAAATCAAGCAATTAGGCATCTCACTACAATCTAAAATAAGCTCTTTATTGTGATGTCATGTAACAGGGACCAAGGACCAGCAACACCTTCACAAGTGATGCATACAAACAAAGGATTAAATGGGTCTCCTTCATGTAACTATGAAATCCACCAATTACACCCCTTCAAGCAAAGTACCAACACATTCTTGTCTCCCTTCTTCTCTTAACTTAGATGCTCTCCACTAAGTAGCACCACAACCACAATCCTTGGTACACTCAACCCATAACAAATAATGCTAAAAGAATGATCACAATACCCCTGCAACTGTACCATGAATAAAATGCTTGATTTAAAAGAAAACGAAATAAGTCCATATCGCTAGAATACTTTGCATAAAAATGGATCTGCATTGATTATTATAGTTGCTAACCCTAACGTGTTCTTAACCCAAACTGATCTGCCAGCCTAGTAAACATGTTGGTCCATCCAATCTACCACATTCTAAAGCAAATCATGTATGCAATTGTATGCAGCTGACCTGATATAGACTACGTGATTCTCCACCAATTCTATACATTTCAACATAATCTCTTGACCAATTTACACAATATAAGAATTTTCATGCCAAAGTCTATATATCAACAGCATAAAAAAGGAAAAGAAAGATCATTCAAGGGGGGCAAAAGTAGTTGTGAAAATGTAATCAGGCATTATCTCTCCACAGTCATAAAGCCTAGACTTTATGCTGACAGAGACGGCACTGAAGCTTATCATGCTAGGAAACACTAAAAAGAAAAAAATAAAATATTTGTTCAAGTTGGAGGTTTACAAAGAAGAAAATAAACACAAAAACCAGAAATACCTGCATGTAGCATCTTGACATTTGTAAGCTGATCCACCAAATATATGATAAGGAACAGAAAAGAACTCGTTGTAAATTAGCCCGCAATAAATTGAAAACAGCGACATCAAAAGGAGCACATAGCGGCCACCAAATAGCATCTCCATAAAACTTCCAAGTTTCTGACAGGAAGCAGATAGTCAAGTTACAAAATATGATTAAAACACAAGACCTCTCTCTAATTATCCAGACGACACGGCAAAACTGATATATATTCAAGTAATGAAGTACAAAAATAAAAAATACATGTTGTATGTATCCTTCTGACAAGCTATGATACACAAATCATCCTCAAGTTCTCATGAACAACATAGGGCCACAAGTTCTGCTAGTCATGTTTTATGTTGCTGTAGAAATGGTTTTACGATCCACGGGGTGAAAAGAGCCTTTTCAAGAATTCAGTCCAAAGTTGATTTTCATTTTTTTTTGGCTGCATAGTCCAAAGGAGATTACATGAAACCCTAAGAGATGGAAATTGAGGGGTTGTTTAGTTGTAGAAAATGATTTCCAGTTTTCTATAAAATCTCTAGTTTTCATTTTCCATAGAAAAATTGAAAAAATATGTTCAAATGTTAGAAGTACAGGAAATTAATTTCCAATCTAGAAAATTGGCGCATATGTTTGAGAGAGAGAGAGAGAGAGAGGGAGAGAGATAATATGGAGAAATTTGTGGAGAACCACGTTTTTCAAATCTTCAAATTAATAAGGAAAACTTATAGTTCTATTCAAATTTGGAAAACCACGTTTTCCTAATCTCATATTTTTTCTTTGGAAAAATTTTATATTTGAACAAGTTTTTCTAATTTTCCATTTTCTGTGGAATAATTTTCCAGAAAACTGGGTTGTTTTCCACAATTAAACAGCCCTGAAAGTCATTGTTGAAAGAGAAAATTATTTATCCACTTTCCCAAGTGAAAATAATTATATTGAGGGAAGATGGAAGAAAAGTGGTCAAGAGGTCTGCGCATTTATGAGTAAGAAATGGTAAAATTGTGAAAAAAAATCTTTGAAGTTGTGGCGATAATTCTTATTTATTGCTTTTTTTATCTACTTTTAAAGTTTGTATTTCTCATGGTTCGCCCAAATTTTAAAACATTATATAATTTTGTATAGAAATCTAATTTTTATTTTTTGATCATACTTTTAATTAGTATATATTTTATTAATCAAAAAAATATATTCAGGTTGACCCCAGCCCAACCATTGACCCTTAACCCTCTCCCTTTTCCAGTTTGACACCTGGTCTAGTTTTTTAAACATTGCTTGATATTATTAACATTATAACATAATATAATATTATTTTTAAATGTACTTAAAAACTTACTAAAAGAATGAGACTTCTATCTCTCATCCATATAACAGCCTTCGAAAATTTTTCACAATCAAATATATGCTTCTTTTTTTCTTCAAATATCTTAAAAATTAGAACATCTAAGCTTCCAATTTAAACACAGGAGTAAGATTTACATACCTACGCTTGTCATATCTGATGGACACAGTAAGCAAGGGAGAATAGAAGGTCCATGTAATACAAGGACTATCCATCATGCCACTAGTTCCCAAGTAAGAAAAATCCAAATATAAGTTGATTTACAATTTCTATCTTTTGCTGTATCAGGTCATTTAACATTTAATGCAGAGTTCCACAGTGTTGTCCATGCAAAATGTCCAAAAGGCAACAATATTCACATAGGTGTGAATCATCACTGATAGCATGCTTTATTTCTCAGCTTCCAAAAAAAGAGTCTGGAAAGTGAGCATACCTGAGAACTAAGCTTATTTTCACGTGCTATAAGGAATAAAGCTCCCAACAACAAGCATATTCCATGACCCCAGTCCCCAAACATGACAGCAAAAAGAAATGGGAAAGTGATAACAGTGTACACTGCAGGATTTGCTTCCCGATATCTAGCAACACTGCCAAAATATTAACACATTAGTAATCTACCCAATTTTAAAGGTCAATGTGCAGGTTAACTCAGAGGCATAAAGGGCATAGTTTAGCAGAAAAAATAATGTACCCTAAAACATATAGTTGAGTAACAACCTGAGAATCAACTAAAAGATACTAAATATAATTAATCGGAATGATTTATGTTTACACTTAGAACAGCTAGAAATACTTCACTTGTTTTTTAATTCTTAAAAGTTAAAACATGCAATCTGAATAGCTTCTATCAACTGGTTCCTCTCTGCTGTGTAACGTAACGATGACTAGGAGAACCGATGCGAAATTAGGTAGTTTTTTTGTTTCTCTTCTGATAATTACAATATGCACCAACTTAGTGCAACTTAAAGTTAGATAATCTCCAATATAATCCTCATATAAAATCAACATAGCAAAAAATTGTGAACTAAAATGCGTGGTGAATTCAAATGATTATTTTTCTCATTATTCTATATTGGCAGGCATTTAGACAGAATATAAAACAAGAGACTCAACATACAAAAGATATTTTTAATGGAGACCATGCTCTACTATAAGATTTGACTTCCATCAAGGGGAAAACAGAGACGACACATGCCTGAAGAAGAAGGAAGAGGAGGAGATGGTGAAACCACTACACAAAATGTTTCAAAATTCATTCTTCATGATATTTCCCATGGAAACAATCCTTTACTATAAGATTTGACTTCCACCAGAAGAACAAGAGCCAGCATGCCCACGGGGAAGCAACAAAAAAAAACAAAAAAAACATAAGATATCTACAATTTACCCATATGCATCTACAATTTCTTGAAATGCATTTGTAAAACGGTTCGTCCTGAAGTATGTTGGAGGCGATTCAACAGCATCCATTGCATGAAATATTACACCCACTTGAGAACTGCTATCAAATGTTGCCCTTTGCAGTGCTTCCTGAATCTGTACGCAATTATTTTTTTCCACTGTAAAAATTAATGTAACATATAGGTGAAGCATATGGAGATCTTAAGCAAAATACAAAAGCAATGAAAAAGAACAAACTACCTGAGTTTTTGCAAATATTGGACACCAGCCCTCTCCAACAAGACATTTTTTTGTGATGTCAAAATTCAGCATATTCAATGTATCATACACAGCTTTCTCCCTTCTAACCTAGAAGACAAACGATAATCCAATTTTTCATGATGAAATCAAAGACATGGGTAGCCTTCCTGCTTCAGATGTTTAAGGTCATAACCCTTAGTGGAAAATGTAACAAACTTAAGGATTGTCAAGCTTACCATGTTCATCCATTTTGTTAGCTGATTTTCAATAGAGTTAAGCGCCTTATTTCGGTGACGAATTCCAGCATCCAATGTGGATTCCAATTCGGAGAGACGTGACAAAACCTGCCACCAACATGTTCAACTATTAGTCAGGAACTGTTGAAGGGAGATCAACAACTGCAACAAAGGTAGTTAATGCATAATCCACCTCAGCCTATTGTGCAGAAGCTTAGTTGAGTTGGACTGAAGTTAAGGTGTGTTCTAGATATTCAAAAATATATGTCAAGTCAAAATAGAAAACTATTAAGTGGCAAATTGACACAAGTAACAGGAAAAAATAGGAAACAAAATGAGCACTGCCCCATTAATAATGTGTGTTTGATAGTCATAGAGAAGTGTAGAGTCATCCATAACTACGTTTCTGAAGGAGGAAAGAAAGGAAAATAAAGTGACCATGCCTTATTAATAATGTGTGTTTGATTGTCATAGAGAGGTGCAGAGTCATCCATAACTACTTTCTTGAAGGAGGAAAGAAACGAAAATAAAATGAACACTGCCTCATTAATAATACGTGTTTGATTGTCATGGAGGTGTAGAGTCATCCATAACTACTTTCTTGAAGGAAGCATAGCCACTCAAAACATTTGTCCTGCCTCAGTGAAGTGGTAAGCTTGCTCAATCATGATCTGGACATCACAGATTCAACATACATAAAAGCATCCTTGTGGGGCTAAGGCTATGTAGACTGAACCTTCTCCAGGCCCCACAGTTGCTGGTTTTTTGTTTATTGAACATTTTTTTCTTATGCATCTCAGGGAGGTTGAAATTTTGTTTTCTCATGAACTGCTAGTAAACCAAACACTATTTTAGAAACTAATTATTTTATGTTTTGCTTTCTTTCAGTCAGTTTTCTCAAGAATCAATTTCTCAACTCTTCTTCTTGCTAACCAAACAAGTCCATAAGAAGGAAAAATTTTATATGCACATTTTTAGTCACAAGGAACTGTACAGCCTCCACTAAGAAAAGATCAACCTAAATGGAACAAAATATCATTCAACTATCTTTGCTGCAAGCATGTGGCAAAATGAATCAGAAACTTAATAGCATACTTCTCGAGCTAGTTGCCTCTGTTTCGTGATATCTTCAGGTATAGGATAGCAATTTGCACCATATGCTTCACAAATTTTCAATATTTTTGCTTTTGCCTGCTCCCCAGAGAAGAACACTACAAATACCATTTTCTCAACCTGCACAGGCAATAACTGGAGTCAAATTTTTTAATCAGGAGAAAAAGGAAAAAAAGCCAATGTTCTTTGAAGCAATAGAACCCCATAGCACTGAGTGAATAAATCATACCATTAAGAAGAAGAATGTAATCAAGATTTTATAGTCATGAGTCGAAATAAGAAACTAACTAGAAAGAAGATAATAGATGACAATAAAGATAAGGTAGATGATGACCATTTCAGCTGATACAGGATCCAAGATTTGTTCATCAGCTGGTGCCTGATTGAAAAGCATGTTGCCCCTTGTAGCACGAAACAACATCCGCTCAAACCTAAAAACTTTTGATTTACAGATAATGCCACTAATAAATCTTACACCATACTGATTTGATGGGCCGGCTTGCATCCCCTGTAGGATGAATTATGTTTATTAAATGAAACCATGTAAGGTTACCAACCAGAAAATATTTCATGTTTATTGTATATCATGGAAATTAGTATTTAATAAAGCAGAGAAGTTACCTGTTCAAGTAGAGATGTTGTATCTCCATAATCATGATTAGAATACACATGATCCTCCAACTCTCTTTCCTCTGCAGCTGCATGACTCTTACTTGAGACAAGGAAAGCAGTTGCCTGGAATAGCCAATAAGAAGGCATAAGAAAAGCAGCTAATATATGTGGTTTATTTGGCTAATGTGGATTTAAAAATGTGGTGCATACTCCATCAGAAGTAATGAACATGCAACCAAGGAAGAACCAGAGATAACTTCATAGTTTCTGACTTATCAACTAATTTTTAAATCTATTAAAACAATGAGGCTAAACTGCAGATATACGTCCAGATGACATCAGAAACCTCAAAAATCTAAAGGATTCTAGTGCTTCAAGATACAAAGTTGTAGAATTGAGAAAAATGAAGATAATTTTTGGAGGATGCAGTTGACCGTGCAAAGACTCAATATACAAGTTTTAGTATCTAAAACAGAAGAAAAGAAACCAACCGGGATTTATGAAAATATTTTATCACGCAAACAAGCGACTTGATTTCCACTTATACAAATAGCAAACTGAGCAGATTACATATGACATCAGGAAGCATATAATGGTAGGTTGTCACCATTATATGGTAGGTTGTCACCATTATATGGTAGGTTGTCACCACAATCATTACATACTTTAACTGTTAACAAGAGTTAGGTTAAGCAGCAAAAGAAATAATGTTATTGTCCCTAGTATACTTGAGAAAATAGAAGAAGCTATACCTTCTGCAATACCAACTTGAACTCCAGCAGCTCATTGTACATGTGCCGTAGTTTCTCACTATTATTGTTCATTTCAATTAATTCATGTTCATGCTCAGCAAGTCGCATCTAAAATATTAAAAGAAAAAAAGATAATAATATTGCATATTAGATTCATAACTAACCAAAAAATGCAATTAGATTGATAAGAAAACCTTCATTCTCAAGAAATAATTTTTTTTGTTTTGCTGACTTCAAGAAATAGTTATTGATTCTTCACATTTTTGCCATTTCTACAGCATATGGTTATTGCAGGCACTATGAGGGAAAAAACAAGAAATAAGGAAATAAAGAAAGAAAGAGGAAAAAAGCCACGCGAGAGGGCAAGGAAGATGGATGGAATTTACAGAAAAATAAACAAGGAAAGAAAAGGCAAAGATTTCAGAAGATGATGAGTGAAGGAAAGGAATGGACCTCTAATTCTTCCAACTCCATGTCTGGTTGCAAATCAGGATGAGCAGAAGAGATTAGCCCAGCTTTATGTATTTGATCTTTGAAAAAACAAAGCTTTCGTGACATCTCTGCACACCTTTTTACCTATGAAATAACTGCATTTTACATCATTCTACCTAAAACAAACATATTGAAGTACTGGTTTTGCATTAACTACATAAACCAAGGTAATCTAGATGATATTTCACAAAAATCCAGTACCTAAAATTCCGTCGTTAAAGGTTCCACAAATAGAGAAGACAGACTTACTGAGCTCTTTTCTTGTTGTTGTTTCAATTTTTTTCTGTCTCTTTTTTCAAAACAAAAAATAGCAACAAAAGGTATCATCTTGGTGCCTCATTCATTAGTATTTGTTAGGAGAGGAAGAATATTAAAGGTTTCCCACATGATTTTGAAAATCTATTAAGTCTTTCTTTTAATTTTAAAAACTAAAGAGTTGCACTAAAGTTGGGCAAATAATAATATTATCCTTTTATCATATGTGAAACCTGAATCTTGTTTTAGTATTCATGTATTCTTCTGTAGAAAATCCATGGCACTTTTCCCAAAGTAAAGGCAAGCTGGCAATTCCAGAATTGGAATTGTGCCCGCCAAACAAGAAATAGAGACAATCTAAGTCAAGGACAACAGCAAGATACATACTATCCCCGAGTTAAAGGCCATCACAATGGCAAGTGAAGCAGTATACTTCTGTTTCTACTTTACTGGAACAAACAAAGAACTGTGCATAAATTTCTATATAGTAACTCCAGTAGCATAAAGTATCTCACATGTCAATGTGATTTTCCATTTAGATTTTTTTTTTTTTTTGGCTAGAAAGAAAGATTAAGGCTGGAACCACCAAATACAAACAGAACAAGGCCAAACAAGCACAAAGACCTACGGCCAAAAAAAGAGGACTCCGCCAAGACTGCTTCCAACAAGAAAAAATAGTATCAAGCTTAAACTGGAAGAATCTGGCAGAGGCTGGCATGAGCGCAAAGCCATCGTATGGTAGGGGGCCATTTAAATTGTTAAAATCATTCATAATATCTTTCTTAAATCCTTTGATAATGTAGACAATACCAGACTTCTCTCTTTCAAAAGTTGAAGATATGTGAAACTGGAAATAGGATTACAGAAGGAGGCATATATTTTATGAGTGTTTTATGCGGACAACTTTATCTACCATGCACATAACAAAGTGAGAGAAAACATAAGTATCACTTGACTTTAGGTTTTAGTTTTTGGTTCCTGCAATCCATGCAACAGACAATTGATTTATTGCAACCCAAAATTTATAAGAGTTCTAAATGAACATCCTAACAGTAGCAAACAACACTTCTAATAATAAACAATACCTGATTAACAAATGTCCGTTGGAAGGGACTTTTGTCAGCATTTAACTGCCAAGAACAATGAGTAACAGTTAGTGCAACTACTGAGAAGTAGAAAATAAGCAGAAAAAATGTTTATCTTTCATTTGTTTAACCAATAAGCTAACAAGTTTGTGAACAGAAAATAACTATGTAAATAAAAGAAAATCCAAACAATTAATGTATATTTTTGCAATTCAAAAAAATACAACTGGCAGAGTTCCTTTGAAAGGTAAACAAGATTGATTTAAAAAAAAAAAAAATCCAAATTGGCAATCTAGAAAAGATCACACAATCCTAACTACTTAAATCTTCATGCTTTTGTCCATTGAGAAGATTCAAATCAAATTAAGAGGAACCTAACACGAGAAAATGATATGTTGTGTGAATATATAGGAAGGATTGCAATTTTGTGTTCAGGAAAACACAGAAGATGTGACTGGATTTAATAATAAGTGATCAAATAACTCTCAATGCAGAAAGAAAGTCAATATCCGAAGAACCCAGCCTGTTCTGCTGTAAAAGCAAAACCTTCATTCCCTATCAAGTACTCTCCAGAGCTCCTTCACAGTTTTCTTACTGTAAAATTTGGTTATACTATTTATGTATAGAAATGAATAGAAACCTAGAATTCATGTACCCAACCCCACATAGTCAGATAAAGGCTTGGTATGTTGGTGTTGTATTTATGTGACTAAGTCAAGCAACCTATATTGTACAGGAAGGTTGCTTAAAATTATGTGATCTTGAATGTTAAACATACTCAAAATTGTCTCGAACTATGGGCTGAGCAGTGAGCACGGCACATATTCAGACAACATTTGTTAATCACAATGTAAGGCAGACCTACTGAAACAGTAGAGACAACCCTAAGTTTTAACTTGGTTCACAGCTGACATTTTAATGAAAAAATCTCCCAACCTTTAGTCATGTTTTTCTTCTTTGATATGTTCCAAAAACCTTTAGTCATTGTACTGGATACTATAACCAAAACAAAGCAAATCAATACATTACAAGCCAAAAGTGGAAATTGAAATTCCCAATTATTGGAAACAAGAAAAAAGAGATCGACAACACACGTGGTACCATCCTAAGAAACCCTGATAAAGCATTGTTTTCATCGACTCAGTCTACCAGAAAGTTAGATTGACCTTGCTGATATTTTGCCATCTATCCTTGTGGCATTCCAAGAAAAACATCAGATACACTTCTCTCCGAAAAGAATATTTTTGGTGAACATATGGACAATCTGACACAATCTGATATTTGGCCATCCATCATATTTTGACAATTAAGAGATATAGGGAACAAATTTGATGACATAAATAATCAACCTAATGCGCCCCCCCCCCCCCCCCCCCCCCTCCCAAAAAAAAATAGATATGTATACACAAAGAGCTGTGGCTGAAAAGGACAAAGAGAAATACTAGGGCCCACTTTAATTTTTGAAATCATTTTCTAGTTTTCACCTCTAATTTTACAACTAAGTATGTCCTAACATTTTATATTTCAGAAAGCCACAGCATTCATTTTCAGAAAATTTAGAAAACATCAAAAAGGATATTTTCTAATTCATAGTATAAAGTTGAAAATTAGATAATTGAGTTTTCTATTTTATATGGGAAGTTCAACCATTCAATAAAAAAATGAAGTTGGAAAACAGAAAATGTTTTCTACAACTGAACAAGCCTAGCATTTTCAATTAACTTTCCCATTTTCCAGCCACTCTCCCCACCTTACCGTTACTTCCTAAATTACTAATACTTCAATAACAAACTAACATTAAAAATACATACCACTAACACTATAACTCAATTGTAGCATAAGCTATAACCTGTAACCTTGGCAAGGTGTCTATCCCACGCAACCCAGGGAACATTACCTTCCCGCCATTGTGAGATTAGACTCTGTTTGCTACTGTTTGAACGCTCAGAATGTGAAATTCTCTGTTTGGCCCACAGACCACAGCATCGAATTCCTCTACATCCAAGATATTCCAAATTCTACGATATTTACATCCAACAAAAGGACCTAAACATATGAATTTGTCTGAGAACACAACGAATTCAGAACATCCAACCAAAAAGAAAAAAACAGAAGGCAAGGAACGAGCACGAGAATTCCAGATCAGAACCCTGAAATCCAAATTAAATGAATTGGATTGGAGTTAGGGCGCGTACGTCTTTGAATTGGAGAAGGCCGAGTTGGCCTAAGTAACTAATGGCTCGGTGAGCAGACTCGACGGGGATTATGAGCTGAACGAGAGCCATCTTCTCCGAGCGCATGAGATCCATTTCCGGCAAGTTGGCTATGTACTCCATGTTCAATCAATCCCAGCGGCGCCCAAATTGCAGCGAACCAAGTGACAACTATCCAGATCTGACCCCTCTCTCTCTCTCTCTCTCTCTCTCTCTCTCTGGAGTATAAATCAATAAGTCGGTTAGTTCTGATTGCTGGATTTCGAGTTTTCCCCAGGCAGTGAAATTGGAGCAGGGACAAGGGTGCGTCGATTGAAAAATACGCTAACTCTGGTCAAATTGGATCGGACGTTCGGGGAAAAGAAATAAATTGGACGATTTAGGAGGTTAAGATTTGGTCACATTCCAAGTTTTATCAGTGTGAGGACCCACCAGTTAGGGGTCTTGAGGGGGTGCCATTTTGTTCACCTATTTAACGGGGCTTAAAATAATCCTCGCTAAAATTTTAACGACTTCTTCTCTCTTCTTCTCTTCTCTCTCCGTCTACCCTTTTCTCTATTACAAAACACAAGATGTAAATGTGTTAAAAAATTAACGACTTCTTCTTTTTTCTTTTTCCTCTCTCTCCATCTCTTCTTTTCTCTATTACAAAACATAAGATGTAAATGTCTCATTGACCCCTTTATTCATTATGATCTCAACTTAAATAATAAATCGAAACTATATGTCCAAATTACAAAACTACACTAAGAATGCAACAACATTTAACTAAAACATAAAAGCACTAACTAACTAAAACAATACACTAACAAGAACAATACAACAAAACTATAAAATCGATACAACATAAAATCTAATACTCCCCATCACAATGGACTATAAACATCCAGAACAGCCATCTTGGCCATGAGATGAGATAGTTGAGGCATAGATAAGGACTTGGTGAACATGTCAGCCAATTGATGATGAGAACGAAGAGGTAACAATCTAAAAACTCTTTCGTGCAATTTATCTCACACAAAATGGCAATCCAACTTTATATGTTTAGTGTGCTCATGAAAAATTGGGTTAGATGCAATATAAACTACAACCTGATTATCACAAAATAATAAAGCAGGAGTAATAAGAGAAATCTGTAAATCAGTAATTAGCAGATAATTCAACCAAACAACTTCACTAGCAATGAAAGCAAGAGCCCTGTACTCAGCCTCAGCCGAGGAGCGAGACACTGTGCTCTGCTTCTTATACTTCCAAGAAATTAAAGAATCCCCTAAGAAAACACAAAAACTTGTGATAGAATGACGGGTATCCAAACAAGATCCCCCATTTGCATCTAAAAAAGCACAAATATGTAAATAATAAGAGGCAAAAAAGAACAATCCTTGGCCAAGAAAAGCCTTAAGATATCTCAACAAGTGATGTGTTACATCAAGATAAGGCTTCCTAGGATTAGAAAAATATTGGCTCAATTTACGAACAACAAAAGTGATGTTTGGACGAGATATGGTCAAATAGAGTAAGTGGCCAATAAGTCGTCTATAAGCAAAAGGATCCTCAAGTAACTCACCATCCGTGGAACACAATTTTACATTAGGAATCATAAGAACCATAACTGACTTACTATACAAGAACCATGTATCCTCAAGGAGCTGTAGAGTATAATGTCTTTGGGAAAGAAAAATACCTTTGTGAGACTAAACAATCTCAAGTCTAAGAAAGTACCGTAAACATCCAAGGTCTTTAAGCGTGAAGTGACTATGGATAAAGACCTTAAGTGAGTCAATAGCAAAATTATCTGAACCTGTGATGATGATATCATCAACATACACAAGCAAGACCACAAAATTATAACCAACACCCTTAGTAAAAAGTGAATAGTTGGACTTGGATTGAAGAAAATCATACTAGACTGGTAGTAGAAAACTTGGAAAACCACTATTTTGAGGCTTGTTTCAAGCCATAGATGGATTTATGAAGCCGACACACCAATTGTTCCTCTTGTGGGGAAACAACTTGAGGTTTATATAAAAGAGGAAGATCCATATAAATCTCCTCAAAAAGATCTCCATTGAGGAAGGCGTTATTTACATCAAGTTGGACAAGAGGCCACTTATAATAGAAGCAAAAGTTAATAGGACTTTAACTGTAACTAATTTTTCTACAGGGGAAAATGTGTCAAAGAAATCCAAACCCTCTTGTTATGTGTATCCCTTAGCCACCAAATGAGCTTTATGTCTCTCTATGGACCCATCTGATTTGTATTTAATCTTATACACCCGTTTGCATCCAATAGAATATTTGTCTAGAGGTAAAAAAGTAGTAGTCCAAGTATCATTGAGACGCATAGCCTCTAGTTTGGCATTTATGACATCCCTCCAGCGTGCATAATACACTGCTTGATGATAAAATTAGGGTTCAAAATTGGAAGAAACATTGAGAAGAAATTGTCTATGAGCAAGTGACAAAGTAGAATATGAAATAAAATTGTCCAAGGGATATGAAAAAGATTTAAAAGAAAATGGCATTTGAGTAAGCAAATGACAATGAAAATCTTGAAGATAAGAAGGAGGTTTAGTAATCCTGGTAGATTTGCCAAGAGAAATAGCAGGATCACTGGAACAATGTGTAGGATTAGCATCAACTGAAGGTATAGATTCATGTGTAACTGTAGTAGAAGAATTCATATCAAGAATAGGTATAGGAAAAATCAAATCAATGAAAGGATCTACAACTGCATCTTTAGAGATAATAGAGAGAAAAGAAAAAATATCTTCATGAAACACAACATCACAAGAAATGAATAAATTTTGTGAGACTATGTCATAAAGTTTGTAACCTTTTATACCAGGTGGAAATCCAAAGAAAACACAAGCGATAGCTTTAGGAGTAAATTTGAATCGATGAGAAGACAAGGTGGAAGCAAAAAAAAAGTGTGCCAAACACCATAAAAGAATTATAATCCACTAGTGTGTGATAAAGAAGTTGATAAGGGGACTAATGGTTTAAGAAAGAAGCATGAGTCCTATTAATTAGGAAAGCTGTAATTAAAAGACAGTCACTCCAAAATTTAATAGGTACACAAGATTGGAATAGCAATACCCTAGCTACACTAAGAAGGTGTTGATGTTTATGTTCAACTACCGAATTTTGTTCAAACATTTCCACACACAAAAATTGATGAACCACCCCTTTAGAAGCAAAGAAACCATAAAACCTTAGTTCATGTACATTATCTGACCTAAACTTCTTCACTCGTGTGTTAAATTGTGTCTCAACCATAAAAAAAAAAAAAAAAAAAAAAACTTGGGAACTATATCTCTAACCTCTTATTTTTGTCTCATTCAGAAAATTCAAATAAACCGTGTGCAATCATCAACTAGAGTAAGAAAATACTTTTAACCAACATGAGTAGCAACATGATAAGGGCCCCAAGTATCACAATGAATTAGATCAAATGCATGCTCAGAAAGATGATTATTAGAGACAAAAGATAATTTCCTTTGTTTAGCTAGAGGGCAAATAGTACAAGGAATATCTCTATCATCTTTATATCTCAACAAATATTCCGATTTTTGAAAAGAAATGTGGCCAAGTCTATTGTGCCAAGTCTGTTTACTTACAATATAAGCAACAATGGCATTGGGTTTCGAATTACAAATCAAAGATTCTGCATCAATCACATACAAGCTTTCATGAATTCTACCCCTGCCAATCATCCTCAAAAGATGGACATCTTGAATATCACATGAATGATGAGAAAAACTGAGGCACACATCATTCTTTCCTACTAGTGCACTCACAGATAGCAAGTTAAACTTTAAACTAGGCACATATAAAACATTTTTCAACACCAAAAATTGATTAAGTATGATACTCCCTAGCTACACAAGACACAGACACAGACACCCAAGATTGATCTGGTAGGGTAACAAAAACATCCTCAACTAGCCTCAATTGATGAAAGGTTGTTTTATCAAAACATATATGACTCATGGCCCCGGAGTCTATTATCCCATACCTAGACTGATTAATAATTGATCTATCCAAGACAGAGAAATAGATACCTAATGATCGGTCTTGAGGAGCATCAAGTTCTATTTGAATCTTTCAAGGTGTGTACTCAGCATGCTTAAAAGCTGTTGGTACTCTGTAGGATTCAAGGAATGCATAAAATCCCCCATGCCTTGATTGCTAGAAGCAACAAGATGGCTTTCTGAAACCTGACTCACAATATTTGAACTTAATTGATTAGAGTTCAGGTTATTAGGATTACTATTGCTAGGATTCCTTTGTTTGACCTTATACCCGAAAAGATAACCATGTAATTTGTAGCATTTTTCAATAATATGGCCATGAAAACCATAGTGAGTATAAATAGGTTTACTCTTTTGAAACCTATTTTGGCTAGCCTTACGCATGTCATGCTTAACCATAGGATCACCAACATTAACCATAACATTCCTTTGATTTTCCTCTTGAGAAATTAAAGCAAAGACCTTATTAATTGGAGGAAAAAGATCCATTAACAATAACTAATCACTTACTTGAGCAAATGACTCGTTCAATCCCATTAGAAAAGACATGGCATACTCCATTTGGTGGTGATCTGCCAAAGACTTAATACCACCACAAGAATAATTACTACAACTACAAGTAGGTCTAAAATTCTCGAGTCCATCCCAAACAATTTTAAGCTTGGTAAAGTATGCACTTACAGATAAAGAACCTTGAGTAAGGTTCATTAGATCTCACTTTAATTGAAAAATTCTAGGTTCATTACTATGCTGGTACCTTTCATTGAGATCAATCCATATATCTCAAGCCAAATCAAAATATATGATACTTGTCAAAATTTCCTTGAAAATAGAGTTAAGAATCCACGAAATAACAATATTGTTATTCCTAATCCAAGCATTAAGAAGAAATTGATCACCTGTTGGATGTTATATAAATCCATCTATGAACCCTAGCTTGTTCTTCATGGACAATGCTATCTTCATCGATTGACTCCAGGAGGCATAGTTGTCCTCTATCAATGGCTGAGAAACTAGCATAAGACCAGGATTATCGGAATGATGTAAGAAATAAGGATTCAATCTGTCGTCAATGAAAGAATTGCTCATCGACACGAATGGTATATCTGGATTTACAATCGTCATTGAACAAAATAAACAACAAGCAATCAATTATAAAGGAAACCGAACAAAAAAAATATTTACCGAAAACCTACCAGAGATAAAGAAATGAAAACAGAGAAGAACAGTCGAAGATGATAATCGATCTCCAAACAAAATTTCGTACCAGTCACTAGAGATGAAAACGTCGTGTCAAAATCAACAAAAATGGACGAAGCAGACGGAAGAAAAACTAAGGCAGGATGTCGATCAACGGAGAGGACATCTGTAACATCCTTGATTTTGAAAAAAAATAATTAATCATTGGGTTTATGATGATTTGTGCATGATTATCGGTTAATTGTGAGGTTAAGATGAATTACTTGTGACTTACTAAAGAATTATGGTTGTGGGTGATTAATTATTTTATTTGGGAATATTTTTAGAAATTTTAGGGTGTAAGTGAAATAAGGAAAAATGAGGTATGGGTGTGTGTGTGTGTGAATTCTGGAAGATTGGGAGGCTGTTGTGCGATTTTCGAAAATGGCCCAGGATTACCTTAAAATTAATTGGAGAAGTATATTGATTGAGGGCAATGGCTAGCGCGTGTGCAAAAGATGAGGTCACGGGATAGACCCGCGGCTGTGCGTGCACGCTGGGAGAAAAAGGCTAATTTTAATCTGCTAAGGCACCCCAAAATGGCATCATTTTGAGGCACCGGCAACACCCATGCGCGCCAGCCGCCTGCCCAAACTGCACCACGTGGCACGGCCGTGTCCCTCACCAGCCACTCTCACTTTCTCTTTTGCTGTCACATGGCAGCTTCAAAGGGGCTCCCTTGGGCTAAACCTTGCACCCCCAAGCCTATTACGCTTATAAATAGCAGTGTTTTCCGTTGTGAAACGCTGTAAACTTGGACGTGCCGAAACTCTACCCGAGTATATACACGAGGTATAAAAATATTTTAAAATTATTTAATAGTGTTAATTAAAATTAATAACATGTTTAGCTATATTATCTTATAATGTAGCAGCGATAATTAAAATTAACTGTGCACCTAATTATATTATTTTATAATTATATAGAGAATTGGGACGCAAAACCAACACGAAGCAAGCGATTAATACGCTATAAGGTTTAGTATAATTTGCGTGTAAATTTATCTTGGCATGACTTGTATTAGACGGTGGGGGAAGTGCCTAAGCATGGGACTATAGATTTGAGTTATATGAGTCTCGAGATGGGGTCCTAGAT
Source organism: Diospyros lotus (assembly GCF_014633365.1). NCBI lineage: Eukaryota > Viridiplantae > Streptophyta > Magnoliopsida > Ericales > Ebenaceae > Diospyros > Diospyros lotus. The sequence goes on along the minus strand of NC_068340.1, from coordinate 28,941,431 downwards.
GAAATCTGTGGGGCCACCAAAATTTAAACCAGGGTGTAGTAGATAGGTCTACATGCATGATACACTTCACATATTTCTATAATTATCATGCATTTTAATTTATCACATCTCATATTACCCTTATTGAGTCCTCGGATTCACCCCTATATTTTCCCACCAACCATACAAACGACTCGAGAATGAAAAATAGAAAGACAGTGTTGGTGGACAAGACGCCAATTGGTAGTGATCGTGAACAGTGAGAATGTGGGTTAACCTCCTGTGTTAATTATGTAATATATCTGTTGTGTATTAACTACGAGCGACGATTATGGTTTGACTAGAAGTTGACTCAAATCAAGTTAAGGTTCCCGCTATGAGTAGACCCAGTGTGCATTGGGAACTTGAACTGGTCAGTTGCCGTCGGTATATGAAGTATGCTTAAATATACCTAACGGTTGGAGCACTTTACTGAGTGTGTTGATATTTATTTTATTTGTGTACGACAATTGGAATTATATTGTAAAGGCCTAATCGGGGCACAAGACTCGAGGGAATTTTTGTTGCCTACATATTTTATACCCAAGTTCTCGACAGTTGAAGGCTGCGAAGCCTGGACCCCACCTAGGGCACCCATATTATTTAAATAATTTATGTTGGCAGGGCATAGCCATCTTTCGCGATGGGTTGTGGAAATAACTGTGGGTTACAGTGACACCCGATCATGAGGGCCGGGGCATCACAACATCGTAGATCAAAACCTTAGGATTCCAGAAATATGCTTTGATACTATATTACAAGACACGAGATATAAATGCCTCATTGACCTCTTTATTCAATATGGTATCAGCTTAAATAATAAACCAATACTATATGTCCAAATTACAAAACTGCCACTAACAACACAACTACATTTAACCAAAACAGAAAAACACTAACTAACTAAAATAATACACTAACAAGAACAATATAGCAAAACTATAAAATCAATACAACATAAAATCTAATATCTAGCAAGCCTCCCTCTCTCCTCTATTCTTTCTCCCCTCTTCCATTTTTTCTCCAGCAAGACTCACACCGCAGTCATCGTCTTCTCTCATGCGTTGACCACTGTTGCATCCTTGTTGCCTCGCCTTGCTCGCCTAGTCGCTGCATCATCTTTCTCCTTTCTTATCTTCCATATTCTTCTCCAGCAACCTTCTTGTCGCCTTCCCCGCCTCTCCTTTAACGGGTCAACTACTGCTGCATCCTCGCATCGCTGACATTGAGGCGGCAAGGCAAGGATGCAACGACGATAGGAAGGTGGCAAGAGCAAAGGAATAGGAGAAAGAGGAGAAAGAGAAAAACAATGTGGGTAAGGATAGCCTTTGAAATGACCTTTTTACCCCCTCCACCCCCCAAAAATGGGTTAAAAAACCTCAAATGATACAAAATCGTAATTTCTTTTATTCATAATATAGAAATCATACCATTGTTTGACTTGACATCTTCAAAACAAAATACATAGAGATTAATCCCTCAGCAACACAACTAAACACCTCAAACACAATCAAAATATATGTTAAAGGTCTCCAATGTAATCAACGGCTACATCTCAATAACTTTTTTTTACTTAGCACCACTACTTTCACTTCGAACGTTTGAATATTCTAGGGACATAGTAATGGATGCCCTAGTTCCCAGAAGGTTGATTTCTACCTAACTATCACAGGATAGAAGAGAGAAATCGAAAGTGTGAAGAACACTTTAACAAATTCGTTTTTGGATTGATCAAAAGTCTTCAAATGAAGGCAAATCAAAGCCTTTTATAATAGGATGTCCCTGACCTTCTGGATGCTAAATACATGAATGCAGAATTGTAACTTAAGCGTCTACATGAATGCTAGCAATTAAAAGATACATCAATGCTGGAAATAAAGAGAACAATTAAGGAAACAATTATGTATCTAATAAAGAAAGCCAGATCGAGTGAATTGACTTGGCTCTTGGTCTCCATCTGATGGGTTAGACGAATTTAGGCTGATGGGCCTACTGGACTAGGCTGTGGGCTGATCCTCCATGCTAATGTTGGGCTGAGGCCCCAAATGGCTCTTGCTAGTCCATCGTATGGTATGATGGAGCCTCACTTTGGTTAGCTTGCTTCTTGCTGTTTTCGGGTTACCTTGAACTTTCGTTTGTTGCGCCAACTCCCAGGTTGTTGTCCAAGCCGGGTGTCTCCCGAACCTCTAGGGCAGAGACTTGAGATCCTAACATTCCCCGCCCCTTCGAAATCATCTTGTCCTCAAGATGCAGATGCAGAAACTGGTAGGCCAGGTACTCAGTTGACTCCCAAGTTGCTTCCTCTGGTGACATGTTCTCCCAATGAATCAATGCCTCGGGTGTCTTCTTTCGATTCTTCTCGACCACACGGTAGTCTAGAATTCCGCAAGGGCTGAACTAACAGTGTAGTGTCTTCGTTGAGGTCAGGTAAGTCATCCACTACATCGGTTAAGTGGCCTACTTTGCACTTCAGTTGGGACACATGGAACACTGGATGGACTCAAGTATCAGCTGGCAAGTCCAACTTGTATGCAATCTACCCAATCTTCTTTAAAATCTTGTAAGGCCCGTAATAACGATAGCCAAGCTTCATCTTGGCTGCTAGTGTGACGCTCTTCTGCCTTCGTGGCCACAACGTCACATAGACCAGGTCTCCTTCTTAGAATTGTCGGTCTTGACGCATTTGATCATAGTAATTCTTCATCCGGGTCTGTGCCTTGGACAAGTGGGCTTTGAGCTCCTCTAGCAGCTCATCTCGATCAACTAACTCTCGGTCCATAGTATCCATCTTGGCAGATTGTGGCGTGTAAGACACCAATGTTAGCGGTGCTCGCCCATACACTGTTTCAAATGGGATGTGCCCCAAAGACTGATGGGTCAAACCATTTGTATGAAACAAATCAAGTATAGGGTCGAACCACCCACATTAAACCAAGTTTGAAGTAGATACTCTCATAGTAAACCAAGTTTTAGTAATAAAGCCACTCACTTTGAAGGTTTACCCTTAGAAGTTACTGTTCACCACAAGTGGACTTAGGTTTCTGCCAAAAACACGTGTTTCGATAAAGAAAACTTATAATATTTTTACATAAGGTTGAAAGACATTAAATGGGGAGCATAACCGAAAAATTTCAGGGCAAGGGGGCCTCACATGCGCCTTCATGTGCAGCGCCTTCACACGCAACCCCTTCTCAAAGCGTGTATCAAATGCGCCACCGCACAACTTTGCGCAATTTTCGTATTTCAGCCATAACTCTCTCGTTTTAGCTCCAATTCGACCATCATTCAAACCTATGGGTCCCTCTCTTCCCTCTCTATAGGAATATTACAAAAAATAAACTTACCTCGTCATTTTTCTGATTGTTTTGGCATGAATTTCGATGAAAACTTGAAACTCCAGCGAGGCCATCTCTCATTTGCTTCTCCTCAATCCTTTCCCTTTTTTTTTGTAGAATTTCCTCCACTTTCTCAAGAATAAGATCATCACCTTAGAATCCCTTAATCCTCAAACTCACTTTGAATGGTTTGTGAACAAACCCATGGCCTTTATTTATAGACTTTTCGGGCCAATCATGCGTCGTCACCTCAGGGGTGTCATGATAAGGCTTCAATCTTATCTCCAAGTAGCCAATGATGGCTTGCCACATGTTCTAGACTTGATTTAAATAAAGTTTGGGCTTCAAAGAGATCCAAAGGTATATTGGATTAAGTTTTGAAATTCAAAAGATATCCAAAACTATATTGGAATGTTATTTGAAATCTGTAATCATGATTCACTTTTCCCATCCCTAACACTTTACCTCATTACTCATTACCATACCTTTTATGCCATTATTACTTTTACTAACTCAAATTTTCTCATTCCTAACACATCACCTCATTACTCCTTACCATACCTTTAATTAATTTATGCCATTATTACTTTTACTAACTCACTATTCCCCATTCCTAACATCTCACCTCATTACTCCTCATAATTAACCAAGGCCATACTATAACACTCGAGATTTTTTGACTAAAATATGATGTAATACTCGAGTTTTTTAGCTTCTAATACTTAATGAAATATGTCATTTCAAGGGATTATAGAAGTCTTGAGACAAATGTTCAGTTTCTAAGCCAGTGGCAAAATCGTAAATATTGAAGTTCGGGTAAAAGTATAATTTACCTAAAATCTTGGGTATTAGCGTAATTTATCCATTTTTCGGGGGCCATTATGTCCAATTAAAAATAGCCTGGGGACCAAGTTGCAAAGGCTTAAGTGAAAATTATCCGAAAAGTTTGGGCCAATGTGTAGTTCTTGAAACCTTAAAATATTTCATCAAAATATCTCAAACTAAGTGGTTAAGGTAACCAAATATAGCTAACTAGTTAAATGTGTAATGATGAGAAATGTAAAAAATCAATTAACCATGTGAGAGTAATGATGAGAAATGTAGAAAATCAATTAACCATGTGGGAGTAATGATTGGAAATGTAGAAAAATGAATTAAACCACGTAAGATGTAATGATGGAAGTGTTGAAAATGTAATTAAGCATGTGAGGCTCAAAATATCAAGGACACGTGGCAAGCTTCCATTGGTCATTAGAAAGATAAGATAATATCACATGATGGCTCATAATAACCCCTTTGAGGTGGCATCGCGTGATTGGCCAATGAAAAGCTTACTTAGCTTCCAAGATTGTAAAAGTCTCCAAACCTTATCTTAAGGACACGTGGCAAGCATTTATTGGCCATACATGGAAGGTAATAATGAGGCCTCATGATGATAGGACATGTGGCAAAACATGATTGGTCGAAAATGTCTATAAATAGGCCTTAAGGTAGTTCACAAGTTTTATAAGAATTTGGGCAAGCTTGAGAGAATCAAAAGAGAAGATTTTGTGATAGAGAGTGAGGGGAAAATTCTGAAGAAAGAAAGAGCAAATTTGGTGTAGAAACAAGAGCAAAACAGCCTCGCCGAAAAAGTTGGATCCTTTCCAACCAAGTTAAGGTAAGTACACTATGAACTATCTACGATGTTTAGGTATGCTTATGAATCATGTTTATGTGGTCCCTCATGTTATGTTTCAAGCAAGTTTCATGTTCTCAAGCAAGTTATGGGACCGGGGTTTAGTAGCGCTACGCACGGAGGTTATTACCCCCTGCAAGTTGGTAGAACCTATTGTGTCCCCTTATGTTATATGTTCATGTTGCAAGTTCATGTCATATTTAAATACATTTGATAGTTCTCTTGTACTTACTGAGATTTGCGTAATCTCACCCCCCTTATGTTTTCCCCTTAGGTGATCATGATTGAGGAGATCGGGACGTGGACGTGGAGCGTGGTGGCTCGTTGAAAAGGAATTTTCAAGAATTTAAGTTTTAGTTTCCTTTTGAAACAAAGTTCTTGGGGTTGAACTCTAATCTTTTCCTATATGTATGCCATAAAGCATATCTTGGTTTTTTATCTAATTTAAAGGAAGTATGAGTTTGGCTTTAAGCTCCGAATATTTTTATATATGCTATTGCTGTAAAGCATATTCACGAAGTCTTTTTGTCTTCTGTTGAAACCATGTTTTCTGTGTCAAACTTTATACATACACTAAACCTGCTTTGAATTTTATTATGTTTTGAAACTTTACTTAAGTTTATTAAAGTCTTGTTTCTCAAGTTTTTCTACGCTAAACCTCGAATTTCATATGAATATTATTATTGTTAATTAGCATGTAAGTAAGTTACGGGTGTCACACATACCCTCATAATTAACCTTAATTACCTTCATAATCTCATTTTAGACTTTGCATAATCCTCAAATATTGAATTAATAATCATTGAGATACTTAAAATCCAATATTGATAACTCCAAGTTACTCAATAAGTATGTTTTTGCCCCAGTGTCCTCACAGAACCTTTGTTTTATTCCAATACCACTTCAGGGTCGTTACATAAAATCGGAACCTTTTTAGGGTTTGGTTGACTTTTTGGAAATTTTTTACGATCATTTGATTTTTCAGGCTGCATCTTAACTAAATTGAAAACTGTCTCTGTCTTGATTTCTTCCATTATCATAAATCTCATCTCGAGATATTCGTCAATGATTTACCTTTTTCCTTAAATATTTACATTATGAGGTCCTCCTTTCCGTTGATTTGATTATTAATTAACTAAATTCTCCAGCCGATTTCTAGTTCTTGAACTTATTTAACACTACGCAATACGGGGTATCATATCAGCGATTGCACCAGCTCCACCTCCAGCGTCCCCTCTAGCAGTGGCATTTTTCTCTTAGTCTAGATTGCTTCAAACAAGCCATTGGATCATGAAATGTTGTTAGCTTTTAGTGATCTAAATCCATTTGCTTTTTGTATCATGATAGAGGATTATATCATCATGCGGCTACTCATTTGCTCTTTGTTTTTTGGGATAGTGTTGTTCTTTTTTTGAAGACCAAGAATCGATAACAAATAAACAAGTGAAACAAGCCTCTGGTCTTTGATTGATGCTTGAGGATGCCCATTGTGACACCTTTCGAGAATCAAAATTACAAGAATTGAAATTTTTTATTGTTAACCAAAAATGTATGCTTAGAATTGTCTAAAAAGATATGGTTTGTGACCCTTAAAACAAACATTTAATCAACTGTAGTCAGAGTTTCCATTTTGATTGCCATTGGTAATGTGCAGCCTATTCTTGCAGTAACATGCTAAATCTGTTTCAATACAATTGGTAAGATTTTGTCTAATGCTGGCTATAAACAAAACATTAGAAGGCTTTGTGCACATTCCATATATGTAATACATAGTGTCATGGATTACAGCTGGTTGCTCTTTTGTTATTGTTTACATGAATGTATTTATATTTATTTACCGATAGAAAAACATGGATTAGACTTTACTTAGTACTTAGTTGATTTACTTGATTATTGCCATTAAAATAGGCATATGGTACTGTAAAGGGTACCCTTTTGATGTGTCTGGATATTGGATTTTTTTTATAGAAAATACAAAATTAAAAGAAATAAAGTTATATATATGTATATTTATCTTTTGAAGTTAAAAAGAAAATTGATCCTAAGTGTATGTTTGGTGTTTTTGTCATGTAGTGTGTTGTGTTATATTGTGTTGTAAAAGTAATATTAATAAAAATAGTGTTTAATAAGAAGTGTATTATTGTGTTTATCATTGTTACTTAGAACACGTAATGAGTGTTTAATTATTTTTTTTTTTGTGTTATAGATATTAAAAATTAAGCCATGGGGACAATTATTTATTTTAGTTTAAAAGTAATTTGATTTTTTTTTTTTTTAAACAGCAGTTGTGTATAATAGCACATAACACTTTATTGAGAACTATTTTTTTTTTTTTTAAATAATCAACATACATACGCCATACTAGAAATGCAAACTTGACATCAACTTTTATTTAGAAGCAAAATTTACGCCAAATTTAAGAAGCCCTTGTCAATTAGAGTGCAATTTTTGGATATTGTGGATGTAAATACCCAACAATACATATATATAAAAGTGTATATCAATAAGCATTATCTCATATCAAGCACAATTACTGCCATCCACTAGATGTAATCACAGGAAGAAATACAGATCAAACAAAAAAAAGTGAAATGAATTCAAGATGAGAAAAATCGATCAAAACAAAAATTAAGGGACAAGGTGTGAGAAACACAAACTTGAGAGAGAATATGAGGCCAAAAAATTTTTGAAGTAGGAGAAAAAAGGATGCCATTGTTGGAAAGGATGCTAACGAACAGACGTCGGAGATGGAACTGGCATAGTCAATGTTGCTAAGCTCTTACACGCAAGAGAGAGAGAGAACAACCCAGAGGTGGAGGAACGACCAAATGTGAAGGATCAAACGGCCGATCACGCACTACTTGAAGAAAGACGCTGCTACTAGTGAAGACTGACGACAACATAAAGTGGCCAACATGTCAGAGATGGAAAAAAGGCGATAGAGAGAGAAGGGGGGGGAAGAGACAATGTATAAAGAATGGGTGGGAAAGTAAATGAAAGGAGGTAGAGAGAGACGAGAGACAAAAAGAGTGGACGAGTATTTAAAGGAAAAAAAAAAGAAACCTCAAGATAAATGGATTATTTTTTTAATCTCCATTGAAGGGGTTTATGTTTATCCCATTAAAGGGGTGAACAAAATCACACTTTAAGATTTGGTTACATTCCAACTTTTCTCACCGTCGCAAACCACCCATTAGGGCTATTACAAGTTAAATCATAATAACCCTAATGCTTGCTAGTTGAGGATTATTTAAAAACAAATATATATTTTATTCTAAATTTATTTTCATAGACAACTTATTTATGAATGTAGTTTCATTCTATAATATTTAGTTTGATTTTAAATTGAATATTGGAGATGTATCCGTAAATGTAATATATGATATTTAGTCTAAATTTTAATTGAATATCAATGCCTTATTTAGTGTGGTAACATTATTAAAGTGATAATCTAGTGATATGCAACGAATGTTAGTAAGTTTAAGATTCTAAACTTGAGTTTTTTGAGTTTCGGATACTTTCTTTTTACAACTCGCATGATCTCTTATCATGTTTTATTGATTTTAGATAATAAAAATATTAAAAATGCTATCAATCATTGAAACTTAACAGGACTCATTGTCTATCTTTGATTTTATTGCATTATTATTACATGCTTCATACATAATTTCATAAATAGGGTAATGAGTTAAGCAAAATTGAATTGTGTATATAATTTTTCTTTACCATCTAACTTTTACCTTTTTATCAAGCACGTAGATTAGGATTAGGACAGTACGGTAATGGTTATAGATCAAGGTCACTCTGATAGTATATGATCTAATTTATGCATAAGAAAATAAGATAAAGTAATTACATAGCTTGTTTATGTAAATATTGATTAAAATTAGATGACCCAACTTATTTTACATTCTTAATAAAAGTTTTGCTTTAGTAGCAAAGCAGAAACCTTAGATCTCGAGTTTGACATAGTTGTTAGGTTCATTTAAATTATATATTTTTATATTTTGATTATTTATACTTTAAATTGGTTGTATTTGGAATTTACTTTGTATTATTCACTAGAAAATCTTATTTCACATTTCTTAATGAATTGTTATACCTGCAGTATACACATGCCTAGTCATTAATTAATGCAGACTTCAATACATTTGACGGGTGACTTTTATATATATGTCTCCATCCAGCCAGAAATCAGTTTCTCTTAATTATTAAAATTCAAATCTTTCATGATATATAATGGACTGGTTTCCTAAATTTAACTGATTCATCAATAGTTTTAGAAAATTATTTCTCTTATTACTATTTTGCGGTTTCTTAGTATATTAATTATTTCTCTTATTAGCATTTTACGACGGTTTTAACTTCTTCTTTTTTTTTAACTATCATATATAATTTTTTATGATTTTTTTTAAGAAATACTTTTTTAAGCAATATTTAACAACGATTTTCAAAACAACCTATAGTTATAACTTATTTCTTATACAACATATTGCAGTAGCGATTTTTGTAACAAATTTTTGTACACCATAAAAAATAGTATGATTTTTTTATAAAATTATAAAATGTATATATTTTTAATTATATTTAACAATAAATTATAATTACTATTACAACTAATAAAAAATAAGCATAAAATACTATTAATTTTTTAAAATTGTAAATTTTATAATTAAAAAATGAATTAAACATTATTATTAGTAAAAACTATTTTTTGAAATTAATAAACTAATTTTTTGATAAAAAATTAGAAAATTACTATTCTTTAACAAACTTAAATTAAAAAACTAAATTATATTTAATATTAAAATTAATAAAAAAATTAAAATATATATTCACTCTCAAACATACAGATATTAAAGAAAAATATTATTCTTATATTATTATGTATATTTTAGATTATATAATAATATAAAAATATCTAAAATATTCTCCAGCCTCACTATGAGACGGACGTGAGCTGTAGCGTATTTTGATCATTCTTGCACTATTGTATAGTCACAGGATAGTGTAAAAGTAGCCTGACCCGATATTAAACTCCCTAAAGAGCCCTTGCTCTTCCCCACTTCATCCCCAACCCCTTTCAGCGATCAAGAGAGATCCGTCCTTCCGCCGCCGGCCACCGTCTTCTCTTCGCAGCAGGCCGCCACACCGCTTCCCTCCGCCGCTACAGCACCGTTCCGCCACCGCCGCTGCCGCACTGCTCCGCAACCGCAGCTGCCGCACCGCTCCACCACCGCTGCTGCAGGTAAGTTAATATGTGTGTATGCATATAAATAAATATATATATATATATATAGTGTTTTACCTAATTTTTGAAGTTAGATCCACAAAAAAAAGAGCCGTTGGATGATATTGATTTTTTGAGCATGGTAGTCACGGTGATCAGGGAGACCGATTATAGATTCCGATAACCGAAAACTTCGCCGGAAAATTTTAAATATACCTAAAATTAAAATTTAGATATACTAAAATCCAACCGTTGGATTACTCTAGCTTTTGGATACGTGATTCACCGTACTTGGGAGAAACTGACGATCAATCTTGATGGTTGGAATCACCAGTCGGCGCTGGCACATTGTTGCAAGCTGCAGCTGCAAACATTATTAGAAAAAAGGATTTAAAATAAATAATATAGTTGGTGTACAAGTAAACTTAACATAATTTAAATTTAAATTGGTTATAATTTTTAATAGACATGCGGAGATAATGAATGGATTGAAAGAGAAGTCGCAAGGAGTAAAAACCATTAGCAGTTGGTAGAGATAAATGGATTCCACAACTCAAGATGTTGTAAAGATCATTTCAAATAGTGCTCACGTTCTTAGAGAAGATTCTTTTGAGGAAGCAACCCGTGTCTAGGAGACTCCTGTTTCCTCGTCGTACTTTAGCTCTATGATAACTGTATCCTTTTGTTGTAGTCTTTAGCTTCATTGATAGAGTTTACTTAGAAAAAAAAAAAGAATTATCAATCCAAAGGCCAAAGCCTCAAGCGACATGTCATGTATTGATAACCACTCACTCCGAATGTTTGTGATTTATCGAATAATATTATGCTGTGTTTGTTTTTTGTTAATTGTGCCACTAGTAGTTAGTTCGGTTTGGTTTATCTTGGTTAAATGGCACTACTAGACCTTTTTTTTTTTTTTTTTTTCTGTAATTACTACTAAACCTTTCATTTGCTTAACTTTCATTATCTAAATTTTGTATATAAACCATTTATTTCATTGTGATCGTCTTGTAATTTACCTTTCTTGTAGAATGTTCATATAACAGCAAGTGATTATGACATTCACGAGTACAAATAATCAAGCAGTCAAGTAACAATAGAGTACAAACTTTAGAGGCATAATTGGACACAAGCAATCAAGTGGTGCAAACCAGTCATGACATTCATGAGCCACAACAACCTCCAAACCAGTAGATTTGATTTGTATTTTAAATTGCTTGAGTATTTTTGAGATATTTGAATGTCTTTAAGTGGATTAATTTGGATATTGATGATGTTTGACTTGTTTGGATATATGTTTCAAGGCGTGTGATTAGGATATTGATGTACGTTTGATTTATTTAAATATTTTTAAACAAATTTTAATCTTTCTTTTGATTGGCTATGTTTTGACCAATTTGGATTGTTGGATTTATTTGAATATATTTCTAGGTTTGATAGTCATACAGGTTGAAAAAATGTGTTGTGAGTTGGGTATATAGGTTATTAAGGGAATTATGGTTGTTTTGGGTACCAAAACAAACAAATATAGACATGAAAAGTTTTATAAATTTAGCAGCTAAAATAATTACATAGGTTTGCAATATAGAAATAAAATTTTATTTTAGCGACGGTTTGGTAGACTATCGCTGCTAATTAATAAATGTTTTATATTTAGAAGTGGTTTGGTGAACCGCAACAAAAAAAAAAAGGAAAAATAATTTAAAAAAATTATGTTTTATGGTGGTTATATAACCGTCACAATAAATAAAATATATATATATATATATTTGCAACGGTTTCAATACCACCACAAAATATTGTCTAACATTTTTTGAAAAATGAAGATAAATATTAGTGACGATCAACAATTGTCACAAAACAATAAGAAACCTCACAAAAATAAATAAATAAATAAATAATTGCGATGTGTCACAACCCCAAGGATAAAATAGTCAATAAGTATTACATGTGTTCCTTTTGTTTGAATTTTTGTTATAGCTGTTAGCACCTTCAGTTATAAGCCTATAAATAGGTTGGAGTATAGAGGATGGCATGCTTATGAATGAATTGAATTCCATTTTCCCTCTCTCAATTTCCCTCTATTCTGTGTGTGTGTGTAAATCTTCTCCAATTCTTGCTATTTCTTCCTCTCTTTTAGTCTAATCTCCCTCCATTTCTTCCAAATTCCCTTCCTAAACCCTAGCCAAACCCTAGGGTCGTAACATTTGGTATCAGAGCCGACGATTCTCTGCTATGATCTGGAAGTTGTAGCAATTGACCAAGGCTATTCTGTGCAACAAATTCCGACGGAGGTTGATTCTTGGAATTTGAAGGCTACTACAGAATCCGGTAGCGGCATGTGAGTTCAAACGCTAGGCTGCGAAACTGATCGAGGCTGCTTCGTGAGTTCCAGTGATGGAACTAGGTGAAGTTGGAAGAGGAAGTAATGATCGCTGAACGTCGGAGTGCGGTTCAATGTGGGGAAATTCTCAGTTGACTTGATTGAGTTAATCAAGTCCAAAACTGGATGTGAAGCAGATCCAGATCTCGGTGGATTTAGGTGAAGCAGAGTTCGATGATTGTGAGCCAAGGTAGAGATAAGTGAAATCCCAGTGATTACGGAGCCAGTAGACGGTGATTGGGCGAGGAGTTAAGGCACGGCGTGGAAATAGGTCCAACAATCTTTAATTTGTAGCGATGACAAGCAGATGCAAGCAAGTTTGACAATTGGCAAACTCGTTGCGTTAGGTTCGGAATTTGAAGGCTGTCTTGGCTACAGAAGCAAATTAGGAGGGCGATTGTGAGACACAAGTTCTTGCGGACTGTAGGCTGTGATCGACAATTCAATTGCAGATTAGAGGTACTGAATTCGAAAGAATCGAAAGTAGAGCCTCAACGATTGAATTCGGAATTGAACTTGGATTTGAAAGGCGAAGGGAAGCAAGGAAAGCTTCGGCTCGGAATTGAAGATAACGCAGGCCAGGGGAGCTTCGACAGTGACTCCAAGCAGATCGCAGCAGAGCCAGTGGTTTCGCGGTCCTTGAACAGTGATTGAGTGAAGGACGAGGGTACTGATTACGACAGAAAAGGAAGTTGCGATTGAAGCAGAGCCTTGAGCGATTGAGATTGAAAACTGTCCGCAAACGGCTATTTAAGTTCATAACAATTGATCGTCGACAACGATAGTGGACTTAGGCGATCTTTGACTTGATTCAGGCGAGAGGTGAGGAAGTCTTACGGCTGTGAATTTCGGTTCAGATTTGAATTGCCAAGGCGAAGCAGGAGGAATCCTTGGCTATTTGACCAAGGCAACTACTGTGAGGCGAGTGATTCTCCGAGGCGACTAATGTGAGGCGATCTCGGACAGAATTTTGGTGACTTGGGAAATTGATCTGGAGTACGTTCAGTAGCCGGAATTGAGGTTGCTGAACTGGAAGCAATAGTTGCATTGGCTTGGGTTGCTGAATTTTAGTATTAGAATAAGTTTTCGAAGAGGCCCTTGAAAGCTGCATAAGAGGCGATTAACAAGAGGCCGTTACAGAGGTAAAGTCAGTGCGAACAATTGAGTGATGGCCGAAAGAACTGGATTAAAGCAGCTGGAGTCGAGGATGGAGGCGTTAAGGTTCAGTATGACACCAACACATGGGGTAATGACCCAAAGCTGAGGGGATATTGTGACCATAAGAGAAAACATATGGGAGAATGTAGCTGCCTCTCAAGAAGGAATGCAGAGAGGCATCGGAAGGCAAGGGAGCAACATGGCCAACAGATCAACAGCATGTTCAATATGCTGTTTTCGCCACATCAATTCTGGTTTCCACCATATTTTCCTCCCTGAGTAGCAGCTGATCCAATTCTGCCCAACTATGGTACCCTTCCTATGACCTATGGCTTGTAAGAGGCAGAGGAACTATTAGCCTTGAAACTAGAAATTCAGGTAAGAGGTTCATCTTCCCTCACTCCCCATCACGCCCCAATGCCTAGGGAAGGGAAGGCCAGGGGGACTGATCTTGCCGGAAATTTACATGACCAAATTGGGAAGAAGAACATGACTAAGGTGATTGAGGAGTTCAACAATTTAAGGCAGGAGGGATTGGTGGCTGATTATTGGGTTAAATTTGAGGAGCTAAGGCCCCTAATGTGGAGTGCTCAGCCAACCCTGACAGAGCACTATTTTGTATCAATATTTGTTTGTGGTTTGAAGGAAAAATTGAGGTTAATGGTCAAAATGATGATGCCTGCAACAATGAAAGAGGCGGCCTAGAAAGCAAGGTTGCAGGAACTCGCCTTGGAAGCCATCCTTAGGAAGCATGGGCTGCAACCTAACGGATCTATGGAGAGCAGGCAACAGATTGAAGGAGCCTCTAAGGCTGCAAATTATGACCAGCTAGAATCTAAGGAAAATTTGGAGTTGGATTGGCCAGTTGTAACTGAAAACTCCAGCAATGAAGAGAGATCACACATGGATATCAGTGAAAATCATGTCATCTCCCAAGGATTTGACTAGTAATTCTCGTTCAACAGGTTGATCGAAGGAGAATATTCTACTAATTTGCTATTCCTCCATTCCTATTACATTTAATTACTATACCACCCCCCTTTGCTATGCGGATCATGACAATTACCCCTCCCTACAAAATTTTCTTGTCCTCAAGAAATGTGGAGGAGGCTGGCCACTCTTGGAAACTGGCGGAGAACGTTTGGAAGATATTCCCATGTATTATTATCCGAGTGGAGATGAGACCACTTGATGAGAACTTGAGGAATGGGAGCCTCGTTGTAATACCCCATATCTGTGTGAGGTCATCGCATAATTTAGATGAATTTAAAATACTGAAAAGTGGGTTTAAAAGTAAAATAAATCGCCAAATCGACCGAAGGGAGTACCTCGTACCCTAGATAATTAAGAAAAATGGTATAGTATCATCAAGTAATATAAGTTATGATTTTTGGTGATGAAAGAAATTGGATCGGAAACAGTTTTCGGTACAGCTGTCGACCGGGCTGAGAAAATCGAATCGACGTAAGAGACGTCCGAAAAGTCAACGGAGCATGTCAATGACTAATATTTGATGTATAGAACAACCCTTAAGCGATTTCGGGTGGAATCGAGTGGATTTAAGGTCAAAACGATCAGTCGGGCTTAAGTGCAATTTTTTAAATTTGCCAGAGGGAGGTCAAAACGATAATTTTTCAAAAGTTTCAAGGGAGAAATGAGAAGTACTAATCTTGAGGGTCTTAGTGATGGTGCTAGAAAGATCAGGGGCTTGAGGATAAGGGCCAAAATGTAAAAGGAAATTTCAAGAGGGCCAAACTACAATTTTTGAAAATCTGCCAAAGCATGGCAGATTTGGCCGTGATTTTGGCCTGAAAAATCAGAGATTTGGGTAGCAAATCTCATCAGGGCATGGCCAAGGACGGTCTAGGAGGCGTGTGAGAGAAGTTTTGGCCGGAAATTGGCCACGTGGGGGTCGGTTTTGGCCTATAAATAGCCAAGGGTTTTGTCCGAATTTGGAGCAGCAAATTGCTCGATTTTGAGGGCGAATCGAGGAAAGCCAATAAGGGGCTTTTGATCCTTGAGTCAAGAGAAGAAATTCTGGTAAGTTTCGTGAATTTTAGAGGTGATTTGAAGGAGTTTTGAGGGTGGCCGGAAAGTCGCATGCAGTGGCCGGATCGGGACTGATTTTGCCGGATTTGGAGGCCTTCGGTGGTTATTTTGGGCGCCCAAGGGTACCATTGTGATCGACTAAGAGAGAGCTTCCAGGAGGTGTGGTCGGGGTCAAATTCCGGTCGCCGGCCGGCGACCAGCTCGCCGGAGGAGACGATGCGCGTACAGTGCACGCGCTGTCCTCACTCGCAGAACCACTCGCCCGCGCGTGAGGGCTCAGGTATTTTTGGAATTTTTTTATTATTTTCATAAAAATATTTTATGAATTATTATGTAAAAACATTTGAGAAAATAGTTGTGTAGATAATTATTCTGGATTATTAGTGATAAAAAATAGGAGAAAAATGAGAAAATGTGAGAAAAATTAAGGAGAAAATTATATTTTGATGGTTATTGGATGATTAGGGTACCTTACAGCTTGAGGTGAAGTGACTCGTGCGAAGTTCGAGGTGGGCACGCAAATCGAGGCGTACCGCGCTTTTCAATAAGAATTCGAATTGCGCCTAAAGGTGAGTGGTTCTATCGAAAAACTTGTTTGTGGCATATAAATGGTTTACTGTGAGGGTTCATCCTCATGGCCAGGTTTATTGATGGTTTTACAAATGATTATTTGCGCCTGTATTAGATTTTGTACGATAAATTGCATACATTGAGATGTTGATTTTATGCATGTATGATTTTTCGGCATTGGCATGTTGTGTTGTCCATGTGGGACGTGGGTTGTAATCCTGTGACGTGGCCCTCGAGTGATAGCACTCGGGATGCGTGCCGAGGATTATTGTTATGTGACCCACTTGGGACGAGGCTGAGACGGACTTCATCTTACGGTACCCAAGTGGCGGGGCTGAGAGTGGACACCACCCCAAGTTCCTTTGAGCAATAGCATTAATACCGAGGTATCGTTGATCATAGTGCTGATGTGATACTCTTGGGGCTAAGGTTGCGTTGGGTTTTGGAATGCTTTTGAGTAGGAGCATAATGCCTAACAATGACAATGGGGTGATTCCCGGGTTCATGTGTCGAGCTTATCTCTCTTAAGTAGGATTGTGTTTGCCAATGGGTTGATGGGGTTATGTCGCCTTTAGAGAGATTGCATTTTCCCCGGTTAGGGCTAAGTGCTATGTGGGATTCTCTTAGGCTGGGGCATGTCAGGATTTGTCGGTTTTATATATGATTTTTCATATCTACATGAAAATGTTTTTGAATTCTCACTTAGATGATTCAACATCTAATTTGGACTATGTTCCTGGAATATTCAAACGTTCCATGTGAAAGCAGTGGCGCTAAGGGAAAGAATGTCATCGAGATGTAGCTGCTATGTTTAATTTTCGTAGGTTTTTGTCTATGATTACGATGTTCAGAGGTTATGTAATATTTTGATATTTTCATGTGAAATATCGATTTGGTTACTGTAAAAAGAATTGTCAGTTATATATCGAGGTTTCGATCTTGTTTCCGCTGATATGATTGATAATACCTGTCTTAGTCTATTAATTTTTAAATTTTGATATGCTGAGAAGGTATAATTGGGATTGTCGGGAAATGATTATGATGAGGGTATGTATATCGAGAGACTTATGTTGTGTGTATGATGTTGAAAAAAAAAATATTCTCGAAATCTCGAGATAATGCTCGTTTTGGGAAGACAGGGCGTTACACCCGTGCCTGTAGATTACCCTTCTATCCAACACAACTATAGGTTCCTTAGTGCTGGCATTGGCATTTGGGAGAGAGGGTAGGATAGGGATCGTTGATTGTGCTCCTACTGACTTTTTGAGGAGTGCAACATGGAATACTGAGTGGGTGTTGGAGCTTTCTGGTAGCTTCAACCTATAGGTTACATTTCCCACCTTTGTAGTGGTGGGAAATGGACCATAGAATCCTGGGTTTAACTTTGAGTTGGGGTTTTGCATTAAAACCCTTAGGTGACTCGGCTTAAGCTTCAAATACACCAATTCACCAACCTGAAATTCCCTTTCGCTCCTTCTCTTATCTGCAAATTGCTTCATTCGGTTCTGGGAATTAGCTAATTCATTTTTGAGCACCTGCAAGGCTTGCTGCCTTTGTTGAAGGTAAACATCTAGGGCTGCTACTATAGAAGAGTCTCCTAGGGATGGTAGCAATGGCGGTTTATAGCCATAGAGGGCTTCAAAAAGAGACCTCTTTATGGAGCTGTGGTGGCTAGAGTTGTACCACCATTGGGTCGTAGGAAGCCACTTGTGCCAGGTTCTTGGTTGTAGGAAGTAAGAACATCTTAGATACATCTCTAAGCATTGATTCACCCTTTCGGTTTGGCTATCCGATTCAGGGTGGCAAGCAGTCGACATATGAAGCTTAACGCCCAACGATTCCATCAACTCTTTCCATAGCAAACTAGTAAAAATCTTGTTGCGATCAGATACTCTGGCCTTTTAGGTGTTCCATGTAGCTTAATGACCTGATCCAGAAACACCTTTGCTACGTCCTGAGCAGCATAGGGGTGAATCAACTCGATGAAGTGACCATACTTGGTGAACTTGTCTACTGCCACCATGATGCAGTCCCTTCCTTTTGATTTGGGAAGTCCCTCAATGAAATCCATTGAGATACTCTCCCAAGAATATTCAAAGGCTTTAGTAGCCCTGGTTTGGCTACATTCTCGGACTTGCACCTCCTGCAAGTATCACAACCTAATACAAAGTCCTTGACATACCTTTTCATTCTTGGCCATTGGAATAATTGTTTGGCCTTGTGGTAGATGTTCTCAATACCCGAATGTCCCCCTATAGGGGAGGCATGCAGTGCTTCTATTATTTTCCTCCTTAGCTCTTCATCCTCCCCTATCACCAACTTCCCTTGATACCGAATTAAGCCATTGCTCAGAGTGTAACCCGACCTTGATGTTGGGTTTACCACCAGCTGCTGAAGAAGCTCCTTGGTCCTTTCAGTTGCTTCATAACTGTCAACCACCTCTTAGCACCAATCGGGAATGATGGTTGTGATTGCAGCCAGACTCCCTTCCTCAAAACATCTAGACAGAGCATCGGCTGCTAGGTTTTCCTTTCCTTTCATGTATTGGATTATATAATCCAATCCCATTAGCTTTGTCATTCTCTTCCGTTGCAGTTGTGTGTGCAACTTCTGCTGTAGCAAGAATTTCAGACTCTCGTGGTTTGTTTTAATTACAAATCTTTCTCCTTCCAGGTAATGACGCCATTTATCCACTGCCTAATATTGCCAATAGCTCATTTTCAAAAATAATTAGCCCAAGGTGCCTAGGCAATAGGGCTTGGCTTAGGAACGCTAATGGTCTCCCCTCTTGAACCAACACTGCCCCAATACCATTAGCACTCGCATCTGTCTCAAGAACAAAAGGCTTGTTGAAGTCTGGTAGGCCTAGGGTTGGCACCTCACTCATGGCTTGTTTAAGCTCACAGAAAGCCTCTTCTGCCTTGGAGTCCCACTGAAATTCGTCCTTCTTCAATAGGTTGGTGAGGGGTTAGTTGATGACACCATATCCTTTTACAAACCAGCGGTAGTAGCCGGTTAGCCCCAAGAATCCTCTCAATCCCTTGACATTCTGAGGTCTAGGCCAAGCAATCATTGCTGCCACCTTGTTAGGGTCAATACTTACCCCTGCTTTTGATATAATATGCCCTAGATATTCCACCTGCTTTTGTGCAAAGGCACATTTCGACTCTTTAACATACAATTTATTGAATCTAAGGACCTCAAGGGTAATTTTCAGGTGGTCTAGGTGTTGGGCAAAAGTAGGGTTGTAAATTAAAATGTCATCAAAGAATACCAATATAAATTTGCGTAAATAGGGGTCAAAAATCTAGTTCATCAATGCTTGAAAGGTTGCTGGAGCATTGGCGAGGCCAAAGGGCATTACAATGAATTCATAATGCCCTTGGTGGGTTTTAAAGGTTGTTTTGGGAATGTCTTCCGGCCTCATCCTAATTTGATGATAACCGAATCTTAGGTCAAGTTTGATGAAAAAAGAAGCATTTTTCAATTCATCAAGCAAATCTTTCACAATAGGTATGGGAAACTTGTCTTTGATGGTCATGGTATTGAGTTGGCGATAATCGATACAAAACCGCCATGAACCATCTTTCTTTTTGACAAGTAACACGGGGGATGCAAATGAGCTATGGCTTGATTGTATGATAGACTTTTGTAACATATCCTTAATGAGCTTTTCAATTTCAGTCTTCTGTCTAGGTGGGTAACGGTAAGATCTTAGGTTAACAGGTTTTGCATTGAGTTTAAGGTTAATGGCGTGATCATATGGACTTTTGGGTGGTAGGGAAACTGGTTTGGAAAAGAGGTCCCTAAATTCAATTAAAAGCATGTTAAGAGAGTTGATTTCTTGTACCTTCCAGGGTTCATGTGAGTTATTATTCACCGTTACTGTCAACTCCCCTTCTTGCTCCCATTTTTCTTGAGTGGGTTCCATGGCATGTATGGAAAAGAGCTGGGCTACTTGGGAGAGTTTGCTCCTAAGCATCCTTTGCAATCTCTTTCCCAAGATCATTTTACACATCCTTGACTCATGGATGCTTGTTAGAGTCTTTTTCTTTCCATCCTTTTCGAAGGTTACCTCCATTTTGTTGAATTCGAAACTAATAGGGCTAACCCCTTTCATCCAGTCTACTCCAAGCACCACATCACAACCCCCAGCTTAAGTAGCCTCAAATTAGCCACAAATTCTTCTCCGTTCATTTCCCAACAAAACCCCAAACAAGAGGACTGACTCAAGACCTTGTTACCATTTTCTACTATCACTGACAGAGGGCGAGAGTTTGAGATCTCACATTCTAACTTTTGGGCCATGGCTTTATCCAAGAAACTGTGGGTACTCCCACTGTCTATGAGTTCCACCACCGGAATAGTGTGAGCGCTCCCCTCCACCTTAATTATCTTGTTGTTGGCTGATCCTTTTAGGGCATGCATAGAAATCTCCCATTTATCTTCTTCATCAATTTCTGGGGTTACCTCTACCTCTTCATTCTCTTATGCTTCTAATATCAACAATTGCCTTTTGCACTTATGCCCAAATAAGTATTTATCTCCGCACTTATAGCAGAGACCCGCTTGGTGCCTCTGTTCCATCAATCTCCCCCCATTGGCAGGGTTAGTAATCGTCAAAGGCAAGGCTAAGACTCATTTGCCACTATGTCCCGTATCCCTTCCAGTGACTGTTTCCTGCCTTCCATCCACAAGTGACTTGGCTCCTCTGTTTCTTCATCAGGGCCTCAATTGTCATTTCTTGCAACCTTGCACTGTCAGCGGCTTGCTCCACTGTCCGTGGTTGCATCATTTTAACCATTGGCCTCACCTCGTCTCCCAGGCCACTAATAAAACTCGACACAAAATATTCTTCCGACAAATGGGGTTGATGCACCACCATCAAGGACCTCAGCTCCTCAAATTTGAGCTGATAGGCTTGCACCGTTCCATCTTGCTTGAACTTATTAAATTCTTCGATCACATCCCTCAAACTCTTATCCCCAAACCTCGCACAAAGGTCTCCAACAAACACATTCCATGGGCTCCCCTCTTTAGTCGCAAGCCATCCCTAGAACCAAGCGTCTCCCATATCATTCAAGGAAGCAGATGCCAGAGTGACTTTCTATTGTTCTTGAACTTGGTATAAGGAGAACATCCTCTCACACCTCCTTATCCACCACGTCGGGTTCTCCCCATCAAAGAGTGGGATCTCCAATTTTGGCACAGGGAAGTTCGGCTGATTCTGATGAGCCTGAGCTCCGAGCCTTCTCCCCAACATGCTTTCCTCCACCATCTTCAGTTCTAATTCAAATTCCGACATTCCTACAGGTGGAGGCTCCATCCCCACTCTAGGAAGGATCGGTTCCAACCTATCTCTAGGAGGGAACTCCATTGAGAGTCTTACGGGTTGCTGGGATGCGAATATCCTTACGAACTATTGCATCTGCTCCATCACTTGTCCCCTCAACAGAGCACTCTGCTCTCGGTTTTCTTCACACCATCTTTCCATCGCTTGAGTAATCCAATTATCCACCCCTACTCTAACTAATGATTCGAGAGTACCGACCCTAGTCTGCATTTCAGCCATTCTGTCGAAACTTGTTGTAGTTGGTTTTCCATTTGTTTCATTCTCGTTCCATCAGCCATGGCGATGGCTTCTCACAGATCCGAGCATTACCTAAGACACCGACTTTGATACTAAAATGTCAACTCCTAAGGATCTGACCAGTAATTCTTGTTCAGTAGGTTGATCAAAGGAGAAAGAGAGGGAGATCGAGAGAGAAATTAGGGAGAGAAAGAGAGATAGAATGAGGCAGAGAGAATATTCAGAATCTCTTAGGATAATTGCATGACAATAAGGTGGAAGGAATCAGCTATATATATAGCTGGATCCTCTCCCCCCTTGTGCGGGTAACTGCTTACAACAGGGAATGTACAGCCTACCTAAAGCAGCAACAAACTTTGTACCACCCCCTATAGCATGTTCTACTAATTTGCTATTCCTCCCCGTCCTATTACATTTAATTACTATACCACTCCCCTTTGCTACGCAGATCATGACAAATCATAGCTTATATTGGCAGAAAGCTGATGGAGTAGCATCGGAAGATGAGGATGACGTTGCAGATAGGTTCCACGCCAATGATGAAAGACAACCATGCAACGAGGACTTGGACCAAAGGAAGAAGTAGGAGGCCGAGGTCTTGCACAATCCTGCAGTTGCTGTGAGTGACAGTCTTGCTGTTACTTCAAAGGGTGTAGATCAGTTATAGGTGTTAGCTCTAGTAGAAAATGAGCAATTGAAACCGACTAAATAGGAGAACAGCCATGTGGTTCAGAAGATGAGGGAAAAGGAGGCTGCTGCCACACGATTCAGGAGTTTGGATATTGGAGAAGGGATAGTTGACATGAAGGTCCTGGAAGTCTCTATTGAAGATAAGGAAGGAGAAAAGGTTGTGAAGATGGGAGAGGATATAACTACACCAACCTTGGAGTTTGAACGTTACAATGGTGAGGGAATCGGTGCTTTAATCAAAGTGAATGCCTAGTGGAGTACAATTCAAGGTTGGCTAGAGATTGACGGAGGCTGCTTGTGCTCGAAAGAAACTTTTGTTGAGGGGAACATAACTTTTGCTGTTTTATTTATTCCTATTTCAGTTGGAGAGCTGCAACGTCGAATCAGATTTTGGCCTGCAAAGAAGTTGGAATTCCTTTATATGATTGGAAATGATATGGTTGCAGTAATAATGGATCAATTGAAACCATTCTCAATGGCAATTAGGATAAGGGGGATGGCTGGACTTGCTGTTGTAGCAAGTCATAGTACTGTTACTGTTGAGGAAAAAGAAAAGGGAAAGCAAAAGGAAAGGAGAATAAGAGATAATAACAAGAAAGGGCAAAGGAGAAACTAGATGGTGAAGATGGGCATTGGATGAAGAAACAATGGTTCGGATGTAATAAGTTTTTTGGGGACAAGAAACCTTTCAAGGAGAGGGGATTGTCATGACCCCAAGGATAAAATAGTCAATAAGTATTGCATGTTTTCCTTTTGTTTGAATTTTTGTTATAACTGTTAGCACCTTCAGTTGTAAGCCTATAAATAGGCTGGAGTAGTTAGAGGATGACATGCTTATGAATGAATTGAATTTCATTTTCCCTCTCTCAATTTCTCTCCATTCTTTCTCTCTCTCTCTCTATATAAATCTTCTCCAATTCTTCCTATTGCTTCCTCTCTTTCAGTCTAATCTCCCTCCTTTTCTTCCAAATTCCCTTCCTAAACCCTAGACAAACCCTAGGGTCCTAACACGATAGTTAAGAAATTGTTGTAGAATATATATTTTGCGATGGTTATTCCAATGGTTGTTGAAAACACCCAAAATAGCCCACGACAACCAAATCCGCTGCAGTATCATTTTGCCGCAATCAAAAACCACTGCAAAATGTAGCATTTTTTTTAAGTGTGAAAGAATTTTTCAACCAATTACAACTATTAAAAAAGAAAAGAACCCTTTCTATTGGCAACTTTGGTATTAGGAACCACAACCACTCTCTTGACGAGGGAGGGAGGGGGGAAGTTAAAATGATTCAGGTCCTCAAATTATGGTTCTAGCTTCCTGCAAACCACTAGTCTATCATACAGCTCTAGATTGGCAATATTGAAGTTGTAGCTTCCTACAAACCATTAGTCTATCACTATGTCATATGACTTTAGGTTGGTAATATATTGATAGTAAGAGTGAATGGCCATGGTTCACTGTGAAGGTACTCATGGGTTTGAGTAGAACCAATAACTGAGCCAAACCAAGATAATTTTTTTTTGGGCTGGTTTGGTGATTTTATTAATCGGTTCAGGGTGAAATCAGTTCAGTCATAGGCTAAACCCCTAGGGCCAAAGGCCTGAACTGACCTAATATCAGAAAGGAATTGACCTTGGCCCATCCATCAAATAACTATGAAAAAAATTGATGGGTAGGATGCTGAAAGGCAATGGTCATGGCTTAGGTGGAGAGAGTGATGAGATTGTGTGTGGGGTAAAGATTAGATAAAGTGAAAATGTTTGTTGTGGTATGTTCAAAAGAGAAAAAGAAAATGAAGTGGGTGATTGGGGTGAGAGGCAGTTTTGTTTTGATTGTGGGTGGTGGACTTGGTGCACAGAATGGGGTGTTTAATGTAGTGGGTTGATGCTGGCAATGGCTTGGTGAGTTTTTGTACAGAAAAGGTGAAGGTTGTCCGATGGTTGTGTTGTGGGCATGTTTGAAGAGGGGGGGGGGGGGGGGGGGGGGGGCATAGAAAGGGTGGTGGATGGCGGTGCTAGAGGCTAATGATGTGGGTGGTATGCATGTGAAGAAAAGATTAGGAACGGAGTACAGTTTTTAAAGAAATATAAAGGATATTTACATCATTTGGCTATAATGGTTTAATCATTTTGCAATTCAAGTTATGGTGCATGTACATTAGCTCTTAACAGATACAGTATTTTTGAACTTCACTTAAACCATAAAGGGGTATTAGTGTACATTTAAAAAATGGAGTATCAATTTGAGTGAAGATAGACATAACCATATCAGGGTAAGGATTTTTTTGTGCCATTGATTAAATTGTTTTTTTATTTTTCTTTTATTTTTATAAATATCCTAGGGCATCTGGAGTTTATGCAATTGTTGAAAAAATTGCCTAAAGATTGACAAGAGAAATAGCAATGATGTTGAGTATTATTGGCTAGTTTTGCACTAGTCCTCTGCTGTTCTACTTATAAATCACTTAGTAGCACCTGGATGTTTTAACATGATAAATACAGTTCCATCTATTAAAAGCTTAACGAGAGGGCAAGGCCCCAAAGCTGGGTTGAGCACCTCTGAATGAGTAGCAAATTGGCAAGACCTGGCAGTTGAATTTTGCCTGGATGCCATTGCCATCTGTCTGGGAACCCACTATCTATAGTCTGTTTATCTGCATATTTTGGCCTTCAAATCCTCAGTTTTGACAAACTATACCAAGATCATGTTTCTTTGAGTCCCATTCTAGTTACAGGGATACCCTAGCATTCTTTGTTGATAAAATTCAGTCTCTCAAGGTGGTTTTCCATTTTTCATATTTTTTATTAAATTTTATTTACCAGGCACACACATTGGCATCTGGACATGGGGAAATCACCAGGAGATGAGAAGATTCTCACATACAATGATGTGGTACTGAGACGATCAGATCTGGACATTCTCAGTGGTCCATATTTTCTGAATGATCGCATCATTGAATTTTATTTCAGTTATCTCTCTTCATGTTATCCTTCTGAGGACATCTTACTGGTCCCCCCTTCCATTGCTTTCTGGATAACTAACTGCCCAGATATTGCGAGTCTTGGGGACTTCGTAGACCCCTTTAATCTCCCCGGTAAGGAACTGGTAATCTTTCCTGTCAACAATAATAACGACGTAACTCAGGCTGAAGGGGGGAGCCATTGGAGCTTACTTGCTTTCAACAGGAACTCTAAAGTGTTTGTACATCATGATAGCTATGGAGGACTCAATGCAGGGCATGCCAAACGGCTTTACAAAGCTATTTTTAGATACATGGGTATTGCTGATACAATATCAACTTGTGAATATCTCGAATGCAACAGAACCCCACAACAAGTTAACGGCTATGACTGTGGTTTATATGTTGCTGCTATTACAAAAGCTATATGCAGCTGGTATAAAAATGGTGAACCGAAAGATGAAGATGGTTTATGGTGTTCTGTGGTTAGTGACCAGGTTACTCCATATGCTGTTGGTGAGATGCGCAATGAAATTTTGATGCTAATAAGAAGTTTAATGCCCGTGAAGTAAAACTCTTAAATTACTGGCTTTCTGGGAGTTGGAAGTCTTCTCTTAGCAGCGCAGGAATTTTGCGTTTGAGGTTAGCTGCTTGTAATTCACTCACACATGGATTCATTCGTGTCAAAAGTTTGGCCCAATGCTCCTTTACTGCTGCATTTTGAAGGCAAAGACTACTATCCAGTTTCTCCGTCTTGCTGGTTCGTCATTAGAAAGGGAAGAATCCTGCATTTTGAAGGTCCTGATGAATACGTGTGGTAATCAGTTTAGCAGAACTGGGTATATTTTTCTCTTTGTTTCCCTTTGCATTTATTATTATTATTATTATTATTATTATTATTATTGTGGTATACTTTTCTCTTTGTTTCCCTTTACATGTATTATTATTATTGTTGTTGTTTTATCAAGGATCATATTTCGGATTGCCTTGGATTAAATCTCCAACTTTACGTTTTTTATTTGCTGAAAATATGATGCTAAGTTTTTGTGCATTAAATTACATTTGAAAAATTATATTCTTATAAATGTTTTTTAGTGAAAAATAGATCGTAATATGAAAATTTTATGGTAAACAAATATATTATGTGATAATAGGCCCTATAACTCCAGTGACCCATGAGATCTGGCCAGATTATGTGATATTAACAGTGTCATAATCTCCGGTTTGTATGGCTCGTATTCCTTGAATGCATAGGTTTAGCCTTTAATTATCTAATCTTGGGGTCTCTCGCTTGTGGGGCCTTTATCGTTCGGTTTCATAATTTTTTATAAAAAAAAATAAATCTGAGTCTGATCTTCAATTGTTGTGTAGAAAATAGATTCGAATTTAAGAATTCAAACCCTTGATGATTTTCTGATGACTATTAGAGTAACTTTGGGGGATCTGTAATCATCTAATCTTAACATTATATAATGTTTGTGCAGTTTTCGTGCTTTTCAACGAGGAAGAATTCCTCGTCAGTGAAATATCCCTCAGGTTAAGAGAGCATTGGATGTGAGCCAGCCAGTTTTTGCTTTCTATTTTTTTGACAAAATATGTTGGTTGAATTAACCTAATAATTTTTGTTATTTTTTTAAAGGACAATATTCCATATACAAAGGGGTAGTCTGATTTGTTCAGTCGCGGCACCAGAAAGACACATGGCTTATAATTCAATGTACGGGTAGATCTGCTTTTTGATGCCTTTGGTTGAACAAATTGCAATCCCAATTTATTAATTTTTTTAAAAAAAGATTTATAATTGAACCAGTCAGAGATTTGGCAGAGTAGTATTTTTTTTTTTTCTAAAATATTGTTGGTTGAATTAGCAATTTTTTGTTAACTCAAAATAACTAGTAATAATTTTTTTTAAGAAAAAGTTTTTCTATCCTTAAGATTAAATTTCCTTTAGACAAAGTTATGTGACCCTCTCATTTGGAATTTTAAAATTTAAAATTATTATTTAGGTATATAATTATTGAAAGCATTTGAATTTAAATCTAAATTTCAGATAGATTTAAATTCAAAAATAAAATAATTTAAAATAGTATGCTTATGCACGTATTATTCTAAATAATAAAATTTAAAAGCACATCATTTAAAATTTCTTCATCAAAATACAACATAAAAATGCAGGATAAGGTTTCTTATTTTATTTTAATATTGAAAATATTTGTTTTTAAATATTTAATTAATTAATAATAATATTTGAATTTTTAAAACAAGATCTAATAATAAATACACTTCTAAATATTATAATGAGTAATGGTAGTTTATTTTTTCACTTGTTTTTAAAGGTGTTTCTTTCAACTTAAGAGGGTTTATTAGAATGGTTGCAATGGCGGTAGAGAGTCGCAATCCGACCATTTGCATGGTGGGGGTGGTTGGTACCTGCAAGTACTTTGACACTCAAGTCTATAGGGATTCAGAATGTCAAAGTGTTGGTAAGACTTAGCAAGAACATATAATGCTTATGATCAAGCTGATTTATATAGGGATGAAGATACTTTGCGCGTCACAGGCCGTCGTAGGAGGATAGAGGGCCAAGATGTATGGTAGTGATAGGAATCATCTTCCAGGATCTTGGATTTGATAAGAATTATGAGCTGATGAGAATTAGTGCACGCGTTGTCCGGGGTAGAAGGAATCCGTTACTGGTAGAAGAATCTCGGCTTAGATGGAAACATTATTTGAGCTCTTAGGCCTAGATATAACCTAGGGACCAGGGTAGGTGCCAAGTTGTGGGTCGACCCAATGGATTAGTACGGTCCAAAGCCCCCCAGGTCGGATGTTCGCAAGATGGTGGTGGTAACGCTTTAATTTGCCTTAACCTTAGAATGAGCTTGCTAAGGTCGAGCTTAATATGGATGAGCTCGATGGTTCCAAGGGGTGTTTTTTGAGGTACTGACAAGTAACACATGTGGTCTCGAGATTCGAGGTATCAAGTCCAGAAAAGGGGGCGTTGTGAACAAACTGGGAGTCATTCCGTCACTTCCACCCACAGTGTTTAACACATGCCAGGTGGGGAGATCTTTGTGGGTGATTAATGACGCTTGATCTTTGTTCGTTGGATGCATCGGGCCTCGATCTCGATCTTTGAGTGATATCTATATAAGGGCATCTATAGACCGTTTTCCCGCTTTTCTATTTTGCTTTCTACATTTGCAGGCTGTTTTCAGACTTCTATTCTTTTGTAAACTTCTTGCTGCTATATTGCATCCATTATTGATCGTTAGTCAACTTTTGTCTTCGACACTTCACCGAACCTCTCAAGTAATTCCTCAGATCTGATTTGTCCTTCATTCGCACTTTCGTTTGTCATTGCAATTCACCTATTACCGATTGTCACTGTGAGATCAGGAGCAAATTTGGGGAGAAGAGCGAATATACGAGAGTCATAAGGGGACTCTTGGCGAGGAATCTGGGGCCCTCGCGGGAGGTTAGCCATCAGGGCTTGCTGTTTTGGGTTTAGTAGGGCAATTTCAGGGTATGGATCGGGGGTTTTGAGGGTAGCTCGGAATAGGCATAGGATGTCAATTTCTAATAATTTTGTTTGCCCTGGTCCTTCGAGGACATTGTAGGTACTGCGTATATGGCTAAGAGGGCTATTATGGACAACGTGAGTGGCGGGGATGAGGCTAAGGTTGATTGAGTGGGTTCATCTTTGAGTATGCCTTGTGGCATATATGCTTGGGTGAGCGAATATGTGGCTAAGATTGCCTCGATGTATGAATTTTCTGAAAGGATCGTCAAGTTGAGGAAGCGAATACTTCTATCGACTGTCGGGGATGAAGGCTTATTTGTGTGCCACCCATGTGGGGAGGAAGAACGAGTCTACATGGAATTGGCCTCAGATATGGATTCGGGGTCAAATTACATGTATGAGACGTTTTTCATGCGTCTTTATCTGCAGTTCCCCTTCACTAACTTCCAAAGCTTGGTGCTGATGATGTTAAACGTCACTCCAACCCAATTACATCCAAACAGTTGGGCTTTTGTTTGGGCCTTCGAAGTGTTTTCCAAATTTTTAGGTTAGGAGGCGAGTACGAGAGCGTTATTCTACTTTTCTTAATCGAAGAGAGTTGGCAAAGGTAGTTGGGTTTCCCTGAAAGGTCTTTCGATAAGACGATTGCATGAGCTCTTTGATAGCTCTTACAAAAGCTTCAAGGTCAACTTCTTCAAGGTGGCCTCCCGGGAGGACGAGCTCGCATTCTTCTTAGGCACATATGGCCTGTATAAGTACCCCATGTACTGAAAGAACGAACTGAGCTCTTTTATGGGGATTGAATGGAAGCCTCAGCCTGAAGGATCAAGCGATGGTGGATGTGCTTGAGACTTTCCCGATGTTGGAGACATCGACTCTCATTAAGTTCGGTGGTGACCAAAATCTCTTGGCCGAGTATATGTGTAGGCTCTCGCTTTGTTTCTCTTTTCCTTGCCACTAGCTGCTTTGCTTTTCTTTCTCCTGCCATGCTTACTTGCTTCTCATACTATCTGCTTCCTATTTCAGACTCTATGGCTCCTAAGATGACCCCTGAGAAGGTGACGAGACGTCTGGAGAGGAAGAAAGCCGAGGCGACGAAGACTGGCTCGGCCTTGGCTAGCAAGACTACCGAGGAGGCTCCCATCTCTAGTGTTGCTGAGAAGGCCCCCATTCCGAGAATTGTCGAGAAGGCTCCTGCTAATGTTGCCCTTGTCCCAGCTAAGGGCCCTATGCCGGGTTCCCGACCTACCTCAAAAGATGCCAAGGTCAAGGCCCCTGCCATTTCTCAAATCGAAGAGCTTGTTGATGTCGAGAAGGGCCAGCTAGTATGGAGGAAAAGAAAAGTTGTCCAGGAGGAGAACGCTTCAAGATCCATTGATGGGCAACACCCGGGGAGCCTGTGGAACAAACAATTTCTCCCCAAGGCATTCATTGAAAATCACTTATTCGACCCCACCGATTGGCAAAAGATGTTGGACCTGGGGCAGCACAAGCTTTACCGCTGGGCCGAGCTGCAGGACCTTCGATTGGTGAGCACTTATCAGTCTTTAAAGGTGGAGTGAGAGGCCCAACGGTAGAGTGTTAAGCGAGCTCATAAAGAAGAGGTCGATCGAAATAAGGGGGAATTGGAGGAGAAAAAGAGCTGGTTGCAAACGTAGGTCTAGGAGGTGGAGTTTGCGACTCTAAAGGTGGGCTAGGTTTGCAAGAAGCTCGTGGCCCAGAAGAAAACCTTGGAGGAGGAGCAAGACTGGCGGAAGACTGAGTTGAAGCTAGTGGAGGAGATGGAGGGGAAGCTAAAGTCCAAGTTGGAAACCTTTCTCTTTGAGGCTGACCAATTGAAGCTCGAGGTTGCCCGTTTGAAGGTCGAGGTCGACAAGGCACGGTCCAAGATTGAGGGCTTACTGGACGAGGCCGCCGACCAATTTATGGTTGGGTATGAAAAGGCATTGTCCCATGCATGACTACTTCTTCCTGGGGTTGACTTCTTTGCCCTTAACCCTTTCAAGGAGATTGTAAATGGATGACTTATAGACCCTATTTGCTGCTGACCAAGTTGGCCTACCCGAGCCTCTAGTGGGGGTAGTAAAGGTTGCAAAGAATTGAGTTGAGGGAGTTGCTAGTCAGTCGATGGACCCTGCTGTTGTTGACCTTATCTCAAGGACGACTATTGTGACTGGGTGTGCTCCCAGGCCTTCTGGACCGTACTCTTCTTGTAATCCCTTTTTCGTTTTTTGTAATATGTACCCCAATTTATAATAAAACGAAGAATTTTGCTTGCTTATATTGTTTGGTGTTAATTTGTCAAATGCTTTTGCTTTTGTCTGTATTGTTTTGTATGAATCGTTTTTTATTTCTAACATGAAATCGGGCGCGTGTTAGCTTTTGTATTGAATCTTTGTATGGCGTGTGGCTGAGTTTGAGATTTTGAAGGATGAGGCCATAGACCAATTTTTGGTGGGTCTTTGATCGACTCTTTCTTGGAAGTTGGTTTCGCGATATGTTTTGCTTCTTGTTTCACTTCAAATACTAGGTCGGGCGAGTGCTTTTGGTTTGAAGGGATTTGAGAAGGCTGGGATAACCCAAGGTCTGCCTATTGGCCTGGGCGTAGGTAAGTGAATTGATTGAGTCTGGATAAGCAGGGTATGACTTAGTGATGGGGTCAGGATGACTTGAGGTTCGCCAGCCAGAATTGGACCGGGTGCAGGTGGGTGGACTAATTGAGCCTGGCTAGGCAGGGCACGACTTAGTGAGGAAGTCAGGATGACCCGAGGTCTACTTGCCAGGACTAGCCCAAGCGCAGGTGGGCAGACTGACCGAACCTGGCTGGGCAAGGCACGGCCTAGTGAGGAGGCTGGGATGAAGCTCGAGGCAGCTTAGGATGGTGGTGTGCCATGCAAAAGAACAAAACATCTGATTTTATTGATAAGAGGACCTCAGCGTGTAACCGGGTAATATGCCATGTAACATAGCTAAAATGACAAAATCTAAGAAAATAACAAATGTAGTACTTCCATAGACTAGTTGTGTTCCTTGCCCTGGGCAAGGGCTACCTTAAGAGCTCGATAAGGTGGTAAGCTTCGTTGCTGAGGCTATGAGTGACACGGTAAGGGTCTTCCCAGTTGGCACCGAGCTTTCCCTGCCCGGGTTGCTCCCTTGCGATCTTTAACTTCTTTAGGACCATGTCTCATTCTCGAAAACTTTGGGGGGTGACCCCAAAATTGTACCTCTAGGCTGCCATTTGTTTAGTTATTTGTTCTCGGATATGGGCTAGGTCTTGTACTTCATGGAGAAGATCCAGGTCAACTCTTTGCTCATCTCCATTAGCATCCTCTTAAAAGTGTTGCCTTCGGGGGCTCAGCTCCCCGACTTCCACCGGAATCATTGCTTCCGACCCATAAGTGAGTATAAAAGGGGGTCTCCATTGTTGATGTCTATGTTGTGGTATGGTATGACCATAGTACCATAGGGAGCTCTTCCATCTAGACCCCATTTACCTGGTCTAGTCCTAGCGAGGATGATCTTGTCGACGGCTTCGGCTTGCCCATTTGTCTGGGGATAACTCAACCGAGGTGAAGGCCTGACAAATGCCAAGCTCCTTACAAAATTCTCGAAACTTTGCGTTGGTAAACTAGGTTCTGTTGTCGAATATGATTACCCCGGGTAGGTCGTATCTGCAAATGACATTTTCCAAATGAACCTTTTGACTTTTTCTATCGTAATTGTTGTTAAGGCTCAACTTCGATCCACTTGGTGAAGTAGTCAATGGACAATGAACTTGAGTTGCCCCGGGGCTAATGGAAAAGGTCCGAGTAAATCAATCCCCCACTTGTAGAAGGGCCAAGATACATCGAGACTATGCAGTTCTTCTGGTCGAGAGTGATGTGCATTTGCATATTTCTGGCACTTCTCGCATCTCCTCATGTATTCCAGGCACTCGCTGCACACGGTCGGCCAATGGTATATGGCTTGTAGTATTTTTGCTGCTAAGGATCAACCTCTAATATGGTTTTCGCAGACCTCTTCGTGAACTTCGAACATTATGTATTTAGCCTACCTCTCGTCCACGCACTTGAGAAGCAGCATGGTAAAGCTTCTTTTATATAGCTGATCCTAGACCATGGTATAAAGATTGACCATCTTTCTTAACTTTCTTGCTTCTTCTGGCGCCATCGGGAAACACTTATTCCTTTAGGAATCAGATGATGAGGAACCCCCAGAAGCTAGGGTCTGCCTCCATGGCATGCATTTCTCCTAAGTCAACAATTGGTGAACCCAAGGTTTCCTATATAACTGACTGGTTGTTTCCTGGAACCTTGGTGCTAGCAAGCTTTAAGAGCAAGTTTGCTTTTGAATTTTGCTCCCTTAGAATGTACTCAATGTTGAAGGACTTGAAGGCTTCAAATAGGACTTTGACCTTGTTAAGATACTTGTCAAGCTAAGGATCTTTTTCCTGAAATTTACCTAACTTGATTAACCATCAGTTGGGAATCACTCCTTGCAATTAGCCTAGTGACTCTGACTTCTTTGGCCAAGCCTAGCCTAGCAATGAGGGCTTTATACTCGGCTTGGTTTTTACTTTCCTTGAAGTTAAAGTGGAGGGATTTTTCGATCAAAAGCCCATCTAGTCCCTTCAAGATTATTTTTACCCCGCTTCCTTTGATGTTCGAAGCTCCATCTACGATAAAATCCAAGGGTTGCTATCAAAACTTTGAGTAGATGAAGATAATTCAACACAAAAGTCGAATAGTACCTGAGAATTAATATGTTTGAGGGGTTGGTATCGTATGCCAAACTCAAAAAATTCTATTAACCATGCGATCATCCTGCTTGAGAGCTCGGGCTTCTAGAGTACCTGCCTGATTGGTTGATCGGTCATTACCGTGATTTGATGACTCTGAAAATAAGGTTTGAGCTTTCATGCTGTAGTAACCAAGGCGAGGGCTAACTTTTCTATCTTCTGGTACCGAAACTCCAGCCCTTGAAAAACTTTGCTAACGAAATATATTGGTTATTATGCTTTCCCGCCTTCCTTCACCAATACCGAGCTGAGTACGGCTTCTAAGACAGAAAGGTAGAGCAGAAGCTCTTCCCCAGGCTCCAGCCTGGAGAGAATATGAGGGGTTATTAGGAAGTGTTTCAGCTCTTGGAATGCAGCTTCACACTATTCTGTCCACTAGAACTCTTTCGACTTTTTCAAACATTAGAAAAAAGGTTGAGCCCAATCTACTGATTTCAAGATAAAATGGGAAAGGACGGTTATCCAGCCTATTAGCCATTGGACCTATTTCACATTGCTAGGGCTTCGCATTTCAAGGATAGCTTGGCATTTGTTCGGGTTGGCTTCTATCCCTCAACTGGTAAGAATGAATCCAAGGAACTTTTTGGCCTATACACGAAAAATGCACTTTTTTGGATTAAGCCTCATGTTGTGTCATCGGATTTGCTTAAAGATCTTGCCCAACTCTGAGCAATGATCTTTGCTCTTTAACGTCTTAGCCACCATATCATCCACGTATACCTCAATGTTCCGACCTATTTGATCAGCGAATACTTTATTTATCAGTCATTGGTATGTTGTTCATGCGTTCTTCAATCCAAATGGCATGACTCTGTAGCAAAAGTTCGCATCCTCATTGATGAAAATTGTCTTGTCTTCGTCATCCAGGTGCATTCGAATCTAGTTGTGCCCTGAGTACACGCCCATAAAGTTGAGATATCTATACCCCAAGGCATTGTCTACGAGCCAGTTGATATTTAGTAAGGGGTAAGAATCCTTTGGGCATATATTTTTTTTTAAATCAGTGAAGTTCACACACATCCTCAATTTGCCTGAGGACTTTTTCACCATCACCACGTTTGACAGCCACATGGTATAAAGGTCGGCGTTCTGCTATAGCAGCTTGACTAAATGCTCCTTGAGGTTAAGAGGGAAGTACTGTGTCAACCCTAGTTATATGCTCTGGGCTAGTCCCCAAGCTCATGGGAAGTAGCTCTTCTGTGGCTTGCGGTCGACTATTTGGGAGCTCACTTTGCGGTTCTAGCTTAACCATGTTTATGCTCTGATGTGTAGATTGGCTACTAGTGGCAATAGTTTGGTTGTTGCGGCTCCCCCTACCAAGTAGGGAACGTTAAACTCTCAAGCTATCATTGTAGCACTAACGGGTCTCCTTTTGGTTAACGTGGACTACTCCGACCTCGATGGCTAAGACCGAAAACTTCATCACCAAGTGTGGTGTAGAAACGACTAGGCCCAAGGAATTGAGGGACGGTCGGCCCAGTAGGGCATTGTAAGGTGTCTAATAGTCAACCACCAAGTATTTGACGCTGATTGTTTTGAGTTTCGGAGCTATCCCAAACGTAGTCAGTAGTTCAATGAATCCCTTTACGTTCACCTGCTCCCCCGAGAAATTGACTAGATTTCCGTTAAAAGGCTTCAGATCTTCTTTTGGTACCCCCAGCTTCTTTAAGGTCGTCAAGTATAATCAGTCGGCGGAGCTCTCCTGGTCCACTAAGACCTTGATGACAAAGTTGGTCGCGATCACTGATATCACCATGGGATCATCTAAGTTCTAGTTGATCCCTACATAGTCTTCATCAATGAAAGAGATCACTGGATGTCGGGTTATTCTCCTTGGCCGATGCTCGGTGCTCCTAACGGACATTGCTGCCTTGAGGTGACGTCATCTTGCCGAGCTATAATCTTATTCACCTGTGAAGCCCCCAAAAATCATGTCGATAACCCCTCGTATTTGATTCAAGTGGGCTACCCTGGCTTTTTAACCTTCTTCAACCCTAAGTCTTCTTTACGGGTTACGGTTTCTCATCGGACGTCAGTTATCACACGGTCATCTACTCCGACTATGTCACTTATAGACATTTCGGCGAATGTGACATTCTCTGACTAGCTTTTTAATCTGATCCTTGAAAGCAGTACATTCTTTGGTCGTGTGGGTGAACATCCGATGATAATCACATTGTTTGCTAATGTCCACATTAGGGTCGGGGTTAGGTCGGGCTCTCACCTCGGGAAGTGGAATGATCATTGAGCTATAGACCTCTAGAAAGATCTGATCTCGCCTTATTATCAGTGGGGTGTAAGTGTCATAGCGCAATCAGGGTGGCTCAGGAACCTGAGCTTGCTCTCTTCATCCCCTGGCTCAGTCTGTGTTCTCTTGTCTTCAGCTCTAGTCCTTTTTAGAGTGGCGGTGATGCTTAACAGATGGCCCTAGTCGCTAGTTCGGCTATGGCTGAGCCTGTGGCTAGGAGTTACTGTGCCTGGCAGCTAACACTTCCACAATTATATAACCAGCTGCTCGTAGTCGAAGTTTGTCAAGGTTGACAAGAGGCTTTCGAGCCAAATATTCAACAAATGACCCGGGCTTAAGCCGTGCTATGATGGCTTGCAAGGAGACAACCAGGTTAAGGTCCCTGATTTGAATGGCCTTCTGGTTAAATTGATTCATGAAAGCTCATAGCAACTCGTTTTCTCCTTGCTTCAAGTTGATCAGGCTGGTTGAGGTTTTATGGTGAACTCGGGTGGTGGAGAAGTGGGTGAGGAAATGGGTGGTGGGTTTGGAAAAGTCATGAATAGAGCCTAGCTCAAGGGTAGAGAACCACAACAGGGCAAACTTCTTCAAAGTGCTAGGAAAAGCACGGCACATGATCGGGTCGGTTCCCCCACTTAACAACATCAACGAATTGAACATTGTTAAGTGCTCTTAGGGGTCAATGGTTCCATCATATAGCTCCAATGTACCAGGAAGGCGAAATCTCTCTGGTAGGGGTATGGACATGATAAACTCCAAGAAAGGGTAGCTTATAGTGTACAAGGATGTTGACGATAAAGGAGTAAAGGTGTGGTTGGTCTGTAGCTATTGATGATGGTTGACCTCTACGTTATCATCAATCCACTCATTGTGCTGGTCGCACTGTTGGTTGCAGGTTAACTCGGCAACTTGGTCCTAGAGCTGCCGAATGGTTCAGAGAAGGGCTTCCATAGTTGTCAGATTCTCTAGTAAATGTTTGTTGGCTGTGTTTAGGTTTTCCTGGTTTGGAGCAATGTTGTTGTGACTTCTAATTCTGGTCATGAATGGTTTGTAGAGGAGGTTGTAGGGGCTCGACTTGCGGGGTAAGTAAGTTTTACCAAGCCCCACAATGGGCAGCAAATGTTCTTTCTAACCTAATAGGGTTTATCAAAATAGTTGCAATAGCGATGGAGAGTCACGATCTGATTATCTACGTCATAGAGGTGGCTGACACCTGCAAGTACTCCAACGCTCAAGTTAGTAGAGATTCAGAATGTCAACATGTAGGTAAGATTTAAAAAAAAACATACATTAACCTGTGATTAGATTAGTTTATATAGAAATGAAGGTACCTTACATGTCGC
Organism: Diospyros lotus; assembly: GCF_014633365.1. NCBI lineage: Eukaryota > Viridiplantae > Streptophyta > Magnoliopsida > Ericales > Ebenaceae > Diospyros > Diospyros lotus. The sequence continues at coordinate 28,903,858 of NC_068340.1, read as the reverse complement.
TGACCATCATAAGAGAATGGAGACTTGAGATATACAGTAGTAATAGGGATCATTTTTTTGAATCTTGAAATTGATAAAGATTATGAGTTGATGAGTATCAATACATGTGTTGTTCGAAATTGAAGAAATACATTATTAGTGTAAGAATCTCAATTTAGACGAAAATATTATCCAGCTTTTCAACTTAAATATAACTTGAGGATTGAGCTAGGTGTCAAATTATGGGCAGTACCGTCAAGTAGTAATTTGGGGGAAAAAATCTCTCAGCAGTTAACATGTCTCTTTAATTTGTCTAGGACTATGGATCCTGTCCTGTGTAATTCGAAATGCTCAACGGTACACGTGGCATGAAACTGCGGGTTAACTGAAAATGTTAACAGTTTACGAGGGAGGAGAGACAGACACATAGAGAGTGCAGTGTCAAATCAAAATGGCATAATCAGGAGGTGGGTACTACTAGTGTCTGAAGTGGGCCCCGCTCTCAATTCTCTCTCTTCTCTGTAAAAGCAGTTAAAGGGTAGTCTCCCAACTTCATGCTATTTAGCTGTATGTATTTATACATTGATAATCAGTAATTAAATAATAAAATGGAAGCATGGATTAAACAAATAAACACGCATTTCACGCGATACTTTCAGTTAGTTTTATGTTATTATTTCTGAGAGCATGAAGCCGAAAACAAATATAAGGAGCAGAATACGAAATTATTTATAATCAGACAGAATGTTTGGTAAGTACCCAAAATGTCACATCAAATGGGGACCATATTAAAATCTCATTCATTATTATTATTATTATTATTATTATGTATAATAGAACTACTAAAATGAAGTAATGACATAGCGTACGTGGCAGTATGAGCAATTTGTGAAAGAATGTAACCTACTGAGTAATTGGGGTGGTGTAAGTTAAAAGAGTACTGGCAATTTTTTCTTTGAAAGTTGTGATTTCGATAAACAATGATTATTTAAAATCTCAATATTTTATTTTATTCTTTCTATGAGTGTGATTTATCTTGATTTTGTGTCTCTCCTTTTATGTCTAACATGCGTTTTAGAGATTTTGAATTTTTTTCTCAATTAGGTGATATTAGAGTAATTAAGTAGAAATTTTTTGTTTGGTCCTAACAAAATTAGATAAAAATAAATGGGTTTTTTTAGAGATTTTTCTATAATGTGTTACTGGTACAGGTACATATTGGACTGAAGAACAAACTTGGCAAAGCGAAATTAAAATTGAATCTGGACCTCATCAAATTGAGCAATGGGGATTGCCTTTGAATGATTGGAAGTTCTCTCAACAGATAGAATGACTAAAATATTATTTATTTCTTGTGGATTTGAAAAAAGAAAAGAAAGAAATGATTCAAAACTCTGAATGTTATGATCCATGTGTTCATACACAGAATCTCTCAAGTGGAATGTCAGATTCTTTGCTTCATAGATGCTACTGTCAGGCACAGTTTTCTATCTCACTTTTGCTTTTAATTTTCTTCAATATGTTTTCTTTGACTGATATTTTCTTTGACCAGTCAACCATCTTGACTGATCCCTATGATCCACCATGGTCCCACTGTCTCCTCCATTATGCTGTTTTATGCTTCTTGTATGACCATTTTATTTTCAGTTCTATTTGTCCAATTAACTTATTAGATCTTGGAAATGTACAAGAGAGTAAAGCCATTTTCTTAGGATCCAAACAAACCCAAACCAAGAGTGGGGCCAATCATTGTTTGTTTATTAACATGCATGATAGATGAGAATATTGGTTGGTGTCATCGGTTTTCCCACCAATCCAAGATTCTTGGCCTCATTGAAATAAATAAGGGAGGAAGAGGAATTGGCCAGAAGTATATTATCCAATTTTATTTGATTGCTTGATCATCATTTGAGTGGGCTGCATGTGTTTTTTCACTTTGGTATCTTCATAAAAGGCCCTAAAATGGTCAAGTTTAAGCGCACACAACCTGGGCTGGGAGAACAAGAGAAAATCATATTTGGTTGGAAGAGAAAAAAAGAAAGTGAATGAAAATTTATTGAAGCTTTTTTTTTGTTGTTGCTAAGGTCTTGAAGCTTTCATTTGATTGTAACCGATGAAACCTAACTTGCCTCATCACACATGATTGGTATTAAAAAAGCATTTATGATCACAGACAGTGTGCCTATCTATACTAGTCCAAAATTTGAGACATCAATCTTGAAAGTGCACGGTTGTAGCTTATATAGCAATTTATGCAGTCCTGAAATGATCAATCATGAATTGGAGATTTAAGGCTGGTGGAGACTGGAAGCACAGAGCACTGCCATCTTTGACAAGAAGGGGGACCAAAGGGCAGCCCGGCAAACAAATTGAGGTGGTGGGGGCATTTACCAGAAAAAGAAAGTGCATAATCTCTGTCCAGTTGTGCCCTCATCCAAACATCCGCCATCACAATCATCTATTTTTATGTATATCTATTTGCCTGTGTATGTTTACCTATATTCACACACATATATATCAGAAGAACCTTCTAGCTGGACATCTGCAACTGTTATGCTGGCTCCAAAAGCAACTCTCTCTCTCTCTCTCTCATGGAATACCTAGTAAAGAATGGTTATGAATGAAAAACTCTCTCTCATGGAGTACCTAGTAAAGAATGGTTATGAATGAAAAATCTACTCTTTATAAAATTTTTAAATGAAGACAAGCTGTAGATATTTTTGAAATTTTAAGTCAAAATGGTGACTATTCCGATTTAAAATCAGAAAGATCACAAATGATTTGTATTATGTTATATAAAATTTGCATATTATATTTCAATAAACACACTTTTTTCTTCTTTAATGAGAATAATAATAATAATTATAGCACTTACTATTATTAATATATACTGATGAAGAAGAGGGGACAGTGGATGGGGCCCTTTGTAGCTGCCTCCAAGCGGTTAGGACCCACTAAAGAATGAAGCATGAAATCCTTTGCAGCTGATGATCTCTCTCTCTCTCTGCTTTGGGCTTTATTTATATGAGGAGAACTGGAGCCTCATTTTACTTCACTTTGCAGCTGCACTCCTCTCTCTGAAGCTCTCAGTGCTCTCTCTCTCTCTCTCTTTCTCTCTCTCTCTCTCTCTCTCTCTCTCTCTCTCTATATATATATATATATATATACACATATATATACTCAACACTCTTATTTTCAGTCTTAACAAGGAAGAGTCCTTGGCAGTGGAAGAATGGATCCTTCAAGTGCACAACACCACCAGGTAAGGATGCATGAAAAAATACACAAATGATATGGCACGCAAAGTAGCCTTCATTGTTTCTTTCTTACTCTTTTTTATGTTGTAATTTTCATTCGACTTTTGTTTTCTCTTTCATTTTCCTTTTATTCTTCTTTCTTCTATGTGATTTTTGGTTTGTGGGTCTAATTAATTTGAAAGGAAAAAATCTTTCTGTATTTCGGAAGAATTTTTACTTTTCTGTACAAATACAAGAAAGCGTAAAGAGGGAGAATGAAGAAGACAAGTTATTTTGAGTCATCTTTCCATTCATTGAGCATTTCCCATTTGTATTTCTTAAAGACTTCCAAACTCTTAGAACATTCTCATTAAACCACGGCTGACCTTGTAGTGGGTGGTTATGGGTTCCCAATTTTCATCAAATTCCCTAATTTGTCAGCGTGCTTGGTGGGAGAGAGAGGAGAAAACATAATAGACTCTACTGGGAGAACAATTTCCAATCATATATATATGTGCGTGTGTGTGTGTGTGTGTTCCTCTTTGATCTCTTTGCCATTCTCCTGACTAAAATAGAAATCTTTTCTTGGCTTCATAAATTCATGAAATAGTATCCATGCATGTAAGCACATTTCTAATATTAATGCTTGGCTTTATGTTAATTCGCTCCTAATCATTTTCAGCAAAGATTCAAAGAATTTTACCCTTTAGCACTGATATCCTCTGGTTTCATCCATGTTACTTGATTGATTAACCTTTCTTTTTCTGGTTTTTTGCTTGGTTATTAACCTTTCAATTGTACGTTGTTTGATCCCCTCAGGAAATTGCTGCTCAAACCCTAGAAAGCATACTGGTTTGTACAAAAACACAGCAAGAGAAGAAGCCAAGGCCTCATCAAGAACAAGCTCTGAAATGCCCTAGATGTGATTCCACCAATACCAAGTTCTGTTACTACAACAACTACAGCCTCTCCCAGCCCAGATACTTCTGCAAATCGTGCAGAAGGTATTGGACCAAAGGGGGCACACTGAGAAATGTTCCAGTGGGTGGAGGCTGCAGGAAGAACAAGAGATCCTCCTCATCAGCAGCAGCATCAAAGAGCAGCCAAGATCAGCCACTCACCACCACCAATCCCAGCAGCCCTCTCTCTACTCTCTCATCCTTCCCCTATACTTCCAGTGATCTCAGCCTTGCATTTGCTGGGCTCCACAAGCAACCGACCGGACCGATCGGTTTTGATCACGATCTTCAAGGTCTTCCAATCTTGGCTGGCCAGACCAGTTCCCACTGTGAACTTCTTGGAAACCCTAATGCCTTTCTGGGCTCACTTGGAAGTGGCTTTCTTGAAGCTCCCAATGGCTTGGTAGATAGTGTGTACTATGGGAATATGGGGAATGGAAACTTGGGGCATTTGGGCGTCATGGCAATGCCCAATTATGAAGAAATTAGTGGAGCATCAGCAGCAGCAGTAGCAGCCGCAGCAATAAAACAAGAGGCCTGTGATGCAAGAGAAGGAGAGAATAGAGTGTTGTGGGGGTTTCCATGGCAGCATCTTGGTGGAGATGGAGAGATTGGCGGAGTTGGTGCAGGAAGATCAGAAAGCTGGATTAATGGTGGACTTGGTTCATCTTGGCATGGGCTTCTCAATAGCCCTCTCATCTAGATGCTAATCATAATAAGAGTCTCCTCTCTTAATTTCTTTCTTCTTTTTTTCTTTCTAGCTAGAAGAGGATCTCCTTTTGTTGCTTGCATGATGATACAACTCTCCAGTCTGTAATTATCAGACTCAAAATTTTAGTCGAATCCTTGTGAGTTTGTTTTTAGAGACTACAATTCTCTTAAGCCATTTCTACTTATTAATATTTAAATATTAAAGATCATTAAAATAGCTTACAGATACAAAGACCTCTCAAAATTCTTCACCTTACTTTCTTTTCTCCTCCTCCTCCTTATAATGTCATTTAGTGATATGACTGATAACTGAAGGAATTTAATATCTCTTCTCCAAGCAAATATGGAACATTCACTGATACACGTTCATGGAATAGCATTCAGAGAGACACAGAGATTGAAGTGATATTGCATAGTCTGTGCAGTTCAGTCTGAACTATCTGAGATTTGGAAAAGCATAATTTGCTTCTTGGGCTTTGTACATAAGACAGGAGCTAATTTGTTCTTCAGAATGGTACATTTCCAAGACGTTCCATTTTGGCTGTTTCTTACTTTCAGTGGACATAAAAAGAACATGAATGCATAGGTGCTACATATTATATTGAGATAATATCCAAACTGATAACTCTTTGATTGACATATCCAAACATTTAAAAAAAAGTGTCAAAAATAACTTCATAGTGGATTGTTCATACATTTTTTTTTGTCATTTGTGTCCAGTTCTGTTCTATCTTCTCTTCTGGATTTGTGTTCCTCCACTTTACAATGGTGGTATATTTTCTCTTTTCATTTCTCCATTTTTTAACTCAAGCTTTTCATTAACTTTTATTATTTCCCTAAATTAGACAAGGTTTAAAGAAGCCCTTTTTAACTTTGTTAAAAAAAACATTAAGTTTTAATATGATGTATTTAAAAAAAAAATCCATTATAATAGAGTTACTCTGAGTAAGGTAGAAGTAACTTCATCTGTTGATAATTAATAATAAATTTTACCAATAACACAAGAGACAAGAGAACTTTAAAAAAGGTTGTTTTGGTTATAATTTCAAAAAATATATATCAAATAAATTTAGTGAACGTACGGGTTCAATGAATTAATTGCAAAAAAGGTGCATTTAAATAATTATTTCTAATATTTTCCTTCTACGCGATTTCACATATAACATGAAAAAAGAAATTATAAACATGATTCTACGAGCTATATATATATATACCTGTACATCTTTAGATATATAATAACCAGGAAATTAATTTATGCTGGTATTACAAACAAACAAAAACTAATTAAACCATAAAATGGCTCTAATATCGAAAATCATTCAATCATATTGATGTGATTAAATTAGTTAACTTTGAGATACGAGTACTTAAAAAATACATAAAATCATATCAAAAGTCACACATTGACAGTTATATACGAATTTTCTCGTGCTGTACAGTACTGTCCAGTTCTGTTCTACCTAAGCTTTGAAGAGTTTCAATGAAGCATCAATTTCGGGGTAGATATCCCCTCATATCCCAGACCAAATCCAACATAAGATTTGGGCGTGAAAATTTGTCAGAAAACTATAGTCTATATATAAGGTGTAGGAAAAAAGAAAAAAAAGAAAAAGCAGTACAATTCATGTACCAGTTCATGCAATTAATTATTTGAATATAGGTTTTGAGTTTGTTGGACGGCTGCTTTTTGACAAATTGCTTGGATTTATAATCTGTGCTACGGGTGACATTTTTTATTTTCGTGCAAATCTGGGTAGGGCTGTCCCCTCCTCAATCATTGTTCCCTTGTAATCTAGCTAACCATTGATTATTTTATTTTTATATATGGGTAATGCTGTTTACTGTGTAATTTTTATAATAAAATTGCATTTTTACATTTGTTTAAGAGGTTGGCATTGGCTATCTTAAATTAATTTAATATTATGTTACTTGTTTACATTATACTCCCAAATTATTCTAATCATTATGAATAATCATAAACAAACTATGAATGATAGAATGATGAACAACCACACCACCCATATATTGACTCCCAAGTCCAACACCAATTAAGTGGTGGTGCAATTTAGATTGAATACTTCACACTGTTAGGGCACTATCAAAATTGATAAGACTGTTAAGTCTGAAAAATAATTACAAAGAAGAAGAAGAAGAAGAAGAAGAAATTTTGGAATAAAGTGCATGTTAAAAATAATTGGGGTAAAGAAGTATTTAATCAAATATAATTTACAAAAAAGAAAAAATCACGACCCAAGTCAACATAATAAGATTGGGTTGAGGAGTATTTTTATGTTTCAAAAATTACGTTAATTATCCCTACTTTTTAAAATTTGCATCAAATTCTCATCTCTATCATTAGAAAGCCGTAAGTGAGATTAAATTGAAAATGCAAGCATGAATAAAAAAAAATATATAAACAGCCTAAAATGCCCTCAAATTAGATGAATGGTCTTGTATATTCTTAAAAGGAGTACTAAACAAATGCTACAATAGATCACCATTTCTATGTATATTTTACAAACATACACGGAGCAGTTCTTACTTTCTTTAAAATCTATGAAAAGGAATCTCTTGTAACCCCCCCCCCCCCCCCCCCCCCCCCCAAAAAAAAAAAAAAAAATCAATGTTTTAGAAAATCTAAAACCAGATGATGATGGGTTCCATTACATTTTGTCTTTTAATCCTAAAATTATTTGGTAGGATTATATAGAAGAAGCTTCAATGCAGTGGAAATGGATAGTTTGAGAAGATGGAGCAGTAGAATGGAGATGCAAGAAATGGCATAAGCTGGATTGAAGGGGATATGGCATTTGTTTGCAACATATTTTATCGCATTTTTCTTTGGAGAAAAAATAATACATTAACTGAAAGTCTATTTTACTTCTTACTTTTTATAATAGAAATCTCTTTTTGGGTAAAACCTTTTAACCATAAACTTTAAATCTTAAAAATAACAAGTATTCCTTGTATTTTGAAACCTCAAAGTGATGGTATTTAGGCACTATCCTTTACTAAAAGCTAATTTTATCTTTTAACATAACTTAAAATATTTACCATTATATACATATATATATATATATATTTCCATACCGGCTCTATTGAATTGGGTAATAGGACCAAATCTAAAACGAGCATTCCAGAGTACTGCCCATTTCCATTTCCATTTCCATTTCCATTTCTAACGGGAGTGCTGTATATATATTACGAAGGTTACATCCAATCATAAATCAAGCATGCTCCACATCTCATCTCATCTCATCAGTTATCAAACAAAAGAGCAAACCCCTCCCCTCCTGCTGCATCGTACCTGTCATTCACCCAGTGACAATACTCCAACCAACCGTGCCCCTTCATTGATGCAAAACTTTTACAAGCATCAATATTCACCTTCAAAAATTTAAAACTGAATTGTTGTGTGGTCTCTAAGCATATTTTGTTGAGTTTTAAGGGATAAATAATTAATAATTAATATTGTTGCTACAAATTTTATTAAAATATTATTAAATTCATAAAAGGACGCTTTAGTTAGTGTTCTTTAACTCATTGGTTTCCACCAGGACGCCTGCCATGTCATATCATCTAAACTCATCTGTTTTCAAGTAACACTGGAGGTTTGGAGGCTATCCTCTTTTAGGATAGATGGACATTGAAGCTTTGCTTGGAGAGTTGGGAGGCCAAAGGAATTCCTTGGTGCATACAGAATCTGCCTTGCAGGTTACTGAAACCGCACACAACAAATTAATGGCACCCTTTAAAATAGACAAGCCCCCCTTCCTCTAAGCTTAGCGGGGCGTCCACCGATCTCCTACAATCTAATCATATATATTCTCATGTATTTAATTAGTAAGTGGCATAACAATATCAATGAAGGAAGATGAACCCTGGCTTCCCATTTAAATTTAGTTAAAAAACCATACCAACTGCTATTTATCCACAATACAGGGCGGTATATTGCCTGGGATCTTTTCAACCCATTTTTGTTCTCTTTTCTTATTTTGGGTAATTCTTTTTTTCCCTTCTTTTCTCTTAGAAGAGTGAGGCAAAATTCTACTTATAATTGACGGGAAGAATAAATACATAGCGGATCTAGCACGACATCCTTGTTAGGGGTGTGTAATTTTTCGATTTAACTAAACTGACCGAACTGAACCGATTCTCTCTCTCTCTTGATCTCGATCTCACTGTCACTGCTTCACCTTCGTCGCCCCCCCTCCCGCCACCTCACGAACGTCGCCTCCCTCCCGTCGGCTCACGATAGTCTTTCCATCTGACAGTCGAAGATGAAGGGCCATTTGGGCCTCTGGCCAAACGAAGGGCTGAACCGGACAAGGGCTGGCCATTCATCTTTGTCTTTGGCGTTTCGCTTCTTTCCTATACAGAGGCCGACACCACCCTAGCTACATCTCTCTCCTTTCGATCATGCTCACCTATTCAGTAAGTTTTAGTGTAGTTTGGTTATACTGGTTATTTTGGTTTTGATTTTTCGATTATCATATCCTTTCGATTCGGCTCGGTTAGTGGACTATGATCAGTTCGGTTCGATTGATAAAAAAGTTGACGGCTCGATTAGTTATAACCAAATGCTCTCCCCTAATCCTTGTAGCATATTAGGAATTCCACATTGCAAGTTCTTTCCAAATTTCAACAATTAACTCAATTACGAATGCAACTCTAAAAGCCAATTGCACTTGTAGAGCAGGGGGCCAAGGGGATGAAGGTGATGCGTCTCCAAAAAGCTTAGAAGGAGCTTTAAACTGAAGATGCTCCGCATTAATGTTACTAGTCATTATACAAGTAATTCTTTAATTAAACCTTTAGGTCTCATAACAGTGATGCTAGGAATTGGTCAGTTCTGAATCTCAACCATAAAACAAAAAATCGGGAGGAAAAAAAAAAAAAAAACGACAACCAGCACTCAAAGGAAAACTCTGCCTGTGGAGCAGATCTTCGGGGTGCCAATGGCCATTTTTCTTAAGTTTAGGATCTTGGCTTCTCCTTCTTCTCTTTGAACAGAGCGAGCAGCGACACACCAGACACCTTCACAACCTTGAATCTGACTCCTGGGATATCTCCGACGGCATGCCCCTTTCGACCAAATCCTGCAATCAGCACTTCATCCTACATGCCAACCACAAAAAGCCTTGTAAGGCCAAAGACAAATCAAGCAGACGAATTTATCATCTACTTGGGATCAAAGAATAACTGACTGATATATTGTGCTCACATTCTCCTCAATGTAGTTCAAGCAACCATCATTTGGCACGAATGCAGCAATCTTCTTCCCATTCTTAATCAACTGAACTCTGGCACATTTTCTAATAGCAGAGTTTGGCTGCTTAGCCTCAATGCCTCTGTATAAACAACCAGTCACACGCAGGTTGGATATGATACAGAAAAATACTACTAAATTGGAATGGCAGGGAAGGAACTGATAGAGGAAAATGCATCTCAGCTTACATTTTCTCGAGAACAATGCCTTTTGCATGGGATGACCCAGCAAATGGCTTCTTCCATTCATTGCCAAGATGGGATTTTTTATATGCCTTATCAGCCCACCTTTGCCTTACACGGTGGGACTTCAGCTTGCGACCAGCTCCCATTCCACGTGTTTTCCTGTGACAGATTATTAGCGGTTAGGAAAAACTGCTAATAACATCTAAGTTCTTAATCCAAGAGAGCAAACAAGTAAACTCATACTGAAATTTGAATTGATGGAATGATTGTGAATATCTAGAAAGCAGAACTATAACAACTATTAGATAACTAGGCATATGTATTTCCCATGGCCAATCCCAAGAGGTAATGGCAGAAGATCTACTCCCCGAGGTGATACAATATGAAAGCATGACCTACTTAAAGCAGAAAACTCCAGGAAGAGAGCCTAAACTGCTAGAATTTGCGGGAAGCTTAATTTCTGAAAATTTTATCTTTGCAATTTACAAACATCAAAGAGTTTTGCCAAAAATCATCATAATTGTCAAAACCAATACAAAACAAACAACAAAAAGAAGAAATAGAAGAAATAAATCCACGTGATAGTAATCTATGTCACTGCACAATAAAAGCAAACTGTTTTAGAGATGAAAATTGTTGAGTCCATATCTGCAGCTCTTCAAACATCATTCAGAAAGAGTGATGCAGAAATCAGATTATGGACCCAAGACATCTCAAGTTACAAACTTGAATATACAAAATTAAAATACAAACAATGTTATTATTTGGTATGGATTTGTAATGTCAATGTGATTTTTAGAAGCTAATTGACATTACGAATGTTATGCCACTGACCCAGCATGATTGGGATAAGATGCAGTAGATGATGATGCCCATGCAAATAACAAAGATTCAGAAGATGAGAGAAAAGAGTTAAACAATCAAATAAATGTTATCCATACTAATGACTTTCATTCTCTATTTATTATCTTGCACACTTAAAAAAGTAAAAATTGAATTGTAAGGACTATCTGCTTCAACGCCAGAGTTGGAAGAATTACAACGCCAATCAGTTCACATTGCAAACGGCTACTTTGATCTTGGAACGGAATCTTCATATGGCCTAAAATATTAATGTGTTCTATGGTTTATACTGTTTCAGGCTGACAACTTCCTTTCATACCCAATCCCACTAAACCCAGTACCCCTGATGTCACACCAATTCCATACTTACGAATCCATGGTTGCAACTTCATTTTTATATTTTCCCATGAATTATATTCAATGTATGAATTCATGTATCAATTAGCGTCAGTTCCATAAATTATCGTTCCGAGGATAACTACTCAAACGTAAGCCTTATTAACACAATGTAAAATAATGCTTTATAAACGAACAGTTTGTCTTTAGTGCATAGAATTGTAGCTTCATGCATATTCTTATACAAAGTTCTAAGTTACACCGAATGCAAGCACAAGTTTCTCCCTTTCGAGTCTGAATTTTTATCCTAGATCTAAGTTTTGGAAATCACAATGCCATGCAATTTGATCCAACTTTAAGTCCTTGTCCTATTCCCATCCAATTTAATCTAAAAAATTTCTCTTCCAGTTTTTAAGGTTAATATTTAGAGAGAATATTACCTCTAAAACATATGCATAGACCTAGTTATATCTACCAACGAAAAACATTTCCAGGACACTACATTCCATCAAATCAAACAGAGCTTTAGAAAACTACTAGCAGAATCTTTTAATGGCACAATAAAGAGACGACATTGAGATCGGATGTTCGTACCCCATGGCGGCGTCGAGAGGAGGCTCTTCGACTGTGAACCGAGATGCTTCAGAGACGAATACGAGAGACCCGCTTTAGAACTCTGGCCGCTGGAATGAGAAAACCCTAGATCATGATGGCCATTTTATACAGGCGTTTTTAATTTGAAATTTTGTAAAAAGGGCTCTTCTTTCCGTAATTTTACACTTCTTCCTCGTAATTTCGGCTATAGCACAATAACCACCCATGTTGAGAAACTCCGTCTGTTTGAACGTAAAATATTTTATTTTACTTTAAAATATCTTTCAAGCTCTATTTATTTGAAATTTGGGTAAATTATATGAAACACATTCACTTAAGGTCATATGTAATTTATCTCTCTGTATTTTTTATTATATCAAAAAATCTTTTCATACTTTTAAAATATTGCAATTAGCCACAATCTATTATTATTTTAGATAATTTTGTACAATAATCTACATACAAAATATATAATTCTACATAGAGAATTTTAGTATATTTAAAAAATATATAATTTTGTATTAATCAACCAGTAGATTGCACAAAATTATGTAAAATAACAATAGATTATGGCTGATTATAATATTTTGAAAGTGTAAGAGAGTTTTTTGATGTAATTGAAAGCACATGAGGTAAGTTGCATATGACCCTAAATGCAGAGAGGTTTCATATAATTTACCCTTAAAATTTTGAAATAAACAAATATTATATTCCTAATCCCCTAAAAAGGCATTGAATTTAAAAGAATTAATAAAAAATAAATTTAATATAAAAATATAATCAAACAATATAATATAAATATTCACACAAAAAATATAAGTTATTGTACAAAGTTATATAATACAAACAATCAATTACCCGACGTGTGCATGTAGGGGTGTGTAGGAGGAGGAGGGGGCCATACCCGAGCCCATGTCGCCCTCTAATTTTGTCCGCATCCAACAAATCTTATATTACTTGATACGGGTAACATAATAATTTCATACATATGTATATGAATATATAAATCAGGACAAAATAATTTTGACAAATCTTATATATGAACTTATGCTGTTCTCAGGACAAAATATATATTGTTATATGTATTTCTCGCACCACTCCTTATGGGTTAGACTCAGTCCAATGAGTCGGCCCAATCGCCCGGAGCTTAGAAGGTCTAGGCAACCTCATCAAAGAAAGCTCATACACCCCCGAAATCTGAAGCTCATAAAACGAGCTCCTTACGAGCTTCCAGCAAAGCTCCTAGCGAGTTCTCAGCAATCGACCTAATGAGCTCTCAATAAAGCCCCCAGTTCGCTGGATCGTTCAGCTCGCTAGCCTAAAAAATCTCCAACTCGCATAGATTACAAAGCTGTTGAACAACCAGAAGTAGAGCCCACTTACTTTATTTGAAACGAACCATACTCCTCGAAATAAGGATCTCACTCCTGGTTTTATGCAAATAATAAGGACTATTTGTCCCCCATTATATCATCTTTATATTTCTATATCTTATCCAAATTGTAAAGACCCCTCATTATAAATAGAAGTCAAAGATATCATAAGAGGGGCAAGGAAAATAATCAGATATCGCCACTCTAGAAGAATAACCAGGATACGGTCGTGGAGTAGATATCATTCTGACCGAACCACTTGAAAATTCTTTGTGTTCACTCATATCTGTTATCTTTGTTTTTCTCCCCATAGCATTTTTCGAATTCACTCACTGCAGCCCAAAACGAATCAAGTCGGCCGGAATTGAACGTCGACACGTATAAACTTATTTTTATCTTATTTTTTATATTTGTTTATATTATAAAATATTTTTTTTAAAATTATGTATATGTATATATAAATAAAAACATATATGTATGTGTATTTATATATTGCACGTGTATGTATGTGTATATGCATGTATATATAGGTGTCAAAAGGGCCGGCCCGGCCCGGCCCGAGTCGGCCCACGGGCTTTTTAAACGGGCCGGGCCGGCCCTTTTACTAAAAGGGCCGGGCCGGGCCCGGGCCCTTTTATAATTGATAGGGCCCGGCCCGGCCCACGGCCCCCCTACAAAAGGGCCGGGCCGGGCTGGGCCGGGCCAGCCCGTGGGCTAGAGGGCCGGGCCGGGCCCTTAGCCCACAGGGCCTAGTGGGCCGGGCCCGGTGGGCCCGGCCCTTTTTTTTTAAATAATTTTTTTAAAAATAATACATATAATATATACATATATAAATATCAAAATAATACATATATAAAAATTAATTTATTTTTTTAAAATATTTTCTATCTTAATTCTTAAGTTTTAAATATTATTTCATTATTTTATATTTCAAAATTCTATATGCCTTATAATTTTTGTTGTGAATTGATATGAAAAATAATGTACATATAAAAAGGAGAATGTTTATTTATAATTTAAATATATAAAAAATTTAACTTAAAAATTTTAAATAAATTAATTGATGGTTATTATTTATATATATTGCGAAATTAAATTTTTTAGCATCCAATATCAATAATTACCTAAGAATAACAAAATTAAAAAAAAAAATGAGTAAGGGCCTTACTGGCCCATAAGGGCCTCATGGGCCCGGCCCATAAGGGCCCAACGGGCCACGGGCCGGGCCGGGCCGGGCCGTGGGCCCAATTTCTTTGGCCCAGCCCGGCCCCCCAATGGGGGCCGGGCTCGGCCCGGCCCGTATGAACAGTAACGGGCCGGGCCAAAGCCCGGCCCTTTTGACACCTCTACATGTATATAAATGTATGAATATATATGGTTTAATAATAATTAAAAAAATATAATATTTGATTTTTAATATGTAAAAATTTGATATCTTAATTATTAAAAATTATTATTTTAAGTTATTATTGTGACTGAGAATAAACTAAACTATTGTCTACGTCACACAAGATGTCATGTCAACGAAATAAATCAAATTAGGATTAATGACATTTAACCTTTTAACATTTAGTCCCAAATTTGATAATAAAAAAATATCTAAATTTCATAAAAATATTTAAAATTTTCATCAAAGACCTAAAATTATTAAAAAATACTTAAATTTTATTAAAAAAACCAATAATTTTCATTAAAAAAATACATAAAAATATTCAAATAAATACCTAGATTTCATAAAAAGACTTAAAAATTTTATAAAAAAGAGCTAAAAATATTCAAAAAATTCCTAAATTTCATAAAAGACTTAAAAATTTTATAAAAAAGAGCTAAAAATATTCAAAAAATTCCTAAAATTCATAAAAGACCTAAAATTTAAAAAAATACCTGCAAATATTTAAAAAAAATACCAAATTTCATTAAGAAAAACTAATAGAAACTATGATAACAAGAATTCAAAAAGCAACAAAAACTTCATTGAATCCATAAATCTTATTCACAAACTGTCAAATGAGATTTTAAATAAAAAGTGATAAAATAAAGCCCATCAAATTTTTTGAATATTTTTAAGTTTTTTATTAAATTTTTAGATCCTTTTATGAAATTTAGGTTTTTTTATTATTTTTAGGTTTTTTTTAATATTTTAGGGTTTTAATAAAAATTTTAAGTCTTTTTACAAAATTTAGGTCATTTTTTTTATATCAAATTTGGTCTTTTTCATAAACAAAATATCAAAATTTTTAATTGTTAAGGGACCAAATGTCATATTTATCCATTAATCTTAATTTGATGTATCTTGCTGATATGATGTTCACTCGCAAAAACGGGTATTTTCATGCACATCCAAACGTTATGTTATTGGAAGAACTTAAAAAAATAATTTTTAATAGTTGAAGTATTGAATTTTGACTTTTTATACACTAAATATTAAAGGCTATATTTTTTAACTATTAAAGGATCATTATATGTATTAAGCCAATATATATATATATATGTGTGTATACATGTGTATGCATGTGTATATGTATATAGGTGAACGTGTATATATGTATATTTATATATGTATGAGCTAAATATCTATTTTAGCTTATGTACTTACATATTTTTTTTATTTTGACATTTAATTTTTTTGTTATTTTAAAAATATATCTGAATTATGCAATTTTGAGTCAATTGTACTCCTGAACTTTTTATTGTTACAATTACACTCTTAAATTATACAATTTTGAATCAATTACACACTTTGACAAATTTGCTAAGAATAATAAATTTAGATGTGTAATTGAAATAATAAAAAGTTTAGATATCCAATTAATTTGAAATTATAAGTTTTGGGGTATCTTTAAAATAACAAAAAGTTTAAATGTTTAAATAAAAAAATATGTAAGTACAGGGTTAAATATATATTTTGCCTATATATATGTGTATATTGACATGATATATATATGTGTATGTGTATTAAATATATGTATATATATTGACTTGAAGTATATATGCAATGTTTTAAAAATTGGACCAGGCCGGTTGGTCTGACCGGTTTAACCGAGAACCGGTGGCCTATCCGGTCTGATTTGGTTTAAAAAATTGGATACCATTCAAATCGATCAAAATTCGGTCAAACTAATTAATCGGATAATAGGTTGGTCCCAATTTTTTAACTGTGATTCATTCTGCTTTCTCTCTTTGTGTCACTAGGTTGAAGGGAAGGCTCAAATCTTTTGAGATAGGAGAAAAACGGAAGAAGATGCAAAACCTTGATAACATGTCGGGCTTAAGCATTTACTACTAGTAGAAATCAATGTTGGACTATTGAGAAAAAGGAAAATGATGGTAGAAAAGGATGAGCTTGCGGTGATCTCCATCAGAACCATGGCTCAAGAAGAGGGGTGGAAGCCATTGTTACCTATGTTTTCTTGGGTTACACTTCCATCGTTGCCTATTTCCAAGTCTGATCAGATCCTTTACTACCTAGTCAATCTTCCAAAGTCGATCTCTCACTTCTTCTTCACCCTTCTCATTTCCATTGGAGGAACTCAAGCCGCTGATCATATATATATATATATATAATTCTTTGGTAGCAATTTGCCATAGATCTCAAGCCACATATCTCAATTTCAATTTGAGGTACATTGCGCTTGCAGAGCTATCTCAACTTTCTTTTCACTTTCATCACTCACTTCTAAATTTTTAATTATTAATTAATTTTTTAATAACATACATAACAATTATATATAAAATATTAGTTGTATATTAGTTAATAATAACATTTCTCATAATAATATATAAAATACTAATATTTCAAATATATATTAAAATATATATTTAATATATATATTATTTAATTATAATATATATATATGACATCATCCGATCGGACCACTCTAATCTAATCAATCAGACCAACTAACCCGTGACCCAATCAATAAGGCGGTTCATTGTCCGGTCCAATTTTCAAAACATTATATATATATATATATTATATATGTATAAGTATTAAAGGTGCGTTCTTTGTTATGCCCTTGCGAAAAAAAAGTAAAAAAATTTAAGTTGAGTGGTGTTTGAGACTAATTGTTTAAATTTTAATTATTTTAAACAAAGTTTTAACCAAAATCAATTTTAGTATACAGATAAAGTTATCTTAAAAGTAAATTATTGTTTAAAGATTATAACTTTAAATTTTGTTCACATAGTTTCTATTTTTTAAGTAAAATACATAAAACATATTTTAGAAAGATTTGAAATTTACATATATAAGATACAGATGTATAAGTATGTGTATGTGTGTATATATATTGTGTGTATATATTTATTTATGGCTAAAAGTATATTTTTGTCTATGAACTTTTATATATTTTTTTTCTTATAGAATCTTAAATTTTTTGTATTTTCAAATGTGCCCCTAAAGCGTGCAAAATCATTCATTTAAATACCTGAACAGCAAGTGATACGTACGAATGCTGACATGACAGTTTTCTAGCATCTCCACGACTTCCCCACTATGTATATATATATATATAGACATCTCTTTTCCAACGTCTCCTTAGCTCTCTATTTTTTTTATCTATTCAAAATCTCCTTAGCTTCCTCTGTCTCACTCCGACGTCTCATTAACTCAATCTCTTTTTTCATCGGCATCTTCTTAGCTCTCCCCTATGTATTTGGTGTCTTTTTAGCTCTCTCCTTTTGTATTCGGCGTCTTTTTAGCTCACTCTATCTTTTTTTGACATTTTCTTATAGCTTCGCTATCTCTATTCAACATTTTTTTAGTTCTCTCTCTCTCTCTCTCTCTATTCAACATCTCTTTAACTCCATATTTCTCTCTTTGGTTGCATCTCCTCTAACGTTCTTTTCTCTATTTGGCAATATCTTCTTAGCTCCTCCATCTCTCTAGCTATGTCTTATCAACTTCCTTTCTCTATTTAGTGAAGCTACAAAGCTCTTATTTAGGCTATTGGAATAGTTAAGAGCAAATGAGAAGAGAATAATCTAAAAAAGAAGATAAAAGAAAAGAACGCCAAAGCTAGATCTAGTCAGACTCCCACACATGGCTGATTGTGAAGAATCATCTTATTCCTTGTCCTCAGAATCAAGTGACAACAAAGAGAAAAAATTGAGGAAATGCCGAAAAGAGAGAAAAAGAGAACCAAGGAGATGCAACTGAATAAAGAAAGGAATATCATAAATGTCGCCAGATCTGAGGTGACACATCTAGAGAAAGAGGGGGAGTTGAAGACACTAAAAAGAGAGAAGACATCGAAAAAGATGCAACTGGAGATAGGGAAAGTTAAGAAGACACAATCGGATAGAGAAAGAAAGATCGAAAATGTTTCTAGATCTGAAGTGACACAACCAGAAAGAGAAAAGGAGTTGAGGAAACACTAGAGATAGAAAGATGCTAGAAGAAACGTAGTCAAAGAGAGAGAATGAGTTAAGGAGGCATTGGAGAGAGAGAAAGAAAGAGTTGAGGAGATGTAGTTAGGTAAAGAGAGGGATATCAGAGATGTTGCCAAATCTGAAGTAACGTAGTCAGGGAGAGAGAGGTGGGGAACTAAATAGATGCCGAGGAAAGAGAGAAATAAGATGCTAGAGGAGACATAGCTGTAGGAGACGTATGAGAAGCCAGAGAAACAAGAGACACAACCAAAGAAAGAGAAAAATAGAGAGAGTTGATGAAACCCTAAAGAGAAAGAGAGAGAGTTGAGAAGACATTGTCAAAAAGAGAGATGGAGTTGAAGAGACGCCGAAGAAAGAAGAAAGGCCAAAGAATGAAAGATGGGGGAAGTTGAAGAGATGTTAGAGAGAGAAAGAAGACACCAGATAAGGAGAAAGATGAGAGAAGTTGAGGCAATGCTAGAAAACTATCACATTAGTCCGAGTGTGCATCGCTTGCTAGTCAAGTGTGTAAATGAATTATTTTATAAAATTTATGATCACATTTGGAATCACAAAAAGTTTAAACTTTCACAAGAAAAAATGTAAAAATTTAAGGGCAAAAAGATACTTTTTGGTCTTTATTTATTTATAGATATACACATACATATATATATATATAAAGATATTTTGATGAAAGAAAAAGTATAAATAGGAAAATAACTTACAGTTTTTAAATTAGTAAGTTATTTTACATTGTAAAATATTTTTCATTTTTTTAATCAAACATCTAAAAATATGAAATTATTTAAAAAAATGTTTTACACAAAAATAAATAAAGCTTAAATGAAAAAGAATAATCATATTTTTTATAATAAGGATAATCAATTTAAAATAGAAACTTTGTTATTCAATTTTTTAAATGTATTCTTCTTATTAGAAGACAAATATAAAAAGTTTTTAATTACCTTTTTAAAAATGAAGACATATTCATTCCAAAATTTATTAAAAAAAACTAAACAACAATCACCAAAGTCATCGACTTGATTTTTTTTACTTTTTTTTATTTACACACGTGTCATCTCTGAAAAATGGCCATTGACTTGAATTTTTTTTTTTTTCATTTACATATGTATAACCCAAATCACATTTCAATTTATAATGTTAACAATATCGTGAGTGTTGCACTTATAATAATAATTTTACAAGAATAAGAATAATATGATTTTAGTATTTTATCATATTATTGATGACAAAAATTGCATTATATTACAATTTCAACATATGATTTGCCAAATCATTTTGAATACATTTTTTGGATTTTAAGATAAGAAAATAGTAGTCCATATATAGCGACTCAACACATAGCTTCAAATTTTTTGCAGAAGCCAAAAATTGAAATAAAAAATAAATTGTTTCCTATAACTAATTTGATTAGGCATAAAAGTCTAATAATTTTATTAGATGCATAAATTATTATAGAATAATATATTATTCTTTTAAATAAAGTATGGCTCTAGCACAACGCTTGTATTGTTTTCCCCACAATTGCGGTTTAGTTGCTCTCATTTTACTCACCATTACAGGAATCACTTTTGCTTCTTTTTTCTTTTAGTTACTAAGATGTTTTGGTTCATTAGGTTATCTCTTATTTGCCCATGAAATTAGCAATAATTCAAAAGATTAACCTATTCAAAAAATCTTTCAATCCATGTTTATTTTCAACTCCCATAAGCTTTTCCCTTTCTCATCTCTGAGTGCCTAAGCATCCACCGTAAACCTTTCCTAACCTTACTCTTTAACTTTAAAACTAACCCATCCTTAGGTGCTACTAAATTGGAGGGACTTATTTGTGCATCGAGATGTCTCTGGTAGAGGTCCTTCACGACCTAGATGCTCATTTAGCAGAAAGATTTAGATACACAAAAACATGAGTTCCATTGAAAATTCCTACTATCACGCATTAATGCTTAGTTGAGGTATTTGACATTGACATTGCATAAGTAGAGCAAGAAAGTCTCTTGTTGCCCCACGTATATTTACATAAACCAAGCAACGCTGCTAGTGTGTATATATCATTCAGCATACAAAAATCCCACATCAAATACCACATGAACAACTGCAAACATTCAAAGTTTCTGAAAAATACGCATAGTTATCCCACAAAATGAAACCAATGAAAGCTACAACCTATCAACTCCTAAACATTCTCAAACCAGGCTCCTAATCAGCAGTGAGCATATGAAAAGGCCTTCGTTTTTGCTAGCAGCAGTGTCTGCAAAATGATACCAAGCGTTTAGTCATAGAAGAGTAGTTAAAATCGAAGTTCTGATCTATGGGAACCCATAAAAAGAAAGAAGGGACATGAACCTGTCTGGCGATTTCTATTTCTGTGGCTTTTTCCATAAAACCCCAATCTTCTTCAGCATGTTCCCATTTTTCTTCCTCAGCAAATCATCGTCAAACTCTTCTGAGTAAGGCAAACTAATCTTCCCTGCTGCTGGATTGTAGCTGCTGTCCAATGAACCTGTTCTATCCATGAACTTGCCGTTGTTAGCAGTTGATAGCATCGCCACAGCTGCCTCTGCAGCTTTCCTCCACTGGTCGGATTGCACCTTTAGCCTTCTTAAATCTGCCTCCATCTCCGAAGTTGCTGCTTGTGCTGCCTCCAACTGCTCAGCCACCCTTGCTGCCCTTCTGTTACTTTTCTCCGCTTCCTGTGTCATATAACCAAGTTTCACAAGTGCTTCTCTTTCTGCAGCCCTCGTAGCCTCTACCTCAGCCACAATCTCGTCTTTTGCTTTGCCCTTGTCCATTTCCCTTCCCCTGATTTTCGACTTCAACATTTCATTCTCCTCCAACACAATTTGCAACTCTGTCTCCTTGTCCATCAAATTCGCCTTCAAATCTTCAACCTCCTCCAATTTCTTTAGGTCCTTTTCCTGTTCATATTCTATCTGGCATGTTAGGCTATTCTCAAGCTTCATATGCAGCTCCTCATTCTCCTCTGAGATACCTTGCAATTCAGTTTCCTTGTCCATCAAATTTGCCTTCAACTCCTCAATGTTGGCTTTTGTTTTATCTAGTTCTGCATCCAGTTCAGCCTCTCTCAGACTTGATGCAGCCTTAATCTGCTCCACCAACTCATTAGTACTTCTGATATGCAGCATGTTTTGGATTTGTTCTTCATTGTATTTGATCTCAGAAGTTTCTAGGACAGTTCTTAATTGTCCTAACTCCATCTTAAGGGAAGTAAGCTCAGCCTCAAGCTGTGAGGATTTCGTTATCTTTTCATTTTTTGTTGCTTCACATTCAATCTTAGGATCAGTTTCCAGACTTTCGGAATCAATGCTGCCAGCACTATTAATATTAGCCTTAAGTTTGTTAACAACCTCTTCCAGTTGGTTCACGTGTGCCTTTGACTGATCCAATTCCACAGCTATCGAATTGTAAGCTTCCTTGGCTTTAATACCATCCAACCTGAGGGTCTCAACAGTCCTTTTAGCAGTTTCAAGTTGCAGCAAAGTCTCACCAACTAGTTCTTGTGCCTGAGCTTCTGATTCTTTGCAGTCCCTTAACTGGTTTTTCATATTCTCCACAAGAGAAAGGGTATCAGCTAGGTTCCCTTTCAAGCTATGGAGTTCTGCTTCAGCAGATTCGACATTCTTCTTTTGGGCAGCCTCAGACTCGGCCACCGTTTCAAGCTGGTCCTTTAGCCTTTGAATCTCATTCACTGCAGAGGTCAATGCAGCTGAGTCAACTGAGCGCTGCTTCTGGATGACCTCCAGTTCAGACTGCCATGCAAGGTCAGAATCCCGAGAGATCTTCTGGAGCTCACCAACCTGTGCTGTCTCAGAAGCAGACAGGTTGGAAAGCTGCTTCTGAGACTCTTCCAGCTTTAAAGACATATCCAGTAGCTGCTTTTTTGAGTCCTCTGCCTCTTGCTGAGCTCTCTTCTTCCATGACTCTGCAGAACTAAGCTGGTCTTTCACCTTCTTCAGATCATCTTGAAGTTGAGAAATCTGAGATTCCAATTCAGAAATCCTGCTAGGCCGCTTCCTCTGGAGCTTGAAAAGAGGAAGATAATGATTTAGAAATTTCTTGGAGTAAATCAATTGGAAAATATATTTTGAAAAAAAGGTCATATACATAACCTAAACAAATTCAAATACGATTAGTTTCGAATACCAAAAATCATTGTGGACATAGGCTTAAAACAAGACAAAAACATTTTTTTGGGGGGTTAGGTCAAGACAGAGACTTTGATTAACCCCAGGAACACTGTTAAAGCAGCATAGAAGCATAAATATAGTGGCATACAAGATTTGGAACTGTATTTTCACAAAAGAAAATAAATTTTCACTCTCCAAATATTAGGCTATTGGCAGGTCTTGATTACATCCATCATAAATTTAACACAACTATAAAAGAAGCATCTCCATCACCTCTATCATTAAGTTGACATAACCATAAAAGAAGCATAAGGATAATCAAATTTTGGAAGTTTAGTTCAATGAAGCAAAGAAAATTCCCAAAAAGAGTTTTCATGGTTCTCCATTTCTTTATCATCCATAACCATAAGATTCCTCAATTTCAATTCATGTACCAAACAGTAGTATCAAAAGAAATGCAACAAATTCATGCCAAACACAATTATGATAAACAACCATACCAGGAATGCATAGGATGATCAATGCAGAACAATGGCATTTCATTGCTGTTGTTTCAATTGAGTTTTTCCAATAATCAATGTGTTATCAATGAGCAGAATTTGCAAGAACCAAATGCTAAGAAGAAATTTTAGGGGAAAAAAAGAAAGCAAAGAGGTGAAGCTTGGTGATCCAAAACTTATATGAAGTTTTCGTGGAGAACCAGAGACAAAAGGGAGTAGATATATGTAGAGAAGAGTCACTAGGACCCTGAGATGATAACAAATGTGTACTCTAGTTAACAATCCCTTCATTTTAACCTTTTTGAATTCATTACCCACAAGAGCTTTAATGCTTAGGTTTTTACATTATCTGCATAGAAACGTGGCTAGAAAGATTTATGTATATTCTCTAAGCCTTGTTTAGAAGAAAATTTATTGGGTTCTAACTGCTGCAAGAATTACCTCAGACACAGGACTTCTGGGTGACCTGCGCTCAGTAACTTTAGGGCTTCTATCTTTTGGTGTCCTACTTGCTAGTTTGGAAGATGATGCAGAAGCAATCTCTAATGTAGGTGGACTGAGTTGGCGTACTGCCCGAGGAGAGAATCTTGGAGGCCCTTCTGTAGAGTTTTTTCTGCTGCCAATATCAGTAAAGTCAGAGTAAGACTTCAGATAATGCAAGTCATCTAACATCAGATTATCATAAAAAGATAGATAAATAAAAACAGCATTGAAAAATTTCATCCTCAACCAATGTCAAGTCATGACAAGTGCAAACAAAAGCAGGTCTTTACACCAGCTAACCTGCTGTCAAATTTACACGTCAATTCTCTCTACACATTAAGTGGGCAATCTAGCAAGTCAAGTGATCTTAAGCAGCACTTCTGGCACTACAGCCTTTGAGAAGGCCCTCAATATTTACTCACTTCCAGTAATTGTCCAATTTAAATTTTAAAAATAATACTTGTAAGAAGTAATGAGAGCCCCTTGGAAAATTATTTAGCATGATGAAGTCAATTTGCAGAAAAAATATCAAGCACCTATAGTACTACTAAATAGGTGTGCAAAATTTACAAATCCGGGTACAGCAAGCAGTTAATTGAAGTGACCTATGTGACTAGAAGAGGGAAGCAATGGGGATTGTTGTGGATAAATGCTCCTAGGAATGCAGTCTCTCTAACAACTTATAAGTACTAGGAGCTGGTTAATAAAAAATTTTAACTCATTAGTACTTAAATTTAAATCTCACCCCCAAATCCTCACCCACTCTTAACATAGTTGTTAACAGCCTAAATGGTGTGAACAGGAGATTCAATAAATTCATTGATTTCAATACTGAGAGAAAGAAGCTAACTCTCTTTAACTCTTTGTGGAACCACATCTCAACCATAAAGATTATGCAAGAGACTCCCTTTTTTTCTCTCTCTTTAGTAAGCAAACTAGAAAAAGGAGAAAAACTGCAAGAACAGATGAAACTCTGTTCAAAATACTATCCAAGAGAACTACGACCAACCCAAATCAGATGTGACATCCAACATCGATCTTTGAAGTAAGAGCGAAGAACTGTTTTTTTTTTTTTTTTTTTTTTTAACAATAGACCTTCCACCCTAGAACCAATGGCTGAAATGATCAAAATCAGCAACCAAAAATTTACCATAGAAATATCATTGAAATGAGTATGGAAAGTGATTCAGCTCAGTTAACATAAATTATTCCAGCATCACAAATTAAGAAAACATGAAGGATTTTTGTGTCGAAAAATAAAATGTAGTGAAAACCACAATAAAAAAGGAGTCTCATTCACTCTCCTGACAATGGGCCCTTTGAAATTCAATGGAGAAGCACAAAACCAATATAACCAATAGGCTGAAGATGACAATCTACTACACAGTAATAAAATTCAAAATCCGTGAAGGAACACAATATAAAAATCTTGTACTTGATCACATAATGCAGAACTTGTCGGATAACAAAACAACGCCATAAATTCCAGCAAACAGCTTGCCAAGCATTCTACACAGATAAAGGAACACCCATCAAGGCCATTGAAGTTACCTTGCTTTAGGAGTCTGCATAGTTAACCACCTTCCTGGCCAGCAAAATTAAAGAGCACTAGTGTATAAGATCTTTGCTACTTCAATGCTGCCTGGCCCACAAAACCTGCAAGAATTCAGGGAAATCACAAGGTTAGTAGGAGAGAGAGAAGGAAGGGAATCCAATGTGAATAAATATACAACACTGAAGATATTTATGGGTTTATCGAATACTAGAAGTTCACTCCTTATCAAGATGCGTACTGATTGACACACACCAAAATAGCGCGCACACAAACAATATACACCAAGAACTAAAATGGTATGCTGTTTCCGTTCCAATTGCTCAAGCAAATAGGACAATAACATTAATTTCATCACTGCCCACACCAATACTTAAGAAGTTTCAGGCATGCTGAATAAACCATTATTGCGTTCAGGAGGTAAGTATGGCTCTACCGGAACAAGAGGTAAATACTAAAATTACAGAAAAGTACCCATCTTGTATAACTGCGAGGTCCTAGAAATTTAGACAGGAAGTAGACCGACAAAACCACAATGCCAACTCTGTAAATTGGTTTCCAAACAGGGGCAATCTCGTCAATGGGAAACTGGCCACCCTCCGCTTTTGCCGTAATTGGAGGCACAATCCACGCAACTGCTCATGGCTTGTGGGGCTGGGGATTAATTACACACAAGTTTGAAATGATAATGGAAGATAAGAAAGGGATAAATTATAAATGGAGTCGTCCAAACGATTCGACTCGCCGATTCTCCGTCAACGAGTCGGAGAACTCGAAAACGGAAAACAAATACACACAAACCTAGATGAGATCTACTGGTCAAGATTCAGAGTATAAACGTACATAACAGAGAAGAAACAGTGCAGATTCAGAAAACGGCAAATGAGAGTTTCAAAGAGAGCCGAGAAACGGAGAGAAAAAGGAGATGTGCTTAGACGCTGCCTTTCTGAGATTCTTTAGACGTTGCTTTTGCTAAAGTGAGATTGGAAAAAGGCTGTAAAGTAACAGCTGAAGCTACAAAGGGAGGCAGTAGGAGCAATGTTCTCTTTACAAAGAACAAAGATCCAAAAAGAGAGGAATCATTGCATTGCATTGCATCAGGAAAAAAATAAAAATTAAAAACGAGTTGGAAGCCCCAAAGGAATACCAACGTGGTCAGAGCATTGTTTTCTCTCTTGTATTTTCCTTCCTGGAAAGCAAACAGAGAAACAGGCTACTACAGGACTTCTCTTCCCCGTGCATTCTCCCGTATTTTTCCGGGAAAGAAGAAAAATCGAACAGAGAAGGAAAATGCGGGTAAATATATGATAATTTCTTACCAAAGAAAAAGAGGCGATGACGCAGTAGCTAGTGATGCGAGGCTTTTCTTTCTACTTGGAGACGACAACAGAAGAATGGAGCGAGCGAGCTTCTTCTTTCATGAATTCTTGCTACTTCGGCTTCTGCTGCTCCTCTTAAACCCCGTTCCCGAGGCCACCTCGCTCACTCTTATCTGTCTCTCTGCTTCCGTTTCCATGGTACATAGGCTGAATTCGTCCAGCGTATTATCAACGTCAAAATGATCCAGCTCGCTCGCTCGTTCTTTTTTGTTATATCAAAAATAAATAAATTATACCATTCATCCTTGATGTTTAATATAATTACAGATCCATCTACTACAGTTCGAGAAAATACAAAAATATCTCCTCCGAGATTTAAAATTTGAATCAGCCAATGCTCCATGACAGTTAACTTTTTTTTTAAAATTTTAAAAATGTCTTATTTTAATCTTTCTCCACCTCCTCTTTTCCTTATCCTTGTCTCGTCTTCTTTCATTCTCTTATTCTTTTTACATAGAATCATATTAGATGCATAATTTTTTTGTACATTTTGAGTTACATAAAAGAGTATTATGACCAAAATACCCTGCACCTCACACGCCTCGTAAGGAACTTTTTTGTCATTGATACACCTTTATGTAGCCTAAGGTGTACACAAAGATATACCAATAACATTATCATTTTACATAATGTCAATGACAATGCACAAAAAATGTTACATTTATTTAATTCTTTCACTTTATAGTATTGTGCAAGATAAGATAAAAAGAACCCTTTATTTTGTTATATTATCAAAATAATAACTGCTAGTTCTTTTTATGAAGCACAAATGAGAGAATTTATCCTAAAAGCAGAATAATTGCTAAAATTTAGTTAAACTTTTTTTTTTTTTTTGTTCTTTTCTAGCAACTTGTTACTTCTCATTTTCTATTTTCCTTTCTTATCTTTCTCTCTCTCTCTCTCTCTTTCCATATCTTCAGATAAGTTCTTTGTAATTTACTCTACATTTTATAGGTGCTTCGTACATAAATATATTTTGTTATAACTACTGAAAAACATAAGTAATCCATATAATTTCTAAAATGTTAGTGGTACTTTATGTGTTTATATCATATATCAAATGTACATTTATGCATTTTATCCAAAATAGGTAAAGTTTAATTTCAGGGCACTGAAAAAAAAGGTTTGGTAGAGCTTAAATTTTGATTAAAAGAAACATATACACTGATCAAAAACTTAGAAATTTTATCTATGTGTTTAAAAGTCATAATAAACTTATAAACACTAACAACTTATTAATAAGCAAATATATCATAAGGCTTATTCAAATATTTTAAGGTCGTTTCAAAACATTGTCAAAATTTTTCATTTTATTTCATTTTGTCATTTCAGTTTAGTCCATTCATTCTATTTCTATTGAAAAAAATGAAAACTAAAAATATTGTTTGATTTTGTTGTGAACTAACAAATTACAACTAGTGGTTGCCTGATCGCTAACAGATGCCTACAACTTATTATAAAACTCATTGAAAAATTCATCGTGGTCATGCATTGCCATAAAAACCCTTTCATATTGTGCAATTGATACCAGAATTGTGCTAAACAGCCTTCAAGTCAATGAATATGATGAGTTCATTGTCGAATCTAAAAGGTGGATGATTGATTCTACGTGGGTTGTCGTGATATTTGTGGTGCTTGAGTTCACCTCGGTCACCATTCATCGAGTTTATTCTACGATTATTGATTCTGCTTAATAACAACTAAATCTAGTGATATTTTTTAGAAAGATAATTGGATTTCAAGAGATAGTTGAAAAAATGATTGAAATTGGTCTATTTTGCCAAAACTTAGTTGGATCTGATAAATTTTATAAAAACGATAAATGAAAATAAAAACTGCTATAATGAACTCCTAATGGTGAACTTCACTAAAGGGACGAGTAAATCTAGGGGCGATTGTCGAAATGAACTCTTTATGAACTTTACCAAAAAGACAACCAAAGTTGGTTAAAATTGTTAGAAAAATAGTTGGATCTGGTTTAGTTTATTGGAAAGTTGGTTAAATTTGTAAAACTTTGTCAAAAGGACAATGGAATTTCATAACTTTGTCGAAGCTAATATGGTGGTCAACATCATCAATCATCAATTGGTTGTGAGAAAAAGTTCTTAATTTTTATAGTGGAGAAAGAAAAATGATGAAGAGAAGAAAAATGATGAAAAAGACAACACTAGAAACTAAAGAGAAATAATAAAAAGAATGAAAGATGAAGAGACATCGTAGAAAAAATGAAAATGGAATTGGTTTAGCCGATTCCATTTTTCTATTCCATCTCACAAATCCATTCTAAAACTTTTAAAAACAATTTTCAAAAACACAACCACTTTCTCTATTTGTGTTTCCAAATTCTAAAATAGAATGAAAATTTAAAAAGGGAAACCTTTTCAAGTAGATACTTAACAAATGCTCAAATTACCATTAATTAAAATAATTTTTGTATTCAAACATTTTAACAACCTATTAACAAATAAACTTTTACAATCATTTGGTTTCATAACTAAATAGTGATAGGTAAAGTAATGATATAATTAAATAATGCTATATTTGATAATTAATCTCACTAAAATGCGATTATGCTTTTGTAAGATTAAGTGAGATTATTTTAATCTTAACAATCAAGCTGGCTGAATGAAAGTCAAATATAATATTATCACCTTAGAATATAACATTATATTTTAAAATTCCTACCAAATGAGTCTTTAGAATTTTATAAAATATCTGGAACTTATAAATTCCTATAATTTAAGACAAGTCAAACAATATTCTTGTTAAAAGTATTTATAAGAGTGATCGTTAAATTATGACATCCAATTATCGTCGTATTTTTATGTATTTCTTGATCTTAAAAGTATAGTGTATCAAAATGAAAAATTCAAGTAATTATAGAAAGTTCAATAGCAACTAGATTTTTTATGCAAGAATGAAAAAAAAAATTAATACTTTTCTATACATAATATATAGTTAAAAATACTTGTTACAAACATAAAAAAAGAAAAGAAAGAATATATAGGGAAATGATCGGTAATAAGTCCCTCGTGGCGCCAAGGAGAATTAGTTTGTCACGCGAACCACGTGCGCGTGAAAGGTGAGGTTAAACCAAACAGACGAGACAAGATGGAGGTTCAACACTCAATTTTAAATTCAAAACGATTTGCGTTGACACTTGGGTAATGTGAGACAAGTAGGCTTTAATTTCCTCCTTGTCGTCGAACTGGCCCAACCGGGTCACGGCATGGCTGGCTGCTCCATGACTAAATAGAGTCAAATTAAATTAAAATGAAGACGACAGGGTAAATATATTTAATTTTTCAACCCTAATCTGTCCTTGTTTGGAGAAACATTTGGAAGAAAATAATTCAAACAATAATATTATTCATAAGTATTTAAAATATTAAATAATAGAATTAGACCTAAATTAGAGCGCGTTGATCCAAACCTGCCTCATTTAAACTGGCTTCTAGTTAAATTTATTTTATTTTTAGATGAGGCATATAATAATTTCATATTTTTAATATATAAATAATTTAAAAATACTATAAATTTATCATTAATCAATAAGATTTTTAAATATTAAAACCAAAATATATTAAATATATATTATTTAAATATAAATAAATTTATTAATATTCAACCATTACTCTTAAATAATGATTAATATTATTTGTGCATATAATATATTGAATAATGGAACTGGGCCGGTGGAAGTTAGCTAATTAGGCACTGTTTGCTAGGCCTGGCTTGAGTTGACAAGGCCCAATATTGTTTCCTCATGTGGGCTATTATTATTAATATGTAAATAAAAAAATATATAAAATGACACGACTTATTATTTATATATTAAAAATAACTATTAAATTATGTTCATGATTTAGAAGTATCATTATCACATTATTAATCTTATTTCTTAAGGTATTTTTTAGTATAAAAACTGTTTAAATATTTAATTTCTTACAAATTTAAAAATTATATATTTATAAAACACTTTCCCAGTATTAACATATACTAATCAAGGACATCTAGTAATATG
Organism: Diospyros lotus; assembly: GCF_014633365.1. NCBI lineage: Eukaryota > Viridiplantae > Streptophyta > Magnoliopsida > Ericales > Ebenaceae > Diospyros > Diospyros lotus. The sequence continues at coordinate 28,872,896 of NC_068340.1, read as the reverse complement.
ACAATACGAAAATAACTTCTAAATATTGACAATACGAAAATAATAGTATGTATTTGTTGCAGAGTTGTCGATACCGTTTTGTTTTTGGGAGCTTCAATTTGTTATTTAAATTGAAACGAAATTTATTATAATTCCTACCGATAAAGTTTTCGACGATCTAAGAGGTTTTCCGCAGAAATTGGCCAGTGTGACAATTTTGGCGAAATTTCAATTTCCCCCCAAATGGTGGGATGGGTTGAGATTTAGGAAAATAAATCAAAGTATCAAACCTCTCTTTTAGTCTTTCCTTTCTTCTGCCTTCCTCTTCTCAGTTTTAGTGATGACCATTGGTGTACGAGTCCGTTTTGAAAACGTTAAAAGACGATTTAACATATTTTTCAAACTATTTCTATAATTTGTAAAACATTTTGAGGGCATTTCACAATTATAAAAAAAAAATTAAAAACGCATTTCCAACGATTAAATATGGTTAAAGACGAAATTGCTTTCGTCTCTAACTAACAATTATATACATATATATATATATATATATTATATTCTTATAGTTCTAATATTCTTTTTCTTATTTACAATCTCCATACCAACTTTACTCTTTAGCTTTAATTTTTAAATTCGAAGATCGCCTTACCTAAAACCTTTCATCACCATCCTCACTCTTATGCTTGTCAATTGTCATCATCGGTTTTCGACGATTGCTCCTTGTTTGCTACTCGTGTAGTTGTTGATTTTAGCATTGGTGACCGAGGGAATTGAGAGAATATTCAGTACTCTTGTCATCATTCCCTTTCGTCGTTGTCGCCAATTGTTTCTTACTCGGTGTTTGTGTCAGTATTGATTCAAGCCTTGATGATTGAGAGAATTGAGAAAGTATTTGGTGCTCTCGTCGTCATTCCTTCTCATCATTGCCGTCAATTGTTTATTACTTGGTACTTGTGTCATCGTTGATTCCAACCTCGATCCTTTTGCTGTTGATTGTTTCTTGCTCAGTGCTCGTGTCATCGTCGATTCCAACCTCGGTCATTTTGCTATCACCACTAATTGCTTGGTACTTGATGCTTGTTTCGTTGTTAATTTGGTTCCTTTGAGATCATTGATTGTATTATGTTTGATTTTATTTTTTAAATTTATTATTTACTTTTAATTACTAAGTTATGGTAACGATAATACAACTTTATAAATATTATTGATGATTGTTTGAATATATTGTGGATTTTATATTTATGTTTGTTTGAATACATTATAGAATTTATGTTTATTATTTATATTTATTTATATTATGTTTGAACTATTTTTTATATTAAAAATTATATTTACAAAAACTCTTATATTTTTTAATTTATACTTTATTTTGCATTTTTATTTCCTACTTTTTTAAAAAAATATTATTTCTCCATTTCTATACATCATAGTTGACAACTCACGACAATTGTGAATATTCTAAGAATGACAACTCATTGCAGTTGTGATAATAATTTTTTTTTTTTTTTCTTTTTCTCTTCTCCATTTCCTTTCGTCTTCTTTTTTAGAGTCTGGTGTTTTCATTTTTTTTTTTTCTGGAAAACAATCTTTTCATCTTCTTTTCTTAAAAATGAGAACACATTAATTATCACTTGCTATAAAAACACAAGTAATACTATTTTCAGTTTAGTTGACAAATTTTAACTGAAAAATTAAAAGATGCAATGTAAAATATGGACACATATCTTTTTATTTTTCAATAAAAATATGTTAATTAAACTGAAGATCCATATCTAATTTAAATAAATAATATTACTCTAAAAACACATCTATAATATTCTTAGTAAATAAAATTTAGAATAAATATCTTTGAGTCTGGATTCTTGACATTAGCTTGTCATAAAGGCCCACACAAACAAACATGGCGTCACTGCTCACGTATGTGTCTTACGCACTCCCTTCCGTTTAGGTTTGAACTATCTGTAGAATAATTGAGTCTCCAAACATGGTTTTATTTTTCAGGTTTTAGATTTTCATAAAAGTAATAATTGGTAAAAAAAAGAAAAAAAAAAGTATAAAAAAGGCCATAGCCAGATGGGCCTTCAAGTTTTCATTGAAAGTGTGGATGAAAAGCATGTGCCCGCCGAATTGGGTCACCCAAAGTCTGAAAACAATAATGAAACAAATGAAGGACTTTGATGCTTTAACAAACTCATTAGCTGTGGCCAGTGGTCAGTGAGCCTCAGCCAGCGGTCTGAATGGGAAACTGGCAAAGGCGAAGGGCTTCTTCTTCTTCTTCTTCTTCTTCTTCTTCTTGTGGGTATCCCAAACTCAAAGCCGTGTGGGCCTGTGTTTTAGCAAGAAATGGGGGATAGGGTCAGCCAAGTCCTCTAGAAAAGCTTGACAACCATCACCCCACTCTCTCATTTGCTCCACCCAAAATATATTATTTAGTAATTATTTACTTATATACTGAATAATTACTTACAATTTACTGATAATTAATATTGAGTGTTGTATTATAGAATATCAAAGTTGTATATTTAAATAGTAAATTTGTTAAGAGACTTTTTGTAGTTGACTTTGCAAAAGTTTCCCATACATAAAAATAAAGTGATATTTTTGGGAGAACCCAAGTGTCAGCAAATAAAGTAATATTGGCACTTAATTAATCTCTAAAGGCCCGGTGTGGACTCCCAACAAAAAGAACATTTGAAAAATGTTTTAAGAAATATAAGTATGGTTAATATATTAAGCTCGCCCAAATAATTAAAGAATTATTTCTCCTAATATTAATATCTTTTTTAAAACATTATTAGGATTAGGGCAATTAACTTAATAAGTAAGATTGGGTTCACCTCACAAAATATATACTCAGATCACAATCTCTTAATTACCTCTTTACTTGTAACTTGATTTTACATTTTGACATGCATTACTTCTACTCACCAACTGATCCCTCAACCATATGTTAATGTTATGCTCTCTCGTTGCTCCGAATCATCAAATTTTGAAGGTGCCTGGTTATACAACGATTATAAATAAATCGCATAATTCTAACCATATATTTAATAATAATAAAAAAAAGAGGTTATGTTTATTTGTATTTTAAATATATTCACTATATATTTTTTAGTAGAAGTAGACATGATAAATGAGTAGTCCCAATCTTATTCATTGGCCCTAAAATAACAAGGTGGGGTGGGACGAGTTGACTTGTTCAGAGAATAGGCTAAACTTGGGTCCAATCCATTAATAAAATATAAGACTCAATTTCGTTCAAAAGCTTGACTTAGGTGGAAGGAGTTGAGTTACCTCGTTACTTAAGGATCACAAGTTAAGCTTTAGGGTATGTTTGATAGTATTTAGTTAGAAAGTAAAGTATTTTTTAGCTTGTATGAAAAACAAAAACCATTTCCCCGTAGATAGAATTTTCCATAGAAAAGAGACAAACACACCCTTAATATACGTTTGATTACTAACATGGAATTTTTGTGGAAAGAAAATGTTTTCTAAGTAATTGAATTGTCTAAAATTAAATTTTAAAAAAAATGTCAAGTGAACATGTTTGATTGGCATAAATTTCTAGCTAGAAATTATTAATTTTTTTCAATTTTGGTGTTTAATTATCATACATATATATGTATATATATATATATAACTATGGCTGCAAATGGGATGGTGATGAAGAAGAAGATGAAGGGGAAGAGCCGTCATCACTGGTTGTCGCTGCCATCGCCGCCATCACTGGCCGAGCTTTTCCTGTTGCCATCGCTGTTACTGAGCGAGCTTCCCCCATCGCCATCGCTGCCGAGCTTCCCCTATCGCCATCGTTGCTAGGCTTCTCTTCTGTTAGATAGCTTCGATTGATTCCTTGCACGTGGAGCGACTGGAATACTTTGCTTGTTTCTGAAGAAATTATCAGGATCTGCCTTCATCTTTATCTGCACCAACCTCTTATAATTTCCCATGAAATACTTAATCCCATAACCAGCCGCTTCGACGAAGCTTTTTCGGTCGCCGTGGTTGATCCCCAAGTTAAGATCTCTGTAATTCCAAAACGCTTGCCTCGAGAACTTGGACACAAATGGAGTCATGTATTTGTGTAGCTTCCTCGTCAGATTCACGTGGTAATTCGCTGCCTCTTTGCCATCTTCATCCCAATTCATGGTGTACTAGATTTTGCAGATGTTTCTAGTGCAATGCGAAAATGACTTCGCAGACGGCGAGATCTCCGCCATCTTCCCTCCGTAGGGGTTGAACGTCAGCATCGGTTGTTCCAACTCGATCATCTTTTTCCATATGAATTTCAGACCCGCAAAGAGGAAGACACTTGGGATTTTCCATTTCTCTAGAAAATCTATTCCAGCCCTTCCCATGAGAAAATGTTTTCCAACAAAAGTGGAAAATGGACATCAATCTATTCCAGCCCTTCCCATGGGAAAATGTTTTCCAACAAAAGTGGAAAATGGACATCACGTGACTCAAAGTGGGAAAATAAATTATCTGAAAAATTTAACCAATCAAACACCTAAAAAATTAGAATGTGGATGAAAATTGACAATTTTTCATAGAAAAAGTGTGCAATTAAATACACCAATATAGTGTGTTAAACATCAAAGATGGAATTCAATTCCTTAAATGTGACATTTTCTATGTATTTTCCATGCTATCAAACACACTCTTCAAACTTATAAGAATATTTTTAAAAATATAAATTATACTTTTGAAATAGAAATTTAGAGCTTAGAAATTAGAAGTTAAAGAGTTTGAAATTTGAAACTTCTTTCTTTTAATAGTTTCTATTTTCTAGTTTTTGATGATTCAATTTTATTTTTAAAATTATATTCAATTTTATAAATATTTAAAATTTATATAAAAAAAAGGGTCCAACTTTCACTGTCTTAACATTCCTTATTGGAGAAACATATATTTAGCAACTGTTTAAGGTCATTATGATTTTTTGTGTATGACTATATATCAATTTAACATTTAATTTAAAATTTAATTTTTATTAATTATCATTATGATACTTATGGGGATCTTAAGTGACTATGTAGGTTTTTAAAAACTTTTACATTTCATGTGCTTAGCGAAATTAAACACAAAATCATATAAAGTTTAGCTATTAAAAGCAATGTATACTATTCATTATTGAAGGTAAAATTGACCAATTCAGTCAAATACCTCTTTGAAGGTTCAAAGAATGAAATACTCTTTGAAGGTTCAAAGAATAAAATAGAAGAAGCTTCACAAGCTAACTTTTTTCCTCCTCAACTCAAATATTGTGAAAGTGCTTGGTTGGTTCACATTAAGAGTGTGTTTGATAACATAAAAAATAGATGAAAAATGTCATATTTAAGGAATTAAATTTTATCTTTGATATTTGACACGCTATATTTTTCATAAAATTAAATTTCATGGTACAACCATTAAAATATATTTTTATCTTTTTTCTATAGAAAATTCCATCTAAAGGGGAGATAGTTTTTATTTTCATGTAAGTTGAAAAATATTTTTCTTTTTAACTAAATATTATCAAACACACCCTAAGTAAATATCATACATCAATATACAAAATAATTGTATTGTTCCAGATCAAATGATTACTTATACAATCATAATCTATATATATATTATAACAAAACAGCCGTCAAAATTTTTCCCGCCCATTTCCGGTTACTATTTTGATATTTTATTATGTTTTTTTAATTTTTTTTGCTTACCTGAAATAGAATTTTTATAGGTCATTAATTAAGTCTTGGAGATGTAGTTCTTGGAACATGTAGTTCTTGGAACATGTAAATAGTTTTTTCATAACTAAATGGTGTTTTGAGAATGTGTAATCATGCTGGTATATGAAGAGTCAAGATAAATATTATTAATTTATCCATATTATTAATTTTTAAATATTAGCATAAAATTTTAATTGAAATAAATTACAAAAAAATGAGACTTTTTTAAATCGAGAGAAATCTTGAGATATTAGGTAATACTGTTGAATACCGACTGTCAAGTAAATTTTTTATTTTATTTTTATTTATATATAGTTTAATTAATTTAAATTTATTTTTTTATAATTTTAAATGTTATAATTTTATATATAAATTAAATGTTATAATTTTATTTTTTAACTTTATTTTTTTGTTGCTTTTTAAAAAATGTGACATATCTTAAATGTGATAATTGATTGCTAGGATAAATATGTAAAGTCATGTATGGATAATCAATTTTAAAATTTTGATTATTATTATTTATATAATTAATTAATTATTTAAATTATCTTTATTTTATATATAGTTTAATTATTTTAAATTTATTTTTTATAATTTTAAATGTTATAATTTTATATATAACTTAAATGTTATAATTTTATTTTTTAACTTTATTTTTTTTGTTGCTTTTTAAAAAATGTGACATATCTTAAATGTGATAATTGATTGCTAGGATAAATATCTAAAGTCATGTATGGATAATCAATTTTAAAATTTTGATTATTATTATTTATATAATTAATTAATTATTTAAATTGTCTTTATTTTATATATAGTTTAATTATTTTAAATTTATTTTTTTATAATTTTAAATATTATAATTTTATATATAACTTAAATATTATAATTTTATTTTTTAACTTTATTTTTGTTTGTTGCTTTCTTAAAAATGTGACGTCTTAAATGTGATAATTGATTGCGAGAAGAAATATGTAAAGTTATGTATGTATAATTAATTTTGAAAAATTGATTACTATCATTTATATAATTAATTAATTATTTAAATTATCTTTATTTTATATAGTTTAATTAATTTAAATTAAATTAAATTATAATTTTAAATGTTATAATTTTATATATAACTTAAATGTTATAATTTTATTTTTTAACTTTATTTTTTTGTTACTTTCTTAAAAATTTGATCTATCTTAAATATGATAATTGATTGTCAGAAGAAATATGTAAAGTCATGTATGAATAATTAATTTTGAAAATTTGATTATTATCATTTATATAATTAATTGATTATTTAAATTATTCTTATTTTATATATAGTTTAATTAATTTAAATTTATTTTTTAAATTTTTAAATGTTATAATTTTATATATAATTTAAATATTATAATTTTATTTTTTTAACTTTTTTTTTTGGTTACTTTCTTAAAAATTTGACATGTCTTAAATGTGGTAATTGATTGCGAGGAGAAATATGTAAAGTCATGGATAATCAATTTTGAAAATTTGATTATTATCATTTATATAATTAATTGATTATTTAAATTATCTTTATTTTATATATAGTTTAATTAATTTAAATTATTTTTCTTATAATTTTAAATATTATAATTTTATATATAACTTAAATGTTATAATTTTATTTTTAATTTTTTTTTTACTTCCTTAAAAATTTGACATGTCTTAAATGTGATAATTAATTGTTAGGAGAAATATGTAAAGTTATGTATGGATAATCAATTTTGAAAATTTGATTATTATTATTTTATATAATTAATTGATTATTTAAATTATCTTTATTTTACATACAATTTAATTAATTTAAATTTATTTTTTATAATTTTAAATGTCATAATTTTATTTTTTAACTTAATTGATTATTATCATTTATTTAATTCTCCTTTTTCCCATTAGTCTACACTGAAGATGTGCTATATATTAGACTTGGAGAAATTAAATGCAAATTAAATTTGTGTTTTGAAAATTATGTTAAGTGAGTAAGATTCAAATTGTGTGGCAAAACATGGGAAAAAATAGAAACTTAATGGTGGCATGTGATTTGATAAATTGAGAGAAATAGGAGAATTTGAATGAAGAGAAATTAATAAAAGAAGATAAATATCTCTCTCTCTTATTTCTCTCCATTCTCGTTCAACCCTTCCATTTCTTCTCTTCTCCTTTCTCGATTATTCTTCTCAAATTTTCTCTTATTCTTTACTTTTATTTAGTAAATTTTAACCGTATTCTTTTACCTATTTTGATCTTTTGGTGTAACATAGCACTACTATTCTGTCAAGTGAGTGATGTGAATGCAACTAAGAAAAATTAGGCCTTGAGGGTTCGTGTGGTATGCACATATGAGACAAATACACGTAAAAATCCACACAAAAAAAAATCTACCCTTGAATGCATATTTCAAAATAAAGAGGTTGGTTATCGTTTTTTTTTTCCTGTTATTCTGTAATTTTTTTATTTTTTACGCATTGCTTATTGTATTACATGTTAATTTAGGTTTATTTTTACATAGTTTCGGGATAGAGTTATGTGCTTTTAATTGTTTGTCTACCCTTGAATGCATATAAGAAAATCTTTCAAAATTTATAATCTTTTTGTTGTATTTTCATGATTGTAACACAGTTATTTTATTTATTTTTTACTTATTTATTGTGATTTTCATTTATTGTAACTATTAAATTATATAATTTTTACTTTAACAATTTTTTTTTTTTTTTTTTACGATATCCATTCATCCATGCATGGCATGGGTGATCCACTAGTTGATAATAAATCATTAATTTTCTCATCCATGTAATTTGTTATTGAGGTCACGTTGGTTTTATTGTTCAACCAATAATCACTTATTTATTTTTTATAAACATCTCATACTTTATGACATATAACTCATCATTGTTTATCATTAATATCTCATATTAATCAAAATAATAAACTTGTCAGTCTATACTCACTTGCTTAAAGTCCCCATATAAGAAAGCTAAAGATTAGGAACAATTTAAGATTTTTTATATTGAAGAATCTCACATCATATTCTTAGCAATTTAAGAATTAGTTTTCCAACAAAAAGTTTGGGGACTCGTTCATACATTACTAAAGAGTTATGAATGAAAATAAATAGAAATTGTCATTTATTAACTATAAGAATACGTTAAAATATATATTTAAATGTTATCTAAATTTAATATCAGGACATATCACTAACCATTGCAACATCTAACTCGTGAGCCTAAATATATTAGGCATAGTTGAATCATATTTAAAAAAACAAGTTAAACCAAATATGTCCCCATGGCACATGTCAAGTAGTTGAGTCTTGATAAGTAAAGATTTACACCAGTAAGTCGTGATTTCGATTTCTTGCTCTACTCAATAAAGTAAAGTTTTCACCAACGATTTACTTGTTCTGTCAAAATCGAAAGCACGAGCGAAGGAGATCCACGCAAGGGTGATAATCCTCAGTTAAACCAAACCTCACCAATCACCCAACCTATTAGACATGCATGTGTTTATTGGTCGCACAAGGGAATGACATTTATTAGGTTCACAACTTAGGTTCTCGCCTCTTCATAAACAAAAAAAATATTAAAATGTCGTCAAGAATGTTGTTCTGTGATGGTCTTTGTAGCCCGAATTAATGCAGTTGGAAAGAGGTGATGGCCTAGCTGCCATGTCTCAACAGGTTTAATTATCGAGTCTTTGATACTATGATGGTCAAGAGACCAAATGGGTCTTGCTTTCACTTGATAAAGCCATCTCATTGATTAGGCCTGCAGATGACTGCATGCAGCAACCAACCCTTATTTTCGCTCATAATTCAATTTGCTGTTGAGACTGCATGGGTGCTGGGAAATTAAATCAAGTACATGATCAATTAAATCATATTCGGGCACCATTATTGTATAAAGTTAATTCATGTTCAAAGATGGGTTGATTGACCAACAATTATTAAGATATAACGATTAAGGCAACAAGTAAAATCTTAATTACTATAATTAATGTCGTTCTATAAAAATTTTAAATAAATATATATATATCATTTTTCTATTGACATATGATTGTAAAAAAAAATAATAATAATATTTATACAAACAATTGAGTTACAAAAGTATGATTAAAAGTATCAAATGTATTAAAATGATCTCACCCAATTTATATCGTCTCACCGCTGTCGTCTCAGTATGAAGTCCCGGACTTAAGAAGTAAGCCCGAGCTTCTTCTGTTTGTGACGACTAAATGATCAATTCGATTATCGAGCATATTATCTCGTCCGTACAAGTAATAACCATTTGGGCAGCCATGAAAGTGTCCCCTCCTAATAGGCAGACCAAACTGCAGTCTGCATGCAGTTGCTTAATGGAAGACTAGGCGAAGAAGAAACTATGTTAAATTAAGTCTAGCGGCAGAGACAGACAGCTACTTTTTGCATCAACCTGCTTCACACGCAATAACCCTCTCTAGATGGATAGAGACAGGCAGCGCTGGCCGAAAATGACAAGGATTTCAATTTTATTTTTTTTTTAAATTAACTTAACTTATATATATATATATTTTATACTTATATAATATATACATATTTATAAATTTAATTATACATTCAAAGTAAATGAACATGCTTATACACACACACACACACACACATAAAGTCACAGTCGTTAAGGCATGCAGCTTAGTAGAATTAGAACTTTGACTAGTAATAGGAATGGTTGCCTAAATTCCATGTGCCACGCGAGCCGATGGATCGAGCTGACAATTAGAGACTAAGCCATGCCTGTCCCATCACCACCAGTCCACCACCGGAACCACCGCTTTGGGCGCGTCTCCGTCGACACCAAGTCGTTGAGCGGTCGCTCTGGTGCAGGAAAAAACAGAAAGCTTCAAACATTATATCTTTTTATATATATATATATATTATATGATATGTTGTCTCTGGATTGGGGTGGCAACTAAACACGATGTAGATAAGAACACGTGTTAATATATTATCAAAAAAATGATAATTAATAAGTGTACACAAAGATGTACTAATAGTATTTTCCCTATCAAAATATTTTGGGTGCGTGATTTTGATATTTTCAAAAACGTTTTTATTTTTAAAATGTTAAAAAGTATCAAAAAAAAATATTTTTAAACTAATTTTTATCATTTCAAAACAATTTCAGAACCGTTTTGTAATATAAAAAAAATATTAAAGACCCGTTTGTCTCTACGAAAGTTGGAGAGAGAATTTTTCATCTATAACTCAAAATTTTAATTTTTTCTTTCTGTAATTTGTTTGAAAGTATTATAGAATTTATGTTTATTTTAAGATTAAATAATTATTTTATATTAAAAATTATATTTATAAAAAACCTCCTATTTTTTATTTATTTATGCATTTTTTTATATTTTCGTTTTTTAACTTTTAAAAAATATATATATATATAGCACAAATATATATATATATATTTGTGCAGCAGTGGTACATAATGTAAATAAATATTGACCATATATGTATTGCTGTACAGATTGTACTAATTAGTTTGGCAGCGAAATTATATAAGAAAGGAGGGCAAGCGCGTAAACTGGGAAGGATACGGACAAGGCAACTTAGTTTCCACAATGACTTTGAAAGATTCAAGGGTTGAAATCACACACAGATGGAGTGACTCGAGTCCAAGAAAGCTGGAGGGGAGGGAGGGTGAAGAGTTCGTTTCCATCTTTTCTTCGTCGGGTAACGACTAACAATATTTCTCTGCCAACCCAACACCAACACTACTTTTATTCAACCAATCATCTCTGGAAAATATATCAGAAACAAATCAAAAATTCATCGCCATCATCATATATATCAATTTGCAACCTAGCTAGCTACTCAGTCTACGTTACGAAACTTAAGATGTATATTATGTAACATATATATATATATATGGGCGAATTTTATGAGTTTTTGTGGTTTATGCGACTACTGGTCCCAAGAAAATTAATTAATTAGTTTTCAAACTTGCGGAATATTGTGGAGCTTAAACAATCGATCGGACCCATCAAGAAAAAGAATAGCGGCTGGCTGATGCAGCTTTCATTTTTTAATTTAATGATATTTTGGCAGGCAGGGGATATCTATATATGATGTCATAACTCCAATTGATGATGCCATCATTGTAAAATTCCCCACTTTGTCTGGGCTTCAGTTTGCTATATAATATCCCATCCCATGGACGGGTTCTCTTAAGTCTCATCCTCTCCCACGGCAAATTCCTCTGATCCCCACTTCCAAAACCTCTCTCTCTCTCTCTCTCTCTTTACACACACACACACACACACACATATAGATACATATATGTATAGAAAGAGAGATAGGTAGATAGATAGATAGAGAAGGAGAGCAGTGAAACAACAAGAACAATCATGAGTACATCATCTACCAATAACTCTGTTTCACCATCATCGCCATCTTCTCCACCTCCGGTGGCTCCTCCGGCTTCATCAAGGCATGTTTCGGTGGTAAGCCCCTGCGCTGCGTGTAAGATCCTGCGGCGGAGGTGCGCCGAGAAGTGCGTGCTGGCGCCCTACTTTCCGCCCACTGATCCGCTCAAGTTCACCACCGCCCACCGCGTCTTTGGCGCCAGCAACATTATCAAGTTCTTGCAGGTACGTACTTCAATGTTCTTTTTTGACTATGAATGAGTGCACATTGGATAAACTCCTCTCAGACGCACCCAATAACCCACTCCGGTCTAGCTACTTTAGTTGAAATTAATTATTATATTTATGATAACAAATAATAAGTGAATACAAAAAAAGGATCGATTAAAAACGCTAATTTTCAGCAATTCAAAAAGTACCAAGTAAATTCAGAGAAAATACGTGTGTGAACTCTGCTATGGAGGAAGGTGATCACGAGGCCGACGTACTCTTGGGAGTCTTGTTAATTAGAAACTTGTCAGTATCATATAATTTTAATTTTTGGTACAAGACATTTATAACACTAGAATTTTCTATAAGGTTGATTAATTTGCACGTTGTGTTAGTTTGACAGGTATGGTGTAAAATCATAGGGCTTGACATTTTGGTATGAAATAGACAAGGATAAAGGCATTAAGGCTGATGTATGAAAAGTCAGAGGGTAGTTCATGAGGTGGTTACTGTGTGGATGCTATCCATTTGGACATATATTAGACCACACACACTGGGCTCAGCCGTCCCCTCGATCTTTATTTTGTTAGGTCAAAAAATGGCCTCTTTCATTATTCTTTTCATACATAATAATTAGTCAGCTTTCAGTATTTTCTTTCTTATACATTGACCATTTTTCTAATAATTTCTATGGTAAAATAAATATCATTTTTCCATTCCGTTTTCCACACACAAACAATGAAAATTACGTAATGGGATAAGGATGATTTTGATATTTTGTTTGTAACAGTATGCTAATTAAAATTATTCAAAATCATTACAACACGGTTTTCGGTTTTCATATTACACTAGCCCTTTAACAGAACTCGTAATTTGGGTTTTGCAGGAACTCCCAGAGTGCCAAAGGGCAGATGCAGTGAGCAGTATGGTTTATGAAGCCAATGCCAGGCTCAGAGACCCAGTTTATGGCTCAGCAGGCGCAATTTGCCAGCTCCAGAAGCAAGTCAGTGAGCTCCAAGCCCAGCTAGCCAAGGCACAAGCCGAGCTGGTCACCATGCAATCCCAGAATGCAAATCTGGTGGCCATGATCTGCATGGAAATGGCTCAATCTCCACAAGCCTCGCCGCCGCCGCCGCCGCCGCCGCCGCAGCAATCTAATTTCGACAACTTCATCAGTAATCCCCAGAGTTTCTACAGCATCAATCCCAGCTTCCTGGATGAGAACAATCTTAACTCATTATGGGAGCCTCTCTGGACATGATGACGATCACTTGAAAACCCTAATTCCATGATGAAATTAAACTACTGAAACCCTTGCTAATTCCATGTATTTCTCATCTCCTAACTCCAAGGCTAGCTAGCAAGTTGCAAGAAATGGGAAGGAGACGAAGTCGCTGAATTAAAAAAACAATTAATTTCGAATGAATAAAGTTGAGATTGTATGACCAAGTGAGTCAAATTAAGATAAGGCAAGTTAGGTTTGTAGTGTTTTCTCTGATAAATGCAAAAAGAAGTTGATGGGTCGTTTCCAATTGCATGTTATGGTTTAATATTGGAACAAGTCTTTGTTTGCAAGTCCAATCAGACGGCCATTATTGAATCTTAAACAACTTTCTGGTTACCTAATGCTCATTTTCTGAAGCTGATGTTACGACTGGTTCTTGACCATGTACGTGTTTATTAATTGTTAATCAACTATCCATTAATATATGAATTTTCCATTCGACCTGTGTCTACATATAGATTGTAAATTTTAACTTAAACGTTCCACTAATTAGCCTGTAGATGTTATAATTCTAAAAGAATTTCGTAACACGTCAAAATGAGATGTTCATCATGATTCTTGCATATATATATATATATACGTACATATATAGGCGTATTTTTTTTATTAAGTAATTAAGATTCACTACAATTTTAAGTGAGACAAATATCATGCAAAATAAATAAGAATGGTAATGGATTGGACACACTTTCTTCTCTGTATTCATATTCATATAATTTTCCTAATGTTCGTAACTATTATTCATGAATAATATATTTATTTTTTATTCATATTCTCGCTAGGTAATGGATATCCATTGAATAATCATATATATATATTTTTAATTTAAATGAAACGAAATCTATTTGTTCATTTATTATCTCAAACTTTCAAATAAAATTTCGGATTAATATTGCATTTTTAGGTTTAAAATTGATCTTTTATTTAGTCAATTAATTAATTTAGGTTCTAGTTGCAATGAACGATATATATCTATATATATGTCAATTAAGCCACAAAGTAAGTGCTTTACCCCAATCTTGTATGCATAATGTATATTCAACATATATATGTGATCAAATGAAATAATATACACATGAAGGGCAAAAGCCTCGTACTCGTTGCCTTGTACATATTTATATGGTTGAATATTTTTTGAAATTATTACTTTTAAAAAAAAGTTAATTTTTCTCTAGCGAAAAATAAAAATAATTTTTTTTATTAAAGTACGTTTGATAGGGATGAAAAATAAGGGTGTAATTCATTTTTCATTCAAATTTCAAGAAATTTCATCAAATAATTTTTTTTTTTTATAGAATTCGAATTCTATCTTAATTCAAAAAATGAAGATTTTTCTTGAAATCAAGAAATTAGAATTATTAGGAAGTGAGGCGAGAATTAAAATTCTATAAAATTAAAATTATGTCCCAGTTCTTACCCCCAATTAAATCCACCCTTAATGTAAGTCTTTGACAGACAATGAGGTTGGATTAGGAACAGGGTAAATGTGGCTAATATTTACCTGCACGTGCTCCTGCATGAGAAGGGAACTAGTATTTTTATGTATGTAAAAATATATAATATGAATAAAGAGTTACCGTGATGAGTGACAACTTTTCTTCCTAATATAAAAATATAATTGAGTATAAAAAATCATATCACTAAGGATAATAAAAATATATAATTTATCCCATACGCGTTTTGATTAACTTTTCCCACGTGAATTGATCTTAGCTAGCTAGCTAGCTAAGGGAGAAAATTAATGTTGCTTAATTAAACCTTAATTAAAAAACAACTGAATATATATCTATATATATATATATGTATATATTTAGTGAGAGACTCGCCTAATTCAACTAATTTTGTTTTAATGTGAGATAGAATCTCCATCCCTCATGCACCCTACATATATATATATCCCTTTATCTTCTCCATTTGAAAGGAAACTGATTATCTTTTGACTAAAATAACCAAACTTGGAAAAACCATGACACATCTAGTCAAAGGATGATGACAAGTTGAGTTGAATTTCGAAATTTTTTAATCAAATTAGTCATATCGAGAGAGTTCTTTTCTCTCTTTACTTGATATATATTTTTATATTATTTTTAATGGAAAATTCAATATATATAAATGATCATAATGTACGTCTATAACCCATTATCATTATTATTTATATTAAAGTAGATGATTGAAAAATCTAATAAAAATGATTTAAAAAAAATATCTCAATCACATAAAAAAAACAATATATTCGTTTCTTTCTTTTTCTTTTTTTTATCATTTCTGGATTGATTTTTTATGCGAGCGAACGAGCGGCACATGGTACAAGATTGATTGGATTGATAATTTTGCAAAGGGTTGGATGTGAATATCAACGTTGTTGGTGAGAAAGAAGATCTGAAACCAGAATTTATGGCAAGGAAAGTAGTAGTCTTGAATCTAATACATAAAACAACTAATTTCAGCTCTCTTAATGATTACAGATAAGTAAATATCCAAGAGCCTTCCTGTTAAATGTAAACCCACATAATTTTGTGAACAGATTCAGCTGCCCGCAATTGTAATTTAGTCGACCCCATTTTTCTTAAGACAAATTGAATGATATTTAACTGAAATGCTGAGTCCTTTCACCAAATTAACTGGATGTCCGTACGTACGTAGCATAGATAGGAAGATGTACGTACGTAGTTGATCTTATATATGTAACATTAATTAATTTCATGGCTAGCTAGCTATATCAAATTAAACGTATCAATTCTAGTCTAAACCATTAGGAGTCAACTTAAAATCTTATAGCATCTGAACTTTAACAACAAAATCTTCATAAAACTGATACTGCATGCAATCCCATTTTTAAAAATTTAAATTACTTTAATGGGTTTTAGCATATGATCAAATTGAAATGTATACATGCATGCATATATAGTTATATATATATATATATATATATGGGCAGTCTCTTGCATGAACCTTCCGGCATTAGTTTTTAAAGGAGAGGTTTATGTTTGCTAAATATACATAAATTTTCTATATATATGAGAAATTTATAACTATATATGTATAGGAGTATTATATAATTTTACGATACTTTGATATGATCTTTTTATTTAAATCATTTTAATTAGCAAAAATATTTTTGCAAGCGAGAGCATATGTGAAAAGGCCACTGACGAACCAGATGAACACCCATCAAAGAATGGCTGCACTTTTGAAATTGTCCAAAGGAAACAGTAGTTTGTAAAGGCATACATAAAGCTAACACCCAGAACCAGTTATTTATGTGCCCGTGCACATTATAACTTTTCATCACCATACATGCATGCATATATATATATATATATATTCTCATTTTCTCATGCATTAATTGGACCTTTCCGTCTTCTTTTTTGGCTTTACTGATTTGGCATTTTCTGTTGCATTCATATTCATCGACATACATGGCACCTTGCATAAGGCATATATACTGCGTCTCTTTTTCAGTATAAGAGACATTTCACTTTGTAAGAATCGAAAAGAGAGTTAAGAAAAATTGTCTTTAATTATACACAAGAACACTTGTCTTCATTAACTTTTCCCAATTAGATTAGTTAATTTGCTACTCAAATCTATAATAATCTTCTAATAAAACAAAAACCTAATTAATATTACTATCAAAACTTGTCATAATTACTATATATATATATATATATGTTTTTTTTTTCTCTTTTCTAATTTGCATATATATTCGGCGTGGGTGATACAGTAGAAGGAACACATTAATTAATGTCAATGAGGATTGGTTTGACTGTCTTGTGTAGCCGTAATAAATAAATGCATTTGGAGAGAGCAATAAATATATATGATCTCTTGAAAAAGTTGGACTTGGAGACAAGTTGGTTGTTTGCTACGCGGAGAGATCATATATAATTAATCATACTTCATAATCCATGAAGACGCTCGTCTCTCATGGATCCCAGTGTTCCGTCCTATGTTTTCAACAATGTGATTATGTAGATATTGACATGTGTGCCCTAAAACAAGCAGAGATTGGCGTCATGCTTGAATCTGAACCCACATACTATACATATGAACTGTACTTCATAGAATAGCCACTGATCATGATGAGAGTCTTGGCGTGGTGTGAAGCAAATTAAAAAGCTGTGATGAAGTCAGGCTGCTGGTTGGTTGGTAGGCACAAGGTACGGCCAACCTCATCTTTTTCTTTTTTCTTTTTCTTTTTTCAGAAATAGTATTTACTAATTCCCTTGGAGAAATCCAAATATATATACACTTATCAATGCTGTAAACCAACCTTTGAAACTTCCAAAATTAATCTTAGAGTTGAACGGAGTAAAATTCACGTTTGACCCGTACTTTCTTATATACGTACTATACTACTCTGTAACCTAATTCAAACCAAACGTCACTGTCGTTCTTCTATATAACAAAGAAAGCGTGCCTTTCATATACTCTGAAATTCAGCTATGTTCCAAAAAATCAGTGGCATGAGTCAACTAGGGCTGGCTGAGGCCAAATCAGTTGTACAGCAAATTAAGGACTTGTTTTGGTTTCTAGATCTATAAAAATACAAGTAGTCGTTAGGATAACAAGACACATCCACTTGAATATTCTACGTAATTTGAGAAAATTGGTCCGGTAGCTTTCAAATTAAAGGTCAACTGGTCTATGCTAAATCCATCATGTGCCATTTTAATTTTAAATGCACTTTCTTTGTGTTGTTAGGTACGTTAGTTGAAAATTACATACACTTGGACACCTAATTGAGCCTACCTTTTAATCTTATGCATGGTTCTTTCAAGTGAAGAGGGATGTTGATAGATTTGGAATCTAATTCTTTTTGTCTTGTTAGATCGATTCATAATTCGTTCTATTAGCAGCCCTATAATCAAGTAGGCTATTATAAGGGCTCATAAGCAAACTCTAACTTGAGACATTTTTTTAACACCCTATCAGTTAGGCCTAATGGTGTCGATGAGCTTGTGCTTTTTGATGGAGATTATTGAAATATGATATTTAGGGTAAACATTCTTCAATCCAAGACAAAAATTGTACCGGTCTCTTGAATCGGAGAAAAAAAAAAAAAAGCTTAGAAAATATGATATTAGGTGTATGAATATCCGTTGTTTTTAACTTAGAAAATAAAAATAGCTGATAGGAAAAATCTCAGTGAAAATGAATTAGCCACAAAAAAAAAAAAGGTGAATTGGACAAATAATGGGCCCTAAAGGAGGCACAGATCCATGCAAAAATGTCAATTTAAGAAGTTAAGGCCAGCTTTACGTCAATTGGGCTCCTTGAATCGGCCCAATAAGCCTGTGCTAATGATCTGGACTTGTCCTACCCTGTGTTGGGCTCCTTCGGCCCATGTTACTATGAACTGGGAAAAACAGAGAGCCTATTTAGTTATGGATTTTGTCAGCCTTTGCGTTAGAGTTGGAAAATGGGCGGTTGGGCCAGGTCGGCCCGCCTTCAACTTAGCCTACTCATTTCATGGGTCGGGTCAAATTTGGCCCACAAGGGGAGGCGAGTCTGGCAATGAGAAATGAGGGCCCAACACTACCCTATGACATTTAATAAACAGATCAAGGCGGGTTGGGCAGGACCATTTTGGTGGACCACCCTCATTTTTAGGGGGTCAAACCAAGCCGGGCCGCGAGCCACAAAGTATTAGACCGACATGGCCTGTTTGCTAAGACGAGTTGGTCGGTCGGGCTCATGGGCCACATTCTTTTTACTTATTTTATTTCTAAAAATTTAGGGGCCACATTTATTCTCATAATCTATAAATATTTAAAAGTAGACGTGTAAAAATATTCAACAATTAATTACGTGTTATTATTATTTTTTACTGTTTTTCGTCTTTAATTATAATAGGCTCCTTATATAAATATATATATATATATATATATGAAATATGTACCATAGAGAACAACTAGGGAAGACATTATAATCTTATAGTAAATCAGTTAAGATAATGATAAGCATTTTTTTAAAAATAACTAATTTTAGTGAATAATTACGTCATATATGAACAGTTTATTTATTATTTTTATTAATATTGAAATGACATATTTTTATTATTACAATAAGAATGATTTACATGAAAGTGGAAAACTTGCAGTATACCCATTTGTGAATATTTTTAAAAATATCACCTTTTAAGTCTTACCTACAAATTCTAAAAATGCCATATTCTCTAAATTATTTATGAAAGCATCGTCAACTCTTATACCAATTTATTATAATTTTAGATTAAAAATAAACCACAAATTATCGACGTTCAAAATTGGTTGACCGTGATTCGTTGACCCACATTGATATGATGAATCCGAGAGGGAGAAGAAGAAAGGTTATCTGACTTGGGTCGTTAATTTGCCGGCAGGTCCCTGCAATGATACTCTGACGCCCAAATAAGTAAGTGGATAAGGAAAGTGGTGAGTATCCGTAAGTTGGCAAAAGAAAAAACATACCTGACACTTTGAGAGAGTTGACAGATATATCAGAGGAGGAGGTGTTCTCCTACATGCGTTATACGTTTGCAGGTGATGGGACAGTATATTCGGCTTCGGCGGACCAGTCCATGCAGTGGTAAGGCACCGACGGGATCCTCATTAATGTGGATGAGATCCATCATTAATGAAGATAAAATCTAAGGTGAACGTGCAGAAATCCAGACACGAGTGCAATGATGTTGTTATAAGGGGGCAGGATGAGAATGATATGGGTAGAGAAGACGGGGCCAGATTGGGCTTGAACTACCCAATCGGGACAGTCTTTAGGCCGCTAATATACCCGAGCATACGACCTTCTTGTTATGCGAGCTGATCATCTAGGCCGACGAACTACAAGAGTCGTCAGGAGCTCGCTCGAAGTGTAGCTTGGAGCTCACTTGTGTTAAGCCCGTTTGATCCTGCGATTCGAGTATGGGCCCCAACGATGTGCGACCTTGCTTAGACGAAATCAGCTCGAGGTCTACTGGGCTTTATGCGATTGGGCTGGTCCATTGGGTTGAGCCCAATTCATAAGAGATAGAGCAGAAAATACCCGCAACACAAATAAACTATCAACCACACAAATAAATACAAAATTTAACGTAAAAAACTCAAATGAAAAAAACTATGGGCACAAAAAATAAAATATTATTATGATAATATTGATACAATAATAATAATATAGTTACAATAATTCTAAGGTATTGAGTACTTATTTATAGATCTACTATTCATCTATAAATATATATACAAAAAAATTAAACAAATTCATATTCTAATTAGAAGATGTGTCACAAAAAAAAAAAAAAAAAATTATGAATGTACCTCTGTCAAATTTAATATCATAATCATGTCAATTTTAAAATCTTAATCATAATTAAATTTTAATTTCAAATCTCAATCACATTTATAACATATGCATATACATCGCAACAGAGCTAATATGTTGCCCGGACAACATTACAACTTTGATGATGCAAGGTGTTTTGTGTGTATTATATGCCTGTGTTTATGGAATGGCAGCTAGCACTGGCATTTCAATCGTTGGTTCCAAACACACCAAAAATTAGTATTATTGTTTGGATTAAATAATAAATTTATTTAATTAAAAATATCATTGTTAAATTGGTTGAATATGCAAAAATAAAAAAATAATCAAAGAATACATGGGGTCTCCACACAAATATTTTGATACTTAAGTTAAATACTAAATATGATAGAATAAATTATATTAAAACTAGTATTAAAGACATTATTGTTGTTGTATTTTTTAAAAAATGAGTGTCGGCTTATTTATAAAAAAATATAGAATAATTTAAAGTGTAATAGAATTAGAATTATTGTAAATAATATTTATTTTGATTAATTATAGTCTGTCTAAGACTAGATTTGTTATAGATGACATATCTCTTTTATAGATGATATTTATCTTGATTAATTTTAGTTGAGACTAAGATTGTTATAAATGGCGTCTATTTTTTATGAATGATGTTTGTCTTGTCCTTTTTAGCGATAAAATTTCTTATAAATGATATTTATCTCAATATTTATAAGTTATTTTAGAATTAAATTTTTTTATGAATAATTGATTATCTTTTCAAAAAAAAAAAAATTCGAATATCAAAATGATTTTGTGTGGGACTCCTTGCATATGAAAAATTTATGTCTTTCAGTTTAAAAAGATATTTTAAATTCTTTAGGTTGAATTCTCTTTACTTTGTAATTTTTAGTTTTGAGTTTTGAATTTATTTTCAGTTTTCTATTTTGATAGTCTGTTTTTAGAAAATTAAAAACTCGTTTTCTTTGTCATTTTAAAAAATTATTTCTCAAAATAGAAAATTAGAAAACGCATTTTTTTTAAATTTTGAAAATAAATTTTTAATGATATTTTATTTAATAAATTTAATTATTCAATAAATTAAAAATATTTAATATAATATATTATTAAAAATATGTATATATTTTAAAGTTAATGAATTTTGTAATGTTTTTTCTATTACAATAATAAAATATAACTAAATAAATAAATATATTTTGAGTTTAGAGTTTATTTTGGATGAAAAAGCTCAAAATAATTTTTTGTTATTTTGAGTTTTATATATATATATATTTTATTTTTAAAAGTATATTTTTAAAAATAGTAAAGAGGATACGTTTTTAATATTTTAAAAAATTAAAAATTAAAAATAATTTAAAAACAGTAAAAATCACACAACTTTAATTTTTAATATATCTTTACTTATGACATAATAATTATAATTATAATTTTATTAGAATCATTAAAATTTTAGAATTAATTGGAATTCTCTTTGTTGTCTTACCCTTGGTTGGCTTGCCTGGCGGTGGTCAATCTATGAAGCTAGACATAGGATATGTTTGACTTTATTTATTTTTTATTCATTCATTCTTGGTTCGATTTTAATGTTTAATGTCGTTTTTGGTTTGAGTTTAATTTCCTTCATTCTATTCGATTTAAGTGAGTTGGTGACGGACAAAAAAAAAAAAAAGTATAATAATGTAAATAAAGGTAAATTAATTTTATATTTATTCTTTTAACAATAAAAGAAATTAATATTATTTTTTTTTTAAAATAAAAAAAAACGTGTCATGTATGAAATTCATCCCTTTAAAGAAAGACGACATCCCTCTGGCCTCTGCTCTCTCACATAAAACACTCACTGTTTGTTGTTGGCTTGTTGGGGACTGCAAAGTTCGAGATTATATAATGTCGCACCCAAACGACAACCGAACGGTGACGACGAGCACCGATCCGGACGACGGCTTCGAAACCATCGCCGCCCAGCGCCGCGAGCTCATGGCGGCCCAAGCCCTAGAGTCCGATCTCGACCTCGCCTTCCGCCTCCAGATGCAGGAGGCGATCGACGCCTCTCTATCTCTCTGCCCTCCCTCCTCCTCGCCTCCCCGCCCGGCTCAACCACAGGAGGACGAAGATGTTGTCTTCAACCTTTCCATTCTCCAGGCCGAAGAGCTTGACAGGTTCGAGCGGGAGCGTCGCGATCGCCTCGTGGCCGAGGCCGAGATGAAGAGAATCAAAGAAGATCTCCACCGCCGAATCCACGATTATAAAGTCGCCGACGAGATTCATTACATGGCGGAGGACGATTGGGACGAGTACGGCGACAACTTCGCACGTCCCTACGGGGAGGGCACGTCTTCGTCGTCGTCGTCTTCGTCCAACGGTGTAAATACGTCAGTGGAAACTTTTAGGGTGTATTTCAATGGTTTACTGTTGGACGAGAGGGCCCTGGGTACGAAGGTTCCGTTGGCCGGGATTGGTGTCGCGATTTGTGATTCCAGGGACAATTTGATTTTCGAGTTGAAGAAGCCGTTAACTGGGAATGGGACGAACCGGCAGGCCGCCCAAGCCAAGGCTTTGATTGAAGGATTAAACGCGGCCATTGATTTGGATTTGAAGAGGGTCGTATTCTACTGTGATTGCTTTCCCCTCTTCCAATTTGTGAGTTTTCAATTGCATTACCTCTCGTTAGCTTTTATTTTTTTTTTCTTATCACTACTATTGGAACGATTAAAATTACAGTTCTGGATGTTTATATCATGATTGGGCATCCAAATAACCAACTGTTTAGCCTAACCGTGTCTTGTCCATTGTGGGTTCGAGGTTGAACAAGCTAGACCGCAAGTAGCTAGCATACTTGACCAGTGTCCTACGCTCAATTTTGTAGTCAAACAACTTGTCTAGGATAAGTTTATCAAAGTATTCACTTTGAGTAGTGTTGTGTAACTTGAGTCTTGGAGAAAAAAGTTTGTCATGGTACGCTAGTGTCAGGTTGCAACCTGGTTGGAGTAGGAATCTTATTTTAGTTATATTAGGCATCGGTTGTGGGGGATAAGATATATTGATTGATAATCCAAATTCGTTCAAGAAGTTCATCCTCGTCCTTAGGGACGACAATGAGTAGGGTATGGTTGGGGATACTATCCCCCATCTTACTTGTTTAATCCTCCTCTGCTCTACCAACCGCCCATTATACTCCAACCCATTTAACCTCATTACTTTCAGTTATTGCATGTTTAATTCGTCTGCCTATACCCCCCACCCCCTGTCCATGAAATCCATCCACCAAATGCCTCATATGCCAAATCCACTTAGCCCGAGTCCTTGCTTACCAAATTAATCGAAATTTGGATTATTTAACCAATTTTCCATTTTATTGTTTATAACTCCAATTTAATTAAGTTTAAAATAAAAATATAATAAGCGAAATCATGCATGAAGGAACAAATCTTTAGATGACTAATGTAAGAATACATAAAAGTTATGGTTAACACAAATTTGAGATGGAGTCGATAAAATTAAGAACATAAAAATAAAAGAAGAATATGATTCATTTTGGATGTAAGAAGTATATATTAAGAGTAAAAAATTAAAAATAAACAAGTTGGCTCAACCCAAATTTGGGAAGGAGCTATAGATTTGGGATAGATCTATATGCTCCTAGATGTGTAGTTCTACGTATATTAGAGGACCATGGGTTAAAGGCTCAAATATGAGAATGTATGTATATTAAGATTAAAAAAAATAAGCTCAACCTGATTTTAAATTGTCCGTGTGGTGCAGAAATTTAATCTCCCACAGAAGTGGGATAAGGCTGAGCTTATTTAATTCCAACTCTTTTGAGATTCCAAATGTTGCCGTACTTTATCAGATGGTATAACCTCCCCTTATCTGGATGCCAAACAAGCCATTAGTCTTCTATTCATTTCCACTCCATCCATTCTCCCCCAATTTGGAGTTAAAAAAGTAGGCCTTTGGATGTAAACGCATTCTTTCCGTTGTCGGCAAAGGCGTGCCTCCTAGGTGCGGGGCTCATAAAGGTGCAGTTCTATGCATCTCATCTCCACTGAGGTGCAGAGCTATGCACGAGGCGCTGCCTAGGCACACGCCTCATGCGTGATGTATTTCTAAGTGTCTTAGAACCCATTTATCCCCTTGTCATCTATCAGATCTTATTTGTGATTCCAAATGTTGCTGTACTCTATCAGATGGTATAACCTCCCCTTATCCGGATGCCAAACAGGCCATTAGTCTTCTATTCATTTCCACTCTATCCATTCTCCCCCAATTTGGGGTTAAAAAAGGTAGGCCTTTGGATGTAAATGCATTCTCTCCGTTGTCGGCAAAGGCGTAGCTCTATGCATCTCATCACCACTGAGGTGCAGAGCTATGCACGAGGTGCTGCCTAGGCATACGCCTCATGCGTGTTGTATATATAAGTGTCTTAGAACCCATTTGTCCCTTTGTCATCTTAGATCTTATTTTTCTTGCTGATTTGATTGCATATTCTTGTATATCAGTGAGGCGTATCTAACGGAGTAAGCTGGAGGCTTGCCAGATCTCTCAAATTCTCAATAGCCGGGATCATTTGGCAGTGATATTCACTCGCTAGAGAACTAGTTGCATGTGTGGGCCCTTGACCTGTCCTCTGTTGACCTGTTTTCACCTACAGAGTTGCCAGAGGCAGGCAACCACCCTCTCAGTTACCTTTTCTCTATTAGCCAGCACGAAATTGCAGTTGTTGGTTGCGTCCCTGTGACTTCTAATGCAATTTTCTTTCTTTCTTCTGATTCTTTGCAATTTAGAAGAAACTAATTCTTTGTTGTAATTTTGTTTCGCTGTGTGTTCTACTCTAATTTCTTTTTCTATCTCCTAATTTCTGTTGCAATATAGAAGAAACTAATTGCAAAAGAAATAAATTGTTTTTCACAGTGTCCTCTACTGATTTTTTCTCTCTTCTAATTTCTTTTGCAATTTAAATGAAACTAATTGTTTTTCCTGTGTGTTCTGCTGTGGTTTTTTTTTTTTGCAGTGTCTTCTGCTGTAATTGCAAAAGGAACTAATTGTTTTTTGCAATAATATTAGTTGTTCTTATAGGGTTGGTTATTTGTCATTTATGATTTTATGAGTTTGCATCTACTTCCTTATAGATACATATTGAGAAGAATGTGTATAATATTTTATAAGCATTTTGAATAAATGTGTGCCTCATGTGCATGAGGCTTGCGTTTCGCCTAGCGCCTTTCGCCTAGGCCCCAAGTACTCTTTTGTGCCTTGGTGTGCTTACACTTTTGACAACTATGGTTCTATCAAATCCTATTCCATTCCATTACTAATGTCTCCCCAAAATGGGAAGAACCCCTTCCATCCAATTCCATTCCATTCCCTCTTCCAGACACTGGAAAGGAATTCAACAATTCTTAGCTTTAATGTGTCAACTCAATCTTATCACGGTGTCTGCTTGGTTATTTCTAGATTCAATTTAGAGTATGAATACCTTGACTCAATCACCTATAATAATTTTTGTAAAGGCTTTAAATGCATATCAATTCAGTTCTAACATGAACTTCTTGATGTATAAAGATGGAATCATTGTTTTAAGAACCATCATGATTATCTGGCTTTGAGAATTTGTGTCAATATGACTTTGTTGATTAGAAATATTTTTTAGGTACTTGTTGAAGGAAATGCTATTAAACACAATCTGATCTTTACCATATTTGATTAAACTCAAATATTTGATATATAGAAAATAAAACTATTGGTTAGATTATTTGATATGTGGAAAGTATATTCTATGAACTTTAAAACTTAAAAAAGTAACCAGAAACATGTTCTATTTGTAACTCATTTGTGAACCATTAGTTAGTTACTCTGATAATTATATGGGAATTCAATTTCATGTTAGAAACTTTGTTAAGTCTGTAACGTTGCTTTGATATGTGGCCTCCCCTTTGTGAATGCAATTAAATTTGTATTTGGGGTGTCCCCTTCTAAAAATAATTTTTGGTGCTTATTTTCTTAAAATTAAAACCCTCCATCTTGAATTGATTCGGTGGATGCGATTTGCTTTTAATGGAGATGCCTAATCAAATTGTTAAGCTTTGTAGTTGACTCTGTGCTGTCTTTGAGTCATCAAGGGCTGCAGTATTTATGTTATAATTGGCCCTTATTAAAACCAATCCTTTCCCTTTTAAATTGTAGAACCAATCTTAAATTAAGTCATTGTGATTGATTGGAAGGTGACTTGCATTTGTAAGTTCAAATTTTATTGTGCTCTGGGGATTTTTAGCCATCTGATAGTGATATTCACTGGACAGAATGTTCTTGATGAAGTATTTTCATCTTTTTTGGTTTTGGCATTGCCATATTGATGTTTGTTATCCATGCCTTGTGCAGCAGATGTCGGTTCATTTGGTCATCTTATAAACTACTGCTAATATATCAAGCCCTACTAAGATTTTCTTGAAAGCCCTTGTAACACTTATCATGCCTTAAGAGTTTCCCACCATGTTTTTTTCTGTCTTTCTCTACCTCTTTTATCAAAGGCTTTTTCTGTTCCATCCACACTCCACTCCAGGCCTCCAGTCGTATTCTCTTTACATGACCTAATCATATTTTCTCATATCTCATACAATCTTCAATAGGAATCACTTTGACCTTCTAACAAATAACTTGATTTTTAATATATACTTTCTTGTTTAGTTGCTACATCCTGATATCTGCTGTGCTTGTATTTATCAGTGTTGGTGCTTTATTGCCTACCATTTCATTCAACACAATGCAGCTTCTTTGATCATCCGTGTAAAATTTTTCTTTTTATGTTTAACGAAATTTTATGATTACATAAAAACACTGGTTGTTTTTTTCCTATTCAGAACTGGAAAAAATAGGAGCTTGATATTGTATATCTTCTATGTATAGGCTCAATCCATTATGAGATGTTAATGTTGTGTCGTCTTATGCAGGTTACAGGTCGATGGTCACCTAAACAACGGAAGATTAAAACATTAGTTAATCAGGTGACACTACTTAGGAAAAATTTTTTGTACTCAGCTCCAGTTCTTGTGGCTAGGAATGATATCAAATTTGCATTTACGCTGGCACGAGAGGCAATAGTTTCTCAGATTAACAGGCCTTCAGATTATGGTGCTGCCAATAACAAGTTTGAAACTTGTGTTATTTGCTTAGAAGATAGAGAAATTGGCCAGATTTTCTCAGTTGATGGTTGTTTGCATCGATATTGCTTTTCTTGTATGAAACAACATGTGGAAGTTAAGTTGCTACATGGGATAGTTCCCAAATGCCCTCATGACAGCTGTGACTCTCTGCTAAAAATTGAGAGCTGTGGACAATTCTTGACTCCTAGATTAATTGAGATAATGAGCCAACGCATAAAAGAAGCGTCCATTCCTGCCGCTGAGAAAGTTTATTGTCCCTATCCAAAGTGCTCAGTGCTAATGTCGAAGAGTGAGACATTGGAGTTTTCAAAGAACACATTAGATCAGTTTGAAGAATCTGGAGTTAGAAAATGCGTGAAATGTCAACGGCTTTTTTGCATCAATTGCAAGGTTCCTTGGCATGAAAATATGAGCTGCATTCTCTACAAGATTAGAAATCCTTATCCCCCTGTGGAAGATGTAAAGCTGAAGAGTCTTGCTGATAGGAATCTCTGGCGTCAGTGCATAAAGTGTAAGCATATGATTGAACTTGCTGCAGGCTGCTACCACATGACTTGCAGGTGCTTGATTATTTCCCATTATGTCATTTATTGTCATAGAGTTTGTTAATCATTATTTTTGCATCTGAAATTAATTGATTATAATTCTATTAATTGTATTGAAATGCTGGCAATATTGTCCACAACGCATTTGCCCTTCCAATGTTTCAATTACTGACAATGTTTGATGCTATCACTTGATGTATCATTTAATGAATATTTTGGGCCTTGTATGATCTTTGCTTTTCGACTTTTCATTTGAGAATGAAGATAAACATTCCGACATAAATTTTGGACCACTTGCATTCTCTAGCTTTGATCTTTCATGTGGAAAACAAAATGCACCCTAGGCTGATTACCGTTTTGGTTTTATTCATTGAATTTGTTTCAGTTATCTTGCACTATTTCCCGAATTTTCCGAGTTTATGGCTTTACTACTTATTGATATGTCTTAGTTGTTTATTATAGTTGTCCTAGTGTCTTGTTCACCTTCCAAAAAGGAAATTGCAATGTGTTTGCCCATCATCTGGGCTGTGTTTTAATGCCTACTATATTTTGTTCGCTTTCTGTCTTTAGGGAGTGCAGGAGTATGGTTTTACATGTTACAATCTTGTTGCTTCAATTGAGAGGTCACTTACTGTTTTCTTATTTGAACCGGCTATTCATCCCACATGGGTTGCTCCATCAGAATTTGGGTCACAACTCATTAGCAGTTGGAGGGGGGACAGAGTGGTTTCTTTGCTCTATTACTTGTCAATTATGCTTCTAGCATTTTTTTTTTCTTCTCGTCTCAATTACTCCATGTTTTTCATTGGCATTGATTTGTAAACTGTTGGTTGAGTGCTTTTCCCTTATTCTTTTAATTTTGATTGGGTGTATGCAGATTCTGTTTCTTGTCCTTTCACATGGAACTTTCCAGCAAATACTGATTTGTGCTATTTTTGTTTGCATTTGTTCAGTGTTGCTTTCTAGGATAAAAACTGTTTGGAAATCCTGAAAGTGTCTGAATGATCTCATTTTGAGATTGGTTTATTAGTTGGTTTTGCCGTAGGAGTTAGCCCGCATTTGTCTTCCTCGTATAATCTTCTAATATGCTATTAGCTATCTGGCAATGCTTAATTCAACAAAACCCTTTTCCAACCATTTGGAAATGGCTAAGTAGATCCTCTTTGCCATGTCACTTTATATAGATGGCATAGTTTCGATGAGATCCCTTAATGCATCTCCAGTAACTCTTGTCTGTTTTTCTAGGTGTGGTTATGAGTTCTGCTATACTTGTGGAGCTGAGTGGATGAACAAGAAGGCGACGTGCTCCTGCCCGCTCTGGGATGAAGGAAATATATTGTACGATGAAGAGGAAGAAGAAGATGAAGGAAATATGTCCGATGATGGAGGGGATTACTATCCCGACTTCTATGACTCATCTGAGGATGATTTTTATTAGCTGATCCCTCCAAAAAGAAAGAACAACTTGTTTTTGAATAACTTACCCTCGTATAGCCCACCTATTCCAGTATTGTGATAGAAATTGTAGCTTCGACTACTTGGTTTTTGGTGAATAGTCGAACAGCATTTCTGATATCTTTCTTTTGATAGAGCATGAAATTTATTAATTAGTGGAAGTACCTATATAACAAAGGTGATATAGAGGCGCCAAGTTTGCCATGCAGCAGCATTGAAGAAATCTGTATCAAATCCCTAACAACAGAAATAAAACATTTGCCAGCTGCACCTAAATTAATTATTATTACCAGCAACATAGCCAGCTCCAGGCCCCACTCTGAGGAAGCATATCAGCTCTCCACCTTTAGAGCTCCGAGAAAGCCTCGCGACAGGAGAGGCAACATAATAACCCTAAACCCGAGATAGAAACAGCAGAGCCAGTACCCTCTTCTTTTTTTTTTTTTTTTAGTTTCCCAACTGCTAAAAAGGGCTACTGCTCAAATAAATCACCCCCCGTAGGCTGTGGCAGGACAGGACACACCCAAGCGAATGGCAGCTCGCTTTCGTGCAGGGGGCATAAAATAAATCATCCATCTCCTCCCATGATACCCTTCCTCCCAATCAAATCTTTTTTGTTTATCTTCCTTAGAGTAGCCAACCATACAAGGCAAGCCTGCACCATACCTCGTATGGTACACTCTGCAAAGGCCCCAAATGCTCCAGAAAAATCTTTCCAAGTTATTTATATTATATAGGTAAATCACACTAATATCTTTAAGATTTTACAAGACTGACAAAATTCCCATGACATATCATAAATGACAGACCCCCTACTCGTATAAACGAATCATTTTGCTCCCTTCGTTGGTTCTTTCTCTCCATTGACCTTCCATTTTCTCTTGTAGTGGTGTCAATCTTGATTTTTTTTTCCCTAACATTTTTTCTTCCTCATTTTCTCATTGTTTATGAAAATTAACAAATGAAAGTGTTAACCTTTTGATTCAATTTGAAAATGTCTACCCTTCGATTTGTATAGAAGGATTTTAAGTTTTTTACAATGAAGAGTGAAGAGAGAGAGAGAGAGAGATCATTGCATTAGCAGTGAAAGATATTCTCTCTTTCTCTACTATGCTAAGCTTTAGATATATCTTATTTATAATGAATTTTATATGTCTCTTTATATCATTCTTTATTTATTTTTCTATGTTATATATATCTTTTTATTTCTCTCTCATTTTCTCTCAAGGTTCAACATAAAAATTTAGTCTAGATTCCTTAACTAAAGCAATTGGATTGAAGATTGATTCAATGAATTTGAACAACCAACTAGATGCTTCGAATCCATTGAAGCAACTTCTTATTTTGTGTCGGCAAAGATGGGACATCTTTAATGGTTGTTGCTAACCATCACTTACAATTTTTTTTATATTTTTCTTTAATTACAAATATGTTAATAGAGAGAACATATTGGGTGTTTTGAACATTTTGAAAAAAAGATTAACAAAATAGTAAAAGGCAAGGTAATATAAGATCAATAGAGTTTATGTCATTTTATCAAAATTTTGCACTTTACTTTATAATATATTATTTAAAAAAATAACATAAATAACAAATCTCATTCACAAATCTTTAATTGGGTAAGGGTGTGGTAAATATACTAGATCTCATATATGATAATTGTATTTTATCTTAAAATAACTCATGCAGTTAGCATTAATTTGTATTAGTTATTTGAAAAGATGATGTGCATACTTCAATAAAAGAGTTGAAAGGTAATTATTAAGAATAAAATAAGGATAAAACTTTTTGAGGAATTTTATTAAAAAGAAATTTAGAAATTTATGTTAAATAAAAAATAGTAGTATAAACATAAATACATCAAAAGTCTTGAAACAAAAAAGTTCTAAATTATATAAAATATATTATTTGAATATTCATATTAAATAAATTATATATTATTTGATATAAGATATATATATATATATTTTTCTTAAATCTTACTATGAACTTCTTAAAAGTAGAACATTGGTGTAAAGATTTTAAAGAGTTCTATTAAATCGTTAGCCATTAGCCATTAGCCATTAGCGATGCCCGATTATAAATACTAATCCTATGAAAGAGAAAAAAAAAATAAAAAAGAATTTATTATTTTCGCCTTCACGAGTTGCCATCTATTTTTACGGACAGTTCGAGTTGTGAAATACCCTAAGGCAGAGCAGGCGGAGCATCAATCTTCATCATCAAGCCCTGAGAGAGAAGAGGAGAGGATGAGTGGAACGGTGAAGAAAGTAGCGGATGTAGCCTTCAAGGCTGGGAAGACGATTGATTGGGAAGGCATGGCCAAGCTTATCGTCTCCGATGAGGCACGCAAGGAGTTCGCTACCCTCCGCCGCGCCTTCGACGAAGTCAACTCCGCTCTCCAGACCAAGTTCAGTCAGGTTCTCTCTATCTCACCCTCGCTCACGCACATTCTTTTTCCACATCTCGTGTTCGCACTTTCTCCTTTCTCTCTGTCTGTGTATTTGTTCGGCGGCTAGGGTTCGCCGTTTCCTATGCTTATCTCACAGATCTCCGATCTTTAGCTTTTTAGTGAAATGATTTGTGAATTTGTAATTGATTTGATTGATTAATTGATTTTTTTATTTGGCTAAGCTGCGAAGTGATTGGTTCAGTCACTCTTTTCTTCTAGTGAGGGCGAACTCTTTTGGATCTGTTCGCCAGTATTCTACATTTTATTGTTTGCGTGGTGTGATTGGGAAATCAATAAAAGCATTGAAACTGGCGGCTGTTGATTTAGAATGTTATTCTGACGTTGAAGATGTTATGTTGTAGCAGAGCACATATGAGCACATATGCATACATCAGATAGGATCGATTAGAAAATATAAGAGAAAAATCATGCCGTGCAATTCCTTACCAGTGCTTATATCTTGTACTCTGTCTATCCTTTCATTGTGCACATCGTCTATGTATATGACAATATATTATATATATCTTGTACTTCATTCTATACTTCTTCTGTATATATGGCAATATATATCTTGTATTTCATCTCTCCTTTCGTTCTGCACAGAGCCCTTGTACGCAATAATATTTATCTTGTGTACTTCATCTCTCCTCTCATTCCATACACCCGCATGTAGGTGGCAATATATTCGTGGTCAAAGAAAAAAATGCTAAATTTCAAAATTTTCACTAGATATTCTGAACGGGGGATCTTAAAAGAATTCTTCTTTCTCATAACGAACAGGGTGTAAATATAGTTCTGAAATCATAACCTCGAGTAGCAGACATTTCTAATTCCAAGGTTAATCTGCTTTTATGGCTATTGCTAATCATGGACAACTTTCCACATATGGACTATCCTACAGTTTATACGTCTTACAATTATGAAGTTTCTTTGGTGAATTCCGATTGTAGAATACCCACTGCCATTCTTTTTTGAAGAGAAATTAGTGTTTAGTTTGCTTTTGATTCTTGTTGTTCTCCCTACTTTTGATTTTATATTGAAAGATTATCTGGTGATAGGATTTATAGAGTTGAATTGTGCTGTCAGCATGTGGTTCCTTATGTGCTAATTTATATCATTGTTCATGACTTCCAATTGTAATTTTTGCAGGAACCAGAGCCTATTGACTGGGAATACTATAGAAAAGGAATTGGATCTCGCTTGGTTGACATGTACAAAGAAGCATATGACAGTATGTTTTTAGCTTTTCATTTTCTTTTCTCCAACTCTATTACCCTATTGTGAGGTTATGTGCAGGAACCAGAGCCTCATGCTTGTCTTTCTAAAATATGTTTCTCACAATTCCTCATCAATATATGACTAGCCTCAAGTGTGGTGTAGGATGTTGAAAATTGAAGTAGTAAAATTGTTTTTAATCTTTTAGAGGGAAATCTTGAGCTGTCAATTGATGTACGGATTCTAGTTAATTGTCCAGATCCTTCAGCTGATGTTGGCTTATCGTCAACAACCCTATGAATGAAGGATACTGCTACTTCCTGTATAATACAATTGTAACCTGAAAAGTATATAGGTATATAGAAGAAGTGACATAAATCACGTAATAAATGTCTTTAAGGAGAGCAACCATGTTTTATGGCCGCAGGGTTTCACAGATCATTGATGGCTTGTCTAGGGTGGAGATAAATAGACACAGGAGGAGAAATTTATAGATCTGATTCCCTTGAATCTCTTTAGAGTTCCTTGAATAATCTATTCTTCTTTGGCCTTCTAAAGTTTTGAACCTCAGATATTTATCATAACTAATTAGTGTTTTTTTTTTTTTCAAGGTAAGTATG
The DNA here is from genome assembly GCF_014633365.1 of Diospyros lotus. Taxonomy (NCBI): domain Eukaryota; kingdom Viridiplantae; phylum Streptophyta; class Magnoliopsida; order Ericales; family Ebenaceae; genus Diospyros; species Diospyros lotus. Next base: position 28,838,539 of record NC_068340.1, on the reverse strand, counting down.
AGCAGATATATGGATTGGCAAGTTGGAAATGATTTAGCTGATTATGTAGTGGAATTAAGGCTTGATATATTGATGCCATTGTATATAAAAACAATCATCCAGAGGGGTGATCCTACGCATAGGCACGCACAACAAGATCTCATATGTGAAAGCGGAGAAGGGTAGATACAAAATCAGAATCATCCCTCCACAACGTACAGAAACAAGAAAAGTTTCCTTAAAAAATTTATGGAGCTGTTCACTTTTTTAAATGTTCTTTTGTTTCTTTCTTTCCGAGCATACCACATAGTAGATAAACATGTTATAATCCAAATTAATCTAGAGTATTTCCTCAGGAAACTGTGGACAAGGAAAAAATAAATTCAAGATTTTGGTTGACATTACCCAAAATACTCCAAATAAAGCAAGTATAAGACCCTACAGTTGGTGAATTAGCACTTTAGGTGGTGATTAAACAATTCTCCACCTTCCTTGCAAGAAAGCACCAGTCAACTATGATATGTTTTTTCTTTTGTGGACTGCCAATAGTAAGAGTGGAGTCATGCAATGTCACCCATATTTGAAGAATAAGAATGGATTCATGCGATGTCACCTGCATGAAGAAAGCCATTCTAGTTTGCAAATAGTTTGCCATTGAAAACTGACCTTTGTACCAGATCTAAATACCTCATAGAACGACCAGATGGTAAAATTATCTCTTGGGGTTGATGCCAAATTTGCTAGCTTTCGCTTCCCTAGGTTCTCAAGTAATTCAGAGAAGGCAGTTATTGGAGTCTTAATTTCCATTCATAGAGATTTCATCTAAAGATAGGTGAACGAACACTGCTTCTCTGTGACAGAGAGGAGTACTTGGCATCTTTTCTCCACCTAGCAGGAAAAAGTATGGAAAACCACTTGAAAAGTCTGTGCATACACCAATTGCCATGTCAGAATTTTAAGTCTCTGCACATGCCAATTGCCATGTCAGAATTTTATCCTTGTCCCACCTGAAACACATGTCACGTGTGCAAGGAGATTGTCCGAAACTTGAAAAATACCTCTTCAAATAGCCAGGCTAGTATGTGATTTAGAGCATTATGTTTGCTACTCCCCTTTGTTCCAATTATTTCCTTCAGGTACTATTTAGTTCGGTAGCAAACTACCAGGATTATTGCCCTGGCAGGCCTTTGTTGTAGAGACCAAGATTCCTAATTCCTAATCCTTCTTTTGGGATAGGGTTACAAACTTTGTCCACTTTCCTAAATGAGATTTATAACTTGTTTGGCTGTGCCGTGAACATTCAGAAAAGTGTTTTTCTTCTTCCTGGAAAATGGCAATTTTGTAAGCTGTAAGACTTTTGTGGCATCTGGATAAAATTGAAATGCCCTTTTGCATGATAGAAAAAACTGGGAACTTGCTTGATAGCCTAGGATATCAGCTAGAAAGATAAATTGTTTGCAAAAACTATCTTTGTTAATTCCCTTCTTGCTAGATTAATGTGGAGACTTAATACTGTTTCAATTCAAAGCAAAATCCAGCTTAAATGGCATAGCTGCTTAAAAATTGCTTTGTAAAATAGGATGATATCATTCTTAGAAAAAAGATGAGAGACCTTTTTTCTTTACCCTTCTCTCGTCCCTGCTAAGAAGACTGTGATCCTACCCTGATAGGCCTCTATTAGCAATATGAACAGGAAGGTAGATAGGGCGTCTCTATGAAAGTCCTTATCACTTGACACTTTTAAGTCAATACAGAAAACTTACATGAGGACAAACAAAAGTAATCCATCTCCTCTAGCTTGAACTAAATCCCATTTTGTGTAAATTTAATCTAGGTGGCTCAGCTGACATGATAAGCTTGCAAATTACTCCAGGGATTTTATTGCCCAAATGTGAATTGACACATTCATTTGCTACCAATGCTGCATCTAAGATTTGGCAGTTTCCCAGGAAAGCATTTCAGGATTCAAAGACTTATCAAAATCACTTAACTTCCTTCAAGAACTAGTTTACCTGTGTGGTTTGAGTGTAGATAATTAAATTTTATTGTGCAGATGAGATAGCAGAATGAGAGAAATTGGCTTTTTTTTTGCCAGTTGATTACAAAAACTTTGTTTCAGGTCTACCAGGAAGAGCAGTATTTATTAGTTAGGGTACCTTTTTTTTCTGATTTAAAATGGTAGGAAGCTGGATTAGGACTGGAGGGACAGAAAAACCATATTTTACCCTCCAACATACCTGATCAGGAGTATAGTATACTGGCCATGAGTCTTAATTAGGGTACTTTTATTTTCTGAAGTATGGTTCTGGGGAACTTTCCCATAATGCTGGTAAAAACTTCATGGAGCCGAAATTTTGGCATGAAAGACACTAAACCAAGTATGTGTACATATTTCCAGTTGCAGTCTTCTGCACCAGATCTCATATTACCAGAAAGACACCCGTTCCTGATTTCATGTTTATAAGTGCTGCAGTAGCATTTTTCAAAACTTACTGGTCTCCAATTCTTCCTCCTATTCTTATTCTTTTGAATAGGAATGGTAGTGGAGGAGATAAGAGACTGTCATTGTCTGAGTTCTTTGATTCTTAAAACCTGAAATTCGTTAAAATAGAATAGATTATGGTTTCAGGCGTATTATTATTTTTGTTTCTGAAAATTCACAATGATAAAACTAAAATCGAAAGGCAAGAGGGAATGAGAAAGAAGAAAATCCAAGTAGCCAAAAAATTGCAAGTAGAGATCTTCTATGTCTGGTCCATGTAAAGAATTGATCATGGTTTACAATCATTGGTTGCAGGACAAATGACATTGACAATCCCTTTTCTTTGTAGAATACCTTTTGTGTTAATTTGCTGGTGTTTAATTGAGTCTTCATCTGCAGGCATTGAAGTTCCGAAGTATGTTGATACTGTTACTCCTCAATACAAACCCAAGTTTGATGCTCTGGTGAGATCCCGGTGTTTCTTCTATTTGATTGTTAGTTATTATATGTCTCACTTATTCTCACTTCTACCTGTTCTCGCCTTTTGTTGAGTTGATGTTATCCGGATCTCTTTGACCTTATTAAACTGCACAGCTGAACTGTGTGCACATCCAGGGCATGAAACAATGCAGTATCTTGATTTTAATGAAAAATGTATGAATTGCTATACAGAGTGCAATATCTTGTTAGGATTGCAAGGGAAAAAAGGGTTAAATAAAATAAGCGGCAAACGTTAACAGAAATAAATAAACTTTTTCATCATAAGTCAAATGGAAAGATAAATCCTCAAATGGTATTTAATTTGCAAATTTATGCTAAGAAAAGTATTTTTGGAATTTCTTATCCAAAAGGGGAGTCATTCCCTTGTTAGAGAATTTGGTTAAGAATTTGTATTGTCAATGTGACTTTTAGAAGTCAATTGAACATTGTGTAACCGATTATAATTTGGTTAGGATAGGGTACATAAGATGATGACAATGATGAAAAAGATAGGGGCGTGATCTTTGGTTAAATATATAGCTGTGTTTTGCAATGTAAAGGGAAACATCATATACGGTTATATATTTCGATTGCAGTTGGTGGAACTGAAAGAAACAGAAGAGAAATCTCTTAAGGAATCTGAAAGATTAGAGAAAGAAATTGCTGAAGTCCAAGAGTTGAAGGTAATATATATATATATAAATATATAGTATTTGTTTGTTCTGTGCTTTTACTAATATGTCTTTTTTATGTGATGTTTGATCTGGGCTTTCTTTTTTTATTTGTGTAACAGAAAAAGCTCAGTACCATGACAGCAGATGAATACTTTGAGAAGCACCCAGAGTTGAAGAAGAAGTTTGATGATGAAATCCGTAATGATTATTGGGGCTATTGATGTCAGCTATCTGTAGCAGTTCCATGAACAACCTTTACGGATGAACTATTTTGAGTGCCATCTGTGTCAGTCTGGGTTTTTCAGAATAAGAAGGGAAAACCAAATTGTTTTTCTTGGTTCTTTTTTGAACAATGTATTTCATGTGAGGTGCCCTCATCCAACCTCTTGGTAGAGAGTTGAAAATGATTGGATATTAAAAATGAGTTGATTTCGATCCCAAAAGTGTGGGTGTGGGTTGCTTTAGACCACAAATTGGCATGGATTTCTTTGTCCTGACACTCCCCTTGAAATCAAATAATAAGATAATAAAAAATGAGAAATTTAAAATATCATATGTTGTATCTGGAACTAGGATTTGTATAAAGAAAAGTAAAAGAAAATTATTATTTTTTGTTCACTTAAAAATATAGCAGTGATACTCTCCTCTTTCATTTTCGTTGAAAAGTTCTTGTTCCTAACTTTCAATATACGAACAAAAGCCAAAATTATAGTTAATTGGAAAAAGTTATATTTATAAATAAATTTGACAAATAATCTTTGTAAATTGATAATGTGAATTTGAGTATAATTATTATGAATTTATCTGTTATTTAGTTTGTGAGAGAACAATGAGTTATTAAATCACATAAAAGAAAAACAAATTGATTATTAGTTGTATCCAATTACCTAATGTTAAAAATACCTACAAAGAATTACTCTTAAATCATTCGAAGGACACTCTAATGCTTAAATTAGTATAGGTTGAAGTTTAAGTTATGATACATATATTTGTTATGGATAATTAACACATTTGTGGTGAAATAATTGTCCACCTAAAATTAATGAATGTTCACTTTTTAAACGATCAATGGCAAAATCATTGTTGCTAGCATTGCCAAATCAAATTATTATTATATTAACACCAATATTGTAATAATAGAATATTATAATAATAGTTGGTCTTTATAATTTTATGAGTTCTACTATAAGGTCGGAAAATCTCACAGAAAGGCTTATAAAATATGGTCGAAAAGATCAAAATACCCTCACCCAAAATACAAATTTTAAAGGAATGCCACTGCTAGCCTTTGCCTCTCTCCTCTCTTTCATGGCTGTGCGACTGCTGACCATTGCCCCTTGCCACATCGCCTTGCCGCTGCAGCGATGGGTGGTGAGACAATGCGAGGTGAGGCGCGGCAATCGCGTGGCCACGGGAGAAGCAAGAGAGGAGAGAGGCGAGGGTTGGACCCGCGATCATGGGAGAGGAGAGAGCAGAGAGTAGACATGGCCAAAATTGAACCGGACTGGCCGGAACCGGACCCAGAACCGGCCGAACCGGAACCGGAACCGGAATCGGTCTGAACCGGCGAAATTCGGTCCGGTTCCGGTTCCGCGGAACCGGAACAACCCCCCCTCCCCCCCCCCCCCAACGGTCCAAAATTGGACCGTTGGCAGCCAACGGTCCAATTCTAATTTTATTAATTTTTTTTTTAATTTTATAATTCCTATCTATATATACCCCTCCCTCCCCTACTCATTTTTCACACTTTCTCTCTCTCTCTTTCTCTCTCTCTCTCTCTCAAATCTCAAGCTATTATTCTCTCAATTTTGTCTCTCATTTAATATTTCAATTTCAATTTCTTCAATCTTCTCATTTTGTTATTTATCAATTTATTCAATTATATTGTTAATTATTTATTACTTGTTACTATATTATTTTATCATTATTATATTTTTTTATTATCATACTTTTTTCAAAAAAATGGCAAGTGAAGGTAGAAATTTTGAAAATGTTGAGTTTGAAACTCAAAATTTTCAAACACAAGAGAGTGAAACTCAACAAAAGGGAGGTGAAAAAATTTCTACTTCTGATATTTTTAATATTCATTTCAAGAAAACACCAAAAGAAGATGGTAAATTTGATATATCTTGTAATTATTGTAATCAGGTATACAAATTCAAGCAAGGAGGTGGATATGGTACTTTCGCCCGACATTTGCAAACAAAGCACCCGCTCAAGGTTGGATTGAGCCGCGATCAAACACAAATATCCGGGTTTGCTACCTCTTCAAACTCTCCTCAATTATTTCATTATAATGAAGCTAATTGTAGGTCTGGTTTAGCTGAAATGGTAGCAATTGATCATTTATCTTTTAGTTTTGGTGAAAAATTAGGTTTTACTCGATTTTGTCAAAACTTTGTTAATCCTAGTTTTAAATCAATTCCTAGAAATACTTTGAAAAGGAATTTGTTAAAATTGTTTAAAAACTCAAAAATTGAATTGATAACATATTTTCAAAACAATAATATTAATGTTTCTATTTGTAGTGATATTTGGAGTGATCATTGGCAAACTCATTCATATATGGGTATTACTTGTCATTGGGTTGATGAAAATTATGTTTTACAAAAAAGAATTATTGCGTATCGATGTTTTGATGAAAGTCATAATGCTGAAAATATTTGTAGATTAATTCAACAAATTTTACAAGAATATAGATTAGTTAATAGAATTTTTTCAATTTCTTTTGATAATGCATCGGCTAATACTGCTTCTATTAATGAATTGAAAAGAATTTGCCAACCAAATTTTGGTGGAAGATTTTTTCATGTTAGATGTGCATGCCATGTTTTAAATTTATGTGTTCAAGATGGTATTAAGTCACTTAATTCTTATTTAGATCCAATTAGAAATGTTATTTCTTATATTTGGGTACACCCTCGAACTGCAAAAGCATGGGCACATTTTTGCACCTCCAATGGTCAAACCCCAAAACGTTTTTCAAAAGATGTCCCTACTCGTTGGAACTTAACTTTTAAATTACTTAATCAATCTTTTGAATATAAAGATTTATTGTGTTCTTTTGCAGCAAATTATATTCCACAATATCCTATTTTTCCAACTATGTGGAATGTTTGTAGTTCAATTTTGAATATTTTACGAATTTTTAATGATGCTACTCATACACTTAGTAGTGTTTATAAACCAACTTCACATCAATTTTTAATAGAAGCAATGAATGTGGCCGGTGTATTAATGGAAGGAATTAATGTTGAAGAAATTTGTCATGCTGTTTTAGAAATGAGAGAAAAATGGTTACGTTATTATCAATTTATTCCTGAAATTTTTCTTGTTACTATGGTATTTGATCCTAGGTGTAAATTTGATGGTTTAATTGAGTGTTTGTCTAACTATTATTTGTTGTTAGGATTATAAAATAATGAAGAAATTGATGTGAATATTATAATTTCTAAGGTTAGAACTTTATGCAATCAATTATATGAAGCATATGTTATTGCTCCTAGTAGTGAAGAATCATTTCCATCCATGGCTTCGCATTCCTCTTCCTCCCAACCAATGAAATGGGGTCATAAATTTTTAGATCAAAGGAGGAAAAAACCTAGATCGAGCTCACATTCGGAGCTCGAAACTTATCTAACCACAGTTTTTGAGTTTGGTGATGATACAGGTTTAAATTTTGAAATTTTGGAGTGGTGGAAAAGGCACAAGGAGACATTTCCAACTCTTGCAATTATTGCAAGTCAACTTCTTGCAGTTCCAGCTTCAACTGTAGCCGTTGAACAAACATTCAGTAATGGAGGCAACATTTTGGACGAAAGAAGATCAAGATTGGCTCCAGAATCATTGGAAGCTCAAGTTTGTCTCGATGATTGGGAAAGAGCTAACATGCGACGTCAAGAAGAACTTATCCATTCATCATCATCTGACGAATGGGTTAATGATGGTTCAACAACGGCGACTTCCGACTCCAATGAAGATGCGTAGGATCCAAGTCCATATTTTATTTTTTTTCACATTTGTAAAAATTAATTACTTGTATTACATTTTTGTTGTAATTATTTTTTAATGAAATTAAGTCTAATTCTATTTTTTATTTTTTATTTTTCACATTTGTAAAAATTAATTACTTGTATTACATACTTGTTTGTTTAGTTGTTTTAATTATTTTTAATGAAATTATTACTTATATTTCTTCAATTTTTAGTAGTGTTTTTTTATTAAAAATATGGTTGAGAATATTTATATTTACAATTACATTTAACAATTAAAAATCGAAACCAAACCGAACCGAACAACGGAACAAGGGCCGAAATTGAATACAACAATATTTAAAAAAAATTAAAAAAATTCGGTTTGAACCGGAACCGGAACCGTTGACCGAACCGGCTCAAACCGTTGACCGAACCGGTCCAAACCGTTGACCGAACCGGCACGAACCGGAACCGGAACCGAACCGTCCCAAACCGCCCTTGGGCGGTTCGGTTCAGGTTCAAAAATTTCTTGAATCGAAACCGACGGTTCATGAACCGTGGCCATGTTTAGCAGAGAGGCGAAAGTTGGGCGGAGATAATTTTATCTTTTTGCCCCCCTTTTAGTAACCTTGTCGGTTACCTTCTTTGCCTCTCCAAACTTGTTCTAATTTTATTTGCAATTAGACTACACTTATTGTTCTATCAATAAATGAAATTCAATTATTATTTTTAATTATCCATTCCTCATCAATTCAAGACATATATAGTGACATGTCATAATATCATATCGACTACAATATGTTAATAACACTCTTCCATTAAATTCATTGAATATATTCGTCAACTTTATTTTTTACTTTAATTTTTATTATACTCCTTAAAAATCCTCTAATTGTAAATTGTAATACGTGACATTTAAATTTTCCATCCTCCCCATATAAAGCCAAATATTCTATTTTAATTATAAACTTTGCTAAACTAGATTTATTAAATTCATGATTCTATAAAAAGATCATATATTTGCTGAGTTATAGTTGTGACTTTGATGTGTCTAGACCATCATCATATTTCATATTTTTTAGTATTTCTAAGCAAGTGTTCATTCCTCCCTCTCAAATAATATAAATAGTTTTTTTTTTTTGGAAGTACAAATGTGATTTTAATTTATATTTTAGATGTGTCTAATGGGACGTCTTGAAAGTTTTTGGTACCACATGACTTTTTTGCTAAAATATAGAAATACATTTATGCCTTTACACTTTTTTTAATCAAAATTTAGATAATGACCTTTTAACTTTTATTGACTATATTAACAATAAGCTCTAGATGTTACTACTTACTACTAGTCCATCTTCTTCTTGTAATTCTAGAGTATGCATTTTTAATTTATTGAAATTCAATGATGGGTGTATTCTTCTATCTCTACTTGGTGTTAACTCCACTCAATAAAAAAATCATGGGGGAGCCAAAAATGAAGAAGATTGGGGATTTGCAGATGGTGTAATGTGTATCTCAATTGCTTGCAGGAAATGTTTTCTCAGAACTGGCGAATGAATATTTTGTAACAAAAATATATTAATCAAATAATTACAAATTTTAGACTTTAGTTGAGAGTAAGGAAAAATACAAATAATAATAATATAATAATTAAATATAACAAGAGCAAGATAGGAAAAGAGTGATATCTCGGGCAATATTGAACAAAACAAACTGAGAATTTAGATGAATGCAAGCATTTAAAGTTTAAAATCTGTGATGCATTTGTAAGAATTTCTTATTAGGATCAGAATTAATTTTTTATTACTCCTCACGTACAAATACAATTTGATGCATATAAAAATATACTATTTATTTATTAAATAACTGATAAAAATTAATTAAAGCCTGCCTTAAATTTAAAAGAATTAAAAAAATAATATGTTTTTGACTTCTTTATTAATACGAATTAGCTTTATTTTTACTTGTAAATTTAATTTCTCTTCGCTAAATTTTATGATATAAAATCATTCAAATATTAATAAAATTAAAATTTAAACTTCAAACTCCTATTTTTATGCTATTGAATTAGACCCATAATTTTAAATGTATAACTTAAATTTATTGTAATAAATTATAATCCTCCTAACCAGAATAGTGCAAAATACTCTAATGGTAACGATTAAATAATTAAATATTACACATAATGTTAACTTCAAAACTTAAATTATTATAAAAATTACTTTATTTATTACAATTTTTAAAGTTTTTTTCTAAAATTTTCTTCAAATGAGGCCGTGCCTTGCCTTAAATGACCCCGTAACAGCCAGGGCATAGGTCACATGCCCTTAACCCAACACGACCCCATATGCTTGGGTCACGTCAAAATGATCCACTTACTACAATCACAAGTCGGCATAAGACATATACATGCTCTTCAACTTGGCACTTTTAACAATTTGTGTCCCTGAATTAAAAAAGGGACCTATTGTGTCTCTCGAATCCTAAATTTGAACTTATTACACACCTTAAATTTTAAAATTGTGTGCGTGACATACATGCGCTTTTGTCTTCTCTGTCAAATCTTAATATGAAAGGGCAAAATCTGAAAACTAATGGTACATTGCTATGTGAGATGCTTATTGTGCAGTGAAAGCCAATGAGATATTGCTGTGTGTCAATGTAAACCAAAACCATTTCTCTCTCTCTTTGCACTGTCGCTTTTGTTGCAGCTGCCACTACTATCGACACCTCCATTGTCGTTTGCCTTTGACGCAGCCGCCATTAATGCCTCCATCATCATTGCTCTCTCTTGCATCTTTCTTCTTCTTCTACACATTTACAACAATTGCGTGGGTGGCAGATTTGGTCGTCGATAGTGTGGGAGGCGAGCAATCGATCAATTGGTCACCTGTCTTCCTTATGTTGTCGTCGCCACCATGGAGGTTCGTTGTCGTGGGTCTCTATGACCCACATTGTCCGATGTGATGGTCCAATTGATCACGATCTTATGGGTTTCTACTGCTGTCGATCGATTGGCCTTCCCTGCCATGGTCGATCGGGTTGCCTCTTCATTACCATGGCCGATCGATTTGCTTCTTCTCGGCCATGGCAATTGGGCTTCTTCTTCCTTTTGATCGACAACCCTAGTGGCCACTGTTAAGGAAGATGATTGTCGCCACCAGTATGAGGAAGGCAAGAGGTTGTTGGCACTGGAAATGAGGAAGAAAAAGATAATGGTGTTGCCTTCACGCACCTCAACCGTGCGTGTAACCCATGCACGGTGCTGACTGAACAATGAAGTTCATGATCAGTCCAAAATTCGGATTTTAAGTGTGTAATAAGTTCAAATTTGGAGTTTGAGGAGCACAATGAGTCCCTTCAAGTTGAGGGACACAAATGGTTAAAAGTCCCAAGTTGAGGGGCATGTATGTGTCTTATGTCATCACAAGCCACAAGCCGTCTTTGGTATAGACTAATAGGCAGACAAGCCAGGACAGCCTGCCCATTTAACGCCTCTAGCTCAGCCTTATCAATACCGTACCTAAGTCCCGGCACCTCATATAAGCGCACACAAGGAAAACAAGCAATCATCCTTCCCCTGTCGGACCACAATGGCTAGAACTGAAAAGAAATTTAGGACGATTACCATCAATGACCACTGAGATACTATCCATCCTAGCATTGAAAAAGCCAGCTACAACACGAAGCACTAGTACGTTCATTCTACGGTTAAGTAGTTCTCTCATGTCATCACAAGATTTGCTGGCAGCCGGAAAAAAAAAATTGCAATTAACCAAGAGCCTAACATCACAAACCAGTAACAGGAAAAAACATGTCCCTAACGCTACATTTATAGCAAACGGTTTGCATAATTTCTTACAGTTCTTGTACTTCTGAAAGACACAAGAACATATAACATAAGATATGCTAGATGAAGCATTCACGATCCCCAGAACCCTGTAGAGGATTGCATGCCTTTAGGAGCTAGTTTCAGATAGCAAAAGACAGAGGCTGATATAAGAAAAACGGGGAAATCATACCATTAGCATCGAGGTTGCCAATTCCTAGCCCAATCTGTCAGAGTTGCCACATTCCGGTCCATGTCGTCAATTGTGTCGCTCCTTAATGGCACCACAATATCTTCTGAATAACTATTTTTAGCCTCTTCCAGCAACACTTGAAATATTTCGCATTCCATGTTGTTAGTAAGCTTTGCACCCGTGTAACCTCTGCCAGAAGATAACAGACAGTTAAAAGAAAGAGACGTAAATTTTTTAGGGAATAAGATAAGGGACAAAAAGGATCAACAACGCGGATGAAACTACTGATACCTCTTGGTCAAGCGATCATACAACACAGAGTTCTCAGTTTGAAGCACCACCACACAATCAAACCAACGCTCAGGAAAGAAGTCACAACCATGGTAGTCCACAATGTTTCCCCCTTCTTCCATCATTTCCTCAAGCTCATCACAGACCTGCAAAAGCCACAAAACCATTAGTGGATGTCAACACAAGCAATTCTAAACCATAAAATGGGATATCAACCATATCATCGACATTCTCTCGGAAGATAACATAATGATTTCTTGAACTCAATTAGTACAAAAAGAGTGTCTTTACACCAGATGATTCATTCTCAAGAACAAACACAGCAGTTAGCAGAAGTCCAAAGGCATAGTCTTATGTAATGGGCAGGACATGTATGCTGAAAACAATCCTGAAGAATTAGTCTTCAACTTGATCTAGGCATAGGGATCAAAGATCATGAAACTCAAATATGGATTCAAGCAGACATTGTCAAATAGACAAAGATGTTTCAAGTTTCAAATAATACATGAATGTATTGTACATAGTTAACAAGTTAAGCCCCAGTTTCCAAAACTGTGATAAAAGATCATTCCAGAGAGAATATAATTTTCAAATTTTAGTTGAAAGGACCATAACCTTCATACTTCAGTAGGTGTCATAGTTTGTGAGACCAGCTCATTGTGGCATTAGTTGCCCCTAGATACATTATAGTACTGGTAACTCACACAGCAGAATGATAACTATAACACATAGAGAATGCAAGAGAAAATGGTTTAGGTAAAGATGCTCATATCCAAGGACGTAGAGGAACTTCAGTGCATGACAAGGATGTAGAGGAACTTCATTACATGATATTCAGGGATTGGTACCAGTAGCAAAACACCTCCTAAACCTACAGCCACCTCAAATCCACAACCACATTCCTAGTGTCCCTTGGTTCCAAGTCACCTGGCATTTCCGGGTTTTACCCAACATTTTTTGTACACCTCACATCACCACAATTTACTGCACTCTCAATCTTCTTGCAATTATATGAAGAGGTGCAAATAATGTTACACGGACTCAGGTTTGGATGTTGGTTAAGGGTAAATTATGTTACATGAACTCAAATATGGACTCGAATTCACATATTTGGTATGGGTAAATTATGTTACACGGACTCATTCCTAATTGTCATATTTAGTAGATGAAATCATGAAGATACAACTAAAACTGGTATTTTTTATTAAACACAAAGGCCAGTCATTGCCATATATTACATCTTGCAATTTTATGCCTTTTAACTAACAACATCTGTAGCATTCGCATATATTACATATTCGCATTTCTGTGACTGAAAATTTTACCACATCAAACCCATACGGAATACTCGTGACATAAAATTCTTTCGCCCCCATCTTTCACTAGCTATCTGTATTCAAAAGATCACGAAAATCATTCTTCCCGTACTTGGCTTCAATTTGTACTAGCAACCAGATGCTTCAGAAAATTTAGAAGAGAACAATATTTTCTCCAAAGGAGCCTTCAACTTCCTGGAACCCAAATTTTTAACCAAAATAGACCTAATTCTAAAATTCCTCTCTTTAAGTCTTATCATACTAATTAAGATATGAATCAACAACAATGGATATATTCTGTTAAAACTGAGCTTCCTCATCGAATGCACGATACAATACAACAAGCACACGACAAAAAAAACAAGTGAAAGAGGCGAATAACTAGGGTTAGCATTACGAGGTCTTCGTTAATGATGTGGCAGTCGAGCTGGTCGTCCCAGCCATCATGCAAATTTCTCTCCCTAACGAGGTCGCCGATGTTGATGTGGCGGAGGCTGGTGGCTTCCACCAACGCCGACGCGGTCGTCGTCTTCCCGGTGCCCGGCGTCCCTGTCACCAGTATGTTCGGTTTCTTCCTACTCTGCGACATAGCTTTTGGTCGAGTCGGTTCGTTATGCGCTTCGCTGCTGTGAACGAGGGTTTTTTCTGGCCGGGAAGAAAAATTCTCTACAGTGACGCATTTGTTGCGGTGGCTAGACTAGAGAGCCAATAAAATCCTTCCACTTCTTCTCTGGTATGGGCTTCCAATGGCCCAATTCTTTTTAAGCCCTTGGCCCATCCCATATTTTCTTCGTGATTAACTGAACGCCAATATTGATTTGATGTTTATTTGGAATTAATTATTATAAAACTGGAATTCTGATTTTATAGTTTTAGGGATTCCGATTGATTTAAAATTTTTATTCTCTTTTGGAACAAAACATAGAATTCTAATTTTTGTGTTTAAAATTAAGTAAATAATTTGATTACATTACCATTAGTAACTCAATTAATATACAAATTATAACTTTTAAAATATAATTTCAAAAAATAAATAATATCGAATTACATAGTTTTATAATATTAAGCACCAAAAATCAATATCACTAAAACAAGAAAAATGAGAAAATTCTAGAATATAAATGTGGACACTGGACTATGATATAGATTACATATCACATACATATTTTTTCTCTTCTTTTGTGCAACTTATGCTTGGAGAAGAAGAGAAAGGATGCCCCCAAGGCATAGGTTGAGTGGCCGGGCAAGAGATATGCTAGGTGCGTATCGGTGAGTCATGAGTTCGATTTTCGTCTTGTGCAATGAGACAAACCCTTATACTTGCAATTTACCTCTTCTGCCAGATTCGAGGGCATGAGCGATGGGAGTCATACAAGAATGGACATCCCAAGAAAAGGAAGAATTAAAAAGTAGCTAACAAGAGAAAGGATTCAAATTGCTGAAAAATAGCAAGAGGTGGATTATTTGTTTGATCCACAACTCTAGAAAACAAACAAACAAACTCTTGAAACCAAATTAAACCAGAGGACATAGGTTTAAATTAAGAAGCCAAGCAGGCCTCCTAGAAAAAGCCTACTCTTTTCCATCTCATTCTTCAATGCCATGGCTGAATCAACACAAACCTTAGACTTCCTGTACTACCCTTATACCTTTGCAATCCTCCTCTGTTTTCACAATCCTACTCAGTACCACATCATCATCACTCTAATCTAGATTGTGAATACCTCCCTCCATATCATCATCATCATCAACATGGCAATCTTCACCATGGGCATACCCTATATCATCACCAAACTCAACGGTGCTCCTATAATCTGTTGTATCATATTTTTTAATATATGAGAAAATGTGTTTGATGAAAAATCAACCTTAGAATGAAAATTCTTTATGAAAATTTTATATTTCGAAATAAGTTTTTCATATTTCGAAACATGCATGATTAGTGTTTTGGCACGAAAACTCAAATGTTTGAAAAATAAAAAATTCATGTGTCATGTTTTGAAACCATCTTTTTATGTTTCGAAACATAGTTTTGTTATATTTGAAGTAAATTCAATTTTTATGTATCATGTTTCGAAACTAAGTTTTCATATTTAAAAACATCAGTTTTTATCATGTTTCTATACATGTTTCGAAATGTATATTGATAAGGTTTCAAGTTTTGCTAAGTTTATATGTTGTATTTCGAAACCTATTTGAAAACTATGCATATGTTTCAAAACCTATATAGTATGTTTCGAAACCTCTGTTATCTCTGACATGAGTGCATTTAAAACTCTGTTTAACATGTTTTGAAATATGTTTCTGAAGTATGTTTCGAAACCTTCATATCATGTTTCGAAACATCTGACTCTATTAGAAGAATATTTGAAAATCTGTCATGCTTTTACACTTTATTTCAAAAGATAATTTTTGAAATAATCTCCATACCCTGATGTTTTAATTTTAGATATGTTATAAGTGGAGAATAAAACCAAATCATTTTGTTTTTTAAAAGATGTTCTCCACTCATTTTGTCTCTTGGTGCATATCCAGCTGTAAAGGCTGTATGTTTCGAAACATGGTATGTATGTTTCAAAACATCTGTGTAAAAATGTGTTGTTTCGAAACCTAAAATGTGTGTTTCGAAACCTACTTTATTATCTTGTCTCTAATGGTTATAATTAGCCAAAAAGCTATCTCTTTGATATATATATTAGTTTTTTGAAGATAAGAAGACACCTCTTACAAGCATACAAAAAGTTTACACATCTACAAGATATTTTTGCCACAAGCACAAGCAAACGAAGCTCTTTTAACAAGCTCTCAAAGAAGATCCTTGCAATCATTTCGTGGTGTGAAAATGAAAAGCAAACTAAAACCAAAGCTCTCATCCTTTCAAGCTCTCCTCACTCCATACTAATAGGTTTGTAATAATTATTTGATAAGGTTTTTTAATTACATTCAAATTATTGGGTTGTAAAAGATAAGTGTTATTTATCTTGTTGTAGGGTTTGAGTTGAGCCCGTAAAAACTCATTATGTAAGGTTTTAGGGTGAACTGTGGTTAAACTCTTGGTGTCGTTGATTGCTAGTGAAAGTGATTGTGATTTGCAAATTCTTCAAGTGAGTAAGCTTGAAAGTAGTGGAGTAGGCGAATGTCGAACCACTATAAATCTCGTGTGTACGTTATTTCTCATTCTTACTTGTTGTTATCCTTGTTCATGCTTTCAAAAGAATCGTTTTTTGAAAAACTAAAGGAGTTTCAATATTTGAAATCAGAGAGTAAGGTTTCGAAACATATTATAATAAGTTTCGAAGCATACCTGCTAGTAAGTTTGATTTTGAAACATACTTATCTATATTTCGAAACATACTTCATCAGGTTTCGAAACATAGTGTCTTGTAAGTAAAAGTTTTTAAGTTATTGAAAATTTACCCAAATCCCAATTCACCCCCCCTTTTGGGATATATTTTTCATTATATAGAACTAACATAATCCAATACATTGCAGCAACAAGATTGAGCATCATCTTCTGCCAAAGCAATAATGTGCGGCAGCATCACCATGGGAGGAGACGCCGGTAGCAACAAAGGGGTAGAAGATGTTGGTGACAACAAAAGGGGGAGACGCCAGCAATAGCGAAGGCGGAGGAGACGATGAGGACAACAATAGGGGGAGATGATGGTGGCAGCAAAGGGGGGAGGGCACGCCGGCGGCGGCAAATGGGGGAGACGCCGACGATTGTTGGTGAAGGCAATGTGATGACAACGGAGATAGGGATCTGGTGGTTGTTGGAGAAGGTGACGCAGCGACGAAGGTGAGACGAATCCGACGGTTGTTGAAGACACGACGACGGAAGTAAGGAGATAGAGAAAGAGAGTGGAGAGAGAAAGAGATGAAAGGTCGAGATAGAGAGGGGAATATGTGGGTTTCCAAGAGAACACCGCCAATTTGGGTTGGGATTCAAAATATTTGGACCTTCAATTTATCGTAATAAATTGGTGTCAAAATATCGCGACAATTTGGAGTTGTCAACCAAATTGGTCGTGTAGCATAATCCTTTTGCATCATTGTTGCACCAATTAAATGAAAAACATTTGCGTCCGAAAAATTAAATGAAAAACATGAATATATAGTTTTGTTCCTTCCGACCCAAAGGGTTGCCGCATAGGGAGATTCTGGTAAAGTCGAAATTGGTTCTAGTGATTGGAGTAGAAAAAGTGGCTACACCTACAAGCACTCTGATGGAGAAGCGAGTAAGAGATTTAGTTGGCAGTGTCAATGGCCCCAAAAGGATATACCTTGGCCTGTGAGCAGACTGGCTTATATAGAGAAAAGAATGGGGTTTCCTGACATGCAAGTTGGCCTTGGGTGTTGCAGTGGGATGGGACGAAGATATTCGACATCGACGGGACTTTTTGACGAAAGTGTGGTGCCGATGAAAACTTCATTAAATGCTGCATTAAATGCCAATGGAACGGGAGTGTTTCAAGTACAGGAGTGATGATGATCACCGTCGGCAAGTATGGAATTGAGATCGGGCAAAAAAACTAATAGAGGTCTTGAGCCTTCATTGGGCTAGACTGATTGGCCAGTACGATCCATTTTCACAATCAAATGAAAAATATTAGGATGATAAAATAATGGGATCGCCAGGATGGCACTTATGAGGTCAGAGAGGAAGAACCCAACAAGATATATGGATCGTAAATATGTTTGATATTGCCATCTTTGAGGCTGTACACTCCCGTATCATAGCCTCCAAATTGCCAGTCCAATAAGATGTGGTTTGTGAACTACATATCGATTTCTTTGCAAATTATGGGAAGTCTTTGGCTGAGACTGAAATCTATTCGTTTGCGCTAACCCAAAAACAAGATCTCATTCTCATCGCCCAAAGACTCCACATCTTTCATTTTTCCTTCCCCCTAGATTGATGAGAAGGAACCACCACCAACAACTCATGATATTGGATAGCCTTGTAGTTGTCCTTTAGAATTAATCGGTAAGTATGCATGAGCAGCTATAGAGAAGCTTGAATCGACGTTGGACTATGGAATAATGGTGAACCTGAGATGTAGCTTTTGTTAATTGATCACCAAGAATGACGAACGCCTCTACAATGAAAGGTAAGCAGTCTAATTGAGATTAAATCCCTCATTCTAGAAGATAAGACCAATTTGGCATGTGAGTAAGCAAAGGTACCCAAATGGGTCGTTGACCAACATGAACTGAGCTTGGTCCTTGGGCTTAGACACGAGTATCTTATTTTTATTTTATTTATTATTTTTTCCAAAATATTGCTACTATTTCCCTCCAAATTTTACAATTTCTAGGTCTTTAAAGTTTGCATAATTAAAAGTAAGAAAGAAAAAAAAAAGTTCTAGTTTACAAGTGCAGAATTAAGGGCTCCTGAGTGTTAAGAATCAAGATCCTACCTAATCACTCATTGATTCTCTCTTGTTTATTTTTTTTGTTTTTGATTTTATGTATGTATTTGATTTATTGTCTAGATTGGTTTCCCCAAGTCAAGGTATTAGTTAGGAATGTTACTATTATTTAGGTACTTCTTTATGTATAAATAGCTATTGTACATTCAAATCAATATACACAAAAATACTTCTTTTACATAGTGTCAGAACATAGATAGGCTCTCATATCTATGCCACACCTTTTCCATTGCGTCTCCTCTCAAGCAGTCGTCGTCTCCTCCCTCAACCTGCGACCGCCATCTGCCATAACTCCGACACGCACTTGCATCTCTAACCTCATCTCCAACAACTACCGTCTCCTTCCTAACCCGTGATCGTTGTTGCCTACGGCTTGCACTGTTGCTGCCACCGTTGCTTCTGTCCGTGACTTCTACTACCACAGCCGTTGTGCCTCCACTGCTTCAATACCGTCTGTCGCCTTGCCTCACCACCGACTAGATCCGCACCGTTGCCCACCATTCTCAGATCTGATTCTTTCGCGACTGTCGGCCATTAGATCTTGTTAGATTTGCTTGGCTTACAACCGCCGGCCACCAGATCTTGTTGTTGTCGTTACCATCCTCAGATTTGACTTACCTGTAAACACTGACCATTTCACATCTCGCCTCCATAGCCATCATCACCGTCGCTGCTACTCCGTCGATCTATCGTTTCAGATCTCGCCATTTCAAATCTTGTCGTTGTCGGTATCTCAGATTTGGATGTTGATTTGCTGTTTCAGATCTCACCGCTTTAGATCTAAACCGTTGTGACTATTTCTGCTTCAGAGCTATGAAATCTTTATAGCCCACTCAACTCCAAGCATCTATTCTTTTCAGTTTTCATGGCAAAGAATGATGAAACTTCAAAGGCAACTATGTCTTCTTCCAACATGTACGACGATCCAAGTGACCCTTTTTATTTCTATCACTCTGACCAACTAGGTTTGGTTCTTGTGACTCAACAATTGACACATAACAACTATCCTTTTTGGAGTCATGCCATGTTTATGGTTCTCACCACTGCCACTAAGAACAAGGATGGCTTTGTGGATGGATCTATCATAAAGCCCTTAACAACATTCACCAAAGAACACAAGTAATGGACTTACTGCAATCTCCTTGTCAAAGGTTAGATCCTTAACACCATTTCATCCAACATTGCTCAAAGTGTGATGTATAATGACATTGCATCAAAGATTTGGCTAGAATTGAAAGAATGTTTCTCTGATGCGAATAGTGTGCATATTTTTCATATTGAATTCATGAGTGCGTTTAAGGAGACATAAGCATTGGTGACTACTACACCAAATTAAAAGGTCTGTGGGATGCACGTGATGCTCTAAGTTCTCTTCCATCTAGTAATGGTGACATGACAAAGCAGTTGCAGGAGTACTGACAAACACAATGTATTATCCAATTCCTCATGAGACTTAACCTTGTTTATTCCGAAGCTCGAGAGCAGATCTTACTCATGGATCCCTTCCTGCGCGTGAACAAGATATTTTCCCTCATCATTCAAGGTGAAAAATAACGAAATGTCACTTCACAAGTGATTGGGAAAACACCAAATGTAGCTTCCTTTGCTATAAAAAATGGACCACCAAATTCTAATAAGAATTACTCATTAAGAACTTCACATCTCAAATGCAATCGATGTAACCTTGTTGGACATACCACTGAAAATTGTCGCCAACATCTTAGGTGTGATCATTGTGGTTACAAGGGTCATACCATCGACGTTTGTCGCAAGTTCAAGCAAGCAAATACTGAAGGGGATAAGAAAGGTCCCTCAAACTCTTTTGTTAGAGCTCATCATGTGGATTCCAAATCTGACAAGGCTGAAACAATCCCTTCTTCCTATAGTCTCACTGTTGAACAATACGGTGATCTCCTCGAACTCATTGCTCTAAAAAAATCGATTAGTGCTGCCCCAATCAAGTGTCAACAATGAGCAACCTTTCAGGTATCCCTCTTAGCTCTCCCATATATGGTAAGGGTATTCGATGGATCTTTGACACAGGCACCACTGATCACATGATTTGTTCCTTTCATTTTTTCACCAGTAGCATACCTGTCACCAACCGTTATGTCCATTTACCAAACTATACTTTTGCTTAAGTCACACATATAGGGACAATCCAATTTTTTAGTAAATTGGTTCTTTATAATGTGCTTTGTGTTCCTTCCTTTAAACTCAATTTGATATATATGACCAAATTGACTCAAACCTCTTCATGTTATGCAACCTTTACTAACAACCTCTGTTTTGTACAAGACCAACATTTGCGGAAGACGATTGGGATGGGAAATAAGCAAGTCGGACTCTACTACTTGGATGAGTCGAAGTATGCTGGGTATCGTGTCTTCGTTGCCACCACCATTTCCATCAATCCTCATCTTTGGCACTAATGTCTTGGTTATCCTTCTAATAAAAGCCTGCAAGCTATTTCTTTATGTTCAAACTTTGTCAACGCTGGTTTTATCAATAATTGTTCTATTTGTCCACTTGCCAAACAAACTAAACAACATTTTTCTTCTAGTTCTATTAGTACAAAATCTTGTTTTGAGTTAATTCATGTTGACATTTGGGGTGGTTACCATGTCCCAACTTTATAAGAGGCAAAATACTTTCATATTATCATAGATGATTTTTCTCGATGCAAATGGGTTTATCTCTTACTTACCAAATCTGAAGCTAGAAATTGTTTACTTACCTTTATAAACCTTGTTGAAACCCAATTTGATTCTCGCATCAAAGTCATTCGTAGTGACAATGACCCTAAATTTTTCATTCCAAACACTTATCATGCTAAAGGGATTATTCATCAAACCAGCTGTGTCTCAACCCACCACAACAAAATGGATGTTGAACGAACATATCAACATCTTCTCAATGTAGCCCGCGCCTTACTTTTCCAAGCCAACATTTCCAAAACCTTTTGGGGGTGATGCTATTCTAATCTCCGCTTATCTAGTCAATCGTACCTCAACCCATGTTCTTCATGGAAAAACACCATTTGAGGTAGTCTTTCACAAAACACCCACTTATGATCATTTATGTCTTTTTGGTTGTCTATGTTTTGTCTTTACCCATCACCCCAAACCAAGCAAATTTGATGTTTGTTCTCTTCGTTGGATCTTTCTTGGCTATCCTTATGGTCAAAGGTTATCAGGTATATGATTTAGCCATTGAAAAAATTTTCATTTCTTGAGATGTCGTTTTTCATGAACATGTTTTCCCTTATGCTTCCACTACTCCTATCTTCACTTTGCCAACAGACCTGATCCTTCTTTTTGCGGCCTTTGCATATTCGATTCTTCCCACCGCGATGCTTGTCAATCCGAACTCGCCTGTTGCGGTGTTTGTCCATCCAAATCTGTTTGCCACGATGACGTCTTTTCTTGCCACAATGCCTTCAACTTGGTCCAATCCCCACCCGACCTCACCCACTACGACGCTAACTTTGCCTACTGTCACGCCTTTAGACTCGATCCTCCCCCTCGTATTGCAGCGATAATACCATCAAGAGCGTCAAGGCTCAGAGTTTCTTCTCAAGCAGCCTATTCTATTCTGTGCGTAGGTCTGGTTGCCAATTTCAGATGTCGTAGCTTTTGACCCTACCACCGCAATAATGCTTGATGCCTCACATGATTCCCCTACACCCGATACCCAACTTTAGCGATCCACATGAGCACCCAGCTACCTTCAACAGTACCATGTAGAAACTTCTTTGCTTACTTGTTCCCTACCGTCGTCTCACTCGGTGTTGACTGTAGCCATAGGTATTCCTCACCCATTGTCTCATGTTTTTACTTATGATAAACTTTCTCCCATCCATTGTGCTTTCACCACTTCCATTTCAACTGTCAAAGAACCTACCTCCTTTACCCAAGTCGTCGAAGATCCTAAATGACGTCTTGCAATGGTTGAAGAACTTTGTGCTCTCCACGATAATGACACTTGGTCTCTCCAACCTTTGTCTTCAAACAAGGAACACGTGGGTTGCAAATGGGTCTACAAGATCAAATTTAATCTTGATGGCACTGTCGAGCGTTATAAAGCACACATGGTTGCAAAACGTTACAATCAGCTTGAAGGTTTTGATTATCATGAGACTTTTGCCCCTATTGCCAAGCTTGTTACTGTTCGCTTACTCCTTGTTGTTGCATCTTTCATGAATTGGCATCTTCAGTAATTGAACATCAACAATGCTTTCCTTCATGGCGATATGGAGAAAGATGTCTATATGTCATTATCTCCTGGTTTCAGATGAAAAGAGGAGACACGTGTATGTAAGCTTCACAAATCTTTGTATGGGCTTAAGCAAGCTTCTCGTCAATGATTCATCAAACTATCTAAAGTCCTCAACCTTGCAGATTTCATACAATCCGAATCAGATCACTCCTTATTTGTCCAACACCATGGTACTTCTTTTACTGCCCTCATTGTCTATGTAGATGACATTATTTTGGCTGACAATAATCTTCAAGAAATTGAAGAAATTAAAGCTCATCTCTTGCAGCATTTTAAATTTAAAGATATTGGTAACTTGAAATATTTTTTAGGCATAGAGATATCTCGATTAAAACAAAGATTTTTTATTTCACAAAAGAAATATGCACTTGAAATATTAGAAGATATAGGGTACTTGGCAGTAAAGCTCACCAATTCTCCAATGGAGTAGAATTTATCTTTTTTGTAAAGAATAGGACAATTGTATTGACAATCCCTCATCTTATCAAAGACTTGTTGGGCAATTGATTTACTTAACCATCACAAGGCCAGACTTGGTTTATCCCATTCACATTCTTAGTCAGTTTATGGACAAGCCCCGAGTTCCACACCTAGAAGTGACACAACAAGTTCAATGCTACATCAAGAGAACACCTGGACAAGGTATTTTTCTCTCATCCATAAGTTTATTGCAATTGAATGCTTTTTGTGATGCGGATTGAGCTCGATGTCGAGACACATGAAATCAACCACATGCTACTGTATTTTTATTGGAAGTTCCCTTATTTCTTGAAAAACCAAGAAGCAAGCTACCGTTTCCCGCTTAAGTGTAGATGCAAAATATCGTTCCATGGCATCTGTTTGTTGTGAGGTCACTTGGCTCTAAAACATTTTACATAATCTTAGAAAGCATTCACAACCGGTTAAACTATTTTTGTGATAGCCAAATCGCTCTACACAACTTCCAATCCGGTATTTCATGAACGAACAAAAGACATAAAAATTAATTGTCACCTTGTTCGAGAAAAAAGTTCAAATTGGAGTAATCAAGACTTATCATATATTGACATTAAAACAACCAGTTAACATCTTCACTAAATTATTATTGAGTGTACCACAATTTTCAAATCTTATTACCAAGTTAGGAATAATCCGTACCTATTTCAACTTGAGAGGAAGTGTTAAGAATTAGGATGCTACCCAATCACTCTTTAATTCTATCTTGTTTATTTTTTCTATTTTTAATTTTTTATATATATTTAATTTATCGCCTAAATTAGTTTCTTCAAGTCGGGTATTAATTAGGAATGTTACTATTATTTAGGTATAACTTTATCTCTTCCTCGTGTATAAATAGTTATTGTACATTCAAATCAATATACACTAAAATACTTCTTTTACACGGGCTATTTGCTAAAATTGCAATAGAAAAATTGGATATGGAGTCAGAAAAACCGAGAATTTTTCTAAAAAAAAAAAAAAAAAGTCATCATATCAAAAGGGAAAGAAGGTTTATCTGTAGAGGTGTCAGATATGATTCCCACCGCATCTCAACGGTGTCTCCACTAGCAAATGCCAGCAAACCCAAACAAAGACTGCATGAACAACACGTATCACTCCACTCCACCCCTCTCTCCCCCTAAAATATAATAAATCCGTTCTCTAGTCTCCACGCATAGCACCCAGAGCCTAGCAGCAAGCTAGCAAGAGAGATCATCTCATGGCGAAGACAAGGGTTCTGCTGCTGCTTTTGGTGGTGATTCTGGGATATGCGGCGGCGCCAATGGCGGGTGCCGTCTATGAAGGCGGCGGAGCGGAGGAGGAGGAGAAAGAGGAAAAGCTGTTCTTGTTGCGGAATATGAAGGCGGTGGTGGAGACCGAAGCCGGGCGCATGGACGTGGTGGAGGGTTTTACAGGACGCCATGGGGGAAGGGCTCTCCATATTGGGTTCATCACCATGGAACCCAAGGCTCTCTTCATTCCTCAGTATCTTGATTCCAACATGATCCTCTTCGTTCGCAGAGGTATTATTTCTAGGCTATAATGAATTTATAAATTGAATATTTGTTCAATTTGAAGGATATTATGAATTTGGTTTGCAGGGGAAGCAAGAGTTGGGTCAATCTACAATGACAGGCTGGTGGAGAAGCGATTGAAGATGGGAGACGTGTACAGAATTGGAGCTGGCTCTGCGTTCTATCTGGTTAACACTGGAGAGGGACAGATACTGCATATCGTTTGCAGCATTGACAAAACTGAGGACTCGGGATGGGGCACCTTCCATGTATATTTTAGTTACTCCAGCATTTAAATTACTTTGTCTATTACATATGCCAGAATTTGCAGAATTGCTCAAACAGTTTAATCACCCTTTTCTTTCTTGTACTGTCTTCGTTTGCAGTCTTTCTTCATTGGTGGAGGAGCTTATTCTGTGCTTGCTGGGTTTGATCCCATAACCCTCTCAACCGCATTAAATGTGACCATCCATTCTAGCTACACCAATTCAAAATGATTTTCAAATTAATTGAACATCTGAAGAAGATCACGACTTACCTCCATTGCAGGTGTCAGTAAAAGTGGTGAAGATGATCACGACCGATCAAGAACTCGACCCGATTGTGTTCTACCAAGACGCGCATTCGCGGGCTACGTGGACGCAATTCCTGGAGCTGAAAGAGGAGGAGAGATTCGAGCATCTGAAGAGAAAAGTGCGTTTCCAAGAACCCGCAGCAGGTGGAAACGACGAGGAACCGACTTGGTCACTGAGGAAGCTGTTGAATTCCCTCTTTGGAAAAGAAGCCAACAGAAAACATCATGACTGGAAAATCAAGTCGCCGGAACCCTACAACCTCTACCACAGGAAGCCCGATTTCAAGAATAACTACGGCTGGAGCATTGCCCTCGACGACTCCGATTACTGGCCGCTGGGCCTATCGGACGTCGGTGTTTTTCTAGTCTACCTCACTGCCGTAAGTATCCACTTCCATATCCATCGTCTTCGGATTCTATGATCATTACTCTGTAAAATTGAGTTAGGTTTTGCTCTGAAACAGGGATCGATGATGGCTCCGCATATTAATCCAATGGCACCAGAGATCGCAATCGTGCTAAGAGGAG
Organism: Diospyros lotus; assembly: GCF_014633365.1. NCBI lineage: Eukaryota > Viridiplantae > Streptophyta > Magnoliopsida > Ericales > Ebenaceae > Diospyros > Diospyros lotus. The sequence continues at coordinate 28,812,518 of NC_068340.1, read as the reverse complement.
AAGGAGAAATCCAAGTGGTGTTTCCGAACGGAACTCTAGCCATGAAAGCGAAAGTAGGCCCAGGCGACGTCTTCTGGATTCCGCAATTCTTTCCGTTCTGCCAGATAGCTTCGAGGACGGGGCCATTCGAGTTCTTTGGAGTCACAACGTCGTCGAGCTACAACAGGCCGCAGTTCTTGTTGGGAGCCGGCTCCATTCTGCGGACCATGATGGGCCCTGAACTGGCAGCGGGCTTCGGAATGAGGGACGTGGATTGGTTCTCGAAGATTGTCCGAGCTCAGGAGCAGAGGATGATTTTCTCGTCGGCCTCTGCAGCGCCGCCCGACATGGAAGAGGAGGGGGAGAACGGGAGCAGGATGGCGAAGGTGTTGAAAAGCTTTGGCGATGAAATGGTTATGGGTTTTGACTAGGAAGAGATGATCAAGAATACCTCGAGTTTGTCGTTTTCTTGTTCCTTTTGAGTTGCGAATAAGGAGGAACTATCCCGTGTGATTATTTATGTACTTGTAATACGGAGGATTCGTCAAGAATGCGTCTTATCAGGTTTTCCTGTTGGCAATTTCTTCAGAACAAAAAGAATGCTCTCCCTCCCCCCCCCTCGGCTTCTGTCCCACCCACTTCCCATCAGCCTAATTTGTTAATTATCAATATTGCATTATAATTATTACTCAGCCAAGTTGACTTTTTGCATTATAAAACAAATAGCATCCACGTATATGCTAGAAAATAAAAGGAAATTATATATAATTTCTCAACCCAATAACGAGGCACAACACATACGACTTACCACCACAAAACAAAACCTGCAAATGCAGCAGATAAATTTCGCAAGAACCCAACAATTCAATATGGCAATAAAGACTCCTTTAAGAAAAGGCACAAAAATTTGTTTTAAGATTCTTCAGGAAACCAAAGAACCTCAAAATAAAACCTAGTAAAAGACATGCACCAAAAATACCAGGGAGTCGTGAAATAGGTTCCGCCACCGCCGATCAAGCACCCAATTCTGGGATTGGCTGCAAGACCAAGAAGGAATAAAACTGCAACACAAAAAACACGACAGCCTAACTAAGGCAATATAATGAAATACCGAGCTTTTAAGACACAATTTATTTGTATAATAATAGTAAACTCCATTTGCGGAAGCAACCAAACCCTGCACGGTTCACTTGGCACCCTTCTTTGCAGCAGCCTTGGTGACCTTGGCTCCAGTAGGATCCTTCTTGTCAACACTCTTGATCACACCAACGGCCACGGTCTGCCTCATGTCCCTAACAGCGAACCGTCCAAGAGGGGGATATTCGGAGAATGTTTCCACCACCATGGGCTTGGTCGGGATCATCTTCACAAGACCGGCATCCCCATTTTTCAAGAATTTAGGCTCCTTCTCAAGCTCCTTGCCAGATCGCCTGTCAATCTTGGTCAGCAGCTCCGCAAACTTGACAGCAATATGAGAGGTGTGGCAGTCAAGAACTGGTGCATAACCGTTTCCAATCTGGCCAGGGTGGTTCATAATGATAACCTGAGACGTAAAGCTAGCAGCCCCCTTGGCAGGATCATCCTTTGAGTTTGAAGCCACAAACCCACGCTTCAGATCCTTCACGGCCACGTTCTTCACGTTGAAGCCGACATTGTCACCCGGCAGGGCCTCCTGGAGAGCTTCATGGTGCATCTCCACAGACTTAACTTCAGTTGTCAGTCCAGAGGGTCCGAAGGTCACCACCATGCCAGGCTTCAGAACACCAGTCTCCACACGCCCCACTGGCACAGTTCCAATGCCACCAATTTTGTACACGTCCTGGAGTGGGAGACGGAGTGGCTTGTCGGAGGGCCTCTTGGGTTCATGGATCATGTCAAGCGCCTCGAGGAGGGTTGGCCCCTTGTACCAGTCCAGGTTTGTAGATCTCTCAATCATGTTGTCTCCTTCAAAACCAGAGATGGGGACAAATGGGATCTTATCAGGGTTGTATCCTACCTTCTTCATGTAGGAAGAGACTTCCTTCACAATTTCATCATACCTTGCCTTGGAATACTTTGGAGTTGTCGCATCCATCTGTAAAACGAGTCAAAGTAAACAAATTAACCGTCAAGGCTAAATGAATATCAAAACTGGAATTCATAAAACAGAACGTGCCAGATGATAAAAAAATCCTCACCTTGTTGCAGCAGCATATCATTTGCCTGACACCAAGGGTGAAAGCAAGCAACGCATGTTCACGGGTCTGACCATCCTTGGAAATACCAGCTTCAAAACCACCAGTGGTAGAATCAATAATGAGGACTGCACAGTCCGCCTGGGAGGTGCCAGTGATCATGTTCTTGATGAAGTCACGATGTCCGGGGGCATCAATCACCGTGCAATAGTACTTTGTAGTCTCAAACTTCCACAAGGCAATGTCAATGGTGATACCACGTTCGCGCTCAGCCTTGAGCTTGTCCAACACCCAGGCATACTTGAACGACCTCTTGTTCATCTCAGCAGCTTCCTTCTCAAATCTCTCAATAACACGCTTGTCAATGCCTCCTAGCTTGTAGATAAGATGGCCAGTGGTTGTTGACTTTCCAGAGTCGACATGGCCAATGACCACAATGTTGATGTGAAACTTCTCCTTACCCATTATTGAGGCTTAGAAGTCCAAGACAGAGTTGCTGAGGAAGAGGGCATTTCAATAAACAAAATCAGGCTTGGTGCTTTGGTAAACAAAACAATATTTACTGAAATTCTTCAGCGGTTAAGAGCAAAATAATAACATTAAAAAACAAAAAATCATGTCACAAGGAAATTGGATTTTGAGCCTTTGACCAACAGAGGATGGCACATTTGCAAGAAGTGGAAAGCCATAGAGCTTCCTTAACAAAAGACCCAAATAGCTTTCCTACCAATGATAACGAAACAAGCACTCAATTGGGAAGTATCCCCTATCCAACCTAAAGCTGATGAAAAAGAGACCTGATGACATCCACTCTGTACTCAGATCTAGTTGAGAAAACGCCCACCATGAATAAGGTTTAAAACCTAATTACAGTAATGGAGTGCGGAAAAATAGTTTTAGGATTTGAAAGACTGGAAGATCGGATACATAAAAACATTTAGCACATGAAGCTGAAATCAGTACAACTTTCATTCCAACCTCCTCAGTATTTGCATGTAATATGTAAATTGAAATCACTAAGGATTCGATCAACATAAATACAAACGTATTCAGATAGATCCAATTATCATATACAATTAACTCATATACGTGACAAGGATTGCTTGCTTCAACTTTAGAAGTCTCTTCGCAACCCGAAATCAGATCCAGATTTAAAAGAAACCAAATCGTCTCAGGAACCTAGAACAATCAAATTCATCTCACAACAAATAACGCATGATAAATCACAATGAAAGATGACTAAAACGGTTCAGATCGCAGAATCAGCGCAGACAACAATTAGAAAATTTTGGAAACAGCAGATACAAATGAATAAACGAGATATGCCCGTATACAAATAAAAAGAGGATCGAACGCAGAAGATAATTAAACAAGTAAACAGCAGGGAAAGAACAAACCTGAAGAACCCTAGCCGCAACACAAGGAAACGGAGAGAGGTAAGAGGACCAACAGTAAAGCAACGAGGAGATTTAGGGCAACAGAGAGCCTCAGTAACCTCATTCTTTATAAACGAGAAGCGTGCCGGCTAGGGCTTTCCGGTGTCCGCATTTTACTTAAATGCCCTTAATATCTTTTTAATTGACTGAGATCGATGATTGGGGCGTGACTGACGGACAGGATCGAAACGAGTAAAATGATTATAAAGTGTAATTAATTTATTTAAATGATTGAAAATATATTTTTTAAATAAATAAATAAAAATAATTTTTATTTTTTAGACATGATTAGCTTTTGCAATTTTTACTGATTCAGGATTGAATGCATTTTATGAGTCCAAGCATGTATTAATCTTGATTACATAATGAATATAATTATTAAAATATTTTGAATACAATTACTTTAGAAATTATCTAGCTGAGTGTTGGCAGAAAAATAAAAAAAATAATGTCCTCAATCAATAAAATTTTGTTAATGAAAAGATTAAATCTTGTTAATGATAAGGTTAATAAATTAATATTAGCTATTGTGTTTAAATAGCGATATTTTAAAGGCCTAATCACCTTATTTACCTTGAAGTTTTTGCTAATTTTTAATTTAATTTATTTTGAGAATTGATTTAATTTATTTCTAATATTTTAAGATTAATTACAATTGTAATCCTAATTTGCTTTAATATGTGTCTCAACTAACGTGACGAGATGAGTTGGCATGCTAATATGTTTTAATGCTAACTCATCAAGCCAATTCATGTAGCATTATTTGCCCTACTCCAAAACAATCTTAGTGTCGTTTTTTGCGATTGTCTCGTTGTTTCTCGCTAATTTTCTCTGAGTTGGCATGCTAATATGGGTTTTGGAATCAGTCCATGACTAATCGAGCTCAAGCATAGCGATGACAATGCTAAAGCTAAAGGCAATGCTAAACTCACTAAATTTTCTCAGGTGGATTGGGTTAGACCCCTACAATTGGAAGGACGTTGGCTGCAATGTTTGATCGGGTTACTCGGGTCCAAATCAAGCACCAGGGCCTAATAGGGTCCTCCTCCCAACGAGCCTTGCGAACCTCATTACCATAGAGCGATTTGAGGTCAAGTCCAACCAACTCACCAGGTCGATTCCTAGTCTTGTTGGGCTCAACTTGCTCTGGAATATCCTTCTCAACAACAACAATTTCTCTTCATTTCCTATCAATTTCTTCTTCAACTTGACGTTACTCCAAGCTATTTACCTTGACTACAACTCCTTCTTGGTGTGGGAAATTCCTCAAAGTCTCCGAGAAGCCACTGTCCTACAAGTCTCTTCCACCACATAAATGAACATCACAGGTAAAATCCTTGATTTCCTTGGCGGCAACATCTTCTTCGGTCTCACAACCTTTCAGCAATATGACAACAATGTTGGAGTTGAGGGTGACGTTGAACCTATCAACTTCTCTTGGGTGGATTGGGTCAAACCTCTATAGTTGGAAGCACGTTGGATGCAACAGTGACCAAGGTTACCCAAGTCCAAATTGGGCACTAGGGCTTGACGGGTCCCTCTCAATGAGCCTCGCAAACCTCACCACCTTGAAGTGATTTGAGGTCATGTCCAACCAACTCACTGGCTTAGCCCCCAGTCTCGCTAGGCTCAACTCGCTTCATTATCTCCTTCTCAAACAACAATTTCCCTTCCTTTCTCGCTAATTTCTTCTCCACCTTGACATCACTCCAAGTCATTTACCTCAACTACAACCCCTTTTCGGCATGGGAAATTCCTCAAAGTCTTCAAGAAGCCACCACCCTGTAGGTCTTTTTTGCCACATCAACGAATATCTATTTTAGAGTTTTGAATGGGTAGGCTTGATGAGTTAGCATTAAGATACATCAGCATGCCATCTCATCTTGTTACATCAGTAGAGGCATATGTCAGAATAAATTAGGATATAATTGCAACTAATCTTAAGGTTTTAGGCATAAATCAAAGCAATTCTCAAAACATGATTAAATTAAAAATTGACAAAAAATTCAGAATAAATAAGGTGATTAGGCTTATTTTAAATTATTATATTTTTTGGATTCAAATTCATGACCTATTTTAATCTAAATGTAAAATTCTTTAAGAAAGTGTATTCAAATAGTAAATCTTAAATTTCAAATGATAGACTCTTATCTAAATATAATCAAAGAGAATTTACATAATTATTTACAAATTTGTTTGGGGTAATGTGTTACTTACCTAGCATAATGCACAGCAAGCTCGATCCTATAGTAAATAAGACTGGACTCCAATCAACCTAATTATAATATAGCATCAATAATGATAAAAATGTTATTTTACTCTATTATTGCATAACTTTTACTCGATTAAAGATTGATCCTACTCGATCAAAGAACTAATATATTTGATTATGAATCAAATTTACTCAATTATTTTTGCTATGCAATCGACTATTTTCTCACTTCAAATTTCATTAACTCCTAATTCAGTCCTAATCTTTAAGAACTGATTTTTCTTCAATGATTTAGTAAAAATATCAGCTAATTGACTCTTAGTTGGCACATATTCTAAAATTATATCACTCCTTTGCACATGATCTCTTATAAAATAATGTTTTATTTCAATGTGCTTGGTCTTTGAGTGATGCACTCGATTTTTAGATAAATTGATAGCATTGAAATTGTCACATTTGATAGGAATACTAGTCACTTTAATTCCATAATACTTCAATTGCTGTTTAAGCCACAAAATTTGAGTACAACAACTAATAGTTGATACATACTCAGCTTTAGTAGTAGAGGTGGACACACTATTTTGCTTCTTGGATGCCCATGAGATCAACATACTTTCAAGCAATTGACATGTGCCATTTGTGCTTTTTTTATTTACTTCACATCCAACACAATCAGTATCAACATAAACATGAAACTCTAAGGGAGAAGATCTAGGATTCCATAGACCCAAAGATAGAGATCCATTCAAATACTTAAATATTCTTTTAACAAGAGTCAAATAGGATTTCTTAGGGTCACTTTGGTATCTAGCACATATGACACACTAAAGAGGATATCATGTCTAGAGACAGTGAGATAAAAAAGAGATCTTATCATCCCTTTATGCATCTTCTAATCCACAGATTTTTCACCTTTATCTTTATGTATTTTGATATATGTGCTCATAGGGGTGTTTGTGGATTTTGCCTCAGACATATTGAATTTCTTTAAAATATCTCTAGTATATTTGGTTTGGCTGATAAAAATGTCATCTTTTAATTGCTTGATTTGTAATCCTAGAAAATAGTTTTCCTACCATGCTTTGAGAGAATTTCTAGCCTACATACTTTTGGACTAAAGCAGTTAAAACTACTTGCTACATATATTGCAATTTTAGCTTTTGACATAAAGACTTCTTACCTTTTGAGAAAGACTATATATCCAAACTCCTCAATATTAGGCAATTTTGATGCTATCCTAAAATCATTGCCTCATAAATCTTATAATCTAAGATAACTATCCTAGGCTTAATCCTAACATATACTTAATCTGAATTTCCAAATCATTTTGAGTGTTTATAGCTATCATTCGATAAACACATATCTTGAGAGTCAATAAGAAAAGTAAAGAGTATTAGGGTGTGTTCTCTTTGTTTTTCAATTTTCAGTTTTGAATTTTGAATTCATTTTTAATTTTCTGTTTTGATAGTCTGTTTTTAGAAAATTGAAAATGCGTTCTCTTTGTCATTTTGAAAAATTATTTTTCAAAACAGAAAATTAGAAAACACGTTCTCTTTGAAATTTTGAAAATATTTTTTTAGTGATATTTTATTCAATAAATTTGATTATTAAGTAAATTATAAATATTTAATGTTAATATATTATTAAAAAATATATACATTTTAAAGTTAATGAATTTTATAATATTTTTTTCCATTACAATAATAAAATATTAATAAATAAATAAATAAATATGTTTTGAGTTTTGAGTTTATTTTGGATGAAAACATTCAAAACAACTTTTTGTTGTTTTGAGTTTTCTTCACAATTTTTTTTTTGTTTTCAAAAATACATTTTTAAAAATAACAAAGAGAACGCGTTTTCATTATTTTAGAAAATTGAAAACTAAAAATGACTTGAAAACAGTAAAGAGAACGCAACCTTAGGTTCTATTATCTTTGTTATTTTCAGGCCCTTTTCATTTTTTTAAAATAATGAAAATATGTTTACTTTTACATTTTCAAAAATAAGAAAAAAAATTGTAAAAAAAAAACTCAAAACAAAAAAAAATCATTTTAATTATTTTTATCACAAATACGCTCAAAATTTTTAAAACGCGAAAAACGTTACAGATAAAAAAAATGTGTTTTCAATAAACACAAAATACAAAATTAAAAATAAATTCAAAACTAAAAACTAAAAATTGAAACACAAAGAGAACAACCCATACTTATCTAATTTCCAACGACTTTAAGTTTGAGCTTGGCATAAGAATAAACAGATAACTTTAAATTAAAGTAGAAATTAATAACAATAAATTTAAATGATTATAAATCATTTGCACAAAAAATAGAAATGTAGATGATCAAGAAATTGAATGCTAAGAGTGAACAATGATAAAGAAATTAACTAAACAACTGTACATGAAATACAATAAAATAAATTCAAAACTCCATAAAATAAACAATCATAAATATAAATGATCATTTGAATTAAATCAGATTTAATTTTTAGAAGATTTTTCATAAATCTCGATGACCTGAATAACCCTATCATATATTCAATTTGAGCTTCAATTGAGTTCTTTATAGGTGCTTATAGGTATCCTTCAACAAACACCCATCTTAAAAACCTATTCGAGTAATGATCAATATTACTCCTAGTTTTCTTTAGATTTAATTTTGAACCTAGTAGAAATACATCTTATAAATGAAAAACTTTTTTGAGTGTTTTCATCTAAAATAAACTCTAAACTCAAAATATATTTATTTATTTATTTATATTTTATTATTGTAATGGGAAAAAATATTACAAAATTCATTAACTTTAAAATGTATATATTTTTTTAATAATATATTAACATTAAATATTTATAATTTATTGAATAATCAAATTTATTGAATAAAATATCATTAATTTTTTTTTTCAAAATTTCAAAAAGAACGCATTTTCTAATTTTCTGTTTTGAAAAATAATTTTTCAAAATGACAAAGAGAACGCGTTTTCAATTTTCTAAAAATAGACTATCAAAACAGAAAATTGAAAATGAATTCAAAACTCAAAATTAAAAATTAAAAAGTAAAGAGAACGTAGTTTAAGGTTGTGTTCTTTTTACTGTTTTCAAGTTATTTTCAGTTTTCAATTTTCTAAAATAATAAAAACGTATTCTCTTTATTGTTTTTAAAAAATAAAAAAAATTATAAAGAAAACTCAAAACAACAAAAAGTTGTTTTAAGTATTTTTATCCAAAATAAACTCTAAAATCAAAACATATTTATTTATTTATTTATTTATTCATATTTTATTATTCTAATGGGAAAAAATATTACAAAATTCATTAACTTTAAAATGTATATATTTTTTAATAATATATTAATATTAAATATTTCTAATTTAGTAAATAATCAAATTTATTGAATAAAATATTATTAAGAAAATATTTTCAAAATTTCAAAGAGAATACATTTTCAATTTTCTAAAAATAGACTACTAAAATAGAAAACTGAAAATAAATTCAAAACTCAAAACTGAAAAATTGAAAAGTAAAGAAAAAGCAACCTAATATTTTATGAATGAATAAGAATTGATAATAGAAATGCAGGATGAGCTACACTGAGCATTAATTAAGAATTGAATATAAATAGGTAACAGTAAACTAAATAAGCATAAATTAAAAGATCTGTAATAATGAAGCCATCATAAATTAAATACAGAAATTAAAGTACAGGAACTATAAATTGAAATATTAATTCAATAAGGCATGGCTAAAAATGAAGCTGAAATAAATGAGTAGAAATGGTAACATACAGTGAAAATATAAATACAATAAAATGAGGATCTTCCCCCTTAATAGATGATGATTTTAACTTTATAATTTGGGAAGATATTAATATGATTTCTCATCTGTCATTAGAACAAAATATTCTTGAAGATCTTTGAGAAATCAATTTTAAAAAACTTGCTAATAACATATCTTTTGAACTCACACTTATAAAAAGGTCAATTATATTTGAATTTTGCTAAAGATAGTTATGTAGAGAGTATAAATACACACTTTAGCATTTCATTTCTGCTTGAAGAAGATCATTTCTTTGATGCATTTACTAGCTTTGTGAGACCTTCCTCGACTGGATCCAGAGGATTCTTCTACTAAGCTCAGCAGATTCATCCTTGAACATTGTCTTTCTTAGATCTGAAATTATAAAACACATATAGGACATTTTGGATACCCATTTTCTTGGGTACTTAAGGGTTAGTATGATAATAATCAAATAAGGATGACCCTTTACCAAGCTCATAATCATCTTAGGTCCACATAGAGATTTTAAATAGACATGTAGAGTGACCTAATCTTCTTTAATTTTAAAAATAAGGATATAACATAATAAACTCAAGCTATGTCATGATAGCTTCTTAACAAAAATTTGATTTTCATATGCCAAGAGAAAAGATTTGATATGAAATCCATTTTGAAACATATATTCAATAAATAATGCAACTTATTTTGAACACATATATGATGAAAAGCATATTTCAAAATCAGCTTTCCCTGAGAGCACATAACATAGCTATATTCATGAGGTTCATCAACATTATCATTTATGCACTTTGCTCATGATTGATAACAAATGTAGAAATAGAGACTATCTTCTCTTTTTCATTTTTTATTTAAGCGTACTTACATGAATGATATTTCTCAGAAGAACTGCTTTTGTGCTACAACTTCTTTTCATAGAAATGTTAGAACAAATAAACCCATATTCAAAACTTTGTTTGAATCAAATACTTGGTAACACATTTTCATAGATAAGTATGCAACAGAGAGAGAAAATGATTTTATCAAAATACATTAAAATCACCCAATTCATATAAAAAAAAAAGCCCAAATGATCAAATAGATGGAAAATATTATGTCTCATTTACTAAAAATAATGCCATCAAGATAAGAAGCAGTACCTCAAAAGGTTTGCCTTCTAAAAGCAATGAAACTCAAAGATGGTTAAGGATCACTCCTGGCAGTTAAGCCAAAATATAGAGTACCTACTCTGATACCAATTGAAAGTTCACTCAAGAGGGAGATGAATTGGGTATTTTAAAATTTTTGCAACATTAAAGAAAATACGCAATATGATTGATTTGAAAAGATATTTTTTTTATAACACAAAATAAGTTGTAGCAATTCAATATAAGTTTATATGCATTAATACATTTTCATAAAGATTATTCCAAACATATTTAAGACATAGAATATATATATATACACACAGACACAAATTTGGTTGCATTTGAAAAAAAAAAAAAGAATAAAGAAACTATTATGATGGTAGCAATAAGAATCAGTTTGCTTTTCTAAAATTTATCCTTCAAATCTCATAGAAAACAAATGCAATTGAGAAATATGTATGAAAGCAATGATGTTTAAAAAATCTTTTATGATTGCAATGAAAACAAAAACTGTTATGGTTGATACTGATGAGTTGAATTCAAATGAGTAAACATTGTATAACAAGTGAAAAACATTACCTTCAAAACATAAGAAGCAAACCACGTAATACAACAATTTTAAGTGGTTTAGCCAAAAAGTCTAATTTACTACCTTACATCTTTACTAAGGATTTTAAAAATATCCACTAATGAATTTAGCTTTTAAGGGATCAACTACAACCTATACACAGTTTCTGCAAATTCAATTGAAACTTTAACTTTTTATGGGTTAAGTAGGAACCTTAGCTTTTATAGGAGCGGGTGTAACCTATGCTTTTGTGGGCTAAGCAGTAACCCTGGCTTTTTCAAGAGGCTCAATTGTAACCACTGCCTTTCAAGGATGAGGCATAATCTCTAATTTTATGGACAAAGCAAAAACCAACATACCTTTTCAAGGGATGAGGTAGAACCCTTACAATCACTTGTTGGAAAGAAAAATTAAAAGGAGAGCTCAAAACAAGGATTCCCTCAAAGAATAAGAAATACAACACAAAAGAGAATCGACAAGAAAAGTGAGAAGAAAGCACTTTACTCTCTTGTTCTTGTTTAATGGTTCAAGAAGATCTACATGAGGCTTAACCATGAAGTGAAGAAATATGATCATGGAAGATTATTACTCAAGCAACAAACTTTGGCCTGAAAATTGTATTCAGCTTGGTTGTGTCTAGGTTAGGTTAGCTCGACATTACTGGACAACAACACCTTGATCTTGTGTAACACTATGCCTTTTATAGAAGTTTTGAGACTTAAATTTAGCACATGTTATCTGCACATACTTACAGTGTAACACCCTGCCTCGCTGGGCGAGTCACTATAAGGAATTACCAGGATTTTTTTTTCATACATAAGTTCGACACACTCAGTGTTTCAAAGAACAATCTTCATATGCTCACAAAAATCCCAAAACCTTACTCCTGCCTAATTAGCTAACAAGACCAATAGGCTTAAGCTAAGTAAAGCATATCATTAAACATTGAAAATCAACAAGATCGAATATCATAGATTACTACAATAGCTTATACATAATGTCTTCTAACCACGATAAAGATTACATGACTTTAAAAATGTAAATAACAACTATCCTGCTTGTTCTCCTTCGGTCCCTAGCTGACCACTCCATTGCCCTCGCTACAACCCTCGTCTGGAACGTTTGAATGTTCCAAGTGTTTAACTCAAATTAGATGTTGAATCATCTAAGTAATGGTATGAAACAATTTCATATAATGCATGTATGATCATGAGCATGGCATATAAATAACACAACGCGTCAACTTTGAGAAATCACCCTAGCATTCTTAATCTCCTGGATGCACATCGGCATTCGCCCATGGAAAATCCATTCCATAACATACAGTTGAGATTGATCTTACCCCGACATACTTAACCTCAAGGGTGCACATTGACGTCACCCGAGAAAAATCCATTTCCACATACAATTGACATTAATATTGCCCAATTCTCAAGAAAACCATATCCCATCCCAATGGACACAATAACTGACATGAATTCAAACACATTACTGTCATGAAAACCACATGCCATGCAATTTTTGCAAAACATTTATAATTAATGCATTATGTAATAAATTCAATATGCACAATATGCTTATAAAACAAAAGCATTTAGGCAAACCATTCACATGCCACAACCGTTTTCTTGAAATCAAATAAAGTACAGGATCAAACCACTCACCTTTGAATAGTAATTCTCGTTGTAATCTCGAAACACGTGTTGACCTCAAATGTTGTGTAAATCCTCAAGTCTGATGGCCAAATCACCTCCTAACTAACGATTTATCCAAGGAAATCAATATTCCTTATTTTCCTAATTTTTTCAAATTTTCTTATTTTCTCCTATTTTCCATAAATCCATTTTTCTTCAAAATTCCACAATAAATAATTTCTCAAACATTTTTCTAAATATTTTTTCACAAAAATTTCCAAAATAATTTTCTAAAAATATTAAAAATAATTTCAAAAATACCTCATACCTCACGCCCTCTCACTCGCTAAATGCATGTGTTGCGTGTGAAATTCGCACATGTAGCTCAAGTGGGTTATTTTCTCACACGAGACTGCAACCTGTAATTGTCTTCGATGGTTGATTTCTCTCCACCCCATTGAAGTACACCTCAAGCCGAACCTAGGGATACCCTCAGATGCCCGAAGTAGTCATCAAAAAATCCCTAAATGGTCGTTTACAGGTCGATCTCCGGCGAAGCCTGATTTTTCGACCAACTCTTTGAAACTAGTTTAAATCTATACCAAACCTCTCCAAACTCTCCAGAAAAACTTTACACAACACGAGGAACAAAATTCTCTTATCCACAACACTCGATTTTCTCTAAAACACCACGAATCTAAGCTTCAACTTCAATAAAACCTTCAACCTTGGATGCATTATTTATATGCAAATTCCAGTCGAAACTTGACAAATCTCGAGTTTACCTCACCCTTAAGCTACAAATCTAGCCACTAAATGGCTCGAGTAGCCTTGAATCATGAGAAAAATGCCATGACTTGCCGACCAAACTTTCCAGTCATTTCCACCATTAAATTCTTTCAAATCATGACCGATCTTGGCTAGTGGCCATCACCAATCAACTTATCATATGGTCTAGAGCACCTCCTAGACCCCTTGGGCGACCTTCCCAACGTCGGCAGGTGGCTAGTCAGCGGTGACAGTGCGACTAGCCAGAATTTTGCAAGTTTTCCACTTGACTTTTGATTTTTACACTTTAGTCCCATACCTAATTTCTAATTACAGTTTAGACCCTTCCTTAAAACCCTTGAGTTTTCCAATAATTCCATTAAGACCCATGAGTTTCAAATTCTTCATTTCATCCCCAAAGTTTCATAAAAACATCTTTCTGACCTCTCTCGGCCAAAATTAATAAATTGCACTTAGACCTGAATGCATATAAAATCCTGTTTCGATTCTTGTTTCGCGAATCCCTTGAGTTTACGAGTCCCTAACTTCCTTTCCACATTTTATCCCCCAAGTTTCACCTTTGCCACAATCGTTTCAACATTGTTTGACCAAGATTCGTAAATAGCACTTTGGCCCTAATGTATGAAAAACTGCATTTTGGCCCAAAAATTCTATAAATTCTAAAATACTTTCAATATAAAATTTTGGGTATTACACACAGTTTCTTTTGATTTGAATGATAATAGTCAAATTAGTATATAAAAATATATATGATATTAAGATAAAAGCATTTGCACACCATACATAAACATTTTTATCATTCTTTTATAAGAGAACATAAATAGACTTCAAAAAATAATGAAATAAAGCTCTAATAGTTAAAATATGTCCTCTTTGACATCTCTCAAAATGACTATATTTTTCAAAATCTATCAGACGATACTTGACTAAATTTTAGGTTTACTTGACTAATATAAATTTTTACTCAATTGGATATACTATGTAATCAATTATATGAAGGACTTATTCGAGTATGAAAAAGTCCTTACTCAACTAATATAGAAGCCACAAAAACTAGCATTATCCACTTGATTACAAGGCTAAGCTCACTCTACTATTGAAGATTTTTACTCAAGTGCAAACACTTGATAGTCGATTAAACTAAAGAGCAGAAACTCAGTCAACATCCCATCTATCTTTACTCGACTAAAAAGATTATTCACTGGAATATAAAATTGCATTAGCCGATTATCAAGAAATCTTTACTCGATTAAAAAGATGCTCAAAAGATTTGACACAAAAATACTTGATTATCAAAAAGTTTTACTCAAATACAAAAGATTAATACTCGATTAATTTTTGAAAAGACATAAATATGTATAATATACTCGAATAGGAGATTATGATAGTCGATTATAAAATATTTTTACTCGATTAAACTAATACATGTAATCGACTAATTTAAAAATGATTTGAGAATTACTCGATTAGATTCAAAGCATACTTGATTGGATTTTCCACAAAAGCTTTACTCAATTAACACAAAGAGGTTGCTCGATTGGTTCTCACAAGTTTTATGAAATACTTGATTAATATGAACATATACTCGAATATTTTGAAAATATAGTAGAGTATAAAATTATCGAACTTAAAGAGTACTTCAAAATATTTTGAAAATCATCAATAAATCAAATTTACTGAAAATATATTTTATTATTTATTTAAATTTTTTCAAAAATTATTTTCTTAATAAATCAAAATACAAATTTCTCAATAGATATTTAAAAATATTCTTATATATATATATAGATGTTAGATATTATGAATTCTAAAGATTTTAATGATCTTTAACTAAAAGAATGACAAAAAGACAAGAAAAAAAAATTAGCCATGCCTCCATTTAAAAGTGCTAACTAAAACATAAAGTGATAAGAATAATGAAAAAACTAGAAAAAAATGATAAGAAATAAGTTACTCAAAGGCAATACACTATTTTAGAGAAGCTTCATTGTAAATCATCATAAAGAACTTAAAAAAGCAAAACCCAAAATTTAAAATCATACTTTAAGATTAATTTACGTCAAAACATATGTGTAAGTTGCCTTTAGAAGTGTGCACCTAAAAGGAGAATGAATTGGGTGTTTTAATTTTTTTTTACTAATTTTGAAATTCACATATAAATACTGATTTTGTGAGAATATAACCAAACAGAAACTATTGTTGAGAATAATGATTAACAATGACAAAATACTCGTGATTTCAAATTTCATATTTCATAAGAAAATATTTATGTTTGAAATCCATTGACAAAACTTAAGTCATGATATGAAAATATGTAGCAAATGAAAATCAAATACGATAGGAAACAAGAAGCAAATACAAGATAGAGCATTTATAGTGGTTCAACCAAAGGGTCTACATCCACTACCTTAATCTTCATCAAGAATTTTAATTATCCACTAAATGGATAGCTTTTCAAGGGATCAGTTATAACCCTTAAGTTCAGCTGGAACCTCAATTTTTATAGGGTAAATTGAAACCTCTATTTTTTCAGGTTTAGCAGTAACTTCTATTTTTATAGAGAAAGTAACAACCTTACATACTTTTTTTATGGGATTAGGTAGAACTTTTATAACCATTTGTTGAAAAAAGGGCTAAAGTGTAAGCTCACAACAAGGTAACCTTCAAAGAATAAGAGATACAACTCATGAGGGATTTTACAAGAGAAGTGTAAGGGTTAAAAAAAAATGAAAGCACACCACTCTCTTGACAATATTTAGTTTTAAAAATCTTCATGAAGAATAACTAGATGATGATTTGAGCAAGAAGAATATGATCATGAGAAACACTCAAGAAGCTATAGACTTGAATTGGTTGTGTCTCAGCAACAATATAATCTCATGCAGTTCATGGCCTTTTATAGAAATTGAGTCTGAATTTAGAATGCTTATTACCTACAATTCTTAACAGCTTCTTTGATTTGACTAATAATAGTCAAATAAGTTTACAAAAATACATATAAAATGATAAAGCATTTTGCACAAAATATGTAAATATATATTTCAATTTATTATAAAGAAAAAACAATCAGACCGCATTAAATGATGAGATAAAACTCAAACGGTTGAGACAATGTACTTGCACTTTTCTGAGTAACGGCTAGTTAACAACTATATTTTTTAATTTCATCACATAGATACTCAAATGAAAAATAAGATAGTGGATTGGATAAGCACATATTCAAGTAAATTTTAGATGTAATCGATTGAGCATAAGCTTTACTTGATTGCATGAATCACTCAGTCGATTACTTTTTGGAATACAGAGACTCACTCTATGTTCAAGCAAATTCACTTGATTGAGTCATACTATATACTCGATTGCATGAATAACACTACTTGAATACCGAATACCTTACAATCGATTAGTAAATACGTTTTATAAGGAACATTCGATTGAACATTCTTGGTACTCAATTTGATCATGTTATCACCCGAGTATTAAATACTTGATAGTCAATTTGAAAGATGAGATAGAGAGATATTTTCTTTGTTCTGCATAAAGTATTTGACTATTGGAATAAGCCTACTTGTTGAAATTACCTAACTCTTATTTGATTCTGCTAGAAATTAGTTACTGCCATTATTTGATTGGTTTTCTATTTATTTGATTAGTTAGGTGGTTGTTATTTATGTTCCTAGCTTTCTATTCTATTTACTTGGACTCAATATAAAAGCAAGGGTTTTGTATGTACTTGATTATGATGGAATAAGACAATTTTTACTTCTTCTTCCATGTTGAGCCCTCTGCTGACTTTCTTCATGGTATCAAACTAGAACATAGGGCCCTAGTGTTTCATTACTTCATCAACTTGCTTTACTTGAAAGGTGCAGGTACTCTTCGACTCATTTCCTATACTCAATTAACTAAGATCTATGGAAATTGTCATCAAAATGGATGACAATATGGAGAGATTTGAAGGAGTCATTGACAATAGAGTTATGACTCAAACGAAAGGAGATCCAATGCACCTACACAGTGCTGATCATCCAGGTATATTGCTGGTCTCTTTTCCTGTAAATGGTACAAATTATAGACCATGGTAGGGCAATGAAAATGACTCTCGGAACAAAGCTTAAACTCGGCTTTGTTAATGGACGAATTCGAGCTCCTAAGGAAGGATCAAAATTGTTTTAGATTTGACAAAGATGTGATTATATGGTTTAGTCTTAGATTCTCAATACTATCTTAAAGGATTTAGTCGAGGCCTTTCTGTACACCACTATGTCAAACGAGCTGTGGGATAAAATTGCAGAGTGATTCGGAGAAAGTAATGACCCTCTAGTCTATCAAATTCAACGACAAATTTCTTATTGCACAAGAAAATTCTTCAGTTTCAGAGTACTATACTCAACTCAAGAAGCTATGGGATGAACTTGCAATAGTGGATCCACTGCCTCCTTGTACTTGTGGAGCAACACATATAATGGATGAAATAACAAATCGAAACAAGTTGATGTAGATTGGGCCAAATAACATATCGTCAATTGTTTGCTAATCTCATTTACATCAATTTAACCTGACCTGATATCAGCTATGCAGTTCAACACTTAAGTCAATTCATGAACAACCCCCATCAACCTCATTTTGCAGTTGGTTTTTCAAGTTGTTAAGTATCTAAAGAGGACTACTTCTAAGAGCTTATACTATCATGCATCTAATAGTTTGTCACTCAGGGCTTATTGTGATGTAGATTGGACCTCTTGTCCTTCTTCTCGCATGTCCTTTATAGGCTATTGTGTCTTTCTTGGAGATGCATCGGTGCCTTGGAAAACAAAAAAATTGTCTATAGTTTCACGTTTCTCTATTGAGATAGAGTATCGCAGTATGGGCTCGACAGTCTGTGAGTTTTTATGGATCTCTTACTTGCTAAAGGAATTCAACATTTCAATATCTAGTCCTATCTCGCTACATTGTGACAACTAAGCTGCCATTCACATTACAATGAATCCCATTTTTCACGAACGAACCAAGCACTTGGATATTGATTGTCATCTTGTGCATGATCAGTACAATGAGGGCTTTATCTCCCCAATACATGTTTCCTCGTCCCACTAGCTTGTAGATATCTTTACCAAGCCGTTAAACTCAGCTAAACACCACATTCTTGTTTCCAAGTTGAGTCCCCAACAACCTCCAACTTGGGGGGGCATGTTGAGATTACCTAACACTTAGTTGAGGTTTTCTATTTATTTGATTAGTTAGGTCATCGTTTTTTCTGTTCCTAGCTTTCTATTCTATTTACTTGGACTCAATATAAAAGCATGGGTTTTGTATGTACCTGATTATGATGGAATAAGACTATCTTTACTTTTCTTTCTCTTTGAGCCTTGTGCTAACTTTATTCACTAATTTACTAAGAAGCAAGATGTTTGATTAAGCATAAAACTTAGTTGATTAATGTTGAAGTCCACAGACTTGATTCATTGCAACCTATCTAATACTCGATTGTTAGTCCATTTTTAATCAACTTGAAAGTTCAAGCATAAAGGCTTATATTTTAGCTTGTTTTCTCACTCGATTGTTATTTTGAATAATTGAATATATTGATAATCACTCGATTTAAGATTGTCAAAGAGATATTCGAGTGTGATATGCACATACTCAATTTGTACTTAATATATTTGAGAGATACTCGATTGTGATAATCTCAAATATTAATTTGTCTACTCAATTATTACCATATGGATGTTGGAGTGATTATTTGAAAGTTGATTTAAAGCTAATTTTCATATTACATTCACTGGATTACTAAAAACTTCTACTCAAATAGAATACATATATAATAAATTTAATATGGTGCTTCACTCAAATATTAATTAAAGTTTTGTTATGTTATTTTATCATCAAAACACATTAACTCAACATGGTTGGAGCATAAGATAAAAAAATATATATATATTTCGTTCTATATATGTCCCCTAAATTTTTATCAAACCTGGAGAATAAAGAGAATTTTTTTACATCACATAAGTGAAGAATTTTGTAGCAAAACATTTGAAATAATAGCCAACACTCGATCCTCTACCTTATGTACTGGCAAACATTTAATGAGTAGGTGGTATATTGTTGCTACCAAATTGATTTTATTTTGGCAAAAGGATTTTTATATCAATTTTTAAACATTAATGAAAAATTATGTCAAAACACAAGCTCTTGTATTCTATTTTGATTCATGATTTTTCTTGACTATATAGTTTATCAAAGAAGAAATCGAGATTGGAGAAATGGTAAAAGGTTTTAGTAATGCACGAATGTATAACTCCCCAAGAATTTCAATTGTACTCATATTCATCAACCTAGGAATTGGGTTCAAGCTTTCCCAAACCCTTCTCATCAATGGACTCCTAATGTATATGAAGAAATGTAATTCGGTTGCTAAATTTCTATCTTTCTATTTATCTCTGAAATATTTGAGTTAATTCCATAGACATACAAAACAGAAATGTTATCTCAATAAAAATTAAGACAGAACTTGAAGTTGTTCAATATTAATTTTTTGTTGTATAATTAAATTCTTCTTAAAAAAAGAAAACTTAAAAATAGTAGCAAGAGCCATCTCTTTCAACAATATCTTGTTCCCTCTCTCTCTCTCTTCTGAATTTCTCAAAGTTTTAATTATAAAAATATATTTTATATTTAATATATATAAATATATATATATGTACATATAAAATATTTATTTTACAACTAAACACATTTTAATGCTCAAGTAGATAGATATAGCTTAGAGGTCTGAAAATGACTTTTCATGATATTGATTAAAATAAGTAAGATAAAATTATATTAAAATAAAATTAGATATAAAATAATTAAAATAAAATTAAAAAATATTTTAAAATTTTTGTTAATACATATAGATAATTTTTTTATCTAAAAAATTTAAGATAAATTTATCCAAAAAAAGAGAAAAAAATTTATTTAGATAATTTTAAATAAGAACTCTTAACTTTTTTTTAAAAGTTACTAAATATAATAAAAATATTTTTATTTAAAATATTTTTCATATTCTATTTTTTTTTAGTCTATATTTTAATTAACAAACACTAACCTAGATTATATTTTCTATACCGTTAGATAATGTATCCTAAATTTAAAAGTGAACTTAGGAAAATGCCAACTTCAGGGTTAGGGAAGCGAAGCCGATAACATCTAGGGTTTAGAAAATTATCTAATGATGATTAAAGAACAAACTTGGGAAACCAACCAAACCGTTTGTTTAACAGTTGCCGCCCCTAATAAGAAAAGCATAAGTAGGAATCGCAGTAGAAAAACCAACAACTCAATTATAGAAATAAATACTAGAAAGAAAACACACCACAAAACTTTTTGAGATCCTTCGGCAACACTGAAGAATCTCAAAACAAAATCTAGTAATAACACAACGACTGGCACTGACCAAAGAAGATACCAGAGACTCATGCAATAGGTTCCCGCCACCGCCGGTCAAGCACCCAATTCTGGGATTGGCTGCACGACAAACAAAGCAGAAAACCGCAACATATAAAACACAACCGCCCTACTACCAAGGCAATCCAACCAAGTACAAAATTTTTCAGACACAAGTTATTTTTATAACAATAACAACAATAATAAGAATAGAAGGCTCCATCTGCAGTGGCAACCAGAACCGGCACGGTTCACTTGGCACCCTTCTTTGCAGCAGCCTTGGTGACCTTGGCTCCAGTAGGATCCTTCTTGTCAACACTCTTGATCACACCAACGGCCACAGTCTGCCTCATGTCTCTAACAGCGAACCGTCCAAGAGGGGGATATTCGGAGAATGTCTCCACCACCATGGGCTTGGTCGGGATCATCTTCACAAGACCGGCATCCCCATTCTTCAAGAATTTAGGCTCCTTCTCAAGCTCCTTGCCAGATCGCCTGTCAATCTTGGTCAGCAGCTCCGCAAACTTGACAGCAATATGA
This sequence comes from Diospyros lotus, assembly GCF_014633365.1. Taxonomy (NCBI): domain Eukaryota; kingdom Viridiplantae; phylum Streptophyta; class Magnoliopsida; order Ericales; family Ebenaceae; genus Diospyros; species Diospyros lotus. The sequence continues at coordinate 28,790,835 of NC_068340.1, read as the reverse complement.
GAGGTGTGGCAGTCAAGAACTGGTGCATAACCGTTTCCAATCTGGCCAGGGTGGTTCATAATGATAACCTGAGAGGTAAAGCTAGCAGCCCCCTTGGCAGGATCATCCTTTGAGTTTGAAGCCACAAACCCACGCTTCAGATCCTTCACGGCCACGTTCTTCACGTTGAAGCCGACATTGTCACCCGGCAGGGCCTCCTGGAGAGCTTCATGGTGCATCTCCACAGACTTAACTTCAGTTGTCAGTCCAGAGGGTCCGAAGGTCACCACCATGCCAGGCTTCAGAACACCAGTCTCCACACGCCCCACTGGCACAGTTCCAATGCCACCAATTTTGTACACGTCCTGGAGTGGGAGACGGAGTGGCTTGTCGGAGGGCCTCTTGGGTTCATGGATCATGTCAAGCGCCTCGAGGAGGGTTGGCCCCTTGTACCAGTCCAGGTTTGTAGATCTCTCAATCATGTTGTCTCCTTCAAAACCAGAGATGGGGACAAATGGGATCTTATCAGGGTTGTATCCTACCTTCTTCATGTAGGAAGAGACTTCCTTCACAATTTCATCATACCTTGCCTTGGAATACTTTGGAGTTGTCGCATCCATCTGTAAAACGAGTCAAAGTAAACAAATTAACCGTCAAGGCTAAATGAATATCAAAACTGGAATTCATAAAACAGAACGTGCCACATGATAATAAAATCCTCACCTTGTTGCAGCAGCATATCATTTGCCTGACACCAAGGGTGAAAGCAAGCAACGCATGTTCACGGGTCTGACCATCCTTGGAAATACCAGCTTCAAAACCACCAGTGGTAGAATCAATAATGAGGACTGCACAGTCCGCCTGGGAGGTGCCAGTGATCATGTTCTTGATGAAGTCACGATGTCCGGGGGCATCAATTACCGTGCAATAGTACTTGGTAGTCTCAAACTTCCACAAGGCAATGTCAATGGTGATACCACGTTCCCGCTCAGCCTTGAGCTTGTCCAACACCCAGGCATACTTGAATGACCTCTTGTTCATCTCAGCAGCTTCCTTCTCAAATCTCTCAATAACACGCTTGTCAATACCTCCGAGTTTGTAGATGAGATGGCCAGTGGTTGTTGACTTTCCAGAGTCGACATGGCCAATGACCACAATGTTGATGTGAAACTTCTCCTTACCCATTATTGAGTCTTAGCAGTCCAAGACAGAGTTGCTGAGGAAAGGGACATTTCAAAAAACAAAATCAGGCTTGGTGCTTTGGTAAACAAAACAATACTTACTATAATTTACTGAAATTCTTCACTGGTTAAGAAGAGCAAAATAATAACATTAAAAAACAAAAAATCATGTCACAAGGAAATTGGATTTTGAGCCTTTGACCAAGCAGAGAGGATGGCACACTTGCAAGAAGTGGAAAGCCATAGAGCTTCCTTAACAAATTCCTACCAATGATAACAAAACAAGCACTCAATTGGGCAGTATCCCCTATCCCACCTAAAGCTCATGAAAAAGAGACCTGATGACATCCACTCTGTACTCAGATCTAGTTGAGAAAACGCCCACTATGAACAAAGTTAAGAACCTAATTACAGTAGTGGAGTGCAGCAAAATAGTTTTAGGATTTGAAGGACTGGAAGATCGGATACATAAAAACATTTAGCACATGAAACTCATTTCAACAGGCATTACACATTTACATGATAATATGTATATAAAAAACGTTCCAAAAGGGCGAACAAAAAGACAAACCATTCCAACTAATAAGAAAAGAAAATTAGTATACCATTAATAAGCCTAGCAAATCTCGTGCAGATAGCTTCACAAATTTATGAATAACAAAATATACCAGTATGCACAAGCTCTACAATTTTAGCTGTTTAAGGTATACCCAAGCCCTAATCCCAAGAATAATGGAAGGAATCGAAACAATATTAACAAAATCCAAACAAGATTAAAGTTTCAACAAATAATAGACCTGGCAGTTAGCCCAGGCACTACAACTTTCATTCCAACCTCCTCAGTATTTGTATGTAATATGTAAATTGAAATCACTACGGACTCAATCAACATAAATACAAACGTATTCAGACAGATCCAATTATCATATACAATTAACTCATATACGTGACAAGGATTGCTTGCTTCAACTTTAGAAGTCTCTTCGCAATCCAAAATCAGATCCAGAATAAAAGAAACCAAATCGTCTCAGGAACCTAGAACAATCAAATTCATCTCACAACAAATAACGCATGATAAATTACATGGAAAGAGGACAAACGGTTCAGATCGCAGAATCAGAGCAGACAACAATTAGAAAATTTTGGAAACAGCAGAAACAATTGAATAAACGAGATGTATACGTATACAAATAAAAACAGGATCGAACGTAGAAGATATTTAAACAAATAGACAGCAGGGAAAGAACAAACCTGAAGAACCCTAGCCGCAACACAAGGGGGGGGGGGGGGGGGGGGGGGGGGGGGAGAGAGGGGTAAGAGGACCAAGGGTAAAGCAAATAGGAGATTTAGGGCAATGGAAAGCCTCGGTAGCCTCCATTCTTATAAACGATAAGCGTGCCGGCTAGGGCTTTCCGGTGTTCGTCATTTTACTTAAAAGCCCTTATGATCTTTTTAATTGACCGATATTGATAATTGGAGGCGGCCCTTTCAGATATCATGGTTGGCATCACCGTTCGTTTGCGTCTCTCTATGTTTGTGCTCTTAATTATCTAAGAAAAATTTTAATTATCTAAGAAAAAGTAAATTATAGATTAAATTTTAAATAAAAAAATTAAATTCACAATTCATTAAATTATACTGACATATTATTCATATTTTTGTCATCTGACTTATTTTCTGAGAGAAGATATTATGTTTTGTAGATGATAAAGTTGGCGTGCTTTTTATGAATCCAAGCATGTATTAATTTTAATTACATAATGAATATAAATATTAAAATATTTTTAATACAATTGCTTGAGAAATCCTCATGCTACTCTTGGCAGAAAAATAAAAAGAAAAAATAATGTCCTAAATCAATAAAATTTTGTTAATGATAACGTTAACAAATTAATATTAGCTATTGTGTTCAAGGGTGAGCTGAAATTCGGGTAAATCGAATTAACCGAACCGACAAGTTCGGTCGGTTTGGTTCGATTTTTTTAAAAAAATAATTCGGTTCGATTATATTTTTTTCTTAAAAATTAATTATTTGGTTCGATTCGGTTATTTATACAAAAATAACCGAATAACCGAGTTACCGAGCCCACCCTCGAACCGAAGATATTACCCGCCCATAAGTCTGTGACCCAAGTTGGGTCACCCAGCGACACCCCCCCCCTCCGCGAGACAACGAGTACTTGGATCTGGAGACCAAGATCGACTGAATGAGAAAGAGAGCGCCTCCAGCAGATCGCACAAATTGATTGATTTTGTGTCTGTTGGTGCGTTGCCATCAATGAAGGTCACCTCCGCCTTTGACGCCTTCGTCGTCGGCAGTCGGTCGCGCCCACCTTTCGCTTTGCGGTCCGGCTGTCCCCTTCGTCTCCTTTGTCAGACCCACACCAACGTCGTTTCATCACTGTTCTTCATTTCCTTCCTTATGCTTGGACGATCAATCCACACCAACGACCATCGACCGTCGAGCACACAGGTTAGTATCGACAGTTAGGTTAGGCTTTGTAAGATTTTTTTAATTTTTTTGACTTTCAGTTGGGTTAATTTCTTGATGTTTTCTTCTACGAGTTGTTCATTTGTATTTCCACAAACGAATTTGTATTCTTTCTTGTGTATTTCCTCTATTCTTCTACTGCTCTGCATTGTAAATGGGTTTGCATTTTTCTGTTCTTCTTCACTGTAAATGGATTTGTATTCCCTCTTGTGTGTATTCCTTCATTTGCACAAATGGGTTGCACAAACGTTGCTCCTCTGTTGCTGTGAATCAATTTGTTTCTATGTCAATTTTTGTATCAATTTCTGATTTTGCACAATTGATTTTCGGTTTCAGTTATCGGTTCAGTTAACTCAATTTAGATTTCAGTTAGTTCAGTTAGCTAAGATTAGTCGGTCGGTTCGGTTCGGTTATCGCATGCAGATCGATTCGGTTCGATTAGTATTTTTTGGTCGATTCGGTTCGGTTATAACCGAATGCACACCCCTAATTGTGTTTGAATAGCAACATTTTAAATTATGATGATATTTTTTGGATTCAAATTGATGAACTATTTTAATCTAAATTTAAAATTCTTTAAGAAAGTGTATTCAAATAGTAGATCTTAAATTTCAAACGATAGACTCTTATCTAAATATAATCAAAGGGAATTTACATAATAATTATTTACAAATTTGTTCTGGGTAATGTGTTACTTACCTAGCATAGTGCACAGGAAGCTCAATCCTATCGTAAATGAGACTGGACTCCAATCAACCTAATTATAATATAGCATCAATAATAATAATGATAATAATGTCAGATAAGTCAAATTTAAAATATTAGATGAATATATCATAACTAGATTGTATTCATATTATTATCTGATTTCTTGTTAAAGGGATAAAAACTTGGGTTATTAACCAAAATGCAGAAATATTATTTTGTTTCTTTGAGATATCACATAAGTGTTGAGTTTGTGTAATCTAATGGCAACATACACTAAAAAGAGGTGAATTGAATATTTATAATTTTTAAAAGTTTACAACTAAAATATGAAAATAATGAATTATGAGCAATAAAGTATAAATCAAAATATGCGAGACACACAAAGAATTTAGAGCGGTTGTCTCAACCCATTTATATTCACTACTCTAATTTCTTATTAGAGATTCCAATCCACTATAAAATAAGTTACAAATCACAAACTTTTATACCAACTAGTTCTAAGCTATTTCTATTGGCACAAATAGTTAGGAAAGATACAAAAACAAGAGGTACAAATGTCTCAATGCTCTTTTAGAAATCTATCTAAAATAAGGCTTGAATAAATTTTTACAGTGAATAAAATAGTCTTGATAAAAAAAATAAGAGTAAAAAATAAAGTACAATAAAACTTAAGAAAGAATTATGTAAAACTTTGTAAATCCATCTCCTGTCAAGCTTCAATACTTCTTTTATTTGTAAATTTTGTCGTCCCTTTTTGAAGATATAATCATGAGTTATGTGAGATCCAATCAACTCATCAAAAGATAACATTTAAATCCTTAATCTCTTGAATAGTTGTTACCTTGGGATTTCCTTCTTGGGTGACTCCTTAGTATTTTTCTGGCCTTCTCTCCATTCAAATAACTCTTGCTAAGAGCTTCCAAATTCATGAAATATCATTATATCTAGTATACATATCCTTAATAAATTCTCAAGATTTCATTGAAAAAAGCCCATACTCATGAATAAGTAAATTTACTTTTATTTTTTAACTTGATTTGTACTTTCAAGAGTAATTTCTAACTCGTCCCAAATCTCCTTGGTCATTTTTCATGTGGAGACCAGGTTGAATTCATTCGGATTAAGTACACAAAAGAGGATGTTAATTGCCTTAGCATTTGTCTCCACAATCTTCTTTTCTTCTTCAGTCCATTCCCTCATTTTTTTTCCATTATAGGAATTGTGATTCCATTCATGATGGTGTCGTAGACCTTGAAATCTTGCATCTATAATAGCATGACATCCTGTTCTTCTAATATTCATAGTTTGATCCATCAAATTAAGAATGGTGGTCTTGAAGTGCTTTGGTTTCCAAAGTTTTGAGCTGCAATGACTTGTGCCATTTTAGGATCTTCCTTCGATGATTAAACTTGAAAAAACAGAAAAATGAGGCTAAGCTCTAATACCAATTATTGGGTTTGTGTAATCTAATGGCACCACACATCCAAAAGAGAATGATGAATTTGGTGTTTATAATTGTTAAAATTGGGTTAATAGTAAAAAAGAAATCCAAATCTTTTCATGAATTTATAGTCTAATCCAATTCTTTCGATTTTGGCAATTTGGTCCCAATTGAGTGTAATTTCATCATTCACGTAAAATTGATTTAGGGGGCATGCATTCTAGCTTACATGACATGTCATGTGTAATATATTAATAATATATGTGGGATCTACATGTACATATAAATAAATTTATATATATATATCTTCGTCACTGCCATCAACTACTGTCAACTCTTCGTAGTCACTATTTATAGCATTAATTGTAGTTTCTGACCATCGTAGCTGCTTGCTTGTCTTCTCCAACTGTGATAGTCGTCTAAGAGAAGAAGAAAATGAACAAGAAGAAGACAAAGACGAACAGGAGAAGACGACCATCATGGCCTTCTGTTCGTCTTCTCTGATCGCAATGGTCATCTTCAAGATAGAGAAGATGAATAGGAAAAGAAGAAAATCGCAACTGCTTGTTTGTCTTCTCTAGCCACGATGGTTGTTTGAGAGAAAGAGAGAGAGAGAGAAAAAAAAAATAGTGTTGCCCAGAAAAATACCCAAGAGGGGTGAATTGGGTTTTTTGAAAATTTATAATTTTAGCTCTTTGTTGAAAACTTTTAATGTTTGTGATTTTAATAAAATGTAATTGGGCAAGTATATGAAAATTTAAATCAATCAACCACAATAAACAAGAGAATTTTTATAGAGGTTCGGTTCTAAAGAGTCTAGTCATCTCTCTCAAGATTGAGCTTGAGATTCTACTAGGAAGAATATAACACTAGCTTTTAATTGGAGTTAGAATCAACATACAATCCCTTGCCAAAACAAGAACCACTTACAACTCTTGAACTTACAACCAAAGACACTTTCAAATAAGTTATCAATAGTTGAGAATTCTACCAACTAGTACACTTCCAACTCTTGAACTTTCTCACTTTTGTTTGATTGCTCTATCAATAGTTTATTCTCTACAATGAAGCCTTCATACTCATCTTATATATATATAGACATGTTCAAATAACTAGCTATTACATAGAAGGGTAAACGATGATTTTGAAAATTGAAAAATCTTTAGCCTTTTTCAATCTCTAAGGGTGCGTTTGATTGTAATGGTGGAATTTGAGTGAAAAGAAAATGAATTCCAGGGAATTGAATTGCAGAGAAAATGAATTCTTGGAAATTGAAAGTTTAAGCTGTTTGATTGGTATAATATTTTACCTAGAAAATGATGTTATTTTCCATCTTTTGGTGTTTGATTGGTAATATTTTTCATAGAATTTGATCATTTTTCTGGCATTTCGTGTTTGATAGGCATTATTTTTCACGAAAAATGACACATTTTCCATGGAATTCAATGGTGAAAATGTATTAAAAATATTAAATTTTGTACAGAAAAATTAAAATAATAACGTATTTTAAATTAATTAAATTATTTTCTCAAAGAAATAAAACTACAAAATTAATTTTTTTTTGTTTTTCAAAAAAATAATTTATACGTAATTTTTGACATATTTCCTTTTTATATATTTATATTCATTAATTATTAAAATATAAAATAATTTACAAACCCTCCCCACCCACCTACCCTTCTCCCTCATCCCCACTACCGCCCACCCACTGTCTTTCTCAATTGCCAATTGCCAGGAAAATTCCATCTTCTCCCCCCTTAAGAATTTGATTTTCATGGTTTTAAGGAAAATAGCCTCACATGACCCTTAATGAGAAAATGAATTCCCTGGGAAAAAAATGTTGTCAAACAAGGCAAAAGTTGGAAAATGGGTAAAAAAATTACTTTTTTCTTGAAAAATTTGGGCTATGAAACGCACCTAACATCGACTGTAGGAATCTTGGCCAACAAACACATTAGAGAAATTACTTTGAACAAAAAGTTAATATGAGAAAGTTGAGTAGACAACTGACTGCACTCTCACCCTGCAATTAAAACACAATAAAAACAAATCATAATAAAACTTTTATATTTTTTTTATTTTAGTGAGAGGTTTATACTCGCCAGTGTACGAGTGCAGTTGTAGTCCAAATTTAAATTTATATTTTCTGGATGAATCCAGGTCGTCCACTGAGAGATTTATTTATGGCAAAAGAAAAAGAATGTCACACACACGCACACGCATTTGGACAAATTGACAACAAGATTTTTTTATGGTTTTGTTTTTAGACAACAGATACTAGAAAATAAAGTAAGGCAAAAATTGAAATAAACATTAAACGTAAAAATATGAATTTGGATAGTGCTTGAGTTAAGACAATTTCAGTACCAACCCGTTGATTCCCAAATTTTAGCATATAAGATTAGCAACATTAATTTAATTTCAGATATGAGGGTTTGTTATTAAATGCAATTAGAGATGATGATAGTTCTAGGTTAAGCAATCCCCATACATGATATGCGGGATTCTAATTTAAGCAACTACCATAAATCCAATTACAATTAATATACAAAACAACTAAATTAATCATCCGGGTTTGGGTATGATAGCGTTTCCAGTTCTAGTAACTCTCATACATGGCATGAAAGCTCTAAGTTAGGCTTACGCTCCAATCCAAATCTAGTGATTTTTTAATAATTAATACACACTCATACTGAAATTTAAATTAATGTTACTTATTTAAAGCGCAGCTTTCTTTGGAAATCATTGGCATTGGACACTGTCCTTGCCTTTGAAGGATCATGAACGAGGAAACAAAGCATGCAGCGGAAGCGGTTTAAAATCAAAACCGTTCCTCGTATTGATAAGAATCTAGGAGACTTACTTTTGCGGCGGATTACCGGACGGAATGGAGCGATGGGAGCTTCCTCGCGTTGTGGAGACGACGGCTGTCCTGCTAGCCTTCGACTTCGTCGCATCAGAACTCAAACGCACCCTTTCGATCTTCCGGAGTATGACTCGAACTCGTGGCCTTTCTTCGGTGAAGAAGAATGAAAAACGACTTGGATAAAAAAAAACAACTAGAGAGAGATATATATAGGGAGAACCCTAGGGTTAAAACCCTAGTGGGCCAAACCCTAATGGGCCAAGATCTTTTAATTAATTTTCTAATTGGGTTAGCCCAATTAATTAATTAAAAACCCTAATGAACTATTATTTTATTCTAGCCCAATGGACCATTCTGAATAAAATAATTCTCTCTCAATGTAATTCATCCAACAAGCCAAATGTATTAAAAAATACATGAGTTATATCAAGCTACCCCGGGGACCAAAAGACAAATTATTCACGGCTACTAAAATGACCAAAATATCCCTGCTACCTAGTAGCTATATTTTGTCATTCTAAGTGTTCCAACTATCACCATATGGTAACACTGACCCCACGAATAATTTTGCATATGCCATGTCTTTGACCTACTAGTGTAATGACGAAAATACCCCTCTGCGTAACACCCATCATTTAGAAAGGAATAATGTACTAACACCTTTCTAAATGACTTCTACCATCCTTAGATCACTAGTCCAATAATCCGTGACTACTCGAATGTACTTGCTTATCACTGGGAGCTACCCAGAAGCACACACTCTTAAGTCACGTTCCCAGGGCCCTGGATTATTCGATTATTCTTGGACAATCACAAGGGGGTGAATCACAGAAACTATCTTGTATTAGTCTGTCTTAGCTAATTAGAAACCATACTCCCAACTCAAAAGGATATTGATCTTTGATAGACCTCACCTACAATGAATCTAAGAATATAGCTCTAGGTTCACTAGACCACCAACTAATACTCAAGTATTAGAGTACTCGTCCACGTAGTAGCAGTGATAGACTAGCTCCATGATAATTAGAACTTTGTCATTAGCTTCTATCATAGGTCCACTCTACGCATTCCAAATGCGCTTGTACAATTAGAGTAAACGGACTGTTTACTGGCTAAGGCAAGCCATCCTCCATTAGGATCTATTGCACAATGATCTTATCATGATAGAATGCCCAGTTCTATCAAAAGATCAAGAGTTATATTTTCTTGCTTATTAAGTACCCATGATTCATGCCTAACTGTGAAGAACGACCCATCACATGAATCACTTACTTAATAGCATGGACACCTTTCCAACAATTAAATGCAAATAATATATGTGCCATAAACTAAATAAAAGAAACATCATTACCATAAATTAAACAAAACGTGTCTTTAGGGCATACATTTCCAACAGCCTTAACCCAAGATTAGATTTAACTACTCATTTTTATTTGAAAGTTAATTGACAGAAATTTAAATGACGTAATTTAAATAACAGAATTTAAATGACAAGAAATTTAAAAGCATAAACTAACCGGCCATTTAGGCGGTGGATAATTAAATGACAAGAATTAAAATTACAGAAATTTAAAGGGCACAAATTAACCGGCCATTTAGGCGGTGAATAATAAAGTAATAATAAATGACATAAGAATTTAAAAGAAGAAAGAAAAAAAAGTAAGATTATAAGAGAAAGTACTAAAGAAAATGAGAAAGAACAAGAACAATTCTCAAAGAGAGAATTATAAGGAAACAACTAAACTTTTATTCAAGAATAATAATCACACTTACAAATGCAATCAAGTGAGCTATTTATAGGCCACAAGATGCAATACAAACCACACAATTTCAATTATTCAATTAGACATAATTATATCTAATGGGCACTCACACACTTAAAGTTAAATGGATTTTAGCTATAATACACACCTAATATTAAATGGATTTTAGCTAAAATACATACCTAATAAAGCACTCATAAAGTTAAATGGATTTTAGCTATAATATCCACCTAATAGTTAAATGGATTTTAGCTAAAAAAACACACCTAATAAAGCTCTCACATAAAAAATAAAAATAGATTTCTATAAATTGGTTTTTAATCTTCATTAGGATTAAAAATAATCCTTGAGCCTTCTCCAAATAATATTTTCCATGGGTTGCTCAAATTGGGCCTTAATTCTTCATGGGCTTGAATTCTTCATGGACTTGATTTCTCCATGGCTTTGATTTCTTCATGGACTTGAATTCTTCATGGACTTTAAGTCTTCATGGGCTTGAATTCTTCATGCCTAAAAAAATAAAAATAATTTAATGTTATTAATAAATTATATATTATATATATGTATTACACATGGCACATATATATATATTAGATTATATTATATATATATTACATGCATGCATATAATGATATATATGTATTATATATAATTTTATATATTATTATTATTTACTTTAGAACTTCATTTCATTCATCTTTCAATTTAAATTTACATATAACCATAAAATATATATTAATATCTAATTTAAACCATATTTAAGATCGAAAGAAGGGTATAATTATAACAAAATTTTTACAAAATTAACCACTAATCAACAACCTATTAACAAGATTATCCATAAACTTTTTGAGACAAAAAACTCAAGTTAGAAACAAGAATTTAAAAAAAGGAAAAGTCAAAATACCTTTTAAAAAAAGAGATTTTACTTTTTGCATAAGAAAATTAGATCATGATTTTGAGGTACAAGGTAAAAAATATATTGGAAAATATACAATTAGGTATGCAATAAAAAGAGATGCAGAAAACGAGGACAATCATAAACGATCGTTGAACTTCAGTTGACCTAAGACACAACTTCGGTTGATCGAAGTTGTCCAGTAGCCATTCGCATAAGTTCAATTGAAGGCTAGGTTGACCTAAAATAAGAGGCCAAACATTTTGGTCAACTTTAATTGACTAAGGAATAACTTCAGTCGACATAAATGGCATACGATGAAAATTAAACATCATGTCTCACTTCAATCAACTTATTAGGCTAAACCATCAGTTGACTTAAGATATATAGACATGAAAAACATATCTTTTACATCACAAAAAGCTAATAAATTACATTTATATCATAAAAATATTTTTATTATCATCAAAATCTATTTTACTTACCCTTAAACTTAACAAACAGGAAGAAGATGAACAAAAGAAGACTATCATCATGGTAGTCTGTTCACCTTCTCTGGCCGCGATGGTCGTTTTTGAGAAAGAGAAAATGAACAGGAAAAAGATAAAGATGAATAGGAGAAGATGACCATCGCGACCACATATTTATCTTCTCTAGTTGCGATGGTCGTCTTCAGGAGAGAAAGAAGAAGAACAAGAGAAAACAACAATCACGACTACCTGTTCGTCATTAATGCATTCGTATTCGCACCCACACCTATGATAACTTTGAGGATAAACTCTTAAAAATAACAAACTCTTTAGAACAAAATATTCTTAACAATAGACTCACTCAAATAGAGATGATCTATCAAGGGCTAATAGACTCTTAACCAACATTTAAGTCAACCAAGTGAAAAGTAGTGATTTAGTGAATAAGTTGCCTTTTATCATGATTTACAAAATGATTGATCTTATCAACACTTAACTACTTATCAAATGTGATTATTACCTTTCCCTCTCAACCTATAAATTTAAAGATATAATACTCAAATAAAAATATACACATTATCTTTCACTTTTATTGTTTTGTGATTTTTCGTCTCTCTATAAATGAATATAATCTTTTAACTATTCAAATTATAAATATAATCTTTTAAAATAAGTGTCCAAAATTCTTCTTAATCCAATCTTAGGTTTCCACTTGCATCTAAAACATAATCAAATAAACCCAACTCCCTCAAAGAAAACAAAAGATGAGAAGAGTTTTGATTTTATGATTGTATAGACATTTTAGAAACATTCTTATATAGATATATAGATGTTAGATATTCAAAATTGTAATGATTCTAACAATCTTTAACTAAAAAAGCGACAAAAAGACAAGAAATAAACTTAGTCATGCCTCCATTTAAAGATGTTACCTAAAACATAAAGTGATAAGAATAATGAAAAGACTAAGAAAACAAAAATGAAAAGAAATAAGTAATTCAAAGGTAATACACTATTTTATAGAAGCTTCATTGTAAATCAACATACAAATCCAACAAAAGCAAAAGATTAAAATGGTAATTAGACATATATAATAACCCAAAATTTAAAATCATAATTTAAGAGCAATTTACGTCAAAGCATATGGTTGGAGCACAATATAAAAAAAAAAAAAAAAAACAATTAATTCATTCTCTATATATCCCCTAAATTTTTATCAAACCTGGACAATAGAGAGAGAATTTTTTAACATCCCCTAAGTGAAGAATTTTGTAACAAAATATTTGAAATAATAGCCAACTCTCGGTCCTGTTACCTTATGTATTGACAACCATTTAATGAGCAGGTGGTACATTGTTATTGCCAAATTGATTTTCTTCTTGCAAAAGAATTTTTATATCAATTTTATTTTACAATTAACACTACAAAAAAATTGATTTTTAGCGGTATTTTTTTGCAGCGGTTTTTAAAACCACCTCAAAAAATGAAATTTTGCGGTGGTTTGTAAATTGTCGCAAAATACTATTTTAGCGGCTGTTTTTTTAACATTTTGCGGCGATTTTTAAAAAATCGTCGCTAAATTTAGAAAATAATTAAAAAATTAAATTAAATTTAGCATCGATTTTTGAGAAATCGCAGCTAAATTAAAAATAATTAAATAATTTAAATTTTAAAATTAAATTAATATTTGCAGCGATTTTCGAAACCGTCGCAAAATTCATTAAAAAATTTAATTTAGCGACGATTTTTGAAAAACCACCGCTAAATTCAAAAATAATTAAATAATTTATAATTAAAATTAAATTAATATTTGCGGCGGTTTTCGAAACCGCCACAAAATTCATTAAAAAATTAAATTTAGCGGTGGTTTTTGCGGTTTTTCCAAAACCGCCGCTAAATTCAAAAATAATTAAATAATTTATAATTAATATTTACGGCGGTTTTCAAAACCGCCACAAAATTCATAAAAAATTTAATTTAATGGCCATTTTAAAAAACTGTCGCTAAATTCAAAAATAATTAAATAATTTAAAATTAAAATTAAATTATAAATTCATTAAATAATTTAATTTAAGGGCGGTTAAAAACCGTCGCTAAATTTAAAAATAATTAAATAATTTAAAATTAAAATTAAATTGAATTAAATTAATAAAAAGAAATATAAAATCTTAAAAAGAAATTAAAATTTTAATTTAAATTAATTACAAAATCTTTATATATATAAAAGTAGGATAGTCTTGAAAAAAGAAATTTTCTCCTAAAACTTGCATTAATTAATTATTTGTAATTAATACTTATTGTATTAATAATTTACATTTTGTAATTTGCATTAATAATTTAAAATTTTCAATTGCTTTGAAGTAATAAGTATTAATAAAATTTTCTCCCAAAACTTGCATTAATGATTTGCATTTAGTACTTATTGCATTAATAATTTATATTTTGTAATTTGCATCTTTATATATATAAAAGTAGGATAGTCTTGAAAAAAAAAATTTCCTCCTAAAACTTGCATTAATTATTGATTTGCAATTAATACTTATTATATTAATAATTTACATTTTATAATTTGCATTAATAATTTAAGATTTTCAATTGTTTTGAAGTAATAAGTAGTAATAAAATTTTCTCCCAAAACTTGCATTAATGATTTGCATTTAGTACTTATTGCATTAATAATTTTGTAAGCACCCCCGCTCGGATATCCCAACCACCAAGTCTATCCGAACGAGTGCGCTCACAGAAGGGAAGAGGAATAGACAAAATACAAAAATACCCTGGCATGCATAAATAAGAAATTTAACAGCGGAAGCAAAACGGTAAACATGCATGCCCTCAAGTACCCCGCTGATACAGTGGTCATGGAGTATATAAAAATACATACAGACCCTGTGCCAACAATAGGAGGTACAAATGACAACCTAGCACAGTCAAAAACAAAAGACAGCGACTCTAACAAAACATCGGAGATGATAGGGACAGCTAACTGTACACCTTACCAACACGATTGGCTGCTAGATGGCACGATCCTCGCCCTCGGCCTTCGCTTTACCCTTACCTGGAATGATGGAAAGCAAGGTGAGTCGCAAGACTCAGCAAGTTTATATGAAAATGAAGGCTATAACATGAATCGAAGAAGAGATCACCCCAAATACAAACCCACATGTACACACAAGCCATGTGACGCAACCAAACAATAGTGCCGCGAAATAAAAGCACATACCGGTCCTTGGGGCCCACATAAGACACCTGGCACCCAAGTCCCATACCAACCTGCCGCTGCCCTGGAAGACAACATATATCTCCATAAGCCTGTGCGCACTGTCCTGGGTCGGTACTCCCGTCACCCGTATCCCTGCCGGTACTCCCGACAACCGAGCCAAAGGTTCCTTCGGAACGGTACTCCCGTCCGAGAACTAAATAATACCAGTATCCATGCAATGCACATAAAATGCAATGGCGTATTGAGCATCAACATGATACAAGGCGCCCATACATCCAGGCATCAGGCCATGCTCCGCCCACATAGTAAATCACACGCGATGCATATGCCCGTGCTGGATGCAACCTAGCCAACTAGAATATCCGTGACCAAGCATAACCAAATCATGATAATCCCAATATGTAGCCCGTACCCATTTGCACATCAAACCATGCAACAAGAATAAAATATAACAGGCATGCTATAATCACATAATGGCAGAGCTAGTCAGCAGTGCCTGGCACCGGTCAGCAGTCAGTGACTAAGAGAGACCATTTGACGGCCTAAGACAGACCGTACGACAGTCACACCTACACCGAACAGCCAATCACTGCCCTCACTGCACAACTGCTCTGACCAATAAATAATCAAAAATCCAATAATAATACCCAACAGCTAAGAACCTAGCCCTGGGTGAGTACGACATCATTCCCATAGATTTGGGGGTGGTACAAACCTCCGTAGGCAATCAATGAATAAAACCCTCGAGACCCGGTTAATAAATTAAATTTTTAAAACACACCGTTTTAAATCCCATAATTTATTAACAGCCGAATCAAACGAAGGGAGGTCAAATAATTTGACAACGAAAGTAACGACGAGGTGGGTGAAAAGAACTTGCCTTAATAGAGATATCCTTAGGCTCGTTTCGACTCAACACGGTAAAATTTATACAAACTGCAATATCCCAATTAATTGCCAAAATTAGACTCTAAAAGAAATTCTGACCGTACAGAATATTTATTACTAGCTTATCTACATACCTGGCTAATCAAAACTCGAATTAAACTTGATTAAATCTTGATTTCTTCACCAATTTTTCCCAATTTCTCTCCCGCGCACGCTGCTCTTTTTCTCCAATTGCTGGCTGTTCTGTTGCAGTTAAATGCGCCCGAATTTGGGCTTAAATATAAGCCAAAGGAATGGATGGGAAGCAGCTGCGTGGCAGCTGCTTGGACCAGCTTTGGAGGCCACAGCCTCTTTAAGGAAACGACGCCGCTTTGGCTTCAAATGTTAGGAATTAAAGGTTCACTTGTGCCTTCAATGCTAATTTGCTTCAGCTTATCACTTAAAATTAAAGTAGCCGCTTGCTGCCTGCTTTATACTTCTTATTAATTAATTCCAAGCAAATTGACATTCCAGCAAATTGACATTCCAGAACTTATAAATTAACCCTCTCAATTCCTTACATATTAATTAGATATTAGCCATGGTCCCCTTTTAATATTAACTATGGTTAAATATTATTATTAATATATTATTACTCCCCTTTTAATATACTTCTTATTATTATTAATATCAACAAGATATTTTAATATTTCTTTTAATTTAAATCACCCCAAAATTAAATTAAATTGGCATTTACAGGGCGTTACAAATTTATATTTTGTAATTTGCATCTTTATATATATATAAGTATGATAGTCTTGAAAAAAGAAATTTCCTCCTAAAACTTGCATTAATTAATGATTTGCAATTAATACTAATTGTATTAATAATTTACATTTTTAGTACTTGTTGCATTAATAATTTACATTTTGTAATTTGCATATTTATATATATAAAAGTAAGATAGTCTTGAAAAAAGAAATTTCCTCCCAAAACTTGCATTAATCAATGATTTGCAATTAATACTTATTGTATTAATAATTTATATTTTGTAATTTACATTAATAATTTAAAATTTTCAATTGCTTTGAAATAATTAGTAATAAAAATTTTCCCCAAAACTTGCATTAATGATTTGCATTTAGTACTTATTACATTAATAATTTACATAATTTACATTAATATGTACTAATTATTGTAAAATTAATAATAAATTTTAAATATACAAGTTTTTCAATGCTAATTGTTTTGTATTAAATTTGCATGAGTTTTATGAGAAATATTAATAGACAACTTAAACTATTAATTAAGTCATAGAAAATTATTCATTTATTTAAAATATTATTTTTATATCTTTATTTTATGTATATTTATATAATATTAAAATATGATAGTCAAATAAAGTATTTTGCCAAGTGTCAATCAATGATGAATTTTTTCCCTCAAAAACTTGCATTAAATCAAAGGTAGTGATTAATTAATTATTAATTAATTTAATAATTATATTATAGTTTTGAAAATGTGATGTCTTAACAAATTCATAAAAAATTATTTAAGGTTGTCAAATGCTACGGTTTTTTAATTCTAATTAATATTTAAAAGATCACATTTTTAAGACTATGGAAGAAATCAAAATTATTTTTTTTAAATTTTGTTATTATTGAAAAAACTTATTCTTACTCATATTTAAGAGTTTTAATTTATATTTATAATTATCATATAATAAATAGAAAATAACCAACGTTTTGAAGTGAAAATATTTATTTATAAATAAATATAATATAATAAAAAAATTTATAAGTATTTTCTCAAGTGACCTATTTAATATGTTAGTTATTCTTTAATACATTAATTGAATGACAGTATATTAAATTAAAAGTGTTTTCCATTAGTATATTGAATAGTGAATAATTAAGTAAATTTAAATTTTTTCAACATGATTAAAGATTAAAAAAAATTATAATTATCAATTCTGTTAAAATTATTTAAAATAATAAATTTATTTTTTTATTTTTAAATTAAACTCTCCCATATATCACATGGTTCACCACTAGTTAATTAAAAATTTAATTTAAAAAATAAAAATAAAAATAAATTTAACAAAATTTTAATAATTTTAAAAATATATAATTTTTTTTATTTTTAATCAATTAATTTAGTTAATTTAATTCAATTAATTTATTTTTAATTTATTCCTTTACTCTTTTAAAAAATAATAAATTAATTAATATTTTTTAATTTATATTAAAAAATATAAAATATAATTATGGAAAGTAGTGGTAGTTTTGGTATATAATTTATATATGTGGTTATATAATAAGGGGGTTTGGCAGATCAGACGATCGCGCGCACACACGTGCACAGTAAAGGTTGCGGGATCGAAACTCTGGGGATGGGGAGGCTGGAAATTTAATTTCTAGCCTCGCCACATGGCGGGCCGGCGGGCGGGTGGAAGAAATTAAAATTTTTAATTTTGTTTTAATTTTAGCGGCGGTTTTAGAAACTGTCGCTAAAATTAAAATTTTTAATTTTTTTTATTTTTGTACGATTGGAAAACCGCCGCTATATATTTTATAAACCGCCGCTAAATCACTAATTTTGCGGCAGTTTTAAAACAGCCGCAAAAAAATGTCATTAGTGGGTGTTATTCTAGCGGTTGGTCAAAATCGCCGCTAAATGTTTCGCGACGGCTGATTTAGCGGCGGTTAAAAACCGCCGCTAAATGCAAAAAAAATCGCCGCGAAATACCTATTTTTTTGTAGTATAATGTGTTATAGATAAGAACACATTAAAAGAACAAAAAAAAGCATAAAAGCCAAAAATAATTTTTTTTTGTTAAAAGGGTGTAATTTTCACCTAATTCGAGGGGGAGGTCCTTCACAACACACAAACTAAATAACTTCAACATTTAAAAAATTTCTTCGAGAGTTATACAAAAAGGATAGACATTATCCATGAAGAATTTTAATTTTAATAAGATCTTAGAATATCAGAATAAATGTTATCCATAAAAATTTTAATTCTAATAAATTTTAAATTATCAAGATAAACATTATCATAAGAATTTTAATTCTAGAGAATTTAGGAAAACTTTGTGCTCCTCTATAAATAAAGAGGTCCTCATTCTAGAAAAAGTACATATTTGATATTATTTTTAATATGACTTTTAAGTCTTTAGTGTTTTCATTGTCTGACTTAAGTATCAGAGTATTTGTGTGAGAATTTTCATCAATCCTTTAATCGTTCTCTTTTTTGGAAACTCCAAATGACTTGACGACGACGTTTCCACTCGATAATTCCATTGTTGTGTTTGTTGGAAGTGTCCTATGGACACATATGTAATTTTAAAAGTTTTCTCACATCAGAGACATGTAGCTAAATACTACAAAATCAATATGAAACTTGGTTGTTTAAGCAGCACAATATTACATCACATATATGTAAATGAATGGCACCTGAAGGTTTCATGTCGGGTAGGTGTAGAAATTATTTTTACACTAAAACTAAATCCTCCTCAAGTTGTGGAAGATCTAATTTGTCCACACTAAATAAGTCTTCTAAACATAACTCGTTGTCTTTATCCCATGACAGCCTATAAACGCCAAGCTACTAGCACCTGTCGTGTTCTTTCATCTTACAAAAACCTAGCTTAACTTTTGAGCCAAAATCAGTTTACAAGAAGCAAGAAGAATGTAAGAATAAGAAGCTGCAGCGCATGAGTAGAAGATAGCTGAGAGAAGCATGAATTAACCCATGCATAAACAACCTTCTTCTTCTTCTTTTAAATCTCTCCCTTACTTATCTGCTGATTAGGAGACCAAGGGATGGCCCAATAAGCATGCCCCACAAACGACCATGTGTTGGCCTCTTTACCGGAAGAAACAATTTCTCCCAAAGCTTCCACAAGTCGTTTGTGACACACATCTAATTAAAAATAGTAGCTAAGACCATCTCTTGAACAATATCTTGTTCCCTTTTTTTTTTTTTTTCTTTCTTAATTATTGGACCATGTTCTCTCTCTTTTTTGAGTTTCTCAATGTTTTAATTACAAAAATATATTTATATTTAATATATATATATATGTGGATATAAAATATTTGCTTTCCAACTCATCATCCATGATATGTCAACCGAACATGTAGGAGGGTACATGGGCCACGGAGGGCCCCGCCATTGTGCTGCTATTGGGCTGCTTCAAGACCAAGCCCAAGATGGTGGGTCTCGCATGCTGGATCGGAATTTGGAGGGTGAGTAGGAACGTGCGGGCCTTGGGCAGCGAGCTCTGCTTTCAATGGAGCAATATTCAAGTGGGCCAACGGGTCTTAATATAATTGGGCCTAATGGCAATCAAGGGACTGATGTGCAAGGCATGTGCAAGAAGTTTGATGGACCAAAAGCCTAATGTGAATTTAAAACCTTCGTGGGCTGATTTGGTTATTCCAAGTGGGGATCTGTTGCCTAAAAAATTGAGTTATTATCCGTCTATGAATTTTCCATTTAAGTAGCAGTTCAATTTTTGGATGAAGTTATTAAACAGGGTCTTCAGTATTAGCACAACAATCTGGTGGACTATTTTATTAATAAACACTTGTCATTCCTTGTGGTGCAGTCATTGACAAAGAGATTGTGGAATCGATACGACCTTATTAAAGTATTCTCAAACAATTTGGGTTGTTTTTTATTTCATTTTAATGGGAAGAAAAATATGACAAAGAGTGTTTGATGGTAACCCTTAGTACTTTGCTAATAAGCTGTTAATTTTTAAAATTTGAGACTTGGGTATGGATCTCTCCCAAGATATATGCATACGTCTTTGCCATTATGGGTTAAAATTTTTAATATTCTTTTGGAGGGTTGGAATGAAAAAGGGATTGCTATAGTTGTTAGTACGTTCGGAAAACCAATCCATCTAGATTTTACGACTGAGGATCGATCTCAAATGGGTTTTACGAGAGTTTGTGTTGAAATTGATGTATTTTTTGAATTTTCACAATATATCAATCTCTACAAAGATATTGATGAATGTACTGGGGAGCCCAATTTAGTGAGAATGCCAGCAAAATATCAATTGGTGTCATTTGTTTGTTCTCATTGTAGGGTCTTTGGTCATAAAGTCTCGAGTTGTCCTAAGGTTCCTTCTCTAGGCTTGCCCATACACTAGTCCTTTTTTGTGCCAATTTCATCAACCCAAAAATGTAAAAGGAGTGTTAGTGGGCATACTCTGTGAAGCAAGAAAACAAGAAATATGTCAGATAAGATAGCATCCAAGGAGTCTCTCCAAGTAATCGTAGAACATGCATCAAAGGCTATTTCTACTCATCCTCAGAATATGGGGGTCATGGTTTGAGAATCGATTAAGTTCGCTTATGAAGGACAATAGGGATATTCCATCAAATGAGGGTATGAGAGGTCTTATGGAGAGGGTGTTGTGTGGGAATAATGAGATGGTTGTTGAGGATCATGTCAAGAGTGATGAACTTGAGAAAGATGTTTCTACATCTAATAGAAGACAATTTTGATTTAAACTATGTTTCTATGAAGACAAAATTGCAATGCAAGAAAGAAAGGAATAAGTTGAATGCTCTTATTCGAGCCAAGCATGGTTTTGAGGATGCTCGTTCTGTGCTCGTGGATTCGACATGAAATTTTTTTTTCTTTGTTTCCTTTTATTGTGTTTTGCTATTTTGTGGAGTGTTTGATATTTTAGTGCTTAGGGCATGCTCTAGTGTAAGTTGCAAACCTTTTGCAGTATTTTTTTGTTTAATTTAATTTTTACTTACATAAAAAGAAAAAATATATTTATTGAAACCATAACACATTTTACATTGGGCTAAAGAGACTCACATGAAACACATTTTAATGTTCCAAGTAATAGATAGCTTTAGCGTTTAAGATGGATGCCCAGTAGTTTATATTTTCTTCACTGTTAGATCCTACATTGATGATGAATCCTCAATTCATGGGAGAAGCAAGGAAAGTGCCAACTTCAGGGTCGAGGAAGCCAAAGCCGATAAGATCTAGGGTTTAGAAAAGTAACTAATGATGATTAAAGAACAAACTTGAGGGAACCCAACCAAACCGTTTGTTTAACAGTTGCCGCCCCCAATAAGAAAAGCAAAAGCAGAAATCGCAGTAGAAAAACCAACTCAATTATAGAAATAAATACTAGAAAGAAAACACACCACAAAACTTTTTGAGATCCTTCGGCAACACTAAAGAATCTCAAAACAAAATCTAGTAACAACACAACGACTGGCACTGACCAAAGAAGATACCAGAGACTCATGCAATAGGTTCCCGCCACCGCCGGTCAAGCACCCAATTCTGGGATTGGCTGCACGACAAAAAAAGCAGAAAACCGCAACATATATAACACAACCGTCCAATACAACCAAATACCAAGTTTTTCAGACACAAGTTATTTTTATAACAATAACAACAATAATAAGAATAGAAGGCTCCATCTGCAGTGGCAACCAGAACCTGCACGGTTCACTTGGCACCCTTCTTTGCAGCAGCCTTGGTGACCTTGGCTCCAGTAGGATCCTTCTTGTCAACACTCTTGATCACACCAACGGCCACAGTCTGCCTCATGTCCCTAACAGCGAACCGTCCAAGAGGGGGATATTCGGAGAATGTCTCCACCACCATGGGCTTGGTCGGGATCATCTTCACAAGACCGGCATCCCCATTTTTCAAGAATTTAGGCTCCTTCTCAAGCTCCTTGCCAGATCGCCTGTCAATCTTGGTCAGCAGCTCCGCAAACTTGACAGCAATATGAGAGGTGTGGCAGTCAAGAACTGGTGCGTAACCGTTACCAATCTGGCCAGGGTGGTTCATAATGATAACCTGAGAGGTAAAGCTAGCAGCCCCCTTGGCAGGATCATCCTTTGAGTTTGAAGCCACAAACCCACGCTTCAGATCCTTCACGGCCACGTTCTTCACGTTGAAGCCGACATTGTCACCCGGCAGGGCCTCCTGGAGAGCTTCATGGTGCATCTCCACAGACTTAACTTCAGTTGTCAGTCCAGAGGGTCCGAAGGTCACCACCATGCCAGGCTTCAGAACACCAGTCTCCACACGCCCCACTGGCACAGTTCCAATGCCACCAATTTTGTACACGTCCTGGAGTGGGAGACGTAGTGGCTTGTCGGAGGGCCTCTTGGGTTCATGGATCATGTCAAGCGCCTCGAGGAGGGTTGGCCCCTTGTACCAGTCCAGGTTTGTAGATCTCTCAATCATGTTGTCTCCTTCGAAACCAGAGATGGGGACAAATGGGATCTTATCAGGGTTGTACCCTACCTTCTTCATGTAGGAAGAGACTTCCTTCACAATTTCATCATACCTTGCCTTGGAATACTTTGGAGTTGTCGCATCCATCTGTAAAACGAGTCAAAAGTAAACAAATTAACCGTCAAGGCTAAATGAATATCAAAACTGGAATTCATAAAACAGAACGTGCCAGATGATAAAAAAATCCTCACCTTGTTGCAGCAGCATATCATTTGCCTGACACCAAGGGTGAAAGCAAGCAACGCATGTTCACGGGTCTGACCATCCTTGGAAATACCAGCTTCAAAACCACCAGTGGTAGAATCAATAATGAGGACTGCACAATCCGCCTGGGAGGTGCCAGTGATCATGTTCTTGATGAAGTCACGATGTCCGGGGGCATCAATCACCGTGCAATAGTACTTTGTAGTCTCAAACTTCCACAAGGCAATGTCAATGGTGATACCACGTTCGCGCTCAGCCTTGAGCTTGTCCAACACCCAGGCATACTTGAACGACCTCTTGTTCATCTCAGCAGCTTCCTTCTCAAATCTCTCAATAACACGCTTGTCAATGCCTCCTAGCTTGTAGATAAGATGGCCAGTGGTTGTTGACTTTCCAGAGTCGACATGGCCAATGACCACAATGTTGATGTGAAACTTCTCCTTACCCATTATTGAGTCTTGGAAGTCCCAGCTGCAGGCAAAGAATTCCAAAATAAATAAATAAATCTCGATGATATTTCCAAGGGATGCTCTGAAATTCTTAACTGCTTAACCAACTCCAAAATACCCCTCGCTCCACCAAAACGAAAGAAAACCAAACAAACATGTAACAGGAAATTGAATTTCAGGCTTTTGACTAAAACAGGGAATGGTACATATTTGAGGCGACTGGTGAGCCATAGGGATTACTTTGAACAAGGACAGTCCCACAAAAGAAATAAAAGAAACAGATACTGACCATCAAGCAGCTGTAATGATTATTTAGGCAATCCAATATATACACTATTTAACTGAGAAAAACGGCTAACAAGTAAAATGTATAAATCCTACTAGCGGGAATGGAACAGGGCAAAAACATTTAGCATTGGAATCACCATGCAAACCAGATAAATACACCCTCCAGGAGATATACATATACATGTAAAAAATATTTCAAAAAGACAACCACCAAAGATACTTGAGTTACACGATACAAAATTATTGATGGCCGTTACAATTTTACACACTAGAAGGATTCATACAGATCGCTTAATAAACACGTGAACAACCAAATATATCAATAAAAACAAGCCCCACAAATTCAGGGATATCACATCAGATCCAATTAACAAACAAAATAAATAGACAGGTATTCAAGCAGATCCAATTATCATATAAACATAAAGATCATAACATCCGACAAGAATTGGTTGCCTCGGTTACAAGAGGCTCTTCGAATCCGACATCAGATCCAGAATAACCAAACCAAATTGCCTCAATCATAGCTACTACTACATAAACACATCCAATACATAACATCTGTACCCCTCAGAAACCCGAAACGATCAAATTCATTTCTTGATGGGAAAACAAGGATCAGACAATTTGAAAAGAAGAGAAATAATCATATAAAGATAAAGAAACAGAAGCGAAAGAACTAACCAGAAGAACCCTAGCCGCAAGAACTTGAGAGGGGAGACGCAGCAACGAGAGGCGAAACGAACGCAGGGTAAAGATGGATGGATAGCTTTAATATATATAGACGAGACGCGTGCCGACTAGGGCTTTTCACTGGTACATGGTTTTACCTAAATGCCCTCAGCATCTTTTTAATTGACCAGAACTGAAGGCGGCGCCTAATAGATATTCGTGTAGATTGATGATGTGTTCCATTTGGTCGGTCGCTGTCAAATTTGATTTTGGAAATTCAAAATTAAATTAACCATAAAAAAAAAACACACGTTTTAATTTTTAACCGTCAAAAAATCACGTGAAGATAAAGAAAATAGGTTCAACATTTGTATGGATTAATCCTTGCTGCTTCTAAAATAAAAAAAAAATTGTTGAAGACAGTAGTATTACGTGGTGACAACATGTTATGTTTTTATTAATATTGACTGAATTTATGAAATTATGTGGTGAACTGAGTTTGTTTAAAAAATTAAGGTTTAGAAAATTTAATTTCATTACAATTACTAATAAAATGTGAGATAATACAATCCAATTATCATAATTGCACGTCTTGAATGAGTGAAATTTATTTATAATTTAATTTAATATTTATTATAAATGTAATGTCAAAATTCGAATTATATTAATTTTTATATTTCGAATTGTCCTATTTAATTTTTTTTTTCATTGGTTTAGTTTTATGTTTTTTAGGGTGCCCACTATCATCACTATATATGCCCACCACGACATGGATCTATTTCTTTACTGGGGGGGGGGGGGGGGGGCGCGTAAAGAATAATAACAGAGACAAAATCAATAAGATACTAGTAAACAGAAATAATAAGATTTCTGTTTACTAGAAATCTTTAAGTCAAATTTTTTATTTTATTTAAAAAAATTTCACAAAAGAACAACTATTGCTACTCAACAACTTACTCTTCTCAATGTACTTACTTTTTTTAGATATGACGAGAGAATCTGAGATAACTTTGGTTGAAAACATAGACAAAGTAAACAATACCCAAAAGAAAAGATACTAGTAAACAGAAATAATGAGTGAGGCCACTTGGAAGTGGGATTCTCCAAGAAGGGCATTCAGCAGTAGCGACTACCCAACACAACAGTTTGGATTCTGGAAAGCTGAGAGAAAGAAGCTTTCCAGAAATTCCACTAAGTCAGAAATACTCTTCAATAATAGAAGGCAAATGAAAGAGAAATCACTTGCCCACGTCCACATGCCTATTTAATATTATTAACAAACACTACTTATTCACACACTCAAAAAGAGAGAGAGAGAGAGAGAGAGAGAGAAAGAAATTACTTCAGTAAATGAAAACACTTTTTTATTATTGACTTTAGTACCAAAAAAAGAAAAAACACTTCTGTGTTTCTATCTACTCAAAAGTGATTTAATTTGAACTCACATCATGGCCAAAGAGGCAGCAAAGCAAATCTCCAGGGCAGCAGCCACACCATTGCCAAAAGCAAATACTAATTCAGAGGACAACCACCGTCCTAAGTTTAGAGTTCCAAAATCCCGGCCGAATCTCAACCAGAGTGTTGGAATTAACTTATAAAAAAAATCGTTACAAGAAGACAGTGGCAGAGCCTGCCGAGGACTCGGATCCATCCTTCATCAGAAACTAAATCCAGGTTGTGGCATTTTGATCCAAGTTTCCAAATCCAGCCATTTGCGAATCAATTCAGGAACGCTGAAAATTCACCCCCCTTGTAGAACAGAACCCATTTCCGACAATGGTCACTGCAATTCAGAACTCAACGTGTAACAGGAATTCCGGTTCTAATGTCGCACAAAAATGGTCCAATCTGTTCAGTGGGAAGGCTGGTTATCTGCAATGGATTTGTGAGCTTGTACTTGATATCCACCCATGAAAACAATCAGAAAGCATTTTTGGAGCGGGACAAAAATATTGGATCTTGAATAGCAATCAGTCATCATTCAGTTGCAGTGACGAACTTGTGCAACTCATCGTTGAGTGGCAAACAAATTAGAGCTCAGGAGATTCATTCTTCAGCATCATTAGCCGACTTTGATTGCCTGAAGCTCTCGCAACCTGGGCAGTTGTGCAAGCTCTCATGAATGTATATGTCACAATCAAGGCAAAATTGTTGTTTGCATTTTGGACATACAACGAAAGGGCTGGGTTTATTTCCTGCCAGAGAAAATAAAAGGACATAGAGAGCTGTTATCACAGACCTGATTGCTTCCGGTTTCAAATCAGTCATCAACCACTCCAGAAACACAAAGCGAGGACACATTTATCAGACAAGTTGTTTTAAGGCTGAAAACCCACTATACCTTCTGTTGTGGAGAAAGGAGAGAAATTAATATACAATAACAGGCAACAGGGAGGACAAGTAAGTCTTTAAACCATAAAACTGGAAAAAAAAAAAAAGTTATGGGCATTATGCAACACTGAGTATGGTCATGACAAATTCAGCAACTCCTATCTCCCCTCTTCCATATCTCTTCTCTAGACCCCAAAGTGAAACGAAAGAAAAAAAAATACGAAGAAAAATAAGATGACATTGATGATAAAGGTTAACTTTATAGAGAACATCAAAATTCACACTGACAGGAGGCTCAATTTCCACTATAAGTTCGGTGAGTCCATGTCTTTTGTTTGTCCTAAACCTAAAACTGCCTCCTACTATCTTCTTTACAAAGCCAACCTTTTTCTCAGATTGCTCCACAGACAACTTCCGCACAGCATTCTTTGGAAGAAAACAAAGAGGCGGCCTAGAGAGGAATTAGGTAATGAAATCTAAACATCCTGACTTTGTCGGACTTGAAATATTCTTTTATCACTGAACACAAAAATTAATGTTTAATGGTTATTACTAGCATATTTTTCGTTCCCAATTTAATTTATATAACCTTTATATCCATGAAATCTCCAGGAGTTTGATAGCTTTAAGTTGAGATTTACAATTGCATCACCATGGCCAAATCTTGGGGCTTGATGCTTTTCCACTTGCATGTTTTCCTAATCAATTTCAATCCTCACATAATTTATGCTTCTTAGGGTGTAACAAGCTCCAGCTAGCTAGTTTGGTTACTAAAGTCTTTTGGTAGTACTGAGCTGGGGATCAAATCCTGCCATCACTGGTTTTTCCTCTCCTATATTTGGGTTTTTTATTTTTTCTTTCTTCTGTGTGGGTGGGGGAAGTGTTTAATATTGAGTTGGAAGTAATAAAGAAAATTACCTTCCATTAATTAGTTCATCACCAACATGACTTGGTATAAGCTACATGCATCAAGGCTACATGTAAGTAAAGCAGACATTCGAAGACCTTTATCTCAAGTTCTGAAGTCCTCCAGGACTCCAATATGCAATGCTTGCATTATGACTCAATCATGTAATAGAAGATAGATGACTATCTAAGTCTTTAAGAAGCACTGAGCAATTGATAACATAATGCTCCTGAACCCCGGTATATGGTTCATTGAATTACTAAACCAAAATTGCAAAGCTAATAGTTTCAAAGGGGGTTAAATATCTACTGGTGTCAGTGATATACTAAATTCTAATATCAGAGAATTAAAGGCAAATTGGTCCTCATATTGGGTCCTATAAAATATAATCCCTTACAGGACTAGAACCAACGCCTTGGTTTACGAAAAGCTGATAATTTAATTTTCTTAGGTGCCTGCCTCAGTCAGTCTCAAAGCTAGCAAATTTTAGCTTTGAGTATCATTCTAAAGAGACACATCTAATATTTTGATTTTTATTTTCACAAAATTTAGCCTGATAGGCAATAGAGAAATTTTAACTAAATCAGGAGGTTAAAAAATATGAAACCATACCATGTTTTCCTTAAAACTAGATGATCTAGAATGGAACTTTACAAACTTCAGGGTAAATACCTGTAGGGGAAAGGGAAGAGATTTTTTTTTTTTTTTTTTTTTTTTTGGGGGGGGGGGGGGGGGGATTGCTCCTTACTGGTAAATAGAAACATTAACTTTTTACCGACACCACTATGAGCTGACCTAAACTAGATGCATTGGCCAAACCATAATTTAGTTAGTTCACTAGAAATTATACATCTTCAAGAAGACAGACCTATTTGTTTTACATTTTGTGCAAAAATAAAAATTCACCGCATCTTATGCATCACTTATAACACAAATATGAGATCACAGAGCACATCGCATATGTTCTACATTTTAATTACTGAAGTGCTAATTTGGGTTATTATAGAATGCAATAAATCAAAAGACAGCCAGTATTATGATTTCACATATAATTTTTCTAGAAACATCTAATTTGTGTAACAATTGGAACAGTTACCAGGATCATGAAGACTTTGCTGGCATCCAAAACAATTTTTTGGTAGCCTATGATGTGGATCATTTGAAATTGAGGGAGACACATCATCAAATGGTGTTATTGGGAAGAGGTGGTGATATGACCTCGCCAAATGCGGAGAAGAAACAAGGGTCAGACCGCAAATGCGACATTCAGTAGGTAATTCGCAAACACGTGCTTTGCATCTTGGACAAGTGTAGCCAACCCCAACCTTAGCCTCTTTATGACATGAACAAATGGAAATAACACCTTCCGCTGCCCTTTGAGGGAATCCCATCTTGATCAAATTTGCAATTGCAAATTCGGCTATTGCCGGGGGTGGTGGTGCATGCTCCAACAACAAATCTTTCAAGTGGGACTGCAAAAGAAGACATTTATCACAATAATACACGGGTCAAATATAAACATCTAACCCAGTTGACCAATTCTCTTTCTCATTGGTTTAATGACGGACTCCATTCCTATCAAATATTACATTATCCAATGCTAACTCAACTCACCTCATCCAATGCAACAGAGTATGAACCTCCAGTTTCTTGGCAGAGATATTTGCATATAAAGATTTCTGCTGAAAGACCAATAACTGAGCATCTTATTTTAGATTTCTTGCACTTCTGGATGGTTTCCATTATATCCCCTGGATCACAAGTACTAAGCGCTGAATACAAAATAAGAACTTCGCGATGGCCATATGATGGGATTTGACATAGATAGTCATGAACGAGATCCAGGGCATTCTGCAGAGAGGAATCACCAGAACACTCCAACTTACCCATCAGAGCTTTAATATGAGACTCAGGACTGCCACCAAGATCAGTTAGACACTGCGCAACTCCATCTTTAATAGTTACCAGGCCAATTTGGCTCAATGGATTCTGGTCAAAGAATTCTCTAATGAAAACCTCAATTTGTTTTGCCAATACAGCCATTCGGCTTGGTTTAAAATCCATTTCTGCAGCAGCCTGCACGTCAAATTCTAATGAACAATAAAGCAATAACAAAAAATATATAGTATTGTAAACCTAAAGAACTTCCAAAAAAATAAACACATAAAAGAAAAGTTCAGTAGCTAGCAGAGATATAAAACAGCTTTGCGGATTGATGTAGCTACTTTCAGGTCGGTCATAGAAGTAGCCCCAGCATTTACCATTACACCAAGCAATCCCTTGTACTTAAATCTATTACTAATTTTTGTTGTCATTCTCTGCAAAATTATTTCCATTATCCATCAAAGTTTGTCGATAAATCATTGATAACTTTTCTACGATCTCAAGCTAGGGCAATCTGACAACTACTTAAACAACAGTTAATTAATTTCAAAATGCAGTTAAACATTTTACAATCCAGAAACACCAAACAGTTACCACAGGTTTCAGTTTCCTATGAGCATCCACATCCAAGCATTTCTCTTTGCAAAGTAAATCCTCATAAATAGTAAGGGAAGAGAATTAATAAGAGAACCTAGTACTACAAAGAAAGGTTTTAATCAACAATGTTAATAAAAAAAATCCTTATAATCAATATTTTAAAGAAAAAACAAGTAAGGACTAGAAAGATCAACTTGATAGTTAGATCAAATTTTTTAGATTGCGCGACAAGGTTAAATTCACCAATTAGCTTTCTTCAATATACTGCTTGGTGTCCACTGGGGATACCCAAGTGTGACCTTGTTCTCTATCAACTAAAGTGTGTGGAATGCATATTTCTCCTTTATATGCCTCTAATTCAAAGTTTGAACGGATGATTTGAGAAAATAGTGAATGGTTATACAGATCATAAGGTGTAAAGTGCAAATTTAGATACCCTGGAGAGGTCAACAACAATATAAAGGTAGCGAATGAGGCCCTTTTGAAATCGAGCACCAGTTGAAGCAGAGGAGAGAGATCGTAGGCGCCTGCGATACTGTGCATGGTAGAGGGTTTTGTTGTCAACAGAACGAAGAAGCCCAGATTCATCCTCTTGCAGAGACTCCCAAGATCTGTCATCTGCATAAACTCGCTCCCAAGCATTTAGGCCTCTTCCATTTTCCTCTTCCTCTTCATCATCATCCTCAGCTTCAACTTCTCGGTTAAGCCGCCTTCCTTCACCATTGTTAATTTCTCTGTGTTCGCTATTGTACATACTTCCTACAAATACAAAAGTTTTTAATGGAAATCTGCCAAAATAATGAATTAAAATGCAAAATTAAAACTAGAACATTCAGTCTTCATTTTGGGAGCAGTAACAAAAATCTGTTCTTTGATTAAGAAGAAACCCTAGAAAGTTAGCAAACCAAAAATAAGACAATCTATATATGCAAAAGCAAAATCAGAACTGGTGGTATAGTAATGCAAAAGAACTAGAACTGAATTTTTACCTGTCTCCTTTTAGTCAAATGCAAGCCTACAGAGAGCCATTGCTTGGAACCCATTATAGAAGAGAAAATAAAGGGAAAGTAACCCCATTGAATGTGGCTGGTGATTCCAACCTTCAAGATTGATCGTCAGTTTCTCCCAAGTACGGTGAATCACATATCCAAAAACTAGAGAAATCCAACAGTTGGATTTTAGTAGATCTAAATTTTAATTTTAGGTATATTTAAAATTTTCCGGCGAAACTCCGTTGGCCACGATGGCCAGTGCTTTTCGGTGATCGGAATCTATAATCGGTCTCCCTGATCACCTTGACTAACATACTCAAAAATCTCAATATCATCCAACGGCTCTTTTTTTTGGTAGATCTAACTTCAATAATTAGGTAAAACACTATGTATATATATATATATATATACACGCACATATTAACTTACCTGCAGCAGCGGTGGCGGAGCGATGCGGCAGCTGCGGTTGCGGAGCAGTGCGGCAGCGGCGGCGGCAGAACGGTGCTGTAGCGGCGGAGGGAAGAGGTGCGGCGGACGGCGGCGGAAGGGCGGCCCTCTCTCTATGGCTGAACGGGATTGGGGATGAAGTGGGGGAAGAGTAAGGGTTGTGTAAGGAGTTTCATATCTGCGGGAGTGTGTGTTTATTAATTTCAAATTTTAATTTTTACTAATAATAATTTTAAATTCATTGTTTAATTAAAAAATTAATAGTATTTTATGATTAGTTTTAATATAAATTATAATTTATTGTTAAATATAACTAAAAATATATAATTTTATAAAAAAATCATACTATTTTTGCAACTGTGTCATCGCAAAATACTAATAAGATAAATAATAAATACTATGAAGCAGTTTCTCTTGTTAGCAACAATTTTTGCAACTGTGTCGCATAACACTAATAAGAGAAATAGGATAAATTACACCAAACGTCATTAAATTTTTGACTATTTTCTAAATTAGTTACTAAATTTTAATTATTTATAATATAATTATTAATGTTTAAATCTTTTTCGTAATGTAGTCATATTTAAAATTTTTCAATAAAAACCTCATTAGATTTGATTGCGTGACACTAAGGTAGCAATAAAAAATCTCAATGCTGGAAATTGTGTATGGGATCAATTCTTGTGGAAAATAAAAAATTTGTATCCTTCTAAGAGTGGTTCTTAGTAAGTGTCAATGAACGCAACTTTAAAAAAAATAAAAAATAAAAAATAAAATCCTGATTACTTAGCACATCCCTGATTTACCTCTCTTGTGATGACCCTAGAATAGGTTCGACCGGAATGCAAGTGATAACACGTCATCTAAAAAACAAAATCTCAATCACAACCTTAAAGGTGCCTTATATGCTAATTGTATAATGAAAATGAATAAAATATCACCACATAACAATAGAACCCATTTTTTTCATGTCATTCTCACTCTACCCTCAACTTCCTCTCATCTTATTCTCTTTTATCCCTCTTTTCCACCAAGACTGTTATTGCCACCGTTGTTGCAATCATCGCCACCATCAACACCTCCATTTTCTCTACTCATTCATCATTTGTCTTTAGTCATAGCCCTTGTTTCTTTAATTGTTCACTTTCAATCATAGTTGCTTAGCCCACCATCTCTCGCTACTTTTGCTTCGCTCGTTGCCTATCATATTATTTGCCTTACTTATTATACATATATACATATGTTAGTATATGTATACATATTAGTCTTCTTAACAATAATTTTAATTCTTTCCTTCTAATTGATAATAAAAACCCATTTTGAATCATAAATAAATCGTGTTAAAACACTCCATTACACGTAAGCGTGCGCACGTGCCCACACACACACATAAAGAGAGAGAGAGTTGAAGATTTGGTTAGAATTAATTGATAAATTTCTAATCATCTTAAACAAATGAAACTAGGAGGAGTTTGCAAGTGGTTATTTGCTATATCAACTAGTGGATTAAATTGCTAAGAGACTCTTTCTCTCTCTACACACGCACGCACACACAAATTAGAGGGCAATAACCCTATTATATTTATTTGTAAGATGAAGAACAAGGGAGGCAGCGGGGCAAAGCAATGGTGACTAGAGGCGAACGCCTGAAGAAATAAAAACGGTGACCGAAGGCTAACGGGTGAAGAAGGATGGGGATGGTGACTAGAGACGAACGGTTGGAACGATGAAGGAGCGGAGAATGCGGAGGTGTTGACGATGGGAGCGGTGGCGACAGTTGCAACGACAGTAATAGTAGCGGTGGCAATGGAAAAGTGGTATAAAAAAGATGAAGTCGAGAGTAAATAGAGAGAGAAATAGATGGGCGACGTGGATAAAATGGTCCCCACTACCATATGGCAACATATATTTATTTTCATTGCACAATTAGCAAGTGGCCCACCTTTAATATTGTGATTGAGATTTCTGATTACCACCTCGATGCCACGTTATCAAGTCCGACGAAACTCTTATCAAAAAATTTTAAACATGACCACATTACAAAAAAAATCAATATTAGTTAATCACATTTAAGAGAATTAAAGTTTAATGGCTAACTTAAGAAAGGGTTAAAAGTTTTAATTACTTCGGTGTGATTTACACAAGAGAAACAATTTTCTAAAACTATTGATGAATCAGTTAAATTTAGGAAACCAGTCCATTATAGAAACTGATTTCTGGCTGGATGGAGACATACATATAAAAGTCACCCATCAAATGTATTGAAGTCTGCATTAATTAATGACTATGAATGTGTATATTGTAGGTATAATAATTCATTTTTCACATTATTAATTTATTAAAGTCTGCACCAACCAATTACAGACATCTTATATGTATTACTTTATGTTTCCGATTATTGTATTAACAAAATATGAAAACTTTAGGACATGTTTAGTCGTAGAAAATATTTTTTATTAAATGGTTGAATTTATAATAAAATATAAAATTAATTTTTAACTATATACTATAAATTATAAAATATTAAAAAGGTGGTTTCTATTTTTTTTTAGAAAAATAAATGGAATTGATTTTTGAAATATAAAATATTTAATATATGTTTAGTTATAAAATTAAAAAATACTTCTCACAACTCAATGGGCGGTTATATATTTTACGAAGAAATCAAATGTTTTGTAGTATAATGATTAGATTGAATATAAAGATTTTTGGTATAGTGTTCATTTTAGTTTTGTGTGATAATGTTTTATATATAATGTTTGTGCTATAAATTATTGACATGCATGGGTTGGTGTTCTTCGTGTTGTGTTCCTGTAATAATTTAATTATAATGTTTTATGCTTTGTAATGATTATCCTTTTGTTTAGATGTTATTGTTATGTTTAAAATATATGAGGTAATTATTACAATTAAATTAAATCTTAAGGGGTTTGTTGTAATTTTCTATATATATATATATATATATTTTTTAAAGTGGGTTGGTATTCCCACTATCCTAGTAGTTTTTTTATATTTATTTGAATATATTCTCCAAAAGAATGAAAAATCCTATTTAGTTTAGGTATTTGGTCTAATTCTGATCAAACTGAATATCACGATAATTATATCATCATAACCTTACTTTAGACCATTGTCTTTCTTTTTTCATCCCTAGCTATTACCATGCCCTGCTAATCCTCCTAATCTATGTCCTAAACTATCAGTTTTTATCGGAAATCTGCCAAAATAATGAATTAAAACTACAACATTCAGTCATCATTTTGGGAGCAGTAAACAAAAATCTGTTCTTTGATTAAGAAGAAACCCTAGAAAGTTAGCAAATCAAACATGAGACAGCTTATATATGCAAAAGCAAAATCAGAGCTGGTGGGATAGTAATGCAGAAGAGAAGAACTAACTAGGGCTGATTTTTTACCTGTCTAGCTCCTCTTGGTCAAATGGAAGCCTACAGAGAGCCATTGTTTGGAACCCATTACAGAAGAGAAAATAATAAAGGGAAAGTAACTTGGCATATACTACAATAAACAATCGGCAGAGAAGAAAGTCTAGCGATTCTTATGTACTATATGTTCTGATTTATATAACAGATACCATAAAACCTTGTCTTAAGATCGCTCACCCAAATCCCATTCATCCCATATTCCCATGAATGAACCGATTTTAATACTGAAACAAAAAATTAAAAAAAAAAAAATGCAATGATTCAATCCATATTAATAAACGAATTTGAAGAAAGTTTAGATGGAAGAGAAATCAACCTCTTTAAGCAATCGAAATGGAAAGAGACTCAATCGAGGTTGCGGCTGTTAAACCCTGATCACAATTCTCCCTCGTCCTTCCTCTGGAACTAATGCAAACCCACTCCAACCCATAGTTGAAAATATCCACGATTTCTATCATATTTTCGTTGATATTTTCGTAAATTAAGGATACGGATATAGATAAAGGGATGTAATTTCTTGTTTGTCAAAATATCTTAAAAATATCTGAAATATTTCCGTAAAATATTATTTCCGTAAACTTGTAGTGTAAATTTTATAAAATATAGAGAAAATATCCAAAAAATATCGATTAAATTTTCATAAATGAAATGTGAAATTTAAACTTTTTAAATAATAATTTGTTAAGTTTTTTTATATAAATAAAATAAATTTTCAACTCACGGTAGGAATCTCATTCTCATTAAGAATCTCATTATTCATATTCCATTTTAATAGTCAAGTATCTCATTATTCATATTCTATTTTAATAATCAAGTATTTCATGATTGAATATTCCCATGTCAATTGATGACAACGATGAAGATGATGATGACAATGGAGGAAATAATTATATTTTTACTCAAAGAAATGATATCGATACAAGTTTGTCATTGAGTCCATTTACTTGTGAAGAATAATACACTAATTGCACACAAGATGAAGACCATGGGTGTAGAGCAAAGTTTGTCATTGAGTCCATTTACTTGTGAAGAATAATACACTAATTGCACACAAGATGAAGACCATGGTGTAGAGCAGAAGGTCTAGGCATATGAGCTATTGGTAAGGATTATAGAAGGAGAATCCACCAAATCCAATTAGGGATGTCATCATCCAATGAATATAGCATTTCAATCACTTTTGAATCCATAAGTTTAGGGACTAGTGATGATGGTTATAGAAGTTTTGGAATCTCTAACGATCCTTACACACAATTCCTTATATATGGACAGATCATAGGAAGAAATCAAGAAGTTTATTCATGGCATGTTCATGATTATGTTTAAAATCATTCAAATTTTATATTTGGTATCAATATTGTATAAATCTAGATACTAGCCACACCATGTATGAACCACCTAAGACTTCATTTTGATATTAAAATTTGCATGAGTTGTGTGATGTAAATTAATTAAAAAGTTTTAATGGAAGCTTTTTAATTTTTTATATAGCTCGTCTATATATTATATCCATATTTATATCTTTTAGTTGTTACTCGTTAGATATAATATGATTTTTTAAATATAATATAATTTTTTTTTGTAAAAATAATTATTTTAACATTACTAAAAGTTTCATTAAAAAATATTATGTTTTTAACTAAATTTTCATATTTTTTGAAATTTTACGTCAATATTCATCAATATCAGTATTTTTGTCAAATTATAGTACCGATATTTCCATCGATATCGATAATTTCAACATTGTCTAACTCAACAGCAAGAACCCATAGAGTCATATATATATATATATAATGTCACGCTTGCCTTTACAAAGTAAATGCAAAATAATACCAATTTTATGTTTTTATACATGATTCTAATTGAGAAATAAGGATAAACTGAATATCTCATATTTAACTTTCCATCTTCTTTTATTGGGAAAATTATTCAATCACACTAGTTTGATAGCATTTTCAAAACATAAAAAGATAGAAAAGAAGAAGAAAAAGAACATGCATGTTAGATCTCCTTTGATCTATCAAAATAATACAGCGGGGGAATTTTTATCACAAGCTATTTTGATAAACTTGTAAATATATAATTATAAATCAATTATGTTATCATATAAAATATAGTGGAAATGGCAAAAAATAACCACTATTCAAATGTAAAATTCGTTTTTAACCTCTTTTAAAAAAAAAAACGTTTATGTACTTTCAAACAAACTAATTACATGAAATAGCCACTTTGTCAGATTTGACCATTATTTATTTAAAAAATTAAAAAAAAAGTTAAATAAACACAATAAAAGTAAAATACTAAAATACCCCTCAACCCCCCCCCCCCATTACTCCTTTCACCCACCCACTTCATCTCCCTCACAAAGCAACCGCCCGCCGCCGCAATGACAGCCACTTGCCGCCGCCGCCGCCGTGATGCCACTCGCCGCCGCCGCTGTAACAGCCACTTGACCCGCCAACATCGATCTCATCTTGGCTAAAAAGGTTAGAAAATGTTTATTTTAATAGTTAGATGCTGGAAATGGTCGCCGACGAAGCTTCGTCGTCGGCGACCATGGAGATCGACCGGGCTTCGTCGCGAACGAAGCCCCACGGTCGGGCTTCGTTCGCGACGAAGCCCGCTGGGTAAAAGCCCGACGGGCTTCGTCAATGGCTTCGTTGCAGACGAAGCCCGATCGGGCTTCGTCTGCAACGAAGCCCCTTCCCTTCCGATCGAGCTTCGTCTGGAAACGAAGCTCGATCGAGCTTCGCTTCCAAACGAAGCCCGTTCGGGCTTCGTCTTGAAGCGAAGCTCGATCGAGCTTCGTGTCCAGACGAAGCTCGATCGGGCTTCCTTGGGTCTTCAATCGAAGCCCGATCGGGCTTCGTCTGTAATCGAAGCCCGATCGGGCGCTTCCTCTCCCTGCAATTGAAGCCCGATAGGGCTTCGTTTGCCGTCTTCAATCGAAGCCCGATCGGGCTTCGTCTGTAATCGAAGCCCGATCGGGCTTCGATTGAAGACGGCAAACGAAGCCCTATCGGGCTTCGATTGCAGGGAGAGGAAGCGCCCGATCGGGCTTCAATTACAGACGAAGCCCGATCGGGCTTCGATTGAAGACCCAAGGAAGCCCGATCGGGCTTCGATTGCAGACAAAGCCCGATCGGGCGCGACTAAGCCCCACACCCAATTGGGCTCCCCCGACTGTTGGGCTATGACACAGCCCGATTATCGTTGCCCAACAAAGCCCAATCAAGTTTGGGTTGCGATGATAGGGTTGGGACAATTGGGCTTTTTCTTCTTTTACTTGTGCTTTTACATGTGCTAAGACAATTGTTGTTTTTGTATTTTTTTTCTTACAGATGGCTGAACAACAAACTACAAAATTTGCTTATGTTCATGCTCACCGAATATTACCCCCCGGAATGCGAGTTACTACTCATTGTGGGATTAAACACCTTGAGGCGATGCGTCGTGCTCTAGACCGATACAAGTTATTGGATAGATTCCTACAGGGCCCATTAGGACATTTCTTGAAGATGCCTTTGTCCCTCCATTTGACTGCACCACAGTTGATATATCATGTTCTACTTAGGGAGGTGACATTTTCGAGTGCCCGCCACGATGAGATGTGGTTCGAGATTGGCGGCACACCATACAGATACGGGAGGCAGGAGTTCATACTTATTAGTGGACTCCGATTTGGGGCTATTGATAGGGAAAGCCTTGAACCGAAACCTATTGAGCCGGAGAGTTTACGTGCTCGACTATTTCCACAACATAAGAAAGGGGTGACTGGAGACGACCTTGAATTACTTATTAGTACCAAAGAGGATATGGTTTCAGAGGATGCCCTGAAACTGATTTACATTGCTGTGGTCGACATGTTTTTGTTGGGCCAGGATGAGCGTGGGCATGTGGATGATTTCTTGTGGACTATGGCCGAGGATTTACAAGCATTTGAGATGTTCCCTTGGGGTACATATGTCTACAGTAAGAGTCAACATTACATCCGGTTGGCCACGAAAGAAAGAAAATTGACTGGTGAAGGTGGGAAGAAAATCAACCTTTATGGTTTTGTATGGGCGTTTCAGGTACTCTTTCCTTATTATAGATGATTTGTCGTACTCATTCCTTATTGTATATGATTTATCTATAGTAACTAAATGTTTGTTTTGTTTTTTAATTTTTATTTTCATTTCTTTTTTTTTTTTTTGTTTTCTACAGTGGTGGTTGATCGAAACGTTCCCATGGATTCAGAATAAATGGGCCGTCAGACCGTCCGAAGCAGACATTCCAAGATGCAGAAAATGACTATCTAAAAAAAGGCCACAGATAAAAAATTACGACGACTGTCTTAGGAAAGAAGTAAGTGTGCAACTTACCTCTAAATTGAGTTTATTTTTAAATCATATCTATCTATATAATACAATTTTGCAGGCACGAGGATCGAGTCCGACTCTTGAACCCACTGATGATGAGAGGGAAACGAATTTTTGGAGATCTTTTAACCCTCAACACTCGGTTGGGGTCGACGTCTATAAATTTGGGGGCGGAGGGGGTGAAAAAGAGGAAGAGAATGACGGGGATGAGGACGAGGGCGGGGATGAGGACGAGGCGGGTATGATACATTTAGATGAGGAGGGAAAGGAAAAGAATGGGGAGGAGAAGGATAAGGAGGAGACAAGATTCCCTGATAGTTCGCACCACGGACAATACGAGACAGGGGTATGATTTTTATTATAATAATGGTTTTAATTTATATTTTTTGTAATTGTTTATATATTTTTTATAGGAGGGAAAGGAGAAGAAGGATAATGAGGAGGCAAGGTTCCCTGACAGTTCACATCACAGACAATACGAGGCAGGGGTATGATTTTTATTATAATAATGATTTTATATTTTTGTAATTGTTTATATATTTTTTGTTTGCCTTTTGTAGATCACCGAGATGCTGAAACAGACTCTAGATATGTTGCGGAGAATAGATGGGGAAATGGGTCAGGTGAGGACACAATTGTTGAGACTAGAGAGGGCGCAGGAATCACTAGAGAGGGGGCAGGCAGCACTATGTGCTCATCTACGCATCCCACATATTTCCCTAGATCGCAGCGATCATGCTCATGAGCAGTCCCAGGGTGGTGATCAGGTAGATCTTGATCATCACGATGAGGAGCAGGCATCTACATCTAGAGTAAGTTCCAAATTTACTTTTATATGTTTTACTTCATTCTAAAATACTATTTTGTAACAGTTAGGTTTTGTTCAGCTACAGGAGGAGGAAGTGGTTAGGGTCGACAGACGACCTATGCGAGATAGATTGTCATCGCAATTTCGTCGGCCACCCTTCACCGATCCAACAAAATATAAAAGGAGAAAGAAGGATGCCGCTTTGGAGGGGTCGGACGTGGACTCGACGCCACCGGTACTAGACCTAATCCCGCCGGACATAGAGACAGTGCCCCCTGAGGGCTATATTGAGTTCATAGGTTCCAATGAAAATATTAGGTAAGTAACAATATTTATATTTTTTCTATTTGCATCAACAATATATTCTTACTTTTATTTTTCTTGGTTGTTGTAGTCTTCACACTGGTTTCATTCTCAACCTAACACCGGATGACCTCCGAAACATAGAGAATGAGGCCAACTGGTTGGAGGGTTACCATATTGATAGTTACATGTGTTGCTTGAGACGTATACAGTCTCGGCGTCAATATGACACAAACTACGCTATCATGTCAACCTCGTTTTTTGTGAGTTTGCACTACTTATTTATTTATTTTTTTTTTTGCATTTAATTTAGTCTATGACAAATATTTTTATTTTATTTTTCAGGCATCCATAGTAAGATTTTGGGAACAGGAGTACGGGGGCAACAGGAGGTTTTTTGCGCCTTCTATCGCATCTATCCCGGAAGAGTGGACCGGTTTCGTCGACGGGCGCACTGATAGGAGTCTCCCTTGGTGGACGGTCGATTATGTAAGTCTTAATTCATTCCATTTAATGATTTATTTATTTATTTCCGTACTACTGACGTATTAAAATAAAATACAGGTGTTGCTCCCTTGTAATGTAGCGAATTCTCACTGGTTTCTCTTAAAGATTTGCTTGAAAGATAGGAGAATTGTCATATATGACTCCAATGCCATGAATGAAGACAGTCGTAAGAGCAGGGTCGAAGCTATACAACCACTTGTGAGCCTCTTACCCATTCTACTAAAGAAAGCTGCATATTATGAACATGTAACCACAACTGCTATGCTAGACAGAGATTGGGAAGTAGAGAATACTGATCCTCAGAAGTTGCCTCAACAACCGGATGGGTAAATTAATTTAAATTATATTACATAGTCAATTTTCATGAAAATATGGTTATGCTACCAATGTGTGTTATGTCTAATACAGGGCCAGCTGCGGGTGCTACGTTATTAAATACGTCGAGGACATACTGAGGCATAATGAGGATCACTGGCAGATGCACCCAACTGTGGATGTCCGTACCCTCCGGAGACAGATTGGAATATTTTTGTATAGACATAGTACGATAGTACGGTAGTATACTTGTAGATTAATAGATTAGAAAATTCTTCGTTTTGTGTTTTTATTTTCATCTAGTTTAAATGTTGTATATATTTTTGTATAAGTATAGCAAATAGCAAATTATGTATTGTTCACTTGATGAAATGTGGTTTGTGGTGTTGTTGAGGGTAAGGGATAAGTGGTTGTGGTGGCAGTATGTTGTTGGGAAGAGAGACTGAGTCTCTAATGTTGTGATGTTGTCATGTTATTCCGTTGTTGGACATAGAGACTGAGTCTCTAATGCAGGTAGGATGACCAAGAAACAGGGGAGACTCTGTCGAAATTTTTAAATCACACTTGTGGGGTAATTTGAAGATCATTACATCATATTGGTCAAATGTTAGTACTTAGAACAATTCATCATGTATTTGTTGTGCATTCTACCTTCAACTAACCCAAACAACGTAACAAGAGATCATTTTAGTGTTAGTGGAAACCATAGATTGAGAGGAAAAAAAAAAAACTTGAAAATGACAAAAGAAATTTTGAAGTTGTTCCTCACACAAAGTGAAAAATAATGACGTTGTTATGATATATACATTTGGGCTTACCCAAATAA
Organism: Diospyros lotus; assembly: GCF_014633365.1. Taxonomy (NCBI): domain Eukaryota; kingdom Viridiplantae; phylum Streptophyta; class Magnoliopsida; order Ericales; family Ebenaceae; genus Diospyros; species Diospyros lotus. Next base: position 28,748,322 of record NC_068340.1, on the reverse strand, counting down.
CATTAAAAGACATCATTTTAGTGCTAATGGAACATACTAATTTGAAAAATAATCAAGAAAAATTAAAAAAATTTATTTTCGAGCTTGGTGGGCCACAAAGCCCGATGGCGGGGTTTTGTGGCCCACAAAGCCCGATTTTTTTTTGATTGAATTTTTTTTTTTTTTTGTAGTTTCCCATTATTTGCCTCAAATAATAATGATTGTTAAGACAATACACTCTAATTTTTGAGCAAGTTTATTATCATAGCATTATTATCTTGATTTGTCCAATTATTAGTACCAATTGTGATCATGTGTTGGTTGGGTTGATGGTAGATGGACATCAAGTGAAAAATAATGACGTTGTTGTGATATATACATTATGGCTTACTCAAATAACATTAAAAGACATCATTTTAGTGCTAATAGAACATACTAATTTGAAGAAAAATCAAGAAAAATTAAAAACTTTCATTTTCGGGCTTGGTGGGCCACAAAGCCCGATGGCCGGGTTTCGTGGGGCCACAAAGCCCGATGGACGGGTTTCGTGGCCCACAAAACCCGATGGCCGGGTTTCGTGGCCCACAAAGCCCGATTTTTTTTTCGATTGAATTTTTTTTTTTTTTTTTTTGTAGTTTCCCACTATTTGCCTCAAATAATAATGATTGTTAAGACAATACACTCTAATTTTTGAGCAAGTTTATTATCATAGCATTATTATCTTGATTTGTCCAATTATTAGTACCAATTGTGATCATGTGTTGGTTGGGTTGATGGTAGATGGACATCAAATGAAAAATAATGACGTTGTTGTGATATATACATTATGGCTTACTCAAATAACATTAAAAGACATCATTTTAGTGCTAATGGAACATATTAATTTGAAGAAAAATCAAGAAAAATTAAAAATTTTCATTTTCGGGCTTGGTGGGCCACAAAGCCCGATGGCCGGGTTTCGTGGGGCCACAAAGCCCGATGGACGGGTTTCGTGGCCCACAAAGCCCGATTTTTTTTTCGATTGAATTTTTTTTTTTTTTTTTTGTAGTTTCCCACTATTTGCCTCAAATAATAATGATTATTAAGACAATACACTCTAATTTTTGAGCAAGTTTATTATCATAGCATTATTATCTTGATTTGTCCAATTATTAGTACCAATTGTGATCATGTGTTGGTTGGGTTGATGGTAGATGGACATCAAGTGAAAAATAATGACGTTGTTGTGATATATACATTATGGCTTACTCAAATAACATTAAAAGACATCATTTTAGTGCTAATGGAACATATTAATTTGAAGAAAAATCAAGAAAAATTAAAAAATTTCATTTTCGGGCTTGGTGGGCCACAAAGCCCGATGGCCGGGTTTCGTGGGGCCACAAAGCCCGATGGCCGGGTTTCGTGGCCCACAAAGCCCGATGGCCGGGTTTCGTGGCCCACAAAACCCGATGGACGGGTTTCGTGGCCCACAAAGCCCGATTTTTTTTTCGATTGAATTTTTTTTTTTTTTGTAGTTTCCCACTATTTGCCTCAAATAATAATGATTGTTAAGACAATACACTCTAATTTTTGAGCAAGTTTATTATCATAGCATTATTATCTTGATTTGTCCAATTATTAGTACCAATTGTGATCATGTGTTGGTTGGGTTGATGGTAGATGGACATCAAGTGAAAAATAATGACGTTGTTGTGATATATACATTATGGCTTACTCAAATAACATTAAAAGACATCATTTTAGTGCTAATGGAACATATTAATTTGAAGAAAAATCAAGAAAAATTAAAAAATTTCATTTTCGGGCTTGGTGGGCCACAAAGCCCGATGGCCGGGTTTAGTGGGGCCACAAAGCCCGATGGCCGGGTTTCGTGGCCCACAAAGCCCGATTTTTTTTTCGATTGAATTTTTTTTTTTTTTTTGTAGTTTCCCACTATTTGCCTCAAATAATAATGATTGTTAAGACAATACACTCTAATTTTTGAGCAAGTTTATTATCATAGCATTATTATCTTGATTTGTCCAATTATTAGTACCAATTGTGATCATGTGTTGTTTGGGTTGATGGTAGATGGACATCAAGTGAAAAATAATGACGTTGTTGTGATATATACATTATGGCTTACTCAAATAACATTAAAAGACATCATTTTAGTGCTAATGGAACATATTAATTTGAAGAAAAATCAAGAAAAATTAAAAAATTTCATTTTCGGGCTTGGTGGGCCACAAAGCCTGATGGCCGGGTTTCGTGGGGCCACAAAGCCCGATGGACGGGTTTCGTGGCCCACAAAGCCCGATTTTTTTTTCGATTGAATTTTTTTTTTTTTTTTGTAGTTTCCCACTATTTGCCTCAAATAATAATGATTGTTAAGACAAAACACTCTAATTTTTGAGTAAGTTTATTATCATAGCATTATTATCTTGATTTGTCCAATTATTAGTACCAATTGTGATCATGTGTTGGTTGTGTTGATGGTAGATGGACATCCTCACACAAAGTGAAAAATAATGACGTTGTTGTGATATATACATTCTGGTTTACTCAAATAACATTAAAAGACATCATTTTAGTGCTAATAGAACATACTAATTTGAAGAAAAATCAAAAAAAATTAAAAAATTTCATTTTCGGACTTGGTGGGCCACAAAGCCCGATGGCCGGGTTTCGTAGGCCACAAAGCCCGATGGCCGGGTTTTGTGGCCAACAAAACCCGATTGCCGGGTTTTGTGGCCAACAAAACCCGATGGCCGATTTTTTTTTTTTAAATTGAATTTTGTTTTGAAGATGGTCCCAGTAGTAGTATCAAATAATAGTGATTGTTAAGAAATTACACTCTAATTTTTTAGTATTATCATTGCATCATCTTGGTCCAATGTTGTTAGTAATTCATATATCAAAAAAATTTAGCAAAGTGTCCCTTGTTTTTAGGCCATTGAAACTGCATTATATACTCAGTTCTCTACTCAACAATATACTACAATACAAGCTGTTAATCATTAATTATGAGTTTAGATGAAAGAAACTAAAAGATTACGAATATGAATAAATCCCAATTTCAAATATTAATGTAAAAAATAATATTCATTACTGAACTCCCAACAAGAAGAGATTTGATTGATGTTGTCATCCTTTTTGTATCGTGCCAGTGATTTTTGAGCATTACTGAAACAAAAAAGATATATGGTCAGAAAAAATTCCATTAACACTTTGCGAATAAAAAACATGTTTTTTTTTTTTTTCACAAACGATCTAACAACTATTGATAATATATGTGATAACGTTTGTGATAACATTATATCATACCTGAATGAGTTAATGCCTATTGATTGTTTTCTTCATTGATAATATTATCATCACCTGGAATTGACAATTGTACAGGGCACCGACGACGAGTGTGTCCAGCCTCTTTGCAAATGCTGCATTTCCGGCTTGCCCTTGCAGAGGCCCTAGCAGCGCCCCTGGATTCTGGAGTAGTGGCTGTGCTCGACTCTCCAATTGAGGAAGTCCATTCATTAGGGCAACCAAGACTATTGTGTCCTAGGTCACCGCATTTTCCACATTTTTTTCTTCGACGAGCTTCCCCCATGGAAGGAATCCGACCATTTCTCGGTCTACCCGGTTGTCTTCTTTGCACAGGTGGGAGTATAACCATCTGTCTGACGTACGCTGGAAGAATCCAAGCAGCCTTGTTAGGGAGAGGATTGATGGGAGGTGCATATGCACGTCTGACCCAATCTGCGGTGTAATATGAATGACAAAGCATATGGTAGTGCACCCTCATGAAACTGTCGCATAAGGCAAAGAAACACATAGTGTTAACATATCACACTAAATTACGAACATAAGACGCAAATAAAAGTCAAACCATGATACCTGCTAACAGCAATTGCATGAAGACATGGCATTTGATCAATGTCCCACTTGCGACAACTACATGTACTCGCAACAATGTCAACTATCCCATCGCCTTCCTTTGCATGTTGCACGAGGTATTTGTTCCCTTGTATTACAGGAACTACACGACATCCTCGATCTAATGTTTTGGCATGCGCCAAATTGACATGTGCCACTGCAGCGGAGGTCACAATGGTTTCGAGTCTGGCAGCTGCAGCACGCCTATCACTAAACCATTTCTGAAGCATATGTCTCAAAAATTCATGTGCACTTGTTATAGGCAACCGACGTGCTTTCATCATGCATTTATTGAGAGACTCGGCAATGTTGGTGGTCATCATGGAATATCTTCTTCTTGGACAATATGCTCGTGACCACTTTTCCGGTCTTGCTTCCATCAATGTCAGATGAGTCTGAGGATGCATCGATTGTATTTCTGCCAAGTATGTATCACACTCTATTGTGGTGTAGCTGTATGCTGCAAGGTAGAATGCAGTCATCACATCTTTTCGTTGTCTACAACGTTTCTTCAAGTTTTGCTTAAGGTGGAAGAAACAAAAGACATGTGGGACAGAAGGGAAGACACGACTCATCGCATTTGCAATGCTTTGGTGACGATCAGAAACAATGACTAAATCTTCTCGCACTCCGATAGCCTCTCTCAATTTTGTCAAAAACCATATCCATGATCTGTCAGACTCACCATCTCCAAATCCAAAAGCGATGGGATAAATCATTTCCTCCCCATCTTTGCAAGTGGCAACGAATATCACCCCTTTGTGTTCACCTTTCAAATGTGTGGCATCAACGGCAACAACCGGTCTTATGTAAGACTGGAAACCATGAAGGCAAGCTCCGAGTGCAAAAAATGAATATAAAAAACAATTATTTTCATCTGTCTCTATTGCCGTGATGCTGCCAGGATTTGTTTCTTTTAACATGTGAAAATATGAGGGTAGTTGCTGATATGATTCATCCGCATTACCATAAGTAAGTATCTTTGCATGTTGTAAAGACCTCCAAGCTTTAGTATACATAATCTGCACACCATGTTGCTCCAACAACTCCCCCATTAGCATTCTAGGTGTATATTCACTACTTGTCACTCTTTCAGAGAACAAACTTCCGATGACAATAGCCTTCACACTTCGAAAATGTGAATCGTAGACATCCGGAGTACACGTGTGACTCGGCATAAATTTCACCACATGCCAAAACGAACAACCAGGTCTGCATCTTGCACGAAGCATAAATTTGCAGTTCACATCCTTGCAACCAGCCTCAAATCGAATTGTGCACGAACATCTGACTCGATAGTCCATCTTCACATCAACACAATATTGTCCAAATGCCAAAATTAGTTCCTGTTTACTTCTAAAGAGTGCACCCATGTGTAAAAGATCACCCTGGTATGGAATTGACACTTCGGGTCTTGTTTCCTCAATTGCATAATTTTCTACACCAGGAACAATCCAGTTTCTTTGTAAATGGTTGTCCTCAAATTGTGAACCTGAAAATCTTACTTCTGGGTACTCCGGACTCACTCCTCTTTCATCATCACCACTATCACTATTATCACCATCGCTATCGTCACTATTATCATCAGTTTCATTATCACAATCATCATTCGTGTCTGGAGCGTCATCTGACAAACCGTCCATACCATATGTACCAAAATCATCATTTTGTAGTGGACTATGTGCAGATGTAAATGGAACGGCACCTGAATCTTGATTACCACCACTACGTAGGTTACAAACTCCAACATCTTTACAAATCATATCAACATACATCACTTTATATTTTCTGTCATCGCACATAATAAACCTGACACCGTAGTCGTCCTTGATAGGGAACTTGGTAGCTGGAAGTTCATTTGAGTGTTCCGTTACAAAATGAATGGTGATGTCGTATCTTGTTTTATCAATTCCTGTCACCGTGTACACAATCTCAACCAATTGAGTAAAAGTCGTATTTTTGTAGATTCCCGCACACATCCTATTACCCCCAATATACTTATTATCATTCCATTCCCCGTTCCACACGATAACCAACTGCACTAAATCCATTGCTGTAAGATTGAAAGGAGGAAAAAATTAGTCTCACCATTACCATGGATGTAACGGATCCACACACACCCAAATCGGGTTAATTTCCTCATTAAACCAAGTCATAACTATAAGTAAGTAAGTTTATTTGCTTTTTGAGATTTGTATTTTATTTTCTTTTTCTAAAGAGTTGATTTGTACAATTAAACATGATTTTTGACTTATAAACCAACAACCAAGTCATGATAATTTTTCATATGTAGTTTAAGAAAAATATTTACAAATTTTATGAAAAATATTGGAGAATTTTAACATAACACATTTAGGCACAAATGCTTAAGAAGTGAAATTTTGTTAAATAATATGATAAAATTAAATATATTATATTAAATTATATTATTTTACACTCATATATAATATTAAATTATTTAACAAAATATTCATATTATTTTAAAAATAATATATATAATCGTGCTTGTGGGCTACAAAAATCATAATCGGGCTTAGTGGGGTAACAAAGCCCTATCGGGCTTAGTGGGGAAACAAAGACCTATCGGGCTTAGTTTGGGAACAAAGCCCTATCGGGTTTTGTTCCCCCACTAAGACCCATCGGGCTTTGTTCCCCCACTAAGCCCGATCAACTGTTATCGCCCACAAAACTCGTTAACGATGTGCAGTTTTGATTTTTTTTTTTTTTCACCCAAATTAGTGCAGATTTGGAATGATATGTATCAAAATATGTCCTCCCAACAACTACAATCATTCTACACAACCTTAATAAGCAATGTGAACACAAAAATTATTTTAAAAAAATTAAATAAATACAAATCGAATAAATACCTTGAGATTGGGTTTGGAGAGAAATAAACTTGTTGAATGGGACTTCAGTGAGGTCGCTGTAATTGATAAAGAAGATTGAATGACCCAACAAGCAAAAAGATTGAATGTATGAAGAATGACTAAGTTTGGATAGTTTGACAATGAAAAGATAGAGAGTAACGTGAATTTTGGAAGAAGAGAGAGAAGAAAGGTTATATGAAAGAGATAAGGGTATTTTGGTAAATGAGACTAATAACAGTAGGGTTTTTTATTTTAAAATTTCATTAAGGGTATTTTTGGTATCTTACATAAAAGTGGCTATAGAGTGTAATTAGTTTGTTTGAATAGTTAAAAACGTTTATTTTCTATGAAAAGTACAAAAACGATTTTATACATTTGACTTGGCCCAATGTGAATTCAGCCCTAAAATATATCATTGCCCTAAAAAGGTTTGATCTTATGTCCCCACGATTTGGGAGAAACTCCAACCTTTTACTTCTCATTCACAGCATATATATGTATATATGTATGTATGTATGTATGTATGTATGTATATATCTATCTGTCTGTGCGCACACACACACACACAGAGGCAACAATACAATCATCCAACCAACATGCCCCAAGGAGGAAATGACCCAATAAATTCACCAAATAATTTATATTTACGAAATTCTCTCTCAGCCACAAGGGCGTGTCCTACCCTTTTGCATAACACGGACTACCAAACTTCTAGAACCATAAATGCTGTAGTCATTACAATTACAGAAGGCATGCTCTACATAAATAATGTTCACAAGCACAAGAATACATCGACAAAACCCAAATCACACTCGTTACCATTTCGCAACCGATACATAATCCAAGTTCAATGTGGCATTCCAACTCACTTGTCAATCCACCAAGAACATCCCCAAAAGACAAGCAACTGGGTTCAGATGCAGGGAAGTTACATGCGCTTAACAACATTAATACTATTACAAACACAATATCGGGCCTCAAACCACTGTGGAGGAGAGTCTAATCTGCCCGGTCCTCTGATGAAGACTTGGATGCATCTCTTGGGGCCGGTGCTTCCTCTAAACAACTTTGAGTGTCATCACTCAACACTCCATTTGTCATTTTCTCCACTTCTTCTTGGGTATGGATGTGGATCTTGGACACCACATTGCAAAATTCACTGCAGAAAAAGCAGGAAAGTGCAGCCAAATCAACCGACCAAATCCGATATATCACATAATAAAGCAGATAAAAACAGTTTTGGTTAATTTTAGCTGGCTAATTGGCCCTTCTTTTTACTCGGGGATTCACATTTTGAGTCATAAATTCCTGAAGGCAGTTCGTCACATCAAAGAAACAAATAAAAATTTAGATTAATTAGTTTGAGGAAAAGTGAACATAACTGAATTCTTCTAGTTCTAGGAGAGATGGTAAAAGTTTCTTTCCCTCTTTTTTATCCTCCCACATTGATATGCCTCATTTGTGTGTTTTTTTCTTAACAAAATTGTCACTACTTTGACCTCTTCAAGAAGCCAGATGCTTCAAAAAGTTCTTGGATTTATACTTTTCTTAAATACACGGGCATGTAAAGTAAACAAGGTATGTGGAAAACTCACCTAAAGTCATACAGTTCATTACACAACAATGACTTACTAATTCTAAGGACAAATGATAAAAGGAATGTACCACGCTCTTGTTCCTTAGCCATAATTTCTTTCATATACGTGAATAGAAATTGGCAAGAACAAAGGCCACTATGCACCGCTTGCCGCCTCCTCCTTCCTTTTAGTCCTTTATATATACTTTGAAAAAAGGATGCAATGTGATATTACTATTTGGCAAAAAGACATTAGATCGTTCTGCAGTAAGTAGTGTGTGTGTGTGTGTTTTAATAATTATCCAATTAAACCATAAGTGTTATTAACATTAATGGAAGAACAGCCATTCTTCTAGAGCTATACGTCATCTATCACCCAACACACTTTGATTATGCAAGTTGTGCCACGAGAGGGGTAAAAACCAGAATACCAGAATTAAGTTAACAAGAGAAGCACTTACTGCCATGGGTCATCCCCAACAACCACCATATCATTCTCTCTATCGGTATAAACAATTCTCCATCCTTTATCAGGATCTCTTAAAAGGCCTTCCATGGAAAAGAGTCTCTCTAGCTCAATCAGCAAGTCGTCATAGCCATTAAGTCTTGAAAGATCAACTGCTCTTCCCACCAAGCTGCCTTGTTTGTGGGCCTTCAGCCAGTGTATTTCATCAGTCAGAATGAGTTGATGGAAGGAATATTGAAGTACAGTGTGGTATAAAGCTAACCTTTATACAGCTCCGCTTATTGTAAATTTGTGAGTTTGGAGTTTCATAAGTCAGGGAAAAGCCAAATAGTTTACAGCCAGCCATGGTGTTGCTCGAAGCATCATCTTTTCTAGTTTTGAAATTTTCCATTGGAGAGCGAGGAGCACCTATCATTCCATGCAACGGTTTGTTATGTAGATTTGGAGTTCCAACTTCATCTTGAGGAACCCCACTTCGAATGGAAGACCCACTGAATGCAACATTCTCCCCTGAGAAGTTCGTTATCTGGGAAAGGATTAAAGGTTCTTGTCCTGCTTTGCATATGTCATTGTAAGGAGAACATATTTTTCTAACACCTTTTAAAGCTAATGGGTAGAAAGTAGGTTTAGGTCTTTGACAAATGTCGAAAATGTTGCAACCAGGGTCTGGACTTCCACAAGCACCAAGGTTGAAATCAGTTTTCCCAGTCAGGGATCTCAAAGAGCAGATTTCTTGACCTTGCAAGACCTTCGGAAATTGACTGGATTCCACAAAGCCTTTACAAGGGGTAGGCTGCTTACTATTCATAAAATCACTAAAATTTGCCTTCCCAGTTCCATTTGATACAAGAGTTTGATGGGCAACGGATTGCATCCCAAAATTCAGTAGACGCTTCACTTTATCACATCCGTAGAGAGGTGATAGTGAACTTGCATTTTCTTGACCTTGCAAGACCTTAGAGGATCTTACAGATTCCCCGAAGTCCAATGGCCCACCCTTTCCTACAAGCAAAATCAGCCCCTAAGATCCATGAATTGTTAATATGCACAAAAAAAAGCACCTTGCACTATATTGGAAAGTTGGTACCGGTATTATGGTTATCAGGTGGGGTAGCCTGCAGAACTGTCCGGAGTCTCTTCAGCCTTGGGAAGGGCTGGATGCTCAATGGTTGGAGAGAAACAGAAGGATCAATTTCCCACGGAGAAACCCGCTCTTGATGTTCACTTACTATGTCATCCCATCTGACCTGTCGGATAATTCATGCGATTGGAGGAATCAAGTACAAGATATTGAAGAACTTGAGTTATTAAATTTTTATTACTAAACAGCAGAAAACCATAGACAAATATTAAGTATCATCAAAGCAGTTTCTGTTGTGGACATCTAAACAGTATCTCCAAGACCAAAAATCAGACAACAATTCAGACATTTTGGTGGTCTCCTGGCGGGGGGGAGAGAGAGAGGGTAAGGTGCCATATCATTTTACATGAAAGGTATTAGTTTTAGGAAATTCATTAGCAAGCATACTCAATAGAAGAGTATGATTGCAAACCAGTGATTCGACCTGAGTTGTGCATCTGTCTTGTGGAAATCACACGAAGAAAGATTATTCTTAATCCTCAGCTAGTACGAGGAAAATTGACAAACATTTTCCAGACTTCGCAGAAACACATACACAAAATACATAATATCCAACAATGATAAAAAAACGTAATCACCATATATTTGAAGAATAATTACTGGTATTTGAACATGCAAACACATCATAAAAAACTAGAACAAGGACAAAATGGGGTGTGTATTCTTTTTTTTTTTATTTTTGGTAAGCAATGGGGTGTATATTTCAAGACAGAAAAAAAGTCATAGAAGGCTTGTACCATCAAGCATCGCCATTTTGAGTTAGGCCATCTATAGGAATCTAAATCAGATATCCCTGTCACCACACCTGTGCACCTGCAATCAAGAAGGAATAAGTTCATATCTTAGAAGAGAAACCTCATTAGAAGGGAAACCGAACCAATTATTTTATCAAATCAGATAGACCGTTTGTCAGGAGAATCATCAACATCAAATTTCATTCTGAATCTGGTCCCCATGGGTATCTGATTGGTGATGCTTCTGATAAATCGTTGATAAGGGATGACAAAATCTGCATTGCTGACCCTGCATTCCAGAATTTTGGACAAATTACAATCCTCTCTCATCTATGCAAATATACATTTAAAAAAAAACACATAAAAACAAGTTATCAATGACATGAGATTAATGTCATCCATGTCTGTGCGCAAATAGTTTCTAATTGCCAAATATTAAAAATTGAGACAGTTTCATATTCTATATGGATAATGTACATGAATGGAAATTGCAGCCAGGCTGAAATATAAGGTGTTGTTCATCAATTCAATCAAAGGAACTAAGATCCCATTTGGATTGAAGGAGTAGAAGAAAATATAAATGATTAGGTTGTTTGGGTTATCTTTTAGGAAGAGGTAAGTTAACAGAAGAATTAGCAAGAATAAGAGGTACAGTTACTTCAAGCATTTTCACTTTTCCTTCATTTGTTTCCAAGTTTGGGAGAAAATGAAATGTTTTCTGTTTCAATATTTTTAATTTCAATTCCAGTCCAATTTTTATAAGATAATTACAAAATTGTATTCATAATCTACTAATTTACCTTGATCACTTATTTTCTCTCATAATATTTTTCCTCTCAGACAAGATGAAAGAAATGCATCATTCACTACAAATGCCTTCACTTTTCTTGCGTTTCCTTCAATTCCTTGTATAGTTTATACTTCCATTCACTTCCCAACACTTCAATCTAAACACAATATAAATGGTAGTTAATGCTGCAAATTGATGATACTTTTTGTCTTTGATTTTTTTCAGTACTGCTTCCATGTCCAACTTCTTATAAGGTCCACAGTCCTGCAGTCTGATTACCCACCCAAGAATTTTGAGACACAGGTAACAAAGAAAGCAAATTGAAAGATTATCTTGAATCAAATCTCCCACAAAATAGAGGCATAGACTTATCCATATATAGCTGTACCGTCCATTTTATGATAAACGAAGTGTTTACATCAGTAAGGTATGATATTCACATGTTAACAAAATAATTATATGCTCTAATATCATGTTGGATAAGTAAGAGATAATGCTTGCTGGATACCTTGGGCTGCAAAAAACATGAAATGATCTTTTGTTGGAAACAGAATTAGCCACAAGCGAAAGAATGTATTGATAATTCTGATTACTAAGAACTGAATGAGGAAGACTATTTCTGGGTCGAACAGCTCTTCTAATACCCAATCTCAGCTCTCCACCTTCACCCCTGTTGTGAAAATCACATGATTAAAAAGCTTTAGCATATAAAATGGAATTTTTCTTCTTTTTTGGCATATAATTTACTCCAGATCAAGTTTTAAGAACCTCTGCATTTTGGAATAAGCATATATACCTCAAGAAAAGAACTGCATCACCCGAAACAAGATTCTTTTGGCTCACAAAAGTACTCCATCCTGTAGTGAGCAGATGCCTCCTTGGCTGACCTGAAAAATTGGCATTAAACACTATGAACTTTCCCTTCATCTCACCACAATGCAGAAGTCTATGACTACCTCTATAAATGTGACGGAACCTCCACTCCACTCCATGCAGATCTTTAGCAAGAAGCTCCTGAGAAGGTCTTTGCTGTTTATAGTCCTAGAACATAAACAGTACCACCTAGTGTATGAGAAATCTAGCGCAGGTTATCCAACTACTAAAAATAAGAAAATATAGCAAAGAAAGAAAACCACACCAGAGGTGGGAAACAGTCTTCAGCGGCTCGACGAGGAACAGAGAATCCACCATGGATGCTTGTATCAGAGGCTGTAAGTGTCTTGCAGAACATTTGTGGAGTTTTTGAGGGTGTCACACCCCCCTCCTCATCCAATACCAATTCCCCATAGCCTTTGCTCTCTAAATTCAGAACTTCTAACTACACAAGACCCGGCAAACGACATTATCAACAGAGAAATTTAAGCTGCCTCCTACTAGAAACGGAAATCATAAAAGCAAAATATAATCCAAAAGCAACGACTTAAAGAAGTCCCTAAGAATGGAACACAATCAAAATAACAATCCCCCAACCCCCTCCCCCCTACCAAAAAAAAAAAGTTAAAAAGGAAAAATTGAAAAAATGCAAAATAGGAGGAGAATTAAAGATAACAATTTCCTCGAGTAAATAATAAGCCAATACCAAGAATTTAAATGCCAATTAGTTGCAGCAGTAGTACCAACAGGCAAGCATACCTCGGGTAGAGGGAGTAGAGTCAATTGTGTATAGACCTCATCATTCTCCTTGTTAGCCTGTTTCAAGAATGGTTTCTGTTTATTAGGGGGCAAATTGAACCAAGATAGGAAATTGGGGTAAGGAGCAAACCCAGAAGGCCTCTTGCACAGAAAGCCATAACATTCAACGTAAAAGGAGGAATTCAAATCCCAATACTCACAAGCAGTTGAACATCCATAACCCTGCAGAAGATATGGGATTGAAGCTCAAAATTGACCGCTCCCCGGGCCAGAAAAGGCGAGGAAATGGCGAACTGTTCCAAGTGGCCTTGCGGGAAGTAGACAACCACATTCCCTTTCTTGGGCAGGGTGGTAAGTGGGCCAGCGCAAGCATGCCAAAGCTCCAAGTAAATTGAAGAAGAATCAGGCGGCGAAGAGGAATTTGAAGAAGACATGGGTGAATTCGAAGAGGACAAAAAACAAACACCATGGCTGCAACCCCCATTTGCGCATGCATTCTTCGCCACCTCACCGACGTCATAGTTGAGATCAATTTCCATGAAAACTAAAAGAATATAGCAAAATGAACGAGATTAAGAGATTTGAAGAGAGAAGAGGGAGCAAATTCAATTCAAAGGAAGAAGAAAGCCATGGTAAGAAAGGAGGCAAAAGAGTTGGAGAAAAGGGGGAGGCGTCAAACAATAAGAAGAAGAAGAAGAAGAAGAAGAAGAAGAAGAAGAAAGAACTCAAAGTATATATGTTTCCTTGCCCATTTGCAGGTGTGAGAAGAGGGAGCAGAAGCAACAACAGACATTGACAATTGTGAAGCGAGCACTGAAACAAAAAAGCAGAAAAAGCCAATGCGTTAGTGCTCCTCTTCTTGGCTTAACCCTGTCGAGATGGAGAGGGAGGCTAAGGCAGTCACCCACAACACACACTCGTCCATTTTCCACTCACAAAATCATTAAATTAAATCAATCACCCATGATTTGATTTTGTAGCAAGTGTTCCCAATTATACTGTTTCCAACATGAATTATTATTATTATTATTATTATTATTCATCCAAAGTTAAAATTCTCTAACATTCTTTCAAACTTTATAATTTTGGAGATTTCTTTCTCTTATCATTTTTATCTATGATTGATAATTTTCTTTGATGTTATTTTTAAATTAAAAATTTTAAATTTATATACTAAAAAATAACCTGGATGTCTTAATTAATTTTACATAATTATACATAATTTTATTATTATAAATAATTAAAAATAAATATATCAATCTTACTCTTTTAAGTAGAGAGAAATGACACCAATTGATGATTTGAGAAGGAAAAACAAAGAAAAAAAAATATAAGAAGATATATCTATTAACCCTAATTAATTAATCTCTAAAACGAATCAAAATCTCAATTTATACCCAAAAAAGTATAAAATCTAAGGCTGCGTTCTCTTTGTTGTTTTCAGTCCGTTTTAAATTTTTAATTTTTTAAAATATTAAAAATATATTTATTTTACTATTTTTAAAAACATATTTTCAAAAATAAAAAAAAATTTGTAAAAAGAGCTCAAAACAATATTTTGTTGTTTTGGATGTTTTAAACCAAAACACACTAAAAACAACCCCCATACCCAATTTCACACAACATATCTCTTGTCTCTATTCTTTTTTTTCTCCTCTCTTCATTTCATTCTCAAACTACCATCAACTACGCCCCGTCACCGCCTTCACCGTCGTCACTTACTCCTCTTTTCTCCCTCATCCTCCATTGCCAACGACCACATGAAGCTAGTGATGATAGCTTGATGATATTGATGGGTAAGCAACATCTACTACCATGGCGAGGGTAAGAAAAGACGGCCATGGCATAGCAATAAAAATCGATGGCGACGATGCACGAGGCATGGTTGATCAAACATGGCAAAGACGCTCAAGAGGTTCGGTCTGAGATGACCTATCGGAGAAGAAAATCGACGATTGGTAACGGCAGAAGGCTACTGATTGTGTTTTTTAATTAATGGTACGCTTTGATAGTGTGAATCTTTGGCCAACGATGGAGAAAATGCAGGCACTAGAGAGAATAGAAGAAGAAGAAGAAAAAAAATAAAATAAAAGAAGGGAAAACAAGAAGAAAATTTTAATAAAATTATATATTTATTTAAAATTTTAAAACTATAGTATATCTATATTATAATTAAAAATATAGGATAACATATAGTATATTTTTAAGTGTATTACATATATTATGTATAATAATATTTAATATAAAATGTTATATTAAAAATAGTTAATTTTATTATTTAATAATCAAATTTATTGAATAATATATCATAAACCTGTTTTAAAAATATTTTTTTAGAATGACAAAAAAAAAAAAAAAACGTATTTTCAAAAATCTCAAGACGGATACTCATAATACAAAACTAAAAAAAATTCAAGACTCAAAAGTCAAAATTGAAACACGAAGATAACACTACATAATCAGTCCATAACTTAAAAGCAAAATTCAGTTCATCTTTGAATCACAAAAATAAATTAGTCTCCAATCTTATCTTTGAAATATGGAAATAAAGTAATTATCAATTTTTGAAATTAGAAACACAAATATAGTAATTAAAAATTCAATCAAAAACTATATTTATTGAGAAAAGTAAGAAAGTTTAATTAAAAAAATTAATTCTTTGGGGGATTATTTTGCTTCCACAATTCAAAGATAGATTGGAAACTAATTTGCTTTTATAATTCAAAGATAAATTAAAATTTTTCTTAAGTTATAAACTAATTGGTTTTTTCACTTGTTGGGAGATAAATTAAGATTTTATTGGGTTAAGGGCTAATTAATTAGGGTTAGTGGTTAAATTTTTCAATTTTTTTTTCTCTATTTTCCCCTCTTAAGTCATTGACTAGTGTCACTTTTTTTCCATTTAAGGGTAAGTTTAGTATTTTTTATCTTTAATTAATTTATAATAATAGAATTATGTATAATTATATAATATTAATTAGGATATTATGGTTATTGTTTTTCAATACATAAATTTAGAATGATATTACAAGAAAGGTCCTCAGTAAAAAAATAAATTACCAAATTATAAATTTTGAGGAAGTTTAGTGAATTTGAACCTTCAAAAAAATTAAAAATTTTGTATTCATAAATATATAGATACAAACATGTAAAGTGAAGAGATGGGGGGAGGTTTTAATTGAATAGAAGAAATGAAAGGTAAAAAAAGGCAGGAGCTATTTTTAGGAAAAGAAAATGAAGCCAACAAACAAAGACACCCATTAAGGCCATTTACTCATATTTGGTGCTGGTGTGGTGGCAAGTATATTTATTTATTCATAATAGCTGCCTGGTTGGTATCCAATCCATCAAATTACTGTACGTCTCCTCCCATCATGGTGCGGTACGTACGATACCCCCTGCCCAATGTGCCAAATGTTATCCACTTAGAACTGCCATTTCACCTTCAATTCTTTGCTATTAGACAAATTAAAAAAAAAAAAAAAATCATCTATCTTTTACACCCATTCATTGAATTGAAACTTAATTAAAATTTGAAAGATGAAGAGGGGAGAGAGAGTTGGGTGGGTTCCGTAGTTTGGACTGAGTGGATGTGGACGTGGATGTGGCCTACATCGACTCAAACTCACATGCACGCGCTCAAGTGGCGGGTAGGGAAGAATGAAATTTCAGGTCCATGTGTGGTGGGACGGAAATGCCACGGGGCCCCCACTTCTCCCGTAAGGCAGAGCAGGAGCAGGGTAGAGGAGGGAGACTAGACATTGTGTAAGTGTGGTAGTGCGCTCTATGCCCATCCATGCCATGGACCATGGACCACTCCTAAAGGTGCGTCCGATGGCGACTCCTCCTCCTCCTCCTCCTCCTCTGCTTTTCTTTTTCAATTGCCGGTTATACTTGCTAACATATCAATGCTTCATTTCCTTTTTCCTTTATTGTTAAGAGGAAAAGCAAAACTCTTTTTTTTTTACTATAAATTTCAATACAAATTGTGCAAATAATATATTTATTTATTTATAAAAAATAAAATTGATTTTTTTTATATTTTTTAATTAAGAGAATGAAGGATGGGAAGGTAAATGAGAATATGAATGTAAGATGGGACACAAAACATATCTGTTGCTCCAAATGTGGTTAAGAGTCTCTTTACAAAAAGACACCCTGCTACGTACATGTACAATCGCTGCAGACCCAGAGATAAAGAGGACAGCCAGCCACTGATCACACATATATAATTAACCTCATCTCTCTCTCTCTCTCTCTCTCTATATATATATATATGTGTGTGTGTATGTATACACGTACGTATATATATAACAAACAAACAAACGAACGAAATCAAGAAAAGAAAAATAAAATAAAAGGAGAGCTGGTTAAAAGGAAGAGAGAAGAAAGACGAAAGGAGCAGAGAAAGAGAAAGGGACAGGAGCGAAAGCCGGAACCCAGAAAGGAGAGAGAGAGGGAGACCCCTCGAGAATTATGCCGGGAGGCAACAACTTTTGCAGTAGTGATCAGTACGGGGGCAGGGGCAGCAGCATGGCATCATCTTCCTCGCTTAATTCTGCGGCCGCGTCTGGCGGAGTACGGCGGACGATTCCAGATTCCACGCAATGGCAATGGGCGATGTGCATGGATGCATGCATGTTCATATGTCAAGTAGACATCGGCAGGCAGGCAGAAGACGGCTTTTATCGTTGCTGGCAGTGGTGGTTTACGTTACGGCACCCGAAATCATCGTACTTTCTCTCTTTCCCTCCCTCTCTCTCTCTCTCTCTCTCTCTCTCTCTCATCCTTTATTATTATTATTATTATATTATTATTATTATTATTATTATTATTATTATTAATTAATTCCTCACATATCTATGTCACATGCATACCCCGCTCGCTCGCTCCTTCTCTTTCTCTTTCTCCTTCTTCGTATATGATATATCCCCCGCACTCACTTTCAACTGTCTTTTCCTTTTTCATATAATTTCTAACTAAGCTTTTCCAAACTTTTTAAATGCTAAAATTTAATATTAAAATACAAAAAATTCTATCTAATCTTAAGAAGCACAACAGTTTTTCCAATTTTTTTCTTAATTAATAATGTCTAATCTACTTTATCTCGCTTTATATAAAATGCTAGAAATATATATATATATCTCTCTCTAATTTAACGATAAGAGTAATCCCATATAACTATAATTTCAAACTGAATAAGACAAGAGTGCATATAGATTCAGCTATTCTTGTCTCAAAAAGCATTGATGCTTGCTAAAACACGTGTATCAAGCACCAAGTTCGATGCATACACATATTAATTCATACCTATTTAATAACGTACTTAATAAAGTAACTATATCTTCGTAGCACAAGTTAAGTAATTACCTCATGACAAGTTGAGATTCACATTAGTAGACCATGAGTTTGATTATTTGTTCTACGCAATAAAACAAAATAATTTATCTTATCTATCGAAATCGAGAGCACGAGTGGCGAAAACTACGCAAGGACAGTAATCTTAAAAAGAAACCAGAATTGCCCCCAAGACATAGGTTGAGCAGTTGGACAAATGATATGCCAGGTTCATATTGATAAGTCATAAGTTCAATCCTCGCATGCGTAGTGAGACAAAATCTCACATCTATGATTTACCTCCTCTATTAAAATTGAGGGCACAAGCGATAAGGGTAACGAAAAAACGATCATCCCTAAAAAAAACCATGATCATCGATCAAAATTAGAAACCCAATCATATCTTTCTCTAATAGAGATAGAAATTGAGACAAATTATAAAGAAAATCAAGTGTTTATGTTCTAAAAAGTAGAAGAGGAATACAAAAACAGAATTAGAGATAAATTTGTTCGCCTCAAAAGAAATTTATCTTTTATTCTATCTCTATATTATTATTTTAATATTATTTATTATTTTAAAGATGATTTTTTTTCTTTTCTATTCTAAAATAAGGAATCCATCTTTAAATGGAAAAATATGACTAAAGATGGATCATTTTTCATCCTTGAGGACAAATTATTTTTATTATTATTTTAACAATATCTATTTGAAAATAAAGAATTCGTCTCAAATTTTATCTCTAAATAAAAAAATATAATTAGGGATGGATAGTTTTCCATCTTTAAGGAAAAAAAATATTTTTATTGTTATTTCAATATTTCTTATTATTTTAGAGACAAAAAATTTCATCCCTATTCAAAATATTATTTTTATATTAAAATATTAAAAAGAAATGTATTTTAGTGAAAATAAGGCTTCAAGGACAAATTTAGAGACAGGATATTTTTGTCTCTAATCTTGATTTGGATTTAAAAGACAGATTTAAATATTGAAATATTCCATTTTTAAGCTCGATTCAAATTTTATCCCAAATTTCTCTTCATTTCTTTTTCATTCATCGATTCATTTTCTCTTCATTGTCTATTTCTCTCCATCCTCACTTTCTTGTTGTTGCCCACTTCATCATCCATCTTTGTATCTCTTTCTTTCCTTTGTTGTCATAAGAACCTTTCCTATTTTCTGTTGTTGTACATCACCGTTGTTTATCTCTCTCTCTCTCTCTCGCATTTCTCTACTATAGACAGATCCATATCGTCGTTGATGCTGTTGTCTTCGCCATCCTTCTCCCTATCCTTCTTTACCACAGCTTGTCACCATCTATTGTGACTTAGATTAGCAATTTCTCCTACCATCGTGACCAATCCTACAAGGTCCCTAAACCATGACTCTCAACAACTTCAATGGATCCTCAAACACAAAGGTACTTCATCTCGCCCTTGATCTACTGCTTCATTTCATCAATCCATTCGGTTCTTTGAATCACTTGTTAGCATGCCATTGTTTGATATATTTGTTCTTTTCATAATTAAACCTTATAGTTTTGAATTTGACTGCACATGAATGGTTATATGTTAATCTTAATACGAATTATAGGCAACAATAATTCAGGATCTGATTATTCCTCAATAAATATCTATCTAGAGGGAAAAATAAGTAGAAGTCTCTACAACATCTTAGTAGAATGTTGAGTTATGATATTTTGTGAAATGTGATTGAGCCATTGTATGTTTTGTGGAATACTGATGACTAATGGCTGTCTCACTTATGGAAATAGTCAGTGAAATATTCTACACAACCTAGCTAGTCAAATGTCTAATTATATTACTTATAACATATACACATTAATATTAGCAAAATTATCAAACTACTTGATGATGGTATTTGGGACCGACCACCTTGCACGTGCCACCTCTGCGATTGGACCTCGGGAATGGTACCTCGGACTTGGTGATGTCGGACCTCGGGTGTAGAACTTGCAAGACAATGGAGGACCGGGGCTAGGATCCCCCGGGGTGGACTCCGACGCTCAAATCAATAGAGTAAATGCAAGTAGAAGTAAATGAGAGAGCTGTAGAGCTTGGGTATACCTGGCGAGAGTCCTTGTCTTTTATAGGCAAACCTATTTTGGGGTATCCAAGATGAGCGGGCACAACTCCTGAGGGTCCCGGTCAAGTTGGAACGGGTCTTGCGGTTCGGCCCGGATTTCTCGGGCTCTGCTCTGGAGTGTTGACTGGCCACGTGTCGGTCTCTCAAGTGATCCACGTGGCAGGTGAGACTATTAGCGCGTAGGGGTATTCTAGTAATTTCAGTTGGTGCCACATCACTACTACTACTACAAAACATTAGGGCTTAATTTTAGTAGGTGAAGTCAACTGCATGGTTTTAAATTAGTAGTTATCTGTATCTACGATCATATATTTTTGTACGGCTAATATAATTCACTAAGAGTTTCCTATTAAGTTTTTGTTGGTCTTGATAGTTCATTTTCTCAAACTACAAGTAAAAGAATCGGTCCAATTTGTAGAATCTATTACTTCATTCTCAATCCTATATATTACTTTACTCCCTACAATCAAATGATGGTTGAGACTATAGCTTAGAATCATAAAAATAGATAAGTATAAACTTTATAATGAATTCAATATGAGTTTGTATCAAAATTTAAATGATGAATTTGTATCAACATTTCTTGATGTTAGGAAAGCATTGGATGGAAAATGGTAAGATCCCCAATGGTTGCAAAAGAGCAATCAAAATAGGTAGAATAAACGCTTCCATATATGAAGGTTCCTCACTTCACACAGGTTATTCCTTTTCATCTACAATGCACAGAAAGAGAATGGTATTGTTTAATCATCATTGATAATCATATTATTGCATTAAGTTTGGTTACACCCCATGGCGATCGATATTTATATTTAATTCTATTAAAATGTTCATTTTTTGTCTTTTGTAGAAAATTGAGTTAAAGAAAGATCCAACTAATTTTAAACTTTTCACACACATCAAGCATTTTAAGAATAAAAAGGATTGAATCTCTTAAAAAGGTGAACAAATTATTATAAGTACAAAGCTTCAAACAAAATTTAATATTCGAATTCGTATTATCATTATAATATGAAACTATACTTTGCTTTACATAACTTATTTGCATCTAAATTTTTATTTTAGGATAAGTTTCACTAGGTGATGAAAGGAGAGAAACTCATCATGTGCATCTAGAGATGGGAGTTCTCAAGGTCAAATTTCAACTATTTCAGACAATAGTTTTTATATGAATGTGGTTGAAGAAATGAATAAGACACATATTTGGACTAGGGATAACCTATCCTAATTACATAGTTGCCTTCCATGCGCTAGACAATCTCAAATTTAACTACTAAGTTGCACAATCAACAAGAGATATGATACGCACACTTTTCTAGTACTTGGGGATGACCTGAATGCCCTCGACTCGTCCTCTGCCAACTTTAACTTCTAACTAGTCCACCACAGACAACTACTCCTACCACTGATACTCATGATATCCAACAAACACTCATGGCTATGATGACGTGTTTAATGATTTTGTTGATGAAAATTTTTGAAACTATGACATTTCTATCTTGTTATTTATTTGTTTTTGAATTTTATTAATGATGACCTTTACATGAAATTTTTAAAATTGTCATTTCTTTGTTAATTTTCGGAGGATTTTGAATGATTATTTTAAATAAATGTTCGGGGACTTTGATTCTCGACTTTGGGATTATGGATCGTTACTGGTATGATTATTATAGGAATTGGTGATATTACAAGTTATTAGCATTAAATTTTTTTCCATTTGAAAATATATTTTGGATTTGTGAGGTTAGAAAATCAAAAGAAATAGAAAGGGTAGGGAAGATTTGCTCCAGTTAGACCTTCCAAGGAAAAACCAATTTTTTTTATTATATCAGTGATCGAATTTTTCAATCTCCATCCCTAAACTCTTTTTATTTTTTTTTGTAGTGAGACCCCATCCCTAATTAAATTGAATTAGGAGATCCCAATCTCCATCCTAAACATGTTCAACCAGAGTTCACATTATCCTATTGGGGGAGACGATCGAGAATAGATTAAATTATTTTATCTAATTAATTCCACATTCAAAAATTGTGTTCGCACAATCAAATTAACATTATTATGATCCAAACATGAATGCATCTTGTAATTAGAAGGATTAATCCTCCATTTTAGCTTAATTAGAGGCACACACAAGTGGAATCACATATATAATTTTGTCTTAAAAAAATCATCTGATGATTATTAAGTCTAATATATGGCAAGAGCTTAGCTAGCAAAAGACACAATTAATTAGTACACATCATGCAAGTCGACATAGAATGCTTAGAAAAAGATTGTATCTCTTGTAATCGTTCAACATCTGCTTTTATATATAGTTAAAAGAGAGAGCTAGCTAGCTAGGGTTAATAGGTAATAAAATTGACCTCTTTATGGTAGATTATGGCGGATCATTTTATCTTTAATCATTATGAAAATATTTATACATGTAAAAGGTTATATATTAGTACGTACGTAGCTCCAATTGGATATTAATTATAAACACATTAATAAAGTACTATTGCATGCATGTACTCACCAAAGACTATATTTTGTTGGATAAAAATTCAATTCAATATAAATAATATTATCATCGTGATAAGAAAGCCTAAGAATTAGGGGTAATTATTGTCCATTAGGGATGACAAATCTTATGCCATCATTTTTTTTAAAGATCATAATCATATTCCATCATTGAGAGGGTACAAATTGGGGCATTTAGACCATATGAAAAGCCAATTGAAACGGTTATATAGTGATGATTATGATTAATTCTCGGACAATGCTAACCATAAAACCATGATTATACGGCATAATGTTGTTTGGGGTCTAAGCAATCTGTGTGATAGCATATATATATATATATTCCTTAGTTTATATATTTGTCACCCATCATTATAAATATTTAAGGAATCTGTAATATTGAAATGATTACCAAGCATTATAAAGGGCTAGTGGGAAAATGATTTATTTTCATGAAAAAATAGGTTAATTAGCATTTGGTTGGTTGGTCAAATTATGCGACAAACAAACATTTTTAATATTGTTAGATATATGTTCGGTTGGGGATTATAATTAATAGTGCTTTTTTAACAATAAATTACCACAATTAACATTAAAAAAACAATAAATTACCAGAAATAGTAAGTGTAATACTTAATTATAATTTTAAATAATGTTGTTGTTTGGGATAATTTTATTTAAAAATATATATATTTTTTAATTTTGCTTATACTTTTGCTTTATATATATAGGAGAAGAGTTTCAAATTAATACGAGTTTAATTAAGATCGCTTAATGAGGCGTGTGAATCTCTAATCTCTATATTGTCAAAATTAATGTTAATTAGATACAATATGATAGATTAAACCCCGGCCCCCTTGAAAACAAAATCAATATAAAATATAACTATATCTCATGACATTGCCTAAATAAATTGAATAAAAAATTATAATTGCAGAATGATGTGACAATAATTCTATTTGAGAATTTTACATAATAAAAACTTTATGTTTGTGTAGTAATTAATTAATGAGCAAGTTGAAGACATATGAATTGGTTGAAGACTAATTAATTAGAGGTAACTAATTAATGGATAGACGACATGGGGGTTTGACGATGGCGATCGCAAGGTGTGGGTCTCCAACTGATCCGACCTTTGTTTCTCCAATGTTCTATGATTCCAAGACATCATTGTTGGGGTGTTTTTGATGGATTGGGCCAAAGCTGGTCCAAAAACACACGTCAAATCTTTCTTTGTTTAAAATAAAAAAGTGTTAAACTAATATTCAGTGATTGTCACTTATAAAATGAGTTTATCCAACCTCTGTCTCTTCGTCACGCTAAGGTCCACATGACAAGTTTAATGGATAATAAATTGAAATTTTTTTTTATTAAATTTTGTACTAAAATTATAAAAAAAAAAATCAACTAATTGAATTTTTTATTAAGATATAAAAAGATCTTTAAATTTCAATTTTGTATACAATTAAGTTCATAACTACCGTCGGTCGTAGTTAAAAGAAGTTAACAGAATGCTAACGTGACTAACAACGTGAGCACATATATAATATTAAAATACCACGTCATTTAAATCCGATCTAAAAATTAAACTCCACTCAAGAATTAAACAATCACTACTTTGTACTAAATTACAAAAAAAATCATTAACCTAATCTTTTTATAATGTAATATTTTAATATTATATATGAACTCACGTTATTAGCCACATAACATTTCATTAAGTTCTTTTAACGATAACCGACAATTGTTATGAAATTATATATAAAATTGAAGTTTAGCGATTTTTTTTATATTTTTGTGAAAAATTCAGTGATCTTTTTGCTATAAATTAAATTTTAATGACATTTTTATACCTTAATCTAAAGTTCAAGAACTATTTTTGTAATTTAGTCCAAGTTTAACACTTTGATGCTTTTATTATATACAAAGATGGTCTACGTACTGCTGAGTAACTTTTAATAAATCATTAATAATAATATTAGTATGAGCTTATTCGCCCATTAATCCCGTTTAAATATATAATAATAATAATAATAATAATAATAGACAACCACACTGATCATATGGAAGCTTTCCACATGGCTGAGTTTTGTCACTGTACGTCTATTTATGGCCTATCATTAACATGTTGAACATAGATTTATCATGACATGTTAGTTGCAGCAGGCGGTAGCTGAGAAGGGGTTACAAATTAGACATCTAAATCAAACAAGAGAGGAGAGGAGAGGAGAGAGGGATGGAGGAGAGGAGTCACCATCCAAAGAAGACACTCATCTTCAGCTTGCCATTGTCTTTGCAACTTTTCATTACATTTTGCCCATTTTGGCATGCAAAGCAGGGGGCAGCTTGTGGGCTCCCATTCCCCACGTTGTTCCAAATTACGTCTCCTCGATCGATCGCTCCTAACGCACTGAACAATATCATCAATGTTATATAGTTAGGTGTGTGCGAGTGCGAGATGACAAAGAAATTAGTGGTTTAGTCAAGAATCAACGATGGAGACTACTACTCTCTGCAAAACTAACTATTAGTGTAATGCAAATTGCAATAAGAATTTAACAATTTGGAGCTAAAGTGTTAAGAGAGCTTCTCACTCACACTTACGGTTTAAGAATGAAGTGACTAATGATATTATCACTAGTTATTTATCACATCTTACTTTCTGTAAATTAGAGATGATTCATACACACATATCTAACATAATATCAAATTATATATTCTAGCAAAATTTAATTTTTATGGGTGGAACATGAATTATTAGCCAGTTAAGTTATGCTCATTTTTGCCCCCCAAAAAGGTCCTTTCACACTGATTTATTCCTTTTTATCAACAAAAAAAAAAAAAAAAAGTCTCAGATTTTTTTCTATAAAAGTAAGAATAGCATTTCAATAGTTGGGCCATTAGGATGAGCCTACTAACAATATGGATCTGTTACTATTTTACCAATTTTTGATCTGGCCCAGGCTTCTTCCTAAGAAAGGGCTGATACGGGTTGGGTCGGGTTTGAAGCCCAAGCAAAACAGAATGCAATTAATTATATTTTTCTTAATTTTGGGCCCAATTAATTAATATTGTTATAGAATTAAGAATGGCAATAAACTAAGGGTGCGTCTGATGAGGGTGAAAAATAAGGGTAAAATTTATTTTTCACCCAAATTCCAAGAAATTCTATTAAACAATTTTTTTTTTCTATGAAATTCGAATTTTATTTTAGTTCAAAAAGTGGAGATTTTCCTTGAAATCAAGGAATTTGAATTTTTAGGGGGTGGGGTGAGAATTGAAATTCCATGTAATTAAGATTTGATTCCACTTTCCACCTTTTAATCAAACGCATCGTAAAAATAAATTAGATTTATTTTTTTCACTTTGTTTTATTCACATATCTTTTTCAACATCCCTACAAACATGGTAATATACTTAGTTTTCTTGGTCCACTCATGAATATCAATTAAATACTCATATCAATTTAGTTTTAACGTGCATATATGGATCAAAGTTTATTTTTAAAAACTCACATAAGATAAATATAAAAGTAAAAAATAAAATATAAGAATTAAAACTAATCTAGAATACACTCTTGATTAAAGAGTCTCCTAGAGACCATCTCAACAAACTCTTACAAAGAAAGGATCGACGGTCTCGAAAAAACTTCACAAAGTCTCCTAGAGACACTCCCACCACAAACGTGCGAACAATTATTTTTTAAAAAAATTTCAAAAATTGTGTAATAGAAAAGAATTATATAAAAACAATCTTAATCCCAAAATATCAAAGATAATTATATTTTTCTATCAATTTCAATTATAAATAAAAGAGAATCGTACTCCCAAATAAGTTACTTTTATGCATTCAAGAGCTTCACAGTTTTCCTTAATTTTAATAAATTTAATTTAAACATATGGGTGTTTAGACAAATAAGATAATGTGTATTTTGACAATTTTTTTTTCTTGCAGAGTATTTGAAATTGTTAGATGGGTTTTCTCGACAAACAAATTATATTAAAGCATCAATATATAGGTTTAAATTAAAAATTAGATAGTTATTAAATTTTTATATTAATTTCTCAATCACAATTTGACACCTAACGAGAGAAAGTAAAAAAATAATACCAAATAATGCTTATAAGAAGGAAATTTTATTTTATACAACATTTTCCGTGTGTCGTTGGTCCGAAGAAGCTGCCGTTTTGGTTCGTCTCTCCGAAAGCTCTACTTCTAGTTCCACCTCATCACTGGATGATGAAGCCGGAGCTTGGCTCGGTTGAATACGATCGTCGTCGTTGTCGTAGTAGTCTGGGACGATCTCCGGATGATCATTTTCCATTATATGATGAGAAGGAGTAAGCGATCGGCGAAGAAAAGAAGAGAGATCCGGCGAATTGGCTATGCCGGTGATGCTCGGCACGCTGCCGGAATCCTCCCTCCACAGCGGAGTTGAATGGGAAGAGGGGCTGGTGCCTTTCTTCCTCTTCTCCCTCACCTGTGCGTGCCATTGCCTTATCACGCCCGCCGTTTGCTCCTCCAGCACTGAGGCCTTGAAATGAGTTCCCATCTGCCAAAAAAGAAAGAATAGTAAATCTTAGTATGCAATTGATTGATGGATAACAAAAATCAAAATGGGACACGATTAGTATCTCTTTTTTTTTTTTTTGTAGAAAATACCTGAGTTACTAGAGCGTAGAGGGGAAGAGTGATGTAGCTGCAGAGGACTTGAACCGTCACCCTGTAAAATAAATTTAATGTATTAATCATAAAGATTTAGATTTTATTCGTGTGTGTATATATATATATATATGTCATTTGGTGTCAATTTTGTGTTGCTTTTGTATAACACAAACTTACGCTAATACCACTCTGATAACGATGATCACTATTCGTTCATGGTAGCAAGAATGAAACCCAAACTCTACCTGAAACACATGCAAAACCCGAAATAAATAAACGTCATATTTATTAACATTACTTTCACATCATAGTATAAAATTAGTAATTAATACAGTCTGACCTACAGATTAAATGGAAAGAATTTAATTCATACCGTGACCCAGACAAAGAAGGCAAGCTCAAATGCGTTCTGAAAAAATTAAAAAAGGAGGAGGAAAATTAATCATGAATGGAGAATGTGATTCTGATTGTGAATTAATTTTAGCTAGATATATATGAAATTAAGAATAATTAATGATTTTGGTGGGTAGCAGCGAGGGGTACCATGAAAAGAACGTAGTGGAGGAGAGTCAAGACGAATTGGGGTTGGCTGAACCAGAAGAGGCTGTCGTTGGGTTGCACCAAAGGGCTTCCTCTGATGACGCTGTTGTGATTTTGCAGCCGAAGCGCCATTCTCGCCACCACTACTTGTAGCTTTGTTCCCAGAACTAGCACCGTCTGTTCAGATGATCATTTGCCAATAAAGAATTATGACACACACTCGATCATTTCCTTCCTAGAAAAAAATGCCCTTTTCTTTTCTGGACATCAATTCCCGTGCTAATAATTATATATATATATATATAATGATATAAATAGTATATTTCAATTCAATAATATTAATGTTACTTACAATCAAGGGGAGAAACGATATCCAGAGATAAACGTGCCAGCCTGTTTCAGCACACACCGATATTTGAATTTAATTATGCATATGTGTGTGCGTGTGTGCTTGAAATCATGATGAGAAAAATTAAGGCAAAATTTTGTAGTTGTATAAGTAAGTGAAGAAATTGTTACTCACCATGCACGTCCACTACCATGAAGATGACAACCACAAGCCACATGATGGGGCTGCCCATGGCCATATACGAAAAGAAAGGTTTTTTTAAGTGATTTAGATATGTACGTTGATGTGAGGAAAAAGAAACTGAACTCCAAAATAATCTATTTATATATATATATATACCTACCTTATGCCCACGACAAGTTTGAAATCCTCTTCCAAGGATCGTTGGATGTACTTCTGGAAATTGAAGGTGTTCTTCGTTGACAAATGTGCCTGCACAAATCAGTAATATATATTTCACCATATATATCTTAATTAAATAATAAAGCTTACATATATATATATATATATATATATACTCACAGCAATGAAGCCACGCCGCAAGGTGAAGTAGTCGACTTTGGCGACTGAGTGGAAGAACTGTCTGAAGAAACATTTCTGCTCATGAATTCCATCCAAATTAGATACACTGAACAGACAGATACATAAATGCATGGGCATGGCTCATGGAAACTTAAACGATCGAGTAGCTAGCTAGTTATAGGAAAGGAGCTGGCCTGGGAGCGTACGTTTGGTTTGGGGAGAACAAATTAAAATTAACATAATAACATGAACTCACAATCCAGAGCCGAAGAGGGGTGGTTGCGCAAGAGCTCATGTGTCGCCTTCCAAACGTTGTTTCCCTTGTTATTCTGAATCGATTCGGATCTGCATTTTTTTATTTATGCATGTGTGTATTTGGTCAACATTAATTACATTTATTAAATTAATTTAATTTTGACATATATATGAAGTGATGGGTTTTGAAATTATACCGTTAGCTGTCTGGTATTCAATTGTTTGGGTTTCTTGCTCCCAACATTTCCAACGCCTCATCTACACGAATATAAAGCCAAAAATCAATAGAAATTAAGCCCACCTACCTACCTTCAAAATGTCAAATAGAAATAACAGAAAAGAGATCTAATTATAAATTTTACAAGAAGGGCAAAGAAAGGGAGGGATAAAATGGGGAAATCCCCTCTCGGCATCTTCGTTTCTCAATCTCATTAATGCATGATTATTCATTTATCTTAAACACAAAAATTATATATGTTATTTTATTTCATCAAAACACTTTTAATTACCCTTGCCAATATATCTGTATAATTATTATATATGCAAAAACCTTATTTTCTATTTGTGCATTAGTTTGTAAGTGTAGGAATGAAAAACTTTGCTAAAATATAATACCCAACCCCATTTATTTATTTTCAAAAAAGACAGTATATAATGGGTAATGCTAACTATATATTGTTCTAACTATAATCACTAAACACTAATAAATACACTTTATTTTGAGATAAAGTATATTTACTATATTTTGTTTTCAACATTCAAATAATTTTATTGATTTATTAAATGATTTAAAACATGATTTATTAATTAACGGTTAATAAAATTGTTTAGATGTTAAAATAAAATATAATAAATATTATCTTATTTAAAAATAAGATATATTTATTATTACGTAACTATTAAAAATAAGATAAATTTCTAATTCTAGATATATTTATTATTAAGATAATAGTTAACATTACTCGTATAAAAATTAAGGGTTTTGTTAACAAACTCTCACTTTATTGACATGAAATATATTAAATGTATTTTAATGAGACAGTCATTGGAAAAATCCAAAAATTAATGGTAAATTCATTTGGGCATGAAATGTCAAGAAAGGCTGGAGGATCATTCTAACAAAGCTTCAATCGTCAAAGCAAACAAAGCTTTTAAAATGAATAAAATAGAATTAAGAAAACTTGTGTCTAGTGGAAGGTCAAAGTCTCTAGAATTAGAAATTCCCGATTTGGAAAGATTTAAATATTTCCCGATGCCGTAAAGTTTGTTTCTTAACTCTGTTTGGACTTTCATATACTTTTGGTCGCTGCATATAAGGTCCATTAATAAGTTGGGGTCCTAATCCTCTTTGGACAAAATGGAAGATCTAATTATGCAATATTTTGTGCCATAGGACGTCTCTAACCAATGGTAGAAAAACCTATAAATTAATTAATTAAAAAACTAAAACACCATTTGTGGACGAAAAATAAAATTAATTAATAGAAAATTTTTAAATTTTTATTGTCATGATTCATAATACATGGCATATATATAGATTTGATTTGTACCTTGGCCCTTCCCAAAGCCATAGTGATGACACTGTACACAATCTGCATCACAGCTAACACGAAGAGGAAGACGCTGAGCTGATTAACCCCTTCAGCTGATATCAGAGAAGTCTTGTCCTGTAAATACCCATTTACCAAAAACCCCTCTTATTTTCAATCCCAGCAAACAATCAACCAACCAATCAATTAATACCAAACATTACGTCTTTTTAATTAACTAGTACCTCAGCACAATGATCGTCGGAGGAGGAAGAATAGGCGGCCAACACTCTCTCCGGCGGGAACACATCCGCCAGGTGTTTGGTTGTTTTCGTTTGGATGCTTTTCCGGCAAGGAAGCATGGAGTTTGCAACCCCCTTTGTTACACAGATTCTGGAAATGGGCCTTTGAGTTGCAGTCAATAGCAGCGACATGAACCCCAACAGCATCAAAACTGCATCAATAACCCTTCCATTCATTAATTATCAAGCAGAACTCACAAAATTTGCAGTTTGGTTCGGAAGAAGCATCCAAACTGATCACCTGATTTCAGCTTCTCTACTGCCTCAAACAAGCCATTCTTCCGATGTTTCTTTAGCCACTGTACACAAAGCACTAGTAAAAATCACCCAACAAAGGAACAGTATAATGGTGATGCGGTCAAAGTTTTGGATGTGCCCGGCATAAGAGATTCTTCACTTTGACTATAAATGCATTAGCGTGATTCTTATGATTTTATTTTTGAAAAGGGTTCTTGTGGAAAAGGATATAATTCTTTGTTCATTTAACACATAACTCATCCTTGATTAAAAACAGTCTTACATCGAGTGAAGAAGAATTAAAACTTAATTATAAACAAATAAGTTACTCCTTGACCTCGTGAAAATCCTTTTCAAAACAAATTCATTCGTCTCATATCCATACATCTCTAGCTAAAGCGCATAATATCTCTTCGTAGATGCAGTCAAAACCTTGATTGCATCAAAAGGTAATCCAGCTGCTGGGATTTGCTGACTAATTGTGTCGGTGATGACTTACATGGCAAAGGAGATGGATCAGGTGCTCAATAAAAATGCCCAGGAAGATGAACACGAAGCAAACGGTTGCTAAAGCCCAGGTGGGGGTTACTTGCAGAGAGCGGCCGGTAGTACTGGAGGCCCCTCCGCCGACGTCGGCAGCCATAGTGCTGAAACTAAGCTTGATAAAGGAATTCGAAAAGAGTGATATCTTATCTTAAATATATATGTGGTCCAGGAGAGGGAAGAAAGGAAGAATTAAACTGAAGGGAGGAGAAGACATGTTCGAAGCAACTGTTCCTCTGTGTGTGTGTGTGTGTGAGAGAGAGAGAGAGAGAGAGAGAGAGAGAGAGGAGTTAATTGAGAGGAGTTAATTAGACCTGTAGCTGAACTGCACCGGTGAAGGTCTCAACTGGCTTGTTCCTCTGTCTCTTCGTTTTGACTTGGTAGCTCTCTGCCATATTTATTTCTAGGGGACTTTTCTCTCCCTTTCTCTTTTAATAATAATAAACACAAGTTATTTGATTGCATAAAATTAGCCTTTGTGTTGTTTGTGTCAATATAATTAAAAAAACCAATTACCTATCAAAGAAAATGAAAGAAACAGACAAAACTATATATCAACTACACCCATTAGTCAAACGATACCAAGACTTTTACTTTTATGCGTTCTGAACTTGTATTATTATAACAAAGCATTATGACTTAAAACTTTGCTTACATGTTTTCCCTTTCTCAGGTATTAAAAACCTTTAATGTTGGCAGCCGAGCGGGAGATATATAAATTTCTTGAATATAGGGACCAAATGTTTTAAATTTGAGTGAGAACTGAAGTGCATGCCTAAATAGGATTTGTGTAAATGTTAATAGTAAAATTTTGTACATTATAAACAATGATTAATACCAACTTAAGCGAACTTAAAGATGAAGCTTGGACCCGACGGTTGACAGACATATCAGCATCAAGTTATTAATTACATCAACAGCCAGCCAGCCAGTCAGCCATTTATGACTGGTCGTGGTCTCCCTTTCATGCTTAATACTTTTCAAATTTATGGAGTGTTGGTATTTAATTTGGTCCGCCACCGCTTCATAAATACTTCTTTATTTTTATAAATTTGCTCTTATTGTTGGTATGAATTCGGGCATTTGGTCTAGTGGTATGATTCTCGCTTAGGGTGCGAGAGGTCCCGAGTTCAATTCTCGGAATGCCCCACTTTTTTGCCCCTTTTGGGCTGCGGATATGTCATTTGGTCGGCCCTGGCCCATGAAATGTCGGCAGCCTTCTTTTATTAATGAGCTTAGTAGGCCCATAACAGTCCATAATCGTGGATCATGAAGTCCACGAAAATATGGGCCCCTAAAACTGGCAGAGATTGCTTCTATTTGTAAGCAAGAGGTAAGAGCAACAGTCCTCCCTACAAAGTTTGTAAGCAGTAGTTGCCTAGTTGCCACTGGAGCTGGCAATAAGACGAACTCAGCCGAGTTAGGCCTAACTCGAGTTTAGCTCGATTGATTTTAGTTCGGCTCGAACTTAATATGAGCTAATTTTTTAAGCTCGATAATGACTACGAGCTAGCTTGACTCAAAATTAACTATCACCTTACTTTTATGTATATATATATATATTTAAATAATATATTTATAAAATTATTAAGTATATATTTATATTATTGAGTATTAAGTAATAAATATTTTTTTATTTAATAAATTTATAAAATTAATATATATATATAAATATATTGAGCCGGCTCGTGAGCCAAATAAGTCGAGCTAATGATAGTTCAAACTCGGCTCATTTAGATATTTGAGCTCAAACTTGGCTCATTTGTATCATGAGCTAGCTTATTGAGCCAATTTTCGAGTCGAGTCTTGAGCCAGCTCACGAGTAGCTCGACTCATTATCAGCCCTAATCGCCACCGGTGGCATGAGATTGAAACGCTATACTTTAAAACTTGACTGACACATGTTACTAAGCAGTAAAGAGAATAACAGAAGAGTAAAATACTGCACTACTTAATTAACACACCCTCGCCTACATATATAAGAAAACAAGCCCTAACATAAAGGCCACCCAAATCAACAGAACAAAGCTAAGTGCAGCACATATAATATAAAAGAAGAATAACGGAGCAGCTGAGAGTAATTTACTCTTTTAAGAAAGATTACTGTTTCTGCTAATCCCTCTGTTGTGCTGCATAAGGTAACATTAATAGCACAAATTCAGAAATCTGGACTAATTCTAACCATGCATGTATATGGGCGTCTTCCTTGTATATATATATATATGATGATCTTGAGGAACTCACTTTGATTTCTTTATTTTTGGAATTAGTCCATAACATAAAGGTCCGTCCATTCACTAAAGTTCAATCACAAGATTGCCACAGTTGGTGTCAAATTAATTTTAATAAACAATAACAAGATTTGTAATCCAGTTCATTTGGAATTGCAAAGACATGGCCTTTGGAGGTTCATCAAATAATTAATGTGTTTTTCTATTGTTTGGATATTAATTAAGGATAAGGGGGCATATTATTAATTCATTATAAAAGAGTAAAAAATCTATAATTAATAAATGGATAATTTTACTAGTTAACACACATTGGCTGGTGAAGTCTTATGAAAAAATTAATACGCATTTATTATAAATTAAAAATAAAATGTAATAAATATATTTATTTATGGCTTCATATCTCGTGTCTTAATTAATTAATGATGAAAAATAAATAGGAGCTTTAACACCAATTTCTTCTCCAACAAAATTTCCGTTTCTAATTACTGGTCTTCAAAGCAGGAGGAGTAGGAGATTGTAATAATTAATGCCACTTGTTGACCAATTATGCATGTCGTTATTAAACCAACTTACGATAATAACTAATTGCGTAATTCAGTTTGTTATATATGCTAACGTCAAAGTTATACGACTCATATGTATTATTATTAAGCGTTAACCCAACCCAAGACTCCACTAATAGACAGACAGCAATATATACGAAATTAATTAATATACTTCCAAGTAAAAGGCAGTGGAAAAGTGCAGAGACAGACGGATGTCGTGTAAATAAAGTTAAAAGTGGGAGAATTTGTCTTGGGCTCTAAAAGAAACTTCTGAATATTAATAGATTATAATCTTCATATATATATATATAGAAACATCATAATCATATAGAGAGATATAAATATTTTATTTAATCATTTTGGTCAATTTTAGAGCTGGTTCTGTCAACAACATTATTATTCAAAGAATAATTAATATATATATATATATGTTTATAAAAAAATTAATAATATTTAATAATGTATGTAACCTGTTCATATAATTTTAAACTCAAAATAAATTCGAGTATTTAGTAATATTTACACTAATTAGAATCAATCTATGTATAAAAGAATTATATATAATTATGCCACAAGTCACAACCAAAAATTCTCCTTAAATATCTCCACGTTATTCCCCGATCAAACAACACAATTTCTGTATTGCATCTCCATAAATATATCAAAATCTACAATTCCAAACAAAAATGAAGCAAATAAAGAGAACTAAAATAGAGAAAGTCCTGCCTGTTAGAACAGCAATAGCAAATTTGTAACCCCAAGGTGGTCTCAGTGGTCAGCTAGGGAAGCTTAGTCTTCGTGTTCGAATTCTCCTCCAACGTAATTGTTGATGAATAATATCCGAATTTATCTCCTTTCTCACTAAAAAGTTGCGGTGGTAGTGGGGGCAGCATTCACGGACGTCATCCCAAGCAATAGCAAATTTGTATATGTATATAATTCGATTATGGAAACAGCAACCATAACAATTGAATATTTCACAGAATCAACAAGCAAGCAACAACGAGTTAACGCAATAACAGCAACAGGAACAGCACAGAGCTTGATAACCATAAAATAATAGCAAATCCAGAATCTGGCGAGGCAGATGGCTACCGAAAAATTAGTCGACGGCAGTGGTAAAACAACGACCGAGGCACCCTGGAAAGCACTGTCCGAAAGACAGTGGCGCCTTGCTCCTGTCACACGCAAGCAAGTTCCGACGACTGTCCACTTTAGTTACAATAGTCAGCTGTGACGAACGGCGATCACGAATGACCAGATCTAACAGAAACTCTGTCGGGCAGTAGCTCTTCAAACCCAGAAAGCCGAACCGTCACAGCATTCATGTCGGTAATGAAAACGGCCATTAACTCCAATAATTGGAGCTCTCGAAGTGCCAATGGCGTAAATGTGCAGTCCGTTACCAAAAATAATAATAATAATAATAATAAATATGAGTTTATCCAAATATGTATATATATATAGACATTGATCCGACGGACAGCGATGACAACGCGCGCGAGAGGATTAAGAGACTCGCCCACTCACAAAATCTAAAAGTGCCCCTTGAGGCCTAAACCCCAGAGTAAGAGAGGAATATTAATACCCACTATCTTTTCTTTGCATAGCTAATGTGAGACACAAAAGCGCGGGCGCACACTTACACTCATGGAGACACACAACACTACCAACTATATATATATTTCAACCATCCAAAATGGACAATCCATATATAGTATGCTAAGTCTCAATTAGAGCACAAATTGTGACAAATGATAGCAACTATATATCGTCAATTTATCTACTAAACTAGCTATATATTGCTCTAATTAAATAGAACAATACAAATAGAATAAATCTACAGCCTAACATTCAACAGACTAAGCTCTACCCAAACACCATAAGAACAAATCAAATGCCATACCACTAATAGATATACTCCCACCCACTAAGCCACCAAAGTGAATAAGAACAAATCAAACATATGTAATGAACCCAAATAAAAAATAGCTCTAGTGAAAAAGCAAGCAAAAACTTGAGTTTAATTAAGTGGTTTGAAAGCACTCCTAAGGATAGGATTCTTGAAGAAAAATTCATCAGTTTAATCAGATCACCATAAGAACATCCTATATATTTATGGTTAGAGATACATTGGGGTTAGTAGTTATATTTTTCACTTTTTTATTTATTTTTCTTTTCAAATTAGTAATTGGCACCATTTTTCTCCACTTAAGGGTAAATTTGATATTTTTGCATTTACTTGATTTATAGAAACAAAATTGTGTGTAATTATTCTGGATTAATTAAAACATTATGGTTTTTTTTTTCTTTTTTTAGCGTGTGAATCTAGTTTTGTTCATCGAACAATAATATCAAATGGGTTATTTATTAAAAATAAAATCATAAGGGGGTTAATTAAATTTTAAAAGTGTCTAGTGTATTTTAGCCTAAAAAGAATTGGATAATGCTAATCATTGATCTAAATCAATGATTGAAGTGTAG
This sequence comes from Diospyros lotus, assembly GCF_014633365.1. Lineage (NCBI taxonomy): Eukaryota > Viridiplantae > Streptophyta > Magnoliopsida > Ericales > Ebenaceae > Diospyros > Diospyros lotus. The sequence continues at coordinate 28,711,071 of NC_068340.1, read as the reverse complement.
TAAATGCATATAATTTTTAGTTTTAAAATAATTTTATTGGTCTATAAAATATCATAAAACACGACACATTTATTGTCAAGCAATAAAAGTATTTTTAAACTAAAAATAAGATGCATTTACATAACAATAGTATTACCCAAAATAATTTAATAAAATTAAGGGTTTTGTTAACAAGCACCTAAGGTGCATTTAATTAATTTTATTTTAATATTTAAATATTTTTATTAATTAATAATAAATATATCATATTTTAAAATATTTTATTAAAAATGATTAGATATTGAAAATAAAATATATTAAATAGATATTAAGGAGAACTCTGTTAACAAAATCCTAAAATCAAATGAAAATAGTAATAAAAATAGCAATTAATTTGTGTAATTAATAATAAGAAAAGTCTTAACTGATAACGAGAGCAATTAATTTGTTTGAATATACATTGATTGAAGTAATAGGTTGCAATAGGTTTCTTGTCACCATGATAGGGGTAATTAAGTCATTTACATGCACATTAACTTACATATGATTTTTAATTGTATTAAATTAAATGTTTCTGGTGGCACCCCTTGGCATTACGGTAAAAGTTATTAAATTAAATTATATAGGGCGCTATGTTGAGTTTTTGTTTTTAAATAATATTGAAGGTAGGAAAGGCAAATAACTATTTTTATATAAAATCGCAAATATTTGTTATATAGAAAATAACTTGAAAATACTTTATTACTTTATTTTTAAAACTATAAATTTAATATAATAAAAACTTTTTGATTATATATACATATATATATATATAAGCCTATAAAATTCTTAAAACGTTTTGACTGTCATTTTTTTGGGAAGCCGAGGAGATCTTTCAATTGTTGCGAGAGGGCAACTAAGTATTTATGATATGATGGGCTCCATCTCATTCAACTTATGGTGACCACCACTACCACTAGCCCATCCAAAAAATTAAAAAAAAAAAATTTAGAGTGTTAAAACACGATATTTATAAGAGATGTGATATCTCACAAATCAACTCAACTTTCCACATGAGCTGCTACTCATATTTTGTTTGATGCACTGCATCAATCATTCATTCAGTTGCAAATAGGTTTATTGTATGGGGAAGTGATTAACTTTTATTGACAAATTCCAAAACATATAGAGAAGTAGTCAAAGAAATCTTTGAGAAAATATAAAATTGGGAAAAAAGAAAAACCACCCAATATTTCGACCAAGTCAATATTTTTCACTTCCATCCATCAGTATATATCCAGTCAGCCAGTCTCTGTTCCTTAGCGATTATGTTTACGCGTCTAGAAGTCAGAAGTCATCGATCCACAGTCCACTTCTCCTATCCACCCTTTTATTTCTTTCAATCTTGATCAGTTATATACTCACACACACACACACAATATATGTCCATCCGATGACTCAAAACCTCTGGAAGAGTGTGAGTGTGTGTGTGTATGAGCAAATTAATGTTCGTTAGAGAGATTTAATTATTTTCTTGTTTCCAGCTGGTCTTCATTTCACTCTCTGCTACAGAGAAGAGAGCAAGTTTTCCGGTGGGTTTTTGAGGGGCAGATATGGCCGGAGGTGGAGGAGGACGGTCTTTGGAGGAAACGCCGACATGGGCAGTTGCAGCGGTTTGTTTCCTACTGGTCGCAGTCTCAATTGTTATCGAATACATCATCCATCTCATTGGCAAGGCAAGTGTTTATTGATATATATTTGCACACTTCATATAGTTTTTCAATTTGGAGCTTTAGATTAATTCACAGTTAATTAATTGATATTCTTGCACTACTAATTACAGTGGTTGAAGAAGAGACACGAGAAAGCTCTCCATGAAGCACTTGAAAAGATCAAATCAGGTAAACCAAAAGAAAAATAATAATAATAAAACCACTACACTGTGTTGTTAATTTATTTATGATGTCCAATTAAGAGAGCCTAGATAACAGTGGCTGATTAATCTTTTTCTTTTATTTTTTGAAGAGCTTATGTTGCTCGGGTTTATATCGTTGCTGCTAACAATGGGGCAAAGTACAATTTCCAACATATGCATATCGAAGAGCGTGGGGGCAACTTGGCATCCGTGCAACAAGAAACAAGAGACTGAACTAAACAAATTCAATCATCTCGATTATGGAGAAGAAGGAGAACACCGCCGAAAGCTTCTGGAGGCTGCGCTGTCGAGCTCTGAGGGAAGTTTCCGGCGTGTTCTGGAGGCGGCCGGAACTGACAAATGCGCGGCCAAGGCATGACCTTCCAGTACTTCTACTTGCTTCCATTTGCTTCTTAATTAGTTCAATGGCACACATGCAAATTGAGCAAATTATTTAATTATAATTAGCTCTGTCGCTCTTATAACTAATATTTAATGTGATTAATTTCAGAATAAGGTGCCATTTGTGTCTGCGGATGGGATTCATCAACTTCACATATTCATTTTTGTGCTGGCGGTTTTCCATGTCATTTACTGTATTCTCACCATGGTTCTCGGAAGACTTAAGGTACCTGTATACATACATACATGTATATTCCTTCCCTTTAATTTCTCTTCCATAATTAACGTATATATGTCTTCATATCTAATCATATATATACATGCAACAATATATTATATATATGCATGTATATACATTGATTGATTACTTGGGTGAATCCAGATGAGAAGTTGGAAAGCATGGGAAAAGGAAACAAGAACAGTCGAGTACCAGTTCTCTCATGGTAATTAAGTTTTTATTTTACTTTGGTTTAGGGTAATTAAGTTTCAAAGAATGGTATATACATAAACAAATACAAATATATATATATATATATATTTATATATGGATGCTAGCCACATTTCTCACATCCCCAATATGAACGCGTCCGCATAGCATGTTAGAATGTAAGGCTCTCAATTATATACAGGAAAACACTTGGTACTTCCCATAAATATATATGAATGCATTGACATATATAACATATTATTGGTATTTGAAATGTGCAAGTTTATGTTAATTTCAAATTAATTATTAATTTAAAATCAATCTATCCAAAGACCCAATCTTATAGAATTACGTGATTTATTAATATGTTGTTGGTTAAAACATGGCTAAAAATAGAAGAATGAGCAAAGTAATTATATATATCCTTGCGATCAGGTTTCGTACATGTGAATGTATATAGATGCATATGTTTAAAATGTCAAAAAAGGCATGTGTGTGATGCAGATCCAGAGAGGTTCAGATTCGCAAGAGAAACTTCGTTTGGGAGAAGGCACTTGAGGTTCTGGGCCAAAACACCTGTCCTCATTTGGATTGTAAGTCAACCCTTCTCATTAATTCATTAATCATCAACAATCTTCCCATACGTTCACACAAGATTACATTATTATTGAAAATATGATGTGATATGTCGATGCATGTACCTATATATATATGTGTGTGTGTGTGTGTGTCCTTAATAATCTTCCCCATTCTATATATGTATACATGTTACATGTTCATTAATCTAAATTAAGATACTGCTCGTAAAAATATATAGCTTATATGTTATTAATTAATTAAACTTAATCTCCAATATTAATTATTAATTGCTCAATTCATGAACTTAATTAATTAAGCTGTGACTTACTCATTGATCTCAAGAGAATCGAATAAGTCATCAGTTCGTTGAATTCTGACTTTGACTCGGCAAAGCTCACTCAATCATATAAGCGCATAAAAACTTGGAATAAATGACATGTTACGCTAATATATATATATATATATATAATCCAATGGCAAAGAAGTCCCGGTCCGTCTGGCTGTCCACGACCACAAAAATAATGTATGTGTAGGTAGTAAGTCGTCGTCGTAATGGTATTCAGATTTTCGACCAACCAAACGTCATGGTTGGGCCCCGGCCGGCCAACTCACGATTTATATCGATCTTTTTCCACATCTTCCCTTCTGCTGACGCCACTGCGTGATTTGCTTTCGTACTTAGTTAATTCTGCCCTGTTTGGCCTTCAGGTCTGCTTTTTCAGGCAATTTGTGAGGTCAGTTCCTAAAGTTGATTACTTGACCCTGCGACACGGATTTATCATGGTACGTACGTGATCTCCTCTGTTCTACTATATTAATGTAATAAATAAATTATCTATATATTTAAAGCTATATATATATCATTAAGAACTCCAGTCAAAATTTAAACCAAAATAAACAGATATGTCGTCTTACTTATTGTTGTCGAGGTAGCAAACTTAACTCGTATCCGAATCCGACTGTTTAATTAATTTGTTTCAGGCACATTTGGCACCTCAAAGCCATACAAATTTTGATTTCCAGAAGTATATAAATAGATCACTAGAAGAGGATTTCAAGGTGGTTGTGGGCATCAGGTTAGCATTTAATTATTGATTTTTTATTTTTTTTACCTTTCTTTTTCTTAACCCAGTATATATATATATATATATATGTGTGTGTGTGATACCCTTCCTCTATTAATAATTATATTTATACATAATGACACTCTTATTAAGTTCTCATCCCAAGATCTTGGTGTTTGATTACGGACACTGACAACTAACTAACAATTCTTTGCAGTCCGCCAATCTGGTTCTTTGCCGTGTTTTTCCTACTGTTTAATACCCACGGTGAGCACTCTTTAATTAATAATTTATTATTATAAGTAAATAATTAATGATTGGTGTGAATATTCGTAATCTTATATTAATGATTGACAATGCTAATACTAATAGTGGGTTGATTTAGCACACTTTTGACTTAAAGATCTTCTAAATCCCTCAAATCTTACGCGTACAGGCTGGTATTCCTATTTCTGGCTGCCATTTACCCCATTAATTGTAAGCCCAGCTGAATATTCCGTATATATGACTTTAAATAATTAATTTAACATATATTAAAATTATAATTTGGTGGTCGAAAATAATGATCGGCGGCTGGTGGTGATGGTGATGATTCGTGCAGATAATTCTTCTGGTGGGAACGAAGCTGCAGGTGGTCATAACTAAGATGGGGCTTAGAATCCAAGAGAGATGCGAGGTGGTGAAAGGGGTGCCGGTGGTTCAGCCCGGCGACGATCTCTTCTGGTTCAACCGGCCCCGCCTCGTTCTCTACCTTATCAACTTTGTCTTTTTTCAGGTATTATTTTTTATCTCTCTCAAATAAATCATTGTGTCATTTTGCATTGTATGTCTTTAATTAATATGGCAGATATTTAATTGCTTTTTTTTTTTTCTATTTTCTTTTTGTGCGTTAATCAATGTAGAACGCCTTCCAGTTTGCTTTCTTTGCATGGACTTGGGTAAGCCACCAAACTCCTAGCTTTCCATATCTCATTGTCTGCCCTTTATTAATTATGTCAAATTTTCTAAACCTGAAAGAAGGAAAAATATCCGTCCAATAATATAATTTCTAAATTATATTATTGGACATAATATAATTTCTAATAACATAATGATATATATGATGAAGATATTATTTTTGTATTTATTATTATTAGTATTACAACTCAAGTCGAGCATGTGATTAAATCTTTTAATGCACCCACCCCCTGATCTTGATTTTTCTTTTGATTTCAGTATGAATTCGGATTGAAGTCTTGTTTCCACTCCAATTTAGAAGATGTAATCATACGACTGTCTATGGGGTGAGTCTCCTTCATTTGTCTGTCCAATTATTATTCTTATTCATATAAAATAAAATATTGTCCAAAATAATCCATTTGTTAGTACTTAGTAATCATAAAATACGACTACTATCTCAGCAAAAAAATAAAAATTAAAAATTAAAACAAAACATGACTATAATTATAACATTTGGCTGACAATTAATTTTTATAAAAATATCATTTTTGTTAGTGATATATTAAGTCCTTAAAATTTGCTAACATGCTCCAATTATATGATAATTTGATTCAGGGTCCTTGTACAAATCTTGTGTAGCTACGTCACTCTCCCTCTCTATGCCCTTGTCACACAGGTAAAAATTTCAGCCTTAAACGAACAAAAATTATATATATGCTATTTCATTTCATTAAACCTGCATTATTTGCACTACCAGGCAGGCATTGAAGACTCAACCATTCATCACAAAATTTTATTAACCAAAATATATTAAGAACAACCATATCCATGACTTTGATGACAATGGAACTAATTATTAATTAAATTAAACCATCTCAAGGAAATGTATATATTTTGGAGTAGTAATATATTAATTCCTGCTAAACTAAAAAAGAATATATACTTGTAACATCCCTGACCACGCTGATTAAACATTTTTTGTTACCAACAAAAGTGAAGTTTAGCACTTTAGGTTCAAATTTTCCTCAATTATTGGACTCAAAATATTTGCTAATTGGTGTAATTTAATTAACAGATGGGTTCAACAATGAAGCCAACCATATTCAACGAAAGAGTGGCCGCAGCTCTCCGAAAATGGCTCCGCACGGCCAAGAAAAACATCAAGCACGACCGCCATACCGGCCTGGCCTCTTCCCCGTCGAGCTGGCCGGCGACGCCTTCCCACCACACCTCCCCAGTCCACCTCCTCCGCCATTACCGGAGCGAGATGGACAGTTTCCAGTCGTCGCCCAGGATATCATCAAATTTCGAACACAGGGAAATCGAGGGCTCGCCCTCACCCCCTCCGCAGCCGCCACACCAGTCCGGCCGTGAGGTAGAGCTGAGCGGCCGGCAAGAGCAGGGGTCCAGCCGGGTGGCTCCCACCGAGCGTGAGATAGACGTGGAGTCGCGTGATTTTTCATTTGAAAGAGCAAGAAGTACGCGAAATTAATTAATATTTTGGAGTGGCCAATGAGGACAATTATAAAATCGTGGAAAGCCTTTGATTTTGGCAGGAAATTAAGCTTGTAATTAGAAAATAGGTGTAATATCTTGTCTTCTTATCTCTAATGGAAACTTTGTATTCACTAACATCCATCAAAATCATTCATCATATTTTTTTTTATGCCAAAATCATCATAAAGATAAAGATCGACCGTAGCCCATATCATCTCTCAAATCTCAATCCGACCATAAAGTATGAACTTGGAAGGCCTTGGCCATTATGTGTTTTTACAAAGTATGTTTATTAGGGGGTGTTCGTTAATGAAGGCAAAAAGAAAAAATAGTTAGATATAGAAAACATTATGGATGTTTGATGTTTTTAACATATTTGTTAAACTTATTTAGTAATTATTGTAAAAAAAAAGTAATGTGATTTCTTATCTTGATTTTTGAAGATATGTTTATCTCTCTCCCCCTTCAAGATAAGCATATCTTGATTTTTATAGATAAGACAAAAATAATTTTTGTATCCTCTAATGTATTTTAAAAAATTTAACAAATAATTTGATAAAAATCTTGAAATGATTCTAATCTTATCTTGATTATTTCATATCTTGGTCTGAAAATCATTTCGACATTATCTTGATATTTTTTTATCTTATTCATTTTAACAAATGCTATCTAATTAAATTATTAAAATATAAATCATCAATATACAACTATTAGGAAACAAATAAATAATAGAATTGAAAAAACTTTTGACAAACTCACAACAATGATTGAAATTTTTGCTAATGCCTTAACCTTCACGTCACGTTGAAGGGAGGGCAGGGGACGATTGAAAAAAAAGTAGGTTCTACTTGCTGGTTGGGGTAGGAAACAGGGGCGGATGGTTCCCCCTAAAGTTCTAAAATTTTAATATATACCCCCACACTTTTAAAATTTTCATATTTGCCACAATCAAATTTCATAATTGTGCCTTAAATGCTAATCATGAACATATATTATTAGATGATTTATACATGTCTTGAGTTATTTTTTATTTATAGGCCCACTCAATTACCTCCGCTAAGAAATAAAAATTATTCATTTTTAATATGATCATTTTTGCATGACGCCCAGTGCTCATGCTTTTGACTACGTTAGAAAAATTAAATCACAAGTTGAGCCTTTAACTTTTATATAAGACGAGAATAAAACTCGCAATCTACCAAATTAACACTGACATATTACTTATTTAACCGTTCAACCTATACATTGGAAGTCAAAAAAAAAAAATTACTCATTCTTCAATCATAATTAAGTAGATGGTAGCTGATTTTATTGGTAACGTATGTTCTTCAATTAAATTTTTATGTAGATTTTAGCAAATTTACTTTATTCATATAATTAATAGATTCAACGGGCTTACTTAAATGGTCAAGGGAGGGATATTGGCAAAACTTCAATAATTTGACATTGACCATAGCTTGTTATTCTCCAGCAAAATTAATAAACATTATTTTCATAGATGTTGGTTATCCTTATTTATTCAATTAAAAATAAAATTCTAATATTTTTTCTGTAAATAAAATTTAAATATTTAAAACTAAGCCAAAAACCCAAAATTAAATTTTGAAATCTAAAATTAGATCATACAAAATTAATTAAGATTTGTTAATTTAATTGTTATCAAATCCTTAACAATGAAAGTTAGTATTTATTAAAACGAGTAAAATAAATTTGTATCAAGATAATATTTGAATGTTTTTTAAACTAATATATGGAATTGTCAATATAAGATTGAAAAACATTCTAAGATTTTTATTAGATTATTTATTAAATTTTTTGGAATGTATTAGGAGACATATAGGCCATAGGCCATTTTTTTTATTTGTAAAATTCAAGATAAATTTATTTGAAGAGAGAAAAAATAAATATATATAAACAATTTCATATAATAAGTTACATGAATTCTTTTCTAAGGGTTATTAAATAAATTTAACAAATATAATAAAAATTATTTTTGCCTAAAATATTTTTCATATTTTATTTTTTTATCCCGTATTTTGGTTAACAAACACTATCTAAATACGAATACTAGAACAAGCTTGCAAGCATTTGCCTACATAATGATGGAAATCTCATTCATCTTAAAACAAACACAATTATATTACAATAATGCTATTCATTTCTAGTAGGAATGAACAGTTCTGATGTGGCAACTCATGTGGACTGTGTTACATGGCATTACACATCTATTTAAAATATAAAAAATAAAATCTGTTGGATGTTCTTTCATCTTTTCCAAACAAATTATACAGTTTACATGGGTTATTATATTATCATTATTCATCTTTATTGAAAATTAATAACATTATTCATTATATTATTGGCCAAACCTATATTTTTTCCCTCCTAAACTTTATATGAAAAGCCTATCATTCTCTTGAACTTCAAATATAATCTATTGAATGTTTAACATTTATAATTTACATCTATTCACTACCTAATCTGTTTTAAAATAATGCGTGAGTTATAGAAGATGTCAACATGAAAGAAGAAAAATCCACCAAACTGATCATTCTCTCTGTCTTCCCATTCGTTTTTTATCATTGTAATGGCATTCTTAGCTTAAATAAATATTAGTTTTTAATACTAAATATTAAAAATTATTATTAAATATTAATATTAATTATTATTTTAAGAACAATGGTTAAACAGTAATTTATTTTTAAATAATATGAATTTATCACCTCTTGTTTTCACTTTTTAAATAATTTCATTAATTAATTAAATATTTGAAAATATAATACATTTATCATTAACTAATAAAATTATTTAAAAACTAAAAATAAGACATAACAAAACTACTTTATCTTAAAATAAAACAAACTTATTACCAATTTAATAATTAACTTTCAAAGCACTACAAATTTACAAAACACTGACTTTGAAGAAAACTTTTGAGAAACTCACAAGAAGGATTGAAATTCAGGCTTGACCCTATTTATTAATACCTTAACCTTCACGTCACGTTTGAGGTTGAGGGAAGGGAAGGGAGGGGACGATTGAAAAAAGAAGTTGGTTTTACTTGCTGGTTGGGGTAGGAAACAGGGGCGGATGGGGATGGTTGCCCCCTAAAGTTCTAAAATTTTAATATATACCTCCACACTTTTAAAATTTTCATATTTGGCACAATCAAAATTTCATAATTATTATGCCTTAAATGCGGAATCATCATAAACATATATTAGATTAGATGATTTATACATGCCTTGAGAGTTATTTTTCATTTATAGGCCCACTATATTTTATTGGGAACGTTGGTTGGTTCTTTAATTGAATTTTTATGTAGATTTTACAAATTTTACTTTATTCATATAATTAATAGATTCAACGGGGCTTTCCTTAAATGGTTAACGGAGGGATATTGGTAAAACTTCAATAATTTGACATTGAATATAGCTTCTTATTCTCCAGCAAAATTAATAAACATTATTTTCTTAGATGTTGGTTATTCTTGTTTATTCAATTAAAAATAAAATTTTAATATTTTTCCTGTAAATAAAATTTTAATATTTAAAATCAAGCCAAAAAACTTGAAATTAAAATTTGAAAATCTAAAATTAAATCATACAAAATTAATTAAGATTTGTTAATTGAATTCAAATTTAATTGTTATCAAATCCTTAACAATGAAAGCTATATGATAAGGCATCGTTTGTTAAAATGAGTAAGATAAGATTGTATTAAGATAAAATTAAAATGTGGACAAAGATATAAAATAATTAAAATAAGGTTAAGAAGTATTTCAAAATTTTTATTAGATTATTTGTTAAATTTTTTGCAATGTAGTGAGGGACATATAGGTTATTTTTTATTATCTTTAAAGTTCAAAATAAATTTATTTATAGAGATGAGAGATAAGTTTATCTAACAATTCTAGGTAAGAAATCACGTGATTTCTTTTATAAAAATTACATAAAAAACTTTTCATATTTTATTTTTTTTTAATCTATATCTTAATTAACAAACACTACGTATAAATATAAATACTAGAACAAGCTTGCAAACACTTGCATGCACAATTATGAAAATCTCATTCATCTTAAAACAAACACAATTATATTATTAATCAAACTCATATTTTTTCTATTGGACTTTATATGAAAAGTCTACCATCCTCTTGAATTTTAAATCAAACCTATTTAATATTTATAATTTTTATCTATTAATTACATAATAATCTGCTATAAAATAATACATAAGTTATACAAGAGATTAGTTGGAAATAATAAAAAAAAAGAAACAAAAGAAGTAAAACCCACCGAACCAATCCTTATCTCTATCTTTTCCTTCATCTTCGACCGTCGTCATGTCGTTATTAGCTTAAATAAATATTAATTTTTAATACTAAATATTAAATATTAAAAAATAATATTAATTATGATTTTTAGAACAATGGCATGAAATGCCAAAATCGTAAATACACTATGAAAAGTCATAAATGACTTGCATGTATTTCAAGGTAGCTTTAATACGGATATGACATCCAAAGAGAGCCAAGTCAAATTTGTCACGAGAACAATTCATCAAGTCTTTTTATAGTGTTATATGGGTTCCACTATATGAAGTTGTTAGTTATTTTTGGGTGCCATTTATCATTTATAAAAAATTTATAATTATTATTCATCCTTTATCATCCTTCGTTAGGAATTTGTTTAGTTGTTTATTCATCATTTATTTTTGTGTTTTATTTATCTTATTTATAATCAAGGTCACTCTACTCTACTCTTATTACAAGTAATTTTATTTTTAATTATAAAATTAATTATTTTTTATTTTCAAATAAATTGATTACTATCTATGATGTAATTTTGTATAGACACACAAGGCATGGCCACTTTCAAGTTTTCAATTGTTACTAGCTTTGGGCTCCGGATTAGAGAAGGCCCAACTCAAGATGGCCAGGCCCCGACCCACAACCTTGGGTCCTTGACAATTGCCCATAGTTGTCCACTTTCTAAAACTACCGTCCCCTTTGCCACTTACCACCGTTAGCTTCAGCAAATAGCACCTAGATTTCACTAAAATTACACTTTCACCCCCTCTCTATTCTAAATTCTAATTTCTACCTCGTTTTGGGGTCTTGTCGCCCTGTTCCACGATGGCGCGAGGTTCACCGAGCTCCTCCACTGCCCGGCCAGTGCGGTCACTACGGGGCCCCTAGGCTCCCCTTCGGCGATCGCCGGCATGCGGAGGGGACACCTCGGCGGCTCCTCCGGTGGCGCCGGCGGATTCGGCTGTGGCGGAAGCAATGTGCTCAGGTTCTATACAGACGACGCCCCCGGCCTCAGAATCAGTCCCACAGTCGTTCTCGTCATGAGCCTATGCTTCATCGGTTTCTTCACTGCGCTCCACGTCTTCGGCAAGCTCTACCTCCACCGCTCGGGTCCCGTGCCTTGATTCCGGTAATTGCAATTTTGGCAACGCCACGAGGTTTTGATCTGTAGATTACTCGGATGTTCTCGTGTTACTGTTGTTTTGGTCGAGACAATCACCGTCTTGCTTTGATTGTCGGAGGTTATTATTGAATTAGAAAATGGAGTCATAGCGAAGCTTTCTTGCTCATATATCTATTCAATGCCATATTGACGTTTTAATTGGCTCGAGCCTAATAATTCTATTCAGTTGCTAACAATGGTTCTCCAACTTCATTGGATGATCGGTCATTAAATTTATAATTCATCAATCGTTATTTACATGTGTGTGGACTTAAATGCCGGCTGGAAGATTCTGTTTAACATTGTTTGTTGCATGCTTGGGTTGTGATGCTTTAAGTGGATTACCTAAAATAAGATATGCCAAGCATCAGAATGCAAAGTTAAACTGTTCCTACGGGTATTGTTCTGGTGCATCCTTATGATAAATTCAACATGTTATAGCCAAGACACTAAAATATGAAATATCAGAGTCATGCAGCTTTAGCAAACAGGCCCATATATATGGTTGGGGAAATTCTATTCAGAACCCCAAAATTTACTCTTCAAAACCCACGTCCCATCAAAATTTTCAATAATTTTAATATACCTCTTTTACCCCCACAACCCACAACAAACTCTCTTCTCCGATCACCTCTCATCCCCAACCATCACCTAAATATATAAATACGCACTCACGCATACTTATACATATATATATACATACAGTATGGCCGCGGCCATGGCAGCCGCGACCATGCAACCTAGCGCACACACACATATACACTCACACACACACACATATATATATATATATATACAAGTTCCATGGCCGCGACTATGGAAACCTGCAATCCTCGCACCGTGAAGTGTGGAGATTTCTAAAATCTCTGCACCTCACAGTGCAGGGAATCAAGCCTTCCCCGACTGCTGGGAAGGCTTGATTAAATTTGTTTTATTTTATTTATTTTATTTTAATTAAATTTGTTTTATTATAATAAAATAAAATAAAAAATAATATAAATAAATAAATTCTAAATATTTGTATTTTAAGTAATTATAAATTAACTAATTTTAAATTTTAAATCATTGTAATTAAGTGTTGAATTTTTAATACTTAAAAAAATTTAAAATTTATTTTATTGAATTACTTAAAAATATGCATATCTAAAAATCCTATCATCATTTAAAATAATTTTTTTAAATATATATATCCTTACCTAATTCAATAAGATAAATTTAAAAATCCTATCATCATTTAAAATATATTCTTTTTAAATATATGTAATTATAAAAAATATATATTTTAAATGATGATAGAATTTTTAGATATGTGTATCGTTAAGTAATTTAATAAGATAAATTAATTAATTTTAAATTCTTTTAAGTATTAAAAATTCAACACCATGATTTAAAATTAGTTAAATTATAATTACTTAAAATCCAGAAATTTAAAAATTATTTATTTGTATTATTTTATTATAATAAAAATTTTAATTAAAATAAAAATATAAAAAGTCTTCCCGACTGCTGACAGTCGGGGAAACTTGGCTTTCCCAACTGCTGGCAATCAGGGATTTCAACAATCCCCGCACCTCGCGGTGCGGGGGTTGCTGAAACTCCCGCACCGCGAGATGCGGGAATTTTTGAAATCCCCGCACCTCGCGGTGCGGGGGTTGCTGAAACTCCCCCACCGCGAGGTGTGGAGATTGCTGAAATCCCCGCACCTCGCGGTGCGGGAGTTGCTAAAAACCTCCGCACCATGGCCGCGGCTACCATGGCCGCGACTATGCTTTTGTGTGTGTGAGTGTATATATATATATATGTGTGTGTGTGTGCTGGGTTGCTGTGTGTATATATATATATGTGTTTGTGTGTATATGATGTAGAAGGAAAAGAGAGATGCGAGATGATGGTCGACGATGAGAGGTGATCGGAGAAAAGGGTTGGCTGTGGTTGTGGGGGGATAAAATAGGTATTTTAAAATTATTAGAAATTTTGATGGGACGTGGGTTATGAAGAGTAATTTTTCGGGTTCGCGATAGAATTTCCCTTGGCATAAATAGTTGCTATTACTAAAAAGAGAAGAAAATAAATTTATTGGGGGATTATAATTAAGCTCCTCTATTGAGCTTTACGTTCCTTATTATTCCTAACTGTTCTTTTTATGACTGGAATATTCTTATCAAACTTCTAATGTTAAAAATCAGTAGTTTATTGATTTGGCAAGGCTGTTGTCTTTTTGTTTTGCTTAAATTTATTCTGCTGGGGTTTTAATTGGTACCAGATTAATTGCAGCCTCATCAGTTTTCCTTAATTGATTGTTCCATCAAGATGGCGTTCCTCTATTTTTAACAATAATATTTATTATCTAGTGTCTTGATTGCAGGGCCTCCCTCTTAGTTTGGTTTTGGTTTTGAACTTGAACTCCACATAGAAAGCAATTTTTTTGTGGGTAGATAGTTTCCATAGAATTTCTGGCATGTAATTGCAAAAACTGTCTGATTGTTGAGTTTGGTTTCAAATCAACATGTAGTCAAATTCATGTAATTATGATCCTACAAACAAAATTTGTTTGAATATACAGTTGTTCACATGTTAGTTATATGTTTCTTGCGTATGACTTCAAGGGACTTGGGGGGTACAATGTTACCTTGATGGGTGCTTGCCCATCTTAGATGTTAAAATATGCCTTAACATCTTTGACTAAATAATTCATGAAGCATTTCACTTCATATATTCTTATTGTGCATGTGAAATGGAGTATGACGCTATATATGTTTAATTCAATCTCATTAATGATGGCGCTCGCACTCCTAATAAACCACTCGTTATTGATTCCAGAATAACATAGTCAACAGAGTCCTGCTAGTTTGATGCAATGGTTTGAAGTGAATATCGGAAAAGCTTCTGATAATGCAGAGCAGGCTTGTTCTAGTAGTGTTGAATCCTCACTTATCTTTGAGAGCTTGATTGGGTATCTGTGAATGTCATTGATTCATTGTTTTTACATTGGCATTTAAAAAGCGGCCCTTGCCATTTTTATTCTTTTACATTACTGCCACAGATTAGTTGTGTGCATATAATTTTAGTTCATTGTAGCCATAACTTTTGCGGTAAGTTCCTAGGTGTTCTTTTATTTGTTCTTTTGCATATAAGATGCTCTTCCATTTGGAATGTCATCAAATTGGTCTTAGATATGTCAAATTTTATGAGATCATTCACATCATCAATGCTCTCGGAACTCGGAGACAGAAATATAAATATAATGATGGATAACTCCTCAATATTACAGGGAAACTATTATGGCAATAGATTTTGTTACTATGGTATTAACTGCCACTACCATGATGTGAAATTATGTCTAACTGTATTTTTATTTACGTTATTTGGCTGAGGCAGCTTTCCTTTTAGCCTGTTACTCTTCCAATTCGGCGTCCTGTGAATGCTTCCTCCATTACATGGAAAATCTTCCTGTGAAGCTACTCGCATTAAGCCCTTGCAAACCAGCGATGGTATTCAACAGGTTAGGATTGAAGATGTCCCTCTGATACTGATTCTGAACATAGTAGTTCATATTGTTGGTAGACAGTGTGCTTCCTGGTTGAAGATCCTCATTCTCTTTGTCACTGGTCACACTTTTGGCTGATGGTAGTACATTATCACGTGTTGTCTCCTCATTGAACTTCCCCTTTGGTGCATTAAAAATGGTCTCAAAGAAAGAATTCCCTAGGGGAAAATTTCCTTCATCTGAACCATCTCCGTAAAGTGAACTGATAGTGCTGGTACTGCTATTCTGAAAGATTTCACTTGAAAGGTTCTTGAAGTGAGGAAGAGATTGAGTCAGTATCGAAGCTGACACGTGCCAACCTCTGTATCCATGATCTGTGATAACATTCGTGTTTGAGTATGCATGTGCAGAAGGGAGCTCCTCAATCTTAGGGAAGTTCCCTCTCAGTTCCTGGATGGGACTGTCTTGAACTCTTCCCCATGTGTTCTTTGACATGTTGCCTTTTTGTCGAACTCGACAGAGTACCCAATCATCCAACTGTGACAAAAAAGAGAGTGTTTCCATAAATCAAGTTAAAAATCATCTACCTCTGTGCTATAGGCATAGTAAAACTTCCAGATCTGCATGGTATGAAGGAAGACGTAGTATTTCAACCAAGTCAAATCGAGGGCAGCTTAACTATTTTAGATGCCTTGTGTCTATAGTATGAGGGAGGAAGGTATACATGGCGGCACCTCAAAAATGAAATAGGATTTTGCCAAGATTACATTATTGTTGACCTCTTTGTCTAGAGGGGCAGTATGTTGAATTGAGTCCAAGCTCTGAGTTTTCACAAAATGAACAGAAAAAAGAAAATGATAAAATTATAATAATCTCCCAAAGATTTGTCTTAATTGCAAACATGCTAAACTGTTTGAAAATAACAATAATTTCCCTGTTTTTTAAAGAAAAAATATCCGGCTTACCTTTCTTTTCTCTCTTCTCTCCTTTGATTTTAGAGAAAAAAAAAAATTCAATTGCTGAACTCCGGTGATTCCTGGGTTTCCATGGCTAGAAATAGAGAGAGAGTGTAGAAAACTTACCTCTCTAATCGGCCAACAATGGTCTCCTTGCCCACTGGAGAAGAAGCCCTTTCTTGCACGCCGTAATGAACCCCAACATGGGGTTCCATTTGCAGAGAAGGGTTGAACTTCAATTTGCAGAGACCCTTCTCTGCAAGTTGGACCCTAATAAGGTCTGCTGGAACATAGGCTCTCTCTCTCTCCCCCAGTTCTGCCTCATCACCAACGACTAGCCCAAGTCTTCGACACTCACCCCCAAAGCGGCTAAGAAGAAAATCAAGGCCTAGAACATCCCAATCGCGAAGGTCGTCAAGGTTTCTAAGCTGAAATCTAAGAGACAAATTTGCTTCAAAGTGTGTCAAGAGTCAAGACGACTCGGTCATCTTTGAAGAGAAGAAATCAAATTTTCTACCCAACGCCCTCCGTCTCTTCAATGCCATCCCTTCCCCAAGCGTCATCTCCTTGACCACCCTCATCTGTGCCTTCTCCTATGCCTCCCTTTCCCTCCGTCATTTCGTTTTTATGCTCCTCCATTCCACGCTTCCCAACCACTGCACTCTTCCCTCCCTTCTTTCTCCTTTGGTTCCCAACTTCAGAGTCTCTTTTAAGCTTTCGCTCTCCACCGAACCCTTCAACGTCTTTTCCCCTGTCAACTTCCTACAAAACCATACTTCCAGATGACGGCATGCAAATTTGATGAAATTCCTCACAAAGATGAAGTCAGTTTTGCCTCAATAATTGTTGGCCTTGCCCAAGAGGGCCAAAACTCGTGGTCAGTCAACTTTTGAAGAAAATGAAGACAGTCGCTGATTGGGGGTGTTGCGGAGAGAGAGAGAGAGAGAGAGAGACGGGTATTTTGATAATTTTTTAATATGGAAAATTATCAATGTGGTATTAAAATGGAGGAATATTCGTTGCATGACAAAAATATTACTTGCATGTATCTTAAATTTCAAGGATACTGATTATTATTTGAGAAAAAAATAAATAAAATATTTAGAACCTGATGCCATGAAGACTGATTATTATTTGATGCCATGAAGGCTGAGAAACCTGTTGAATTGTCTAGCTCTAATTGACAAACATACCTAGAACCCTAAACCCATAACATGCCTCGTCATTCAGTTGCTTCAACTTTTCAAATATAGATGCAACTTTATTCTCCTCGGTGACTCAATGTCTCAACACCAAAACACATATTATGGATGCAGTAATATTTTCTATTCCTCCTAATGACAGTAAAGAAACAGTTGGCGTTCACTGATAGATATCAGTGTTACCCACTTACTCTCATGGACCCTCTAAGCTTCAAGGGCCGAGATGTCTCGGGCAATCTGTATTCATTCATAGTCCAATCTGTTTTAACCCCCTTTGGAGGCCGACCAGTATAGAAGACTAGTGCCTTCTTTACCCCTATCTTTTTGGATCTAGAAGTAAGAATGGGCTTGTCAGTTCCAGTTGCCTTCCAATAACCTGAAGCTGCTGTTCTATTAGGCCTCTCTCCATTTGGGTACTTCCGATCTCTTGGACTGAAGAAGTACCACTCATCTTCTCCAAACAAAGCCTTCTCTGTAGGTTAAAAAAAAATAAAAGAAAAAGAAAATTAAGCAGCTTCATATTGATATCTGAGTGAGGAAGGAGAAATGAATAAACGAAGAATTCATGGTGAAGAGCATACTGGGAAGGTCCCATGGATTATAGTTGTACAGCTCTATTTCAGCAATTACAGATGCCGGCAGTGGGTGCGAATTCACTTTGTTTAGCAAGTAATGAATGATGAGCTCTTCATCAGAAGGATGAAATCTGAAACCAGGAGGGAAGTGGAAAGTGGAAAAGGGTTCAGTCTCCATGGAAGAAGGCTCCTTGGTCTGAAATGAAATGGCTGGGACGCTTAGTATCAATGAGGGACGATGATTTCTAGTACTACAGTTGTAATGTTGTGTTCAGTGTTTTTGAGGAATTATAAAACGAGTTCACGAAGATGTAGATGTTGTCTAAGATAGCAGACAGAAAGGAATAAATAATTTATACAGAAGCATTAAAGAAATGAACTAGAAAAGCATCTACTTGGATCTACTTGTTGGAATTGACATCCGTCTAACTGCCTAAGCCTCTTGGGGGCTAGTATTTTAAATGTCTCATGAATTGATGACAACGTTTTACCTTGGTATTGTAGTTTTGATTGTGACATAAAACCGCTCTTTTACTGTATTCATGCAATTAAAATGTATGCCATCGTGCAGTAAATGTTTTCACATTGCTGTTAAAGCTTGTTGAGTGGAAACTTTGTAAATAGCAAAATTGAAGGGTGTGTGCCTAATTTTGGTAAAATCACCGTAAGGTAGCTTGCAGACAGAATATATCAATGCGCATTATCTTTTTGGTCTATTGGCTCAGACAAGGTGATACTGATTATCTAATACCAGGGCAACTTCATCAAAATCCTTATATCAACAAAGGAGTTGGTAGAAGTAAAATAAACGTAGGGGATCAATTTCATAAAGGAGTTGTTCATTAGCAACAATAACTTAAATTAATCCCATGATCTGTGAGAAAATTTTGAGAGCGCATGTGAAGATGCTGTTCTTAAAATGTATTGCTTGTTATGGCATGGTTTAGTCCAAGTCAAAGATTCATGACCAGGCAGCCGTGTGTTGAATGTAGAGGCATAATACAGTGAACTTGACAACCACAACTTTTTATAAATGCGGTGTTGGTTTATGTCTTTCTAACTTCCTGTCACTAGTTCGCTTATATCTCAGTTAGTATGCACAAACATCTTCTTTCTTAGAAGTCTTGCACAGTAAACTTATACCAAGTTTTTGATTAACACTTCCACATGGTTAGCCATGAGAGAGGACGGGTTTTAGGCAGTCTTGTTAATTTAAGGCCTCTAATACAAATATATGATTAATTCCTTCATGTTTTTGACTGAATTTAAGGATATGTATGAAGAGTTGATGTTACAACCAAATTAGTGCCTCAGTGAAATCTTGAATTTCATTTCTTTCCTGAAATCTTCAAAATTATCTGATATACTAATTTTCAGCCCATACATGCAAGGTACAATTCAAGCACCACTCCAGATTGCCCTATATATGGATTTGATGCTAATTACCTTGTCCCAAATAATTGCAAGGAATGTTTGTAGATGGATCTGGATTAGTGCTGGCTGTGCTTAGTTTCAGCCTGTATTTAGATATATTATCAACTTGGTCTGTCCATTTACATTAGATTCAATAACATGTTATCCAATAGAACAGTGCTGAAAATGTTAGGTGGATGAAGCCTCTTCAAACAGTACAAGCCGATAAAACCCAGGCCAAAATTTGTCTGCAAATGGACTGCAGATTGAAACTCCGGTACGTTTATCGTTTCTGTGAGATCACGCATGAGTTAATTAAACTTTGTTGCCATCGAATTAACTGTGTCCTTATATTAAATTATATGAATCCTAGGGAGGAGGACACGGATGACAGATCCCATATCTTGTGAAGATCCAAGAAGATTTATGTGTGTATAGATAGATGCCTATGACAGGCTGCCACATGGCAGTGCCTCTGACTGTTAACCTATTTTTATGATCTGTAGAGAGAGCCATAACCAAAACAAGCGATAGGGTTTATAGTTGATGTAATATGATTTGTCTTCCTCCTTGCATGATTAATTTGTGTTTTTGTAAGTTGAGAGGAAGAACCTGCATGCATATATTATTTTTTATTATTATTGTTATTGTTAGTATTATTATTGACTTATTAAATTGAATCATCGTTGCAGAAAATAAGTCTAGAATATTCACTCTTACGATATTGTGGTACGTGATTTTCTGACCTTAACAAGCTTTGACTTGACAAAATCAAAGAAACATTTCTAAAATTTTGAAAAAATATTTGTTACATCATATATATATATATATATATATTCGTATAGGCTCGTGCATATATATATAGAAGGTCAGGCATCATTGTTACTACACTAGATTGTCACGTGAAATCGTGACCCTTTTTCAGATGATTAAAAGAATCAATAAAGTACCTTTTAATTGTTTTGGCTGATTCTAGAGTTGATTAGGTTTATTAAGTCTCAAAAGTCCAAATTTTATATGAAGAGCTGCTGCTCAAAGTTGATAGACCCAGGGAAGAGCAAGGGAATATAATCTTTGGTCCCCAAACGTAAATAAGAATTATGAAAAGATAATGATTTTTGGTAGAATAAAATAAAATGGTTCGAGGGATAAATTTTCAATTTTACCCATTTTTTGCTTACAACTGGGAGGGCCAATAGAAAAATCATCAAGACATACATCCCACGTACAGTTGATTTGAGGGTCATGTCATGATGATGATGATGATGGTGAGAATTATGGAAAGATAATGGCTAGACCTTAAACCTCGTTTAATTATTTATGTCTTTAATTTGAGGGGGACTCATGCCTCTCAAGTTATAACAATTGACCTATTTCACCCCCAGATCAAAATTTTATATTCATCCCATGCACTTTATTGTCCAATTATATATCACCACGCGTTAAATCACGAATGTGAAGGATGAAAGGGGTCTCTGACTTCTCAAATACCCAGCTGCCGAAGATAAAGAATCCGACGGAGTATCTAGTCACGGAGACGAGCAAGACGCCGACGTTGAAGGATATGACAGTGAGCATGACCAGGTAAGCGAAAGCTATGCGCATTATATATATATATATATATATTTAACAGTCACTGTGTGTATGTATATATTAATATAAAATTTTGATAAATAATTATATATAATTTCTCAATATCTAATAATAAAATAATTATATATAATTTATCAAAAATAAAATAATTATGTATTATATTAATATAAAATTTTGTCTCAATGTATATGTCACACGCAAAATTTTAAAATTTAATGGGTGTAATAGATCCCTTTTATAACTTAAGAGGTACAATGTAATACTCAAGAAATTATAATTATTTGAAAATAAGTATTTTACTAGAAAAATAAAATTTTGGAAAAAATTGATATTTAAATAGTCCAAAAAATTGACCGAATCGATTGCAGGGAGTGCCCTAGAGTTGAGATGCTAAAGGAAAATGATATGGCAGTGATGAGTATTTCGAGGTGTGATTTATGGCATCGAAAGAAATCGAATCAGGAACGATTTTTGATACAGGTAAAATGTAGCTGCGATTTAGGCTGCAAAATCGAATTATCGTAAGAGACTTCCAAGAAGTCAACGAAACCTTAAAGGGGCTCATATTCGGTATTTAAGACAACCCTTTAGTGGTTTCAGGAAAAAACGAAAGGGTTTACGGCCAAAAACGAATATTTGGACCTAAGTGCAGTTTTTCAAAATTGACAGAATAAGGTCGAAATGACATTTTTTCGGAATCTTAAAGGATAAAACGAAGAGTTCAAACCTTGAGGGACTTAATGGAAGTTATAGAAAGTTCCGGAGCTTCATGGAAAGACCAAAAAGTAAAGAATTAAAAATGAATGGGGCAAAAGTGTAATTTTCAAAACATGAAAGCTACCATGGCAGACCAAACTTCTTGCCACGCTTCCCCCGTCACCGAATTCGATGGTGGAAGACTCGAGGGAGCGAGCTGAGGGACCTTGGGGCAACAACTACGCCGATAATCGGCCTTGGCATTGACCGAAATGGCCAAATTTCAGCCGAAAGTGGCCTGAAAATTGGCCACTTTAATCAAGCTTTTGAGGTCTATTTCGGTGGGTTTTGGATGGATATATGGCAAAGGGAGACATCAGAGGCCTTGGGTTGCTTGAGATCTATCGTTTTGGGGTTCGAATTTTACTATAAATAGAAGATATAGTGGCCAAGGGTTTTGCAAAATTTGAATTTTAAATCGACCTCGTTTTTGAACAAATTGAGGCACCAAACCATAGGGCTTTTGTTGCCCATGAGGTGAAGATCATTTCTGAAAATTTTGAGGAATTTTGTAGTTCATTTGAGAGGTAATCAGAGTTTTGCTAGAAAAATCGAATCTCGTCGAAGCGGAACTAATTTTTGCCCGAAATAAGGTTTTCAGGATGTTATTTCAAGCTCAAATTTAACCAGAGTAATCGACTCAAGGTGGGCTATCTTCTGGTATAGTCAGTTTGATTTTCTGGTGTACCGGCGCCGAAGAAGATGATCGAAAGTAATTTTTATTATTTTTAAATGCTAAAAATAAAGGGAAATAGAGTAAAAATAGAAATAAGATGGATAAAATTCTTGAAAAATGTCTAAAAATACAATAAAAAATAATATTTTGCTTGTATGAATTTTTAGTTTGGAAATTGTATGAGAAAATAATTATTTTGAATTTTTGAAAGGAAAGTTAATTAGAAAAAAATAGGAAGAGATTTATTAAAATTCTCAGAAATTTTATGGAGGTTAGAAATGTTATTTTAGGAATTTTCATGAATACGAATTCAAGAAATTACTTGATTAGATAGTTATTTTTAATTTTGAAAGAAGTTATGACTATGAAAAATAGAGGAAAAATAAGAAAAAGTGCGAAAAATTATATTATTAATTTTTCCTTGAAAATTATTGGCCATGAAGTGATTTGGCCAAGGATCTTGATGATTTGCATTATTTTTTAGGTTGACACGCAAACTGAGGTGATGCACGTTTTTTGAAGTCTTTCGAACTTCGTGCTAAGGTGAGTGGTTTTATCCCGAGAACTCATATATGACATGTTTGCTTCATTATGCATGATATTTATTGAAATTATGATCATTTTGTCATATTGTATGAAAAGTCATGATTTTTGCATGGCACGATATTATTGGCATATTGATACTCGTGCATGGGATTGGGATGTCGTCCCGATAGTATAGCTGTAATTCCTCAATAAAAAATGATGGAACAACGTTAGGATTATCCTAAAAGTAGGTCAGGATTCTGCCTAGAGTTCCGTGCCGAGCTTACGAGCCAAGAAAGTTATACTAGGGCATATGATTGTTCATGTTATTGCATCATGTATTTATGTATCATGTTTCTAAACTCTCACTAAAAAATTCATCTTCTAATTGGGTTATGCCCCTGGAACATTCAAACGTTCCAATTAGGATTTGCAGTTATGGCAAGGGATTGATGACGTGGCCAATGGGTTCGGCGAGTTGTTTGGGTATATGCTTCTTCGTGAGGATTCAAGATACGTCTTTAGCCATGGTTAGAAGATTATACTATATTGAAGATCATGTATAATTATGTATTTCTAAGGAATCGTCAAATTGTACAAATAAGTCTCCATATATTTAAGTATTTGATTATATGATGGTACAGATTCTTATGTTATGATTAAGTGAATTAAGTTATGTATTATATTAGGTTTCGATTTTAAACTTCCGTATTTATGATGATTACTTGTTTTACCTTATTGATTCTTGTTTAGTGTGCTGAGAAGGTAAATTAGGATTGTCGAAAAATGATTTATATTAAAAAAAAATACTTCCAAAATTCATAAATAATTTAACACTCGAAAAAACGAGACGTTACATACAATGAGTCCCCCCTCAAGTTAAGAAGCATAAGTGATTAAACGAGAAAAGTCCAGGGGAAAAAAATGCTTTTAGTCAAAGATAATGATGATGATTTGTGGGATGCTTGTATGTATAATATATGACTAAAAATATATTCATGCCCCTCAACTTTGCCCGTTCAACCAATTGTGCCTTTAAACTTGAAAGTTCAACCAATTGTGCCTCTAAACTTGAAAGGGAACCTATTATACTCCTCAAATTTTAATTTGAAATTTATTAAAAATCTCAAGTTTTAATTTTGGACCTATTATGCACCTTATTGTCTAGTTAGCACCACACATGAAAACACATGCGATTAAAGAAGGTGACAGATGAAATATGTCTCTATAATTCTCTCTGTCTTCTTACTCTCCAGACTCATCCCCAATTTCTCTGTCGTCGTTGGTATCTCCATCTCTTTCATGGCAGCTGTCAGTCGTTGCCTCCAACCCCATCCCCATTGTCGTCTCCATCATTCGTCACTATCATCGTCTTTATCATCACTTGTGCCTCTATTACCGTCATTTGTGCACAATTTTTCTACTTTTGTTGTCCATCGTCCGTAGCCTTCTCTATCATTGACGTTCACATCCCAATCGTTGTGTATATATATATATATATATATTTAACAATCATTTTTATATTTAACATATATATTGTATTAATATGTTTTTTTATAATTACGTATAATTTATTAATATATATATTATATTAATATAAAAATTTTGTCCAATCACGTGGAACATAAGGGCCCCACAAATGATTAAACCGGCAAAGTTGAGGGCCGGATGTGTTTTTAGCCTATAATATATTGTTGCTTTAGGTCACATTTGGTTTGATTTATGATGCCATGCTTGATGGTTGTATAGGTTTTTCAGGTCAGTACTGTTTAATTTAATTGGTTTCAAATTAAATAGAAAATGGAGAGGGAGGCTATTCCATTTGTTTAAAAAAATACATCCAAGAATCCTTTTAAAGTAAAAAAAAAAATCTCCAATTACATGAAATCTGGGAAACAACAGAGAAAATGAAGAACAGAACAAATGAGAGAAAAAGAAAGCTTACAAAAGCCTCAAAATTGGCAATTATACAACCAGACAATACTTCAGACTTCAGACTTCAGAAGGTTTGCTTTGCTTCGCTATCTTAATTATTCAAACAAACTCACCCTTCTCAACTCCGCAAAATCATTTCCAGATGGTCCCCACTCTCGGTCCTTTCTGTCCACTTGGCCCGATCCTCTCCGTCCACGTGTCACGAGAGCAATGCTGCCAACCAAGCCACTCCGACCGTCACTCCCACCACCTTTGCATGCGCGCCGACACCTACTGCGCCGGAGGCCTCCTTATCGTCCGCTGTCGGACCCGCCGCCACCGTCGACTTCCTCTTCTTGTTCTTGGGGGCCTCCGGCGCTGGGGCCGGAGCCGGGGTTTGAGGACCGAAGATGCTGAGAGGAAGCAGCACCTGGTCCACCTGATACACAGCAAGCTGGTTATCCGTGTACAAAGTGTTGGCCACGGTCGCGTTCACCACCCCCGTCGTTATGTTCACTTGGTTGCCGGAGGTGGTGATGTTCAGCGGGAACTCGTTTTGCCGGGTGTCGCCGGCCTGGGTCCTCAAAGGGTTGCTCGCAGTTTGAAACTGGGAGACGGAATAGAACGAAGGCAATACATGGAACTGCACCAGCTCGACCTTCTGTTCGTCATTCAGAGAGTTCAGCGTCCCCGATTGGAGGCTGGAGAAGGCATTGTCCGGCGGCGCAAACACCGTCAAGCCGCTGTTAGAGTCGTTGAGCTGGCCGTTAATTTGGCTGCCCACCTGGGTCGTGCCCAGAAGCCTGAGAAAGATGGTGAACTGGCCGGCCTTTTCCAGGATCTTGGTAATGTTAGGAGGGCCTGCCGGAACCGGCGGGGCGGCGGGCTGAGCCACAGTGGTGGTGGAGTGGGAGAGAAAGAGGAGCAGAAGTGAAAGAGAGAAGAGGGCTACTTGTTTCTGCATCACCATCTCTGAATAATTGGTAATTGGGTTCTTGGCTTTGAAATGGAGCAAAATTAAAGGAGAGAGAGAGAGAGGCCTTGAACGTGAATGTGAGGGAGAGAAGGGTTTTATAGAGATGTTTGGTGAGAGGGAACTATATTAGTTAGAAAACCAATTAGCATTCGTTCCAACTCGATTTGGTGGTTTTGCCTAATTTTTAGTTAGAAGATGAAAGTAGGAAAAGTAATGATTTCTTTAATTAATTGATAATTAAAAGCTCAACCACCATCTTTGGGTATATACAAGTGCAATAGTCTACAAATTACACACATAAGATTAGCTTAATTAGAAAAATTTGTATCAGATCCCTTAATTAAGAGATTAATTTTTTGAATCCTAATAATAGCGAGAGCAATTGGTGGTAATTATTTACTTAGTGTAGATTTGGGGGGTTAGAAAGTTGGGATTTGTTCATAATTTGAAGCATCATCTGAGAGAGAGAGAGAGAGAGAGAGAGACGGAGAGAGAGTGGAGGGCACTGTTCCAACAGTTTTGGGGGGGGGGGGGGGGAGGGGGGTTGCTTGCAAAGGCAGGAAATACAGAAGAGATCTGATGAAGTGGGTGTGTGTGTTGTGTGTGATAATATATAATTAAAGGTTTCATGATTGCTTTGCTTTAAGAGCTGGAAACTTTGCCCCTGTTCCATTTTTAGTTAATTGGATAGCTCCAGCTCCTCCTCCATGTCTTAGACAACACACTTAACCAACTCATATCTTTTTATACCTCTGTTTATGATAAAAATGATTTAATAGTGATATTTTAGATATATACTAACATGTAATGTAATCTCCCTGTTTCCTAAATTTTTCAAAATGGATAAATTCAAATGACTATTTATCCAATTCTTTTTGAAAAAGAAAAGAACTTTTGTATGATATTTATACAAGGACGATATTTTCTTCTGAAAATGCAAAGGACCAATTTGATCTTTTTATTTTCATTTCCATGACTTTGGAAATCAAAACAGGACATGTTGTTTGGGTTTGGATTTTTTTTTTTTTCTAATTTTATTTGAAACAAAAAAATTAGTAAAAATGCACCCAATTAGGGTATTCTTTTCCTCTGGTTTTGCTGTGTCTGAGAGATCAGAGGATTCTCACTCCCTCCTCCATTCCTTCTTCCTCTGTACTTCTCAGTTTCTGCTTTTAAACTTTAAAACAAAAAAAAACAAAAAAAAAATAGTACTATGATGTAATATTATACTACTGTATTACTTATTTTAAAGCGAGCAATAAAATTCAAATATATGTATAAATTATACAATATATAATCTAATTCATAAGCAACTGATCTGTTGTTAAAACATCATAGTCTAGATAATCTTAAAACAAGAAAGAAATAAAGGGAGGATGGGACCGAAATGGTCGACTGTTTTGGGAATCACGGGATCGATGCTAGTTGGTGGAAGAGTTGACATATCAAATCCATCATCAATATTGATATCATTTTGTTGAGTCGGAGCTGCCACACCACACTGTTTAATTCACCCCCTTTGGTGTTGTCAAAGACCAAAACGAAACCAACTCATCCATCCCCCACCCATTCATTTGGTATTCATGTACCATGCAAAACAAACGTAATTTGTGAGATATTATTAGGCGTGTCCAGTTAATGTGACGCCCAATACAATATATACAGCAGAACAATTATCTGCTTCGAACACAGCCCGCCGCTATAAAATAAACTATTTGAAGCATAAACTGACCCTAGAACTAGAAGTTCCATCAAACATCTTCCCAAACAAAGCAACCAAATTATAAGGATAATTGAAAGAGAGGAGATAGAAATATCCATCAGGCATTCTTGTTGTACCCATTACCAAATGTTGCTACTGAAATATGGGAAGATCAGTGCTGCGCCTTTCCTCCAAGCCAAGCTCTTCTCCAACTGCAGAGGTTCCTACTCCAGCTTCGCCACCCATCATCTTCAGAAAGTAACTGTGCCTGCACAAGCAAATGTTTAGAACCTCATACAAGATTATACAGAGGTGAGGAACAGTAAATGTGTGTACCATCGTGTGTCTGCAGTCAATTCGGGATGGAAGGCAGTTGCCAGCAAATTCCCTTGCTTCACAGCAACAATCACTTTCTCACCAGTATTTTCCTGAAAAATAAACACATTAATCCTGCTGCACTGAATCATGACATCCAGTTATATGGAAGTCTCATGTTTCAAAATCCCTTTTTTTTTTTTTTTTTTTTTTGCTTTCTGTGGTTGGCTAATTGCATGTTAAAATCTTCTGAGGCCTGGAGCCAAGCAGCTGCATTTGGAGATGGTAAAGGCTAGTGAATTTCGGCTATTAACTAGAAATTTTAGGACACAAAAACGATACTTAAGGGAGTGCATTTATCACAGCCTGCTCAAATTAGTCAAACTGTTTTGGTCCTGGTCCAGAGTTTGATAATAACGAAGAGGACCCTGTTAAAATTCACTAAATTAATGCTAGTATATACCATGATATTTACCCAAACTGAAAGCTATTCCATGCAATAAGAAATAAATTGCAGCAAAATTTGTGACGTGATTTGTGCCTTTGGAATGTGTAAAGCACCATGTTGAACACAAGTACTGCATCTGTGTGGAGCACACACGCCATCAGCTGAAATCCAATTAGTAAATCAATAGCATGCTCAAAGTTGAAGCAGTCATCTGGAGCCCCTAAAGGCTCCCCGTCTTGTGAGGAACAAGAGAGGGTCATATATGTATACAACCTCACTCTAAATTTGCAAAAAGACTATTTCTACAACTCAAACTTGTGACCTCCAATCACAAATGAGCAACCTTAGAGCTGTTATCCGGGCTCACCCTCTCAGAGACAAAGCAATCATTTAAAAAAATCTAGCTCCCAAAAAAGATGATCAAGGACATAAACAATTCATGCCACCAAAGAGTTCAGAGACAAAACATTGGACATTAGAGTAGTTGGGCTATGACCTCCTACTAAGGTTCAAGTGTAATGCAAATGTCTGACCAGTTATCTACAACTTTCTGCTCATTTAGAATTAAAAGTAACATTACTAAAAAGTATTATAACAACTATTACCAACAGATAAGCACACAGACACCTTGAAATATGTTACAGATAAGATGCCTACACTCAAGCCATATAAGTAGTCTAAATATGAAAACTATGTTACCCATATTGTCAATCATCTTCTGTCAAGTTTTAATCTAAACAATTTAAAAAAAAAAATGGACATCATTAGCAAAAATCAAGAAGATGAGAATTGTAATTAGGCTCTTATCATAACAAACAATCCCATATATGCCCAACAAATTGGCGCTAATGCAGATGAGAAAACCACTGTTAAGTTAGCAAAGAACCACAACAACATACCAAGTCTTAATCCCGCTGGGTTCTAGGTGGGCTGCTTGCAACATGAATTGTTACTCACCAATCATCTTTAAGTTTCCCACCAAGTTTTTCTTAATCTTGCTCCAGCTCTTTTGCTAAATACTTGCTCTACTTCATCCTCTCTCTTCACAAGGGCCATTATTGGTTTTCTTTCACAAGACCAAATCATCTTTTAGTAGCAAAGAACCACAAACGGAGAAATTCAATGGAGCTCCTTGATTAACTACAACATATCTATGCATGGGATTCTTTGGTTCCAAATGCCATGGAAGGCACTGACTCCTTAGGGATGTCTATGAATGCTACTGCAAGGATCATCTTTGGATGGCTTAGAGCCTGAAGTCAAAACAAAAAAAAATAAAAAATTTTGGTACCTCACAACCTGTGCTTGATTTTAAGATTAAAAAGGTTTTGAATTAAAACAGAGAAAGAACCCGAACCTTTTAAGTATTCCAGAATGAGAACAACAGAACTTCTGGAACTGGAGTTTTGACATGGGGAACTGTTTTTTTTGCCCCCATTTTCTAATCGGGCATAAAAAAATGGGATACTTCACCACACCCATTAATAAAAATCAGGAAGAAAAAACTGCAAATATCAATGCAGCTCTTTGATTAAGCTATCAAACTGTTCAAATAGATTTGGAAAAACTACCTTATTTGAGTAAAAATCACTTTTTGCTTTGGACAGGAAGGAAACAAACCACGGAGCAAACAATGCCCCATTAAACAAAGAAAAGATTTTTAGAATGCACGTCAAAGTTGAAATTTCAATCAAATTTCTTAGTTAAGACCGCCCAGAAACATATCATAGTGAATAGAAAAGGAATGAAAAGAAACAGTGTTTCAGTGAGGTAATTTCATGCACACTATTTAAATAAAGATGTTGCCAGGTGATGAAACTAACATTAGACATACTTGTCATAAAAACAAAAGAATGTAAAAATTGTACCACATTCAGTCAAATCCTATTTTGTCTAGAACATGGAGCAGGAACAAGAATGCACAGATACATGTTTTAAAATCTTATTAGTTCAAAGTACACTTGTACAGGTTATTATTAGAAGTTAAGGTACTATTAAAGCAATTTTTCTTGTAACAACTAGTCACATTACAAACAGTACACTATACTCGCATTTTTTTCCTATAGTTAATCATGTTTTTTTTGGTCTAACAATGTCTTATACTCCATCCAAAGCTTCACTGTTCCAAGATTTTAGTTCATTGAAAAAAAATATCACCAATGCACAAGGCTCCCTGCTTTGCAACAATTTCTCTGTATACAAACTACCCTAGTTTTGCAAAGGAAAAACCTCCCCATTGCTACCAAGGCACACCCTCCACTTTTAATTCATTATATTCGATTTTTTATTCCTTGTTTCTTTTTCTCATAAGACTATAGCATTGAAAAAGTTTCCAAAACCTAAAATAACCATACATTAATTATTTTTGGCAGAATGAACAACTCAAAATAAAAAGAAGAAATTAAGAAAATGATCCAGAGTCAATATGAAGAATATAATCCAATGTTAAGTACATCTAGAAGGCTAGCAAGAAAAAATAGTGGATACCTCGTCACACTTGAAGAATACTTTTATGAAAATAGCTAAATTATCTAAATTGGGCTCATAGATTGGTACCATGACTGTCAACGGGTTGCTCCAGATTATCCATAAATCTTTATATATCAATTATTAGCTTTGACTAAAAACCAAAAAAAGAGGGATAAAAGAAAAATCATTTCATAGGATACACAAGAATTTGATCCAAAGGCTTAAGCAAGACAAGTTGAAAATCAAATAAATGGAATTTAAGTTTGGTAAAAATTGAAGTATGAATAAAGTCGTGGTAAAACTTGACAATCAAACCATTCCTATAAAAACATCAATTTTCATATCTTGGGACAATCATCGTTCAAGAAGATGGAGAAATTAATCCCAAAGGTAAGGCAAAATGGTTGACATGAAGAAGTCTATTCAGCATTTTATGCAATCATAAAATCCCTTTTAAACTAAAAGATAAATTTTATTGGATGTAAGAACATCACTGCTCTATGGTACATAATGCTGGGTAGTTAAGTGTCAAGTTGTGCATAATTTTTTTTCTCAGCAAATGCATTGCCATCAGTCATAAACATTAAAAATCAGACAAAAGGAAAGCCCTTACACACTATGGAGGATCACAATAAAACTTAGTAGAGGCTACACCACAGTCAGAATGCACAGCTCTTTCTGGGCATCCATTGTTCCTAACATACAGTAACAAATCATTCATGCAGTGTTCCTCCACACCTGGAGGCAGGTGGTCAGAGCTAATGATGGCTGCTCTGTTGGTTCTTTTTGCTCATAAGGCTAACTCATAGGCTGCACCGCAGGCAGTTCAATTGATAAAATGACCTTCCATGCTGGTCTAAATATGAGCATAATTAAGATGAGAGTATTACTGTGAATGTACAGCCACATAAGAAAAGCTAGAATTAGAAAAGAAATTATTTGTAAAAAGATGGAAGTGATGCCTATTAAAGATAAGGTTTACAAAATGCAATTAAAATGGTTTTAGATATGTTACATGGGTAAATGGAATGGAAAAAGTTGGTAGCAAAAAAGGTAGAGGAAGCGAAAGAAAATTTGGAAAGGAACCCTTAGACATCATATGAATATAATTGTCGTGTAGAAGACATATCCATGGACAGAGATGATTGAAGAACTAGAATTCATACAGCCAACCCCACCTAATGGGACTAAGACTTGTGATAAGGATGACAATGAGAACTGAGAAGCAACACTTGCTTGTAAGTTTATCTTTTACATAAGTAGATAATTATTACTTGAATGCAATTAGAACTTATTAATCACATACAACATGCTATGACATGCAACAGGAAAAACACATTCAGTCATAGCATAACTATCAAAATATTGCCTGGATTGTAATAGCAAAAGGATATGCTTCCACAAATTGAACGATAGTTTAAGAGCACATGTCAAAATGAAGATCACTTGAATATTTCAGGTCATTAGCTAACTAGAAAACAGCTTAGAGCAAACCTCTTGGTTTTCAAGAGCATGATTTGGATCAACTGTTTTGTTAGATGGGACAGGAATATTAGCCAGCACTTCAACTTCTGGTCCCACTTCAAGGATTGCAGGAGCACGGATGAAAACCCCACGAAATGTTGGAGGACCCCCTTCTTTGACAACAATCTCAGGTACTTGAAGCTCTGCCTCAAAACTCTGAATCTGTATTTTTTTTATCTTCTTTAGATAGAGATGCCAAACTTATTTTACGAGAAAAATAAATATGTACACTTCAACAAAGTTGAGTTGAGTGGCATCATTGTATTTCACTAATAAAAAATTCACTCCCCTTGCAGCTTTTATTGCATTAATTGAATTATTATTCTTATCATGTTTGCCCTTCCATTAAGTTACAGATGAAAGAGCACAATGTCATATTGCAACACTTTAGGAACATGAACTAATTTATAAAGTTGTCATCTACATTTCCATCCTTTAAAATTGTTAAATCCAACTTCTATATCACCTGAACATTTGTTGGCATAGATTCAATAACTGTTTCTTTTATTACTTCCATCCTTGATAAACATGAAAACTCAAGGATGCCAAATGCTAAGGAATACCTGGCTGCCAAAGAAGTTGCGATGAACAGTACAGTTGAGGCCCCCAATTAGTTCCTGCCCTCCAGTTTTCTGGCCTGAACAAGGACAAACCAAAGACCACAAATTCAAAAACAATCTGTGAAATGACAAAATCACTAGGGACTCATGACTAAAAATTGATTTTACATAGCTAGTAAATCTGCATAGCCCTAGTTGAGCAATGGAAGAGGAGAGTTGGGAGGAAGAAACCCACCCGCAGCTTTGTTTGCCAAGAAGATAAGCCCTGCACAAGTCCCCCAGACAGGCTTTCCCATTTTAACGAACTCACGGAGAGCAGGAAACTGCAAGTGATGATGAAATGACAATAATCATGAATGGAAATAATTGCGCTATGGACAAAGATGGCTAGTGGTCTAGAGTTCATGTGGTCAACCCCATCCAGTGGGATTAAGGTTGGTGATTGTTGTTGTCGTTGGAAATAATTATGCCTATTTGGTTACCGTCTAAGGGAGAAGTAAGAAAATGGGAGCATTTTGAAATTTTCAACAAGTTTATATGCTAATAAGACCAGTGGAGTATGTGTCTATCGAATATAATAAAAGAAGGCACTCACTCCCAACTCTCCACTCACTTCACCTTTTTTTCATCCTCATTTTCACTTCATTGTTCTCTCTTATTTTAATGTGTGCCCAACTAGCTAGCTTAGCCAACCATAGGATCTATAAAATGCTAAGATTAACTTTATTAATGGTTAAGACCACCACCATTACTTGATAGCCATTGTTGCATGATGTGGTAGCCACCTTTCCTATGAAATGAGCCAATTACAATATTGCAACCTTTCCCAGCATGATGAACTGTGAAAAAATGCTGCCAGCTTCAGTGTCTTCCCACATTTTATATGTGGGATGGTAACCGAATGTTACATCTGGCCTAACATGTATTGAAACAATTTAAGTGTTTTAAAACTTTGTTCCCTTGTTCTTCTTGTGTAATCACTGCAATATGTCACCCATCCAATTTTGGTTGTGCCTTATCTTTATTTAAACATATACTTGATCTAGATATTATAAGGTGCCATCATTTTGCATTTTCATTTATGTCTTTTTACAGAGACTGATCAAATGAGCAATTTTTAATATCCTAGACTTGTTGACAAGTCACTGCTATTATATCTATGAAGGACAACAATTTTATCTTGTTTAATTCCTTGTGCACTAAACAAAGTTGCTCAATAGGGAAAAAAGTAAGGGGCAAACAACGTGAGATCATCAATAAACTGCATTGTTATGCATAATTACCATGCTTTTGATTTCGGATTATAGCATGTGAAATGCAAAAATTACATGACTGAGAAACATTTATTCTTAAGTGAATTGATGAAGTCTTTAGCTCTCCAAACAACGACAAGATACAAGATGATGATGATGTTGATGATGACACATAAATACAACATGGAGAGAAGATTGTGATGAGTACGGACAGCACCACATAACACTTACCATTTCTATTCCTTCAACAATCATATATGATCACACATAATGATAACATATACTGTCTGTAGACTAAAACAAAGATATCTTTTTGATAAACTAATTTACCAAGTAAACTAATAGTGATCCACACTATGACATTGTACATCCTCCCCCACACACCACCCCCCCCCCCACCCCCCGGGACTACACACACAGCCTTCTATTATTCCATTGATAAGAGCCCTCATGCACTATCCTTCAAGTATGCGGGGTCACCTGTAGAGAGGTTTGAACCTTAATTGCAGAGGAATTGATTAGGCTATAACATTGATCATTAATAAAAACATTATAGATCCAACCATAAATTGATGACATGAAAATTAGAAAGTCAGAGACATTGACTAAGCCATGACATTGATCCATGTGGCAACATACAGAGTAAATTAAAAGGAAAATAATGTCAGCCTAGTGACATATGGAGCATAGTTAATGAAGTCCTAGGAGCCATCCTTTCCTGAAAAGAAGATTTTAACTAAAGTGTCACTTTCCTTTCCAAGCAGCTAAAAGTGGAAAAGAAGATTGTCACTTTCCTCTCAAAGTAGCTAGAAGTGGAAATGATGGAATGTCTTATTCTCTTTGGGTGGTTTGTTTATCTACGAAGGAAAATGGTAGATTGTCTCTGCATGGACGTTTGAGACAAACTTGGAGATTACTTGGTAGTTCATTGGCCCAACTCACAAATTATGTGGTTTTAAAATCTGTGTATCTTCTTATCCTACTTTCCCTATTATTGGCCCAATTTTATTTGGCTAAGTCTCTCAATTTTTCAGTGTATTCATGGAATTTCTAAGTAGCAACCAACCTTTAGCATTTGAAATATATGTTTTCACGTAGTAACTATAATAAGGGAGTAAGATTTGTGATTGTTGTTATTGTTGTCGTCATTGCAACAACTTATTCCGCATTGTAAAATGGTAATACTTCCATGAAGACAAAACAGACAAAACTCTACCATTTTCCTTCATTGATAAACAAACCACCCAAAGAGAATAAAATATTTTTGTTATTTTCCACTTCTAGCTACTTTGAGATGAAAGCGACAATTTGGATGAAATCTTCTGTTAGGATTTGCATTAGTTAGGATCAATTCTCAGTAGAGGATTTTAAATATAGTTAGAAATAAGTGCGTATTTTATGTTTTATGAGTTTAAAATGTAACGGAACTAACTTACTTTGAGTTAGCACCAATGGACCTTTATTTCTTTTTATTTTGCATTGAAGTCCCTGTTTTTGTAACCGCCTCTATATGTTATAAATAGAGGCGGATAGGTTCAAAGGTAGGCATTCAGCATTCATTCCTTTCAGATTATCTTGCACGGGTTTTAGAGAGAATTGAGAGAGAGTTTTGCTCGGTCCTTGTATTCTCGGGTGGGAGGCTATTGTTCATAGCTAAGAGTGTGTGAGAGGGAGTGTTGTATCCTATTGGCTTTCTAGTAGATTTTGTCTTGATCCTATTGGCAGTTTGGATTTTCATGACTGAACCAGGATAAGTTTTCTTGTCTCATTTATCTTTCTGTTATTGCTTTGATTTTCTTTTAACTTGTGTCATCCTATTTTTGTTCTATCGGGTGAGTGTTGATTGTGAGAGAGTAGGGTTTCTTGTGTGGTATTCACTCCAATATTCAACATCTTCTTTCCACTTTTAGCAACTTCAAGAGGAAAGCAACAATTTGGTTGAAATCTTATTTTTAGGAAATGATGTCTCCTAGGACCTCATTAAGTATGCTCCTTATGTCACTAGGTTGAGTATCACTATTTTCTTCGGCCATGCTATTTGTACATTCAAGAAATTTGTGACACTTCTTAGCAGAATTATCAACCAATTTTGAAAATTAAAAATACTGCTAATATGTGATGTGTTTATAATTTTTCGAAAATTAGTTGATAATTTTTTCAACAAGTCACTAATGCCTTGAATGTACTGCTAATTTCTTAAGAGTACAAAGTAGTGTCCAAACTCCATGTACAAATAGCATTACCATATTTTCTTTTTAATTTACTCTATATCTTGCTGCATGGATCAATATCATAGCCTAATCAATTCCTCTGATTCTAATGCCATGAAAGTATGGATAGATATTTAATGTTTTTATTAATGATAAAAAATAATAATAATGTGTATGAGTTAGTTAATTTATCTCAAAATGTGTTTAGTGAACTGGGTATAAATTATTACTTTTGGTACAAATAATAAAAGTAATATCAATTTAAGGTGAAACTAAATTCCATAACCTGATCAATTCCTCTACAATTAGGGCTCAAACCACTAGGGGCAAGTCCACATTCATGTGCTTACCTGGGACGCCTGGTTTGTGGGCTATTCCATGGGCCTAGTGGGGTTACCTAATGCGCCTGAAGGGTAGTGCCTGAGGATTCTCATCTATGGAAGGGGGGACAAGAAAAGCACATACAGATTCCAGAACTTTGTTCTTTTTTTTCCTTCTATTCTCCAGAGACTAAATGAAATAGCTGGGGTGACATTACATTTGTGTGTTTCACTGAGTTCATGGAAAAACAAGTAGACATTTTACAATTCAAACAGAGCAATAGCATAGAATCACTAATATGAAACTCTTTTTTTTTTGTTTGGGCTAAAATATGTAACTTTTTCAACATGTATAAATGTACATATATATATTTGTGTGTGTTTTGTGTCACACACAAAACACACACACGCATAGAGCGTGAAATTACCAGGTTGTGATACTCGGCGAGCTTGGCCATGGTAGTGCTTTCACCTCCAGGGATGATAAGGGAGCTCACGCTCTGCAACTGTTCGGGCTTCCTTATCTCCACACCTTTCACGCCGAGCCTCCTAAGCGCTGCCCCGCCAGAACAAAATCAAACAAATAACACATACGGAAACAGAATTCAAGACAATACGAAATAAAAAAATACAAACAAAATGCGAAGGCAGAGGGAGGTCACCTGCTACGTGTTCGTTGAAAGACCCCTGTAAAGCGAGAACGCCGACAGACATTGCTTTGCTCCCGAAACGGCCGCCACTCCCCAACCCCGCCACCAAGCAAAAACCACAGTCGATGAGGATCGCGCAAACAACGACGCCGACGGCCCGGGCTCTCTTGGAAATACAAAAGCCACAGCCGTGTTCAACTTTGCATCATAAAGTGAGTTGCAAGTAACCAATGAGGCCTGGAGGCTGGAGAAGTGGGGGCGCTTCGGCCACATAAAAAACGGGGAAAAAAAAAAAGACCCCTTTTCTGTTCTGGCTGGCCGCCCTCGGCTTGCGATTTTGGATAGGACCCTTCAATATCTCGCCATCAGTTCAATTCCCATGATTCAGTTTTTAGGAACGGTTACAAGAACAAAATTTATAGCCTCAAGGCATGATTGAGTGGTCGTGCTAGTGATATGTCGGTATTAATTCGATGAATCGTGAATTTGATCATCACACTATATAATGAGATAAAGTTTCACGTCTGCGATTTATATTTTTTGATATAATCGAATGCAAGAATACTGAAAGTCGTACAATAATGATCATCCTACAAATAAAATTTATAATTTATTGACTTCAAAAAAAATTACAATCTACCATTTGATAGCACCAAAGACTAATAATTTTAATGAACTTTATATATTGTTTTAGGTATTATGTTGTCTCTTATCAACTATGATTAATAAAAAAAAATTGTGACTGAAATAATATATTTAGATATATATATATATATCTACGATGTGATATAAAAAATAAGAGAGCATGGTATACCTAAAAAGAGGTGTGAATCACAGTATAACATGAAAAAATATAGTATAATTTAAAAAAGGTTACAATGCATCAAAGATGGGTGGGGGTGCCAAGTGCCCCACATATCCCTATAGTTGCCCCTAATCTTCATATAATTAATTGAGTTATTGTGAAAAATCATTTCCCATTCCACTATTTGTATTTTTGTCGTCAATTGACCTATTCACATTGAGTTTACCTTTTTAATCACAATTCAGAAGGTGGATTATTATTGTCCTAATCAGCCTTATTTGTGGATTGAATTAGGTAGTGTGTGTGTTTGAATGTTTTGGCTAATGAGAGGTACCATAATCACAAAGAATTATAATTGTCTTAGTCAATTCAAGAGGTTAAGTTGATAAAAACTCAATATTTTATGGATTAATTTAACATTTTAGTTACCCACAAGAATCGTTGAATTTTAGCATAAATAATCTCTAATAATTCATTAATCATGACATTTGATTCCACTAAAACGCAAGTCTCCCTATGCTACCTGATTAGGGGGGCGGTAATTTTCTCCTGTCACAAACAAATTTCCACATCAAATATATATATATATATATATGTTAACTTGCTTAGATTTATAAGGTGCTACTTTACTTGCCATATAAATAACAAATAATGGAAGCTTCATTTGATCATATAATAACCTTAATTATGTTATCTCAAGTCATTTGTCAATTGTCTCGATCTCCACCAAATCTTACAGTGGGCGGCCATTGTTTTCCATTGTGAATAGTAAGCAAATTGATGTTAATATATTATAATATTTTTTTCTTCTTTTATTATTTTTTCTCACTAATGTTTTTTTAAAAGAGTA
This sequence comes from Diospyros lotus, assembly GCF_014633365.1. Lineage (NCBI taxonomy): Eukaryota > Viridiplantae > Streptophyta > Magnoliopsida > Ericales > Ebenaceae > Diospyros > Diospyros lotus. The sequence continues at coordinate 28,671,637 of NC_068340.1, read as the reverse complement.
TTATTATTTTTTAAAAAGTATTATTTTAATATTTTTAAATACCTTGAAAATGTAAGGTTGCGTTCTCTTTGCTGTTTTCAAGTCATTTTTAGTTTTCAATTTTTTAAAATAATAAAAACTCGTTCTCTTTGCTGTTTTTAAAAATATATTTTTGAAAACAAAAAAAAATTTGTAAAGAAAATTCAAAACAACAAAAAGTTGTTTGGAGTGTTTTCATTCAAAACAAACTCTAAACTCAAAACACATTTATTTATTTATTTATTCATATTTTATTATTGTAATAGAAAAAAATATTATAAAATTCATTAACTTTAATATATATATTTTAATAATATATTAACATTAAATATTTATAATTTACTTAATAATCAAATTTATTGAATAAAATATTATTAAAAAAAATTCAAAATTTCAAAAAGAACGCGTTTTCTAATTTTCTATTTTGAAAAATAGTTTTTCAAAATGACAAAGAGAATGCATTTTTAATTTTCTAAAAACAGACTACCAAAACAAAAAACTGAAAATAAATTTAAAACTTAAAATTGAAAATTAAAAAGCAAAGAGAACGCAATCTAAATGTTTGGAATTAGGATTTGAGAAAGAAAAATAAAAAATTCAAAAATATATCAAAACATATAATGTGATTATATTTTATTTAATATATTTTTAGTTATAAACTATGCAATGTATTTTTGCATTTACTTTTAGATTTTAAATAAATTAATATTTATTTATTTATTTATTTGATAAAATTACATATCAATTTTACTAGGATTCAACTATAATCTACTATTAACTCTTAACTTTCTTTTTTAGTTTGATACATTGCCTAGGTTCAAAACATTCATCATACTAAAAGAATGTTTTAGTTATTTTTTGTTGTAGTTGGGACATAATAATAGATTTGTAATAAAGGAATCCTTAATTAGGTTGTTCCAAGTGTTGCAAAAGATAACACAATTAAAAGGTACAGGGTAACTCCTTGAGAACACTCAAATACTCAAGTCAAATACTTAATTTGAAGGCTTGCAAATAGTATTGAAAAAAATATCAAAGAAATACCTTTTTTTGCAATGAGGATTCACCTATTTATAAAGGAATGTAGAAGTTTGTGATAAGCATTAATGATATTTCAATATCAACTAGGATTGGAATTTTTACAGATAATGTCAATCCTTTACAAAATTTTCGAAGAGATTTTCGAATGTCATAATTTATCATATTTGCGTTTTGCTCAGGACTTCCTAGTGAGAAGAGAAAGTCTCCAAGAGGTTAGAAGGTCTATAGAAACCTTTTCCATTAGCCTTCTTCTCAAGACTATCGACAATCTCCCCCAATTTATTGGAACTATCGATAGTTTCCTAGAACTATTTACAATCTCTCGAACTATCGACAATTTTCAAAAACTGTTGGCAGTCTCTTGGAAGTTGTTGATAGTCTCTTGAAGACTGAACAATCTCTCAAGTTTTGAGATGTATACCTCTTTATCTTCTTGTGCATGGGCTTTGTCTTTAGCAATCTTGATTTCTAATACATCAATTGCTTTTCACTATTTCATTTGAGTTTCTCGAAATAAATGGTATTCCATGCGACGATCAACCATTTCTGGGAAGCTTTCCCAGAAAGCTTTTTGACTTATTGTCAAAACATTTTTTATTCAATAGATTTTTCCACACTGGATTTTCATTTCTCGTCCATCTAACGATTATGATTTTTCTGGGATTTTTTTGTTAGATGATTTAAATTATCGATTCCATTGTCACTTCATCTTTCAAGTTTCCTTTATAAAGATGAGTACCTTAGTTAATTGTTGAGAACTTTACCATTTAGGGCCATAATGTTGATACATTAGTTTTATTTCAAGGCTCTTGCCCAATCTTTAGTGTGGAGATTCTTCCATCCAACTAAGTAAGCTTGTAGGGCTCTTTGCTTTTTGTGTCCCTCCCTTGTTGAGTTGGGATTTGCTCCCCAATCTTTTGGGAGGATTTTGTTAAAGGATTCTTGTATTATCTATTTGCTAAGTAACCATGTGTATCTAGGGCGAGTTCTTGATTGGCAAGTGACCCTTAGGCATCTTAATTGGTATTCGTTATTCTAGATCATTTTTGCACTTTTATTGTTTTAAATTCTGGAATGTCCTAAATGTTTTAGCGTTTCAATTTTAATCCATTCTCATGCTTTTGCATTTCTGATGCTAAGTTGTCTCTTTATCATTCTCACAATTTTCTTGCACTTTTGATACTAGTTTTGTTCTAAATAATTCTCACATTTTTTGCGCTTTTTTATATTAATTTTGTTCCAGATCATTCTTACACTTTTTACCTTTCTGATTTTGAATCATTCTCACACTTTTAGCATTTCTGATTTCCATATTGCTAATCCATCCCTTTTCTTTCCTAGATCATTCTCGCCCATTTGTTGCTTTTGATTTTAAGTTTGCTAGTTCATTGGGATTTTAGTATCTTTCATGCATTCATTGTCCTAAAAAACAAAACACACAAAAAAGAAATTTTAAGAAGATGAAAGATTTTATTTAGATGAATATGCTTATAATACTCCATTGAATCATTTTCTTATAATACTTAGCTCCTAAGGGACTAGATATTTGAGGGGCGACTAATACTCCCCAAACCTTGGCTATCGATGTTTTCCTCTTGCATTTTATTATACCTCATCTTCTTAGGGCATTTTGGTTGGGTCTTAGTATCCACAAATCTTATAATTTCCCCTTTTCTGATCAAAGCCTCTATTTAATTCGTTAACTTACAACATTTGCTAGTAGAGTGCCTGTGAGTATTGTGGAACTGACAAAAAACATTTATTTTCTTTCTTAGAGGTTGTCAATTTTCTTACGGAATTTGATAAGTTATGACCCTTCGATTATTGCTAATATAATGGATAAGGGCTTTGTGAGTGGAGTATAATTTCTAAATTGGAGTTATGGAGGGCTATTAGGTTTTTTGAATTTTTCCTTTCTTTTGCTTTTCTTCCTATTTGAATCTTTTCCTTACTGTTTTCTATCTATTTCCTCTTATTCACCAACTATTCACATTATCTCGACCTATAATATGTATTCATTGGCCCATACGGATAAGTAGGCTAATAATGTTGGTTGTTTTAAGGCAAGGGATTCTTGCAAAGGTACTAATGAATGCCTTAATGAATTATCGTCTTAGAGGAAGAGATAGACCTCTTTGTTAAGTTGTTGAACCATGTACGAGCATGATATATTAAAGTTAAGAAGGCTTTACACATAATAGCATTTCCCCATCCATGTAATATCATTACATATTCATAGTTTTGTATGTGGTTAAAATGATGGGTCTCATTTTCTTGAGTAAGAGTTGATCTGAGGCATTTTAAACATAGGGGGAAGAGGTTTTTCCTTGATTTATGTAGTGAAAGGAATTTTTCTTTTATGTGGGTCTTCCTTTATAATTACCAATTTCCTTTGTTTCAAGACATATTCAACTATTTTTCTTATATCTTTATCATCCCAAGCAGTGAGATAAGATTGATTTAACTAAGACCCAAGGGTGATTTTGTTTGTGATACTTTCCACAATTTCATGATATTTTTCCTTGGGAGGTGGCAAAACTCCTTTATGAATTAGAGTTGTCCGTGGTTGATTAGGCTAGTTTCATGGAGCAATCTCTCATAACTTTCAACAATTTATCTGAGACTGTCGATAGCCTAATATAATTACAAATTTAGCCACTAATATAATTATAGATATACCCTCAATATATATAAATTCTCAACTCATCTTTCTCTCTCTCCCGTGCTTCCTTTCTGTTTATACTTCTTTCCCCCCTCTCTTCTTCTCTCTTTCCCCTTCTCTTTCTCCCGCCCGTGCGACCGAGCTTCCCCCATTCTAGCAGCTTCGGCCCTCTCTCTTTCTTTTTCCCATAACGCGTATATATTGGCCTCGATCTAAAAGGAGGCAAGTCTTCTAAACGTATTTGGGTTTGGTCGAATCCTTAAGCTTAGATCTATGGAGTTTTTGTCATTAGATTTTGTTGGTTTTTGGGTCTGTTGGTTGATGGGGATAGGGGTGTCGGGTGGTTGCCTCTGATCGTCGAAAACCGTCGACCACGGTAGCCGGTGGTGACTAGCAATGCGTATATACGCGTTATGGGTTTGGTCGAAACTTTAAATTTAGATCTACGGATATTCAGTCGTTCGATCTTGCTGATTTTTGGGTATGTTGGTCAATGGGGATAGGGGTGTCGGGTGGTTACCTCTGATTGCCGGAAACCACCAGGTATGATGGCCTATGGTGGCTGGCAGTGCTTTTTTAAGTTTGACCGAAAATTAAAATCAGATCTACTAAAATCTAATCGTTAAATCTGTTTCATTTTTTTGTATGTTAACTCTCTTGACTTTGTGTTTCTAATGCTAGGCCTTGATCGTTGGAAGCTTCTGCCGGCGGTGGTTGTCAGCAGCGTTGGTGGTGGCAGTTATGGCCACCATAGCTGGTCGTTTCTGGCAATCAGAGGCAACCACCCGACACCCCTATCTCCATCGACCAACATACCCAAAAACTAACAAGATCCAACGGCAAAAACTCTGTAGATCTAAGCTTAAAGATTCAGGCAAACCCAATAACGCATATATATCTTTGCTGATAAAATTAAAGACTTACCTCCTTGTAGATCGGGGCTAGAACGAGCCCAAGGGACACCGAAGATGCTATTGCACGGGGCTGGGGAGAGAGAGAGATAGCCAGAACGAGCCCAAGAGGTGCATGAGGCTCAGTTGAACGCACATGAGAGAAAGAGATGGCCTGAACGAGAGGAAGGAATGAGCTTACTCAAAGAGGGAGTAATGCTATTCAACCCATCACAATGCCATCCGAAGTGCCACCCAGGAGTAATCGTGATATTTTAATGCAAAATATCACGATATTTAAATTAAGATAAGATAGCAAATTTTCAATTTTCAAATTCATTTCTCTCTCTCATTCTAGCCTTCTCTCTTTCTCACTCTCCCATGCTCCTCTTTGAGGAGTAATGCTATTCGGCCACCCTTAAAGCCACCATCGATATATCGCGATTTATCAACTCCAAAATATCGCAATATGTCGCGATTTTTTGAGTGGCCCAAGACCAATTATTTCAGATTTTGCCTCATCTCTCTCACTCTTCTCTCTTTCTCTCTCTTATTTCGGACGTCATTGTCTTTCCCTTCCAGTAACCCTTGGGTTGTTTCGGATGGTGCTCACGACAGTGAGGGCTCGATGACGGTGCTCGCGGTGGTGGCGGGGCAAGGGGGCGATGGGCGGCGAATGGCGAACGGTGCTCTCTCTGTAACACCTCGCCTCGCCGGGCGTGTCACTATAAGGGTATTTCCAGGAATCTTTTTTTTTTTTTTTTTTACATTATCATGCGCGGTGCTTCATGAACAACCTTCACATGCACACACAAGATCCCGAAAGCCCCAGTTTTGCCCGTTTAATTTAACAAGATCAATAATCTTAACAACTAAACGAGACATATCATAACGCAACGGATACATTAACATCAAACATCGAGGTTCTTACATAGTATTTCCATAACAAAATATGTAATACAAATGACCAAATGATAACATCATTATCGTACAACTGTTCATACACAAGCTGAAATATATACTAAACCCCCAAAGTTTACAACGACTATCAATCTAAACACCGTTGACCTTCAATTGACCATGTCCTTGCCCTCACAGCAGTCCCTGACTGGAACATTGAACGTTCCAGGGGCATAACCCAGGTTAGATGACGAAACATCTAAGTGACGGCATGAAGTAGTTTACATAATGCATGAACAAACATACGAGCATGGCATACATAGACAAAACGATATGCAACATGTCTATCTTGAGAAATCTCCCTGACATACTCAACCTCCCGTGGAAACACCTTTCACACATCGTTGGGGTTGACCTTGCCGCAACATACTTAATCTCTCGAGTGCCCTACCGTGTCACTAGTTCACCAGGATTAACCCTGTCTCATTCTCAAGAAGACCCCATCCCGTCCCATACGAACCCAATGACGACACGAAAATCAATACTCCGATGTTATGAAAATCATACGCCATGCACCGACTCTTTTGCAAGTAAAAACATTTGATGCAATATACCACATGATCAATATGTAAATAATGCCATATATACATGAATAAAATGCATGAGCAATCTCTCGAGTGCCTTACCGTGTCACTCGCTCACCAAGACATATCCAAAACAATGGTAAAACTAAAGTCAAACCACTCACCTTGAACATATTCGGATCGCCTCGATCCTCGTGCATAGTCTCGATTTGCGTGCCAAATTACCAAATTACCAACCTCAATCCTCGTGCACAACCTCAAGCCACAATATTCCCTAAACACCATATTCAATTAAGGAAGCATTAAAATATATTTTCCTCAATTTTTCCATATTTTTCTCTATTTTCTTCCAATTTCCACCTCGATAATTCCAAAATAATTATTTCTTCAAACATTTTCCAAAATGTTTCAACATGATAAATCCTAAAATAAATCAACAAAAATTATGAAAAAGGAAATACCAAAAATGCCCATTTCATGCGCCTAGCGCGTGGGTGCGTGTGGAGGCTGGCGCGTGGCTGCACGCGCCATCGTCTTCTTCGTTGAACCGGCTGCCGGCGGTTGCTTCGATGACCAAAATGACGACACCCCCTTGAAGCCCATGCTTAATTGATCCTATTGGCACCGGTTTGAGGCCGAAAGGCCACCGGAAAATGGCCCAAACTGCCAGTTGCAGGTCCGGCGAGGCGGACCACATTGAAACTTCAGTCGAGCTTCAAATAGCCTTCAAACGATGCTAAAAATCCTCCAAATGCTCTAGATACATTATTCGTGATGCAAAGATCAATAGCCCCTTATCCATTTTCTCAAAATCACTCCAAATCGCGGCCAATTTTGAGCCTCCATTCTCGACCGAAAACCTAGCTATTTATAGAGAAATTCCGACCAAAATCCGGCCAATCAGCGGCCATGGCTTGGCCCCCAAGCTAGCCCACGCTGTATATGACCTCTCTCAGCTCCTCCCCGGCTGTCCCATCGCCGAGATCAGCCTCCATGTGTGAGGATTTGCTGCGGACGACTTTGGCTTTGTGTTCACACTGTTCAAATTTTGCTAAATTGCACTATAGCCCCCCTGCTTCTTCCATTGTCATTTCAGCCCTTTTTCTTGTGCCCCTAAACTATCTAAATATACCAATAAGTCCCACAAGTCTTGTACTATTCGTTTCATCCTTGAAACTTTCAAAAAATTATCGTTTTGACCTCATTCGGGCAAATTTAAAAAATTACACTTAGGCCCGGTTGGTCAAATTGACCTTAAATCCATTTGATTTAACCCGAAATCGCTTAACGCTTGTTCTACACATTAAATACTAGTCATTGACGCACTCCGTTGACCTTCTGGACATCTCCTAAGTCGATTTGGTTTTCTCAGCCCGGTAGACAGCTGTACTGAAAACTGTTCCTGATCTAATTTCTTTCATCACTAAAAATCATAATTTAAATCACTCGTCGATACTATACCATTTTTCTTGGCTATCTAGGGTCCGGGGTACTCCCTCGGGTTGTTTCGGTCACTTTAAGACTGCGATAGTGTGTCCTATAGCCTTATTTTTTCGATAATTCCACTTGTACCCTTAATCAAATATTATTTATACCCTCAAATCATTCCCGGATATTACACTCTCTCTTTCACTCACCCTTGACCTTGAAGAAAGAACATGTCATCGCCGCCACCGCTGCTTGCACTATCTTTGCCCACACCCAGCCAACCTTGACCTTAAGAGAGAAACCTGCCATCGTCGTCGCTCGTCGTTTTCATTGCTCCAATCTACAAGGAGGTAAGTCTCTCCCATAATGATTTTCAACACATCCATCATATATACGTATATACTTATTTTTGGGGTTTGGCTTAAATGTTAAGCTTAGATCTACGGAGTCTCGACCGTTAGATCTTATTGGTTTTGGGGTATATTGGTCGATGGGTTATTGGGTGTTGGGTGGTTGCATCTAATCTCTGGAAACCCCCGGCCACGATGGCCGGTGGCGACTGACAGTGCATTTTTTAGATTGGTCAAAAATTAAAAATCAAATCTACTAAAATTCAACCATTAAATTTGATTTATTTTTTTGTATGTGAACTCTCTTGACTTAATGTTTCTAAGGATAAAGTCTGATCATGGGATCTTCGGCCGACGGTGATCACCGGTGGCATTGGTGGCAGCAACTAATATACATATATATACATATTATTTTGTAATTATTTTAATTTATATTGTGGAGGTTGATATTTAATATAATTTTTAATTATGAATTTGTAATGAAGATGGGAATTTGAATATTGAATTTGTGATATTTGAATATAGTGAAATTTAAATGTTAATAAATTAAATTAATTTGTATTTGTTTTGTGAATCTTTAAATGGAAATTATTAAGTTTATTTAAGAATTGAATGGTAAATAATTATTGTTAATTTAATTCGAATTTAGATATTTATTAATATATATTAAATAAAATTTAAATTATGTTAATTTTTTATAATAAATTGAAGATTTTAAAATATTCAAAAATTATGAATATTTTAAATTTTATAGTTTTTAATTTTTTTCAAGTTACCAAAAAACTAAATATTTTTTGTATAAAAAATGAAAAGATTATCATAGTAAAATCAAAAGTAGATGAGCCTCAAAAGGTTGTAGGTTATAGCAAATCAGTGTTCTATTTTTAAGTTTTAAAAGGAATTTAAAGATTTTAAAATATTTAATTTATTATCAAAAAAATTAATTAATTTTAATTATATTATTCTTGCTGTTAATTCTATTTTAACCCAAGTTAATATTGTGATTGATTTCTGAAAATAAATTTTTTTCCCGTACTTTTAATTCTTGTTGCAAAGTTATTGACTCAAATGTCTAAATGAAATAAGAGAAACAGAAAATTAAGAAAAAGAAAAAGAAAATTTATTATCCTAGAACGAGGTTACTTACAAAATTAAAATCAACCAAGACCTTGTAATTGTTAAAACCCTTCTAGCGTTATTTTACACTCATTTGATTATTGCTATTGGATTCTTTCCTTCAAAATCAGACAGACGATAACAATTACCCTTCATTGTTGAAGTGTTATTTATGAATACTTCATTTTATAAATAATGAAAAGTAAAATCTTAAAACTATTGGCTAAACCAAATCAAAGTTATTAAACAAGTGATATGTCACCAATCTTTTAATGTTTCAAAATATACAAAATTAAAATATTCAAAATTTTTAAATATTTTAAAATCTTCAATTTATTATTAAAAACATTGACATAATTTAAATTTTATTTAATATAAATTTAAAATATATATATACATTAATAAATATTTAAATTCAAATAAAATTATCAATAACTATTTACCATTCAATTCTTAAATAAACTTAATAATTTCAATTCAAAAAATTCACACAACATACAAATCAATTCAATTTATTAACATTTAAATTTCAACCAATTCAATTTAATTTTAACCTTTACAATGTTAAAAAATCACAAATTCAATATTCAACTTCAACATCTTCTATACAAATTTATAATTAAAAATTATATTAAATATCAACCTCCATAATATAAACTAAAATAATTACAAAATAATATGTATATATATGTATATCAACTACAGCCACCAACACCGTCAGCCTAAAATTCCCATAATCAAATTCTACCATTAGAAACACCAAGTCAAGAGAGTTCACATACAAAAAAATGGATCAAATTTAATGGTTGTATTTTAGTAGATCTAAGTTTTAATTTTCGACCAATCTTAAAAATGCACTGTCGGTTGCCACTGGCCACCGTGGCTGATAGTTTCTGGCGATCAGATGTAACCACCCGACACCCTTATCCCCATTGACCCACATAGCCAAAAACCTCTAACATCCAATGGTCGAATCTACAGAAATCTAAATTTAAACCTTTCGGCCAAACCAAAATACCATGTATATATGTATATATCATCGTTGTGTGTTGAAAATCATCGTTGATAAAACTAAATGACTTACCTCCTTATAGATCGAGGCTAATAGAGACGGAATCGAGAGTGAAAGAGACAGCAAGAGTTCCTTCGGCTTGTTATGGCTGATATGCTGTCACACATACGGGAGAGACTGAGACTGAATGGGAACAAGCAAAGTGGTCGAAGATGCCGCCAAACAGAAGAGAGAAACAGAGAGATGACTAGAGCAGAAGCGTTAGAGAGAAACAGAGAGAGAGAGAGATCATGTAGAAATGAGACGAACAGACTCATGGGTTCAAGAGAATGGGCTAAATTTTGGGTATTTAAATTGAGGGTATAATAGTCATTTTGGCCATGAGTAAAATTGTAATTTGGCATAAGGTGGCACTGAGGGTGGCCGAATAGCATAACTCTATTTCAAGGCTTCATATTCACTAAGAGAAATAGTTTGAAGAGTTGTCTCGAAAGCCCTAAAAGCCTTGGATGGAACAATATCCTGAAATCCTAAATTATGAGGGTTGTTAACATCAAAACCCAACTTGTAATATCTATTACCTATGACCTAAGACCTTGTGCAAACCATTTTTCTTAGGCTTTTTGATATGTTCCAACAAATAATTTTAATTGTTGTCACTATAACATAACACTAATTTATAATTACAAAATCCTTAATCAAGCTGTTTTGGTTCCTACAAGACATAACACAATCAAAGGACATAAGAAAATCATTGTGTGAACACTCCAATACTTAGTCTGACACTTAAATTTGTAAAACACTTGCAAGTAGTATTGAAACTAATGTGAAAGATATACTTTTTTTGAAATGAGAGTTAACTTATTTGTAGAAGAGAGTGAAAATTCGTGATAAGTATCATTGATATTACGAAATTAATTAAGATTAGGACTTTTACGAATAATGCCTATCCTTTACGAAATTCTCAAAGGAATTTTCGGATATCATAGTTTATTATGTTTGTATTTTACTATTGACCTTCTCGTTAGAAGAAAAGGTTTTTAAAAGATTGAAATGTCTCTTGTAACCTTTCTTATTGGTTTTCTCCTCAAGGTTGTTGACAATCTAAGAACAGCTGACAATCTATCTCTTGGAGATTGAATTGTTGATAGTCTTTTGGGACTATCCACAATCTCCAAGTTTTGAAGTGTATAAATATTTTCTTTCTTAGATTTGAATTTTGTCTTTAGTGACCTTGATCTTTGATAGATCACATCTCATTTAGTGTTCATTTGTCAACAATGCAAAAATTTTGCTACAACAAAATTACTTAATGTAAAAAAATAAATTTTTAATAATTAATTTAAAGAAAATAATTTAGCATTTGTTATATCCAATGAGAAATGATTTAAGTGTTGTTACACGTATTTAACATGTGATTAAAAAGGTGTTTTTCTTTTATCGTTTATTATTTACTTTAATTACAATATATAATTATATATGAAAATACAATTTGAAAATCTATATTATTATATAAGCAAATAATATATTTTAATAAAGTGACTTATAAGAATATCTTTTATGAATTTGTTTAAAAAATAAAAAAAGATTATTCATAAAATTTGAGCTCATAATCTTTAATTGTAGTATACTCAAATTTATCACCCCATTAAATTCAATTATTATTTAAATTTTATCTAAAAAATATAAAAAATAAATTATTAAATAAATCTTTATTTATTTATTTTTAAATTACACACACGCACATATATAGAGCACGAGTCATACTCCTAGTACAACTATATAAATATACTAGGGAATGCCCGTGCCTAAAGGCACGGCGTAAATAATATTAAGATTAAATTTTGAATAAAAATAAAAATTAAAGTTATTGTATAACGTTGTATAATAAAAAATAAAAAAATTGAATTAAAAAAAATGCTCTATAATCTAAAGAGAGAAACGCTCCAATCTCACTTCATTTGACAGAAACACTCAAATAAAAAGAGAAACGCTCATTAATTAAAAATTTGACATAAACGCCCATTAAGATTTGAAATGCTCATTTGACAGAAACGCTATATATATGCATTTCTGTTAATCTATATGGATTAAACATTATCTGCAAAATGAGTGAAATGGGAAGTGGAGTGAAAATCAATAGAAAATAAATCTTGCATTAAATATTAATGCAAATAGAGTTCATTTGAGATGAGAGCATTTCTCTCAAATAGATTAAACATTAAGATCTTGCATAAACATTAAACATTAGATTCCAAACGTAACTCGAATGAGCAACAAACACACAAAATATATTTACAAACATTAGATTCCAGAACACAAAATATATTTGCAAACACAAAATATAAAAAGGAAACATTATATTGCTTCTATGCATACATAAACATTAAACAAAGAACAACAAATAGAAATGTATACATAGATTTGCAAACATTAGATTCCAAACTGAAAACATTAAACATTTGACAACTTCTTTCACAATCTAATAATGAGCAACAAACACACAAAATATATTTAAACAACGAACATCGTCATTTCTGGCATACATTACATACATACACAGAAATACATACACATATGTGGCGTTGGCAGGGGCGACGGGGACGGCGAGGCGAACTGCACTGTGGCCGGGTGGCAGCGACGACATGTGTGAGCGACTGCAGGGGCGATGGCACACGTGTACAAAAAATTAATAATTTTAAAATATCAAATGTACAAAAAATACACTAAATTAATACACTAAATTAAATACACATAATTAACACATACACTAAATGAAATACACTAAATCAAATGTACATAATGAATAATCAAATACACATAATTAACACATACACTAAATGAAATATACTAAATTAATAAACAAAACTAAATTAAATTAACATTAAATTAATTTACACTAAACTAAATTAAATTAACACTAAATGAATTTACACTAAACTAAATTAACACACACACACACACACGTGTATATCTATATAATACACTAAATTAATACACTAACATTTTAAAATATCAAATGTACACCAAACGTAAAACAGTATAAAAATTACACAAAATAATAGGATAGAAATAATGAAATGTACATAAATTAACACACATATTTGTGTACATAAACAAAACTAAATTAAATTAACACTAAATTAATTTACACTAAACTAACACTAAATTAAATTAAATTAACACTAAATGAATTTACACTAAACTAAATTAACACACATAATCAAATATACATTAACACACACGCGCGTGTAATACACTAAATTAAAACATAAAACAGTGAACTAAACTAAATAAAACAGTAAATCTATATAATACACTAAATTAATAATTTTAAAATATTAAATGTACACAAAACATAAAACAGTAAATTAACACACACACGTGTTTATCTATATAATACACTAAATTAAACATAAAACACTATAAAAAATACACAAAATAATAGGATAGAAATAATGAAATGTACATAAATTAACACACATATTTGTTTACATAAACAAAACTAAATTAAATTAACACTAAATTAATTTACACTAAACTAACACTAAATTAAATTAAATTAACACTAAATGAATTTACACTAAACTAAATTAACACACATAATCAAATGTACATTAACACACACACACACACGTGTAATACACTAAATTAAAACATAAAACAGTCAACTAAACTAAATAATAAACTAAATAAAACAGTAAATCTATATAATACACTAAATTAAACATAAAACACTATAAAAAATACACAAAATAATAGGATAGAAATAATGAAATGTACATAAATTAACACACATATTTGTTTACATAAACTAAAATAAATTAAATTAACACTAAATTAAATTAAATTAACACTTAATGAATTTACACTAAACTAAATTAACACACATAATCAAATATACATTAACACACACGTGTAATACACTAAATTAAAACATAAAACAGTCAACTAAACTAAATCTGTATACGGAAAATAATCAAATATACACATAAACTAAACTAAATTAAATTAACACTAAATTAAAATAAAGACCTGGAAGTGAACACCAAATACAGAAATCTATATATATATATATATCTATATATAGAGAGAGAGAGGACCTTGGAAGTGGGCGGCGGCGGCGTGGCGGGGGGCGATGGTAGTGCGCAGACGCCACGGCGACGATGGCGTGGGTGGGCTACGTGGAGGCAAGAGAGGGAGAGAGACAGAGAGAAGGGGGCGGGCGAAAGGCGACGACGATGGGGTGGGTGCGTAGGGGCGGCGACGACGATGGCGGCGAGAGAGGGAGAGAGACAGAGAGAGAAAGATGGCGGCCACGATGGCCGCGGGCGAGGGGCGGGGACGATGGCCATGGGTGAGAGAGAGAAGAGAGAGGGAGAGAGCGGGCGAGGGGCGGGGACGATGGCCGCGGGCGAGGGGCGGCGACGATGGGGCGGGGTGAGAGAGAGAAAGAGAGAGGGAGACAGAGATGCAGGCGAGGGGCGGGGATGATGGCCGCGAGTGAGAGAGAGAAAGAGAGAGGGGAAAGAGGGGAAAGAGAGAGGGACGATGGCTGCGGGCGGGTGGGAAACAGAGAGTGAGAGAGAGAGAGACAGAGGGGGAAACAGAGAGAGAGGCGTGATGGGATGGTTTTGGGCGGGCAGCCACGCCGGTGGGGGGGGGGGGGGGGGGGAGGGAGACGTGGATGTCAGCCGTTGATTGATCTCAACCGTGGATCTCAGCCACACAAAGATAGATTGTCTCTACACATTTTCAAAAACAGTCTTACCTTATTATATAGATTCTTATATACGTGTGAACATATGATTAAAATAATTAAAATGTGAGAATTTAATAAACGCGTCTGAAATTTCGTCAGTAGAAAGTAAAAACACGCATTTAAAATGTAAACTATTCGGCCAAAATTATTCGAAATTAAAAGTGATAATTGTCTGGCATAAATGCGGAGGAGTAGATCCTGCCAACCTGTAACAACTTTCCCACAACCCTTTCCGTCAACGTATGGAGAGAGAATCAGAGATATAAATGTTTCTGTTCGCACTATCAAACCCTCGTATTTCCATCTCAATTCTCTCAATTACACCCCGCCAAATCCCTAACTTCGAATCCTCCAATTCACCGCCCAATCTCGCCCAAATCATCTCTTTTCACAACCCCCCCCCCCCCCCCCCCCCCCCCCACAAAAAAAACCAAATCTAGGGTTTTGCGATCCCCCAATTGTTAGATTCCTCCCCGTGTTATTGCATTAGTTGTTTATTTGATCTGGGTCTGGACCGTCTGGTTTGTTTTGGTTCCTTCTTGAAGAGCAGGGAAAATAAAGCTCTGATTTTAATTAATTAATGGTTGATGATTCAGGGCTCGTTTTCCAACTCGCTTTCGTCATCGAATTCGAATAGAAGGTAGTGTAAACGATGCTTTGTCTCATTGAATTTTTTTTTTTTTTATATTAACGGTTTCTAATATTTCTTTTTCACTCATGCTGCGCTGTGATGTGATCTGAATTTTCTAGGCCCTAATTTGTCCTTTCCTAAAATCCATGCAATATTTATTGTTGGTTTGGTTGTTGCTATTTTTTTAATCCACTGTAATGGTAGAATAGGTCAAGGGATTGATGGTTTGAGGAGTGAACAGCGGCCTGCATCTGTTCTTAAAACTGGAGTCATCGAGATGTCGGTATTGAATCGCAACAGCATTAATTTGATCAACTGTTTCTTTCACTTCGCTGAGTGGCATCCATTGGAATAGCGATGGTGCTTGAGCCCACAATCTCTGTGAACTAGGTGAGCACATATACAATCACTACATGTATGTAGTTAACAGACCCACCTCTCCAGAAACATATTTACAGACACAAATTACTAAAATTTTACTTGGTTCCATTTCAAAGTGGAATTTGCTGGGAAACCCTGATTACCCAGTCTTCTCTTTTTCAATTCTTATAGGTTTTTTGTGTTTGGGAAGACCGTTAGATATCGCAATTTGCATTTAATCAAGCTGGTTTTTTGTCTTTGAGGTTGTATTGATGTTGGGATATTGCTTTTATTTTTCTTCTTCTTTTTCAGGTTCTGAGATTGCAATTTTTATAGTAAATTGCGATTGTCACTTGAAGGCTGAAGCTTTTCATGTTTAACAAGAGCTATTTATTTGCAAGAGTGGCTGATATGGGCTGCTGTGGTTGTTTTGGATTTTCGTTTGCAAGAAAATTCAAAAGCCTGGCAAGGTTTAACATTCAGCGGGGCAATAATGCATCACAGGCGTACTTGCTGAATGAGGAACCTGAAGAAGAAGATGATTGTTCATATAATGGTGATGTAACTGAGACAGGACATGAAGAGGATGGAGAGCTGAGAAGCCCTACTAAACGTTCCGAAGAGATTATCACGTATAGAATTCAACATGGATTGATTTGTAGGGAATTTCCTGTTAAGGAAACCCACAAACTTACACGTTCAGAGGTAACTAGTGGATGCAATTTCTCTTTTAATTGTCTTTCTTTGAAGTTCTAATGCTCAATTCAACAATTTGTTGTCGTTGAGTGCATTTTACATGTCCTATTATATGCTGCATCTGCACTGAAGAATCTGTATCTACTAGTAAATTTGCCAATATTGAAGGTTTGGAAGTTTTGCTATTCTAGAAAACTTAAGTATACCAAGGGAGAGAATCTGGACGGTGCACAAGGGAAGTTTGGGGACTGGGAATCAGACCAGCAGAGAGTTTGGATTTTTGTTTCCTTAATTTGGCTGTGATGTCGCTTTGCCCTTAAATGTTGCCACCTGTGTAGAAGTTCTATTGTATTTGGTTTTTTTATTCCATTTTATATGTATAACAACTTCCATATGATTTTCTTACTGCTCTGTCTTATATAGATTCACTTTGAGGGGGACCTCATTCCTGATTACCATTGATCAATTTTCTGCCTAAATTATATATATATATATATATCTAATTACCTGACAAGAACGAGTCTTTGCCCCTGTATTTCTATCTTCTTGTTTGGGTCTTATACCATCCCCATGGATTAGTTTCACAAAGTTACACATAGAGAAGTTGGGGAACCATAGTCCCAGCTGTTTGGGCTTGTATTGAGGACAAGGGTGGAGTAGTGCCCCCATACCTCCATTAGTCCTTGCTTTGTGCCACAGCCTAGTTCTATCTCTACACAATTCCCTGTACGAACTGGGGTACCCCCCAGCCCTAGGGTTGGTTGTTTAGCCCCCTTGTGGGTAGTCAGCTTCTCAGGGGGTTTCATGGTGCCCCTGGGCGATTGACTTCCTTGAATTTAATGTTATTTTTAATTTTCTTGGGCATTAAATGGCTGGATTCTTGGCCATTAAATGGCCTCAAATTTCCAGGCTATTAACTGCTTGGCCACAAAACGGCCTTATATTTTACCTTTTTTTATTTTTCAAACTATTTATGAGATATCTTCTATTGCTTCCATCGACCTTACATTCCAACCCTTGGGCACCTATATGGCTACGTTTCTATTCCTATGATTCTTACACTCATCATCATTTGCCCCCTTGACGTGTACACACATGCCTTATACATCAACTTCAGGCCATGTCCATTAATGGAGGTGAGCTTGCACCTTCCATCAATCCCCTTTCTCACGTCTGTGGTCTGTAGGTAGCCGTGCCATGTCTACTTCACCTCCATGCCTTCATGCCCTTAGGTTTCCATGTGTCCTCACCCAAAGCACCTAACACAAACATACTTGCTTATATACTTAATTCATGTGTAGAAAAGCAAATGTCCAATTTGCCCGCTACAATAATCCTACTAATTTTTGACACTAAACAAATTTTCCACTTA
Source organism: Diospyros lotus (assembly GCF_014633365.1). NCBI lineage: Eukaryota > Viridiplantae > Streptophyta > Magnoliopsida > Ericales > Ebenaceae > Diospyros > Diospyros lotus. The sequence continues at coordinate 28,653,815 of NC_068340.1, read as the reverse complement.
TAATTTAATTAATTTTAATTCAGAATTGTAATGCCACATGATCCTTAATTTTCATTAATTAAAGTCTAAATTTAGGTGTTCTGCATGTGCCGTTGCACACTTTTGTTAGTACTACTATAGGAACATTAGGGAATAGAAAAGTTTATTGCAACCTGTCATGTACCTAGGGTTTGAATTGGAAATTGGAAGAATCTAATGGAATTAGGACCAAGAATAGAAGGACTGGGGGAAGAATTGGACATAAAGAGGGAGATAATAGATAGAAATGAGGGAGAGTTGCAGACAGAATAGAGAAAGGGAGACATTAGAGAGAAAATTAGAGGGATCGAGAGAGAGATCAAAGGGAAATTGGGAGAGAATTGATGAGAGGGAAATAACTGAATTCAATTATCATTCAAACATGTCCTACAAATAGTCTTTAGTAGCTTTATATAGCTACTTTGTAGAAATAACAAAGTAACAGAAAAATACAACTAGAGGAAAATACAAGTAAAATTTAAAACAGGCTAATTACTGTTCTAGCCCTAGTAAACCCCCCCCCCCCCCCTATTGTCCTTAAGAAATGTCAAACGTCCATAGCTTCCAATATGCTTTTTCCTTCTCTTCCATAGCTTGGATGGAGAAATTTTGAAAAACCTTTGTATGCATAACAAATTTGCAATAGCTCTCATGTACACTTAGAATGGAATACAACCAAAATCAATCACTCTCCGTTAGTCATAGTGCGTAGCTAAAACTTGTAGACTACTATTCTCACCAACTTTCCCTATCGCAACTCCTTCAATGTGGGCTGGTTTGAGTCCAAAGGATTGGCTGACCGTGACCACCACTTCCTTTAATATTTCATCACCATTAGTGAAATTAAGGACGTCAGATACGCATCTTTAGCTGCAGTTAATGTGCTTGAACAACCCAATTGTCTCTTTGTTGCAAAAATATCTACAATAACCTCTGGATATTGCAATTGAGAAATGTAGACTCGCTTCGGGTACCCAGACAACAGCTGTTTGAGAGCATCAAAATTAAGAGTTGCTGCAACACCAATTCCAGTCATCAATCCATCCTTCAGTACAGTTGATAGAAATCCTAATTGGCTTGCTGGAGTAAGGACAAACACAACAGTAGGTGCTTTGTTCTCACTTCTCAACCACTAAACTTTTGACTTCTCCAACTATCTCCTGTAGCTTTCCTCCAGCTACAAACTGCCTCCAAAATTCTTTACAACTTTGAATATGCTCTTTACTGACAGGATTCTTGTTAGGTTCATAACTCTCAAAAGACTTCCCCAGGCTACTACACTGATTGTAGCTTCTGCTTCGACCTGTAATAGTCATCAATAAGGATTGCATACTAGGACATGCCTTGAATAATTGTGATTCTAGAGGTTGAGCAATCAAAGTTCTTATATTCAAAATCTTATCATGCAGAACACGGATGCTGTCCATCTCTCTTCTTGTCTCCATCTTATGATTGAAAGAGAAATCAAAATCTCTCTTTTTAGCGACTACATCCTACTCTATTAAGACATCTGTTTCAATTGCCTTTGTTAAAATCAACATCAAAAGCTGGGTTGCACCTTCTGAAATTTGACTTGCATCTTCTGAAATGACATCAACATTGTCACACTGCTTAGGATCAGTAAGATATCCTCTTACTGGTGTTGTCTTCACTTTCTCGTTGCCTGTTTTAATTGAAGCTAAGGAATCCTCAGCTTTCCCAAAAACCAAATCTTGTACATTAGCTGATTCTGCATATATTGGACTAGGCACCGGGGGTAATGCAAGGGACTTTGTTTCCTTGGTCAATCCATCCAATAATCCTTCATCTTTCTCTTGCCAGCTCTCATTAGGTACATCTTGATGTATTAGCTATTCTTCTGGTTGTGTAATGACTGTAACCGAATTCTTGTTAACTGGATTTTCCTTCAGTGGAGTTTCAATAATATTTGCAATAGGCAAACTGCCTTCCTTTGCAGCATTAATTGCAAATATATCTCCATCCACATCAACTCCATCATTTGAATCAACCTCATCCAATGGTGTCGCAGTGATTATTCCTACAACTTTCCTGTCTAGACATCCTGATTGCATAAGAAGAGATGAGAAAATTCTGCAAATTCCTCAATGGCTGAAACATTGCCTCCATTAGGACTTTCATCCCTAACATGATTTGTAGCTAGAATATCTGATGAATCAATATTCCTGTCCGGAATATCAGATGCATGAAATCTATTCTCCTCGCCAATCTCATCTCCAATCTGATTTATAGCCTGCATATCCACTGAATCATCAGCTTCTTGCAATTGTAAAATGTGGTCTACATGGATCTCCTTGTCTAATTTCTTGTCACTTCAGTTTGTTCCTCATATTCCTGTAAATCAGAATCCTGTGGGAGGACTCCAGCATCGACTTCCTCACCTTTGATTGATTTTTCAGTTTGAACTTTCCAATCCAATGTAGGTAATTCAACTTTTTCTTCTTTATGTTTGCCGAAATATTCCAGAGGCTCACTTTCAACAATTTTCTCCTCCAAAAGTTCTTTGTTACGATCGTTTGTTCCTAATGATTGATTGTCTGAATCAGTCATCTCTAGATTAAAACTTCTGAGGTAGTCATCTAAAACATCTCCTTCCGACTTATGGAGGAATTTAATAGCTAGAATACTGAAATGATACATCTTAGACAACATTATGAAAAACTCCTGCATCTGCTCACGCATCACACGGCCTGTTTCCTCACACATTTCGCGTATCACACTGTTTGTTTCCTCGCGCTTTTGACTGTACTTATTATCAAATTTCTTTCTCGTTTCTCGTGATTCAAGATGAACTCCCCATGATTTCTATTGTATCCAATTGAAATTGTTGCATTCTTTTGTTGCAGTTGAAACTCGAATTGTGTCGTGCATGCATTGTCAACCACAATAGAAATCTCACGAGCATGACAAGTTGAAAGCCAAAGAACAAGAGCTCTGTACATCCTGAATCCCACACTTTCCGTGACCTATTCGGCTTTAGATTAAAATCACCGCCGATCTGTCTCTGTCTTAGAATTTACCGAGAACCGATAGAAATTAGCAGCCTAGAGTGTCGAAAATCAACGAGCAGGAGAAGTCGGAGGAATCTGCCTCTCAAAATGGAATCTACCTATCATGACCGTAGGGGTAGTATGTAATATTGTAAAAATGATAGTGTCTAAATGGGGAAGTCAGTTGGTTAATAGGCGGGAATGGAGATTGTACAATGGCTACTTGTTAGGCAAGGTAGTTAGAAGAATTGTTGATGTAGCTAGAGGTCCTATGAGAGGCATCGTTGAGATAAATGATCAATTCCTCTCTTTTTCTCTCCCTCTCTCTCTCTCATTCTCACACTCATAAACTACAAATTTGCTAGCCCTAACTCAAAGGCTTGACAAAGTGGTATCAGAGTCGGTTGGTTCGGTGGTGAGAAGTGGTGATAGCAACGGTCAATTGCCGCTCTTGTGTGGAAGGAAAAGAGCCAACAATCGCGGGGCCCAGTGTGATTGAGGAGCAAGAAGCTATGGCTGAAGGAACACGTCTGAAGCAACTGGAGGTTAGGTTGGAAGCCATGGAATTCGATATGACCCATACCCAAGATGCCATGCGCTAAACGTGGGAAGAACTAGTCGATTGGAAGGAAGCCATGCAAGTGGCATTGGAAAAACAAGAAAATGGTCCAAAGATGCCAAGAATCGGTCCAAAGGTGTCAAGAAACGCTAAAGTAACAAGGGCAGAGGATCAACAATATGCTAAATATGTTGGCCTCTCTACCCCAATTTCGGTTGTCGCCAGTATTTTTGCCAAGGTTGGTGTCAGAGCTGATTTTGCCGCAATAGGGCAATCGATTGAGAATGGTAGGAGTTTGGAAGAAGTGGATCAGCAAATAGTTTAAGAAAATTTGGGAAGAAACTTGCAACAGCTTAAACACGACCATGCACCCATGCCAAAACTGGAGATACTCATGTTTGAGGGAAAGAACCCAAGGTGGTGGCTAAGGAGGTGCGGAAGATTCTTTCATTTCTACCGAATTTTCGAGGATCAGAAGGTGACTCTAGCGGCAACCTATCTGAATGAAGTAGCAGATTTTTGGTTCCAAGGGTGGGTCCAAGATGGAGGACTACAAGGGGGTTGGAGAGTTTTTTTGGAAGGGCTTTGTGAGCGTTTTGGAGAAAAGAAAATGACAGATGTTATCGAAGAATTTAGTAAGCTAAAGCAAGAAGGTACTGTCATGGAGTAGTTTGGTCGCTTCTCAGAGTTGAGATCGATGGTATGTGCCTTACAGCCCGGACTCACTGAATAGTACTTGGTATCAAGTTTTGTTAGCGGGTTGAAGGAGGAGTTACGACCCATGGTCAAGATGATGACACCAACGACCGTAGGGCAGGCTGTAGAAAAAGTAAGGCTTCAAGAAATGACCTTGGAGGGAGGACTGTATGGTGGAGGGAGTTCGAGGCCTTTGCTCACATGGCCTAACCAATCAGTTGCCTTAGGCAGTAGTGAATGGTAATGGGGGAAAAGGGAATTTGATAGAACAAAGAAGGCAATTGGGGTTGTGTTTCAAATGCGGTGACAAATATGGCCCTGGTCATTAGTGCAAAAGACAATTGATGAAGATAGAGGGAATTGATGGGGACGAAGAAGGAGAAGAAGAAGAAGAAGGGTTGCAAGGAGAAGAAGAAGTGCAAGGAGAGGAAGGAGGGGAAATTTCCTTACATGCGTTGAAAGGAAGTCCGATGGGGCAGATAATCAAGGTGAGGGGCCAGGTGGGAAAGCGGAAGCTAATGGTGCTAATTGACAATGGAAGCACTCACAACTTTCTTAGTGAAGCAACAACTACAGACCTGAAGTGTTCTCTGGCAGCCACGCCTCCTTTGTCTATCACTATAGCTAATGGTAGCCAAATGTACAACCACTACAAATGCTTGGGGTTCAAATGGATTATGCAAGGGCAAGAATTTGTGGCAGATCTAAAGATTCTAAAATTGGGGGTGTGTGACATCATCCTCGGTGTGGATTAGATGAGGACAGTGAATCCCCTAACTTTTGACTTCAATAAATTAGAAGTCATGGTGGTGATTGAAGGGAAGAAGTTGACCTTATTGGGCAGCCTAGAGTAGGGAGAATGCAAGCTAATTAAAGGTGAAAAGTTGCAGAAGATGATGTTGAAGAAGTGGGGGTAGATAGCACAACTCTATTCTATAAGAGTTGCGGAAATGGAAGATGACAAGAAACCCATAGAGGGGTCTCAGCCTATAGACTCTCTTGATGCACAGATCGCAAATAAGGTACAATTCTTGGATGACTTGCATTCAATTTTGGTAGAGATTAAGGATCTATTTGCGGAACCAAACTCTTTGCCACCCCAAAGACCCTTGGACCATTCAATTCATCTTAAACCTAACTCAGCTCCTGTCAACATAGTCTATAGGTATCCACCGATCTAGAAAACAGAAATCGAGAAACAAGTTAAAACTATGTTAGATTTAGCTATCATCCATCATATAGCCAAAGCCCCTATGCTTCTCCAGTCTCATAAAAAAAAGGATGGAAGTTGGAGGTTTTGCATAGATTACAAACAACTCAATTCCAACACCATAAAAAATAAGTTTTCCATACCCTTGATTGATGACCTATTGGATGAGTTGTATGGTGCAAAAGTGTTCTCTAAGCTGGACTACCACCAAATTCGTATGGCACCATCTGACATACTGTCATGAACCTAGGGTTCATAACGGGTTGAAATTGGCAATGGGAAGGATCCGATTGAATTAAGGTCAAGAACAGAATGTATAAAGGGAAAATTGAAGAAGAATGGAGGAGAAATTAGAGAGAATTGAGGGAGAGCAATAGAGAGAAACAAGAGGGAGAAGGGAGAGAATTGTAGAGAGAATCAGGATTTCATTTCATCAATTCATGCATATCCATCTCCTCTTACAATGGGCCTTTTTATAGGCATAGGTAGCTCCTTAACTAATTCCTAACAGCACCCATGTGCTCCTAACAAACAACCAAATATCTCCTAATAAACTAATATAAGCCTATTACAATATTACCCCTTTATTATATCCCTATCACAATATTATCCTTCTAATCCTCCTAGGAACAAGACAATCCCCCCCCTCTTGAAATGTTTCTTGTCCCCAAGAAACTTATTATCACTTAGCCATTGCTTTTTTATCCAATGCCCATCTTCACCTAGTGGTTTCTTGTTCGCCTTTTCTTTTTCTTATCTTGTTTTTCCCTTTTCTTTTGCCTTCTCTTTTCTTTCTCTTCAGCAACAACAACATTATGGCTTGCTGTAACATTAATGGAAACATGAATGAGCAAAACATCAAGGGTCTCTGTCCCTTCAACAAAGAAATTCTTCCCCTTCTTCCTTTCATCTTGTTTCGCTTTATCCTTCAACGTCCTCCATTGCTCAAGATGCGCCGTCAATCCTACAACCCCATCCTCCAACTCTTCGGGTTGCAATGTTAACTTTGCTTTGTCTTGTGTGCCCGTGCCAATAACATACATGTAGGATGTTCCAAGCAAAGTGCCCGGTGCAATCCTTTGTTCTTTCTCTTTAGACTCCTTATTTTGTCGTTTCAGGAGATCAATGGCATCAGGAGTCTCAACACTAGTGGCAGTGCTTAAGAGATTGCCAATTGATTGAATGTCATCCTCCACTTTCTCCTTCCTAATCTTTTATTTCCTTCTCCATAGCCAAGACCAAGGGAGTAGTATGTTTAGACCCTTTCATATTTTCAGCAGGGGCCTCCTCTAGCGGAAATACTTTTACTTGCTGGTAGCTGGAGTATACTAAGGATTTACTTTCAGCAAGGTTGTCCTCCTTCGGCTGCTTCACTTTAAGGAATTCCTCCTTGTTAAAACTCCCGAGATAATCATTGAAGTATTCAATGGGAAAGTTGTAATGATACTTCTTGATTAGTATCATTGCAAACTCCTGTAATTTCTCGCGGAACATGCGGCCAAATTTCTCGCACTCTTCATGAATCCCATTGCTTGTTCCTTTGTTCCTTCGGCTAGACTCATTCTCAAACTTCTTTCCCCATGTTTGATTCTTTCGGATACACTGCTGCTTATCCTTGTTGCTGTCAACTGAAAATGCAGCCTTCTTGGGCTGCCATTGAAGCTCCATTCCAGCTGAAAATGAATCATTCATCTGCTGGAATTGAGGCTCCAATGGTCTCCTACGTGCACTGCTTCCCAAGGCTTCACGAGCAGGGCATTCCATTGAAAATGCAGCATCCTTCGGCTGCAATTCAGACCCCATGGCTGACATCTCACGAACATGACACTTGGAAGACCAAGGGATAGGGGTTCTATACATACCGCTGTTCTTCAAACAAGCTAACCAAAATTCAAAGCCGAAATTAACCGTTGTTTTCCTTTGCCCACAACCTCAAGCACCAACAATCAATGAGCTGGATGAGCTGGAAGAATCCACTTCTCACATGGAATCCGCTGAATTTATTGCGCCATTCTGATTTCTTTGCCTTCCACTCAAATCAAAACTGTAGCCAAGAGCTGCCATTACCCAATCACCGTCCAACGCCTACTTCACTGGCCCCGAGAATCAATTGGATTCGAGAATCTGTTGCGGCTTCCGACGAGTTCTTTGAATTCTCAGAAATCACCTTGAATCTCTGCTTGATCAATCCCACAGAGTCATCGGAATTGATTCCGAGATTCAACAAAAAATCTCCTCAAAGCAGTTGGCAACCTATAATCTGCTTTTGTGGTTTACGGCTAATGAGCGCCACCTCACCCACTGCTTCAAGAAGTCGCCTAGACTTAATTCGCCTCAAATGGAATCCGCATGGATCTGGGTTTGCTTCGCCTTCAAGTCTGGAGTGTCACAACATCACTCCTAGTTGAAGTAGCTCTAGTACATGGTCAGATGAATAAACCGTCGGGAGCTCGTTTGAGAGTTGGTTTGACTGCTTTGCTCTCGTTTCGGTAATGGAGGAAGAAGGGTGAAGTAATTGAAGGCCACTCGATTAAATCAAGCAGAAGGAGTCGACGACCAAGGAACTGCTCTCGCCTGGTATTTTCGAAATCTCGTAGCAACTACAATGGGTTCAAGAAGTCACCCAGATCTGCTTCTTATCGTTTGGGTCGAAATCACTGACCAATCAAAGCGGCAGTACCCTACAGAACTGTGGTCGGAATTCTCGATCAAAATCGCAACACCCAGCTGCGCCTATGGGAAGCTTATCGGTCTGGACTTCCGGTCTGGTTGCAACTCTTTGGGCCGTCCGCTTCACCTGTGATGGACTCACGCTTCCTTGGACAATCGCAACCCTCTGGTTGTCTACATCAACACCTTCGACAGACTCCTTACTCACTGCAATCCTAACGACTGGCTGAGGATCATCAGTAGATTGTAGCTTCTTGAATTGGCTTGGGTCGCTGACCCTGCTCGTTGAATAGTTAATAGGGTTTGACAGAATTCCAGCGCTTTGCCTGGATCGTTTCTGGAAGATGGCTTGTTCAATTGCTAGAATTCTGATTCCGTTGAATTCACCAGGCCACTGGAATCGTCTGGGCTAAGTTGCCTTTTATGCAACGACTTGGATCTAGCCTTTAGAGAACAATCGCCCAATTCGCTCTGATCTGCTATGTGAATTTGTTTAGTTGGAATCAATAGAATCGCCTCAAGCCTCCTCAACCTGGGCCTCAATCGTCGGAAGTAATTTCACTGATCTTCAACTCGAATCACAACCACAACCAAGGATGGATTGCTTCGATACCATTTGTCATGAACCTAGGTTCATAACGGGTTGAAATTGGCAATCGGAAGGATCCGATTGAATTAAGGTCAAGAATAGAATGTATAGAGGGAAAATTGAAGAAGAATGGGGGAGAAATTAGAGAGAATTGAGGGAGAGCAATAGAGAGAAACAAGAGGGAGAAGGGAGAGAATTGTAGAGAGAATCGGGATTTCATTTCATCAATTCATGCATATCCATCTCCTCTTACAATGGGTCTTTTTATAGGTATAGGTAGTTCCTTAACTAATTTCTAACAGAACCCATGTGCCCCTAACAAATAACCAAATATCTCCTAACAAACTAATATAAGCCTATTACAATATTACCCCTTTATTGTATCCCTATCACAATATTACCCTTCTAATCCTCCTAACGCCTCTGTCACTTTTCAAGTCTTGATGAACTAGATTTTCTTACCCCATTTGAGGAAGTTCATCCTTGTTTTCTTTGATGACATCCTCGTCTATAGTTCCAACTTTGACCAGCATCTAACACACCTCCGCACTACATTTGAGATCCTTCAGTCTCACCACTTGTATGTTAAGCTCTCCAAATGTACTTTTGCTGCGAAGGAAGTTGAGTATTTGGGTCATATTATTTGTGGTGAAGGGGTGAGGACAGATCTAAAGAAAGTTGGAGCTGTGATGGAGTGGCGTAGGCCTAAAACAGTGAAGCAGTTGAGGGGTTTTTTGCGACTGACTGGTTATTACAAAAAATTTGTTCAGCACTATGGCTTGATCAGCAAGCCACTTACTGAGCTACTCAAGAAGGAGGGATTTCAGTGAAACCCCCGAGTAGAAGCAACTTTCCTAGCCCTCAAGAAAGCCATGTCTGGGGCCCTAGTCTTGGCCGTACCAGATTTTTTCAAGCCTTTTACAGTAGAAATAGATGCGTGTGACTCTAGAATTAGAGTTGTTTTGGTGCAGGAAGGGCAGCCTTTGTCTTTTATAAGTCAAGCCCTATCCCAAAAACACTTGGGATTAAGTGTCTACGACAAAGAATTGTTGTTTGTGCTCACTACTTAGAAGGAAGCCCATTTGTGATTAGAACGGACCACGAGAGCTTGCAATTCTTATCTCAACAGAGGCTGCATACACAACTCCAGTGGAAGGGAGTCTCCAAACTTTCAGGGTTGGATTTTACTATTTAGTACCGCAAGGGTAAGGAGAATGTGGTGGCTGACGCCCTCTCAAGACGAGATGAAAATGCACCCTGTCAATCTATTACAGTTGTGGCACCATAGTGGATGAAGGAGTTGGAAGAGAGCTATGAGCAATCTAAGTGGCTCAAGGAGATTTTGGCATAGCTGGTGGTTCATCCTACTGCAGTTCCTGGTTATACATTGATGAATGGATTGGTGAGATACAAAGGCTGGTTGGTGGGGGGGATGACACTCTAAAGGAGAAAATTCTTAAGGCCCTTCGTTGCTCTCCAGTGGGTGGTCATTTAGGAATACGTGCCACTTATCAAAAGGTAAAACAATTATTCTTTTGGCCAAGCCAAAAAACTGAAGTGTTGGAGTTTGTGATGGCATGTGCAATATGCCAGCAATGTAAACACGAGCAGGTGGCTTATCCCGGATTACTGCAGCCCTTGGCAATAGCACAAGCAGCATGGGAAGGCATTTCCATGGATTTTGTGGAGGGCCTCCCAAGATCAGAAGGTAAAGATGTGATTATGGTGATAGTTGATAGATTGACTAAGTTTGGGCACTTCCTCAGCTTGTCTCATTCGTTTACGGCCCAAGAGGTGGTCAGGACGTTTCTGGATAGGGTGGCCAGCATCCATGGTATTCCTAAAACCATCATCTCGGATAGGGATAAGGTTTTCACAAGCTCATTCTGGCAGGAGTTATTAAGGAAGGTGGGAGTTGGATTATGTATGTCAATGGCCTATCACCCTCAAACGAATGGCCAAATGAAAAGGGTCAACCAATGTTTGGAAGCGTATTTGAGGCGTATGTGCTTTACCCACCCCAAGAGTTGGAATAAGTGGCTACCGTTAGCACAATGGTGGTATAATTCCACCTATCACAGTGCTATCAAAAGAAGTCCTTTCGAAGCTATGTTTGGGTATAGACCTACTTTGCTGCCAGCACTATCAAGTTCCTCACCCACTATGGTTGCTGTGGAGTGGAGCACTACTTCTAATAGAGACAATAGTTGTTAAGGGTTTTAAAAAAAGAATTGGCTACTGCTCGTAACTGGATGAAGCAGGTGACAAATAAGAGACGCAGTTTCGAGGTCAGGGATATGGTCTACCTCAAGGTATGCTAGTTCTTACAGCAGCTCTATACTTCCCTACCATCTTCTAAGCAGAGTCCACAATATTTTGGACCTTATCCAATTGTGGCCAAGGTAGGTCCAGTGGCGTACAGGCTGCATCTATCCAAAGGAGTGACTCACCATCTGGGGTTCCATGTCTCCTTGCCCAAATGGCTAAAGGGGTTGTTGTTCCTACTTGGCAAGATTTGCCCCCCAGTGTAGAAGAGGTAGAGGAGGTGATTGAACCCCGCGTTTTGGAGAAAAGGGTGTTATACCAAGGGGAGCTACCTCACTGAAGTGCGGGTGCAGTGGTCTCATTTACCACCGGACCACACTACGTGGGAGTATCTCCCAAATCTTTTGAAGTAGTTTTCCTGGGCTGTAGGCCTTCTTTGAATTTTTTAGGACAAAAATTGTTTGAAGGGGTGGGGATTTGTCACGACTCTAGGGGCAGTATGTAATATTGTAAAAATGATAATGGGGAAGTCGGTTAATAGGCGGGAAGGGGGATTGTACAATGGCTACTTGTTAGGCTGTTAAGGCATTTAGAAGAATTGTTGATGTAGCTAGAGGACCCACGGCATTATGAGAGGCATAATTGAAATGAATGATCAATTCCTCTCTTTTTGATTCTCTCTTTCTCTCCCTCTTTCTTATGCTCATAAACTACAAATTTGCCAGCCCTAAGTCAAGGGCTTGACACTGCCTAGATCTACTGATTGTTGATCGCCTCCAAGTCAGCCAAATGTCTGCCTACGATAGCAATTGCCGATGACCAGCAATTGCTCAGGAATTTGTACTCCCCTCAATTGTAATGGCTGAGGATCACTTCTGGTTGTGATCGCAGGTGGAATCGATGACCTAGGAAAGCTCTGGTAGTGATTGTAGGCAAAATCGACGGTCAGAAATCGCTTGGTCTGCTTTGCCTTTCGATTTTGAGTAGGAATGACCATGATGCGTAGCTGAGAATTAACCTCCCACTTCGCCTTCACAATTTGAACCGAGAGTCAAGAGTGCTTCTTGTGACTTGATCTGTCTGTACTTACTTTAAATCAAACCGAAACCACATACAAGGCTCAACTTCTCTGATACCAAATAGTCATGTACCTAGGGGTTGAATTGGAAATTGGAAGAATCTTAGGGAATTAGGACCGAGAACAGAAGGATTGGGGGAAGAATTGGACAGAAAGAGGGAGATAATAGACATAAATGAGGAAGAGTTGCAGACATAATAGAGAAATGGAGAGATTAGAGAGAAAATAAGAGGGATTGAGAGAGATCAGAGGGAAATTGGGAGATAATTAATGAGAGGGAAATGACTCTATTCAATTATCATTCAAACATGTCCTACAAACAGTCTGTCACGGAACCATGCCAAGTTTTGCTGCGGATTTAATTGTTTTTGCTATGTCTCTACATTGCTTGCTATGTTCTTTTGTTATTCCATAGAATTCTCTTTTATTCCAGCTGCTAGTTAGTTAGAGAGAATATACAGCTGTAAAGGTATTTGGGATAGGACAAAATAGTTGGTTATGGGAGCTGCAATCTGCTGTGGCAGCCCCTAGGATAGCTATATAAGCCCAAACGGCTCCTAAGAATCATTATCGAGAATCAATCAACAAATTCCAGATTTACTCCTTGCTTTCTCTCTATCTCTCCCTCAATCTTCTTCTTCTCTCTAAACCTTTCTCTTCTACTACCATTCCCCATCCCATTCTAATACTCTTCGGACGGAAGTTGACAACAGTCCCAGCGACTGTGACACAGTCTTCAGTAGCTTTATATAGTTACTCTTCAGAAATAACAAACAGAATAATACAACTAGAGGAAAATACAAATAAAATGTAAAATAGGCTAATTGCTGTTCCAGCCCTAGTAAAACCCTTAGTCCTGACACAACCTTACTTGCCAGGGTTTTTAGCCATAGGATCTGCCTGGGATGTGGTTATTGATATTTAAATTTTCCAATAAATATCATAGGATCTGCCTGGGATGCGGACTTATTAGAATTCATGATGTTATTGAAGAATGTGATGACGTTATTGATATTTAAATGTTCCAACTTCTATAGTTAAAGAAGATGAACAAAATTTTACTTAAGCCTTCTAAATTGTATAATTTTATGTGCCTGCTACTTTGATTGCTAGTAGAACCATATTGTTTTTGCGGGTTAATATTATCTTCTTCATGGATACTTCCACCCAGTTATTTGTATGTTTATAGGACATGTTGCAGAGCTTCTAGAAATGTCATTGTATGAAATTTGGATTTCTTGTAACAGGATGAAGATGGGAACAAGATGGTTAATGAATATGTTCGTGAATGCAAGATTGGTTCTGGTAGCTACGGAAAAGTGGTGGGTAACATCTTTAGTGGTATTCTTAACTCCTTTGCTTCTTACATGAAGTTATTTTGACACTTACAGCCTTGGTAACACAACAGGTTCTTTATCGAAGCAATATTGATGGGAAACATTATGCGATTAAGGTATTGTTTTTGTTGTGCCACAGCTCTTATGCCATGGAATATATTGTTATCAAAGGTTTTTATAATATTTAATTTGGTCCATTTTTGGCTCCTTGTTTGAAATTACTCGCTAGTCACCACTTCTCCTTCTGTGAAGAAGATAAACCTTTTACTGTTTTATAGAGCCTGCTTTACGTATGATTGGTTATTAGGATCAGAGTAAAGGCCTTCTATTCCTTATTTCTTTTTGATGCTGAACCAAAGAGTGATGGGCCTATGTTTTGTGGCAAGTAATAATTTGGCAAAAACATTAGGTTTAAATAACAGATTTGTAAATTTTTCCCATTGACCTAAATTTGAAATGATTTTGACTTATTTGTTTGTATGTAGCTGGAGATTGGTCCCTGTTTAGCACCTGATTATATACCTAGATAGTCTCAGAAATTTAATGCCAAGTAGTTGGTAGATAATTTTTTGTTTGAATTTTAATTTGTAGCACAATGATAAAAAATTAATGGCATATATTGTCATTATTTACTAATATGTCTAATTTTAACTTGTAGTCCTTTCACAAGTCTCATTTGTTGAAACTTCGAGTGGCACCTTGTGAAACTGCTATGACTGATGTTCTACGGGAGGTATTTACTCATGTTCTATATAACGTATCAACTTGGATGTTCAATCCTTACAATATATGTTTCCCATGTACTGCAGCAATCGCTTTATCAACATGGATATTAATAATGTGAAATCTTTTGAAAAATGCTTTAATTGTTGAGAACTTGCTGCATCCGATAATTGTTATGCTATCCTTTGAAGACTTGCTTGTTACAACTCAGGTTGCAGTTGTCAGTCCACGTGGCTTCCTTTTCTCCATGACTTAATGTCAACTCCTTTGTGGTCTTTTAGTATTTTAATATTATTTATTTTCATGTAATCTGGTCTATGTTAATCATATGTTAATCCTTTCATTTTGCAGGTCTTAATTATGAAAATGCTGGACCATCCCAATATAGTTAATCTATTTGAGGTGATTGATGACCCTACCACTGATCACTTCTACATGGGTACTCTTTTCTGCTCTCTCCCCCTATGGGGGGCTTGTCTTTGCATCTTCATGTTGCATAATGCTTGTAATTCGTGAAATATGTGATTTTTTTTTTTCTGTGTTGCTTTTGAGTTTGATGGTAAATGCTTCATTTGCGTAGTTCTTGAATACGTCGAAGGCAAATGGGTCTGTGAAGGTTCTGGTCCACCAGGTGGCCTAGGAGAAAACAAAGCACGGAAGTACATGCGGGATGTAGTCTCTGGGCTGATGTATCTCCATTCTCATGTATGAGATTGACTTTTTGGTTATATTTTCTGTTTAACAAAATGGTTCTCAGTCCTCTTTTCTATTGCTATGCAATGCTCACATGCTCATACATATGAATAAATATTGTTCCTATGTTGACTATGGTTTTTTGCTTCGAAAGATGCATTTCCAAGATATAGAATTTCTTTATCGACTTATTTGTACATTCTTTGGTGTTTTAGCATAAGTGGGTATTGAATATTTTGATGTTACTATTCATGGTGATAAAAGTTCTCAACCCTGTAATTAATAGTTAATCAGCCAGGACGCAGGTTTGGTTATAAAAGTCAATGTTTAACTGTGTTGGTGTTTCATTGGCTTGTGTAATCAATTCAATGTAATTTCTGTTTTTTTCATTGTTTTTACTCTGCAAGGGTGAAACAGTGTTTTAATCCTCTTGTGTGTGATGTATGATTTTCTTTTAATAATTTGAATTGAGTGAATTGCACTTGACACCTTTTAGGTTTGGTATAAATACAGGTAGCACCCCTCATTTTCTAAAACTTGCATTAATTACTCCTCTTCAAAAGTTATATCAAATTACCCCCTGAAATTAGATTTATGTTACATGGGGTACCCTGTTAAAATTACATTAATTTCTTAACAGTTATTTGACTGAGGGGAGGTAAATGTATTTCCAGATTGTGGGGGATGCACATTATTTAGTTAAACCTCAGGGGCCCGAGTGTAATTGACTTTTTTTTTTTTTGAATTTTGATGTTAAAAGTGGTCACTGCGCATTTTTTTCTTCTCCATTGTTACTTGCACTGTCAAGTTTTAACAATTTTAGGTATCTTATGTGAGTATTCTACTGCTACCAAGTTTTCCTTTCCCTGTCTGGATCGCAGATTGCAGTAAGAAGTGGTTGTTTGGGTATGACCTCTTTACATTTGATCTTGTAAGGGTTCCTTTATCTTCTGGATGGCAATGCTGTTGCATTTGCTTCAGTATATGTGGTGTGAGAATTGATGTATAAGCTGACTTTTACCTTGATGTCATTTACTGTTTTATGGTGGGGCTGTCAAAATCGCTTTTCAGATGCAGAATTTATCACCAGAACTGATGGGCTCTGCTATTGAGTCTTCTGCTCTAATTATCCGGAGTTTTAGCATAGCTTGGCTGTCTTTGCAGTTATTGTCAGTAAAAAATCATATGAATTTTGTTTCTTTCCATCAGAATATTGTACATGGGGATATTAAACCTGATAATCTTTTGGTCACTGCTGATGGCATGGTGAAGATTGGGGACTTCAGTGTCAGCCAGGTCTTTGAGGTATTCATCTATTTCAACCGTGATTTGATTTGTTCAACTGTGCACAAGTAGCATAAAAAAATTTAGAATCAAAACCATTGTCTTCTTTTGCTTCTAGTTTTTTTCCACAGTATATCCTCTTTATCACCTTATGTTTACTAGAGTTACCATTATTATAATTTTTATTTTCGAAATAAGGATTAGGTTTACTAACTGACTGAACAATTTGAAGTTAGATCTAGTCAGCTTGGCATTCTTGCATGAGATTAGCTTGTCAGAATGATGGGCCTTTTGATCACATCTCGAGGCCATAATTTCAGAATATGCTATTAGGAAATATAGTGGGAGTCTTGTGCACTGGGGACACCCTTGGTTGTTTTTAATTAGGGGACTAATTGTCTTTCATGCTACTAACAAAGAGGTAAGAATGATTAAATTAACGTTAGACTTTCTTAAGAGTAGCTGAGTGACTGTAATTGCTCAGTCTGAATTTGACTACAGCAAGAGTAAGGATTTCCTCAGTTCCTACAAGGCAAAAATTTTATCCAAGTTCAATCATATTTTATAGATTCATTTTATTTTTTTCTTTTTCATCCAACTATTATATAGTACAATAACAACATTATAGTAGCCACAGATGCTTATTTTTCTTTTTTTATTTGCTAAGTAACAACAAAATGCTATAGATATATTTGAATCTCATTTCATGTATTGGTTTATATGAAAATATCTTGCATGGATTTGATTCTGAATGCCAAGAAATATTGGCGTTCTTTTGCACCTGCAACAAACATGCCGTAGATTTTCATTTTCTTCTTGTGCTTCACCAAGCAATGAAGTTATGTAACTGTTTGCGTATTCTTTCCCGCAAGTGAACGGAATCGTAACAAGTAATATAATGATAAATAGAGTATCGTTCCCACGAGGATTAGTTTTTGATCCCTACTTTAACCACTATTAACTTTAATAAGCCACACACAATTAAAAGAATACTCAATGGAAGTTTTATATTAACTAAAACCAACTCACTAAATGGAAAACACAAAATAATTATTTAGGTTTTGAATGTAGAAATCTAATGCACTAAGGTTCATGAATCCACTGTAGTTCTTTAATTGGTTTAATCTTTCAGTGATTGGGTTTTATAATTCTTGTTTTGAGCTGAAAATCGACGATCATAAGTTAATCAAAAGCCTCTCTTGATGGTCAATCGGATCTATGCTTACATATGAGCAGTGTTCGAAAATTCGGCCTAGGCGGCCGCCTAAGTGCCGCCTAGGCGCTGAGCGGCAACCGGCCGCATCGATTTAGGGCTACTCGGTAGCCCTATGCGCCATGGCCGACTAATCGGTTCGCGCCGCCGCCTAGGCGGACCAGGCGGCGCCTAACCGCCTGGGTCGCGCACGACCTGGGCCACCTAGGTCGTGCGCGTCTTGGGCCAACCTTTTTTCCCCCTCCCTTTCTCTATTTCCCAATCCCCTTTCCCTTTCTCTCTCTGGTTGTGTTCATCGCGGCTCCTCTCTCTCTCTCTCTCGCCTTCGATCTCTTCTTGGTTGTTCGCCACCGCCATTGATCTCTTCTCTTGGTCTTGCTCTCTCGTTGCTGCCGACCTCACCTGTTGCCTGTTGGTCGTTCTCTCTCGTCGCCGTTCGCGTCTTGCTGCGGTATGTATCCAACCATCCATCTTCCTCCGCCAACGCAAGCTTGCCTTTCTGCAGCAACTCAGCAGCAAGCAGCAACGCAAAGCTACTCATGGCTCGCTTGCATATTGCTTGCTTGCTGCTTCAACGAGCAGCAAGTTGCTGCTGCTTGCTGCTCGTTGAAGCAGCAAGCAAGCAATATGCAAGCTTGCTGCTTCAAGCAGCAGCTGATTTCATTTCATTTGATGAGTTTTAGTTAAATTTTAATGTATATTATTGAAATTATTCAATACTCAGGGAAAAACAGGAGTCAGGAAGTGAAATGAATGATTCGGATAGGACTGGAAGTACGGGAGCATCGTCCGAGGCCTCCTCAATTCTTAAAAGGAAGTCAAATGATGTCGGATGGGAGTATGGAATGTTAATTGATCCGAAAAATATGGATAAAATTAAATGTAAGTTGTGTGGTAAAATTATGTCTGGAGGTGTTTACAGAGTAAAAGAACACATTAGCCACATTTCTGGAAATGTTTCTGCATGTCCAAAATCTTCTCCAACAGATCAAGCCAAATGTAAGAATGCTATTGCCGAGGCAAAGAATAAGAGGAAAAATAAGAAGAAGGAGGAAGATTTGATGAGATCAACTGTTAATATCTCCGAAAGAGTGGAAGGGGATGATGAAGATGAATTGCAAGAGTTAGGTAGCAGAAAAACGTCCCATACTCTTGGCCCTATCGATAAGTTTGCAAGCTCCATCAGCCCTGAAACTTGTTTGAGTGCGAGAATGAGCCAAAGGCAACAAACTATTAGTGAAGCACTATTTAAAGAGAGAACACAGTCTGTTCGTGAATATTGTGCTAGATGGGTGTATGAAGCTAGTATACCTTTCAATGCGATTGACAATGATAGCTTCAAATTGTTTGTTGAGGCGGTTGGTCAATTTGGGCCGGGCTTCAAACCTCCCAGTCAATACCAATTGAAGGAACCACTATTAAAGGGGGAAGTTGACAGAATAAAAGAGTTATTGAAGAAGCATGAAGAAGAGTGGGCACGAACTGGGTGCTCCATTATGACAGATGCTTGGACAGATAGAAAAAGGAGGAGCATCATGAACCTATGTGTTAATTCTAATGCAGGTACTGCTTTCCTTTCTTCTAGAGAGTCTTCAGATGAAGCACATACAAGTGAACTTATCTTTGAGTATGTGGATAAATGCATTGAGCAAGTTGGGCCACAAAACGTCATCCAAGTAGTAACCGACAATGTTGCCAATAATATGGGAGCGGCAAAATTATTGAAGGTGAAGAGGCCAAATATCTTTTGGACCTCATGTGCTACTCACACCATCAATTTGATGCTTGAAAGTATTGGAAAACTGCCGAAGTATAAGAAAGTCATTGATCAGGCCAAGAGTTTCACAATCTTCATTTATGCACACCATAAGACCTTGTCCTTAATGAGGTCATTTACGAAGAAGAGGGATATAGTGAGACCAGGAGTTACTAGATTCGCTTCTGCTTTCTTGACTTTACAGAGTTTGATGGAGAAAAAGGCCCAATTGAGGGCAATGTTTACCAGCTCCGAATGGGAGGAGTGTAAATGGTCAAAGATTGTTAAAGGGAAAGCAGCCTATGCTACTATGATGAGCATTGCTTTTTGGAATGGTGTGACTATATGCCTTAAAGTTTTTGCACCTTTGGTGAAGGTGCTTCGAATTGTTGATGCGGATAGAAAGCCTTCTATGGGCTTTTTATGTGGAGAGATTAAGCAAGCAAAGGAAGATATTAAGGAGGCTTTAAATAATCTTGAAAAGAACTATAAGTCTATTATGGAGATTATTGAAGCAAGGGTAAAAGATAGGCTAGATAGTCCACTATATTTTGCAGCTTACCTTTTGAATCCCTACTACTTTTTCAAGGATATGGATATACAACTTGATAATGAAGTGATGGATGGGCTTTTTAACTGTGTGGAGATGTTTTATCATTATGATGGTGAATTGCAAGGCCATGTTATAAATGTTGAGTTGCCAAAGTATACTCGTAAAGATGGAGCTTTTGGAAAATCGTGGGCAACTCAAGGGTGTGCCAAAAATGATGACAATTATAATCCAGGTATAAAATTCTTTTAATCCTTTCTATTGTGTATTAGTGTATAAATTAAATTTGTTTACTTTATATTTGTTTGACCTATGTAGTTACATGGTGGATGACTTATGGAAATCAAACTCCAAACTTGCAACGAATGGCGAGAAAGATTCTCTCGTTAACCACTAGTTCATCCGGTTGTGAAAGAAATTAGAGCACTTTTGAAGGGGTTAGTGTATATATGAATTATATTTATTTACTATCAATTAGTTATCCTTATTCAGTTATCATTTATATTGATATTGCTTTTATTTTATTTATGTAGATACATACGAAGAAAAGAAATAGACTAGACGTGAATCGATTGAACAATCTAGTCTATGTTCAATTTAATGCGAAATTGATGAACAAGCACAAAAGGGAGAAGGAAAGGAATGTTGATGTGCTACTTGCTAGTGATGCTAGTAATGCACAAGGATGGATCGTTAATGGAGAAGATGATGAAGAAGTTGAGCCTGGTACGGGACTCACTTGGGAAGTGGTTGGTGAAGCATCGGGAGCAGACGAGATGCTTCAAGCTCGAAGAAGTTCTAGGATGAGAGAGCTTCATGAAGATGATTTTCAATCAGAAGAAGAAGATGAGCAAGAAATCAATGAATTTGATTTTGAGTCCGACGAAGATCGTGTATTGGAAGAATATGGAGAGGAAGAAGACCAATTAGATAGTTAGACTTAGATTCTTCGGATATGGTTTATGTTGTATTATTGCTACTTCTACCTTCTTGAACTTATAACTAATATAATAGTTTATTTTTTGAGTCTTAATTCCATTATTTCACTTGTCTTTTCAACTTTGATTTACCTGAAAATAATATCAAATTACATCAAAAGGTTTTTAGAAAAAAAAAAAAAAATCATTTTTCCTAGTCGCCGCCTAGGCCCCGCCTAGGCGCCCTAGGCGCTAGGCCCCAGCCTGGCGCCCGACTAGCGCCTAGCGCGTTTTTGAACACTGCATATGAGATTAAGTATCTCTAATTAATCTGCAAATATACAAACATGCATTTATCCACACTGATCATCTAAATAAGATTTCACAAGGCATAACGGTATCTCTACCTACCATTGAACCTTATGTCATTTATTATCAAGTGCTAATCTATATTGAATCTCTCAAAAGCAATATAAATCACAAACACGTTCTAAGGGCGGTCAAGCATCAAAATGGAATTAGTGCATAACAAACGATCAACCCGAAGGACAAGAATATAATAAAACCCAAATACTTTTAATTAAACTATCATTGAACTAGGTTTCATCAATCATCCTAGCCACAAAGTACTTATCCTAACATAGTTTCAACCAATGAAAGAATAATAAAAACAGAGTTCATGATGTTGGAGAGAAGAAAGAACAGAAAAATACAACTAAAACCGAAGATTTTCAAGAAAATCTCCTTCTTCCTCGACTTGCTGTCTTCTCCTTCTCCAAAAAGCTCCTAAATCTATCAAGAATCCTTCCTTATATAGTGCTTTTTAGGTCTCCAAAGTCGTGCCCCTTGAGAGAGCCCATTTCCACTTGATTTGAAAGGAAATGGGCTCAAAACGGCCTTTTCGCGAAGCTTAGAGCCTTACCGCGGCCTTATCACGGAACGCTTTCCGCGGTAAGGTCGTGAGCCACATAATGAAAATCTTGTCACGGGCTTACCACAGAATGCTTTCCGCGGTAAGATCGTGAGCCACATAATACTTCTTCAACCACGGCTTTATCACGAAATGCTTTCCGCGATAAGGCCGTGAGCCACAGAAAACAATTCTTTCAACCCTACCATGCAATGCTTTGCGTGACAGCACCGTGAGCCGTTTTTCTTTGATTTCCAACACTTCACCAATGACGTCATTCTTTCGGTGCTTTGAGACGTCATCATCCTCGACCCCGAATGGACCTTTGACCTTGCCTTTACTGCCATTTTAGCTCCAAAAATGCGACATCATCATCACTTTTTGCTCCAATTGTCTTCAACACATGCTCCACATAACCATATATATACATAACCATATATAGAACCAAATCAAGTAGAAATCATGCTCATTGAATGTATAAATGCTAAGTTTATAGACTAAAATAAGTGTATAAAAGACACTTATCATTAACCATAGTGTATCTGCTTGTTTTAATTTTAATACAATATTTTAATGGATGGGCATGTTTACCAATCTTAGAAACATCAGTTAGAGCTAAAAAGACATGAGCTTAAGGAAGGGATCTGCTTAGGTTGTGTATTGGCAGGGCAGTTGAGCTTAATTTTACTTCTTGTGCCATCTGACTTGCTTGGTGGGCTGGTAGTTCTATTTGAGTCCTATTTTGTTGGACAGTCTTTTAGAATGTGCAAAATTTGGGAAAGTTGAACCAGAAAAGGGAGAGGATCAAGGGCTCTTGGTTTAACTAGTCAAACTAAATTTGGGCTTCCAGAATAATTAATAAATACAAGTAATTATAACTTATACTTGCATATTGAAGTACATCAAACAATATACTTGCAAAGTGTTGCACTTAATAAATTAACAATGTATATTAGAAAAATATATGTATTCACAGCAATTATAATCTGAAGATTTTAAGTTAAATAGAGTAAAAACTGAATATATGTAATGTAAGTTCAGTAAAAAATAAAAATGTGTGGATGATATTATGGTAAAATTGGAAGATCAAATCATACCCAAGAAAAGACCAATTTAGGTATCTTGGATCAATCATCCAAAAAGATGGGTAGATTAATGAGAATGTTGTTGTTACCTATATAATTAAATTAACTCGGGATGGTTAAAATGGAAATGTGCCTATAGTGTCTTATGTGATAATAATGTTCCATTAAAGGCTTAGTATGTTGTTTTTTTTATTTTGTTCCTACTTTAATTATAATTCCTAGTTGATATTATTATGTGAGTATCACCATATAAATACCTCTCAACTGCAAGAATTATTCAGATTTTGATATTGATCTTTGAACACAATTACTAGATTCCTACTCAGTTGCTCTCTTCAATCTGGTTCTTTCTTCCACTGTTCTTTGTTGCTATTTCATTATTCTGTCATACTTTTCTGTACCTATTGTAAATCCGGAGCTTTCTCTCCACCTCCGTTTCTATTTCTTCTTCAGCTTTCTGGTACTGCCAAATTTGTTGTCATCCTTGAGTTGATTCAATCTGAAAATTATGATGTAATTCTTTCAAGTCATTGTAGACCTGTCATCAATGCATCTAGTTCGAGTCTTGCAGTATAGCTGGTTACAAGACCTTTCACCGTTGTGTGAAGGTTTTTGTACAACTACGACATAGTAGACCAAAGCCAGAGCTTTCTCCCTTGCTCTTCTTCTTTATCTTTTGGGTCCAACACCAATCTTATTTCTATCTTGATCCAAAATTCTTCGATTTCCTGCTATAGTAAGTGCGACCTGTCAGGATTTATTATGAACGGACTGAATCCCTTACATTTGGTTTGTATGTACGCAGGATGATAATGATGAGCTTCGCCGATCTCCCGGAACACCTGTTTTCACTGCACCAGAGTGCTGTCTAGGTTGGAGATCTCCGTTCACGTTGAATCTTATGCTTTTTTACAATTTAAATGGTGAGCCATGCAGAATTTATCCACAGCTGAACTTGTGGATTCTTATCTTGATTAAACCAGGTCTAACATACCATGGCAAGGCTGCTGATACGTGGGCAGTAGGAGTTACTTTGTATTGTATGATATTTGGTAAATATCCATTTCTTGGAGACACTCTTCAGGATACATATGATAAGGTGCGGTTTTAGATGTCTATCGTTGTGTTCGTATTGCAACATCATTTCTTTTCATTTTCAACTATGTGATCTTTCTTCAGTCTGATAAGGGGGAACTTTGATTTTCCCAGATTGTTAACGATCCTTTGTCCCTCCCTGATCGTATGGATCCTCTGCTGAAGAACGTACTGGAAGGGTTACTCTGCAAAGGTCAGTAGTCTGTGAGAGGTAAATGTGTTTTGTTTTATCTTTTTAGTGGGCGCATAATTGTGGAATGAAATTTAGTTTTCTCTCCGTGGTATGTTTTTTGTTTGAATACTTTTGGGCAGATCCAAGAGAGAGGATGACTTTGCGGGCAGTTGCGGAGCATGCCTGGGTAATTGGAGAAGATGGGCCTATCCCTCAGTATGTATGCTGGTGCAAGCGCAGAAAGTTGCAGCAGAGGGAAGAAGAAGAAGAATCCTGTGGCATTGGCGACGGCAGCTGCTGCATAGATAATCAGGCACTTGCCGATGACGACCACTAACTTTTTCTGGATTTTTTTGTTACTTGTATAGTGGTGGTACAAGACTAGTGCATTTATTTGGTTCTTTTTATCCAATCAATTGGGGGGGGGGGGGGGGGGTTGTAAAAATGCAAAGCGCTGAACAAAGAAATGGAAGCTTGTCTCTGTAAACTATAACACGGTGCGGTGTTTTAATCAATGGGGGGAGAGAGAGTTGATGTGTGGATTTCTGTGTAGTAGTAGTAGTGTGGAAGTGTTGGGTGTTAGGAGGCCCCATTTGCTTCAATCACGCCTCTCTGTTTTGATCTGAGTGGATCCCAATAAAATTAATTAGCAAATGGGTTGGGAGAAGCCAGCAGCCGACATCTTCCAACTACCAATGAATGATTGACCTTTCAGTTTATTTTGGACCACTACTGAATGCGGTCGCGCCTCAAAATCAGATTGCTCATCAAATACGTGCAAACACATGCACGATTGGTGATGGAGGGGTGAACTTATGAGTAGATGGAAATTGTCTTTATCGAGAAAGATAACGCTTTGGACAGAAACCATCAGTCAATTTTTTGGTGAAATAATAAAATTGTAAAAACCAGCTGATTTTGATTGGTGTATTGACTACCACATCTCCATTATTGAACTGAACTGGCTTGGTTTCTGCGAGTGCTAGTTCGTGTTCCAACCAACCTGTTCTACCCCATTTTAATAACTAGGGAGAAACGAGGAGGAGAAGACGAAGAAGACAGACAGACAGGCATAAAGACTCATCAGCCTACTCCATTGCCTGCGGTGGCAGACAAGCTCCGGTTCAAAATTAGCTTGGTGGCCGGCAAGTGACCTACCAACTTCTTGCATATCAAGTGATACATCCAAAACCAAGCAAATGGCAGAGTTGGTGCAACTGAAGTAATGACCTCTGTTGTTTACAAAATAGCTTGGAATAAGAGAAAATTTGATGGTACTAAAAGGTAGAAAGTGACTTTCTCTTCTCTTGATTAGTAACAATCACGTGAGAAACCATTAAAAAGAAAACAAATGGCCTCAACAAATTCCAGAAGAAAGAGAAGCATTATGTGCTTATTCTAAGCCGAGGAGCTGAACTTGAAGAAAGTCCATCCGCTTGGCGAAATTATTGTCAAGAGAACACAGCTAGAGAAGCAGCTTGCAACCAGAGTTTAAAAAATTCATACAACCCCAATGCCAGTTTTTCATCCAGGTGTTTTTGGATCACACTAAGTTATTGTGTTTAATAGAAAAGACGTCAGATCATTTATTAATAAGACGTTTGTTAAAATAAGTAAGATAAAGAGATATCAAGATAATGTTGGAATGCTTCTTGGATCAAAATATGGAATGATCAATATAATATTAAAAAATATTTCAAGATTTTTATCAGAATATTTGTTAAATATTTTAAAATTTACTAATAATTATACTTTTTCTTTTTATGTGTTTGTTAATGCATATGATAAAGTATTAAGATAAGAATTTTTTTAAATAAAATATCCCTATTATCAAATTCATTCAAAATTGTTTGTTAACATCAATAATAAATTTATGATTAAAATAATATTTTATGATGAATATAAATTGTCAAAAAAATAAAAATAATATTTTATTTTCTAAATTCATATTTAAAAATAGATTTAAAAAGAGTGGAGGGGTGAAAATAGTTATTGTTGGAATTACAATAATTTCACCTAGATAATTAAAAATAGCCAAAATATATTTTTATAATAAATAATAAAATATAAAATTAAATAAAATAATTTAAAAATTAGTGAAAGAAATTATATTAGTTAATAAAATATATAGAGAGAGGAATTTAAATTTTAAAAATTAATTAAAAAAATAATGTCATTTAAATTTTAAAAATTATCAAAATATATAATAATTTAAAAATATATTAAATAATATTAATTATAAGACTTAAATAAATAAATTCTTTTAATAAATTTACATATTTAAAACACATTAAATGATGATATATAAGTAATTGAAACTTATTTTAAAAGAGTTGGATAAATTTATCCGAAATGAGAGGTCAGATAAATCCATTTTGAAAAAGAGAGAAGAGATCATGTAATGACTTTTTCGAAAATAATCATATAAATTTAACAAATACGTACAAAAAAACAAAGAGGTTGAGTTCACACCAGACAAGTAATTACTGCATAATAGACGTGACAGTAAAGGCATACAATGCAACTCCATACTTAAAACAAACAGGTTCAAACACAGAAGCACAGACACAATTCAGACACAGTTCATGAGAGGTACATCTGAGCTACCTCATTTATTAAGAGTACAAAATGACACCGAAAACAAGAGACTGAGTTCACACTTGCCATGGAGCTCAGTTCTCCAACCAGCGATGGACAAAGATCCCGCTGTTCCTTAGACCCTTGAAGAGGCTCATGCAATCACCACAGGCAGAACTTTTGCAGTCTACGTTGTCTGAACAGCGAAGGAAGATTTCGTCAACATGGCATATTGCTCCACTTTCAAATAATTCAAACAGAATTTTAAGCTCCATCGTTCTTGCGTTCATCATAATAACAACAAAGTCTCCAACAGAAACTGTTCTTTCGAACCAACCAATAAAATCAAATTCTTCTTCATCGAATGGTGCACTCAAATACTCATCAGAACTGAGACTGCTCATATAATTTTCTCCAGCAAGGCCTGGATAATAAACAAAAGAGACACCAGGGTTTTTCACGTAAAATGAGAGGGCAGAAGCATCGCCATCAATGAGATAGACATTGAAAGTTCGAGGGTCAATGGGATAATAGGGCTTGAACAGTTCTGAAATGGTGGAGTTCATGACTTCCCCTGCACCTATGTTAATGTAGATCAACCTGTTCCTTGAGGAAATGTTCACGAGTTTGGGTAGATATGAAATTTTCGTTCCAAGTGGTCCTGAATTATACTCTTCCAGAGGTTCCAAGTGCTTTATAAAAGGCTTATTGTTTGTGACTGACTGGCACTCACTAGGAAGCCGGTAATGCTCTAACAAAGCAACTTGATCAAGTTTTTTCTCGAAAGTAACCAGCGTGAAAGAGCCAATACCGCATACATGCACAATATTAGAACTTCTCAGGAATGATGAAACCGGGGTGGCAGCCCTAACCAAGCCACCAGAATAGAAATTGCTGGTACCTACAATCATTGCGCCAGTGCCCCCAGGCCTCAAAACACGCTCAATCTCATGCACGAGAAGAGCGGGCACGGAAACTCTATCAAGAGCTTTAGAGAAGACAAAATCGAAATAATTATCCTTGAATCCGAGCTCGTACACAAAACGTTTCCGTGACAGAGAGAAAAAGGGGTGGGTATCAATACCAAGGGCGTTGGAGAATCCGAATTCCCGCAATGCCGTGACTGCCTTGGAAGATCCCTCCCCGACACAAAGAGCTCTTGCACTAGTCTCTAACAGATTATTCTCCACAAGCTCTTTGAACACATTAATGGTCAAATTCCCAGTTTCCTTGCAAGGTGTCAAGATTGACGACCTATCAAGCGGAATTCCAAAGGCAGCTAGGGGTTTTACAACCCAGGAGAGATTGACGCATGCATTGGACCCAAAATTCAGAGGGCATTCATCGAAATCCATAGAGAGAGGCTCCAATGTCCGAACATCATGGGCAATTTCCAAGAAGGGAAATATAGCCATGGCCAAGCCAAACAAGAACAATTTCAGAATCAAGCGCCTCATTATTGACCCACGAAGGATCTGCCATTTAAGCACCTTGAAATCCATTTCCGCGGAATTTTTCTATTGACGTTCTAGCCTTTCAATTAACAGATCCAATAGGATTGAAACGTGCACAGTTCCGATTTTTTTTTAACTCAAATCGGATGAAATAGTGAAATCGAATAGCACAACAACTAGAGAGAAGGAGGCGATTAGCGAGTACAAAACCTGGAGGAAGTGTGATTCCCACCCACGAGGAGACCCATTGATTTTTGAAACCCTAGCCAGACCCTCATCGTAATCCGTCTCGGCGACGGCTCGTACCACTTCTGTTCCATCATCTCCACTACCCACTGTACATTTCCGAAAACGAATTCTACATCGGAATCAGATCTACAGATCTACAAGGATATACAAATAAATGTGAATAAGAAGGATTTGGATTCTTATTAGGGTTTGGGTAAGATCTGAGAGAGAAGCAAAGGTGAGTGAATGAGTGAGCGAGTGATGATATGCGTTGAGATCCGACTGCGAAGGTTCTTATCATCGTCGGTCCATCAAGGACAGAGTGGAAGGGGCCTATCATGTCGGTGCATTATGGCGGTAGGTGGGCTCGTGGAAACCCGTTTCCGTTTCCAGGTTAGGGCTTCCGGACTAGACAAAAATGGAGGCCCAATTAATTTTGGACACTCATATTTGGTCTTATTAAATTGGCCCATTAAGTAATATATATATATATATATATTTGTTTCTGATGAACCCATTAGGTAAGGTGATCCGGTGAACTTACATTTTTGCTCTTAATCATTTTTAACTATCAATTAAATTTTAGAAATAAGAAAAAAATAAAAGTGTAAATTCCCCTTATCAGCAGCCAATATAATAAGACAAAATTATTGTCCATCAATTTTTTAGGCTGCTGGGCTTAACACAAATTAGGCAAAATCCACATGAGGACCTAATCCCTGAACTTAGCTATTCATAATGTTGGTAGCTAGCTTCATTGGGCTTTGGGTTTTCAAAGGTGGGTATAATAGTTTTGTGTAATGTTAATTATTATCTTTAAAATTTAATAAATTAATAATAAATATATTTAATTTTTAGATAAAATATATTTATTATCTTTTATTTTTTAATATCTAAATATTTTTATTAGTTGATAATTAATGTTTTGTGTTTTTAACCATTTAATCAAACAAAAGAATTGTCTAATTATTAAAAACAATCAAAATAAGATATTTAACTATTTAACTCTTATTTTTATCATCATGTAATAAAATTATTTAGATATTAAAAATAAAATAGAATAAATACATCTCATCTAAAAATAATATGCATTTGTCACCGCTTAGCCATTACCCTAAGAACAATGGTTAATATTATCCATACAATTAATACAAAAAAATAATATATTTTTTCCGATAAGTAAATAAATGATGGTTATTATTATTGAAATATCACATTGTATATTGATTTGAAATTTTCTGGTATTAAACTTATAATATTATGAATATAATTAATTAATTGATATAACGACATATTATCAATGAAGACATAATATTAGTAATATCATTTTATATCAATATTATTAATTTGATAATATTTATATATTTAGTAATATTTTAATATCATAATAATAGTATTATAGAACACTTGAATACTTGCCGTGTATAATCGTTTTGGATTCTTTTATGATTATACTCCAAACCCTTTTGACATAAACTTCTTTAACTTAAAAAATTTGAAAATAATTAGCGTTAAACTCGTGCCATGCATGCATGAAAAATATAATTACAATAGATAATTTCAATAATTATTTATGAATATTAATTAATTATAATAAATTAAATATTAAATCATCATATAAATAATATTTTATTAGATATTGTTACTTAAAATTTTAAAAACAACATAATTAATCTAAGTATATATAATTATTTTTTATAATTATTAAAAATTTATATATTTTTATAATGCTCTCCCTTTTCTCCAAAACATTGAATAAATAATACTCTTCAAATTTAATTTCTACAATTATAATAAAACTTTGAAAATGTATATATTCTGATTTGGGAAAAGAGCATTTCAAACTTTAGTGATTAATGAGTAATTAATTAATGAATACTTAAACTGACTACTTATGTAAGCACCCCCGCCCGGATATCCCCAACCACCAGGACTACCCGAACGGGAGCGCCTACGGGAGGAGAAAAGTAATAAACACAGAGACCAAGACCACCCCGGCATGCATACGCGAAAAAAAGAACAGCGGAAGCAAAGCTCAAGACATGCATGCACTATGGGTACCCCGCTAACACAACGGTCACAAGATAAATAAATAAACACAAACTCCTGTGCCGACATACACAAGACTCGAGAAAACACCTGGCACAGTACGAAATAATAGAGTAAATTCTACTTAGACATCAGAATGGATAGGGATTGACGAGACTGCCTATACACCACACCGACTCTGCCGTTAAAGCTGACTCCCTTGCCATGGCTCACGCCGCCACTACCTGGAATGATGGAAAGCAAGGTGAGTCGAGAGACCCAGCAAGCATAAGAAAGAAAAGGCTGAAGGCTACACAAAACCAGAAATCTCACCCCAGAATAAACCCCCAGGTACACACAAGCCATGAGACGCAACAACACCAAAGCTCAATAGCATAACAAAATAAAAGCACATACCGGTCCTTGGAGCCCACATAAGACACTTGGCACCCAAGTCCCATACCAACCTGCCGCTGCCCTGAAAGGCAACAAATGTCTCCACAAACCTGCGCGCGCTGTCCCAGGCCGGTACTCCTGTCACCTGTATCCGTCGGTACTCCCGACAACCGAGCCATAGGCTCCCTCTGAACGGTACTCCCGTCTGAGAACTAAATACTACCAGTAGCCATGCAATGCACATAAAAATGCAATGGCATAGTGAGCATCAACGTGATACAAGGCGCCCATACATCCAGGCATCAGGCCATGCTCCGCCCACATAGTAAACCACACGCCATGCATATGCCGCGCTGGATGCAACCTAACCAAGCTAGAATGTCCGTGTCCAAGCATACTCAATAAATGAATATCCCAACATGCATCCCGTACCCATGTGCATATCAAATCATGAACAATAATACAAGGTATCTAATCATGCAGTAAATCACATACCGGCAAAGCTAGTCAGCAGTGCTCGGCACCGGTCAACAGTCAGTGACAAGGAGTGTCCACCCGACGGTCCACATCAGGGCCGTACAATAGACTACCCCAATGTCACCAACAACCGACCCCTGCCCTACTGCTCGATAGCTTTAACCAAACCATAAATAAATTTGAGAAAAACTGTAAATAATTCTGATAAAATCATAAATAAACCCGCCCGTCTAGGAACCTAGTTCCCAACTGGGTTCAGCATCATTCCGAAAGGAATGGGGGCGGTACAAACCCCCGTAGGCACTCAACAAATAATACTCTAGAAGTCTCGGATTTAATTTAAATTAAAACAAATGATTAATAATAACAAATAAGGTTAGGAGCCGAATTAGAGTAGGGGAGGTGATAAAATACAAGGAATCACGGGATCTTTCATGGGAATTAACGATTAGGAAGAGAGGGTTAGGAGCTTGCCTTTACACAGCCGTTTCTTGCATTTCTTGCACTCCTGCTGCGAAGTAAACGTTTAATAACGTTTAATAGCGATTAATAAAACCCGAGGTTCACATTAATTAAATCTAACCGTATAATATAATTAATTTAGCCATCTAAATTCCACATAGGCACCTCGTAAATAAAATCCCAATAAATCTCATATTTCTTTTAAATTAAATCATGCCCAAAACATCCCTAATTCGTATAATTAATACGTAAAACCAAACCGAATTAAGGGAAGACAAGGGGTTCACCAAATGGAAATAGATCGCAAGGGTAGAGAAGAACTTGCCTCGTTCAGCTGATTACAACGTTTTCACGCTTAAACATCACCAGATTAATATACGCTGTAAATTAGATTAAACTCCTAAAATTAACAAAATTAGGCCCAAAATTAAATTCCAACCGTACAAAATGATTTATACACATTTATTTACTTACCCGAATAATTAAACTGCGATTAAACTTCTTTTAATCTGAGATTTCTCCCACAAAAATAGCCCTGCGCGCTGCTTCTTCTTCTTCCTATTTTTTTTCCTCTGTGATTCTGCTTCGAATTTGGCCGAAATCGGCCTTAAAATCGCAGCAAAAATGCTGCTGGCAAATTGGGCGACCCACAGCGCGCCACGTGGCGCGCTCAGCAGCCGCACATGGCTGCCACCGCCTTGCCCCAAACGACGCCGTTTTGGGCAAGGATTTTGGCTGAAAAATCAGCCAAAATTCACCAGCGCGCGCGCACACCCGACGGGGCTCGAACCCGCGACCTCACCCAGCACACGAGCACTCGCGAGCGCCTGCGCTAGCCGACTCCTTTAACCATATAATGCCTTCACTTATATTTAAGGTGATTTTCGGCCACTTCGGCAAATAACATTTCAGCACGCAGAACTTTCATTATTGGCACACACACCCCAGACTCCAATTTCCTTTATTGCACTTACACCCGAAAACTTTCAAAAATCCATTAAATTAATTTATTTTTCTTATATCTCCAAATTCCCAAATAAATTAATAATTTCCATAAATGCAAGAATTAATAATTATCTTATTTACTTATTTTCTCAAAATAACATAAGTAAATATTTTCTCTTAATTTCTCTAATACTCCAAAATGACATCAAATGCCAAAATTATTAATCATTATTTATTTCTCAAATTTTCGGGATGTTACAGCTTAATTACTTTTTATAAACTAATAACTTTACAATAGACAATAGACTAAAAATAAGTCGTTGGTGCATCCCACTTGAAGCACCACACATTTGCCAAAGATGATAAATGAAAATGGTGATTAATAATTCAAAACTCACATATTAGTATATGCAGATAAAATTATTATTTAAATAAAAAATCAAGGGTAAAACATATTCTAGATCCTCATGAACAATGAACAATATCGATGAATGAAGCATATTAAAAAAATTATTATAGTATATGCAAATAAAATTATCATTTAACATCTAAACAAATTATGAATGAAACATATTTTAGGTCTTTAAACACAATATCAATGAGCTTGTTTGTCATTCCACAAGATTCTTGCCATTTAACACTATCTTTGCTAACAACCTCTCCAATTATATTTTTAATAAAATTAAAAAATATATATAAGTTATAAGAGCATAAATAATTGCATAATTAACTTTATACTTACCAAATAATTCCTTTTTGTTAAGTTCAACTATACTCAAAATATTAGTAAAATGATTTGAAGATAAAATTTGTATTAGAAAACTTTTATCAATAACATCTATAATATTAGTTTTTGGCATAAAGTTTAGTTTGTACTTCTGACTTGTAGTCTTATATTTTATATTATTGTATCAAACTATAAAATATCACATAAAATACAATTGTCCTTCACAAATTAATGTTTTGAAAGACCAAACCAATGAACGCTTGATTGTTGCATGAATCCCTTCACCCTATAAATTTGATGGCAAAATATTAAATAATTTATACAAAACAAAAGATATTATATAAATAATTAACAATAAATTTATAAGAGAAAAAAATATCTATTCGTCCATGAAAATCATCTCTAACTTATCTTCAAAGCCTCACAACTTGAACTTTCAATCACTTTTGCATCTTGTTAGCATTGATTTGATTAACAAAATAAACTATTTCATCCAAATTTTAAAAAGTTAATTACTTTAAAAAGACTTTTATTAAATTATAACATATTATATAAAATGAAAAATTTTGACATAAATTTTCTATTTATACACAAAAGCTATTACATCGGAACAATAAATCATTAAAGGAAGTGATTCATTAATTATTAAAATAAAATTATTTATTATATTATAGATTTATTTATAAATTATAAATATAAATAAATTGAAACGCTTAAACGTGAGAAAGTATGGACTTTTCTAATACTAATTATAATTTCTCTTGAAATTTTTAATTTTTGCTTTTGAAATTTAATTTTTGCAATGATAACAAAACATTGAAAATATGAATTTTGACTTATTTTTTTATTATGTATTAATTTTATTCCATAACCTTAAAAGTATGATATATTAAATCTTAATTAGTATTGAAAAATCATGCATTAATCTTGAAAATGTGATATCTTAAATTTTAATATTGAAAAATTCATGCATTAGTTTTGCATTAAATTAAAGGTAGTGATTAATTAATTATTAAAATAAATTATTTATTATATTATATATTTATTTATAAATTATAAATATAAATTAAAACTTCTAAACGTGAGGAAGCATGGATTTTCTAATGTTAATTAAAAATTTTCTTAAAATTTTTAATTTTTTGATCTTGAAATTTAATTTTTACAATGATAACAAAATATTGAAAATATGGATTTTGACTTATTTTTATTTTATTATGCATTAATTTTATTCTAATCTTGAAAATAAGATATATTAAATCTTAATTAGTATTAGAAAACTCATGAATTAGTTCTGAAAATGTGTTATCTTAAATCTTAATTAGCATTTTGAAAATTTATGCATTAGTCTTGCATTAAATTAAAGGTAATGATTAATTTAATTATTAAAGTAAAATTATTTATTATATTATATATTTATTTATAAATTATAAATATAAATTAATACTCCTAAATGTGAGAAAGTATGAATTTTTCAATACTAATTAAAATTTTTTTTTGAAATTCTTAATTTCTGATCTTGAAATTTAAGTTCTATAATGATAACAAAATATTGAAAATATGAATTTTAACTTATTTTTATTTCACTATGCATTAATTTTATTGTCTAGTCTTGAAAATATGATATATTGAATCTTAATTAGTATTAAAAAATTCATTGCATTAGTCTTGAAAATATGATATCTTAAATATTAATTAACATTAAGAAACTCATGCATTAAATTAAAAATAGTGTTTAATTAATTATTAAAGTAAAATTATTTATTATAATATATATTTATTTATAAATTATAAATATAAATATAAATTAAAACTTCTAAATGTGAGGAAGCATGAATTTTTCAATACTAAATAAAACTTCTCTTGAAATTTTTAATTTTTGTTCGTGAAATTTAATTTCTTCAATAATAACAAAACATTAAAAATATAAATTTTAACATATTTTTATTTCACTACACATTAATTTTAATTCATAATCTTGAAAATATGATATATTAAATCTTAATTAATATTAAAAAACTCATGCATTAGTCTTGCATTAAATTAGATGTACATTTATTATTATTTAACTATTACTTTTATCATCATGTAATAAAATTATTTAGATATTAAAAATAAAATACAATAAATACATCTCACCTAAAAATAATATGTATTTGTCACCACTTAGCCATTAGCCTAAGAGCAATGGTTAATATTATCTATACAATTAATATAAAAAATGATATATTTTTTTCTGATAAGTAAATTGTTGGTCCCTTAGGGTATGGCCACTCAAGAGGGGAGGGAGGTGAATTGAGTGATTAAAATATTTTTTATTTTTAATAAATATTATTGATTAATGATTTTATTGAAAAATATATATTTAATAAATATAATAAATTATATTTGAGATTAATAATAAATGTAAGTCACAAGATATAACAAAAATAAATACAATAAGGCACAAGATAATTTATAGTGGTTCGATGTCTTCACATACATCTAGTCTACTCTCCCAAAGTCTTAACCACCGAGTTTCACTAAATCAAAATCACCAAAATTTTCACACTATCTCACATTGAAAACTAGATACACATCTAAATTACAATGGGTTCTAGAAAATCATTATACCAAGGTTTTCTTCCTAGCTTACTTTAAAAACTAGATTCACCTATATTTTAACAAATTTAGGAAATCTATACAATTCTTAATAATAATTTAAATGTTTACAAATAATTTATCCACAGTTGCACACAAATAAGCAATTAAGAACAAATTATACAAAGTAATAATATTTAAATAAATAAATAAATTTGTAACCTCAAATGGAAAAGTTTAGATTTGTCGTCGAAGACTTAAAGAACTTTTTTGCTTTTGCCTTGTGACTCTTCGGTGGATGAACAATGAATCTTTGAGGGTCTTGGAATACTTGAAAATTAGCTTGAGAGATTTTGGGAGCTTTGGATGTGCAATATGTGCGATGGATATTCAAAAAATGAGTTTGGGAGGTATTTATAAGTATTTTAGTCATTTAAGAAATGATTAATATGAAATTTAAAATTCAAAAAATATTTAGACTTTTTTAAACAATAAGAAAACACGTTTCACCTTTAATTTAAAATAAATTTATTTTTTACATAAGAAATAAAAGCATTTATCAATAAATAAAAATTTAAATATAAATTTTTTTTGAAACATAAATGATTATAAAAAGGAAACATGTCTAAAGACAATCCATCTTTAATTCAAAATAAATTTATTCTTTGTACCCACTTTTAATTCAAAATAAATTTATTTTTTATATGACAAAAATATATTTATATCATAAAAATATTTTTGTTAATTATCAAAATTTAATTAATATGAACAAGTTGGTTCAACATAAATAAATGATGGTTATTATTATTGAAATATCACATTGTATATTGATTTGAAATTTTCTGGTATTAAACTTATAATACTATGAATATAATTAATTAATTGATATAACAACATATTATCAATAAAGACATAATATTAGTAATATCATTTTATATCAATATTATTAATTTGATAATATTTATATATTTAGTAATATTTTAATATCATAATAATAGTATTATAGAACACTTGAATACTTGCCGTGTATAATCATTTTGGATTCTTTTATGATTATACTCCAGAACCCTTTTGACATAAACTTCTTTTACTTAAAAAATTTGAAAATAATTTGACCAGCCGAATCCTAGTCCACAGACCATTGACTGCCTTTTCCTCTGAATAAATAAATAGTTAAAAAGACCGCTACAGGCTGCAATGGCTTTATTAAAATATTCAATTTTAAAAATAAGGTATGTGATTCTTATTACCGCGCAGAACTGATAGATTACTTATGGCCAACATTTTATCCATCTCAGCCCCTTCTCTGATCCCGCCCTCCAAACACTCAGCCTTAAAGCAACTAAAGTTGGTTCCTTAGGCTCGTGATTGGTTCATGATTATTACTAACTTTTCTTTTTTGTAAATTATTTAATGCAAATTTAACTCAAACTCAAAGAAGCGGGCTTAACGGTGCTTTAGAGATGATATGATGTGACCACTATCCACTATTGTGCTGTCCCATCCCCATTCTCCACTAACCAAAGCTGAGGACGTAACAGTGACACTCATTTTTATCTCTTTTCCATGCTCTGCTTGGAGTCTGGACCAATTGTTTATTCAAAATTAAAATGATCAAAGTAATACAATGATAATATTTTGCAAATATCAGTCACACACACATATATCAAATTTTAATTTAGAGAATATTTTGGTTTCATTCTTTGTATTGTGGGTTCAAACAATTTAAGTAAAAAAATTGAACAAGGAGTGGGCATTAATTAGGAAAACCTGTCACTGTCCTGATATGGAGTGAAAATTAAAAGGCTTTATCAGGATGGATGGATCAATTCAAAGCTTGAAATCTCCAAGAATTTGGCCATGACCAAAAGTGGAGCTCTATTGAGTCTACCACTTTAGAGAGTGGTCAGTGAATGGTAGGCCAGAGCCAGACCTTCCTCTCAGCTTTATCCATCCATAAATGATAAAAAACCAAATAAGCCATAAAACTCTTCTTCATCTTTACTCACTCTTCTTCTTCTTATCTCAGTCTTCTTCTCCTTGTTTATTTTTCTTTTTAAGTTTGTTGGAAAACTTGCTAGTTTGCCGAGTTTTTGAGGCCTGAAGTTGATGACGGGAACTGAGGACTCAAACTCCTCAATCAAGGGGCAGGAGCATGAAGCGAATGCATGTGAAAAGGAAGAAGCTATCCCAGTTCAGAAGGTAATTTCTTGTTTGTTTTTGCTTTTCTATTCTGTCTTCCGTCTGTTTGTCATTTGGCTTCACTTTCTTCTTTCTTGGCTTTTCTCTCCCCACCCCCCGTCTCTGTGGAAATTTGGTTGTCTTCTATGCAATTTGGTTATTTGATTGATGATCTTTGATGGGTTCCTTTAAGTTTGTGTAAGTTCTGGTTTATTTGTCTTTGCCCGGGGAATATGGAGATCTTCAGTTCTCTGTCACGTTCTTCTCTAACTTCTCTTATTTGCTTTGGTAATCCTAAGTATGATATTTTAGCTTACCCAAAAAAATGTGTTATCTCAATACAAATTTGCACCTTAGAATAGGCAATTGGATAAAATCTTCTGTATTAGCAGTTGTGCTGTCTGCTGTATTTGCAATTAGAGATTACTCGGGAAAACATCAACAATAGTTTGAAGAAAAATACAAACGTACTTAAAATGTTTTTAGTGGAATATTTGAT
Source organism: Diospyros lotus (assembly GCF_014633365.1). Classification (NCBI taxonomy): domain Eukaryota; kingdom Viridiplantae; phylum Streptophyta; class Magnoliopsida; order Ericales; family Ebenaceae; genus Diospyros; species Diospyros lotus. Next base: position 28,615,436 of record NC_068340.1, on the reverse strand, counting down.
CTGTATGCTTGAATAAGAGGGAGAGGGAAAAATATCAATTTGGAAATTGAAAAGAATATGCCTGAGAAGTCTAAGAATGGGGAAAATCTGATAGAAATTCCAATACTATTACTACTATAACTACAACAAAAACAACGATGACAATATATGATGCCCTAATCCTATTAGGTAGGGTTGACTATGGAACTCAAATACAAGAAGAAGAAAAATTTAAGGAAAAGAAAATGTAGTGTTCAAGAAACCTGTGCTTCCGAAGAAGAAAGTAAACAACTGAAACTGATAATCTCTCAGTTGAAAGAGAGCTAAATTCTTGCTTTAGGAGTAGAACCTTTCCCCTTCTGGTCTAGAGGATATCGCAACGACAAGCCATCAATGGAAGCAGAAATATGTAAGAAGCTACATAATGCAAGTTCAAATTTTCTTCCCCCACTTTGCAAGTTGAGCAGTTCAATGATGTGTTTCTGGTGCTATTTCAGGCAGAAAATTCCTGTGCTACAATTGAAAAAACACCGCGTAAGCACTTGAGGAGACAGAATTTGTCACTGGATATATTACCCTCAAGAACATTATTGGACTCTCCTCAGGAGTTTGTTCAAATCAAAATGCCTCCAACTCCAAAGAAAGTAAATTTTCTCTTGACTCCAAGCCCTTCTGATGTGAGGACAAGTGGGAATCTTGGCCCCTCCTTATACAGGAGCAAGTCATCCATTAAAAGCCTTTTACCAAAACTGAACTTCAAGTCGAGGAATTCCCAGTCAGACATAGCCATAGAAGCAACTACTTCTCCGGTGCCACAGGAGAAGCCGTCAATGGCAAGGTCATGGTCACTTACAAAAATGTTCACTCCTCGTATCAAAAGGACATCGTCTCTGCCTGTTACCTCAGTTGTGCATTCAATTCCTGAATCTGTTGCTGGAGGAAACTCTGGTGGTTCAGTCAGTTCACATGTAAGGCCTTTTTTACAAATTTTTAAGATAAAGATAGCTGAAGAAAGAGAAGGAAATTAGAAGACACGCACATTTCATTTATATTTTCAGTCGTACTAAAATCTGAGCATTTGCATGGTTATTTGTAGAGAAAGGAAGCAAATCGATTTATATCTCGCTCGCTTTCAGTCCCTGTCATCAACAAAGAGAGAAGAATAAAGAGGACGGACTCATTTTTCCGTGTCATATCCTTGATTCCCCAAGTGAAGGAAGGGGATACTCCAGTGTCAAATTCAAATCCAACCTGTGATGCTGGTATGTTCCCCCCCTCTCCTTTTGTATTCATGGTACCATGTTAGTTCTGAATCTTGTGAGGTAATTAGGACTTAAAAAATTTGTTGATTATGCATGTTACATGCCTTACCCAGTTGAACATATCAGGTTGAGTAAAGTTGTCGCAGGCCTGCACATTCATTTCCTTTATAATCATAAAAACATCTGAAAAATATTAGCCCGAGTCATATGTTGTGCTTGAAGTCAGCTCTGCTTACCTATGTTTTAAGATTATGTCCAGAAAGCAATGAAGCTGATGCCCAAGATATACCTGAAGAGGAGGCAGTTTGTAGAATTTGTTTGGTTGAGTTATGTGAAGGTGGCGAGACCCTGAAGATGGAGTGCAGCTGCAAAGGTGAGCTTGCTTTGGCTCACCAAGAATGTGCAGTGAAGTGGTTTAGCATTAAAGGCAACAAGAACTGCGATGTGTGCAAGCAAGAGGTTCAAAATTTACCCGTCACACTTTTACGGATACAAAGTGTTAAAAATCAAACTACACGGCCAAATAGAGACCCGCAGATGGAACTTCACGCACACAGGCGAGTGCATCATATCATATCATCACAGTCAAGATTTCTGGGTACTGATTTATGGGTCGGGGTCATCTGAAGTCTTTTTGTAATTGTTATCAGGGTTTGGCAGGAAGTGCCAATTCTTGTGATTGTCAGCACACTCGCATACTTCTGTTTTCTTGAGCAGCTTTTGGTAAGCTCAAAGTCTTTATTCCAGTTCAAACAGAACATATACTTCTCCTTGTAATTGTTAATATTAGAATTAAATCAAATTTGAATTGGGCATCTCTCTATCTAGGATTTTTTTTGAGTTCGACACTAGATTGCATCTGTACGAGAGCCATAAAGTTCATTAAAGCAATACAAAATTCATTATTTCAAGTCTCTTGCTTCTTCTAACAGATGATTTTGTTTTCATTCAGGTTGGAAAAATGGGTGCTAGTGCAGTTGCCATATCTCTTCCATTTTCTTGTGTGCTGGGCCTCCTTTCATCCATGACCTCATCAACCATGGGTAAGCTTTGATCTCCTAAAGAAATGTACTTTACACACTGATCAAGTGTCACTGATCCGGCAAAGAGATACTTCAAAATTGTGCAGCAAAAATTTAATCAGAGAAGTGTCAAATTCCCAAGTTGCTCTCGTGAACTATGAATTCTTGTTTATATCGAAACTTTTTCTGTTTTGGTAATTCTGGTTGAGTTCTCTCTCTCAATACCTCCAGTTTTTCTATGACAGTGAATCGACGATTCGTCTGGTTTTATGCATCAGTCCAATTCGCTCTTGTGGTTGTGTTTGCCCATATTTTCTATTCATTGGTAAGAGATTTTCTACTTCCAAATGCAGTGACAAGAAACGAAAATAATTAGTGCATTGTTTTGGCTAGTACTGGATCATACGAAACATCAGCCATTGTTTAAATATATGATAAGATGGTTTCTTATGTTTGAAAAATTTTCCTTGGCGTTTCACCGAGTTTTACAGATTCATGTGCAAGCAGTCCTATCGATTCTCTTCTCAACGTTCGCAGGATTTGGAATCGCCATGAGTGGCAGTTCCATTTACATCGAAATTTTGAGATGGAGACGCCGACGGCGCGATGCATCAGATCAGCACCACCAGCACTCCCAAATCGTGGCGGTGCACCCACAAGGAAGAAGGCCTGCTCCGGCCGCAACTTCTCCTTCTTCTTTTTCGCCACATCTGCCGGATCCTCATCCACTGCAAGCCGGAACAGAGAGCCCAGAAACATTTTGGGTGCTGAATTAAGACTTGGAGTGGCTGAAGTTAAAAGATTGGATCTTTAGATCGTTTCCCAGCATGGAATAGAAAAGAGAAAACAGTAGTTTGATTTGCGGCTTCTCAGCTTCGAGTTACCCGGATAACAAGGACGTGGCAGTCTGCCAGAGGCTCAGGCTCAGGCTCAGGCTCAGGCTCGTAGTTTTGGGAAAATTGTTGTTGCATCTTATGAGAGGGGTGCATCAAACATTTTGATTCACATAATTTTAATCAAATTCTGGTTACAAATAATGATTTTTTCTTCACGTCATAGTCCAAGGTGGTGTTAGTTCCGTCGGTGCTGCTACTTCTTGTCCAATTAAGGTTTTAAGGCTGCATGATGACTGGCAATTACTTGGTGGCCCACCCCCACCAATCCAATCCAAGGGTTTAAGGATGGATTGAAAGGTAATATACTGCGTCCTTAGTAACTTGAACGTTCCTTTATCACCCCAGTGTTATATCTTGTTAATATTTGAGGCTTTTAAGTTTAAGTGTGGAGTGTAATGGTCAATTTGAGTAATTTAGAAAGTGTTATTTAGACTAAATTTATATTACTGGTTTACATTAATAATTAAATGATCACATGACATATGAAGTTAGATTAACTTCCATGTTACTTTAGATTGAAAATGTTGACTTAGCCTAAATAAATATATTTTAGAAAATGCAAACTAATATATAAATTAAAAAAAAATACACTGTGTCATAGAAGTAATCACACTTGATAAGAAGCTTAACACAATTGAGATCTTACCAAATTTAACCCTAAAGATTAAAGTTGAAGTTGTCAATCATAGTTGATGTTGGTGGAAGATAGGGCCCATAGCGTCACTTGTTAATCTCTTGTAAATTTGAGGCTTTTATCTCTCAATATAGATTTTGACAATCAAGTTAGTGTTTGATAACAAAATGATAAGTAATGAGAAAGAATGGAGTAAATGATCACCAAGACCTTATGTAGAATGTAATTTAGACAAGGTAAAGACATAGCGTTAAAGTCTCAAACCATACTAGTTTAGCCATACTCATTAGTGACTAAGGCATCAAATCTTATCATGTGACAAGTATAGATACTTTTCAAGTGACATTTAAATTAATTTATTAAAATCGTGTCACGTGTTAATTCTTAGTTAATTTAATTATCTCATCAAAATTAGGCCACATGATATTTTGGGATCGGTGGATAAGTTGATTATTCATCTCCATAAGTCATAAATTGTAATAAATAGGCATCACCCCTAAAGATGCTTGAGAAAATCTCTTCTTTTTGAAAAATAAAAATTAATCTCTTTATAAAAGATGTTATAATATTTTTGAAGAAATTATCAATCTCTCTGTAAAATAGTAGTTTCTTAAGCAACTCTAAACACCTAAATAAAATAGCTACAAGAAAAAGAGAACCCGAAATGAGCAATTTCGCATCCCTAATTTCAAATGCAAGAGGAGAAAAAAAGAGTTGAAGAATAAAAACAACTTTGCATCTCCCTCTCTCTCAAGTTTGGCTAAATGTAAATAGAGGAGTGGTGGTTATGTGAAAAAATTAAATAAAAGTTGATAACATTTGATGGTTACAATTTATTTTTGAATTTGTTGAAAAAAATTAAATAAGATAATCTTTGTGAGTTATTTAAAAAATTAGTTATTATTTAAAGACCATAAATTCAAATTTTGTTGACGTATGCCAAAATATAATATTTGTTTATATAATAATATAGACAATTAAACTATCATTTGTGCAAAAAACTAACTGAATTGATGTTTGAGCAAAAATATAAATAATAAGAGTTTTAAGGATAATTTTAAATTATGTAGAATATGCATGCAAATAATCCAAATATCACATGAAATCTAGGGATAATTTACCTTTAAAATTGAATGCTATTATTGATAAAATTAAAGGTCAGATCTAAATTAAAAAAGGATAAAGGTTACTTATTTTTTGATAATTTACCCCAAACATTTTGTATTTGTGCATATAATTTTCTAAAACTATATTTAGTTGGTCATAAAGTATTTATTGGCAATTTTTTTATTATTTTATACTAATTACAACTTTGGATAATTGTTGGTCCCTTAGATATATCCATTCAAGAGGGATGAATTGAGTAATTAAAATTTTTCTTAATTTTAATAAATATTATTGATTACTAATTTTATTGAAAAATATATATTTAATAAATATAATAAATTATATTTGAGATTAATAATAAATATAATATTTCGAGAGTCTCGGATAGTTTGGATGGTTTGCTTGAGAGTGTTTGAGAGCTTTCGGGTGCTTTGGATATACAATGGAAGTACTTGAATTATCAAAAAATAAATTTGGGGGTATTTATAAACATTTTAGTTATTAAAGAAATGGTTAATATGAAATTTGAAATTCAAAACATATTTAGACTTTCTTAAAGAATAAGAAAACATGTATTATTTTTAATTTAAAATAAATTTACTTTTTGTATGAGAAATCAAGATTTGAAAATTCAAACATAAGCTTTTGAAATATAAATGATTAAAACAAAAAAATATGTCTAAAAGTAATGTTCTTTAATTCAAAATAAATCTACTTTTGATACGAGTGAGAGAAAATATGTTTAAAAATAATTATTCTTTAATTCAAAATTTGAAAATTCAAATATAAACATTTGAGACATAAATGATTAAAATAAAAAAATATGTCTAAAAATAATTCTCTTTTAATTCAAAATAAATTTAATTTTTACATGTGTAAGAGAAAACATTTATATCATAAAAATATTTTTTTTAATCATCAAAATTTAATTAATACGAGCAAGTTGGCTCAACAATAATAAAATAAAATAATTTTTTTTTTTTACAAGAGGTTGATTATTTTCAATTCAAACTACAATTATTTTTTGTAATTCCATCTATGAAATATTTACAGTTTGGACCCAAAATAATTTTACTTTATTTCACAATACCAAAATATGAAAAAAGACTGAAAAAGTTTTTGTTAAGACTTTTTTTTATATATATATTTTGAGAGTAAATTAAAAGTAAACCTTTATTACGATTTTTTTTTAACACGAAATGTTTTATTTTTTAATATATACATATATTTTAACATAAACATTTTTCCAGCCAATATATTTTTATAAATTGTTAAGAGTTATGCATCTCATATGAAATATTTTATAACTAGCTAGTGCAAATCAAATTTTATGAGATTTATGGGAATCAATTAGAATCGAATACACATCTAATATAATTTAAATGGAGACCACAGTCGAGCTTAAATCCTAATCCATGCACGACCATATATATATATATTTTTTAGTTTTTGTTTTTATGAGAATATACAAAAATAAGACAACAAATAGTTCCCAAAGGATTGCTCTAGCTTCCATTGTTGCTGCTGCTACTCTTCTTCCCCCTTCCATTCACTGCAACTCCTCTTCCTCTTACTCTTCCACCCTTCCTGTCTTCCTCATCCTCCTCCTCTCAACCAACAACATGCCTAGGCATGCATACAAAGGGCGCAAGTGCATGGGGGAAAAAAATGGACAACTCAGTATTGGTTGTCCCGCCTGTAAAAGTAAAAGCATCGGGGCTTTCAACAAATCCCCGTACGTATTACTCTCTTATGTTGTGGTCCGGTCCGGGAAATATATATATATATATGTATGTATGATGTATCTTTGTGTACGTAACCGTATATATGTATGTATGATGTGGATCAAGTCCTGTTTGGAGCTTTTATAAGGATTTGGACTTGTAGTAGTAGTTGTTGCGGCAGTAACCATACTTAGTTTTTGTTATCGCGGTTGTGTGGCTGTGATTTTCATTTATTGTTCGATTATTTAATAAATAAAAATATCATGGAAATATAATCTTTTAATTTAAATCTATTATTAACTTATATCATTTAGGGGTCTTGAGTTGTTATGATTAATTTTATATGTATAATAATGAATTAAATTCATATGGCTTGTGGGCTTACCGCTTACTAAAATGTTTGGATAATAAATAAGGGCTCAAACCATAACAAAGTCATTATTAACATTTAAGCAAGCAAGTTGCAATTAAATAAGGATAACAGTCAACAAAATTCATTAACAAAACAAAAGGCCCAGAGAAAACATAAAAGACCAGGGGCCAACCCAAACAGGACTTGATCCACATCGATCTTTGGCAAGCCATGTTGATTATATATGTTGGTAATTGAAGTTAAGGAGGCTGTGGAGGAGGAGGAGGATGAAATTTATAATAAAATATAAATTAAAATGCCTATACTTTAAGTGTTTAAAAAACAATTTTATTTTTCAAAATATTCTATGGAGACGAGGCCGCGGAGCAGAAATTGGAACAGAGCGATGGGGAAGACTAATTCTATATATCAACCAATTCATGGGATGGGAATAATCAAGTGTGAACGTTTATTGATCAACCAATTTGTGGAGATATAAATACAATATTATTGTTTAAATTTAATATAGAAAGTTGTTTAGAGGATTCATTTTTGACATAATTTATTGATATTTTATAATAATAATATTAGTCAATATATGAGAGTCATATAGAAATATAAAATTTATTATCATAATTATAAAACTTAAGTGACAATAGATCATTTATTATTTAATACCAAGTTGGCCTCCTTAATTTTATTAATTATTGTTGCTGTAAGCACCCCCGCCCGGATATCCCCAACCACCAGGACTACCCGAACGGGAGCGCCTACCGGAGGAGAAAAGTAATAAACACAGAGACAAAGACCACCCCAGCATGCATACGCGAAAAAAAAGAACAGCGGAAGCAAAGCTCAAGACATGCATGCACTATAGGTAACCCCGCTAACACAGCGGTCTCAACATAAGTAAAAGAATACAAACTCCTGTGCCGACACACACGAGGCTCGAGAAAACACCTGGCACAGTACGAAATAATAGAGTAAATTCTACTAGACATCAGAGTGGATAGGGATTGACGAGACTGCTTGTACACCACACCGACTCTGCCGTTAAAGCTGATTCCCTTGCTATGGCCCACGCCGCCACTACCTGGAATGATGGAAAGCAAGGTGAGTCGAGAGACTCAGCAAGCATAAGGAAAAGAAAGGCTGTAGGCTGAGTATAACCAAAAAAAAAACTCTTCCCAAAATAAACCCCCAGGTACACACAAGCCATGAGACGCTACAACACAACAGCTCAATAGCATAACAAAATAAAAGCACATACCGGTCCTTGGGGCCCACATAAGACACTTGGCACCCAAGTCCCATACCAACCTGCCGCTGCCCTGAAAGGCAACAAATGTCTCCACAAACCTGCGCGCGCTGTCCCAGGCCGGTACTCCCGTCACCTGTATCCGTCGGTACTCCCGACAACCGAGCCATAGGCTCCCTCGGAACGGTACTCCCGTCCGAGAACTAAATACTACTAGTATCCATGCAATGCACATAAAAATGCAATGGCGTAGTGAGCATCAACGTGATACAAGGCGCCCATACATCCAGGCATCAGGCCATGCTCCACCCACATAGTAAACCACACGCCATGCATATGCTCGCGGTGGATGCAACCTAACCAAACTAGAATGTCCGTGTCCAAGCATACTCAATAAATGAATATCCCAACATGCATCCCGCACCCATGTGCATATCAAATCATGAACAGTAATACAAGAAATCTAATCATGCAGTAAATTACATACCGGTAGAGCTAGTCAGCAGTGCCCGGCACCGGTCAACGGCCAGTGACTAGGGGTGTCCATCCGACGGTCCACATCAGGGCCGTACCATAGTCTACCCCAACGTCACCAACAACCAACCCCTGCCCTACTGCTCGATAGCTCTAACCGAACCATAAATAAATCTAAGAAAAACTGTAAATAAACCCAATAAAATCGTAATTAAACCCTCACGTCTAGGAACCTAGTCCCCAAACTGGTTCAGCATCATTCCCGAAAGGAGTGGGGGCGGTACAAACCCCCGTAGGCTCACAACGGATAAAATTATAGAAGCCTCGAATTTAATATAAATTAGAACAAATGAATAATAATTTAACAAATAAGGTTAGGAGCCGAATTAAAGTAAGGGAGAGAATAAAGTACAGGAAATCACGGGGTGTTTCACGGGAATTAAAGATCAAGAAGAGGGGGTTAAGAACTTGCCTTTACACGGCCGTTCCTTACTTTTCTTACGCACCCGCTGCGAAGTAAAACGTTCGCTGGCAATAAATAAAATCGCGACTTTAATTAAATAAATCTACCGTGTAATATAATTAATTTAACCGTCTAAAATCCCTCGTAAGCGCACCACAATTAATATCTCAACGAGTCTCATATTTATTTTAAATTAAATCACGCTAATAAAGCCAGCTTAATAAATTAAATTTAAATCAAACGACTCCAAATTCCATAATTAATAAACGAGTCGAAACAGACGAAGGGAGGGTATAAAATACGAGAAATCACAGGGTTTCTCACGGGAATTAAAGAATACGAGGAAATGATTAGGAACTTGCCTGAAACTAGCTGATTCCGACCTCTCTCAAGCTCCCGATGCAAATTAAATCATTTCCTAACAAATAACACAATCGGGACCCAAATTAATTAATTTTAATCGCGTAAAATTTATAATTTAAACACGTAATACTTCTACTAATTTTTACCCACGTACCTGATCACTTCTCATGCCGAAAAATCCTGAAATTATTTTATTTTCCTTTATTTTCTTCATTTTATTTTCTTTCTTTCCTCTTCTTTCTTCTTCTTCTTTTCTTCTTCCTCCCTGCATCTCCCGCGCCTGCAACTCCATTTCTTCTTCTCCTTTTCTTTCCTTCTTCTTCTTTTCTTCTTCCTTTTCCTCTTCTTCATTTCTTCTTCTTCCTTTCTTCTTCTTCTTCTTCTTCTTCCCCGCGCTGCTGCCTCCTTCTTCTCCTCCCACGCGTCCGGCCGCCTGCAACCACGCATGGCTGCAGCCAGCCTTCGCTGTCCGGCCCTCCGCTGGTCGCCGGGCCTACCTCCGGCCATCACCGCGCGCCACCGCGTCGCCTCGACTGCCGCTGCTTCACATCGCCATGGCCGCGACTTCTTCAAGCTGTGGCTGCTCCTCGTCGCTGCCATGGCCGAGCTTTGCTCGGCCAGCCTCCCATGGCCTCCACCTCTTTCTCTCTCCCTAGTTCAATCTCTCTCTCTCTCTCCCTCTATCGATCACTCCCTTCCTCCCAATCTCTCGGCCTACCTTGCTCTCTCTCACCCGATCTCTATCTCTCACTCTCTACTCACTGTTCTTCTCTGTTTCCATTTGACAGAAAAGTGGCCACTTTGCTTAACCCCTACGCACACGCGCACAGCCACAAAATTTTAACAAATTAATTAATTTAATTTATTAGTTTATTATTATTTTAGTTATATTATTATTCTTATTATTATTATTATTTTTTTTGGGATATTACAATTCTCCCCTCCTTAATAGAATTTCGTCCTCGAAATTCGCGTTCGATCCTTATCCTCAAGATATGCTCACAACTCTCATGAGATTACCTAACATCTCTTTCAGGATATTCCATATCATCATTTTCCAGTTCTCACAAGTCTGAGTCTACTACTAGACTTAATACACTAGCATATCTCCCATAATCCATCACCTCATTGGGACCACGTTATGACCACTAATATCTTAACCGACGTAAGGAACGTCGTCAACCATAACTCAACATGGTTCTTCTATTACGATATCGTAATCCAACTGTTCCTCAAAGCTATCTCACATATCATCCTGAGGCAAACTCAAAGGTCAGAGATATTAAATCTCAATGATTAACTAGTTTGCAACACAAACCTCAATGCAACTGCAGCTAACTTTAAGTGCATTCGGTAACGATAGGAGTGGGGCCACCCTCGAGAAGCTAATATTCGATAACGCGACCTAAACCTGCCACGTACTTACGACGCACTGGAACACGAAAACGATACGACATCCTCAATCAAGAATTCAGCAGTAATATCCTTTAGTCTGACTTTTGCCAACTGATTCTTAACCAGATACACATCATTTTCTCGGCAGTACTTTCTCCCACAATTTGTCGCGTACGTTCGGGGTCCTGTTAATAAACATGAGTAGCCATTTAATCAGGACTATCAAGGGATATACAGTCTCCACTCATTACATCTTGAGATCTAAATGTCACCAGATCTCCCCTCCTTAAAGGAATTGGCACTCCTCAAAGACTCAATAGGCTAGCTAGAACATAAGCTTTAAAACCAACGTTATCCGCTCTGTAGCCTACTAGACTGAAAGCACCTCACCGTGTCAGTAACTATCTAATCTCCAAGGCATCTTATAAGTCTCATCAACCACGAAAAGTAACTGAAGTGGGTTAAGCATTCTTTTGGCTGGCATAATAGACCATCTCATGTTTTTGCCGATGTACCACTTGACCAGCACCCAAAGAAGTCTCATCTCCTCTCTCGGTCAATAATCCGACCCTAGGGCATGTGGTCCGTGATTAGCACCGCGCGTACTCATAGCAACTACTATCCTTGCAGCAGAACCCAATAGTTACTTAGACCTGTATCCAATTTCGGCCGTGGCCATACACCGGGGTATCTCCCACAACACCAAACGTAGAGGGGTTTTCCTTACTTCTAATTCACATTATCACGGATGCACCACGATAGCCTAAAACACCTGTTACCACCTTTACTTTACCCTATTTGTTACAGAACCTCACAGCCTTAGCTCTTCGTCACGCCAACCGCGACGTCACCTGTACTCCGCTCCACTTGTGAAGACTAAACACCTACACACCATAGCCAGGTCGTGATGCTAAATCTCCAAACAGCATAACCACTGTAAACTCCAAGTTCATAAGTCCATAATAATCCCTCAATAAATTCCCATCACAGATCTCTCTTGGGACTTCGTATTAATGTTCCAATTTATCCTTCTAGATTCGATTAAACTTAGGGTGGATGCCCTAAACCTCCAAGGAAATGCAAACCCCTCAGAACCTCAATTTACCTCCATACCTCATCATATAACACATCTCTCGACCAAATAAGTACAGACAATTTAACTGTTACACACGAGTGACCGCACTACCCAACCTTCAGTTTCCCATCTCAGTACACCCTATACACATCTCGGTACCTACGGATCTACTAGTAACCATTGGACTCCTATAGCACATTCCCATCCTTACAAAACTCGTAATTTACAACCACACATTTGCATTACAGCCCCCCTACCAATCATACTAACTAAAACTCCCCTCGTCACCCCTGGCAACCGAGGTAACTTCATCTTCCAAGTAGGCTAAGTCCTCATTGCTAGCTATGCTAGAGTCGGGTTCAACAGGTCCCTCTAGTGGCTATGACGACACCCTCACAGTGGCTTTGACTGAGTGCCAGGTAGTGCTTCAATCCCGAGCACATCCTATATCGCCCCCTGATAAGGTTCCCAAATGACAACTTGTTACCTTACAGCCCTAGCAAAATATCATAATGGGAACAAAGTCTCACATCATTCATCACTACTTTAGTCAGTCGCCTCCACATGTCCTTCATGTGCTCACGGGCGAACATGACTTGTCTCTCCGACAATCTCCAAAAATCTCGTGAATCGTCTCTTGAAACACCTCGTCAAACTGATATATACAACTCACTAAGTACTCATTTTCGTCTTGCCCGCCTCCTCATCCAGAAGCAAACTCCTGTTCCCACTGACACCATATACAATGCAATTCAGGGAAGGCATCCGAATTGGGAAGGGGTACATCGAGATCTGGGCCTCCGGGTCCCATTGGGAATACTCAAAATCCACATATATCACCCAACATTAGGCAGCTATATTAAGGCGAAACCACCATCTTACCCAAACACCTAGGGGCAGGCACGTGTCCTAAATAAATCCCATTTATGAGATCTCATGGTCCCATCCCTACGTGCACTTATCACCCCTGCACGAATATAAATTGGGACACAACCAAACCCTATTCAATTCACCTAGACCTCTCTAACTCTAACCGACAACCTTGGTGTACAGGAACTCGTCCCTCAAAACTGACTCCAACTACGCTCTGATACCAACATTGTAAGCACCCCCGCCCGGATATCCCCAACCACCAGGACTACCCGAACGGGAGCGCCTACGGGAGGAGAAAAGTAATAAACACAGAGACAAAGACCACCCCGGCATGCATACGCGAAAAAAAAGAACAGCGGAAGCAAAGCTCAAGACATGCATGCACTATAGGTAACCCCGCTAACACAGCGGTCTCAACATAAGTAAAAGAATACAAACTCCTGTGCCGACACACACGAGGCTCGAGAAAACACCTGGCACAGTACGAAATAATAGAGTAAATTCTACTAGACATCAGAGTGGATAGGGATTGACGAGACTGCCTGTACACCACACCGACTCTGCCGTTAAAGCTGATTCCCTTGCTATGGCCCACGCCGCCACTACCTGGAATGATGGAAAGCAAGGTGAGTCGAGAGACTCAGCAAGCATAAGGAAAAGAAAGGCTGTAGGCTGAGTATAACCAAAAAAAAAACTCTTCCCAAAATAAACCCCCAGGTACACACAAGCCATGAGACGCTACAACACAACAGCTCAATAGCATAACAAAATAAAAGCACATACCGGTCCTTGGGGCCCACATAAGACACTTGGCACCCAAGTCCCATACCAACCTGCCGCTGCCCTGAAAGGCAACAAATGTCTCCACAAACCTGCGCGCGCTGTCCCAGGCCGGTACTCCCGTCACCTGTATCCGTCGGTACTCCCGACAACCGAGCCATAGGCTCCCTCGGAACGGTACTCCCGTCCGAGAACTAAATACTACTAGTATCCATGCAATGCACATAAAAATGCAATGGCGTAGTGAGCATCAACGTGATACAAGGCGCCCATACATCCAGGCATCAGGCCATGCTCCACCCACATAGTAAACCACACGCCATGCATATGCTCGCGGTGGATGCAACCTAACCAAACTAGAATGTCCGTGTCCAAGCATACTCAATAAATGAATATCCCAACATGCATCCCGCACCCATGTGCATATCAAATCATGAACAGTAATACAAGAAATCTAATCATGCAGTAAATTACATACCGGTAGAGCTAGTCAGCAGTGCCCGGCACCGGTCAACGGCCAGTGACTAGGGGTGTCCATCCGACGGTCCACATCAGGGCCGTACCATAGTCTACCCCAACGTCACCAACAACCAACCCCTGCCCTACTGCTCGATAGCTCTAACCGAACCATAAATAAATCTAAGAAAAACTGTAAATAAACCCAATAAAATCGTAATTAAACCCTCACGTCTAGGAACCTAGTCCCCAAACTGGTTCAGCATCATTCCCGAAAGGAGTGGGGGCGGTACAAACCCCCGTAGGCTCACAACGGATAAAATTATAGAAGCCTCGAATTTAATATAAATTAGAACAAATGAATAATAATTTAACAAATAAGGTTAGGAGCCGAATTAAAGTAAGGGAGAGAATAAAGTACAGGAAATCACGGGGTGTTTCACGGGAATTAAAGATCAAGAAGAGGGGGTTAAGAACTTGCCTTTACACGGCCGTTCCTTACTTTTCTTACGCACCCGCTGCGAAGTAAAACGTTCGCTGGCAATAAATAAAATCGCGACTTTAATTAAATAAATCTACCGTGTAATATAATTAATTTAACCGTCTAAAATCCCTCGTAAGCGCACCACAATTAATATCTCAACGAGTCTCATATTTATTTTAAATTAAATCACGCTAATAAAGCCAGCTTAATAAATTAAATTTAAATCAAACGACTCCAAATTCCATAATTAATAAACGAGTCGAAACAGACGAATGGAGGGTATAAAATACGAGAAATCACAGGGTTTCTCACGGGAATTAAAGAATACGAGGAAATGATTAGGAACTTGCCTGAAACTAGCTGATTCCGACCTCTCTCAAGCTCCCGATGCAAATTAAATCATTTCCTAACAAATAACACAATCGGGACCCAAATTAATTAATTTTAATCGCGTAAAATTTATAATTTAAACACGTAATACTTCTACTAATTTTTACCCACGTACCTGATCACTTCTCATGCCGAAAAATCCTGAAATTATTTTATTTTCCTTTATTTTCTTCATTTTATTTTCTTTCTTTCCTCTTCTTTCTTCTTCTTCTTTTCTTCTTCCTCCCTGCATCTCCTGCGCCTGCAACTCCATTTCTTCTTCTCCTTTTCTTTCCTTCTTCTTCTTTTCTTCTTCCTTTTCCTCTTCTTCATTTCTTCTTCTTCCTTTCTTCTTCTTCTTCTTCTTCTTCTTCTTCTTCTTCTTCTTCCCCGCGCTGCTGCCTCCTTCTTCTCCTCCCACGTGTCCGGCCGCCTGCAACCACGCATGGCTGCAGCCAGCCTTCGCTGTTCGGCCCTCCGCTGGTCGCCGGGCCTACCTCCGGCCATCACCGCGCGCCACCGCGTCGCCTCGACTGCCGCTGCTTCACATCGCCATGGCCGCGACTTCTTCAAGCTGTGGCTGCTCCTCGTCGCTGCCATGGCCGAGCTTTGCTCGGCCAGCCTCCCATGGCCTCCACCTCTTTCTCTCTCCCTAGTTCAATCTCTCTCTCTCTCTCCCTCTATCGATCACTCCCTTCCTCCCAATCTCTCGGCCTACCTTCCTCTCTCTCACCCGATCTCTATCTCTCACTCTCTACTCACTGTTCTTCTCTGTTTCCATTTGACAGAAAAGTGGCCACTTTGCTTAACCCCTACGCACACGTGCACAGCCACAAAATTTTAACAAATTAATTAATTTAATTTATTAGTTTATTATTATTTTAGTTATATTATTATTCTTATTATTATTATTTTTTTTTTTGGGATATTACAGTTGCGGAAGATAATGTAATTCAAAACAGAAAGGAGGTTAGAGCAATATATAATCAAACCAAATAGATATCGAACAAATCAGCCAAGAACATGATAGAACAAGAGAAACTCCCTGTAAATAACTTGTCAAGGCTCAGATCTGGGCCAGTCCAGATTATACCACCCAGGTAACACCAAAATAGGGACACCAAGCCTCACGGAAGCTCACAAGGGACAAGCCACACAAGACCCCAAATCGGAACCCTAAACCCTCTCGGCCAATACACCAATCTTCTCCCAAAATCACACAGGTAACGTTCACCACAAGATCCACCAAGGAACAAGAACGATCACAGAGATATGAGACGAAGAACAGTATCCGAGAGCTTACCCCAAACGGATCTGTCGCGCCAAGTAAATAGAGGCTACTCACCGACCGACCATCGGCTTCCCAAAGGAAATGAAGATCACTCCAAGAAGATGAGATCTGATCGAAGAAGGAAAGAACTAGCTTACGGATCTCAGACATTGAAGGAAAGGATTGGGAGAGCAAAGAGAAGAAGAGAGAGAGAGAGAGAGGCCGCCGAATGAGGACAAAGAAGGCAGAAAAGATGCCTTTTATATGGTAGTACTAAGGCACGGTTGCAAAGGGCCATTTAGCTTGGGCTTGGGCTCGGCTTGGGCTTCCTTAGGCCTTGAGCAAATGGGCTCAGCCCATTTCTCCTCCAAAAGGCCTAATTAAGGGCTTATGGCCCGACTTTTAATGGGCTGCCAATGGATGGTATTTTTGGACGGTACTTCAATCCCGGGCCAAAGCCTATGAAGATAAACCCGAATATTTCGTCATAGCCTTGGGCCTCTTTGGGAAACAAAATCAACAATTATTTTAGTCATCATAAAGAATTATGGGTAATTTCTGAACGACTTGACAATACATCATTTCAATTAGAGAAGCTGAAACACCATGAATCAAATTACATCAGTTTAGATCATTTCAAGTAGGTCTCCTTAATTTTATTATTTTAATTAATAGGAACACTTCGAATTAGAGAAGTTGAAACTCCATGAATCAGCCACCATATATTTGGAACCATCTCACACTTCTCTTGTAAGGATTCAACATCTTCAAATACTTCCATGCAACTAAAAAATTTTGTAAGTTCAACGTTAGCCATTCTATGCCCCTCGATCTTCATTTAGAAAATAGCACATCAAGCAAGTTTTTCTTATTTTAGAAATTTTCAGATCACTTTGTAAAGTAATATGAGTTTATTAACGAAAATAATATCATATAAATTAGACAGTCATATAAATAATAAATTTCAATAACACATTAGAATTTAAAAGAATGAACCAAAAAATGAAGAGGAGTGTTGTTTCTATATATTCCATCTATCTTTTAAAATTTTTCTTACAACATTTCAAAAACTCGAGTGTTCATTTGCTCAATAGCAGATTTCTCGGATTTTTTTTTTATTTTTTTATTTTTGAACTCACATCCTTGTTGCCTAAAATAAGTCAAAATTTCAAATGGATTCATTGTAAGGATTTTACTCATGTTGGCAGAACAAGAAGATGATTGGCTGGAAGAAGAAAATGGTGAAGGCACATTTTTTGGTATGAAATTTTTACTCTCAACTCAACTCAACTGCATCTTCTAATTTTTTCATGTCACTCAAATATTGTGCAATTATTTTAGAACACTGTATGATTTCAAAATTCAAAATTCAAAATTTTTAACAAGTGCACCTTCACACTTGAATATAACCCTTTGAATATAATATCATAGTAACTACTGTTAGAAAACATTGATCTGATCATACGCAGCGGAAAATAAAATCTGATTTTATTGGTATCACGTTTTTCAAATTTTACGGTTAAATCGAAGACATAAAACGAAAAGTTACCTCGAAGCGAAATCTGATTTCGTTGCCGATAACCCATCTGATATCTCCCACGCGTGAGATGCCGAGTCGGTCCACCCGAAATCATCAAGACTTCAATAGACTTGAGAGAAAAAGGGACTCGGAAATTTTCTCTAAAATTTCCGTTTTGATTCAACTAATTAATTGATTAGATTTTGGGTTTAATGTTATATTTATAAACAAGAAACCCTAAAACCCTAAATGCTATTGGGCCGGGCTTTAGGTGCTAGCAAAAAGCCCAAACCAAATTAATAATTAAATAAATAATCATATTACTTATTTAATTATTCTTATTTCTTAAATAATTGCATTTATAATTTAGTAATTCCATAATTACTAAATTTGCCCCCTTTTTCTTTTAAAAACGATTTCTATTGGGTGGGACTTTCTGGGTTCACAATTAAATTGGCAACGAGAATTAATCAATTATTAATTCTCGTAAATCACGAGTGACATCTAGCAATATGTCATGATTACCCAATTTAATGTGAAGCGGGAATGTGAACCTTACATTACGGTGTCCTGCAATACAGTCCCTCTATCATACTATATCCCGACGAGATATGAGATCACGGTCAGTAGGTCAAATCTCTCGATCTCGTCGTATGACCAAATCCAATAATCACACTTGACTAATATGACACAACCTCTACGGAATCCAAATTCCGTCGTCATATTACCTCGGCCAAGGATTTATCGTCAAGTGACCACTGGATCGCATAGAATATCTTCCTCGTATATCTCGAGATGATAGATTCCATGTCTGATGCACACATACCTCGTGTGTCACTGAACTAGGCACATAGATACGTACGGCTATCCCTGATTAGGACAACCATATAATATCGCTGATATCCTAATCCACTAACACACAGATATCCATGTCATCTCAGGTCTAAGGATTAATGCAAATCCGTAGTTAATATTAAATCATTGACCCGTGAGATAAAACCCATGTGATTCAATATTAATAGTCCCGTTCAGTGAACTCGTTCCTATAACGAGCACCCACTCGTCTTCCTTCTGTATCTTATACAGAGTGGTATGAGACCCACCAATCTTGTCTTTCGGTATCTTATACCGAACAAGGAGGAAGACGATGTGCCAACCTTTGCGAGTTACTAATTATCCAAGTTAGGAACTCTATGGCCAGGAACATATTTATAGTATAACGTATTGTGGATTATCCGCCTCGATTATTCTTAACAATTAAGAATGGTATCCACTCCTTATTATACTAAAGGATATTTGTATGTTCAATTTAAATCATATTGCAATTTCAATTAAACATAAAACTTGCCATTAAATAAGGTTTAAAGAATTACAAGATCAAGCCCTATTATGTCACTAGAACTGATCTTAAGGGCTTATATCTAACAACTACAAGTAAACGACATGTTTCCACGCCCTTCTATTCTTCCCAATTTAGTCGCATGCTTTTATCATCATCAGTAGCCCCGCTGTAAAACCATTACTACCTTCATTTGGGGTGGCGGTCGACTGCAACAATGAACAATGGCTCACGGCGGAGGCAGGGAAACCCTAGGTGACGAAACTTTGAGATGGAGAAGCCGATGGCGCGATCCATCAGATCAGCACCACCAGCACTCCCAAATCGTGGTGGTGCTCCCACATGGGAAGAAGGCCTGCTCCGGCTGCAACTTCTCCTTCTTCTTCTTCGCCACATCTGCCGGATCCTCATCCCCGGCAAGCCGGAACAGAGAGCCCATAAATATCTTGGGTGCTGAATTAGGATTTGGAGTTGGAGTGGCTGATGTTAAAAGATTGGATCTTTAGATCGTTTCCCAGCATGGAATAGAGAAGAGAAAACAATAGTTTGATTTGCGGCTTCTCAGCTTCGAAGTTACCCAGATAACAAGGACGTGGCAGTCTGCCAGAGGATTAGGCTCGTAGTTTTGGGAAAATTGTTGTTACACCTTTTGAGAGGGGTGCATCAAACATTTTGATTCACATATTTTAATCAAATTCTGGTTACAAATAATGATTTTTCAACATTTATGTTACCTGACCGAACTAACAAGAGGATGGGGTGGGGTTCACAGTGGCACTCACACTCACCCTCTCATAATTGTCTATGTGTTGCCCAACGGGAATAACATAATTATCATTAATTGGGGGCTCACCCCATCAATCCAATTCAATCCAAGGGTTTAAGTATGGATTGAAAGGTAATATGTTCATCACCTAAGTGTTATATCTTGTTAATATTTGAGACTTCTAAGTTTGAGTGTTGTGTGTAATAGTTAATTTGAGTAATTTGAAAAGTGTTGTTTAGACTACATTTATATTAACGGTTTACATTAGATTTGAAGTTTTTAATTTTGTTTTAACTTTATATTGTTATTCTTTATTAATAAAAATAATTAAATGATCACATGACATATGAAGTTAGATTAACTTCCTTCTATCTTTAGATTGAAAATGTTTGACTTAGCCTGAATAAATATATTTTTAAGAAAAATTATAAACTAATATATAAATTAAAAAAAATACATTGTGTCACAGAAGCAAACACAATTGATAAAAAAGTTTTAACACAGTTGAGATCTTACCAAATTTAACCCTAAAAATTGAAGTAGAAGTTGTTGCAGTTGCAAACATATTTGATGTTGGTGGAAGATAGGGCCCACAATGTCCCTTGGTAATCTCTTGTAAGCTCGAGACTTTTATCTCTTATTGACAATCAAGCTAGTATTCGGCAACAAAAGAATGAATAGAGTAATGAGAAAGAAGAGAATAAATGTGTATCAATTGTTGGGGCATTGAAACTTTTATAGGTTGTATAGGGAGGATTTAAACGTGAATTTCACTAAAGACCTTATTCAGAATGTGACATAAATAAAGTGAGAATATGGTATTAAAGACTCAAGTCATACTAGTTGAGTCATATTTATTAATGACTGAGATACCAAATCTTATCATATAACGAATTTGTATAATTTTTAAGTGACATTTAAATTAATTTATTAAAATCGTGTCATATATTTTTACAGTAATCTACTTATCTTGTCAAAATTAGGCTACATGATGTTCCAAGATTGATTGATAAGTTGACAATTCACCTCCATAAATCATAAATTATAATAGATAGGCATTACCCATGAAAGATGCTTGAGAAAATCTCTTCTTTTTGAAAAATAAACATTAATCATTTTCTTAAGAATGTTATAATATTTTTGAAGAAATTATCAACCACTCTGCAAAGTTGTAGTTTCTTAAAGAAACCTAAACACCTAAACAAAATAACTACAAAAAAAAAAAAAAAACCCAAAACCAGCAATTTTGCATCCCCAATTCCAAAAAGCAAGAAAAGAAAAAAGAGTTGAGGAATAAGAACAAATTTAAACATTCTCTCTGTGGTTTGGCTAAATGTAATTAGAGGGGTGGTGGTTTTGTGAAAAAATAATTCAAATAAAAATTTATTGGGTAATATTTGACAGTTATAATTTATTTTTAATTTTTTAAAAAAATAATCTTCGTGAGTTATTTGAGAAATTAATTATTATTTAAAGATTATAAATTCAAATCTTGTTGATGTATACTAAAATATAATATTTGTTTATATAATAATATAGAGAATTAAACTATAGTCTGTGCAAAAAAAAAAAAAAAAACCAACTAAAGTGATGTTTGAACAAAAATATAAATAATAAGAGTTTCAAGGATAATTTTAAATTATATAAAATATCCAGGCAAATAACCCAAATATCACATGAACTCTACGGACAATTTACCATTAAAATTTTGGTTTAAAATTGAATGCTATTATTGATAAAATTAAAGGTCAGGTCTAAATTTAAAAAAGGCTAAAGGTTGATTATTTTTTAATAATCTACCCAAACATTTTGTATTTGTCCATAAAATTTTCTAAAACTATATTTAGTTGGTCGTAAAGTATTTATTGGCAAAAAATTATTATTTTCTACTAATTTCAACTTTGGATAATAAAACAAATTTTAAAAATATTTTACATGAGGTTGACTATTTTCAATTCAAACTACAATTATTTTTTGTAATTCGACCTATGAAATATTTACAGTTTGGATCGAAAATAATTTTACTTTATTGACAAAAAATCAAGCATGCAACTCAACATAAGCACAAAGCCCAAAAACACTCATAGCCGTGGCCCATGCCACACAAAGACCAAGCAATTTCTTCTGGATAAGACCAATAGCACTAGTTGTCGTGGCCCACACCACACAAAGACCAAGTAATTTCTTCAGCAAGACAAGATAGGTCTATCTGGCCTCAATTCAACTGCAATAATTGCGTTTACTTAGACATGACTTGTAAATAAACTCATCATAAATAAATACTAGATCAGTTGGCATGGAAGCTGGAGTCTCTCAGTAGATAGGTTAGGAATCATTTCACTATTTCGATTTCCCATCCATCTTGCATCATATTGAGGGGTCGTCAGGGATTTCTCCGTGGAGTCAAAGGTCTTCAGCCCAACAACAACAACAACGATCGATCAAACAAGAATTCTTCCTCCAAACAGACGTCAGGCGACGGTCCGGGTGGAGATGGACATGGTCCTCCGCCTCCCCCAAACCCGGGTCCGAACGGGGACAGTCTTCCATTTGAACTTGAGAACAATGAACTTCTCCATGGAGTGACAGGCAAAGGCCTTCAGCCGAACAACAACAACAACAATCGATCAAACAAGAATCTCTCTCAAAACAGAGGTCAGGCGACATCCTCCTCCTCTCCCACACCCTTCCGCCGGGTCCTCCAAAAAGCGGACCAGGATGAGGAGCTTCCAGATCAGTCACCCCGTCCAAGCACATCTGTCAAAGAATTTGGGCTTCTACCAAAAACTCATCCAAGGACACAATGGTTGATCCACTACCTGCCTCAGCTGTTTGCTTTATTAATGTTGTTGCTGCTTTTTATATATTTTGCTTTCAGAGTGAACCAACGTATGAGTTTCTACTGACGTACAGTTTTAGTATCGCCACTATAATTTCAACTTTCAAAAAATTTACTTCTTGTGTTGTTATAAATAAATTGTTTAATTTTAGTTTTCTTTCTTTTGGCTAGTTGTTTGTTTTGGGTTGTTAATTGTTGCCATTATTATGGGTGAGTTTGTATACCACATGAAAGGAATGGATGGAGTGCACTTATCCTACTGCATCGTATGTACAAATTCATTTAATTTATTTCTACAAGAGAAGACTTAACAAAAATATTATATAATAATAATAACCCATAGAAACAAATTCCATGATTAGCTAACAACCATGCTATCAAATATTGATCTTTATGCACCCTATGTTTAGCCAGCATATTAATAAAGGAATATATGTCTCCCTGAGAATCATTTTTTAACATCTATTAATTAATATGGTTTCAAATAACCCAAGCTAAGCCAATCTTATCAAGAGTGGAGCTCACACATCATCCTTCGAGTGTGAATTGAATTAGATAATTAACTTATTTTAGAGGGGGGATATATACAACTCAAATATCAATAGGCTTTTCATTTTCCTTTTAATGAATTTTGATTGCACAATTGATAGCTTTCATTGACAATTGAGATGGGTAATGCAATCTTACAAAGAAGGATACAACTCTCAAGTGGAGTTTAATTCCATTCAAATAATCCAAATATCACATGAAATCTAGGGACAATTTACCTTAAAAATTGAATCCTATTATTGATAAAATTAAAGGTCAGATCTAAATTAAAAAAGGATAAAGGTTGCTTATTTTTTTAATAATTTACCCAAACATTTTGTATTTGTCCATATAATTTTCTAAAACTATATTTAGTTGGTCGTAAAGTATTTATTGAATTTTTTAATTATTTTATACTAATTTCAATTTTGGATAATAAAACAAGTTTTAAATTTTTTTTACAAGAGGTTGAATATTTCAATTCAAACTACAATTATTTTTTATAATTCAATCTATGAAATATTAACAGTTTGGACCGAAAATAATTTTACTTTATTTCACAATATCAAAATATGAAGATAGACTGAAAAAGTTTTTGTTAATATATATATATATATATTTTATTTTGAGAGTAAACTAAAAGTAAACCTTTATTGGGATCCTTTTTAACATGAAATGTTTTATTTTTTTAACATAAACATTTTTTCAACTAATATATTTTCATAAATTGTTACGATTTATTTATTTCATATAAAATATTTTATAACTAGTACAAATCTAATTTCATGAGACTTACATAAAATTACGGGGATCAATTAGAATCGAATACACATTTAATATAATCCAAATGAAGATCATATATAGTTGAGCCTAAATCCTAATCCATGCATGACCATATTTTTTATTTTTATGAGAATACAAAATAAGACAACAAATGATTTCCAAAGTATTGCTCTAGCTTCCATTGTTGCTGCTGCTGCCTCTTCTTCCCCCTTCCATTGACTACGTACCTACCCTGCAGCTTCTGTTCCTCTTACTCTTCCAGCCTTCTAGTCTTCCTCCTCCTCCTCTCAACAACATGCCTTAAGTATACAAATGGTGCAAGTGATTGCGGGCTTACTGCTTACCGAAATTAAAATGTTTGGATAAACAAACACTTAAACCATAACAAAGCCATTAACATTAACAAAACAAAAGGCTCAGAAAAAGGTGAAGGACTAGGACCCCAACCCAAACAAAAGGTCACTTGATCCACATCCATCTTTGGCAGCCCATGTTGATTTTGTTGGTAATTAAAATTAAAGAGGCTGAGGAGGAGGATGAAATTTATAATAAAATATGTAAAGATATTCATATCTTATATTATATTATATCAATATAAATGTATAAAATATTAACATAAAATGCCTACTTAAGTGTTTAAAAAATAATTTTATTTTTCAAAATATCCTATGGAAACGTGGCCGCGAAGGAGAAATTGGAACAGAGGGTCGAGTTAATTATGCCTACTTAAGTGTTAATTATTTTATTTTTCAAAATAATTCTATATATCAACCAATTCATGGGATGAGAATAATCAAGTGTGAACGTTTATTTATTTATTTTTTTAATCTGGGGTGTTCAAATTTTGTCTAATTAATTTTTAGGGATGGGTGACCTTCCTCTTGATGCATCCCTTATGTAAATCTGGATGCAATCACAATTTATATATACTTAAAATTGAGTATTCGATGCGATTTATGCAGGACTTGTCTTCTAATCTTATTACTATCTTTCAACTATATGTTGACTTTCAGTAATAATTCTATCTTTTAAGTTAACGCACTTATTCAAATTTGGATATTCCATGTAAAACTCTAAGGTTGCGTTCTCTTTGCTGTTTTCAAGTTATTTTTAGTTTTCAGTTTTCTAAAATAATGAAAACGCGTTCTCTTTGTTGTTTTTAAAAATGTATTTTTGAAAACAAAAAAAAAAAAAAATTGTAAAGAAAACTCAAAACAACAAAAAGTTATTTTGAGTGTTTTCATCCAAAACAAACTCTAAACTCAAAATACATCTATTTATTTATTTATTCATATTTTATTATTATAATGGAACAAAATATTACAAAATTCATTAACTTTAAAATGTATATATTTTTTTAATAATATATTAATATTAAATATTTATAATTTACTTAATAATCAAATTTATTGAATAAAATATCATTAAAAAATATTTTCAAAATTTCACAGAGAACGCATTTTCTAATTTTCTGTTTTGAAAAATAATTTTTCAAAATGACAAAGAGAACGCGTTTTCAATTTTTTAAAAATAGATTATCAAAATAGAAAACTGAAAATGAATTCAAAACTCAAAACTGAAAATTAAAAAGTAAAGAGAACGCAGCCATAGTGTTTTACCAATGCATTGTGCCCTTGAAGCTAAGTGTAAACGTTTATTGATCAACCAATTTGTGGAGAAATACATTATTATCTAAATTTAATATAGAAAGTTGTTTAGAGGATTCATTTGGACATTTTTATTTATATTTTATAATAATATTAATTTTATATATTTATATTGATATGAGAGTCGTATATAAATATAAAATATTATCATAATTATAAAATTTAAGTGACAATAGATCATTTATTATTTAATACCAAGTGGGTCTCACTTTAATATTTTATAAAATTGCTCCACAATTGACAGCTGATCATTTATTTAGTCTAATACCAAGTAGGTCTCCTTTTATTGTTTTAATCATCATAAAGAAGTATGGATAATTTCTGAACAATTTGACAATAGATCATTTCAATTAATCCAGTTGGAATTATGAAATAGATAATTGTTAAGATTGACTTTAATATTATGAAATGGAGAGATAATGGTCGTTTTTTTTTATTTTATACATTTCCAGTTTTATATTTCTTTTGACCAAGACTACAAGGATTTATTTATTTATATTTATATATAAAAGAAAGACTATAAGCATTTATAATGTACAAGTTAGTTAATCCCCACCACCATACATCTGCAAAGTCAAGTCAATTTGGTATATGACATATAGGGGAGTAAATAATTACACCTTAATTAATCCTCTTAAAACAATAATTATTAATTAATATTACCCACAAATGTAAATTCCTAAGCTAGTGTTTTGTATAAAACAATAATTATTATTATTAATTAAGTTGATAAACTCAAAGACCTTATAATTTGCAAATAGGTTGTAAAGTGTTTTGTATAAATAGCTTAATTATATTAATAAAAGTAATTTCAATACTAAGTTATTTAGAAGTAGCTCACGTACGAGTTATCAGAAAAGATTATAAATATAAGAAATTTTACTGATAATAACGTAAACAAAATACCTGATCATGCCAAGACCAGGAGGATTACATGAAAGCTACACTTTGGTCTCCTAAATTAGAACAAGAAAGAAGGCCATGACCATGACCATGACCATGATCATAAGCATTATAACTCTAACCTTAATAAAGCTCCCATTCCGTACGTATATCAAACCAAATTCAAAATCAACTCCTAATAACTAACCAAGCAAGAGCCTTCTAATTAATTAATACAAACACCTCGACCCAACCAACCTCTGTAAATGATCATACAGACACTGTGCTTGCTTGCTTGCTTGTATTGTATATTAATTCCTTCCAGCTGCATGCATGGATGGCGGAACAGGCAGGATTGGTTAGCCGTCTACGTGTTCTCCTCTTTGCAGCTTTCGGTAATTAATCATGGAATTATTGGAAGCCCAGATCTTTTCACATAGAGGGCATCTAGTTTGAAATCCTGCTGCGGCCGTTAGATATGTACTCGGCCCAGCTGTATGAACCGGAGCAGGCGGAGGAGGAGGAGGCGGCGGCGGCGGAGGCTTATCGTCTCTCTTGGTTTTTCTAACTCCAGGAGCCATAAATAATAATTGGGAAGGGAAATCGAATCAGATGATCGGTGCAAACACCTCTCCTCCTGAATATATATAGACAGATACTTGGGTGGGTGGATATGGGTTTAATTCAGTTTAAGGTGCCAAACATTTTTGTACTCAAATTCCAAGTTGACTTTCAATTAAAAAAAAAGACTAAAACAAATAATTGGTTGATTAATTAACATATATAGATGTCCTTTATCTATGTTATATTAAAGGTATTTAAATTTTTTGGTCAAGAAATTAATTAATTTATCTAGTATAATATATGGATGTTAAAGTCCAATTATTGATGGGTTGTTAGAAATAAGAAATCACTTTCATAATTGCGAATTACGTAATTAGAAATGAGAAATGTACTGGAAATGTCCATTACTTAAATTAAATGCTACTGTATAACACATTAATTAATATAAGAATATATCACGTTAAATATTATTTTTTAAATATCTAAATAATATTTTCAATTTTCGATTATGTTAATGACCTATTTAGGGGTGTGCATTCGATTATAACCAAATCAAACCGCCCGATTTTCGCTAATCGAATCGAACCGATCTTAAACAAATAATCGAACCGAAACTATATTAACCGAAATAACTGAAACCGAACTAACCGATTTTAAATTTAAACTAACCGAACCAAAAATCTACCCAAAAACCGACTACCATATAGCCGAACATATAGAAGGAATGCATGGAGTTGGACACAAAATAAAATTAAATGAACATGATAAGAGAAACAAAAAAAAAAAAAAAAAATGGTAGCTCAAGATTGTATCGATGGCCGATGAAGAAGCACAAATCTGGAGATGAAACTAACCTCAAGGTTGTAGTGAGAAAGAAGAATAGCAGTTAGCTGCTCAATCCAGAGATGAACGCCAAGCAGCAGATCTAGAGTGAGCGTTAGGAACATAGGGTTTCGAGGTGAGGCGACCTCTCAGTTGGGAGTCCGGATTCAGATGCAGAGGTCGGCGTCAGTAACTCGAAGGGAGACAAAGGGCCGAAGACGAAGGGCCAACCAGTTGGCCCTCCGTCTCCGACTCTTCGACCTCTCTAACCTTTCCTTCTTCGTCTCTCCGACCTTCGTCTTCGTCTTCGTCTCCGAAGGATAGTGAATGGCGGTGACGGCAGCCGTGGATGGCGGTGAGGGGTGACCGACAGAAAATGAGGAGATTTCTCTCCTGTAAGAGCGGGGCACGGCTAAAATAAAAGAAGAAGAGGAACTAATCCGGGGGGGTTGGGGTTTTTGGGGGGCCGCGCTGGGTGGGTTTGCTGGCGGGCGATTCGGGGGGGTGCGGTTCGGTTTTTTCGGTTAATTCGAGGGAAATAACCGAACCGATAAACAATATTTTAATAACCGAACCAAACCGCCCGATTCGGTCGGTTTGGTTCGGTTAGTTCGATCTAACCGAACTAATGCATACCCCTAGACCCATGTATGGTCAAAGGAAACCCTTGTTTATGTCTCCAGGGCATAGGTTGAGTAGTCGGGTAAACAATATGACGAGTTTACACTGGTGGGTTACGAGTTCGATTATCGCATGTGCGGTGTGAAGCTAGCGATTTACTTTCTTTATCAAAATCGAGAGCAAAAACGACAAAAACCGTACAAAAACAGTCATCTTGAAAATACCCTTGTTTATGTATTGCTGCCAAATTAGCAATCCTTTAATGAACGAGAGCCAACTAAACTTTAGACGAGTAAATTAGGTTGCGTTTTTTTTTTTACTTTTCAATTTTCAGTTTTAAGTTTTGAATTCATTTTCAGTTTTCTATTTTGATAGTCTATTTTTAGAAAATTGAAAACGCGTTCTTTTTGTTATTTTAAAAAATTATTTCTCAAAACAGAAAATTAGAAAATACATTCTCTTTAAAATTTTAAAAATAATTTTTTAATGATATTTTATTCAATAAATTTGATTATTCAGTAAATTAGAAATATTGAATGTTAATATATTATTAAAAATATATATATATTTTAAAGTTAATGAATTTTGTAATATTTTTTTCATTATAATAATAAAATATGAATAAATAAATGTGTTTTAAGTTTATAATTTGTTTTGGATGAAAACTAAGGACAATTTTTTGTTATTTTGAGTTTTCTTCATAATTTTTTTTTATTTTCAAAAATATATTTTTAAAAATAATAAAGAGAAAGTGTTTTTATTATTTTAAAAAATCGAAAACTAAAAATGACTTAAAAACAACAAAGAGAACACAATATATATATATATAGTTATATAACTCAAAAATCACTTGAATCTTAAAATTAACATAAATTGCATAATTAAGTAACTTTGAAATTTATATTAGTATAGATCATGTTAGTTACTGTTAATAGAATTTAATGAAAAGTCAAAACAAGAATTGAATTGTAACAAAAATTAACGTTTAGTAATTATGGTGTCAAAAATTAAAATATCATCATCATTTTGTTATAAAGTATAAAGTTTAGAACTGAAAATGTAATTTATCTAAATTTGAACTTACGGAAAAGTTGAGGTCCCAAATTTTCTTCAAACTATATATTATTGAATTTAGTTTATGTCGTAATTGAATGATGATTGTATGTGATTGTGCAACTGAGATAAAAAAAAATATATATATATATATATTAATGAACGAGAGGGGGTGGATTTAATGAGGTGCCAGATCCCTATAATGAGGTGCCAAATTTTTTAGTATAGATCATGTCAGTTTCTGGTTTATCTAAATCATTTTGATTTTTTTTTTTTAAATCAATCGCAATGAAAGAAGACCGGTTAACCAGGAAGCTTGCAATGTTTGTAGTCTCAGCCATAATGATTTAGATAAACCAGAATTAAATAGTATGCAACCCCATAATGATTTAGATAAATCAGAATTAAATAGTATGTAACGTACATTTTTCATCAAAGTTCTATTCATTCGCTTGGCTACACCATTTTATTGTATTGTACCTGAAATTGCTAAATGCCTTAAAATTCCTTATTTGCTACATAAATCATTGAATTCATTTTAACAAAATTCTAAATCATTATATATGCGGAGACACTTTATCTGCCTTTTAATTTGTTTTTCAATCATAGTAATTCACTATTTGAAGGTAGTAAAAACATCATTCTTCCGCCTCAAAAAGATTACCTAAACTTTTCTAGAAAAGCTGTCAACTAAAGTCAACATATATTTAGCACCTCTTTTAGAAGGTACTCTAGCAAGACCAAAGATAATAATGGACATAATCTAGTATCCCTTTAGTTTTAGTATTGTGAATACTTTTATTGAATCTAATTCATTTTTATTTGCCAAAAACATAATGCTCACAATACTTTAGTTTTTCCAGTACTTTGTCCTCTTAGAAATCATTTTCTGCTTAATTCAACCCACTACAACAAATTTTGATTTTCTCTATAAAATTTTTCGTAGTTAAAAATTCAATTTTCATAGTAAAATATCAAGTACAAAATTTTATTCATAGCATGAATCGTAGCCAAAGTGTAAGCACCTCCGCTCGGATATCCCAACTACCCAGACTACCCGAACGAGAGCACTTACGGAAAGAAAAAAGAATGAAACACAAGATAGAAATCACCCTGGCATGCATGCACAAAAATAAGAACAGCAGAAGCGAAGCTAAACACATGCATGCACTATGGGTACCCCGCTAGCACAGCGGTCACATGATAAATAAATAAACACAAACTCCTGTGTTGACATACACGAGACTCGAGGAAAGACCTGGCACAGTATAAAATGATAGAGTAAATTCTACTCAGACATCAGAGTTGATAGGGATTGACGGGACTGCCCGTATACCGTACCGACTCTACCGCTAGAAGCTGACCCCCTTGCCCTTGACTCACGCTGCCACTATCTGGAATGATGGAAAGCAAAGTGAGTCGAGAGACTCATCAAGCATAAAGAAAGAAATGTTGCAGGTTGAACAAATCCAATAAACTCTCCCTAAAATACCAACTCTCAAGCACACACAAGCTATGAGACGCACAACACAGTATAAAAGAGTAAATAAAAGCACGCATCGGTCCTTGGGGCCCACACAAGACACACGGTACCCAATTCCCATACTAACCTGTCGTTGCCCTGAAAGGCAACATAAATCTCCAACAAACATGTGCGCGTCATCCTGGGTCGATGCTCCCATCACCCGAATGCTCGCGTCGATCCTCCCGACACCCAAGCCTCTGAATAACCGAGTCGTAGGCTCCCTCGGAACGGTTCTCCCGTCCGAGACCAGTGAACTATCGTAACCATGCAATACACATAAAAATGCAATGGCGTAGTGAGCATCAACGTGATACACTGGTGCCCATACATCCAGGTATCAGGTCATGCTCCGTCCACACAATAAACCACACACGATGCATATGCCCGTGCTGGATGTAACCTAACCAAGCTAGAATGTCTGTGTCCAAGCATACTCAATAAATGAATATCCCAACATGCAACCCGTACCCATGTGCATATCAAATCATGAACAGTAATATAATGAATCTAATTGTGCAGTAAATCACGTACTGACAGAACTAGTTAGCAGTGCCTCGCACCGGTCAACGGCCAGTGAGTAGGAGTGTCCACCCGACGATCCACATCAGAGCCTTACAATAGTCTACCCCAACGTCACCAACAACCGACCCCTGCCCTACTGCTCGATAGCTCTAACCGAACCATAAATAAACTCAAGAAAAATTGTAAATAAACCCGCACGTCTAAGAACTTAGTCCCCAAGTTGGGTTCGGCATCATTTCAAAAGGAATGGGGGCGGTACAAACCCCCGTAGACACACAATAAATAAACTCTAGAAGTCTCGGATTTAATTTAAATTAAAAAAAATAAATAATAATTCAATAAATAATGCTAGGCGTCGAATTAGAGAAATGGAGACGATAAAATATAAGAAATTACGGAGTCTCTCACGGGAAGTAAAGAACAATAGGAGAGAGTTAGGAGCTTGCCTTAACACGACTGTTTCTTGCATTTCTTGCATTCCCGCTGCGAAGTAAAATATTTAATAGCGATTAATAAAACCGTGCCTCACATTAATTAAATCTAACCATGTAATATAATTAATTTAACCGTTTAAAATCCCACGTAGGCGCACCACAAATAAAATCCCAATAAATCTCATATTTATTTTAAATTACATCACGCTAATAAAATACTCATTTCATATATTTAATACGCAAAATCGAAATGAATTAAGGGAAGGCGAAGGGTTCACAAAATAGAAAGAGATCGCGAGGGTAGAGGGAGCTTGCCTCGTTTAAACTGATTACAACGTTTCCACGCTTAAACACCACCAAAATAATACACGCTGTAAATTCGCATAAACTCCCAAAATTAATAAAATTTGACCCAAAATAAAATTCCAACCGTACAGAATGATTATTACATATTTATTTACTTACCTGGCTAATTAAACCACGATTAAATGGAGTTTAATCTTCAATTTTTACCCAAATTCCTCCACTGGCGCGCATTCTTCTTCCCTGATTTTCCTTCGCTCGTTTGCTGTTAAAATTGCTCCCAGAGCATGCTGAAATCGGCCTTTAAAAGGGCAAAGGAGAGAGCCACCGACGCATGCCACGTGACAGCCAAAGGCACGCCATGGATCATTTTGGGCAAGGTTTTGGCTGAAAAATCAGCCAAAATCCCTCCAACGCACAGGCAGAATCGAACCCACGTTCCCCGCCTACACACACGCACACGTAGCGGCTCGCGGCAGCTGCTCCCTCGTACATATAAGGTGATTCACGACCCATTTTCAAGAATTATTCCAGCACCTAGACTTTCAAAAATTGACATTTTTGCCCCCACTTCATAGTTACCTCTTATTTCGCTTTCACCCCATAATTTTCAAAAATCTCCTAATTCAATTTATTTTATTATTTTTCTAAATACTCCCCAATAATAATTATTTTCCTTAAATCCTCAAATATTTAATAATCACATTAATTACAATAATTAATAATAATTAATCATTCCCAAATAATTTAATTAATTACCTTTAATTTCTTATTTTCCTCAAAACCACATAAATAAATACTTCCTCTTAAATTCCCAAATTTTCAATAATGTCCTCAAATACCGATATTTATAATTATTATTTATTTCCAAATTTTGGGATATTACACAAAGGCTCGTAGCTAAAATTTGAAAAACAAAAATAGAAAAATAACATGATTAATGGAAAGGTGAAATAGAAACTGAAAAAGAAATAACCTCCAACTTAATATCAAGAGAGAATAACATGATTAATGGAACTATTACTTGAGGACAATTATAAGAATTCTACAAAATGGTTAGAGTAACGAGAAAACACAATGTGCCAATCATTTCTAAATAGTCCAAACATATTTCACACAAATAGCTATAATTAAAGTGAACAGAAATAATTTTAGAATTTTCACTTGCAAATGAAGTTATACCACGCATCAGATAGGAGGAAAAAACAAATGCCTATAAGAACATAGTTAGGCCCAGAATTCTTCACAAGCTAAATATAGTTAACGCAATTTATTCATTCTGATTATTCATCCTGATGATGAAATTAAATTTACCAAAAGAAAACTAGAAGCATATTATCACATTCCTATTATATGCTTCAATCCCCAAAATGGGAGAACATAACAACAAGATAAACCACAAAATAGAAGGGGAAAATGTTGCACACAATAGCCCAGCCAGATCCCACAATGAAACATCTATCCTTGTTGTTTTGTACATAATCAAGCCCTCCAGAAGGATGGGTTTCACACTGTGGATAATTCAACTAGTTTGTAATGGCAACCAAGCTCTGATTTTAAAACATTTTGAAACAACAATAGTTAAACCTGCTATGCATACTAGGCCATTAAAAGTGTGTAAGACAAAATAAAGTCAATTATAAACTCAATGAACCTTAAGCAAATAAGGATTTAAACTCGATTGTGCGTCTTACAAGAAACGGGCATAGAATTTGCTTACAGACTCCCATCTTAGCCCATAATATATGCTTTTGGGGTAGCTCGAAAAGACGGATGCAACCAGTCACTTTGCCACCACCGATTATGTTTTTTAGCCATTTGAATTTTTCTTTTATGCTAAAATACAGTTTTTTATGATAATCAGACACCAAGTCAACCTATGCACATGAATTGGTTCAAGGAAAAAAATCAAACAGAGATGAAACATAGGCATTTTATCAAACATATGGGGTACACCTAAAACAAAAATAATGAATCCAAGCAATAAGGGCAAATTCGATTTAGGAAAAAAATAAAATAATCAATTCTGGATACAGATTATTACAAAGGCAAACCCAATTTACATGTTGAGGAAGCTGTTAGAGTCAAATCTGGAGATTGTGGAGATGATGCCGGAGGAGTCTTCGAGCGGGTCATAGTAAAGGGAAGGGTTTGTACAAAATTGATGCTAGGTTTGAAAATATTTGTCGTGGGAAGAATTATTGCTGGAAGTAGTTTGCACAGAATTAGCGATTTGTACAGAATTGTGAGGAAGAAACATAATCGCAGGTAAAACTTGGTGAGGAGATGAGGCGATTTGCACAGAATTGTGGGTTTGTCTTGGGGAAGAAACATATTTCGTGCTAGGAAGATAATTTGGATTTGGCAGGGATGAGGGGATTTGGTTCTTGGCTGGGATTTGAAGGTTTTGGAGTGGGTTTGCACAATTTACACGCTAAATGCAAAAAATGATAGGTTTTTGGAGGCTAATTTGGATTTGGCGGGAATGAAGCATTTTGGTTTTGGTGAGTTCTTTGCTAGGATGAAGCAATTGAAGGCTTTGATGGGTTTTTCGCTGGGTTTTCAAGTTTTATTTGAGTTTTCTAATTTTTAAATTTTATTTGGGTTCTTCCTGCTTCATTTTTTTTATATTTTTATTATTTTTTATTTGAAAAAAATTAAACTGTTCATTTAACTATAATTTATTAATTTTGTAGTAAAATTTTATTTTTTTGCTACACAATTTAAAATTGTAGATAAAACTTTCGTATTGAAAAATTATATTTTGTGGCAAAATATTTGGCTAATTTAAATTACCTATGATTTAATAATTATGTAACAAAATATTAACTTTTGACTACAGAATTTATAGCGTAGATAAAATTTACGTAGCTAAAATTATATTTGGTGGGAAAAAATTTGGCTTCTTTGAATTGTCTACGATTTAACATTTTGCTACATATTTTACTAAGTAGAAAAAAATTGCTAAGTAGAAAAAAAATTCGTAGCGAAAAAGTTATTTTGTTGTAGTGACCATACATATTTTACTCATATATCCAAGATGGATATGCCACAATTTAATGATATCAGTATCTAATAAAAAAGAAATAGTAATAGCAGTATCACTTGAAATAGTAATAGCAGTATCACCTGAAATAGTAAAATCATGTAAAACATATCATCTTCTATATTGTTTTTTATCTTTTATCACAATAAAAGCACATTTACTGACTTTAATGGCTCCACCTTCACCAATATACTTGTACCAATTTAAATCAAAAGTACTCAATGAGATAAGATTTCTCTAAACGTCAAGAACATCTCTGATATCAGTTAAAGTTTTAACAATATCATCAAACATCTTAATTTTAATTGTTCCAATGTCAGCAATTTTACGAGAAGAATTTTCCCTCATCAACACATCACAAGTAGACAAAGTTTATATGTTGAAAACCAATCCTTATTCGAAGACATATTAAACATGCATGTTATATCAAGGGTCCAATCTTCACAAGATTTGGTAATTTCACTTGTTACCACCAAAATTTCCCATCACTATTGTTATTTTCAACAACACTGTCTTCACCTGAAACATTTAATTGTTTTCCCTTTTGGTTAGCTTTTCGTTTCTTAAGTTTGTTTTGCAACTTAAAACACTCATTTTTAATATGTTATTTCTTCTTACAATTGTTATAGATTTTGACTTTATTTCTAGACTTGGATCTACATTTTCCTTTGTCACCAGACTTTCTCTCATTTGTTCTTTCTCTAATCAAAAGACCATTTTCTGGGTTTTTGTATTGCCCAATAACTATTTATCTATTTATCAACTTTTTCTTTCGAGAAAAAAATATTATAAAGTTCTTCAAATGTGAGTGTGTCACGACTATAGAGTATAGTGTCTCCGAAAGTTAAATATGAAACCGGTAGGGAACATAACAAAATTAAGTACTTCTTCTTCATATTTGACCTCCATACTTTCTAAATTAGAAAAAATTTCTTTAAAAACTATTAAATGACTTCCAATAGACATACATTCTGTCATTCGATGAGAATATAATCTTTCCTTTAAATACAACTTACAAGTCATGCTTTTAGTCATACATGACTATATTCCAATTTCAAACCATAATGCAACAACAGTTTTTTCTCTCAAAATATCCTGCAAAATTTAATTTAATTAAGAAATGCTGATGTATCTAAGATAAGTCTTTATGATCCTTATGTTGTTTTTCTTTAATACTCTAAAATTGTGGCATTTTATCAAATCTCAATAGTGTATCATTTAAATCCATTTGTATCAAAATTGCTCGCATCTTCATCGATCATAATGAAAATATATTATTCTAGTCCAACAATGGAATATCATATTTCAAGATTGTCATTGCCAAGATCAAATAATCCCAAAAAGTATCAAAAGATCTATAAGGAAAAACCCAATAGAAAGCATACCAAGATAGCATATTTGGGCAACAAATCTAGGCGAGATAGATATGGATTTGTTGGATTTGGTCTAGACTAATTTGGTGGGTTAAATCTAATCTAAATGGATCAAATCTAGGAAAATCCGATGGATTTGGGCATATTTGGGCAGGATCTACCAAATCTAGGCAGGGGTAATCGACAGCGATGGTGAAAGCTTAAGGGGTTGTCATCAACAGGGATGGCAAAAGCTCAGAGGCAAATAGTTGGAGTTGTCGGCCATGATGGCAAAAAAAGAAATGAGGAGTCTACGGAAGGGAAGACAAACCAATCAAAGGTAGTTGATCAGTGATGATGGCGAAAGTCAATTGGAGAAGACTGACGGTTATAGCAGATCATCGACGATGGAACGTGATTGTCGAAGAAGACAAAAACGTTCAGTTGTAATGATCAAAGAAGGCAAGGTGTAACGCCCGTAAATAGCTATTAATTTAATTTTGGGGGTAATTGGATTTAAGAGAAATATCAAAATAATTTGTGGTGGTTAAATAAAATTAAATTAGGTGATTTTAAGAAAATAAGAAATTACGATGATTAATTTTGTTATTTGGGAATTTCTGGAAAGAGAAAAAAATTAAAATAAATCAAGTTGTGGGATTTTTAGAAGTTTCGGGCATTTCTGTAATTAATATAGGGGGCGAGAGTGTAATTAATGGAAAGTTAGGGGTGCTGGCGTGAGTTGCGAAAAGGCCGAAAAATCACTTTAAGTATAACTTAATTCATATATAGGTTGAAGAAGCATGCGGGCGCGAGCGGTTGCGCGCGAGGCGGCCAAGCAGTGGGCGAGGGATCGAAACCGGGCAGGCCTGCGAGGGGGGGAGAATTTTGGCTGATTTAATTCAGCCCCTAGACGTCAAAACGACGTCGTTTTGATAGAGGCGGTGGCCTCCCCAGCGTTGGCACGTGGCGCCCCCTGCTTTACTTAATTTTGGCCGCTTTTAAGCCCGATTTCGAGCGTGATTTTGAGCAATCGAGCAGTAAAAAAATTGCAGAAAAGAGCAGCCAGCGTGCGACGTGAATTTGGGTGATTTTAGGGCTGAAAAATCAAATTAAATTCCGTTTAATCTCGGATTTAATTATCCAGGTATGTGCCTAAACTAGTAATTAATATTTTCTGCGGTTGAAATTTTATTTAAAGTCCAATTTTATTAATTTTGTCTATAATTGGAATATTGCAGTTTGTATAACTTTGACCGTGTTTGGTCAAATTGAGCCTAAGGTTATCTCCGGAAAGGCAAGTTCTTTATACTCTCATTGTCGATTCTTTCAATGTTAATTTATTTGACCTCCCTTCATTGGATTTGGCTGTTAGTAAATTATGGAATTTAAACGGTGTGATTAATAATTTAATTTATTAACCTGGTTTCGAGGGTATTATTCGTTGATTGCCTATGGAGGTTTGTATCACCCCCAAGCCTATGGGAATGATGTCGTACTCACCCGGGGCTAGGTTCTTAGCGGTCGGGTATTATTATTAGATTTTTGGTTATTTATTGGCTAGAGTGGTTAGGTAGTGGGGGCAAGGGTTAGCTGTACGGTGACGGTGTGACTGTTATACGGTCTATTTTAGACCGTTAGATGGTTTCTCCTGGTCACTGACCGCTGACCGGTGTCAGGCACTACTGACCTACTCTACCGTTATGTGATTATGGCATGCCTGATTATTTTATTTTTGTTGCATGGTTTGATATGCACATGGGTTCGGGCTGCATGATGGGATCATCATGATTTGGTTATGCTTGATCACGGACATTTTAGATTGGTCAGGTTGCATCCAGCACGGGCATATGCATCGCGTGTGATTTACTACGTGGGCGGAGCATGGCCTGATGCCTGAATATATGGGCGCCTTGTATCACGTTGGTGCTCATTACGCCTTGCATTTTATATGCATTGGATGGTTACTGGTAGTTATTAGTTCTCGGACGGGAGTACCGTTCCGAGAGAGCCTTTGGCTCGGCTGTCGGGAGTACCGACCCGGGACAGTGCGCACAGGTTTGTGGTGATTTATGTTGCCTTTCAGGGCAGCGGCAGGTTGGTATGGGACTTGGGTGCCAGGTGTTTTATGTGGGCCCCAAGGACCGGTATATGTTTTATTATGCGGCACTGTTGCGTTGTTGCATCACATGACTTGTGTGTACATGTGGGTTTATATTTGGGGTGATCTCCTCTTCTGTTTCGTTTACAGCCTTCCTTTTCATATAAACTTACTGAGTCTTGCGACTCACCTTGCTTTCCATCATTCCAGGTAAGGGTAAAGCTAAACTCGAGGGAGAGGATCGCACTACCTAGCAGCCAGCCGTGTCGGTAGGGTGTACAGTTAGCTGCCCCCGTTTTCTCTGATGTTTTGTTAAGAGTTCTGACTCTCATTTTTGACTGTGCCCGGTTGTTCCTTGTATCTTTTATCGTTGGCACAGGTGTCTGTATATTTTTATA
Organism: Diospyros lotus; assembly: GCF_014633365.1. Taxonomy (NCBI): domain Eukaryota; kingdom Viridiplantae; phylum Streptophyta; class Magnoliopsida; order Ericales; family Ebenaceae; genus Diospyros; species Diospyros lotus. Next base: position 28,576,136 of record NC_068340.1, on the reverse strand, counting down.
TACTTCTTGACTGCTGTTCCAGTAGGGTACTTGTAGGCGTGCATGTATATTGTTTTGCTTCCACTGTTGTATTTTTCGTATGTATGCATGCCAGGGTATTTTTGTCTTGTGTTTGTTTCTCTTCTCTTATGTAGGCGCTCTCGTTCGGATAGACCGGGCGGTTGAGATATCCGGGCGAGGGTGCTTACACAAGGGAACAATCATAATGATTGGAAACAACGATTGATGAAGTTAATGGCAACTACAAAGGGTCAACAACGGTCGGTGACATTGAACAAGTAGTGGCGATCGACTGCGATAGTGAACAAGGGCTGACAGCAGAGGCAGGAAAACCCTAGATGACAAAGATAATGAAGGGTTGCAAATTTGACAGTTGAGATTGAACGATGCTGATGGTTTGATCCAACGACTTTGGTACTAGTTTGTACGAATTTAGGATAAAAAACAACCATGATCAAATCATCAAATACACAAAAGAATACAAAAATTTTACGTTAAAAATCTAAATTGGGAAAAAGCATGGATAAAAAGAACATAATATTACTATAATAATATTGCTACAATAATTTAAGAATATTGGATACCTATTTATAGACTTAATACTTATTTATAGATATATACAAAAGTGAGTTAACTTGTATAAATCTATATTGTGATGATTAAAAGATAAGTCAAGAAGATGATAAATTTTCAATTGTAAATATATCTTAATTATAATTAAATTTAAATTTTGAGTCATAATTATTATATTTATAATTAAACATGATGTGACCAACCACTCTCACTCTTCTTGGAATTTATATTTGTGATCGATCATATACTTTCTTTCTTATTGATAAAGACTTTGTGGGTTGTTTAATGTGAACTCAGGGCCGGCCCAACCATAAAGCCATATATGACATGGCATAAGGTCCTCAAAATTTGAAAGTCCCAAATTTTACAAATTTATAATATATATTTTTTATTTTTTAATAATAAATATTTTATTAAAAAATTAAATACAAAACATTAGAATTTTTTTTAATTTCCTTTCACCATTTTTCAATTTTTAATTGTTGCTCACCTAAAGTTGTTCATTATTAGTGAATTTTATCTTTTTAATGCTATCAGTTTAATATTTTGTTTTGCTTATTTCTATAAGAGAATCATGAATGTATAATTTTTTATTCGCACGGACTTTCTTAGATTTTCAAGAAAAATTAGTTTTATTTTTCTTTGTTTATTGTAGTAAGTTATTTGGTTTTTTTTTTTTTTTTTTTATTCTTTGAGACATTATATTTTAGTTAAAAATTTATTATCGTTAATTATTATATTTTATAATTGATTGAATTTTAACTTTTTTTTTAATAAAATGATGAAATGTTTATACAAAAAAATTAATACTCAAAGGACTCAACAAATATTTTTGAGATTACATATGGGGCTGGTGAGTGTAGGTATAGGGATTTGTAAATTTATCAACTTATTTAGTTTGAAAGGTGGTCGCATTGGTGGAGAGAATCAATTAGCGTATTCTAGCAGTGTATTTACATTTACTCTTATGGAAATTCTATTCCCAGCCTTATTATATTACTCATCACAGTCATTTCCCACCAAAATTTTTCATTATTTTTCAAAAATTCTATTCTACCCTTCAATCACTTGCACTATATCATCTTCCTTCATTTTTTACTCCACAGAGTCACTCCATCTCTCTTTCTCTCTCATTACATCCATTTCTTTCTCTCTCACACCCATCTCTCTCCCAATGCACACACACAAATATATATATAAAATAAAATTTAAAAAATATAAATAAATAAATTATTTTTAAATATATGTATTTTAAATAATTATAAATTAACTAATTATAATTTTTTTAACTAATTTTAAATTTTAAATTTTAAATTATCGTGAGTTAAATTTTTGATACTTAAAAAAATTTTAAATTAGTTAATTTATCTTATTAAATTACTTAAAGATACATATACTTAAAATTAGTTATTCAATTAACTAATTTAATAAGATATATATCTTTAAAAATTAGTTGAATTTATTTAAAGATATACGTATCTTTTTAAAAATAATTTATTAAATAAATTCAACTAATTTATTTTTAAAAAGAATTAACTAATTTAATTTATTTAAAGATAGATGTATCTTTTTAAAAGAATTAACTAATTTATTTATTAAATAAATTCAACTAATAAGATATATGTATCTTTTTAAAAAGAATTTATTTATTTGTATTTTTTTATTTTATTATAATAAAAAATTTAATTAAAAAAAAAAAAAAAAAACTTCCCCGACCTTTGGGGGTCGAGGAACGCCCTCAAAATCCAACGCTGGGGGTCGAGGAAGTGTTCCATGGCCTCGGCTACCATGGTTGCGTCCATGCGTGAGTGTGTGTATATATACATCGTGTGTGTGTTTGTATATCTGGGGTTTGGGGGCGGCCTTCATGGCCTCTGACTGCCCTCGGGAGTTCCCCGGGGACAATGGCTACATCACGGTCGCCTTCAGCCGTGAAAGATGGTCACGACCATGGTCAGCTGCAACTGCCATGGCCGCAGTCTGTGTGTGTATATATATATAGGTGTGTGTGAGTGTATGTATATATATATATACAGAGATGTGTTTGTGTGTGTATATTCATGTATATATGTGTGTGTATATTTATTGGTGTGAGAGAGTGAGAGAGAGAAATGGGTGTGGTGTGGGATTGTTAAGGGTAAAATAAGAAATTTATAAAATATTAGTGAATTTTGACTAGAGCGATTGTGAAAAGCAATTTTATGGCTGTGAATAGAATTTTCTTTACTCTTAGCATAGGAATATAAGAGGGGAATATTTATTTATTTTTACCAATTTAATTTAATTTTTTTGGGAGTAAGAAACATAAAACGAACATGAACAAAAGATAATCACCTCTAAAGCGATATTAACGAAGCTTCCACAGTGGCCATGTTTGCCATTATTGCTGCTTGTTGCGGCCATTGTTCGCAGTTGAATGCCGTTGTTGTTGTTCGCCGCCGTTTAGCTACCGTCGCGGAACAGCATTGCTGTCGCTGACCTGCGCGTCACCTCTTCTGTCCATGCCAGCAGCTTGTTGGAGGCTTTCTAAGCCCGCCACTTCACCGCCATTGACGGTATTGTTCGTCGGCGACCTTGCTTCGTCCTCTGCCACCGTTTTCGCTTACTACAGCCATCGTCTGGCTCTCCAATGGTGGCTTCTGGGTGTTGCCCCCTTTTCCAGGGAAGCTTCCATTTACTATTATATATATAATATAACACATCTTTTCTTGCTCCAGCTCCCCTCATTAGCTTTTCCCTAACATATATATATATATATATAACTCGCCCCAATTTCCCCAAGAGCTTCTTCTTATAACATATCCCCAATTTCCCCAAGAGCTTCTTCTTATAACATATATATATATATAAAGTTGTTATAAAATATGTATACTGAGCGCCTCCATGAGCTTCTTTTCTATAATATATATATATATAGCAATCTTTTTCACTAGCTTTCATATGAAGCTTTTCTTAATATATTATAATGTAAATGCATATGCATATGATATGTATATATGTGCGCATGTTACAAAACAATGGCAGAATTACTTCTTTTTTTTGCTTGTATCTTCTATCATGCCTCAATCAAAACTTCTTACGGCATATATATGAATCTTTTGGCCTTCTCTTTCAATTATTTTTTTCAATAATTAAAAAATAAAATATCAACAAGCACAAAAATATTAAAAGAACGAGCATACCCATGATGCAATCAACACATACGTGTAATTGAGTTACATAGATTTCATATGACTTGAAATTATACTTGGCAGACAGAAAGAAAAGACGAGGGCCGCACGGTAGGCGCCAATTGATAATGCGGAGCCGATCACATTCTTCTTCAGAGAAGGTGAGAAAGAATGAGATCGAGGGCGCGAGAGAATTTTCCCAATTGCCAAATCACCCTCCGACGAGACTTGCTCCCCGTGATTCCTCCAACGCTTAAGTCAGTTCATAGAGTTATAAATTAGAGATAATAATAGAAAAAATAGAAAAATTCCATCGGGGTCAGCCCCCATACCTATAGAGGTTGTCTTCTATTTATAGATGTCTATTGGCATTTCCCTTAAGAGATAAGATATCTTTCAAAAATAGAGGTCGATCCCCTTTTCATAGAGAGAAAATATAATATTCCCTAATAGAGATAATTCTTGGGATTTTGGAGATATTATTGGTTAACTGAATCTTTTTCTCTATCTCTTTTCAATTCAGAATCATAATAGAGATTGTAAAGACATGTGGGGCTCTTAGAACTTGACACGTAACGATTGCATATTAGCCTTTACTGACACACATGACTCTAAGTTAATGATAACCTCTCAAAAATAATACAATAAAATTGCCCCCGTAAATATTCCCTCGTCAACTTCCATTCCATGTTGCAGATACACCAATTTAGATTTAAATCATCTCAATTTTTATGGTATTAAATCAGATGATCTATTATATAAATATAAATACATTAGGATCAATTAAAAATGGAAGAAATCAAGCATGCAACTCAAGATAAGCACCAAGCCCAAGAACACTCATAGTCGTGGCGTGGCCCACACCACACAAAATAAATTCCCGTACCTACTAATTTGGAAGAAATCAAGATAAGCACAAAGTCAAGAACACTCGTAATCGTGACCCACACCACACGAAGACCAAGCAAACATGACTACCAATTGCAATAAAATAATTGTCAATTTTATAGTGTTGTCTTTTTCACACTATAAAAAAATAATTTTTTTTTTCAACTAATACCAAGATTACCACACAAAGACCAAGTAATTTCTTCTAGACAACACACAGAAAATTTCTCGTGGCCCACACCACACAAAGACGAAGCGAACATGACTACCAATTGCAATAAAATAATTGTCAATTTTATAGTGTTGGCCTGTAAAATATTAATAAAATTGCGTTTACTAGACATAAAATTTTAATATTTTATGTAATAATTAATATTAATAATGACTTATAAATGAACTCGTTATAGATACTAGAATTGGCATAGAAGCTGTAGTCCGTAGGTAGGTTAGGAATCACATTACTATTTCGATTTCCGATCCATCTTGCATCCATAACAATGAGTGATGAGAATGTCCCGTCTAGCAGTGTTCAACTTCCAGATGTAATTCTGACCGAAGAAATTGTGATGGAACAAGCATTTCTCCAGTCTGGGAATATTAAACTTCCATTTAAACTCAAGAACCATTCAGTTCTCCGTGGAGTCAAAGCCTTTCAGGCGAGCAACAACATTAACAATCGATCAAACAAGAATCCTCCCTCCAAACAGAACTCAGGCGACGGTCTGGGTGAAGATGGACATGGTCCTCCTCCGCCTCCCCCAAACCCAGGTCCGAACGCCGATGGTCCTCCCCCGAATCCGCCCGGTCCTCTAAAAGCGGATCATACACCCGGTCCAAGCACACACGCAGGAGCTATGTGAGGTCTCCGAACATCTTGCCCCACCGGTCAAAGCGTTTGGGCTTCCGATAATTGCATGGATAATTACCAAAAACTCGTTCGAGGACATCACGGTTGATCCACTACCTACCTACCTACCTCAACTGTTTGCTTTATTAATGTTGTTGCTACTAGTGAATGAACGTATGAGTTTCTATTGACTTACGATATCAGTATTGTCACTGTAATTTTAACTTTCAAAAAATCTGATTATTTTGTTGTTATAAATAAATTGTTTAATTTTGATTTTCTTTCTTTGGCTAGTTGTTTGTTTTTGGTTGTCATGGGTGAGTTTGTATACCACATTAAATGAAAGGAGAGGATGGGTTGCACTTGTCCTACTACTGCACCATATGTACAAAATTCATTTAATTATTCGATAAATAAGGGATAATAACCGATAGAAACAAATCCCATGATTAGCTAACAATCATGGTTACAACCATATATGTTGCCAAATATTAATTTTTACGCACCCTATGTTTGGCTAGTATATATTAACAAAGGAAGGAATACATGCGTCCCTAAGAATCATCTTTTAACATCTATTAATGTGGCTTCTAATAACCCGAGCCGAGCTTATGGAGAGTGGAGCTCAAGCATAACAAAATTCCAATCAAAACAAATCTTCAACTAATAAGCAAGAGCATGCGAGACAACTATTCTCATTGACAAACTAGTTGAGATAGGTAATGCAATCTTACAAAGAAAAATTCATGCAATTCGCAAGTGAAGTTTATGTAGCTGGTCCATATTTTGAGGTGATTGGATGGTTTTTTTTAAGGTTTTTGTTTGTTTGGCTTTTTGGATTACTGTCGTTTTGAATATTTCATATTATAAATCTACTACATATAGGATAGGATTATATAATAACATTATTCATATTTTTATGATTGTTATTATTATTACAAAATATATCATTTTATTAGACTATAAACCGGTAAAATAAATGCACCTACGTCCAAATCAAACCAATTGAGCCCATTATAATATAACATATAAATGCTGACAAATATCTATCAAATCTAAAATCAACCCTCAGCCTCCAACAAAAGGTCTCTATCAACAAAACAAAAACCTTAAAAGGGGAAACAAAAAAGAGTTCGATTTTGTGCATCCATTTAATCAGGGTAACGTTACCCTACGTTAACTTAAAAGGAGAGCACGACACTGAGGAGAGTTTTTGGACAATTGGCAAGAAATTATTTTAAATGATTTCGTGCAACCCCCCACCCAAACACTTATTCTCCCACTCTCTAACGCAACAACCTTATTTCTCTCTCTCCAGCAACAACCCTCCACCTCTGGCATCCCCTCTAACAGCGGCATCTCTCTAACATATTGTCAGCCTCTATCTCTGACATCATCTTCTCCTATCATCGTCGATCTCCACCAACAACGAGTGCGGTCCTTCAGTGTCCCCTCCAACAATAGTCGTGGTCTTCCAGCGTCCCCATTAGCAACAATCGCGGTCCTCCAATGTCTCTTCCAACAGTGGCATCTCTCTTTCTCTGGCGTGTCGCTGCCTCCACCTCAAGCGTCATCTCCTCCTACCATCGTCAATCCCCACTAGTAACGATTGTTCTCTCCCCGTCTCAACCTGTTCTAGAACTTTCCAACCTCAAGTTCTCTCTCAAGTTTGTGTTTCTGACATCCTGTCCCTTGATTTTTGATGTGACATAATTTGATGTTAAAAGGAATTACAAATTTCGAAAACAAGTGGCAACACTAAGTAATCAATGGATGTAGATCGATAACTTAATAAAGATAGGTTCAAATACACAAGAAAAAGCTTATAATTTAGTTCAAAAAAACACTCATAATTTAGTTCAAACAAAGTACTCTATTAACTATCTAATATGCCACTGCTTCACAAGTATGAGCAATAGTAACTCCAAATGCTCATTGTATGTCTCAATAAAAGTAATAACTCCAAATGCTCATTATGTAATACCCCAAATCAAAATAAGTAATTTTCTATATTTCGTGATGTTAGAAGAGTCAAGTTCAAAGATTTAGAAGACAATTTATTAATTTTAAAACAGCCGAATCAATGGAAGGGAATACTCCAGAATGTAAATGTCTAAAGAAAAGGGTATATCATTGACAAATATTTTGAGACAAGATTTATAATCCTAAAAGCAATTAAAATGGGGACAATTTTCGGTACACCTAAGATATAGTCTGAGATTGAGGTTAACGGAACCCTGAAAGGGCTCCAATTTTATGTAAGGATCAACCCTAAAGTGGTTTCGGGATGAAACAAAGGTCCTATGAGGGTGCAGGGATGAAATTGTACTTATCGAGTAACTTGGAGTTATCAATCTTGAATTTTAAGTATCTCGGTGATTATTAATCCGATATTTGAGAATTGTGAAAAATCTAAAATAGGATTATGAAGTTAATTAAGATTAATTGTGAGGGTATGGCATTAGTTAATTATGAGAGGCAATGAGGTGAGGTGTTAGGAATGAGAAAAAGTAAGTTAGTACAAATAATGATGGCATAAAGGTATAGAGAAGTGAGCTGAGGTGTTAGGAATGGGAAAAAGTGAGGGTATGGTTGCAGATTGAAAAGTTATTCCATTCTAGTTTTGTATCACTTTGGAGTCCAAGCCTATAAATAGTACCATGGGGTTGTTCTCAAAACCATTCCATTTGAGATCTATTTGGGAGATTGAGGTTAGGGAATTGTGCTTAAGAAAGAGAAGAGAAATTTGCAAAAAGGAAGGTCAGAGCAAAATCGAGGGAGAACGAGCATCACCAGAGTTTTGGAAGTATTGCTAGAGTTCATGCTAAACAATCAGAAAAACGGAGAGATAAGTTATGTTTCTTATTATATTCTTATAGAGGGGGAAGAAAATGACCCTTAGGTTCAAACAAGGGTCGAATCAGAGTTAAAACGAGGGAGTTATGGCCAAAATACGAAAACTGCGCAAAAGCTGTGCGTTTTTAAAAGGAAACGCATGTAGTTCACGGGCCAGGAAGGGGTTGCGCGTGAAGGCTCATGTAGGGCCCCCTTGCTCTATAATTTTTCAGTTATGCCCTTCATTTAATGCCCTTCAACCCTATATAAAAATATTGGAGACTTGGTTTACTGAAACTAGTGTTTTATGCAGAAACCTAGGCCTGCGTGCGACGAAACAGTAACTTGCAAAGGTAAACCTTCAAGGTAAGTGGTCCGACTCTAAACTCAATTTTATGTAAATGGTTTTATCATGTTGACATACTTTATTATGCTATACATCATGTAGATTGCATTCACATGTCATGATAATGAAATATGCATATCTTCATAATTATATTATTAATCATGCATTGCATGTGTTTGAGATTAGGGACTGGCACCGCTACTCTGCCAATGATGCCCCCATACACCTCAGCCTAGTAAGAAAATCATAAAAATAAAGAGTAACACTTGGGTGCGGTCGACTCAAATGAAATGAATGATGACATTTTGCATTTTGCATACATGCACGAAATATGAAGTTTGTACTCTTACTTAGATGATTCATTATCTAACTTGGAATTTGTCCCTAGAATATTCGAATGTTCCTGATGGAGATTGTAGTAGAAATGAGGATGAAAGAGACATGTAATAGCACTTAGCAAAGTGTATGATGTATTGATTGTATGTTTATGTAGCCTATGTATTTAAGTTCTGTTACTTTGAATTCTGAATGTTTTGAAAAATAATAATATATAATCTTATTTATGGTTAATGATAAAGTTAAGGTTTGATTCTTGCTTCCGTTACCATTTAAGTACCTAGTCTAGCTTATATGTCATATGATTTTTCATGCTAGCTGGGTATATGAGAATTTTGAGAGTTTTGTATTATGTTGAGATTGTTTCTTGAAAAAGATAGGTCAAAATTTCTTAAATTATAACACGTCTAAAAAATGAGGTGTTACACGTTATGTCTCAACAAAAGTAATAATAAATATGTAAATGATTGTTTCCCTGCGCAACATATTGTTCTACATAAAATAATGAAGATGTTAACTTTGCATTGTTCACATCACAATTTTCTTAACTTCAAAATATATTAACCAGCTAAAAGAATCTCTTCATTGATAACCTAAAAATATATAACATGTGTGAGACGCATAAAAATAATGAATAAAAGAATAAAATAAACTAAATATGGGATTAATTAGTAACTTACACTTAGTGAACCACTGTTTTCTACAATGTCATTTAATTCATGAAATTTGATGTTGATGAACTTTGAAATTGTTGACTTTTAGTTATTTTTAATTCATGAAATTTGATGTTGATGAACTTTGAAATTGTTGACTTTTAGTTATTTTTTTGAAGGTGCAGACATTTGGGATGAAGAAGCCTTATCAGAGTTCAGAAAATGGCCGAAAAATCATAAGTTAGGCTGATAAAGGCAAAATAGAGACCAAATGTCTACAAATTTCAAAAGAAAAATAATTAAATAATAAAAATAGATGAGAAATAAATAATGAATAATACAATACAAAGCATATGGTACATGTAATGAGTAACAATATAACTTAACAAGAAAAGGCCAAACTAAATTCTACAAAGTTCAAATGCAAAATTAATAAATAATGAGAATAGATGAAAAATAAACAACGTCAAACACAGTACGTAGAAAATGTGACACGTACTGAGTAACAATTTTTGTTGACAATAAAAAATTAAAAAACATTTTAAACATTAACTGTCATGACTATTGGTTAAGCATATAAAAGATACACCCAATTCAATATCTATTTTGCCCCCTCCTGGGCATGCATTATTCTTGTCGTTTTCCCACATTAATACACCACGATGCATAGTTATATGTATACTACCAACACACATAAGCAAAAGAATATGATGCTTCTGCCTGCATGGACAGTTCAGTTGGTCAAGAAGGGGGCACAAAATGCCTACTGTGGTGAATCTTGGACCAAGACCGATGATCGAGTTTCGTAAGCGGCAATGTGGGGTACCTCTCTCCAAAGTGAGGGGGGCTCCTTGTGCTCGGTGAGCCCGAGTCTAGCCACTGCGTCCGATTAGGTCATCATGATTAACTTCCCCCACATCCTGTCGGGCCGAGTATGAGGGGCACCCAGAATGAACGATTTCACCTTTTAGACCAAGAATACGATGCTTCCGGGGAACTTTATTGAATGGAAACAATTGGCAGCTAAAAAAAGGAGTAACTTTATATGATTTGTTTATTGCTTTAAGTTCCCATAGGAAAGTTGATATTTTACTCTTGAAAAATAAAATAATGGTATTGATAATGACTATATGAAAATCAATCTCTAAATCTTTATGAGTAAGTATATATATATGGACAAAGTTTTTTTTAATCAATCTATATGAATGAGAAAAGCAATCTTTAAATCTCCTTGAGCAAAGTTATGAAAATTTATATAGGAGATATATTGAAGTGTGGTTGAGTGTATTTAGATTAAAAATAAATATGTTTTTAATAATCTCAACTTGCTTTCAAAAGAATCTAAATGAGGATTTATTAAGTTTTCAATGTTTTCAAAAGGATAGTCGACTATATGTTTCATTCTGTTGACTATGCTTCAGAATAGTCGACTATGCTGTTAAAGATAGTCGACTATGCAAAAAGATAGTCGACTATGTTGTTTTTGATCCGTCGACTATTTATGGCATCTGTCGACTATCATATTAGGATAGTCGACTATGGCTTTTCATCTGTCGACTATTTTTGTTCTTAGAATTCAAAATTTTCTTCACATTTTTGCAATAGTCGACTATGCATATGTATCTGTCGACTATGGGATTTTTGTGTTATAAGATAGTCGACTATGCGTTTTTGTCTATCGACTATATTTTGTTTTATTTGTAAAAATAGTCAACTATGCATTTTCTTCTGTCGACTATGTGTTTTGCAGAAAGCTTCCAACGGCTAGTTTTTCAACTCCAACGGTCACAAACGGCTACATTTCTCTTCAATCTTTTGGGAAGCCTATAAATACAAGTCGTGGATGATCAAGAGAAGACTAATGGATGGGAACGAGTTGATCTAAAGAGTTCAAATCATTTTTACTCGAGTTTATATATATTTGCGCTTTCACTGTTGTATTTTCTTTCTTTAAGGCTTTGATCCTCACTTGTATTTATTTACTTCAAGCCTTGTATAATTTTTGAGAGACATTGTAACTAAGAGATTTATCTCTTAGATTCTCTCTTTGTTATACTTGTTGTATTTCCTAGCTTGTGTAGCTAGAGGGCCTACTTGGTTTAAGTAGGAGGTTGTATTTCCTAGCTTGTGTAGCTAGAGGGCCTACTTGTGTAAGTAGGAGGTTTTAGTGAATTGGTTTAAAATCCTTAGTGGGAGCTAAGGTAGTGGATTAGGCTTGGTTTAAGCCGAACCACTATAAATTCTTTGTGTCATTTATCCTTCCTGCTTTTACATTCATTGAGCTTTATATTTTTTATTTCATATGTTTAATGTTTTAAATCACTAAAATCTCAATTGGGTCAAAAAGATTTCAAGTCCTATCAAGATTTTTAAAATAGCCAATTCACCCCCCTCTTGGTGTGTGCCATAGCACCTACCCGTTCTAACAAAAGTTATAACGAGAACACGTGATTGGCCATATTGCGTGGATGGATAAACATGCAATAAACCCACACATAGAGTGGAAACAAAGTCATATGATAGCTAAAATATCTAAAATACTCATAAAAACAAATGCTAGTAAATGATAAGAAACGACTACTTAAAATGAACACTATCTCGTTTGAGATAGTAAGGAATCATCTCCAATAATGCCTTCAAAGCATAAATCTAACTAAATAAAGGATCAAGAACAACAACAAACCAAGCCTTTATCCACTATCACTATGTGGAGTGATAAACTTAAAGGATCAATTTTACTAAAAGAAAATAAAAACTCAAAGGATCAAAACATATCAAACTTATGTATTACTAAACATTCCTCAAAGATATAAAATTTATGTACCTCTTGTGACATTGAAAAATCATTTGAGAGGAATGTCCTTTGTTGAGATGCAACATTCTATGTGTCTTCACGATGCATTCTTTGCCAACTATTATTATTATAATATGTTTGTTAGGCCAATACCTCCTACATAAATATAAAAGAAAAATATTGATTATTTACATAAATATAATAAATTTAAGAAGATAATTAACAACAAACTTTTGTTTTATAAAAATAGAATCGCTATTTACTGCCTCTACAGCACAATGAGAGTTTAAGGCTCCAAAATTTATGAGGTGGGTTGCATCCCTATTATCTGTCTTGCCATCTAAAAAAGATACTGTGTTATTTTTCTTTTGTCACATATATAGATAAGTGTAAATGAATATATATTAGTGCAAGAATACAAATAAATTTGGTTAACAACTAACCCATTACTTTTGATGATTTCTTCTTTCGTGATTTGGTTTCCATTGGACCTTTAATTCTTTTGCTATATTGGCTTTTCGAGCGTCTTTTTGTTAAGTCTCTCAATTGTAGCTCACGCTGCTTGTTGGATTCTGAATTATGATGTGTGTTGAACGAAATGCTCTTGTTCACATCTTGATCGGAGGCTATAGCCAATGCCTCAATCTTTTCTTCCATTTCTAGTAATAGTGACTTGCTTAATGAAAAAAATCAAGACACCTTAAGCCCTTGACAACAATTCTTTGCAAAATTTGTGATAACTCACTATAATGAGTTGTTAACATTGGGTCACTATCATTTGGAATTATCTCTTCCATGGGGTCACAAATAATTTCATGTGTAACTGCCCGTGTCCATCTTTTCAAATAGTATTGAGGAGGTAAACTTTTGAACTCTAAGTGGCGAAACAGTTTCAATGAATGCGAACAAATAATTTCATTGAACTCAAAGTTTCTACATATACATGACACACTACAAAAAAATCAGCATTTAGCTGTTAGAACAGGAGGTGCTGTGGCACACACCAAGAGGGGGTGAATTGGTTATATTAAAAATTGAAGTAGAGAAACAGAGATATCATCCTTGTAAAAACAATCTTGTTTTGTGAAAAGTAAATATGAAATCTTATGAATGAATGAATGAATTAAGTAGGGATAAAAATGCTAACATGAACAAATAAAAACAGGAAGCACATAAGACAAAAGATTTATAGTGGTTCGGCTTTCAAAGTCTAATCCACTACCTTAGCTACCCACTAAGGATTTTAAAACAAATTCACTATCAACCCCCTACTCAACCCGAGTAGGTCCTCTAGTCCGTGACTAGGAAAAACTTACAAACCTCCCAATATAATGGGCCCTCTAGCTTACGCTAGGACAATTACAGTAATCGTGAAGATGAGAGTCTAAGAGTACAAACTCTTAGTTACAAGCTCTCTACAACTGATAAATTTAGGCTTACAATGAATGTAACAGTGTATACAAAGCCTCAGAAATGTAAATATAGAGAGAGAAGATATTAATCGCTCGATGTAAAATGAAAGCTCGGTGGTTGAAGATATTAAATGTTTTCCAACAACCTTCAATCGATTCTCCCAACCCATATTTATAGTTGATGGTAGATAGATCCAAGAATCCGACCGTTGTGGTGGTTGGGCGAGCATTAAATAGGCCAAAAACTAGCCATTGAAAATTTCTGTGAAACACATAGTCGACAGATTAAATAGGTTAGTCGACTATTTTATCAAATAAAACTAGCCATAGTCGACAGAAAGAAAAGCATAGTCGACTATCTTATAACACAAAAATCCCATAGTCGACAGATACATATGCATAGTCGACTATTGCAAAAATGTGAAGAAAATTTTGAATTTACAGAACAAAAATAGTCGACAGATGAAATAGCATAGTCGACTATCCTTTCACAATAGTCGACAGACACAAAAATAGTCGACAGATGCAAGATATAGTCGACAGATTGAAGCACACAGTCGACAGATGAAGAAGATTTTCAACAGAATGAATTTTGAAAACATTACAACATATTTACATTTCTTTAGTTTAAGTAAATGTCCTCATTTTGTTTAATTTATATTTTACCTTCCATTTACTTTAATACATAAATGTAAATAAGAAAGTACCCCCCATTTGGATTCAATAAAAATATCTAAAAAATCAAAATCCATAAGAATAAAAAAGTAGAATTTGGATTTTAGTAGGAACTTAGGATTTTGCGATTTTATCACCTCCAAGATATACACTTTTCATCTCTTGAAAAATTCGTTAAAAATTATTTTATCACTAATGAAAGTTAGTTATTGAATTACCGGGAGTTAGTTTTCTAAAAAGAAACCATTTTCATATATGTCTCCTTATAAGGTGCTAGGCTTCCAGACTTAGAAAAATATTGAAGCGATATCAAAACGAGTTTCAAGACATGATGCATGAACTAAAGGATTTTTCATACGATTAAGTTTCAAACCAAAACCTTTCATGCATGTTTCAAAATATGAAAGCTTATTCTGAAGAATGAGATTTACATAAATGATTTTTCATACTTAAGATTGAATTTTCATCAAACACATTTATGTTCAAGTTAGTCTTTTGCCTTAGAACAATTTTAGCTCTATGTTGACCAACGACTTCAAAGCTAATTTGAAAATCATTTTAGGAGATTCTTTTAAGACTAAAAACTTGACTTTGCAAATCTCTAACTAAAATAGAAAATCATAAATCTTTTTGGTTTTCATTTTAACAATGCACTTGAAATTGATTTTTGTTGAAAACCACCACCTTGATTCATGACTTAGGGATTTAATAACATATGTTTTTCATCATCAAAACTAAGCACAAGGGTAGAACATCAACCGACGATTTTTTTTACATTTTGCGGCGATTTTTTTGCATTTTGCGGCGATTTTGAAAATCGCCGCTATATTAGCCATCGCGAAGCATTTAACGACGGTTTTCAGCAATCGCTGGAATAACCGCCACTAAATCATATTTTTTGCGACGGTTTCAAAATCGTCGCAAAAAAAATGATTTAGCGACAGTTTCAAAACCGCCACAAAAAAAATTTTAAAATATTGAATTTTAGCGGCGGTTTTATCCCCACCCACCAGTGTGGGCTTGTGCGCACCTAGCACCCCCCTGGCCACGTGGCGGATGCTGGAAATATATTTTCAGCATCCTTCTCCCCTTCCCCGGACTCAAACCCAGAACCTCCCTTGACCACATGCGCATGTGAAACCAGATAAGCTGCAAAGCCTTGTTAGTAAAACATTACTCATATAAATTATATACTAACATATAACCACTATTTTCAAGAATTATAATTTATATTCTTTACTATAAATTGAAAAAATAAATAAATTAATTATTTTTTAAATGAGTAATGGAATAAAATAAAAATAAATTAATTGATTATTTTTTAAATAAATTAATTGATTAAAAATAAAACAAAGATTTTATATATTTTTTAAAATTTCTTTTTAAAATTATAAAAAACTTTATATATTTAAATTTTGTTAATTTTTTTTTATTTTCTTAAAATTAAATTTTTCAATAAATTTTGCGATAATTTTTTTATTTGTAAATTTTTTAATTTTTTTTCTAAACTTAGCGGCGGTTTTTTGAAACTGCCGCTAAATTAAATTTTTTAATGAATTTTGCAGCGGTTTTGAAAAATCGTCGCAAATGTTATTTAATTTTAATTATTTAATTATTTAATTATTTTTTGAATTTAGCAACGATTTTTTGAAAACTGCCACTAAATTAAATTTTTAATGAATTTTGCAGCGATTTTTCAAAACCTGAAAAATCGTCGCAAATGTTATTTAATTTTAATTTTTAATTATTTAATTATTTTTTAAATTTAGCGACGGTTTTCAAAAAGCAGCCGCTAAATTAAATTTTTAATGAATTTTGCGGCGATTTTTCAAAATCGCCGCAAATGTTATTTAATTTTAATTTTTAATTATTTAATTATTTTCTGAATTTAGCGACGATTTTAAAAAACCTGGCACTAAATTAATTTTAATTTTTAATTATTAAATTAATTTTTGAAAAAAAATCGCCGCAAAATTAAAATTTTTAATAAATTTAGCCACGATTTTGGGAAACCGCCACAAAATGTTAAAAAAATCGCCGCAAAATACCATGTTTTGCGACAATTTTTAAAACCGCCGCAAAAAAATCGCCATAAAAGATCAATTTTTTTGTAGTGACACTATTTGTTCCAAGTGGTTGTATGTAAGTGTGAGAATCATTTGTTGACCTTCAATCTCTTTAGTTTTATAGGTACTAATAGTTCCATCATTATTCCAATGACAAATCAATAGTTTGCTTAATACTTTCTTAAAACCAATAAAATAATTTTTTTTGTGTATTTTTTTGCTGCTTCACGTTCTACAAACCAAATTAGGTGTATTTGTTGTGTTAAGTGTTTAGCCTCCTTTTCTTTTTCACGGTGATTATCCATGGCCCTAGAGTATAGACTTATAAATTAACTCTCAAAAAATAATTCTACCATGATTAAAATAATCTTTCAAAAACTTATTGATACTCTCACTTCTCCGTGAAGTGGTCATGCTAGCACAAAAGTGAGCATGATTGTACATTTGAGCACATTTCCTTTTTAACTTATATGTTCTTTGTAACTGCTCATTACATTTTAGCCCATTATCTTCAAGCAAGTTGTCCCAACTTTGTTTAGATTCTTCAATTGTTTCTATATTTGTACATGCAAGCTTTGAATTGTGGTGCAAATGATTTATATCCATTATTACTCAAATTCTTTGCAGCATTTTGACATAAATGCCACAAACACAATCTATGGTGGACTTCAGGTAATACCGCATCAATAACACTTGATATAGCTGCAGACTGGCCTATAAATATGCTTTTCGATTTTTTCCCTCTCATATCTTCAAAGAAAGTAGTAAACAACCACATTGTTGCATCAGTTGTTTCACCATCAAGTAGACCAAATCCAAAAAGTGATGTTTGTCCATGATGGTTGATGCTAACAATTGATGCACATAACATGTCATAATTGTTTGTCTGAAATGTTGTATTGAAACATATCACATCACCAAATAACCCATAATCCCATCTCAATTTTGCATCACAAAAGAATACACCGCATATCTTACCATCTTCTCGGGCTCAAAAAGAGTAAAAATAATATTTGCTTTCCCCTTTCTATTGTTTGAAGTATTCAAAGAGACGTACATTTGACATCACCCGTCTTACAAAATTTAGCCCGCATTCTTTGTAATAAATTGTTGCAGTCAAATCTTGTGAAATTAAGATTTTAGACTCCACCAGGTTCTTCACACATGTGAAAAAAAATTTATCATTGCCTTATTCCAGATAAACACATTTTGTTCATAAGTTTAGCTTTTGAAAAATTGATTTTCCTATGGGACCTCAAATAATGGGAATGCTCAAGTGGGACAAGATTATGAGTATGCTCCAACTTGAACTCATTTAGTTTATATTTATCGTCAAGAACCCGTTTAATCACAAATTTTGCCTTATAGTCAAACCGCCGACTATCTCTTTTTCTTTTGAGTGTCTTTAACTTTTTTGGAAGTGTCTTTACATAAACAAATTAGTGCTTATCGTTAGATTTGATTTTTGTTCTTGTTTGTTCTTAATATCCTCACACTAAAACCAATCTATCTTGCATATCTATTATAACATCTTGATATTTCGAAAATAAATAATAATTATTAATTTCTCTATTTGAAGTGATTTATGGTTTATTAAAGTGTTGTGGATTTGAATAGTTTAATGGGAGAATTAATTATTATATTTGAGGTGATTATTGAATATTTGTAGAATTAAGGGGCAATGCTAATTTATTATTTTCTATATTATTAATAAATATAATGGCAAATTATATTGTATAAGTGGTAATATTAATGTGGGGTTTAGGTGTAATTTTTGAAAACTATGTGGAGTCTTTTTAAAATTAATGGTAAACATATATTAATTGAAGGAGCTTGTAGGTTAGGCGGCGTGCGCGCACGAGGAGGAGCTGGGGGTCGTAAGTTCGAGCTGGGTCATGTGTGTGCACTAGAAGAATTTTGCTAGAATTATTTCCATCTCATTTATACAATTGGAGTTAAGAAAGCCAAATAAATGGGAGAAGTATTTATTAGGAATTTTGTATTGTTAGATTAGGATCTTATTATTTTGGGTAAAAATATTGTTTTGCAGCGTGTGACTAGAAAAGTTGTAATCTTCTATAAAGGCAAATTCCCTTCTTTTATTCTTGTCAATGCAAGTTCTCTTCGCTTTGCGTATTTTATTCCCTCGCTTACCTCGATTTGGTTCCAAGTTTTATTTGAGTTAAAAAAAAGATTATTTGAATTATTATTTCTAAACAATTATGGGGTTTGTATCGCCCCTATCTTCTTGGGAATGATGCGGAACTAATGTGGGACTAGATTTCTAAATGATTGGAGGGGTTTGGTTGTGGTTATGGATTCTTGCAAGTGTGAGCTGTTGTAACATGGTATAGGAGCTGTCGACCGGTGAGGTAAAGTGTAGGTCGTTTGGTGACGCTGGAACGAATTGTCTACCGACTCGAGAAAGGCTGTCAACCGATTACTCTTAGTCATGGACTATCAACCCGTACTTGATCACTGTCGATCGGTTTAGTTATTATGTGACATATTGCATGGCATTGTATTGCATGGATCTGGGCTTGCATCATTAGGGGAACCATAAGGTATGAGTGCTTGAACATTTTAGAATAACTAGGTGCACAAACATTGCATTGGATGTGTATTCCTATGTGGGCGAAGCATAGCCTAATGCCTAACTTAATGTATGGCTTATGGGGGTCAATATATCACGTTAATGCTTATTATCCCATTGCATCTATTATTTATTGCATTGCATGGTTACGTTATGTTGTGGTATGAGGGCCTCAGGCCCATGTGGATTATGTTGCGAGCCTTGGGCTCATGTGGATTATGTTGAGGGCCTCAGGCTCATGTGGATTATACTAGCCAATTTATGATTGCAGCAGATTTGTTTGCCAGGACTTGGGTGCCAGGTTGTGCATTTATTATGTGGGCCCCGATGACTGTTATGTACATTGGTATTTATATTGAGATCCGGATATCTTGGTGCATGGTATGGTGTGACATTTTAGCTTACCACATGGCATATTGTGGAGTGTATTCAGTGTAAGAGATCTATCCCCAATCTTATTATTATTATGATTATTCTACACGCTTGCTGAGTCTTGTGGCTCACCTTGTTTTTACATTATTTCAGGTATGAGAAATGATGTTCGATGATGGATCCTATGGCATTTGTTGTTCTCTAAGTGGCTATGTATGTAGAGTAATTCCGACTGAAAAGATCTTTGGAAATGAGTTGTGAACAAGGGCTCAGATATTATATTTTGTTAGATTTGAATGTATGTTGCTTTGCTATGTATGGAAAAGCCCCTAAAAGGTGCCTTTTAATTAATTTGCTTCCGCTATTATAAAATTGTAGAGCAAAATTTCAATTCGCATATTTAAGTTATCAAAGTGTGTTATAAACAAAAATTGAGGAAAGTATAAATAACAAAGCATTCATTTAAAGTTTTATTATTATCCATATTAACATGTAAAGTATAAATTACAAACCATTGATCCATAGAAAAATATTCCACTATTTTCAATCCTATTATAAAGAATGATTTTATGTTTTACCTTGTTCTTTGATCATTTGAGAAAGACACGTTAGAGGTAGAGGCTGATGACACGCCAGAGATAAAGAGATGTCGTTGTTGGAGAGGATGCTAGAAGACTGCAGTCGTTGCTAGTGGAGACCGACAATGGCAAGAGGAGACGACGCTAGAGATAGAGGTGAACAACATGCCAGAGAGAGAGATGCCGTTGTTGGAGGGGATGCCGAATGTGGAGGGTTATTGCTAGAGAGAGAGAATTGTTGGAGAGAAAGTGACACGGAGAAAGAAAGAGAGTGTGTGTCTGTGTGTCGAGAGTGAGAGAAGAAGAGGTGTTTGGGCAAGCTGCTACATTGGGCCGTGCAAAATCATTTAAAATAGTTTTTTACCAATTGTCCAAAAACTCTTCTCAATGTTATGCTCTCTTTTAAGTTAATGGCAGGTAACATTACCCTAGTTAAATGGAGTCCACAAAATCGAACTCAAACAAAAATGTAACCACGTCGTTAATGTCTTCTTAAACTCGTCGCCCAATGTCTCGAAGGAGAAAATTAGGGTCTATTTAGTTGTGTAGAATATATTTTGTTTTTAATTTTTATCTTTATTTTCATATCTCTATTTTTATAAAAAAATTAATACGCATTCATTTTTATTAAACGTGAAATCAATTTTAAATTTTAAAAAAACTAAACAATATGTTCAAAATCGTGTAGAGGAAAAAATGCACAGATCGACAGCAAGTGGGTGAGATTAATTAATTGTGAAGGCGGCCCGATAAAAAGAGAAGTTATTGCCGTTGTCATACTGGCAGAGAGAGGGACGATTGTACTGATCAAAGGATGAGGATGGTAAGAGGAAACGAAGAGGGGCCCGATGGTGCTCACGGGATGAGTACGACTAGAGAAAAAGCCGAATGTGCTTGCTATTGCAGTGACAAAGGACGACAAGGAAGAGGAGAGGAAGGTCTGGTGATTGGTGGGTTGGCGTGAATAAAATGATTTGCTGGGTAATTTCTTACAATAGTATTATTAGTCATTCGAAATCGAAGAAAATGATTCTAAGAAGTCAAAAAGTATCCAGAGAGGGGAGAGAGAAGGAGAATTGTTCCCCGCTCGCCATCTTCGACTGATCCAGTCTGTCAGCCAGTCAGTAGTAGTCATAAAGGTCGCTGCTGCTGCCGCCGCCGGTGGTGGTGGTTGGAAGGGCGAAAACATTGGCCGAAACCATCCGGCGGGACAGGAGGAGGCGGCGGCGTTTTGGATATTGGATTACAAGTTAAGAGGCTCTGAACAACGGCGGCTTCCAAGAGCACCCAAGGGCAAGACATAATCTCTCTCTCTCTCTCTCTTCTTCTGTTATTATGTCTAGATGGAAATACGACGTCTTCTTGAGCTTCAGAGGCGAAGACGCGCGCAGCGGCATCTTCGACCATCTGTATGCGGCTCTGCATCAGAAGGGCATTGTCACCTTCAAGGATGATCTGAATCTAAAGAGAGGAGAACCAATTTCTCCAGCGCTCCTGAAGGCCATCGAAGACTCCAGGTCTGCGATCATCATTTTCTCCAAAGGCTATGCTTCTTCCACCTGGTGCTTGGAGGAACTCGTTAAGATCCTCGAATGTAAGGAAACAAGGGGGCTCACCGTTTTGCCACTGTTCTATAAAGTAGATCCCTCGGACGTACGGAAACAAAGAGGGACTGTTGCCGAAGCATTCGCTGAACACGAGCAAGTTTTCAGGGAAAAGAAGGAGAAGTTGCAGAGCTGGAGGAATGCTCTAACAGAAGCATCCAACATTTCTGGGTGGGATTCACTGAAACATGGGTTCGTACCGTAGCTACGTTCTTAGAAATCAAACAACTTTGATTTGATCGGTTCTTGATAACCTGTTAAAGATATGACTTAGGCTAGATTAGATATGATTTATATTAGATTGGATTGTTTTGGATTCGATATCTTCCTTATACTCCTTGTAGCAATTAGTTTAGGTATCCAAGAATTCATTCAATTTAATACAGTGATTTATTATTTTAAATCTCGTATTTCTTCTAAAATAACTCTTTAGCAAGTGAGGTTGTTTCAAGTAACTTAGTTGCTGTTGAGGTCTTGAAGGCTTGGCTTCAATTCCTTAGCAAAGGAGGACTATGTCCTGTTTTAGCAGGTTGTTCTTTCCTAGAATAGTATAATTGCCGGTAGTTCTTTCCTAATTCCTAGTCTTTCAATATTCATTCTAATGTATTCCTTGTGCTCAATTATCTCATTTTAATTTGGAAAAGGGAAAGAAAGAACAACAAAAACAAGATAAAATTGAACCAAAACAATTGGATATCTAGGTATATATTTGCCCAATTAATGTGTTTCACAAACGCCTGCAATGCCTCTTGTGTAATTTTGATAAAAAGCTAATCATATATTTTTTGGTTACTGCTATTGTTAAGCTTACTTTGCCCTCTCAAAAGCATCCCATGCACATGCACTTGATAGGGACATAGATGAAGAGGTATGCGGCTATATTCTTGTTTTGGGTTATCAAAATCATCATGAGTTTATTGTTTTATCTGATGAGTGATAGGCCACCTGTGTACCGGACCTACCAAAGACCAGCAAGCATGAAGGGGAGAATAGGGAATTAGCACATGCAGGTTGTTACAACCAGCATGTGCGCATGGGGGTAGTTTTGTAATCCATAGGTTGAGGGAATAATCTGCATGTGCAAGGGAATTCAGTTAGAGAGGGGCAGAGGAGCAGTATAAAGAGCTGAGAAGAAGAGGGAGAGGGTAGCTAGTTTTTGATAGAAGAATTGGGAGAGTAAGGGCCTCTCGAATGCCCTGGTTTGTTCTTGTTTTCTGCTGAAAAGTATTGGAAACTATTGATATTTGATTGTTGTTTGGATTTGCTATTTGGTATCCTATCAATGAGCAGGCCTGAAGCAAAGCTTGTTCAAGACATTGTAAATAATATTCAATGTGGACTGGGAGATGATGATTCAAGCATTCTTGAAGATTTTGTTGGATTGGGTCCTCGTGTGGCAGAAGTGAAATCGCTGTTGGGAATCGGATTGGATGATCCACGTATAATAGGGATATGTGGAATGGGTGGCATAGGAAAGACTACTATTGCCAAGGCTGTCTATGACCAAATTCATTCTCAGTTTGATGCTAGCAGCTACCTTGCAAATGTCAGAGAATATTCTAAGAAAGATGGACTGGAGTCATTGCAACAATTGCTTCTTTCTGATATCCTCTTAGATAGTGCTACTAAAATAAGAAACCTTTATCATGGGATAAGTATGATAAAGAACAAGGTACAACATAAGAGTGTTCTTTTAGTCCTCGATGATGTGGACCGTTCAAATCAACTGGAAGCACTTGTTGGAAAGCTGGATTGGTATGGTTCAGGAAGTAGAATTATAATAACAACCAGAAACTCTCATTTACTTACCATATATCAAGCAAGTCATGTTTATAACGTCAAGGCACTAGATTACAGGGAGGCTTTTGAGCTATTTTGTTGTAAAGCATTCAAGAAAAGACAACCAACACCGGGTTTTGAGCATCTCATAGCGAGTGTACTTGATTATGCTAATGGAGTTCCATTAGCTCTTGGTGTTTTGGGTTCTTTTCTCATTGGCAGAAAGGCAAATGAATGGCAGAGCACAGTCGATAGATTAAGACAACAGCCTAATGCAGAAATTCAGGAAGTGCTCAAATTAAGCTATGATGGACTGGGAAATACAGAGAAGGAAATTTTTCTTGACATTGCATGCTTCTTTAAAGGGGAGAGTGAAGACTACATAGTTGATATATTGGATGCTTGTGGTTTCTGCCCTCACATTGGAATAAGCATTCTTGTTGAGAAGTCACTTATGACTAGAAGGGGCGATACGATAGATATGCATGATCTAATACAAGACATGGGGTGCCATATTGTTGATGAAGAATCCCCAAAAGAGCCAGGTAGAAGAAGTAGGCTGTGCCGCAATAAAGAAATCTACCGTACACTCGCAAATAAAACAGTAAGTGCTCTGTTGGAATGTATTAAGTTGTTAATCACCATGTATCTTTATCTTTTGTGTTATTATTTTTACTCTCTACATTCCTTGTCACATGTGGCCAAACTTCACTATGTAATTCATCAAGTGCATTTAATTAATAAAATATTGGATTGGCTATGAGATTTGAAATTGGGTTCTTTTCTTGCTTTAATATCATGTTGAATTGTTAACCATTATTTTATCAAAAAGCCTGAACTTGTAGAAAGAATGGTATATCATTATTATCATTTTTACTCATAACAGAATAAAACAGAACAGAACCCTTTGGATAGGATTCACTGCATTTGACAAGCAACATCCATTTTCAATTTCTTACCCTCTCTTTGTTTGTTGGAGGATAGTTGTCCTTAAATTTCTGAAAATCTTTCCATATAATTCAATTTCTTATTTCTCTTGTTTATTAGGGGACAGAAGCAGTGGAGGCCATTATTTTGGATTCTCGTGGAACTAAAGAGATATATTTGAGTCCTGATACATTTTCAAAGATGAGCAAATTGCGACTACTCAGGCTTAGGAATGTTCAACTTCCTAATGGTCTCAACTACCTCTCCAATGAGTTAAGCCTTCTTGATTGGCATGGATACCCTTCAAAATGCATGCCATCAAATTTTCAACCAAACAAGCTTATCCAACTAAAAATGTCCTATAGCCGCCTCCGGCAACCTTGGAAGGGAACAATGGTGTGAGTTAAATATATTTTCTGCATGCTGTTTTCTTAAACTATATGTCATTACGTCATTGAAATCTTATTTATCCTAATAAACTGTCTTTCTTATCAATGACAGTGCCTAGACAAGTTGAAATACATTGACCTTAGTTATTCGCTAAGCATAACCAAGATCTCAGATTTCACTCAGGTAGCAAATCTTAAGGAACTGATTCTTAGAGGTTGTATGAACTTGTTTGAGATCGACCCATCCATTGGAGTCCTCAAAAGGCTTACTTTCTTAGATTTGAAGGACTGCAAGTATCTTAAGGTTCTTCCTACGGGCACCTGGATTGAATCCCTTGAAAGCCTTGTTCTTTCTGGTTGTTCAAAACTCAAAAATATTTCTGAAGTCCTAGTGTGTGCAAAATGCTTAATTAATCTAAAGTTGGATGGGACTTGTGTAAAGGATCTGCCAGTTGAACATCTCAGCAATCTTGAAATGATTAGTCTGCGGGATTGTACAAAACTTACAAGTCTTCCAAGTGGCATTTGTGAGTTGAAATGTCTCACAAGGTTGATACTTTCTGGCTGCTCAAACCTTAACAAGTTGCCTGAGAACCTGGGAAAATTGGAAAGCTTGGAGGAGCTTCTTGTTGATAAAACTGCTATTAAAGAACCACCATTATCGATTATACACTTGAAGAACCTTGAACTTTTGTCATTTAGTGGATGCAAGGGAGGAGTAACGTCTACACTAAGGAATTCACTGTTTTCATCATTTCTTATTCGAAAAGAATGTCAAGGTTCCATATGTTTGCTGCTACCTCCTCTATCAGGTTTATGCTCATTAACAGAACTAGATCTAAATGAGTGCAACCTTTCAGAAGCATTTCTCCCAAACGACCTAGGCTCCTTATCCTCATTGGAATTTTTATGCCTTAATGGTAACAATTTTACTAGTTTGCCAGCTAGCATCGGTGGTCTTCTCAGACTTTTCTCCCTTGAATTGAAGGATTGCAAGAATCTTAAGACATTGCCTGACCTCCCATCAAGTATCAGGTTGATTAATGCAAGTGGATGCATATCATTAGAAAGATTTCAAAATCCGACTAGTATGCCTGAAAATCTTGTGGAGTTCAATTTAAGTAATTGCCTTACACTAGCAAAGAATCAGCCCAGCCTTCCCCTTGAACTTCTTCGAAATCAACTCAAGGTCTCTCTCTCTCTCTCTCTCTCTCTCTCATGTCCTTTTGGGTGGTGCAGGGTTCTGCTACTTCAAGTAAGGAAGACATCTACTTCAGTGTTGTTGTTCCTGGAAGAAAGCTTCCAAAGTGGGTCAACCATCAAAATAGTAAGGGACATTATACCTGAATCCAGCTGATGCCAGATTGGTATTTGAAGCTCAAGGGTTTTGTTGTATATGCTC
This sequence comes from Diospyros lotus, assembly GCF_014633365.1. Lineage (NCBI taxonomy): Eukaryota > Viridiplantae > Streptophyta > Magnoliopsida > Ericales > Ebenaceae > Diospyros > Diospyros lotus. The sequence continues at coordinate 28,549,897 of NC_068340.1, read as the reverse complement.
TTTTTGCAGCAAAGGCTCCAAATTATGCCAGTTGCTTTCTGGAATGTTATGGGATGTCCAGTGATGATGCAGTCTATGGCACATGCAGGCGCATTAACGTCTTTCAGGGGCAAATATGCTTCAATTCAGATCACTTGTTTTTGCAATACATACCACTATCATTTGTTTCTCGAGAACAATGAAGTGGTGACTCAGTTGAAAACTTGGACTCATTTCATTGTTTATTTTACGAGTAGTAAGCCTGAGATGTTTGCACCAGTAAAATGTGATGCTTATCTATTATATGAGAATGGCACAGAATGGATGGATAAAAGAAGTATCCTACAAACTGACCGTGAGCTATATGATGTCTCAACTGAAGTGATACGAGATTCATTTAAGTTGCTCTCTCAAGTAGTTGAAGATCCTGATTGTTACATGGTGTGTGTGGGAAAAAAGACTAGGACAAGTGAGACAAAGATGGAACAATAATCCAATAAGGGAGGTGAACTAAGTTGTATAAAATTTATGGTTTTTGAATAGTTTTGAAACCTTCTTTTTGGTTTTAAAACAGCTTGCTAAAAAGATTTGGACTAAAAGCAACTCCGTCAGTCTGCAAAGCTCAGATTGGAATTGAGTGAGATCCACTTGTGAAGGAGATTGAAGGGTTCTGGACAGAACATATCAGTATGCAGAAGAATCTGAAAGGAATTCTCAAAATATTAGGCAGGTCAGTTGGAATCCCCCCCGCACTCGCATCTCAGCCTCATTTCTGGCTAAATCACTTCCTGCAAAAGTTTTTTATGTATGTCAAGGAGAAATCCCAGTTAATGTGGATTTTATGTGCCTATGCACTTAAAAATTAATATATGAATTATGAATTTCTGCAGATTTGCGAGGTGCCAAGGGTGATCCAATTTTCACTTTACTTGACTTCATGTTCCTCAATTATGCATGTCAGATGCATGGTTCAATTTCCGAAAAACATAGGTGATGCCCTTACTTACAATTTTTCTGTTACGAATTCCAAGAAATACTAATTAAAATCTCAAGTTCCTAATTATCAGGTTAGATTTTCTAGTTCTGGGTCCAATTCATCTGAGTTGTACTTAAATACAATTCATTTCGGCCTCTAAACCAGAGATTAAGCTTTTGTAAGCATTTGGTGGGCCTACTGACTTGTCTCTTCTGGAATACCAGGATGTTACATAGCACGATCTTGATGCTGCAAATGCACAGCCTCAAGGTGGACAGGATATCTACTGTCCTTAATGAATCAGATGACGAAACACAGAAAAATAGAAATTACTGACAAATTACAACAGGAGATAAACAAAGTACCTTTTATTTTTTTTTATATTCCTTGAATTTCTCCTCGTATCCTGCAATAAGCGATGAATCTAAAATTTATGCCTACAGGATAATGTATACCTGAATGTCTTTTTTTCTTGTTTCCTTTCGTTCTCTTTTTTGAAATAGAACCTGAAAGTTTTGTTGATTACAGGTTGTTAATGGTTGTTACGTTGAGGAGGGCCTCGACCTGAATAATTTCAGCTGGAATGAAAGCTTCTGTCCTTATAATTACCAGTCGATCTAACAAGTAGACAGAAACTTATGGTCCAGCTGAAATGATTCAGGTTGAGGCCTGTTTTGATATAAATTATGTTTTATTGTATCCACAACCTATTTTGATACACAAGAATTATCCAAGGCCTTCCCTCTTGATTGTTTTGCAGCCATGATGCTTGCCAGATTTTAGCAATTTGTGGATGAAGAAAGTCTGGTTTTACCTTGGAGAGAGTGGAAAGCAAGCATCTTTAAGGCATGCTTTATTATGTTTTGAGGTTTTTGTGGTTGGTCTTGTTCTCTACATTCAAGGACTCAGATTTTACCTAACCGTACTGTTGTCTCAGGCATGCAGTTCAGCTTTTATCACCTGCAAGTGGTGTGGCTAAAACGAATGGTAGAGAGAATGAATAATATTTGCAATGTGTTTATTATCTACACTTGTAGGTGGTTATGATGAATAATACATAGGGAACTAAGGGAAGCATCTCCTTGAGTCTTTCTTTGATTTCTACATCTTTCAGGCAGAGAGATCTTCAGGAAGTGAATGCTCGTCATCTGGTTCCAAAGTCTCGGCAAGACTTACTCCAAGAGCAGCAGGACAGATACATATCGTGATTCCTCCTGTCTAAAACTCTTATCTGCATGCTTGATTTCAAACAGTAATCGCTTATCCGATGAGAATGTCACTAAAACGGGGATTGGCCTTTGATTCAATTTGGAGCTTCCGATTAGGTATGTTCACAAAGGAGAATTAGGTCTGAGCACAGGCATGCTTTCCTGGTACTTTCCCATGACCTTTGCTAAGCGAGGATCCTGGTGTATCAGGGACTGTCTGTCTTGTTTTTCTGGGCATCAACAGACACGGTGGAGTTTTGATTGTCCACGAAGGATAATTAGGTGATCCCAGTTTGGCTTTTCAAGTTTATCCTGGAATTATTTCTCCCCAAGTTACGTTTACTATTCAGAAGCTTTCTTGGGCGTGGTAATTTGGAGAATCAAATGTAACATTTGTCAGCTCGAATGTGGTAGCCATCTCGTAAATTGTGCGTTGTTGTCTGCAACTTCTCCAGTTCTGGATTAATTTATCCCATTCTTTCTGCTACCTTTAGAAGTTTTGCTTGTTCATTATAGTTGTTGGGACATGGGCTTGTTTTGTTATCTTTCTCACAATTCCAAGGGCATCCGGTACTGGTACCGGCAGGCATATTCGTAGGGATCAATTTTATCCACTTTTTTTTTTAATTTTTAAATAAATTTTATATTATTTTAATTTTGAATAGAGTATCTTAACATTACTCGTTAGAACTTGCATTTCGTTTTCCATATTCAAATAATAAAATATTTCCATAGGAATCAAACTTCAAATTTTTGAATGTTCGGTTGCTCTCAGGGCCAGCCTAACTTCATGGAAGCTATCTTTTTGTAACAACAAAAAGATCTCTCATCATTATGCGTAAATATAGAGTTTTCATCCTTTTTTAAAAGACCCGTGAACAAGCATCAAATCGCATTTTCTGCTCTAAAGTGATGAATTAAATATTGAAACTAACAATAATTAACCCAAAAGAATTTGTCTACTTCTGATTATCTAACCCTTCTCGCCAAGGGTTGAACTCTCTCGAAATATTAAAAGAGACCGGGCTTAATAATTTCTCCTCCGATAACCAGAGTAAGAATCATCAGAAGATGATTTTTTGGTTAAGAAATGAGGCCAAAACGTACTAAAAATGAAAAACCAAACGAGGAAACAAGGAATGTGAGCAATAAGGACATAGGTATCAGATGTTGCAGGGTGAGTTCTTTGTGGAACAATCATTCGAAATCGAAGAAAAGGATTCAAGAGGTCAAACATCACACGTAATAAGAAAATCAAGCTACGCCAATTTAGCCAAGCAATGAACCAATCACAGTCGAACACCCTAATTCAAAGTATGAATATCATCATCGTTAACTCATATCTCAAGTATTAAATGCTTAAAGAATCACCCAGAATTTATTGTCTCTAAAGAATCTAACCAATCGTAGTCGTCGAGCTTTGAACTTTAATTAAACAATATTGCTGTAGATCATAGGATCCCCGTATTATATGTAGCTTGACATGTACGTATATATCTAGAGAAGTACTCTCCTCGCGGCCTCCCCGAACTGTGCTCGCCGGATGTTCTGCTGCCGTTTCTTATACACCACCACTCCGAAGCCTACTAGACACGCGCCGGCTATGAGGCCAACGACAATTCCAGCCTTCTGTCCACCTTTCATTCCACTGGAGGATTCATTACCTTTAGACTCCGCGGTCACATCACCCTTCTCCACATTGACGTCGCTTGGTGCGGAAGGCGCCGGAGACGGCGAGTCCTTCGACGGAGAAGAGGCCGGCAATGGCGTGCCAGAAGAGCCAGGAGCCAGATCCGATGGTGGAGGCGCTGGAGGAGAACTGAATCCCTGAGAAGGCGAAGGACTAGCAGGTGATCCGGCTTCAGGCGGCGGAGATAGCGAGTCGCCGCCGATTTCAGGGGCCGGACTCGGAGCTGTCTGAGGTGGATCTGCTGATACAGCGAGTTCCACTGAGAGAATCGCCAAGAGAACAATCAGTAACACTCCGTAGGGTCTCGCCATAGCCGAAGTCTTCTTTGCTCTTCTCGATCTGCGAAACAAATCAAACAATGCTCTGAAAAACTCAGATCCAAAAATAACAAAGCTTAAATACAACAGTTAAAGTCAATGCAGTGCGGAACAGAGAAGCAAGAGTTGAAAATCGAAGAAGGAGTCAGATCTGAGGAAGTGAAACTGTGAAAGGCGGTTGACTAGTCCAGAAAAGAGAGAACCTCGGGAGGAGCGAGCAGAGACCGAGCCTAGATTAGATTTCCGGTTGGAATGAGGGGTTGTTAGGAATGCGGCGGCGCGTGGTACTCGATCGGAGGCGCGTGCATTTGATCGGCGTCACTAGACTCCAAAGCACAGAGGAAAGAGAGAGATTGTTGAAGCGAGAATGATGGGATTTTGAGAGAGGTGGAAGAAGGTTCGCGATATTGAAGTGAAACGACAAAACTGGATTTTCATTTTCCTTTTTTGAATTTTAAAATCAATCGTTGAGAGAAAGAAGCTTGACATGGAGTGGAACGTGAACCGACAATGAAGATCAGAACGAAAGTTCTGAGGTGAAAGCGAAAGCGAAAGCGAAAGCGTAACATATTACGCGGGACGACCATTCTTTTTACTCATGCCTTTTCGTATTTTGAAGTTGTTAGATAATTTTTTAAATTTACATTTAAAAGAGATTGGAACTTTTTGAATAAAAGTCAAGTTTAATTGTAGACAAAGAGTATAAATTAAATATTAAAAAAAAATCAACTTAAACTTTATTAGAGTTGTATATGTCTCCTCTATATTTGTGGGGTACGATAAAAACATAATTATTGAGTTTATATAAATATGTATCCAAATTATTAAATACCTGAAGTCGTTAACCTTTTTGTGCCAAACTCAAATGTAATGAGATTATCACATTATTATTAGGGGTGTGTATTGAGATTGAACCATAATCTCTGGATTTATCATGTGTGATTGTATGCGTGTGCGTATGCAATTTAATCCTCTAAGTTCCTAACAAATGATATCACAGCTCCCCCCATGCTAACACAGGAAAAAAGTTGTAGTAGTCCCTTAACAATTTGTTTACGCAATGAACTATAATTTATTCAAACTCAGGTAGTTGCCTCGATTTTTTCACTTGGAAGCTTCTAAAAGCGGGAAATTCAGGCGGATCAGTAGTAATTTTCGAAAATAATCCCACGTCATTTCTACATCCCAGACTTAAAAAAGGAGTTAAAAAAGAGAGAGACGGGATTATTTATCCCACCGGATATGCTGAGCTGAACAGGATCAGGATTTGGATTTGGATTTGGATCTGGATCTGTTTCCAGACACTGCTCTCAGTTTCAGTTAAGCTAACAGAAAGTGGATGGATATAAAGAACATTTATTACATAACTCAAAAGCAAGACTTGGAGGGCTACTAACAAAATCCTTGACAATTCAAATAAAATTAGCCTAGCTTTTCTAGTTGGGGTGGGGGGGCTTTGGTTTGATGCTTCTTCTAAATCTAATTCCTATTGTTCAACCTGAGTAGGATAGAGCTAATACACACATGCGTACATAGGACTGGTGCAACTCTCACAATTCATCCTTGGTGTCACTGCTGCTGCTCTCTTTGGCCTCGGTGCTCTCGGGCTTTGGAGCGGGAACTGATTTTTGGAGCTTGAAAGGGATAGACACATGCTGCTTCAGGAATTTGTAAAGTGCAACCACGGTCCGATCTGCATCCACCGTAATCTGCAAGCGATCCCGAAACACAAGAAGATAAGATTTGTCATTCAATCTAATCCATTCTTGAAAAGCAAAATGCCGAGAGAGGGAGAACGCAATTAGATTATAACACCACTTACTGGTTCTGAACTCTTCTTCCCTGCTGGGAAAAATAGTAGCGTGGGGAACCCCTCGGACTGCAAAAGGAAAAAGAATAGTTTTCACAACTCTTCATCTCTATTTATAGCTTGAAATTGGCTCTTCCAAAGGCATAGAAAAGAGCGGCAAAGTCTTTTAGCAGAAGTGACAAACTGAGTACTGTTTTCAAACCCAAGAAAAGGTCGATTCTGATGGTACCTTGGCTTTATGGTGTTCATTTGTTGTACCATCCATTTTGGCTATAATGAGAGATTCAATGCCACGTAAATGTTTGGCAAGTTTATTGTAGATGGGTTCCAGAGCTTGGCAATGTCCACACCATGGTGCATAAATCTGAACCAAAAGTTTTCCATCTGCGATATTAGAATACGCCACACAAAAAGAAACTTGAAGTAGTGCGATATTAAGAAGCTTTACTAGAATAGCTTGAATCATACCTCAAGGAGAACATCTTTTGATTCGTCTAAAACAATTTCATCAAAGTTATTTCCAACCACTATTTTCACATCCCCATCATTCTGCTCAACAGCATATGAAAGAAGTTACTCCAGGAATCAGACAACAATTTAATCAGCCAGAAGCCAAAAATCAATAACTCACAGGCTCTGGAATTGGATCTGATTTATAAAAAGGTTTCAGCTTGTCTTCCAGGAAATCTTCCCCAAAAGTCTGAGGATGATAGAAGGAGACATTTATCACAAAAGTGTCAGTAACAATGATACCTTTAGCAAAGGATATAAAGATAAAAGAGACATCCATGTTAAAGCCATTGATAATACGCCTAATAGTATTAATAGATAGACAAAACAGGAACCAGACCAATGACACAAGAGTTTAACCTTAATTTTATCTAAATTGTCCACCCCATCAAGCACGTATTTCCTAGAATCATCAGTTCCTGAATATCCAATAACCTGAAAAAAAAATGGTTAGTAAGCTAATATAAATCCAACAACATATCAAGTTACATTTCGTAGAAAAGACACCAAAAAACACATCAAATTTGGTAAAGGCTGTCAAATGGAGTTACTTTTGGAGAATTCCCAGTGATACCAAAAAATTCTGCAACCGGCCTGCCAACATCTTCGTCATCCATTTCCACATATACAAAGAGAAGCTGCAATTAACCAGGAAATTGATGTAAAAATATAATATTACCAACAAGTTTATATATAGTTATTCAGTTCCTTGGGTATGGCACATATACGGCATCAACAGAAAAAAAAAAAAAAAAAGAGTCAATGTCTGCCATGGCCAGCAAATTTGCCAAGACAAGCCAAATAATTGACTTGGAAAATGGAAGGATAAATAGCGCTGAATATAGATCCTTCGGAAAGGTAACCTCCAATTAATCCAAAATATATGGATGCATTATCAGCAGTTGACATGTCTAATCACTGATTAAAGGAGAAAAGACCTATTCTTGATTCAGAAACATTGTCGTTAAAACTTAATTACCAACATATGAACCACCAAGTTCCATGGACTTTGATATTTCTGGTGGGAAGCACCATAAGAGAAACCATAACTGCTCCATCCACTTATCTTGTTTGTTTTCTTTTTCTTGCTTAGTCCTGAAAAATCTAAATCTACAGCCCTCACAAAAGCATCAAGCCATAATCATTCTGCTATTTTCAGTATATACTGGCTTATATGAATTCCCTCAAGCATGTTGCGGAACATGTCATTGTGGAGTTAAAAAGAAACTCAGATGGGATCTATCAGCAAAATAACATTCCCCCTTGACTCTGCATCTAGGTGAATCATTGTAAATCTCCAGGAATGGTCTCAACAAAATGCTAGTTCTTTTGTTTCAGCTCCAGAATCCTCATGTGATTCCACTATAATAGACATTGCAAATATATACTATCTGAACTTTTTCCTTGCCTTTGATAAGGTTTTCCAGGAAACATATAGAAGTTTATGAAGAATAGGTTAAAAACTACTACTAATGTAAATTCTATTGTCTCGTTCACAGAAAGTAGAAGCATTGATATCTTCATGCATCCCGGCATGCATTATCGTATAAACATTTGTAATAACTTATCAACTAACTGTATAACTTGGTACTCAAGACATCCCAAATACATCTATCTCAAACCAGCCTGAATCACTCAAACAACTTAGAAGCTAAAATGGTCACAACAACAAAGAGGATTGGGTAGCATGTTAAGTGACGAATTGACCTTTTGTGGGACATAAAAGCATCAGAAGCAGAAGCTTTACTGAAGCTTAATTCAATCAGATTTGGAGAAAGACATGAAGTTACACACTAAGGCCCCAATCAAATTTGAGGCACCAATGACACCTAAACCCCAAAACCGCATGAGCATTGTTAACTACATTGCAATTTAGGGTTGTCTGAAAATTGTTGCACATCCATTTCACTTAGATTCTCCAAAGATGTTAAAATTGCACGTTGAAAGCAAGTTGCAAAATTAAGATTTAATATGTTTATTCCTTTTTTCTTTTCTACAAATAAGAGCATGTCCCACTAATCAGAAAGTTACCTTTCCCTTAAAAAATTTTGCAGCTTCTTGAAATGTTGGAACAACCTTCTCAGAATCATTTGAAACAGCAAAGAGCAATAGCTGTCATTTGAAGTTCAGTTACATCAAAACTGTTAGCAAGAACTTGCAACATACCCTGGATTAAAAAATATCAGACCAATAAGAAGAACATATACATATTCTATAGAACCTGTTTTTTAATAGGACTTTCAAAAATTGCAGGGGCACTTTCTCTTGAAAAAGTGATCACCAGCGGAAGCTTGTTGGCAGATACAAACTCAGCTATTGCAGACTTTACAAATTGACCATCTGCAAAATTAGTGACGGACAGGGATATGTGAAGTTGTTTCTTGACAATTGTATCCAATAAACGAAAAAGAGGATGCATACCAAAATGGCTCAATTTCTCAACCTCCCTCTTTAGCAAGACCAAAGCAGGGCGTATAGCATTAGGGTCCATGTGGAAAAGTTTTGCCACATCAGCATTTATAGTTTGGTAGAAGCTGACACCATCCTCAAGCTTGGAAGCAGCAGCAAGCTCCTTGCTCTCAGGGCCCTATTATTATTCATGGAAGACTATTGAGTATCATATATAGATAACAGAGAAACTAATTAGTTGAGCAAAAATAAACAACCTTCACCAATTCATTGAATCCTAGAATCAAAGCTCTCTTTCCAGATAAATTGAAAAATTGAAATAAAAGTGTCCTTACAGAAGATAAGGCAAAAGATGGAAATGACTGGCAAAATAGATGTCATGTAGCTGAACCCACATAGTGGGAAAAAGGCTTAGCATGTTGATGCTTAAATACAAGATTGATACTATTCCAGTTTCCAGTTCATTTCAAAGATAATAAGTTCCCATCATTATTTCTGTGTGAAACTTGTAATACAATCAAATAGACCCAAGTAAACCAATTTCAAGTCACCAAAATGCCAAAACAAGTGAAATTTGGTGTGGTTCCCTAGATGAAGAATTACTAATTGAAAGAAACTGAATGTGCTACCTAAACTTTTCTAAGTTTTGTATTGGACAAGAAGGAAATAAAAGCAATTGCTTTTCCCAAACAAAGGCCAAAAGTTACATTTACACCAAAACGTGCCCCTCTGGAATTGATAGGTGTTGTAGTGTCAGTCAATGACTGGCAATAAAACAGGCCGTTTTATTGCCTGAGATTCCACGATGGAAGAACTGATGATTCAACCCTATGTAATGAGTAATCAATATTCAATCAAGCAAAAATGTCATGTTATGCTATCTGACTAAAAAGTCTATTCTCCAGAATAATACAATTTTCAGACATTCGACGAGGGCAAAAGAAATGAAAGACCAATATGTGCGAATCAAACATCTTTGCAACTTTCCAGAACCACCATAAACACATCAGAGAAGCTTCAGGGTTTCATGTAAAAGGAAAGAAATATGTTAAGACATTGAGCTGTTTACACCAGCTACCTCCTCCCTCAGGGGCTACAATGAAAGGAAATTATGCAAATATATATACGACAACAGTAGTTAATAACTTTAAATATGCCTAATTGAGAAGTGCTGAAGGAGTAATTACCACCAAAGATTCCAGAAAAGCCAAAACAACTTTATTTTCAGAAGTCAATACACGCTCAGCATCATCTGCAGTGGTTATGTTGTACACACCAGGTCCTATTTTCTTTTTTATCCAAGTTACAATTGCTTCTCTGCACGATGAATATATAAAAATCAGCCTCCAAACAGATGCTGTACAAAAAACAATAACAATAGAATCAACAACAACAATAGAACTTCCCTCCCTCTCACAAACACACACACACACACACACACTTCCCTCAGTTCCTTAATATCCTGAAATTTACTAATGTTTTTAGTCAGTTAATAACTCTCAATTGAGGGGAACAAGATCTATACTAATTTGCAACTATCCCAGTTTCTAGGGCAAACAAAATGCTCAACTCTGTATAAATAAATAATCATCAAGTATAATGCAGCAGAACACTGACGCATTAGTCTTCAGTTTTTCCCAGACCAACTCAAGAAAATAAAGTAAATCATGCCTATGAAATGCTATGCTCATCTACCAATTTTACTGTTGAGCACAAGTTAACATATTGAGCACAAGAAATGAAAGTTTCAGTTCGTTTTAGCCTTAAAAAATGGCAAGAATCACTGTTTCAAGAACCATTCATGTTTTTGCTTTTCCTTTCTTGCAGTTTGTTGATGATTCGTTCTGATCTGTCCAACGTAGAGACGTTCCTGACACTCCAAAGCTCAACTTTTTTATCCCCACCAAATTAGGGGAGAATGGATGGAAATTGTTATTTGTGTATTAAGAAGAACATTAAACTTTAACAATTTTATAAAAGGTGAAAATTTGTCCTTAACAAAACTCTATCTTTTCAACATGAAAGTATTAATTGTCATTTTTTATATAATATTCCTTCATTCCATCCATTTCCACTACCCTCTCAAACATAGAGAAGATATTTTACATTTATTTCCATCCTTACTCCCCCAAACAAAAAGAAAATATTTTACATTCCATTCCGTTACTATTTCTCTCCCGTGCATAACTTAAATGTAATGTTTACTTACCAAAAGAGTGAAACTTTCTACCATCACAATTTAGAAAACTTCAGTTTCCAGGAAAGCAAGCATATCGTTCAAAATTTTGGTTTTGCCACAAGGAAATGAAATTGCTTCTACATATTCATCTTCTTAATGGGTAATGAAGGGGAAAAAAAAAAAAGTACTCTTTTTAAGTTCTTTGAAAAAGTAGCGCTTTCTTCTAGTCTTCCCATCAGCAAACATACAAACTGTCCTATCCCTTTTCATCTCCCTTTATTTTCAATCTTTAAATTTAAACATAGCATTTAAGTTCTTGGAATTCAAAATCCTATAATTCAATGTGCCCAGAAGACTTACTTCGTCCTTTGACCATTGTAGGGCTTGTGCTCACCGTCGATGAAGAAATACACAGTAGGGAAGCCCTGTACCTCGTATTCCTCCGCTAAGGCATTCTCCTCCGTCGCATCCACCTTCGCCAGCGGCACTCCCTCGGTCTTCAGCTCCGTCGCGGCCGCGGCGTACTCCGGCGCCAAAGCCTGGCAGTGGCCGCACCACGGCGCGTAGAACTCGACCATCACATACCGATTGTCCTCAACGAAGCCACTGAAGTTGCGGTCCGTCAAAACGACGACGTCCTTGTCGTCGATCTCCGGCTGCGAGTACTCCTCGTGGTCCTCGATCCCCGACGGGACTTCGAAGTCGTCGTAGCTCGCGAAGTCGTTGTCGTCATCGTCGACCTCTTCATCCAAAAACTGTGAATCTGAAGCGTAAGGGTGCTTCGGCGACGCCTCTTGTGCGGCGGCTTCTTCGGCTTCGAGGAAGCTGAGGTCCTCGTCGAAGTCGTCGGTGCTGGAGATCACTGGAGATAGTGCTGATAACAAGATCAGAGCTGAAATTGAGAGGACGACAACGAGCCGATTCGTCATTTCTGGGACGAGTTCGCAGCGATCCGAGTGAAGTACGGAGTAGATCGGGACTTGCTGGTAGAAAGAAAGAATTGGGGGGCTTTTCGTTTTATATGGAGGTGGGAGTGGGATGGATTGGGAAATACAAATAAAAAAGACCCCCGGACTTAGAATTTCAGTGGGCCACCCCCCGCACTGCACAGTCGCCAGTCGCATCGCAGCAGTATTAATAGATAGAGGCCGATTACCCTCTGTTATTACGTAATAACTAAGAGATAAGAAGGTATTTTTGGGACTATGATTCTTACGTAATTTTTTGTTATTTGTGTTCTTAATTTTAATAAAATAAATAAATTTTTATATATATAAAAGTATGATAATATTGAAAAAGGAAATTTTCTCCTCAAACTTGTATTAATGATTTATAATTAATATTTATTATATTAATAATTTATATTTTATAATTTACATTAATAATTTAAATCTTTCAATTGTTTTGAAATAATTAGTAATAAAATTTTTCTCAAAAAACTTGTATTAGAGATTTGCATTTAGTACTTATTGCATTAATAATTTATATTTTGTAATTTACATTAATAATTTAAATTTTTTAATTGTTTTAAAATAATATATATTGATTATTATAAAATTAATAATAAATTTTAAATACACAAATTTTTCAATGCTAATCATTAGTTTTCTAATACATTATTATGTGACTATTAAATATTTAATTAATCTGTCAATCAATCAAAAATAAATATTATTTATGAGGAATATGAATAGACATTTAAACTATTAATTAAATCACAGAAAATTGTTCATTTATATAAAATTATATATTTATATAATATAATATAAATATTATATATTATATATAATCTTTATATCTTTATATATATAAAAGTATGATAGTCTTGAAAAAATAAATTTCCTCCCAAAACTTGCATTAATGATTTACAATTAATACTTATTGCATTAATAATTTGTATTTTGTAATTTAAATTAATAATTTAAATCTTTTAATTGCTTTGAAATAATAAGTAGTAATAAAATTTTTCTCAAAAACTTGCATCAATGATTTGCATTTAGCACTTATTGCATTAATAATTTAAATCTTTTAATTGTTTTGAAACAATATGTACTAATTATTGTAAAATTAATAATAAATTTTAAATATATGAATTTTTCAATGCTAATCATGGGTTTTCCAATACATTATTATGTGAATATTAAATATTTAATTAATCCGTCAATCAATCAAAAATAAATACTATTTATGATGAATATGAATAGACACTTAAATTATTAATTAAGTCACAAAAAATTGTTCATTTATTTAATATAATATAAATATTATATATTATATATAATCTTTATATCTTTATATATATAAAAGTATGATAGTCTTGAAAAAAGAAATTTCTCCCCAAAACTTGTATTAATGATTTACAATGAATACTTATTGCATTAATACTTTGTATTTTGTAATTTACATTAATAATTTAAATTTTTTAATTGCTTTAAAATAATAAGTAGTAATAAAATTTTCTCCAAAAACTTGCATCAATGATTTCCATTTAGTACTTATTGCATTAATAATTTATATTTTGTAATTTACATTAATAATTTAAATCTTTCAATTGTTTTGAAATAATATATACTAATTATTGTAAAATTAATAATAGATTTTAAATACACGACTTTTTCAATGCTAATTATAGGTTTTTCAATATATTATTATGTAAATATTAAATATTTAATTAATCCGTCAATCAATCAAAAATAAATACTATTTATGAGTAATATTAATATACACTTAAACTATTAATTAAGTTACAGAAAATTGTTCATTTATATAAAATTCTATCTTTATATAATATAATATAAATATTATATATTATATATAATATATAGTAGAATAATATGCAAATATTTATTCCCTCCAAAAATCTACCAAACTATTTTTTACATCTAAAATTTGTATTAAACTTGCATGAATTTTTTAATGTTATTAATTAATCAAAAATAAATATTTTCTGTTAGATCTTCTCATCAATTAATCCATCAATTAATCAAAAATAAAAACTATTTATGAGAAATATGAATAGACAATTAAAGTATTAACTAAATCGCAGAAAATTATCTACTAAATAAAATCTTATATATTATATTAAAATATAATAGTTTGCAAATTTTTGTTCCCTTAAAAAATCTGCCAAACTGTTTTTTGCCTATAAAATTTGTATTAAATTTGTATGAGTTTTATGAGAAATATTAATAGATAACTTAAACTATTAATTAAGTCATAGAAAATTGTTCATTTATTTACAATATTATCTTTATATATTTATTCTATTTATATTTATATAATATTAAAATATAATAGTCAAACAAAATATTTTGCCAAGTGTCAATCAATGGTGAATTTTTTCCCACAAACACTTGCATTAAATTAAATGTAGTAATTAATTAATTATTAATTACTTTAATAATTATATTATAGTCTTGAAAATGTGATATCTTAACAAATTCATAAAAAATTATTTAAGGTTTTCAAATGTTAGGATTTTTCAATACTAATTAATATTTAAGATATCACATTTTTAAGACTATGTAAGAAATCAAAATTCATATTTTAAAAATTTTGTTATTATTGAAAAAACTAAATCTTACACATATTTAAGAGTTTTAATTTATATTTATAATTATAATATAATAAATAAAAATAACTAATGTCTTTGAGTCGATATATTATAGATTTTATAATATTTATTTATAAATAAATATAATATAATAAATAAAGAATTATAAGTATTTTGTCAAATGACCTATTTAATGTGTTAATTATTCTTTAACACATTAAATGATAGTATATTGAATTAAAAGTGTTCTCCATTAATATATTGAATAGCGAATAATTAATTAAACTTAAATTTTAATAAATAATTAAAGATTAAACGTAAATTATAATTATTAATTATATTAAAATTATATAAAATAATAAATTTATTTTTTTATTTTTAAATTAAACTGTCCCGTGTATCACACGGGTTGATCACTAGTTATAAATAAAAACTTTATTTAATTACGTAAAATAAAAAATCGAACTCATAATCTATTAGTAAAAAAATCAACTTATCATAATCTAACCACTTAACGTGTATTTTGAGAACAAAAATAAGATATTCTTTTTAAGTATTTAGTGTTTACATTCTATTTTATAAAATTCAATGAATAAAAATTGTTGAATCTTGAGCGTAACGATTAAAACAATTTAGTGCAAATAATTTTTTGACGAGAAATTTTATTCACAGTCTTTAAAATTACTATTTACAGTCCACACTCCTACCAAATCCCTCAATAATTTTAAATACCTATTTTATCCCTACAGCCCACAACCCATTTTCTCTCCCGACTACCCCTGATCGCTGACTGCCGCCTCGTGTCTCTTTTTCTCTCATGCACCATATACACACACAAATATATACATATATATATAGACGTCATTGTTGGGATGACTATGGCACCTGACCCACACACACTCTCTCTTTATGCAATGGCCACGAGGTGGGTCGACAATAGCGGCCAACCCACACACACTTTCTCGCTCTCTCTGTGTTCCCCGAATACACACATATACACACAAACACACACGCTTATATATTTATATATATACATACATACACACACACACAAAAACCTATAGTCACGGCCATGGAACCCAGCGTTCCCTAACTGCCAACAGTTGGGGAACTATTGAGTTTCGGCAGTAAGGGTACGAATTTTTTATTATTATTTTAATCAAAAAAATTTATTATAATAAATAAAAAATTAAAAAAATAATACAAATAAATAAATTACTTTTAAATATCTATATTTTAAGTAATTATAAATTAACTAATTTTATATAGGTGTGTTTGTGTGTGTATATAATTAGGTGTGTATATAAAATAACTAATTTTATATAGGTGTGTATATAAATTAACTAATTATATATATATAGGTGTGTTTGTGTGTGTGTATAATTAATACTAATTTTAAATTTTCTTAAGTATTAACTAATTCAAAACCATGATTTAAAATTTAAAATTAGTTAATTTATAATTAAATGCAAGTATTTAAAAAATATTTATTTGTATTTTTTTAATTTTTAATTTTATTTATTATTTATTATAATAAAAAATTAATTAAAATAACTTTTAAAAAAACACGTTCCCCGACATGCTGGGTTCCATGATTGCGGCTACCATGCTCGCGGTCATGCGTGTGTGCGAATATATATATATATATATATTTGTGTGTATTTAAGAAATAAAGAGAAAATGTGTGTGGGTCGGTCATCATTGTTGACCCACCTTGTCGTCATCGCAGAGAGAATGTGTAGGTCGATCGTCATGGCCAACCCAACAATGGCATATATATATATATGTATGTGTATATACGTACATGGTATAGAAGATAAAGAGAGACGCGAGGTGGCGGGTGATAATTAGGGTGGCCAGAGGAGAGAGTGACTTGTGGGGTAAATTATGTATTTTAAAATTTTTAAATAATTTGATGGGGTATGGCCGTGAAAAACAATTCTACGCGGGTAGAATTTTCCTTTTTTGACGTTGCTAAAAATGAAAATGATCAGAATAGCCCTCTGTGACTGATCCCAATTTTCTGCAGCCATTCTCGTGGATTTCCCCCCGCCCCACCCCACCCCACCCCACCCCACCCCACCCCCATCAATCCAAGTCAAGGTTGATAGACACATTGTCGGTTGAATACAGGTAGGATTATTATTATTTTTCAATTTTTACCAGCTCTTCTCAGTTGCCACGGCAAAGGCTGATGATTAAATCCAAACTCAGGCGACCTAACACATTTAATTATTGGACATTGGGTGGTAATAATCTCTAGTCTTCTAAATTTTTAACATTGCCACCAAATAAGAAATTTACATTTTAATTCAACCCAAATTAAGCTTAAAATAAAACAAATTACGCTTAATGTTCTTTATAAATATACCCTCCATAGCACTAAAATGTTTTTAGAAATTGTTGCGGTTTATCTTCTTCTTTTTGTTTAAATACCTTTTCTGTTAATTTAAAAATGTTTGTGGATAAGGTGATTGAGAAACAAAATTAAAGACATATTTAAACTACAAAGATTTAAGTGTTCAGGCAAAATAAAAAATAAAAAAATAAGAATATTTAGAGAAATTTAAATTACAAAGAGTTTTCTTATAAATGACGAAAAACACAAAGAGTTTAAGTTTAATTTATCCTTTAAAATATTATTCTATAATACACTCACTAGATATGATTATGGAGTTGGCTTATTCTCATTCATAATGTAGAAAGCAATAGAAAACTCTTTTTTTTTTTGCTTGAAGTGTACTAAAAATGGATTAAAATGAAAAAAAAAAATCATAATAAAGGATAGTTAATTCATCTGAATGGAAAAATAGGATTTTATTAAGTTGAGGAAATATGTATAAAATTATTAAACTTAATATTGAAGCATCTGTAAAATTATTAAAGTTAATGTTGTTGATGTATAAAAATAGTGTTTTCTTCTATTATTATTTTATTTAGTTTTCTAATTTAAAAGAGATCAGAAAATAATAAAATGCTAAGGAAGAATGATGGAAGAGTGTTTTATTTATTTATTTAAGTATTTAATTTTCATTTTATTTTTATATGATAATAATTTGTATTTTTTGTCCTTTATTCCTCTTTCTCCTAAACACATAATAATTTATTAATTTTTGAGAAATAAAACAAATAATTGTGTTGTTACCAAAATATAACAATCTATTTTTAATTGAGGAGAGACGCAAGAGTCTTGGGAGTCGTGCCTTCACTGATGAGAATCTTGACGAGTAACTGGATCTGGTAGAGGTCCAGATCTGGTGATCTTACAGAGTTGAGGGTTTGATAGATCTGATGGTCTGATGGATCTGGTAAATCTGGTGGACTGATGATCAGATGGCCCAAGATGAACGAGTGACCTGAGGATGACGAGTGGCCTCGGATGAACGAGTGACTTGAGGATGATGAGTGGTCTCGGATGAACGAGTGACCTGAGGATGACGAGTGGCCTCGGATGACGAGTGACCTGAGGGTGGCGAGTGGCCGTGACCGAGTGACCTGAGGGTGACGAGTGGCCTCGGATGAACGAGTGACCTGAGGATGACGAGTGGTCTCGGATGAACGAGTGACCTGAGGGTGGCGAGTGGCCGTGACCGAGTGACCGAGTGACCTGAGGGCGACGAGTGGCCGTGACCGAGTGACCTGAGGGTGACGAGTGACCTTGATAACGAGTGCCCTTGATGACCGAGTGGCCTTGGTGACCGAGTGGCCTACAAAATGAGAGCACCGTTAGGACGCGGGTGGGGGTCCCCGCGCAAACCCTCCGATGCTTAAGTCAGAATCTCGAGAGAAAATGAGGAAATTGTACTTTTATTGCTCAAAAAAATGTACCTTGTGATGAAGGCATGGTCTCATATTTATAGCGGAGGAGAGAGAGAAGACGTGCGAGAATCAAGGCGAGAATCTCACGGCCCATTTTGATGATTTCGTGGCCCATCTGAGAGGGAAAAAGGGAGAGATTGGCCCAAGCCCACTCTATCATGACCGGGTGGGGGGCCACCCGATCATGCCTTCTTTTTCCCTTTTCCTTGGCTCGGTTTCGAGTAGCTTATGTACTTCAACTTCATTCCAGATTTACACCTTGATTTAACTCTAATCTCTCAAAACTCAAAACATGAAAGTTGTATATAATTCTCTTAGATTTCCATAGGACTTTGAATCAGCTCAATCGGAGATTGTATGAGAAAGTTATGTCTAAAAAACCAAAGTAGTGTCGTACCCACTCGGCATAACCGAGTGGGTCATGAAAAGAGGGGGAAATTAGTCTCCCCATGACCGAGTGAGGGGCCACTCGGTCATGACCGAGTGGGGGGCCACTCGGTCATGCCTTCTTTTTCCCGAACGAGTGGGGGGCCACTCGGTTATGCATTATTTTGCCCTTTTGTCTTGGTTCGGATCCATCTTCCTTCAATACTTGACTCTGAGCCTTAATAATGTAGGTGTATCAACTTTATGCCAGATTTACACCTTGATTCAGCTTGAATCTCTTAAATCTCAAAACACAAAAGTTGTAGATAATTCTCTTGTCTTTCCAAAGGACTTTGAATCACCTCAATCGGAGCTCATATGAGAAAGTTATATCTGATAAACCAAAGCAATATCGTACCTACTTGGCATAACTGAGTGGGTCCTCCCCACTTGGTCTCGGCTCGACCTCTTGCTCCATCGGCTTATTTCCTTGATCTCCTACAACCCGTTGGGCTTCATGTCCATGTCTCACAACTTTTTTAGATCTTGTAATACTCCAAGTTTGTAGAGCATATCAAATTGAATGTCACATCGTTATATTAAGAGTTTTACATTTAGATTCCTAATCTTTATTATTACTCCCAATTAAAGTCCTAATGTGACTCTTCTATTTTACATGTAATCTCAAAATTTAAGAAATAAATGACTTAATAATTCTATCATAAAAATGAACCGCACTTCTTGGAGTGAATCTCATCTAGGGTCGCAATTGTGCCAACTTACTCTATTTAATTTTTAATTAAGTTTTTATAATTAATAAAAATAATGTATAAATTGTAGATCTTAATTATTTTTTATTAAATTATAAAATATTTTTTCATAATATACTTGTTATCAAAATATTATTTTTTATTAAAATTATTTTTTCAAGTAAATATAAATTTCATAAGATTAGTTTTTCCAAAATTTTGACCAATAGTCGACCCTTGATGTGCTAAAGTCGACTTTGGCAAAAGCAGAGTTAACCCAGTCAAGAGCATGTTATGCAAAGTTGACTTGATCGAGACCCATTATTAGACAATCAACTCATGTTCAAATGACAATCGACTCTTACTTTAGGAAAATCAACTATCTGAGCTCAACGATCAAATTTTTGAACATTTTGTAGGTTGTTTAACCATGCCTATATATAGTTGGTGCTTGAAATGGAAAAAAAGTTTAGCACTCTTAAACATCCAAAGCATTCACAAGCTCTCAAGTATTCACCAAGCAATCCAAAAGACTTTTCAAACTACTTTGCACATCCATTAAAGAGTTACAGGACAAGTGAAAAAAAAGGCTATCAAGTGTACCACGAATTTCTTCATCAAATTTAGGTTATTGTTTTCATTTGTATTGTTTTGCCTTGTATTATTGATCTTATTGGTAGATTAATTTGTGTTCAATTGTGGACAAGTATTGTATCTGTTAAATTTGTTGTACATTGTGTTGGTTAAATAGAACTCTTAAAATCTAAGTGTGTGTAGGTTTATAAGGAGAGATAGTGTAGAAACCTTGGTATAGGTGTTGGATTTGGTGGAACTCGAATGGTGTTTAGACTTTGGGAAAATGAATTAAGTGTGTAGAATACACCAAATCACTATATATTGTGCATTGTATATCTTATTTTTTCTTTTCTTGTGCCTTGCAATATCATAATCTCAAATAAATTCACATATACATATTTATACAAAACATAATTTTTATAAAATTATATCTCAAAAGTTTTTTTTTTAAGAAAATTGCTAAAAACTTTAATTACATAATTCACCCCCTATATTGAGTGGCCATTCCCTAAGAGATTAAAATTACAATCGAACTAAGCCGACCCAAGTTAAGTTTCGGTGAGCTTAGGCTAGGCTAGAAGAGTAAATGGATGGACTCAAGCATGTGCTCGGTTCATCAAGAAGCTTGACACAGGCCTAATTCATCAAGAAGCTCGATAGGGGTTCAGAGTTACATGTTGTAAATGGGTTTTATGTTGTAGGCGTTCGGTGATTAGATAAGACAATAAATCGATAGAAGGTCGCACACCAGTTGGTTGAAAAAAAGATGGATAATAACCTGTCGGTTGTTGCAACTAGTGAGGAAAAGGAGAAACTGTCGCCGTCGGTGGTGCTTAGGTCGAAAGGAGAAGATAATGTTGTATGTTGCTATGCTACATCTGCTGGAGAAATAAATGAAGAGGAAGACACGGCGATGAAAGAAAAGAAAGGAGAAAGGAGAGGAAATCAAGGGAAAAAAGAGAAATGGGCTTCTCGGAAACCCAGCCCACTAAATCAATCGCCTACGCACTCAATCACAAGCAAGTACACATGATGATGGTATATATTATATATTATAATGATGATATATTTATATTAATATATAGATATAATAATATTAAATAATATATATATTAAAATTATAAATAAATATAGTAATATATTTATAAACGGACAATTTTTTAAAATTAATTACAAATTTCTCAATGAGACAACTCACAAATTTTTAATCAAGTCAGTTTGTGAGCTAACAAATCGAGTCTTACTTAACTCAATTTTAATTTATTTATAAATTAAATTTTAAAATTAAATTCAAATTTGGATCATTTATTTTAACAATTAACGAACCAAACACTAAGCCAAAATCGAACGGCCCAATTCATTTGTAGCCCTCATCTCATCATCTTATTGAAATTGATTTAATTTTAGATTTACTTTCTCTTTAGAAAAAAATATAAACCGCAAGATTCACATAAGTGAAGGGTACAACCGTCTTTTCGAAAAGGACTAGGTATATATTGGGCCAACGCAAACGACATTTTCCCTCATCGGAGAGGTCCAACGGAACGGGCACAGAAGTCATGATCAGCGTCCTTGCTCAGGTTAGCCCAACGATTTCTTTCTCACATCTTCGATCGTGTTATCTTCAATCCTATATTTCTACACATATTTCTGATGCGCATGGGAATGGGAATCGATGTTGGCGAATTTGCAGGAGCGTCTACTCGGCACAGCGCTGGGGAGCACGTTTGCGGCGATGGTTGTTTTCGAGCAACGCAGAAGCATTTACAGATCAATATCCGAAAGCCAATCTCAATTTTCTCCTCAACCTCAGGTGAAGTGATGATCTCTATTTTTATCGCATCGACATAATATTACTTAGGTTTTCGAAACCCTAGAATCGACCGTTATATCTGCCTAATAATTTCTCTTGATCTCTGCGGCTGTGCTTCGTCCAACTTGGGTTTCTATGGCCTCTGAGATCTCTCCCAATGGTGCTATTGTGGCTTATTTATTGAACTAGGTTACATGGAGCTAACAATGTCTAATTTCTATTTGATAACTTTTCTCGAATAGCCGAATGGTATTCTCAGACTTCACTTTAGCAACCATATGGATTCATTGGCATCCCTGTTTACAGGAATTTTTAAGTGATACAAAAATTACTAACAGAGTTTATGCCGTGAAATATCTAAAAGAACAAATTATTGTTTTATTACTTTCGGTTATATTTAGGCAGTTTAGGGGTTCAATACGAATATTGGTGGGAAATGGAGTTCATAGCAATGTCTGTGTTTTCTGGTGCAAAAGTTTAAGATAAGACATTGTCATGTACCTAGGGTTTGAATTGGCAACCGGAAAAATCCAATAGAGCTAAGTCCAAGAACAGAGGGAATGAGGGGGAGATTGGACAGAAATGGGGAAGAATTTAGAGAGAAATGAGGGAGAGTGGCATAGAGAAACGAAAGGGAGATTGGAGAGAAATCTAGAGAGAGAAATGAGAATTTCATTCAATTAATTCAAGCATAATTCCATCTGATTGCAGTAGCCCTTTATATAGGCATATTTGATTGCAAAACCGCCCCCATGCTTCTAACTAATTGCTAAAATATCTTCTAACAACTATCATAAGTCTATTACTATATTACCCCTTTAATGTTCCCCTGGGTCATGACAATTTCCCCCTCCTTGAGAGAGTTCTTGCCCCCAAGAACTTGCAACAAGTAGCCATTGCTTCATCCAATTTCAGTCTTTTCTATCTGATTTATTCTCCTTTCTTTCATTCCCCTTCAATGGTGTCCCAATGTCCCTCCCAACAATTTCCCTTCTTGTATGGTCATACTGATTGCATAGGAAGGGACGCGCAAGTTCCATAGGTTCCTTAATGGCTGAAACATGGTTTCCATCCCAACCTTCATCCCCAATATGATTTGTAGCCAGATTATCTGAGGAAACTATCCTTCTATCCAAACTATCAGAGACCTGAAAGCCAATCTCATAGCAGTTCTCATTTACAATTTGATTTGTAGACTAATCCTCAACCAAATTTTCAACTTCCTACTCTTGCAAAATGTGGTCTGCACGGATCTCTTTATCCAATTTCCTTTCTTCTTCAGGACCTTGCGCTACCTTTGACAAGTTTACTTCAGTTCCAACACTCTCTTCCTTAATATTAACTGGATTTTCAGTCAGAACCTCTTGATTCCATGCAAACAATTCAACAACTCATTCTTCCTTGTGTTTGCTGAAATTTCCCTCTATATGAATTTTTTTTTTCAACAATATCAGATTGTCTCTTTGCTTTTGCTGCCCTATCAATCTGTTCATAACAGATTCCTTTTGGCAAATGCCATTCACCATCAATATCATCGCTGATGTTGCATTCCTCCTTCTTGATAATTTTGTTGAAACCAGTATACTTCTAAATAGGCAATGAATCCGCTTCTCACCTTCTTGACTTCTCCTTCGGCTGCTCCATTTTAAAGAAGTCATCTTTGTTAAAACTTCCGCGATAATCATCGAAGAATTCAGCAGAAAAGATGTAGTGATACTTCTTAGTTAGTATTATCGCAAACTCCTGCAACTGCTTGTATATCATACGGTCGAATTCCTTACTCGATTCATGTATCATACTGCTTGTTTCCTTGTGTCTTTGACTGAACTAATTATCAAACTATTCCAATGCTTGATTCTTCTGGCCAAACTCCTCATGCTGTCTGACTCCAAATGAAATTGCATCATTCTTCTGCTACAATTGCAACCTCATTTGTTTCATATGTGCATTGCTTCCCATGGCCTCACGAGCAGGACATCCCCCCTAAAAATGCAGCATCCTTTTGTTGCAATTGAGATTCTCTCGGCTTCATCCTAATGTCATCCTTCATCAGAATTCAAATAGCTGGTGGAATTGCCGGTTAAGGATCAGCTCTGGCTAATTCTACTGAGGATTGAGCAGCTGTTATTATCCGCTGGAATTGAGAAATGATCGTTGTCAACGCCTATGAACTCGCTACCTAGTCAAACTTGATTTAGGCAGTGAATCATTCGCATGTTACAACAACTTGATTAGCCTTCAAGAGTCACCTAGGGCTACCAATTCTCCTGATCCACCTGCTGCAATAATTCCCTGTACTTGCTGGAATTTCCATCAGACTTGCCTAGCCTGCTCACCTTCAAAGTCGACTAGAATTTATAGCCAACTGCTCTGTTACAGTCACTGCAAGTCACCCTATGGAATGGCTTCACCGTTTAATCGAAAATCTCCGTTGGGAGTTAACAACAGAGGAGTATCCTTCCACCATCGGAATTCTGCCAGATTGTCGAAATTCACCAATGGATTCGCCTGAGCTGATTGCCTCCTTTGATCAATTGTGATGCAACCAACGGAATTCTCTAGAATTGAGAATCGATGGTTGCAATAAACTATGAATTGGTTACCAAATCTGCAGAAACTACTTCACCCTTCCACTTCGAGCAGCAAACGGCTCGATCCAACCTGCAGAGAGTCGTTGGCTCTATTGTAAACTATCGAGGATCCAATTAATTCTGTTGAATTAGCTACATTGAGTTGTCAAAATCTCTTGTGGAATTAGCTTCGCTACATTGTAGCTATGAATCGCCCATCCGCTTGAACTGCGCCACTCTTGCCTTCAATTTTGGAATCGCAACTACAGCAACTTGGGAAAATAGCAACGAATCAATCTACTGCACCGCCTTTAATAGTCAAACTTTCCACTTTTCTTCCACAACTGAGGTCGCCTTTCTTGATCGAACAACACTTTTGAATATTTTCAAGCCGAGAGCCACTCCTTCGTTGGACTAATTGCAATTGAATTCGTTGTTCCACCTAACGTTCACACCTACTGTAATTGATCGATTCAGTTGTTTAATCAATTCTACCGCTGCTTCTGGTTTCCAAAGTCGTCTTCAAACTCCGAGAACCAATCCCTTTGCGTTGGATAGTAGGTCGGACAACAGACATCGATTTCCGTCGGAAATTAATCAACAAGAAAACCGCTTAGGAACGATGCTCTGATACCAATTGTCATGTACCTAGGGTTTGAATTGGCAACCGAAAAGATCCGATAAAGCTAAGTCCAAGAATAGAGGGAATGAGGGGGAGATTGGACAGAAATGGGGAAGAATTTAGAGAGAAATGAGGGAGAGTGGTAGAGAGAAATGAAAGGGAGATTGGAGAGAAATCTAGAGAGAGAAATGAGAATTTCATTCAATCAATTCAAACATGATTCCATCTGATTACAGTAGCCCTTTATATGGGCGTATCTGATTGCATAATCACCACTATACTTCTAACTAATTACTAAAATATCTCCTAATAAGCCTATTACTATATTACCCCTTTAATGCTCCTTGGGTCATGACAGACATCTAAAAGCACAGATCTGCTTGTTTCAATTTTGAACATCCTTTCTTGTGCTGTGGTATTGGCATGTTTCTTGTAGGAGAAGTACCAAAACAAGAAATAAAAAAAATATTGGCACATCAGTGCCCAAGAAATGCAGTCTACTTTGCTGGTGATAGCAAGTCCACAAGTGGGGTTTTGCCATGGAAGAAACTTTTGACTAACACCTGTGCGCCTTTAGAGGTTCCAATAGTCATTTTTATCTATGCTATGGGAAGATCATCTATGAAACAACTGACTACCATGAAAACCTGGCATTAGTCATGCAAAGAGATTCCACGAAGTGTGGCTTTATCTTGTAAATAAGAAATCTCAGTTTTAAACTGAAGGTTACACATTTTTCTGTGAATGCAAAGTGTAGAATAACAAGAGATTTTCTTTTGTTCCACATTAATTTAGACAGTATTAACATTTTATCCCTGCTTTGAAGTTCTTTCAGATTGGACCTATTATTGAAAAGAGATCCCACTTGGATTTTGCACACTTATGGAACAAGGCTGTGGATCAGACATTGGGACCTATAATTGAGTCTCTAAGCTCGCGTGGATGGTAAAATGTTTGGTAGTACAACTGGTGACACATTTTGTGCCCTTCTTCTCATTCCTGATTTGTACGTGCAATTGCTTGCACTTAATGTACGTTATACTGTTAATCTGATTTGTGTAAAACACCCATCCTTCAATGGGAGCTTTTTTAGAAGTAACAATGTTACAGATTTTATGTTACATTTGAGATAATTTGGTGAAAATTCCTATGTAGTTGTTGTTTCTCTACTACCTTGTTTAAGCCCCAGTCTTGTTCTGTTTGCCAAACCTAGCAAACATATACTCTGCTAAAGTCTAATTTTTTTCTTAAGCATAATTTGAAGTAATTCTGTTATCCATTGCTCGACTATAATCAAACCTTGCGTTTTGCTCTTTAGCTCAAAAACAAATTAGTAATATATGTGAAATAATTCTAGAATTTGGTATCATACAAACACTTATTTTACATTTTTAGATGCATAAATTCAATATGATAATTCTAGTGCTTGTATCATCATCATTATCCCAAGCCTTAATCCCACTAACTGCAGTTATCTACATAGATTATAACTCTCCAGTCAGCTTTTATGGTCATATTTTGTAAGCTTATTATATCTCATGTAATGTCTAAGGATTTTTCTATCAAGCTCGTAGGAGATGTTGGGCCTATCATGTGGACCAGTTGTAGCAGATTATTTTTCTGCAAAGAATCAGTTACATCCTGTAACTGTTGTTGGTTAGCTATATATAAAGCTAACCAACTTGCATTGAAAATTAACAAGAATTCAATACAGTTTCTCAGTTCTCTCTCAATTCTCTTCTCTGTTTCCTCTGTGATTTCTCTCTATTCTCTCTCCGTTTCTTTCTTCCATACTTCCTTCTCATTTCTGCATTGGAAACCCTAGGTTCAAGACTTAGCTCTTGACAATTTCCGCAAGTCCCAACACGCCCCCCCCCCCCCCCCCCCCGCCCCCCGCCCCCGGGTTTGTTCTACATCTTTTACTATAAACTTATTCCATTACATTTACTCTCTTTACAGGTGTGTTTATTGGGCTTCTTTTTACCTATGAAGATCAAATAAAATTATATCTCGCGCATCTTGTTTTTATGGACACTACTCTAATTTTATTATGAATAATCTCATTTATTTATAGTGCTATTTTTTCTTGTATGACCACATGTTTACTGTATAATTCTTATCTCAGTTACACTCATTTTGCACTTCTTGGTATTTAACTGCCAAACATTACATGCCATATAACAAAAATAGTCTTGTATATATACATATATATTTATATATTTGGTAAGTTGAGTGACGCAAAACTCCATTTTCTATACCAATTTGAATAGCTTTGTTAATCTTGTTCAGTTTTCAACTTCCCTTGGAAATATTGTGCAGTATCATCTCAGTTGGAAAAATTTTTATGGAGTTGCCAATTGAGCCAAACCAAAAATCGGTTTTGCATTATTTTAACATGGTTACGAATTTATCAGGCTATGCTGCTTTAGTCTGATCATTTAAAATGAACCTAGAACTAGCTTTTTGTAGATTGTATTACTTAGAATGCCTTTTGATGTCTTCAGAGTTCAGGGCAACTAGGTTCTTTTCATTGAACTGTTCAGCAATATCAGTCTCTTTAAAGATAATGAAATCCTTGCCCTTGGTCAATCCATTTCATAAATAAAAGTCCTTAAACATCTTCCTAGATGAATGTAGACCTCTAGAACTGACATTACCAATAAAGAAGATGTGTAGTTTATCAGTTTGTTTATTTTCCTTGAGAAATCTCTCTCTCTCTCTCTCTCCAAAGATTATTAATATTTTTTTTTTTTTTTTTTTTTTTTGTAACACTGGAATGGCCAGTTACCAATAACATGGATGCCCAGCTGACTGGGGGCATCTACTATTTATTTATTTAGTTTTCCTGTGTGTGGATTAAGGCTCAAATTTTCTTCATATAAAATGTGAAATCTTCAGAAGCTGGAAAGTTGATGATTTGACGAGCTAGTAGTGCGCTTATGTATTATTTGTGGTTTAATAAAAATTACAAGAGTACTTTTTAATGCATATGGTATCTATCTCTCTGATCTGATGCTGGTATGCCCATAACAATAATGCTTGTCTAACATAATTTCTATCATTGTTTTGTTCCCTTTTCCTCCTTTCAGTCTCTTGATTCACTTACCAAAAATAGTCCCTTAAAGAATTTCTTGGATGAAATAGTGATCTGATTCTGTTGGTCTTGCTTACAAGCAGAAGGAACAAAAAGCAGAAAAAGATTAGTGAATCAATCTGTCTTTCTATAAGCCTGTGATCTATCTCTAGGATTCAAGGTGCTTACACTGTTCTGTTTGTCTAACACTTAGTGATGGCTCAAGTTCAAAAGACGGCATCTTGTAAAACACGTCTATGCACATGACTATTCTGATTATCTAAATGCTTTTATGAACTTGAAACAATTGGGAGAATGTTGGAATGTGTTTCAAATTCCAATAATTAAAATTCATAGCTTTTCAATTTTCGAAGTTTCAAGTTCACAGCATTTTCAATTTCTCAAGAAATGAATGTGTGAACTAATATGTCTAAAATGCAGTTGGTCATGATGTTAGACTTGTATTTTGTGCTCATATATTTAGATATTTTATACTTTGAGCTTAGAACATGTCTTTACATTTTCCCAATGCAAGTACAATGTTTATTCAAATAACATTTCCACATACATGAAGTGCATCTCTAATCTCTTGGATTTTTAAATTGATCTTCTTGGTACATGTATTTTGCTATACTTATCTAGATTGGATGATTGGTGAGATCTCATATAGTCGGCGACACTTAGGGTTCGTTTGGCAAAGTGGTTTGACTACTAATAAGCTATTTGTATAGCTTTTTTGCTGTTCAACTTTTTAAATTAAGTATTTGGTAAATCTAAATAGCTTAAACGCTATTTGAATAGCTTTTTCAAAAGCTCCTCCCCCTTAGCTTTTGCAAATCGCTGGCGGAGAAAAAGTTGCATTGACCATGGAAATTACCAATCTATCCTCAACCAAAGCATCAAATTCCAACCCATATCCTTCTTCTTCAATCCTCAGCAACGAATTTCCCACACCGCCACTGTCGCCCGTCGCCATCCGCCTCGCCATTGCCTCCAGCTCCTCCTATAGTCGTCGTCGCCCAGATCGATCGCCGCAAGCTGGCTCATTCACCGCCATCGCAAACCCAGTTCGGTCGCCGCAAGTTGCCTCAGTCCCGTTACCGCCATCGCCGCCTCTGCTTCTAGATTTGTCGCCGCAAGCTGACCAGCGCTATCACATCGCCTCCTCTCGCGATCGCCTCCTGCGTCGTCGTCGTCCCATCATGTGTCGTCACCCATCTGCTTCTCCATTGTCGGCCTTCTTCTTCACTGTGTATATATGTATACATATATATTATGTAATAATATATATTTAGTTTGTATATAACATATGTAATAATATATATTTAATTTTTTTTATAATTTATTAACTGTAAGTATTTTAGCTAGACATCAATTTAATTTTTTTTAAAAAAAATTATATTTTTTGAATTTTATTTACATTATTTAATGTCATATTTATTTTAGTCTTTTTATCAAGTTTTAACAATTTATCAGCTTTTACAAACCAAACACATAATTTTATACTAATAGCTTAAAAACATATTTATTCAAACATGTTATCAGGTTAAACGCTATCTAGATTAAATGCTATTACATGACTTAAATACTACTCAACTTAAACGCTGTTGAAAAAAAACCTAGCCAAAGGAAGCCTTGATTGAATTAAGAATTGTGATTCTTGCTGTTGATTACTTCCATGAGAATCTTTGACATTAGCTTACTTTTGGAGGTCTATAAAAGCGGACCTAAGTTGTCTCAAAGGGCACTTCGAGAAGTCCTCCTACGTTCCATTTAATCTTTTTTTTTTTTTTTTTAGACGTAAAATGGAGTTTAGAGAATAATAGCACTATTGAATTTAGGACTTGAGGCTTAATTTCATTATTTTCTCTCTCATGAGTTCTAACAATTTAAAGAGAGGAATTTTTTTTTTTTTTTTAAATCCAAACGACTCTTACACTGATTAATTTTTTTTTCTCAAAATGCTACTGATTTTACCTTGTAAGCATAAAAAAAGTTGGTTGAACCAGCTTCTTGAAAGAACTATTAGTTCAACCAATGGTTCTTACCTGGCCCAAATTTCATACAAGCTAGAGCCGTAGTATGGAAATTTCGTACATGTTAAGAGTATTACCAATGGTTCTTAATTTTTCAACCAAATTATATTTCAAATAATATAGTTTTGAAGAAAAATCTAAATATAGTTTCACCTGTGGGTTTATCTGTAAGAGGCGGTTGGTATTTCTTCTAACTCAATGCTTTTGATGAAAAGGATTATTCGTCGTAGAAAGGGTGATGGAATTCTTCTTGCAAAAAATGACGTTGACAATTGTGCTTGATCAACCTTTGTCTCATTGCTCTTGGAAATCATAGTTTGGAAGAAGAGATTGCATGTATTAATGTGAAGATTGAGAAATAGAATTATGACTGTGTCCAGTATATGAAATTATTTTTTTAACATACAGTCGTCATCATTCCATTTCTCAATCTTCTCATTGATTTGTGTAGCTTCTTCAATTAGGATGTCATTTCCAAGAGGTTAATCAGGCACATATGCCAACTTTATTTTTTTGCCAGAAGAATTTTGTCTTGCTTTTCCATTTCAGAAACTACTTATTCATCAAAAGTTTCATAGTATATGAAGGAAGAGAAGAACTATCATTGCCAATTAGAGACAACCCTATAGAGGAAACGATCTTCGAATTGCCAGAACTTAGGAATAGGAGGTAGAAAATAATGAAATTGAGTCTCAAGGCTTAGAAGCGAGTAAATGTTTTCTTGAAGATAAAGTTAGTTCTCCCTTTTAAATTTGTTATGGCTCAACTCAAGAGGGGTGAATTGAGTCAATTAATATATATATATATCAATTTTAGCTTCTTTTAGTCTTTTGATTTGTTGTGTGCAAAATAAAATATTATATTTAACAGCAAACACACACATAAAAAATACGAGTGTTTTATAATGGTTCTATTCTGCTCACACCTACGAGAACTCTTCAAGGTCCAACCTACCTAATCTTGCATTCCACCAATTGATCTGTTGAGGTTTTTTTCTCCTAAGCTCACCTCATAAAGGTGTAAATCCCTAGATTTATTGGCTCTAGGTAGTCACTAAATTTCGTCAAACCTTCACTTGCTTTAACATTATACCAAAAATTGTTGAAAGAAAGTCGAGAAGAGCGGACAATATATGCAAGAAGCTTGAGGATAAATGTCATTGAATTTAAGGATAATTTTTACCACTCAAAATAAACGGTGTAAAGGCTTCGATGATTATCCCTCATGATACAATAATTTCTTCAAAATTCATGTGCACTCATGAGTTTTGGGGACAAATTAAAGGAGAATAAGAAAACAGTGTATGAACCCATCAAAGCGGCTGTAGAAGCAGCAGGAGGAATGAATAGAAAGGGTGATCGATTTCATGGCTCACAAGTGCAACAAGAAGTTGCTTTTATAGGGGAGTATTGTGAACGTTGGAAGGAAAAATGGACAGTTGTGACTAATTCAAATGGATGAGAAGAAGATAAGAGAAAATGAAGAAAAAAGATAAAGAAAAAAAAAGAAAAGAACTAATCAGCAGACTCATTCTCTTTCAACTGTTGAAACCAATTCAGAGCAATCTCGAGTAAGGCTGAAAAAGAAAAAAAAAAAAATTGAACAAAAGGTTGCAATGTGTGCTCTAACTTGTGCAGGGAAGGGGGGGGAGGGAATTGTTGATTTTGCCTTGTGTCAGCCCAATCTCATGTGTGCGAGATCCAATTTTCTCACAACTTTCATAAGTTTAAGTAAACTTAATTTATATTTGCCTTGTGTCAGCCCAATCTCATGTCTGAGAAATCCAATTTTCTCACAACTTTCATAAGTTCAAGTAAACTTAATGTATATAAAAAGATGAGAAAAGTTTTCTATCCAACCAATATGAGACAAAGACTTTGTAGACCACTTGAAATACCACTTAATTTACAACAAAAACAAGGTTTATAGTATTTGAACCAACGTTCCCAGACTAGACAATCTAGACGTAATAATGCTCAATAAAAGATAGCTAATAGATAATAACTTTACAGCTGTTTGTTATTGAAGAGTCAAAATTTCACATTTGGAACACCAATGCTTTAATGCAAGCCTTTTGTTCTTCTTCAGTAAAGCATGACAGAGATTTCAGAGCATTTGAACATATATGGACGATTGTTTTTTTGTGCAATAGAGTTTGTAAGCTTTCACTTCTGGAGCCTTCATTTATGTCAGATGCTCCGAGATCTATTTCTAATGGCAATAGGAAATCTGCATATTCTCACAATCACGTAAAGTAGCAGTTTAGGTCCCAAGAGTCGACTGTTACATCGACTAATCAACCCTTAGTTTGGCTGTCCATGAGGATAGCCAAACTAATGGATTATAAATATGCTACAAAAACAGAACGCAATACAGATTGGCTGTTGCTTTGTATAATTGACCCCGTACGTGGTGTCACACAGCGCACTTCTATGAACGCAACCACCCACATAGGAGGACCAGAGGCCACCCACATAGATGCACGCAACCGAAGAGCCTTTGTCTCCCTACTACACAGATGCACCTTGCATTGGTGGTGCCCCTCTCATGCCTCTTGCGTCGCCGTCGGATTTCTATCCTTAACCATGCTTCTCGCGTCACATTGGCACCACCTGCCCATGGTATGTATTTTATTGTCAAGAGCACTATTTTTTGAGATATCTTTCTATAAATATGATAAAAAATTCAAGACGACAATATATGAAACCATTATCAATTGGTTAGAAAAGTGTTTGAAATTGGCTTTAGCTCAAAGTAAGACATGAGATCTCTAAATTGACAAATAGGTTGGCCATTTTTTATATTCTTATTGATTCAATAGACTTGAAAGTTATTTCTAATTAAAATTTGTAGATGAGGGTTCATGGTTGTATTAAAATCTATTTATATTTAAAATAATTATCTAATGGACGTGAATTAGAAAAGTGTCGATGTGGATTATCTATTATAAAGGTCTTAGTTAAGTATATTAATTCTATAAAATTAAAAATTAAGTTCAACTATAATTTTAGATGAGAGCCAGTGGTATTACACATAGGGTCCGTGGGTGCAGGAGAGGAAGTTAGGGTGGGACAAAATGGATACACTTCTGCGGGTGAGTACATTTTTTAAAAGAAAGTTTTGCTTTCTTTAAAAGAAATTAAATAGGTAACGGAATAAAATTAAAAATTGAAAGTTCTACCAGATGAACTCTTGGCTCCCGCTTTCATGTTGGACAAGAATGGGACAAGGAAGAATGAAACCAATGTCTGGGAAGACGATGCCAGATATAGCTCACCCAAAACACATTCTTAATCTGCTCTTAGAAGATGTGTACTTGATGAATGGATACCCAAACTTCTTAATCTGCTCACCCAAAACACATTCTTAATCTGCTCTTAGAAGATGTGTACTTGATGAATGGATACCCAAACTTCTCTCTCTATCTCTCTGGTTTGTTTTTTGGGGGGCTCTTGATCAATCAAGTCCAAAGGCTCATTTGTCTTTCTTTTTTTTTTTGGCTGAGAAGGCTCATTTGTTTGTCCGAGGGATCTTGATCAAATAATTTGCCTACCTTCTCCATTAATATAAGGAAAATGGTCACCATCAGACAGCTAATGTTCAACAACCCAGTCCTTTAAAAAAAGGTTTCAAAGTCATAAACCTCAGACAAGATAAGGTGGGATTAGTTACACCATCATACAAAAGTGACAATGATGAAAGACACACTTTCAAAAAGCAACAGGATCCGAACATATATTGACGTTACATATTTAAAGGTTTATGTTTATTTATTTATCTGCCACCTATATATATTCAGCTGTCTGGATGATAAGGAATCTTCTTCAGTGGCTTTCCCCCTTGTATCAGTGCTCAACGGTGGTATTTATAAATTCAGAATAAAAAATGCTTGGGGTGCGTGCCATCTAAAAATACTGGAAGCATCTAGAGAAAGAAAAATGCTGTGATTTAGTTTAATTTTTAGAGTCTTCTAGCTCTTCCATACAAATGCAATTTCTGTACTCTTAAGTGAACTTCACATGGGAGCCTTGGGTCCCAAGTTCAAGAATTATTTGATGTGATGAGAGATGCAAGCTGTGCGATTTTGTGCTATGGATTTTGTTAAAGGGTATTTTTATTATTAAATATTTTTATAACTTTATAATAAATATATCATATTTTTAAATTAATAAAAATATTTAAATATTGAAAAGAAAATATATTATATATATATATATGCTTGCTGTCAAAACTCTTGGACTATATACTATACTGTTCCTAATTTTTGTGATACTTTGGACCCTTGAGGAAAATTTAAGAAACGTAAAAAATGGGTCATATTATCCTTCCTTAACTTGTAGAGAGCTGAACAGAACAAAATAAACACCGAGTTTGATTCATTTTAATGCTTCTGCTTTGAACTTGGAGTGTTATAAGTAATGAACGTATGATTTGAGATTTGAGAACAAGGAATTACACTGCCCATATACTTTGATTCAAGTAGACGCCAAGAATACACAAAAAGGATCGATCAGGAGAAATAAAAAGGAAATAGGAAAATGGAGAACACCAGATATAAGTACATGCATGCAATGCAAAGCAAATTAAGATTAATTAAAAAGAAAAAAGAAAGAAGAGAATTTGAGATAAATCTAATCTTAGGCAGTGCTCCTGAAAGATCCCAAAGCCTTGATGGCTGCAGCCCTGAGAATGTACTGGTGGTAGAATGCAGCAATGGCAGCCCCAACGAATGGTCCAACCCAGAAGATCCACTTTTGCAAAATTATATGCAACACATAATTAATTAAGTAAACATATGAATTTTATTATGTTTGCGAATTAATTAAAGTAATGATATCAAAACCCGTGAATTAGAAACCAAATTAATAAAAATAGAGGAAGAGAAAGAAATTAAAAGTGTGTACGTAGTACCTGGTCATCCCAGGCCTTGTCTTCGTTGTAAATAACTGCAGCTCCAAAGCTCCTAGCAGGGTTGATGCCTGTCCCTGTGATTGGGATGGTGGCCAGATGAACCATGAACACTGCAAATCCGATGGGCAGCGGAGCCAATACCTTACAAAATGTTCTCCAAATTTTAGTAAAAAATTACATAATACCGGCGGCATATATATATTATATAGAAGCATGCATGCATGAAGTTTTCTTAATAAATTCCACTCGATCGATTAATTATTCTTCCTATATATACTAACAATAAACCAAACAATATATATATATGTATGTATATGAAGATGTAAGGATACAGATATATACTCTAAAAGACGAAGCAAATATATAGAAATGAAATGAGGGGTTTGGGGTACGTATGATTAGGCGCATACAGGAACATGCGAGTCTCTTGCGTTCCTCTTGGGATCAGTGGCAGAGAAGACAGTGTAGACCAGAACGAAGGTGCCGATGATCTCAGCTCCTAGAGCCGTGCCCTTGTTGTAGCCTGACGCCACCTCATTGGCGCCGCCGCCGTACCTGTTGTAATACGATTTCTGGAACCCCTTCACCAATCCCACGCCACAGATCGCACCCAAGCACTGTGCTACCATGTACATCACCGCTCTGATCAGCGACACCTTCCTCGCCAAGAACAGCCCGAAAGTCACCGCCGGGTTTATGTGCCCTCCTGCCCACCATATTCATAATCAAATTTATTAGTTTCATTTTCAAGTTCAAATCCAGCTCCCAAAATCATAGTTTTATACAATCCAATCCCAATGAGAGTGACTCATGAATTGGTTTGTTTGTGGTGGTGGTGGTGGTGGTGGAGCGAGATTGTACGTAATATGGTAGAGTTGGGAGTTCAATTAATTAACTACTAAGTACTGACCGGAGATGCCGGCGGTGCAGTAGACGAGGATGAAGATCATGCCGCCGAAAGCCCAGGCGATGCCGAGGATGCCGACGCCAGAGCAGGGGTCTG
The DNA here is from genome assembly GCF_014633365.1 of Diospyros lotus. NCBI lineage: Eukaryota > Viridiplantae > Streptophyta > Magnoliopsida > Ericales > Ebenaceae > Diospyros > Diospyros lotus. The sequence continues at coordinate 28,513,728 of NC_068340.1, read as the reverse complement.
CTTTCTTGGCGGGGTCAGTCTGGCTCTTGTAGCCGATCACGGTCAGTACGGTGATGTAGAGGAAGAGAAGGGTGGCGATGAACTCTGCGATGAGAGCTCTGTAGAAGGACCACTTGGTCAGCTCCTCCGTGTCCACCAGCGGCGCCGGCGGAGGGTCGTGGTAGTCCTTTGCCGAGAACTCGCCTTGCTCCGCCACCTCCACGTCCTTCCCCATGATTAATCAATCTGCTACTAATTAATTACTAACTCACTGAGTGAGAGTGTGTGAGAGAGAGAGAGATTAGAGTATATTTGGTGTTGAATGAATGAGGAGTAAGTAAGGAAGGGATGGTATTTATGGAGATCGATGGAAATTAAGAGACGTTAAAAAAGCCCTTATAAATAATAATTTGGAGTTAAATGTTAATTAATTTGGAGGGGGTTGTTTACTTAACGTAATTATTAATTACACATATTTTTTAGCCGACCATGCAACCAAAACCTCTTACTTCTTCGCTTGCATTGGTCCCACCGATCCCAACGGCTCCTTCGCTTTCTTTTCTTTCTTTTTTTTTTTCTCAATTATTATTATTAATTCCTTTTTCTTTCTCGTGATTAATTGAAATGATATTTTTTAAACAAGAGGGAACAGTAGTAGTGCTCCTCTCTCTCTCTCTATCTCTGAGGTGGAAGATGAGATGATTTATTAGCGCAGGAGAATTATCCTAAAATAATAATAATCCACATTAATAATTCATTAATTCCCGCTCATCGATCATCAATTATATACTAATCTTTTGCTCTCCTGAGACTTTAAAAATATGCGTTTAATTAAAAAGCGCATGCAGAGATGAGTGATGCCAGAAATATAATTATTGAAGCTATCGCGCGCGATTTCATTATATATATTGCAAAGGTGCTGGCTGCTGGCCGCTGGCAGGGAACTTGCCAGATGAATTCATCTGATCTGGACATATATATATATATAACCTAAAATTGCAAAAGACCAAAATGATGAAAGATACGCAGCATGTGGTTATGATTTTATAATAATGGGGGGTTTTTGATACCCCAAACAGAAAAATCAAAAATCTTTTTGATATCAACAACAACGCATGCATGCATTCCTTTAAAATATATATATATATATAAATGATTTTAATTTTTAAATAAATAAACCTATTTGGTATCCCACCCACAAATAAATAAGACTAAGTCTGAAAAATCAAAGAGAATGACCGACGAGGTAGGTTATCAAAAGGGGGTAAAAGAACGAAATTGTCCCGCTCAATCTTCATCTATTTGCTCTTCTCCTTCTCTTATAGTCGCCAATCATCACACCTTGCCACCAACATCGTCGTCTTGCTGCTTATCGAGGTGACGAGGCAAGGTGACGATGCGGGGCAGAGATGTGAGGTGAGGTGCGGTGATCAACAGTTATGGGAGAAGAGAGAGAGGGGTGAGGGTTGATAGTGATATTTATTGAAAATTTATATTTTAAGTGAAAATATTTTGATTTTTTCGATCATATAAGTCTTTTTGTAAGGCTGTCTGAACATGTAGCGTGAGGCAACCAATAATGAGCAATGACAGGCTCGCTCGATCGGGCTCGGCTAAGACAAGGCCAGGCCAGCTCATCGATCGTTTGATTTTGAAAAGATTAATTAGTGGATCATCAATTGCCACGTTTCGACCAAATATGGAGCCACTAGTACCAATTATTATTCCACATTGTCCTCCTAACTATATTTCCATCTTGTGATCCACGATGCTACCGACAACCGCCGCCGCCGCCGCCCATTTCTTGTCCACTCACCTTCTGCCACCCATCATATCGTCATTCATCTACCCTTTTCCAACGTTCAGACCTCACCGTACTAACCGTTGGGTCTCAAAAAAATCTAATAACGAGATAATTTATAATTTCTTTGAATAAATTTTAATTAAAATATTAAAATTATTATTAAATATAACAAAAAAACTTAAATTAGAAACCCAATAGATTTAATATTTTTTTCCTGTCATTCTTTATTTTTTTATTTTTTTTACAAGCTTGCTCCATATAAAATTATTACTCTATTCTCCATTCCTAACCCCAATCTCGTGTTATCATATTATGCTATTATTATATAAATAAATATTATATTTTAGTGTCATAAAAATTTATTAATAAAGTATATTTTTTTAAAAAAATATTTATCTTACTTAAAAATTAAAATTTAATTATATATTGGTAAAATGTAAACTCATAATCCCTAGAAAGTAAGTAATTTTTCAAAATTAGTACATCAAAATTTATTTTATTTAAAATCTTACTTAAAAAGTATCACCACTTAATGAGTTTTATTTAATTTTTAATTAAATAAACAAAATAGTGCCAAATATAAATGTAAAATGAATATATTTATCAAAATTAAACGTGAATCTTTGTATTAGTTAGAATCACCTGTTTAGCCATTTTAATATTATAATATTGTTGAAACCAGGTCGTTACTTTTAAATCTGTCAAACTTTGCGTTAAAATTTTAAATTTTAACAATTGAATATATTCATCACTAAATCATCCATTAAATAGAGATCACCTCACCTATTATAGATGAACCAATTTCTATGTCCGTTTAAGTTTCTTCCGTTAAGCAACTGTTATTATATTTTAAAATTATCATCCTCGCATGGTCTTTCGTGGCTCAATTTCGACAACTATTATTATATCTTGTGCTATGAAAATCCCTAAAAGCATGTTTATGTCCAGGAGGAAATGGATCACTAATTTTACTATTTATTAATATATTTAAAACATATCTTATATTTATATTTTTAATATAATTTCTTAAAATTTATTTTAATTTTAAATTTTAAATTTAAATTTATTTAAATAAATATTCATATAAAATTTATTTTTATGACTTAAGATATTTTTTTAATTTTTAATAAATAAACAAAACTTACTTTTTATGTGATAAGCTCGCATCCCCAATCATGCTAATTAAAGAAGAATATCTCAAAGCCCCCTTGGGCGTTCGAGCGATTTTTGCAAAGAGTGAGAAAGTTCGAAAATTTAAGTTTGAATCTCCCTGTAGTTGTTTGTTTGGGTGCGCTGAGATTTACCTCTTTTCCACACGACTGAAGCCGGGGGCCCATAACAGAGCGCATTCCAAGATGAACATCTCAAATATGCTAAACGTGGAACTAATTAATTTACAGGCGGATGGATGTGACATAATATACATACATACATGCGAGCCGAGAGAGAGGGCGGCCGATATTGCTGGGGGAATAAACAATGGAATATTTACATTTTACGCACTTGTCCAATACATACATTGCACTGCGCATGCCAAGTCCTGTCGCAGGCAGGGAGCGATCTCGTTGCAGCAGCTAGCAGTCGCACGTGATGAAACTTTCCCGCACATAATAATAATGAAAGCTTCTGGGAAAGCGAGCCGAATTAATTAGCTACGAGCGTCGTCAGGAATCATGCACCTGTCGTCGTCGTCGTCGGACTCGGACTCGGACTCGTCGGCTTGCTCTTCTTCTCTAATCGTTTCGAGATTAGGAGAATGAGAAGGCCTCTCAAGGGAGATCAATGGAGACGGCGCCACCTCCCTCCAGAGCTTCACCAGCAAGCCTAATTCCTTTGCCATCGGCGGATGAATAACGAAATGGATCGGCGGATCTGTCGATGTCTGTTGCCGGAGCCTTTCAGAGATTGCGGGATTTATCGGCGAGTGTGAAGAACCAGCGGGATTTATATAGAAGAAGATCGAAATGGATCGTGAATCGTGGATTGAAAACCACCAGAAAAATATCACAGACACGTGGAGTTAACTGATGATACTCCGCACATCCGCTTGGCTATAGCAAGAAAGTGACAGCGCAAAAGCAGGAATCTTCCACTCATATGCCTGGAAATATCCATCTGGTCCATCTTTCGTAGAGATTTCTAGATTCTTAACATTAACTTTTCAATACCATCTGGTCTTAGTTACTAATTCCGATCGATCACAACACAAAATTTGTTCAGTTCCGCTGATTAGATTATCCAATTTTCGGCCCAAGGATTAATCCATAATAATCCTTCAGTTCAAACCATGGCTAGTCCACCCAACCTAAAACAATAGACCAGCCCAGTTTGAACCACTTAATGCTCCATTTTGTCATCATCATCAGTTAGCAAATACCCAGTTGAATAGGATAAATAAATGAATAAGAGGCAGCTACAAGTACCTACGTGAGGTTTCCCCTACTGTTTCGTTTCAATTGAACCTACTGTTCAGTTACAGCTACCTGGCCAGCCATTTTTATCTAACAGAAATTTACCACCTAGACTTTGAACTTTTATTTTTCTTTTTTTATTTTTCACTATGATAACCTCACTAGCAGTAGCATATTTAAGATGAGTAGATGACATTTGAGACTCATTAAATTATTTTTACATATTTTTTCCAAACCTCTAACGTAAGTTTTCAGTTTATGATGATATATTTTCTTACAGAATAGTTCTGCTACAACTCCATCTTAGTTGGGCTTGCAATCTTATTTATAATTTCTCTACCATTGAGAAGCATGTCGACATCCATTGGGTTCAGAACCCAATGGTCCAATTACCTTTCTTAAAGGTAAATTAGAGCTTGATACAAAGTTGATATTATGTCACAATTTAAGTAGGTCTTTGCAATTATATATTATCCCATTAAATAAAGAAAAAAAAATATTTCTGAACAAAAATATAAGGACGCAGTGATGTTGCAGCATATATATCGTGCCAATTTTAAATTATTATTTTGACTTCTAACATTAAAGCGATGCATGCATATATTTGATTATCAAATAATGATTGGTCATAATGTTGGTAGAAGATATATAGGCATGCATATGTTTTGTTATCTTTGTATATAAAGCGTTGCATATGTACACAGAAAAAAAAGAAAAGAAAAGCAAACGTTATATTAAAATTCACAAGTGAGACATATCTATATATATAGTTGCTCCAAAGTTGCATTTTCTCTTTTTTCCTTTTTTTTTAGGACAGCCATAAGTGTATGTTTCATATTTTTAGTTTATTTATTTATTTGTCAAGATTCGTACGCATTCTGAATTATGGAAAATAAATATCTATGTAGTATCATCACTTAATGTACCAATAAAAATAAAATATCGTATAATACTGCTTTTAGAATTAGAGTAATGATAATAAACAATGTTAGATATGACTTAATTCAATGTACACAACGAGTGCTATCATTAAGCTTGTTAATTGATGGTCCAAAAGTGACATAAAAATTTTGATACAATTGTAGCCTTTTTGTTAAAGAGAATAAATGGTACCATACCAACATCTATTTTTAAATTGTTCAAAATAAGAAACGATCATGACCTTAATTAATCAATTCCAACTTGTAGCATAAAATTATGTCTTTCTATGCAGTCACAAAAAAAAAATAGTATAATGCTACATTATTAATTTATTACTAGAACAAAACATGTTTTAAACCTGAAAATTAGCTGGCTTGAGCTACAGACTATATATTTATTCACAAGCATGCAGCAACCCCAAACAATTCAAATTAAAGAACAAAGATGTATTATTTGTACTTTGTATTTTCTCCTTTTTCTAATGTAAGACCCCACGAGCAGCATTAGATGCGCCACCTATACTTCTCTAACAAATATCTTAATTTTCAAAGTATGAACTTATCTTAATCATTATCATTTTATATTTACCATTTTGATTTTACCCGTTGCTTTTCCTGGATTAATTATTATTATAATTAAAAAAAATAGATTGATTGGATAAGGGAAAGGGTATTCGCCGTACGATAACTCGCGATCTTTTCGTTTGTCGCGTTGGAGAGAGCAGAAAATATTTTCCCCAGAAAGGAGCGACATCCAGCTGGCACGCGCAGGATCCGAGCGCCTCGTGTGGGCCTCACAGTCACGTGCCATCCGGCGTCCCACCCACCCCCACCCCCAACGCCGAAACTTATTCGGCCACGTACCCCAGCCGCATTTACGCTCAACACGTGTCCTCTTCTCGGAAGGCTCAACCATGGGGACCACCCGCACCGGTTTCGCGGAACCAGGTTATCTCGTCTTCCGAGATTCAAACCGGACGGAAATTTTGGAATATTAATATTAAATAAAGATAAAAGCATTTTTCTTTTCTTTTAAAAAGAGACAGTGACTTAAATGACTATCTTACCCTTATGTATCGCTCTGGTTCGCCCTTAAAGCCGTCGGGTCCAAATCACGTAATATCCTCCTTGTTTTCCGTTAGTAAAGATTTTGTATAAAATCATTTTTGTCTTGCTAATTTAAAATGATTTTAATTAATAAAATATTATTAGAAATATATCTATCCAAACGTAACCCACAATAAGTGAATATAAGAACAATCACAACGCTCTTGCAATTTTCGTGAGAAAAATTAAAACGTTCGGGTAAAAACTTAAAACGGTACGGATTTTGGATAAACAAGCAATAAATGTGCCGCGGCATTTTCACTTTTTTTTTTTTTTTTTTATCTCCCGGGGGGGGGGTCATTTAAGTAAAGTAATCGGGCAAGACAAAGTTCCGGATAAAATAAAGACAGTGGAGGCGAGCGAGGCTTATCCGTCGGTACCTCAAATCAACTTTATAAAAGCAAATCAAAGTGGTCGTTCGAATTTCGAGAAACCAATACGGAGAATTAAGATTGAAAATCGAAACGCCGAGCGAGCGTTGTACAGAGTCGACAGACTGCAGAGAGCTGAGAGAGATACACACAGACGCAGAGATCTTCATTCATCCATGGCGGCGTCCAAGGCCTACTTCGCTAGGGCGAGCCACCATTTCCTGTCCGGAGACCGAGACGCGCCTATCGCTTCGGACTCCATCTTCGAGCTCGACGAGTCTGACGTTTGGAATACGGGGAGTTCCTCGTCGCCGGAGTTCCGGAAATCGGTCTCGATTTCGCGAGTCTCGAAGAATCCGGCGGGGAAGGGAGGAGCGGTTAGGGGAGCGGCGGCGTCGCTGCCGGTGAACATACCGGACTGGTCGAGGATACTGAAGGAGGACTATAAAGAGGGGCGGAGGAGGGACAGCGATGATGATCTCGGCGATGGCGGAGAGGATTGGATTCCGCCGCACGAATTCCTGGCGAGGACGCGAATCGCGTCCTTCTCGGTGCACGAAGGCATAGGGAGGACTCTGAAAGGGAGAGATCTAAGCAGAGTTCGGAACGCGATTTGGCAGAAAACCGGATTCGAAGATTAGGCTGGCGTATCACGTGATATTATATATTTTTGAAAATCATCTCGACTGTTTTAACTGCTTTTTGTTTTTTTCACTTTTCTCTTCTTTTTTTTCTTCTTAAAACTCTTGATTTTATTCCAGTTTTGCGGTGAATGCAGCCAGCAGCAGCAGCGAACACGAGAAAGCGAATTACTATTGCATGTAATTCATATTTCTGAGAGGAAATCAAAGGAACGGCTCTTTTAAGTTTTAATTAAGTTTGTGCAATTTTATTTGAATTTTTTTTTTTTGGTTTTGTTAAAGTCAAGGGGGTAATTTGCAATTAATTGACGACCGGGCGGGGGGGGGGGGCGCTGAAGACTTTGATTGGTGCGGTTGGATCAAATTACTCCTCATCCCCTGGCTGGACTCTCCCTCCGTCTCTCAACTAACTGATTATGAGTTTAAGTGACTCCCAATTGGCAAGTAATTACGAAATGACAGTACTACCCCTGTTACACTGATCTTGCTTCCTTCTGCGACGCTCTTAACTCTAATTAAAAGGCTCTCACGCGCAAAGCATGAGCCACCTACATGGTAAGTAAAATTGCACTGAAGACGGTTTGGTTGAGACAATTTTGTTCTGTAGCCACCCATGTGAGCAAAATGGGAGTTTTGCACACTCACTCTGCAGGTTGCGTAAATTGTCCGACGCCAGCAAAGATAACAGATTGTGATCATTTCTGTTTGGATTGAAATAAGGAAAGGAGACTGAAAATATTAATTAATTGTTAAGAAAAGTGATGGGAAGAAAATAAATTAATGAATTTATCTTTTTTTAATTATTTATTTATTTGGACAGTGAAAAGTGAAGAAAGCATTTCTTTTCTTTGGTTAGAAAAATACGAGAAAATGAAAAATAATTAAGGCTAAATATGTAAATTTAACCTTATTTTAGAAATATGGCGTACAGGTTCTGTCTAAAGGGAATAGGATGTTATAAAAATACAATAATTTTTTTTTAACGTACGCTATTCATTCTCTCTCTCTCTCTCTCTCTCTCTCTTTTAAGATTGTTAATTGCTCATAATAAAATAATTATATTATTAACTAACTAATAATTATATTTGTAATACAATAATTATTTCTTAATAATATAATCATTATAATAAAACACAACAATTGTCCCTCACAATGCACTTTTATAATTCAGTATATAATGCAACTTTTATATTTTTATTTTTATAATAATATAAATTATATATTATATCATACATATCTCAAACAAAATTAATTTTTCATTCACCTATTTATCAATTAAGATATGTAAATATACGAATATTTTAAATTTTCCAAACATAGAAATCACGTAACGTTCGGGCGAAGACCGAACCTACTAAAGGGATAGGGTTGTAGTAACCCTTGTTAATTTTCAAAGCAGCGCTGCTTCATTCGAGGCCCTATTCATTCAATCTAGTTGAATAGATTTATTTATTTGAATAATAATAGAGTACATGACATATTGAATTGCGGATTAACAACAAGTGCTGCAGAAACTAGAACATGCAGAAGAGAGTCGTTAGCAATACCTTGAAAAATAAAATCTTACTGCCTAAAAACATTTCTTTTTTTGTTTTTTTATAAAATCAATTTTTATGAAGTCTACTGTCCCACTCATTTTTGGCTCAAGTGGGTCCTAAAATTGAAATGGGCCTCACCGGGGTCACCGTTGACCTGTTACTACTCAAAATATATTTAAATATTTTGTTCGTACATCTGTCCGTCGCATGGTCTCTTAGGGTGGGTGAGAAACTTTTGAAGGCGTAATGTTGCGGTCTCCTGAGGCGGCTTCCGCTTCTGTGGTAGATAAGTAGATAGGGCCGGTCCTATAATAAAGGGCCCGACCGATTAATAACGTTATCCGGCCCAAATATCAAGCCGTACGCCTGATCCGAGGCGCGCTCTCTAGAACTACAACATGCTCCACCCAAGTGGGAACTGGGAAGTAGACCCTCCGTTCCAACTCCAAACCCACCTACTGGTCAAACCGGCGCTTCACATCCACCAGAACGAGGACCGACTGGTTCACAGAACCCCTCCTCTCTCTCTCTCTCTCTCTCTCTCTCTCTCTCTCAATACACGTCGACGTCGGTTCACCAAATTGTAATTTACTATAATCCTCGTTAATACTTGCAGTCCCTCCGGCAATGAATTCCGATTCGAACTCGCCGGATGCCTCCGACGATCCCGGCGCCCAAAATCCTAGCCCTACTTCAGTTGATCGGACCGTAGGCGCCGTCGAAGATCAATTGCACTCAATCGCATTGTCACGTCCAAATGACGTCGTTCCCAACGATTCCTCCTCCCTCGAACAAGACGGCCTAAATGGACCGCCTTTGGACGAGAACCCCAATCAGGACAATAACGCGGTTGGAGAGATCGGAGACGAGATTAGTAGCAGTTTAGTGCATGAGTCGTCTCGGGAAGCTGAAATTGTGGAGGAGGGTCTGGAGAGCGTTGTGCTGTGGAGGACTACCAATTCGGAGCTGGAAACGGACCGGCCATCGAGCCCGAGCAGCAGCGGCTATGACGGCGAGAGGGGGAGCACCAGTGCCTCCGTTGCTTCGGAGATTGAGGAACTTCGTCAAGACGAAATTCGTGAAATTTGGGATGATAAATTTTTCAACGGAGTTTCGGATTCACAAGCGCGGGGTAAGCGGCATCCCGATGAAGTAAGTTAAATGCATGCTTATGCAATATGAAAGCAGACATGTTTGTCATACTATCTTATGTCCATTAACCGACTTGGTATTATATTTCTAGATATATTTGACATGGAAAAAGACCTAGTTCGTGTCATAATTGCTCATCTTCTGTCAGTATGCCTGAGCCTGACTGGGACAATATTGTTCATACTGTTTCATGTTTTATAACCCTGCTTGATTAATATATTAAGTGCAGGATGATGCTTCTCTTTCATGGAGGAAAAGGAAGAAGCACTTTTTTATTCTGAGTCACTCTGGCAAACCAATATACTCCAGGTGAACATTGACTGGCAGCATTTTTTTCCCCTTAGTTCATACTAATAGGAATTTATTTTGTTGGTTTTTTAGTTACGTCCCAGATATGTTTTTGTAATGAATCCCTTTTTCTTATTTGAATATAAAGACACGGCGATGAACATAAGTTGGCGGGATTTTCAGCGACTCTGCAAGCAATCATTTCCTTCGTAGAGAACGGGTAGACTGATACTACTAGTCTTTGGTCTTTGGTTATAATTCCTCTTTTAGACATTAGGTTATTGTTGGCCAATATTTTCTGAGGCTAATTCCAAACTGGAGTTTCAATGGTGTTCCTTATCTGATCTATTTTCAGGGGGGACAAAATCAAATTGGTAAGAGCAGGCAAACATCAGGTCAGCTTCGATCCTTCTTCAGTAGGTCTGAACTCTCTATATTTTTTGTTAAAAAATTTCTTTTCTCTGTATTGCTTTTCAAATCAACTGAAACTTCTGCATGATATTGTGTAATGTCGTTGTTGGTGTACATGGTAGTCCTCCCTCTATTTTTGTTAATTAACAAAACTTGCTAATAATGAATCAGTGCTTTTGATTGTGCTAGCCAATTTGAGGTGGCAATTTGCAAGTGCTATTTCTGCAAATCTTGTACTCTACAGTCTCTACTGAAGATGCTTGGACATGACATAGGCTATAATGGATTTATAGAAGATATAACAAGATAGGCAGAGGTCTGGAATTTATCTAGCCAGCCCCATCTAGTTTGATAAGGCTTATGATTGCTGTTGCTGTTGTACCAGTGTTGTAAAAACCAGACTGGACCAACCGGTCCAACCACAAAAACTGGCAACCACCCTGTGGTTCAGTCCGGCTTGTACCCCCCAACAAAATACAAAGAACCAACTACTTTTTTAGTGAACCGTGCCAATTCAACTAATTAAGGAGAATTTCTGGACGGACAATTTCATGAGAAAAAAGCTCACGGTGAAAGAGAGGTTCTGTCTTGAGAGAGAGAAAAGGTGTGGCTTTGATATGGGTTGGAGAGGAAGCTATCATGGAATCAACTCAGTGGGTGAGTTTCAGAGAGCCATTTGTTTCATTGGAGAGCAGCGTCTTTGAAATGGTGATGTAACTTCCGGGCACCACCATCAGCAGCTTTTGTGCTGCCGTTGTGGAGGAGTTAGACACTGCTATTATAGCTAATATCAATGCTCAATTTGCTCTGGGTGACTATCGTGGCCAGTGCTCTCACCATCCCTCTCCTTTTCAAAATCATACTAAGAATATGTGTATATATTCTTAGAGGGAGGCACCAAATATGCCACCAGAGCACTTTTATTGCTGTACTCAGATTTTACTGAGAGGGATAGTGGTTCATCATGCTGCTAAGTTAAGTGAAGCAATCTCAGTGGTGAGAGGCATGCCCCTAACTAGAGCATATATCACAACAGAATCAAGATTGATTTGATTAAAAAAATAAAAAAAAATGCCAAATCTAGTTGTTGTCACTTGAACACAACAATGAATTTATTTACTGAGAATGGCGTTGTCAAGCTGCTTAGACTTTGCAAGAGAGATAATGATCAAAGAGCATAGGGCAGTTTCCGTGCAAACACTCAGATGCTTAAGTCAACACTCAACTTCATTGAAGGCTTAAATACAGTATTGAAATCAATATCGGAGGCATGCCTTTTTTGGAATGAGGGCTTAGCTATTTATAGAGGAATTTGAAAGTTTGGGATAGACATCCCTAATATTTCGAGATCGACTAGGATTATGACTTTTATAGATCATGTACATCCTTTTATGGGTTTCTCTGAAGGATTTTAGGATATCGAAATTATTCTATTTGCGCTCTGTTCGGGACCTCCCAAAAAAGGGGATTTATTACAGTCTCAAAGAGCTTGATTATAGTCTTCGGGAGATTGTAATTAGTCTCTCAAAATGTAAGGTCTCTGGGAGACTATGGGCTCTTTCAATCTCCGGGATACATGGTCTCCCAGAGACATTTTGTGCTTCCAAGAGATGTTCAATCTCTCGGATATCATTTTTGCTCCCGGAGATGTTTCGTGTTTCCGGGAGATGTTCAGTCTCTCATATATCTTTTTTGGGCCAAAATGATGCCTTGGGTTTTTGGGATTTTTTGTCTTTTAGTGGGCTTTGGCTTATGACACATCACTAGCAATCCCTTAGATTGGAAGGAAAACCAGCTATAATATAGAGCAATTGTTGGTGACAGATTTTAATTGTTGATTGTCCATTTCTTCTTGTAAATTGTGTAACTATGGTTATAATTTTATTTTATGTTTATTTTAAAATTTGTATTAAGATTGTATTATAAATAATATTACTTTATAAATTTAAAATCTATAGTGTTATATGTTATTTTTCTTATTTTGGATCTTAATTTAATTATTTTATATTTATTTATTTAATAAAAAATACATCCTATTTCGACCTCATTTTGACCCTTTAACTCTCTCCCTTCTTCGGTTAGATACCTAGTCAGGTTTTTGAAACATTTTGTTGTACTACACTTTTATTTTTGCTGTTAATTACACTGTGCATAGATATATTTTCTTTCCTTTGTGATTTGCAAATTCCTTTAATTGTTGTTATGGCAAGTGAGAGCTTGAGACAAAATTATCTTAAGAAAGTCTCTTACCGATCTTGTTGATGGCAAATAAGTGAAATTGCATGAACCTGGGTAATCCTCTTCCTGATGATTGAGATTTGACTCTTGATTCTGGAAGCTTTACTAATTTTGAGATGGATTTGTTTGTGGATTAAGTTTAGTATTTGATATTATGTTCTAGGTTTTGATCTGTATCCATTTTTTGATCTGCTTCAAAGGTGTAGACCAGATTGCTTAAAAGTTTGAATTTCAATTTCTATATGATATCACTCTCCAAGAAAAAAAATGAAGCGAGGAATGCCAAGGAATGCCAAGTTTGGGAGCTTATGAGTTGTATTTTGTTTTCTAGATGGTATAATTTTTGCTTTGCAAATACATCTATCGTCTCTTTGATTCTTTAGTATCTTTTTCTTTCAACTTGCTCAAATAAGTTAAAATTTGTTGCTTGGTTCAGTCCTTTTGACAAGTCAAAACTTTTAGCATGACTTTGGTTCTGGTCTGAAAAATCAACTCTCAGAAATTTTTGTTGTTGGGCTAGTGCAATAAATTATTAAGGCACCCCTAATTTCCTCATGTAATGTATTTGATAATTCTCACTAAACAATTCCTTACTATGATCGTAGAGACCAGATTCTAAATGGGGAAAAGCAAGTAATTAGTGCTACAGAAAATGAGAAAGATCATTGAGGAAGTCAGGAAATCTTCTTAATTGATGGTTATGTTCTTATATAAAAAAATACCTCTAGGATTAATCTCCTGTTCTCCTGTTCGTTCCATATTCCTATCCTATATGGAATTCCCAATTACTATTTTTGGTACTGTGAATTAGCATGCCCTGGAAAACAAGAAAGACTAAAGAGGTAAGTCATAAGATAGTCTCCATCAGTAGTTGTCTTCTATATCTTTTATAATATCAGAGACCAATATTATAATGGTAATGCTATTTGAACACACTGTTTTGACATTCACAAAATTATGGGTAGTTCTCCAAGGAATTAATAACACTTCCTCATAAAATTATTAACTACTTATCAAAAATTATAGACACTATGTGCAAATTATAAGTACACATAGCGAAATTGTTTATAATTTTTAAAGTGCTTATAATTTTTGAGAAGTAGCTGATAATTTTATGAAGAGTGCTATTAATTTCTTGAAGTACTTATAATTTTGTGTGTCAAAACACTGTACAAATAGCATACCAATATGATAATGTGCGGAGGAGTACAAATGCATGATTCAGTTGGAAGGAAAATGATTGGAAGCTAACAGCAAATGCATGAGCAAGGAGAATGGCAGAAAATTTGCTAATGATGTTTTCTTGCAAGAGTTAAAATATGAAGGGGCTGTCTTCTTGCCTATAGGTGTTAGAACTCAATGAACTCCCTTGGTTTTGGGTAATGGACTAATGAAAAAGTAAACCTTCTTTTATTTTCTTTCTTACTGAACAATAGTGGAAACTGCTGAAATTTTTTTTATTTTGGAACGCAAAATTTGTGAGAGAATATTCTTTGTATGAATCAGGTGTAGTTTGATGGAAATTATTGAATTCTCATCATTGTTCAACAATGTATATTATTTATATGGAATATATGCATAACATGGTTCAACAATGTATAATTTGTATGACAAAATCAAAGAAGATATAGGTTATCAACAAAAAAATGCAAAATGCTAAAAACTTTATCAAAGAGTTAAGAGTCACTTTTGCTTGAGATTTTTTTTCCCCGAGCAGGGGGAGTAGAAGACAGAAAACTATTGTCCTAAGTGTCAAGTATGACATCATAGGCATAACATCTGTCTAATTTCCCTTCTTGATATATCGTTTTGCATGGACTAATGTCGTTTATAATATGCATAAATCATTGTTTGTTGGCATGGAATGTGTACAATTTCAGGTGGTTTTTCTTGTTAAAGGACCAATCTACTTAGTTTGCATAAGCTGTACAGAGGAGCCTTATGAATCATTGAGGGGGCAATTGGAGCTGATATATGGTCAGGTAGCTTTTTTGTCCTTCCCTAGAGTAAGCTGAGTTCATTTTGGCTTTCAAGTCTTACTAGTTACTTAACTCACATTTTTTTGGCTCTAGTTGTGTCCTATGTACCAAAATCTATTTTGATAGTTGATCAAGTTCCTGATTTTATTAAATGTGATTTGATTGCAGATGATACTTATTCTTACAAAGTCCGTAAACAGATGTTTCGAGAAGAATCCTAAGTTTGATATGACACCTTTGCTTGGAGGAACAGATGTTGTCTTCTCTTCTCTCATTCATTCTTTCAGTTGGTTTGCTCTCTGCTCTCTTTCAGCATTCCTGTTTTATGATAAATCAATTCAGAATCTTTTTATGGTCTTTTGTTTTTTACTTTTTTAAATTCAGCTTCATAGAGCATTAACGCGGATTGAACTTTGAATCTTTCTTCATTTGAAGAAAATAGTCCTTAGATGGCTGACATGTTATAAAGTCTGCATGCTTGAGTTTCATTTCATGACTACAACTAGAAGCCTTATAGATTTCTTAATTTGAAGACTTGTGATTGTTGTTTATCGGTAGCCACTTGCACATCCATTTATGGATTCTATGCTTTTTTATGAAACTTAATGGTATTCTATTTTTAAACATTCTTTAAGGTGGATGTTCTATTCAATGTTTAGAGTTTGTGTCACAAGGCTACAATTTGTGACATGTTGCAGAATCTAAGTGGATTGTCTTTCATGCAAAAAATTATAAATTATTAATGGTTTTGGGGAGGAGCTATGGGAACAATAAGAATGCCAAACACAACTCCCAAATCCCATGTCCTGCTAGTTTGGATTGGCAGCATGAACCTTGTTTTACCTTTCAGCTATGTGTAACCTATATTAAAATATCTGTTAATCCACACACTAGCTCATTTCTGTTTGCTACCTCAATCCAGTTAGTTTGGTCTTCCTCTTGTGGTATTTCTTCTGATGATGTTCATTTCACTCATTTTGGTATTGCTGTGATAAGACTTCTTTATAGGTATAATTTTAATTATTTGTTTTACTTATTTTCAGTGGTTCTATTACTTCTTTATGGATGACATAATCTTAGTTGATTTTATCTTGTTATCTCCAAATTGGCACTTCCTCAATCTACTTGTGTTTATTCCAGCACTGTTCTTTCTTATTTGCACGATCTGCTTCAACCTCTTGTTTTGATTGCTTTTATATGAACTGTTTTCTTAATTTTCTAGCATTTTACCCCATTGAGAGTGTCTACATAGAGAAATTTCTGTCTACACATGACGTGCTAATCAAATAATACTCTACAGATAGTCTTCTCTAGATAACCAAGCTATACAGACCAAAAAATTGAAAGGAACCATGCTGTTGAGTTATATATTTGACCATATTATTTACATAACCATTTTAGAGCAAATACTAAATGAACATTCACTTTGCTAGAGAAGCTTAGAAGATTGAGAAATTAAATGTAGTTGCTAATAATGCAGTTGGTTTCTGTAAAAGTTTGCCCATTTCTGATTTCAGGAACCCAGCCACTTTTCTTCATGCATATACTTGTCTTCCACTTGCATATGCTACAAGGCAAGCTGCAGGTTCCATATTACAAGATGTTGCTGATTCAGGTGTCCTGTTTGCAATATTAATGTGCAAAAACAAGGTTTCTCTTCTTTCCTCACCCCTCTTTCTATTTTCTTCTAATACTTAGGACTGGTCATATCATTTTTCTAAACTGGAGCTCGGAATGCAGGTTCTCAGCCTTGCTGGTTCTCAAAAAGCATCTCTTCATCCAGATGATATGCTTCTGCTTTCCAATTTTGTTATGTCATCTGAATCATTCAGGCAAGTACAATTACCTTCTTAACTTTAATCTTTTGAAAGTATGATGTGGAAACATGTGATAATCTTATGTTATCCACTTTGGAAGCCTCTTCACCATTTAACTTTACAAAAATGAAGCCTCTTAACCATTTGATACTGAATTTGCATAACTTTATTAATCACGAATGCTTTCTTAAAGAAAGTATATTTGCATATCTTGCCTAATGGACCTACTTACCCAAATGATAATAAGGTCAAAATCGTTTTAAATTGCCATTTTCCAATGCATTAGCATACAATCGAAGTTCTTTGGTTAACTCTCTAAAATTCCCCATAAAATTATTGTACAACAAATGTCAAATCAAAGAGTCCTAACAGAACTGATTACTTAAAAACATTTATTCATCACACAAGTTTCTTCATAGGTTCCCACATCTATGTGATTGGCTGAGTGTTTTTGTTGAGTGGTTATGGTAGTTTCCTTGTTAGCATGTATCTGAAGAATGTGTTGTCCAACACTCTTAGAAGTTTAATGATCTAAAAAAACGTGTCTTTTACTTAAATTGACATTGGTACCATTAAATCCTTTAGTCTGGAAAAGTGTAGTTTGATATTGGTGATGGAGACAATTATTTTGGTGCTCTGGTCATATGTTCACTGCTCTTAGGTGTGAAATTTTCTGAGGACATGATATTGTGAACTTTCGTTGGGCAAGGATGTGAATCTGTAATTCATTTATCTTTCATGTTACCTTATCCTAACAGTAGAATGAAATGCAATAAACAACCATGGTTATCCTGGTTGATTCTGATTTATCTTGTCCTTTTGGTGCTTCTTATGTAAACATACTTTGAGGCCTTACTGATTTTCTTTTATTGGCTGCATGCAGGACATCTGAATCTTTCTCACCTATTTGCCTGCCAAGATATAATCCCATGGCATTCTTATATGCATATGTTTATTATCTTGATGTGAGTGAAGCTTAGTTGTAAACAATATTGTCAAATTCAACTACACTATTTTCATTGGATGATGATCAAAACTGAAAGTCAATGGATTTCAACACTGCACTTACATTTAAACAGACACTTTACTGCATTTGGTTTTATGGAATTTAGATGCAAGAAATGATACAATCACACAAATGATTCTTTTTGTGCCAGGTTGACTCATACTTAATGTTGCTTACCACACGTTCTGATGCCTTTTATCATCTTAAAGATTGCAGGTAACTTATGTATTCCCAATTGATATATTAGAGCACTGAGGTTATAGCGTTATAATTTCCCATTATAAGTTGCCATTTACTTTTGGCTTGAGAACAGTCTATAGTTTTATAAAAATGTGATTGGCCCTGTTTTCTACTATACTCCCAAAAAACATTTTCTTTTCTCTTGGGGTTCTGTCTAGCTTGGAATATATTTCTTTTCACTTTTGGTTTGTTTTAAAGAATTCAAATCAATTCAATAGGATTCGTATTGAGATGGTCCTTTTGAAGTCAAATGTCCTCAGTGAAGTTCAAAGATCCATGCTAGATGGTGGCATGCGTGTTGAAGATCTGCCTGTTGATCCATCTTCTCGCTCAGGATCTTTATCTCATTTAGGTGAGCCTAGACTTGCAACAGACTCAGCAGACAGATTACAAGAAGCATTTGTGGGTATTGGTGGCCCTGGTGGACTTTGGCATTTCATATATGTTAGCATTTACCTGGACCAGTATATATCTTCTGAGTTCTCGTCACCAATAGACAGCCCACAACAGCAGAAAAGGTGACATTGCTAAATTCTCTACCAATTCTATGCAGAAATATCATGTGCTATTTCTGGAAAGGTAGCTTGTACTTGTATTATTGCTGTTGGATGACTAAATTCTTTTGTTACAGATTGTATAGGGCTTACCAAAAGCTTTATGTTTCAATGCATGATGAACTAATTGGACAACCCCACAAAACTCAGTTTAGAAGAGACAAGAACTATGGTAAGGAGGTTCTTGTTCCAAGTAATGCAACTTTTAAAGCTATAGCTAAGTAAATATTCTCAACTGTCAAAGGTGACCTCTTTGTTGCTGAAACAATAGTCTTTTCATTTATTGAAATAGGAGTTGGCAGACCTTTTTAAGGTCCATGAACTATTCTGTTATTTCTTTTTTTTTTTGGTCTTTCTAATCAGTATGGGGCATAAAAGGTTAGGGTTATATCATCATACAGAAATGAGTGAGTTGGAAAACCAATTTCTGATGGAGGAACACGTTAATGTAAAAACAAATGTAGCCGTGATGTGGCGTTATTAGGGAGGCGGAACCTTTTAGAGGAACCTGTAGAAGATCAAAAAATAGGTGATAGAGGTTTGGCTAAAGAAGACGTTGTTTAGGGCATGATGATTGGCAGGAGTGCAATTTTACTAGAAAAGCTTATATGCTTTGCTTACAGCTGAGTGAGGCTGCTATCCATATAGTTGAACCTGGTCATTGCAATCAATGCTCGCCAAAATTCAGTTGTTTGCCTTGTGGTTCACAGATCTATAGCATGGAAAATAGTAAATTTATTTAAGTATAAATGTTTACACTAAATCACTCAGCAAAAAGCTTTTACTCTATATCAGACCATGAGATCATATTGCTGTAGCTTTTGATTAGCGTGCCAGCTTGTGATTGTGCAGCAGTCAATTTTCATTTTTTTTATTTATGGTTGGATTTAGTAGTGGAATCTGCAGTAGGTTATTTGAACTACTTTTTCTGGAAAATGTGTTCCCTGCTATCCATCAATTAATCTCTTAAATTCTGTTATGAAATTTTCACAATCAAATCTTTAAAATTATCTTGATCCTTTTCTCGACAGTTCTGCTCTGTTGGCTTACCCAGGATTTTGAACTCTATGCAGCATTCGACCCCCTTGCAGATAAGGTGCAATTTTGCTAATCCATTAGAATGTTGTCATATGACTGTAAGTTATTACTTGTATAGAATGTGCATATAGGTCAACAATATTCTGATTATTCAACACGACTAGGAATAATCTGGACTAGCAGCTGTGATATCTACCCTCTAGCTATGGAGATCACAAATTCAGAAGTCTGCATAAAAAGGTTTCTAGTTTGGTTCACCTAATTTATTTAGAAATTCAGTTGAATAACAATAAAACCCCCACCCCAACTAAGCTTTAATCCCATTTGGTGGGGTTGGCTAGATATGGATTCTAGCTCATCCATAATCATATCTTCTATAACGCCATTATATCACATATTATGTCCAATAGTTATTCACCAATTTCGTTTTAATGTTTGTCTACCTCTATTGTTACAAATTTCTTTCACTCTTCTACTCCTCACAAGTACATTTTTCAGCCTCTTTCTCATATGTCCAAATTATCTAAATTGTGTCTTGAGCATCTTATCTTCAATTAATGTCATTTCAACTTTATTATAGATAATTTTACTTCTTTTTCTTTTGTATGGTCGTATGTCTATTTAGATATTCTCACCTCAGTCATGCTTACAATTTTGCAAATTAGTCAAACCTTGTGTACCATACAAAGAAAATCTATTGAACAAGGGGAAAGAAGAACAAAATATTACAATCAGAGAGAGAAATAGGGGGAGAGTTGACTTTTGTGGAACTGTGAGGAAGTTAGATGAGTGTGCTGATCTGTTGGGGGCTGAGTTTTGGTTTGTCTGAATTTGCAGGCTTTGGCCATAAAGACTTGCAGCCGGGTGTGTGAATGGGTGAAAGATATGGAAAATGAAATTTTCTTGCTGGGAGCTAGCCCCTTTTCATGGTGATTCTCCTTTCACAGGTGTATTAAATTATTCTAAGTTTTAGTTCTGCCAAAATGTTAAGATGCACACCAGCTGGCGTTTCCATGGATGTGATTTTGGTCTCTTTACAGTTCGTTACATGCGGTGCCAATCAATTAAGGCGATGCCAATGGTAATTGATTTCTTCAGATACTACGTTAAGAGGAATCAATTCTAACTTCTATAGGATATTGGAGTCCACTGGATCTTATTCATCAACTCCTGCCCTGCCCTGCCCTGCCCAGCCCACGGTAGAGACGACGACCGTTCTTCTTTCTGCAGCCACTTCACTTGGTTGAATTGCAGAGCTCTAATTCTAACTATAATGTTCCTTTTTGGAATTGCTATCACATTCACTGCAATCAAAATAAAAAAATATATTAGAACAGATAAAATTTTTAACCCCCCTGGGATTGAATTATGAATTAAATTTAGAACCCCTTTGGCCGACGGAGTCCTTGGGTGCCATTATTCAAAATTCATATAAAATTCAAGAACCAAGATTTGGAGGCAGGATCCGACAGCACCTGCACAATATAGAAGAATGAGCGTTTTGACTCATTTCCATCAGCACGCATGAAGTAACATATGTTGCATTACCTACGTTTAAATCGTTTGCTTGCCGAAGGCCGAAGGCCATTTAAGTCCTTTGACTGAAATGAAGACCCGAAGAATGCGAGTGAAAATCCTGACTGCAATTTTAAAGTATTAGTTACACATGAGAGCTCAGCTGCCCTCGATCTGTACCCATTAAAGATGAGTTTTTGTTTTTTTATAGCTTAATATTAAGGGTAAATTTTATAAATTAGTCGTGAGATTTGTTTAAATTGTATCTATTAATGATATGTTTTTTAAAATAATATTATTTTCTTTGATGTTAATTAATGCACTACAAGTAGCCTTTTGTCGGCGAGAGACAATTAATTTTTTTTTTTATTATTAAAGTCCTTGTTATATCTTCCTTTTTCTTTACTTTCTTTTAAAATAAAAATAAAAGAAATGAAAATTAAAGGATAGTAGTAACATTGTCAATGTTGTCGACAGAGTTGGGAATCATTGCGCGCGCGCGGTGAAGTAATTCTGGCAGCCACAACCCACCAAAGAAAAGGCAAACAAATGGTCAAAATCATGGAGTGAGTGAGAAAGCGATTGAAATTTGAAGGGAGAATATGTATGGAGTGAAAAGTTGTTTATATAGATTGGTGTCAAATAGTTAATTTTAATGTCTTATAAATTAATTATGAGATCTAAGTATTTTTTAAAATATACGAATGAAATATTAAAAATATAATACATATTAGAATAAGACTAACTCCAAGTCAAATTTTATTTGTTTTTTTTTATAGTCTGTGATATAAAATATTTTTTAAATATCCAAAAAGTTATTAAAAATTTTAAAATATTTTACACCTTAAAATACAAAAAAAAATGTGTAATTCAGATTAAAAATAATTAATTTTTATAAATTATCCCTTGTTACATATTAATAATTTTAAAAATAATAATTAGCATTAAATTAAAAATAATAATATAAAATAAAAGTCAAACATTGTTGGAACAAACTCCGATATTACCAAAAGTTATTCTCCACTGACCTTTTCCTGGGCCAGTAAAAAAAAAGTAGGCTCATCCGAGTGTGCCCTTGTCGATGGACAAGGACCCCTTCCTTTTCCCTTTCTAGTTGTTAGGAGTGCTTGCCTAACGGGTCTCATTAGGTTTGATAAATTTAATTAGATTGGTTGGATTTCTTTATTTTATGATTATATGATCCATATTGATTTTTTTTTATAATAAGGAGCTATGATTTAAAGCCACAATAAATTCAATGTACAAAATTCCAAATAAGTCTGCTTATGGGAATCTTTAGAAGTTGTTTGGCTTAGCGATTTGACCATTTACAAGTTATACAAGCAGAGTATAAACTATGTAACTTCTGACGGTTAAATGTTTGACTTGAATCATTGCTTAAACGTTATATGGCTGAAAAGCTATTATAACAGCATTTTGGATAAATTGGTACCTCAATTTTGGTGAAAAAAACTGTTAAGTTGATCGAGAAAACTATCATTCTATTTTCAGAAGCTCTCTTCTCCCATCATCTTTTTCAGGTTCCCTCTTTTTTGCTTTAGATCCGTCGCTGCCACTGTCGTTCAGCTGAGCCGCCCCAATGCGCCATCACCGATCCTTCTTCCATATCCAGATCCGTCGCCCAGCACCTTCGACTCTCCATCGTTGTCGTCTTCTCCTCCCCAATCGACTACAGCAGGTGAGTGTATATATATTGTAGTAATATATTTTTTAATAAATATGTATAATTTATCTAACATTTAGAAATTAATTTATAAACATTTTTATAAAAAAAAATTATAAATTTTATTTATATTATTTAACATTATGTATATTTTAGTCTTTTTTTCAAGTTTTAATGACTTATCAATTTTTACAAACCAAATATATAACTATTAATTATTAATTTAAAAACACATTTTTTCAAACACATTCTCAATTTAAACATTAAATAACTTTTATACTAACAACTACCTGTTTAAAACTCTACTTAAAAAGGGGTAAGTCAAACAGCCCCTCAATGGATGCCCGTAGCCTGCTTATTCAAGTATACTGGAAGGACAGTTTTGTAATTTCATTCGGCGATGTTGGAGATTCCGCAAACCCCGATGCCGATTCCGATGCCGGCCAAACGAGGGTAACTCCGGCGTGCGGCCCCAGCGCACCCTCCACTATCCCGTTCTCCAACGAAGGATCTCCACGTGGCCGACTCTGGGACCAGATCCTTTAATGTCGTCATAATTGCCGTCACGTGATTGCTTCTAATGATCAACTTAATGGATGCACTCATTATACAAAGGACTACTTCACTCGCTCCTCTTCTCTTCTCTTCTCTTCTCTTCCGAAACATCATGTGGTTTCAGGGTTCAGGTTCACACTAACCATTGTTTTCGCTTTCTATTTTATTTTTATTTTTAATATTAACTAATTAAACAATTATTTTAAAATGTACTATATTTATTATTAATTAAATTATTTAAAATACGTAGTAAAATGAACTTATTAGTTAAGTATTATTTCAATTTAATGACAATGATTAACTTTACTCGTGTTTTAATTTTATGATGATTTTGTTGAAATTTGAATAACAATTTTAGACAAAAATCAAAGAATTCTCCTTTAACTCTACTTTTTCTGAAAATACAGAAAATAGAAACGTATAAATTGTGAAGGAAATAAAAGATAAAGCAAATTTTAAAACTAAACAAGTGAATGTGATATTAATTATTGTTTTATAATGAATGTATTTTATATTTAGGTAAGAATAATAATAATTAGTTTTTAAGTGTATTTATGGCACATAACTTATCATGTGAATAATAAATTATAAATTATAAAAAAAACAAAAAAAAAAAATCTCACGCGGCAGCATGCAGTGCACATTTCAAACCCATCGGAACTCATAATTATTGATATATTTATTGTATTTTATTTTTAATTGTAAAATATTTTATTAATTAATATAAATAATATATATCCTATCTAAAAAAATAAAGATATAGTTTGAATCAAGTACATAAATAGAGATGGATGCAGGCCAGGCCAGGAGGACGTTCGGTTGACTCCCTATAAAATTTAAATAAATAAATAAAAATTTAATAAACCCCCAACTTCGATTCCACCACCGCTACTGCCACCATTTTCCCTCTCTCTCTCTCTCTCTCTCTCTGCAAAACCCTAAAAACCCATACTCTCCCGGACTCCAATCTCCGGCAATAGGCTTGCGATCTTTCTCTCACAGCGTATTCATGGAAAATTAGGTAGAAATCATACATGCACTAAAAAGGGAGGAGAGAGGGGCAAGGGTGGAGATGTATAAGAACCAGCTGCAAGAGCTGGCGCAGAGGAGCTGCTTCAACCTCCCCTCCTACACCTGCGTCCGGGAAGGCCCCGACCACGCGCCCCGCTTCAAGGCCACCGTCAACTTCAACGGCGAGACCTTCGAGAGCCCCCACTACTTCTCCACGCTCCGCCTCGCAGAGCACGCCGCCGCCGAGGTCGCCCTCGCCGCCCTCTCCACCCGCGGCCCTTCTCACTCCCTCGCCGCCCGCATCCTCGTGAGTATCCTTCCCTTTCAATCTCTGTTTTCGGTGATTATTTTCTAGAAAAGACTGTCACTGTGAAATTAAGAGCTTCGAACTCTGCTAGTTTCCTTGTTTGATTGATTGATTGATTGCCGACGAAGGAGGACGCGCTGTTAGCCTGTTGCACTCCTGGTAGGATTCGCGGTTTCGACCTTTGAAATTTACGGTCATCTTGAGCTCCGTGTAAGGTTCATAACTTCGTTCTTGTCCTGGTTTTCTTTGCGGCGACCGACTGCCGGCGGTGGACAATGCGCTATTTTGCGCCGCTTTGGTGGAGTTTTTATCGTGCACCCACCGATGCGACGAGTCGGGTGGGCTAAGGAGGGAATGCGCTATCGTGCGCTACGCATGCCAACCGCTTATCATGTGCTGCGGTTAACTGCTTAGGTCGTCTTCTGTTTACTGCTTGTTTACAGTCACATGGAAGAAGCCGGAAAGTAGGTATCCTACTTTGGAGGCGATTAATTTCGGAGGATGGCTAACGTGCGCCACGAGTGGGCAACTTATCGTGCGCCCACGTGGTTAACGTTAATCGCCGGTTGGGATATCAGTCTTGAACTGTGGTTGGATATGAAATGACCCAAAATGCCCCCACACCTGAGTGTTTGGTCTCAAAGCAATGGGGTTATCTCAAAAGGCTGACAAAAGTACAACTTTAATTTAGGGCTTATAATAGGTGGGAAATTTCTGAGAGGGGCCGGAATTAAGAGTCAAGACCCATCTAGGCTTTGTCTTTATTGTCTCTGCAACTGGGTCTATTGTCACTATATCACAATTAATTCATTAAATGAGCGGTATTTCAGCCATAAATATTTGTGGATTTCAAATTCTTCTGGTTTGGACTATCCTGGACCTCTTCTTTTTGTTAGTGTCAGTTTTTTTTTTTTCTGTGCAACTATAAAACAAATCTGAATAACATTCAATTTTAGGTTAACCATTTTTAAATTTTATAAGAATATAAATATGATCTGAAGTCAATTTTGGTGTTTTGATTTGCATCTTATTTAGTTACAACTTGCTTAATATGTATAATGCATGGGGCCCATATGATATAAGATTGTGTGAAATTGCTGACTTTCAAAACTGAACCATGAAATAGAAGTGTGTGGAATAAGGATGAATATGGTGGAATACTAATCAAATGAAGTAAAAGGCTGAATGCGTTGAAATTGCTGACTTTCAATACTCCATAAAATAGAAGAGTGTGGAATGAGAATGAATATGGTGGAATACTAATGAAATAAAGAAAAAAGATGAATACCCCGAAATGTTGGTTATTGCTACTTTAAATAGTTAAATTACTGTTCTGTTTCAAAATGGGCCAAGTTCATTAGGGCACTTGGGTTAGCATGTATCATCTCGTCTGTCTGAGTTTAATATGCTTAAGCTACCTAGCTCCAGCATGCTTATGATTTTGTCTAACCAGTTAATCACCTTTTGATTTGCTGACTAATATAGATTGATTAGAAGGTCAATACTCACTTGTGATGACCAAATCATTGCAACATGAAGGTTGCCTTCTTTTGACATGCATAAACTTATATTCGACTGTCCAATCCTTGCAATCATGCTTACTGGTCCTCTGGTTTGATAACAATTAGGAGCTGATACTAGCATGACATTTCTGAAGTGAAGTTCATGTTAATATGCAATCCTCAAATGTGCAACCAGCGTAGCATAAAATTTGTGTGGATTGAAGAATACATTAAATTTTCAATAAAGATGAAAGAAAAATATAAATGAATAATTGCACAAACACCAGATTTACACGAGAAATTCTCTTGTAAGTAA
The DNA here is from genome assembly GCF_014633365.1 of Diospyros lotus. Taxonomy (NCBI): domain Eukaryota; kingdom Viridiplantae; phylum Streptophyta; class Magnoliopsida; order Ericales; family Ebenaceae; genus Diospyros; species Diospyros lotus. The sequence goes on along the minus strand of NC_068340.1, from coordinate 28,487,344 downwards.
GAGGAAAAAACTGTAGGGTAAATACAAACTCTCCACTACTAATAAAATAATGGGTATAAACTCTCTACATAGGGTGAATAAAAAAAAATCACTTCTATAATATACTTGAGGACTTGTGGAATACAAAAATATTATCACTCTCTTTCACACTAGAATAAAATGTACAAAAATACAAGAAGACTTTTTTTAGCATGAGGAATTCTTTTTCAATTGAGATATTTTACTCTCTTGTTTTAACTTCCTATTTATAGGTAAAAAAATTCATTTCATGGTAAATAAAAATTCATTTCAAGAGAATTTCCCGCAGATCTTTGAATTTCTTCAAAAAAAATGTTGGGAAGGTAAGAGGGTTGCCAACAAAAAAATTATCAGCACGTGTGCTTTACAGAAGAAGGTTACCTGTTTAATCAAAAAGCGTGGTGAATTTTATTAGCCCCTTGATGGAGACATTTATAGTTGTTTCCCATGCACCAAAAAACAAAGAAGCGTGGTGAATCTTATTAGCAAGAGAAATACAACACTGCCAGATCAGCATATGTGTAACCTTCCAAAACTAACCAAAACTTTCAAATCACAAGCACAAATTAGTAATCCCTTAAGCCCAGATGGTTCATCAACAACTTGAACGTGTGCCTGCCTTGCAACTGGACTTGAAGTTCTGCTGGATCTTTGTCATTTGTGAGCTTTCATAAGATATTACTTGAAAGATACAGTTGGATCATACTCTTATCTTCAGGCTCTTATATGTCTTGCCTACTTTCATTCATCATTTTGACTTTTTGGCCTCTTTTTCTGAGACTCTTCACCAGTCTTTTTCATGTCAATTTTGTTTTCACCTTTTTCTGCCATAAGGTGGAGTCATTGTTGCCACTCAAAGGTTCAATCACGAAACATTAACTCTTTCTGGTCCTCTTATGTGATAATTGTGCACTGTTTGAACTTTTGATCAAGGACCTGATCGCTTTTGATCACCATTAATCTAATTTGATTGCACTTGATCAATCTGAATCTCTCTTGCTCTATTCAATCTCATTAGTCCGTATGAAAAAATTGCACCTGCTTGAGAATCCGTAGTAATTGAAAACCTTTCTTATGTTCCAATTTACCAGAAAAGTCTTAAAACATCATTGCACCACACTAGAAAATTTCTCTTTTCAAGTTACTCTTGTGGAAAGGCTTCTCCAGACATTATTTTTTCGTTTCTTCATTCAAAGAGATGGCCGCCTTCTACCAGAGCACGTATTTTTTTGACAATTTTTTGTTGGCAACCCCCAAAATTTATTTTGAAGAAGTCTCTAAATCTGCATCGTGGAATCTTATGCGGCATTTTGGTGTGTAGGATTGGAATTGTGGTTTTTGTCATGTCTTGAACTTAATATGCTCATCTTGCTTGATGTTTGCTTTTTCATGAAGTGCCAATTTTTCCCTATAAATAGGGAGAATGAAGAGAATTTCCTTCATACTTTCAATATTTTTAAATTCCTATATCAGTTTGTAAGAGTGTGATAAATATATTTGGTATTTCTTTGGTCTTCAAACTTTATGGAAAGATTATTTGTCTATCCAACTTTATCGAAAGTTTCTGTACCCATTTTTTATCAATAATGGAGAATTTATATATATTATATGGTTTGCCCTCTTTAAGTACTGGGAGGTTTTCTTCATAAGTTTGATGTCTGTCTAATTATTCATTTTTGTTTCATCTTTATTAGCAATTTAACCTGTTCTTTAATCCACAGAATATTTGTGTACCAAAAAATGGTATCAAAGCCATGTAATTAGATCTAGTTGGTTGTACTAGCACAGACATACATCCACAAGCAAAGAGGAAAAATTTGTCATAATAATAATAATAATAAACGGCATTAATGGAATTTAAAGGCCATTGGATGGCATTAAAAAATTAGATCTAGTTGGGGATTGGAATCAATGATGTTACTAGAATTTAAACGCTGTTGGTTGGCATTAAGACAACATCTACTATAAGGGCTAATGTTGCCCCAAGTCTAAAAGTACGAGAGCTTATTCGGCTCTTTTTAAGTACATGGGTTAATTTGGCAGTTTTCTCCAAAAGAAAAAAGAAAAGAAAAGAACACTACTGGGCAAGGCCACCCATTATACGGCCAAACATGCCCAACTAATTTACAGCAGGGCCAAAGCAAGAAGTAGCTAAATATTAAGAATAATAATGGCCAAGGTCCTAGCTACTGGCTAGACATGACAAAAGGGTCATGCCAGGCTGCCTGCACTGTGCAGGCCAAACATGACATAGTACAATTGGAAGTCAAGCTGTTTTGGTGTCCAACCCAGCATGACCCATTTGGGACATGTCAGGTTGGCCTGATTTAGCCTTCTTTTTAAATTTTTAAAAAATTAAAAAGTAGGCTGCAGCCCTTTTTTGAGCCTTGCTGGCGGCTGTTTTGCAGCCCGCACTGCGGGCTGCATGTGTGCCAATAAGGCACTCAAGCTGTTCCAGGTGCAGCTCAGCACTGTTCACGCTGTGCCATGGTGCGACCGATTGGCCAGGTGTTGACTGAATTGATGGCCAGGCAAGGATTCGCCAATTTGTGGCTGAACAGGCCGCTTAGTAGCTAGATGAAGCAGAGAGTTCTAGAAAAATAAAAATAAAATGTCAGGCAAGTAAGGGTTAGGTGGAAATTTAATGGTCAGGCAGAGCTGAGTCATGCATAGTCTGGGGGAGGGTGAGGAGAATTAGAAAAAAAAGAAAAGAAAAGAAAAAAAGGAGAAGCAGAGAACCAAAAATAAAATGGACAGGAACAAATAGAAATATCTCATTAAGACTTAGTACCACCTAGTGTCCGCCTGAGAGGAAAGATAGGCCATCCTTACCCCTGGTACACACTGAAGGTCAAATGGGGAGGACTGTATGCTCCCAGCTTTGTTATCTGTTGTGCAATCATCAATGGAATGCTATCTGACTAACCAAGATGCTAAGGTGCAGAGGCTATGGAGTTGTTGGAGTCAGGAAATTATATATAAAAAAAGGAAAAAAAAAAAGCCATATTTTTGGCAGAATATTGATTAATTAATGGTAATTAGGAAGAGGTCTCTTCACCTCTTAATATGTTAATTTGGGAAGACAAAACAACCTGTCTTTCTTACTAAGTATGACTAGCAAATACATATCACAGACCACACAGCCAAGTGGTATTTTCTTGGGTTCCCAACTTAGTTGTGTGCTCAATTGCCATTGCATTCTTATCTATTCACTCAACCAAAGAAAATATAAATGATCTAGGGATGTTAAAAGTCTTCACGATCATCATTATTATGTTTGCAAGTGTGTGCATAATGGATTGTATGCCATGTGTCTACCAATACCATGAAATGAATGGATAGTTTTCTCTACTGTGGGTGCTAGTCTTTTTTTATTCTTTTGCTTTGGGGCCTTCTCGTAAGGGAGTGGGGAAGAATTCTTGACATATGATCTCCATTTTAAGATGTGAGGACCTTTCTGTTGTCATCTCGATTCCTTATGATCTTTCTCCTCTTTTTTTTTTCTCTTATCAAATTGTACAACAATGATTATATGCAAAGTAAAAGGATGAGTTTTTTTCTGCAAATGCATATGTGACAGGTAAGCCCTTGTGAAAACAGCTCTTACAGTATTTGGTAATAAAACAGCTAAGCAAGATCCTATTTTTAACTTAAAAGTATATGTCTTCAATACTATTCATTTGGTTGCGTTAATGTCATTTTAGAAATTGACTTGTTTGAAGATGCGTATATGCCTTACAGCATTCTCAGTTTTGTCAAGCTATGCATGTTGAGTAACCTCTTGATTGTCAGTAATTAACCTCAATAGAGAAAAAAATATGAATCCCTAAAAATTTTCACTTTTTGGAGATTACATTTTTATGTCTACATCTGGAATATGTCCTTAAAATCTAAATAATGCCTACCCCAGTACGTCCACATCCATTTGAGAAGTTATATTGTCCATTCTAGTAAATCATATTCGTTAATATAGAGGCTTAACAGCTATTAATAGATTATGATTAATTGATTCTGTGTTGATTAATTGGCTGTTATCGTGGCTGTAGGATGAGACAGGTGTTTACAAGAACCTGCTACAGGAGATTGCACAGAGAGTTGGAGCGCCGTTGCCGCGATACACAACTTTCAGGTCAGGGCTTGGGCACCAACCCATCTTCACTGGGATGGTAGAACTGGCTGGAATTACTTTCACAGGGGAACCTGCCAAGAACAAAAAACAAGCTGAAAAGAATGCCGCTCTGGCATCTTGGACATCTCTGAAACAATGTAAGTTTCCCTCCTTCGATTTTTGAGATGATTAATCTGTAGAATTTGGTGATGTTATTGTAAAATGCGTTCTGTGATTAAAATTTTGATTACTTGACTGACAAGCATAGTCTGTGCACTTGCAAGAGTATTGTGCTTAAACCTTGGGTATTATGTGTCAGTCTATTTGCATAGTACTCATATTCTTTACTGCATGACTAAATCACACATTTACATTGATTTAGAATTTCATAGATGCAAGGCTTCTCTAAAATGCAGAGGGGAATAAGGAAATAGATAAATTTCCAACTTTAATGTTTCAAGTTTAAGATAGTCGATCATGTTTGTTGAGCTTCTGTTGATTTAGATTTATTTCCATCTTGCTTGTGTAATTAATGTCTAGTTTGGGATTTTCCTACTGTGATCATAGAAACTATTCAGGATGCGACTTTACCCACTTTTTTTTGTTCTAATCAAAATTGAAAAACTGTTAAAAGTGTACAAAGCTGGATGCTGTGTGTTATGGCCAATGTTCTTACTCTCTATTTTTGTTGTATGGCCTTCAGTACTATGGGTGTGAAACATCTTATTCTGCAAAACAAATCTCAGCAGTTTTTTGTTTTTACTACTGTTCATGAACAATTTATCTGGATAAAATTTCTTTTGAAGTCAGTAATGTCATCTTCAAAAGTAGTGGGACAGTTGTACCTTAACCAAGATTCAACCTCCTTTGATGGAACCCCAAATGACATGGTACTGATAACAACATTTTTTACTTTTTACTAATGCATCTGTTTGAACTATGCAGCATCTATTTAATTGTTCTTATTGTTTCCTTTTTTTCCTGGCCAGTGGCACAACAAGATGCAACTTCATCATCTGAAACAGAGAACAATGATGAGCTAGAACAAATTAAAATTGCACGAGCATTATTAAATTACCGTTTGAAGGAAAAGATGAGAATTGCTAACTCCTCCAATGCTACAATTCCATTTGAAAAGAGATTTCCAATTCAGAACCTAAGACCATCAAGTCCACAGCCTCGTGCATCAACCACTTCAAAAATCCTTCCCTTAATCTGCCAAAAAGCATCCCCTCGTCACAGACCCACAACCATGCTTGTGAGTGATGGCCTCACACAATCACCAAAACTAGGACCACCATCACAGCCTCCAGCCCCAGAAGGCATGGTGATCCATCCTCAGAGGTTTCCTGCAGCAGGGGCAGCTCCTTATGTTCCCATAAGGCATTGCAGGTCGCCTTACAATGGGATTGCTCCTCCGGTTACAGTGAGGACTGCAATGCCTGTTTTCTCTGCACCACCACTCCCACCACCTTCTGTTCGCCCATCACCTTTGATGCAACCCAAACCTCTGCAAACTGCCCCTCCTGTCTCTATAAGACAGGCTGTGCCAGTATTTGCCTCTTCATCTGGTTATAAGGAAGAACCACTAATAACAGTTATAGCTCCTACTCCATCATACAAATCACCACCTCAAGTGGGAGAAACTGGGAACAGAAGTGGCAATGACAACCCTCAAGCACTAGAGGCAGCAAAGCTCTTTGAACAACTCAAAATCTGACGGTGGTGGGAAGGATTGCAAGAACCAATATGTATGGTTTCTATCGATTTTGTGTTTGCTTTTATCTTCTTTTTCTCATCTTATGCTACGAGTGTTCTTTTATCCTTTTGTTCATTAATGTATCATCTTTTGTTACAACAAGAGCTACATACTGCAGGCTATTTTAGCATTATCAATATTAAATCTTTGAAGCTGAAAAGTAGTTTGTGATCGGTTTATGGTCAATAGCTTATTATGAGTGATACAACTATCAATATTTTGATCCTATTTAGTAGGCGTGGTGCATGAGTTCTGCAAGTAGCAATATTCACTTGCAAAACTCAGAACATTTGACAACTTTATCATTAAGGTTGAAATACAGCGGGGGAATCTTGGGCCTGCAAATCTGTTTTATTTTGGTTTTGACATGACTTAAAATTGGAGTTGTCATCTTTTTAGGCGGACTGGACATAGTGGGAGACTAGTACAAGCACTTGATATATCAGTAGGTAAAATGGAAGGAAGAAATTTATGACAAAAGAGGCCAAGAAAACCGAAGTGAAGAGATTATGTTAGCTGCTCAAAAATGGTGAAAACTCAAACCAAGTGCATAGTGTTCCTAAATCCTGATGCAAGGTATGTATGTTCTGCATGCAGGGATGACACTTGATTCAATGATTTTGAAGCCAGTCACCATCCTGTGATCTATTTTAGATAATAGATTCATCTTGTGCTCTCTTCTGACATCATTGAATACTTGTGAGATTTTAGAGCAAGGTAAGTTGTGGTGTTAACGTAGCTTTGCAGAAATCTGTATGGACCAGCTCTTCCAAATGGAAAAGGCAAATGGTCTCCATCTCCATAACCATATATATGTATTAAGTATAAAAGGTGTAGCCAACATCAGATGGGATACCCATCAGATCTTACCAAATATTTGTTTCCACTTCTTTTCCATCTTTTGCAGGAGGGCCCACCCACCCCTCCTAAAGCAAAATGGTCCCCTAGCCTCATCACCTGCTTCTCCATTTCTCTTTTCTTTTCTGTTTTTTATTTTTGGCAAATTATATTTTATCTCTCATGTTTAGTGGTTTAGAATAAGTTAACAGATAACTTTATATAATTTAGATCTGTAATAGTAGTGCCAGTGCTTTGCCCTGGAGGTTATCTGAATCTTTTAAAAACTATAATTTTTTCATCAAATTTGTTTAAGAATAGTTTATTTACAATCATTCAAGTCAAGACTGTACAAGGGTTATGTGTCACTTTGAACCATAAGGGCTGGCATATTTGTAATGCAAATCATATGGAATTATATGCAACTTTTCCCTTTGCTTTTGATGTTGGAAATGGCCAAGACTTGAATGCATTTAATGATCCCATTTCCTTTCTTTCTGTGAATTCAGGAACAATAAAATGTGGGAGAATCCCATCATTGAGTCCTGAGAATGCTGAAAATGTGGAAATACTTGTCTCTTCAGTCAAGACCATTTAAACCAAGCCCGATGACCTTCATATTTTCCCTATTGATCATACCAGAGAAGTCAACTAAGCTTATATAAATAACTAGCTGGATGGAGAAACAGCATCTGAATCCGCTATGGATCACTGTTGTCACTTCCAACCAAACTCTCAATAACTTGAGCTTTGGGCTAATGATTCTGATCTTTTATGATGGATAGATGATGGGTTACATCAGGTAGTTAGTTATATATGCTACTAAGAAGAAGAGAATGAAGAACTCGAGAATATATAATGGATACGGCTGCACATGCTCCTCTCTTGTTGTGGGCTTGTTTTGGTCAGCAAAGGGGTGACCCCCCCCCCCCCCCCCCCCCCGCCCAACCCACACACACAGTGTGAAGAGTGGATTTTGCTTCAACCACACCCCTACTAGCCAGCCGGCCAAAGGCACAGGAGCAGCTCTGGCAGCGTGTTTTGTCCATTTGTGGGTTAAAAGCTTTTTGTGGTGAAAGTAACAAGAGCATGGAAATGGAGTGGAGGGGGCAGTGAAATGATGTCAAAAAAAAGAAAAGCAGGGTGGGTAATTCAAAGTGTGATCAACAAGCAAAGCCATTTTTTTTGGTTGTGCACAGTATACATTTCACAGCACAGATGTCACTTCCATGTGGGCATTTGGCTGAGGTGGTTGTTGGCAGGAATTATCCGAGTCTCTTCATCAAAATAGACAAATAAATATATTTTTTATATTCTATTTGCTTATATAATAATAATTTCCCTTTTGGTTGAGTCACAATTATTAAAACTACATCGAACTTTTGTATTGGATTGGTTAGGCCCTTAATGTCACCACCACCAAGCCAATTAGATTTTAAGAAAATATTAAAAGATATGTCTTAAGTCAAAATTAAGTAATTTTTGCAGTTCCTTTGGTTTTACTAATTCTACTGATTCACAACAAAAAGGTAAATCATATTAAATTTTATCTAAAATACTAAATGGTTCAGAATTTGTAAATATTTCTTTTTATGAACAAATTACTGTTTGTGGGAAAAAAAAATACAGAAAGGGAAGATTTGAACAGTTACTCCTTTCTTAAACTCTCCAATTTTAGTGAATTGTGTTTTTATGTTATTCTAATGAATTTTAATATTAATAAAATTATCTACTAATGGAATTGGGTCTGACAAGTATTCTGGGTGGTTCGATGATTAATTTAGTTTTAATATTTAAATAAATGGAAAATAAAAAGGAACTGCAGTGTTTCTGAGTTTGAAAACGACAAAAAGAAAAAAGAAGAGCAGAAGCAATACCACATTCCATATATATGTGTACTCTCTGTGTGTGTGTGTGTGGAGACTAGGGGCGAGAGCGAGAGGTATGATTAGGGATTTCTAAACCTGCAAGAATGGGATAATTTGACAGTGGGTGGGGCCGGGCTTCCACTTCAACGACACCAAGCCCAGCCAAGCCACCAAAGGAAGGAAGAAAGAAAGTAAGGAAGAAAATGTCCATGTCAGGAGTCTATTGATTTACGCAACAAATCTTTTAGAGTGATGTATGGAGCCACCCAGGCCCACACCAGACAGACCCTGGCCCACTCCCTGAACCACACTGGACTGGGCCCCAATGGCTTAAAAGAAAAGAAATAAAAAAATAAAAGAAAAGAAAGCCCACCCTCCCCCCTCTCTCTCTCTCTCTCTCTGCCATTTATTCCTTTCCTATGACAAAATACAACAACAATGCCTAAAAGCAGATGGCAACCCTCCACCCATTCCCATTCCAGAGCACCCCAACAAAGGAGAGAAACAGAGAGGGCGACAAAGTGGAAGGATGTTCATCCCCATCCCCATCCCCATCCCCCGGCTCTTATAACTCTTTTTAAGAGTGTAACTAATCTTTTCTTATTTTCATACATAAAATAAATAATATATATTTATATATATAATCTATCTATCTATCTATCTATGACCCATTTGACTTTGTTTTTCTTCCTCTCCTCATCATGCTCCATTCATTGTACTGCATTTTTTTTTTTTTGGGGGGGGGGGGCAACCTTGTTTCTTCTTCTTTAATATCTTCTCTTCTCTTTTACCATTACTAACTAACTAGCTTAAAATCATTAAAATGATAAGTCTGTACAAGTGATGGAAAGGAAGGCGTTTGATGTCCTTAGAGAAATCTCTTGAGTTTTATGGCTTCATTCTCTTTAAATTTTTTATTTTTTATTTTGATAGTCTATTTTTCAAAAATTAAAAATATGTTCTTTTTGTTATTTTAAAAAATTATTTTTTAAAATACAAAATTAGAAAATATGTTTATTTTATAATTTTGAGACAAATTATTTTATGATATTTTATTCAATAATTTTGATTATTAAATGATGAAATTAATTATTTTTAATTAAATTTTAATATTAAAATAAAACAATAAATCTAATTAATGAATTGTTGACATTTAATGATAATTTATATTAAATATTATTAACATAATATGTGTAATATTAATATACATATACTATATTTTTAAAAAATTAAATAAATATATAATTTTATTTTCAAAATTTAAGAATAGTTTTTTCTTCTTTTATTTTTTTCTCATTTCTTTTTCTATTATCTTCGACGCCTTGCATCTTCTCCGTCATTGGCAACCACCACCAACCGAAAATTCATATGATCAAAATCTACCATTGGAAATGCTAAGTCAAGGGGATTAACATACACAAAAATAGGCTAAATTTAATGATTAAATTTTCATAAATTTGATTTTTAATTTTTGATCAAAATTTAAAAATATACTGGTAGTTGCCACTAGCCATTATGACCGGTGGTTTTCAATAATTAAATGTGACCACTCGACACCTCTAACATAGCAAAAAACGAGTAACATCCAACAATCGAATCTCTATAAATTTAAGTTCAAACTTCCGACCATATACAAATCACGCATACATACATATATATCATGGATTGAAGGGGATAATGATTGTTGCAACAATGGTGGTAGTCGACGATGGTTGTGGCAATAATGGCCTTGAAGGGAGAAGAAATATAAGGTAGTGAATTTGGTATATTATTTGCTGGTTGTTGGTCGGAGGTGACGAATCTGAGAGATGATGGTCGTGGTGGTAATAGTGGTGGCGAGGTGATGGCTTTGAAGGGAAGGGAGAATGGATAAGTAAAAAATGGAAGAGAGTTGAAACATGTAAAATGGATTGTATTTTTCGTGTTTTGGACTTGTAGATTGTTTTGGCTTACAATAGTATTGGATTTTTTTTATTTTTATAAATGCATTTTTAAAAATAACAAAATAAACATATTTTTATTATTTAAAAAAATTAAAAATTTAAAAATAATCTGAAAATAACAAAAGAAACGTAACATATATATTTTTTATAAACTTTACTGTCTTTATTGTTTTTTTAACTATATAAATAACATGTTTAACAAAGATAAAACCCATAATGTCAATATTAAGATTTTACTTAATGAATGTATATTAAGAACTAATATAATAAGAGTTGAATTACCACTAAAATAAAAAAGAAAAAGGTTTGATTACTTGAATCATGCAAGCAAGCAAGCAAGAAAATGAAGGAGAGGATTAGGATAGCATCTACAACGTAGGATTGTAATGATCATGTGAAGGAGAGAGACCCACAATGTTTGCTTGTGTACCAAAGAATATACTCTTTGACAGAGGAAGGGGACAGATTGAAGAAAAAGGGAAAAGAGAGATAGATAATTGTCAAATCCGATTTACCCAATATTACCGACAAGCCCATATATGGAGCACCGAGGGCTTTTCAAGCTCGGAAAGTCAATTTCTTTTTTACTCGAAAGTAATTCCACGCGTTCCACCACTATTGGCCTCCCCCTTTTGAATTCTTCTCTTCCTTTCCTTCCTCCAAGCAAACCCATCCACGAAATATATATGCAATTTCAAGCATAGCCATATAATTTAAATTTCTCAAAAATTAAATAACAAAAAGATAGATCCCTTACAATTCAAACCACCCTATTCTATTTTTACCAAAAAGTCCTCTTGATTACAGCCAATTCAGCCCCTTAATTATTTTAATGGAACAGGATAGCACAATTCTCCATCGTAACCCCCCCATATTTTTAATGCACAATCATTGAACCAAAAAGATTAATTTTAACCCCACCCACAAAGGAAAAAAAAAAACATTTTTTTCCCTCTCCTCTCCTCTCCTCTTTGCTTGAAATGCAATATAACACCCAGCCCCCCCCCCCCCCCCCAAAAAAAAAAAAAAAAAAAAGATTCCCAAATTAAATAAACAAACAAAAAATAAACAACTACCCTTTCATTTTTAATTGAATCTAAATTTTGTACAGAGCTGCGGTGGTGGAAAGCACGTGAGGCCTCTTTTCACGCATGCGAAAAGCAGGTGAAAAAAATATAATCCCCATAAATAAATTGAATATGTGTGTTTGTGTGTACAGAGGGTCACCGACCGGCGCTAATGTGCGCCGACGGGGGGAAAGGAAGATGGAGGTGCACCATCCACCCAGTAGTAGTAAGGTCCACCTTCATGCGCATTTCGCTTTTTATAATGTTGTTTGGTCTGGAATTAAGAAACCGCCCGCCCCTTCAAATCATTCATATATGTATTTCAAAGGGACAGACAGGTCTTTCCACTTTCGCTCCGCAGCTTTATTCTCCGTTTTGCCATTCCGGCCGATCCCTCCTTTGTCGTTTTCTGTTTACTGTAATTCCAATAATTCTAATTCTAATTCTAATTCTATTAATTAATTTCTTAGATTAATTGCCTCCGTATGTATCCAAGGCGGAGGGCTGCTATTTGAGTAGGCCATAAAGGCTACTCCAACAGAAGAAGATTTTGTTCTTCGGATTTTGTTAGAACAAACAAACAGAGCCTATTTATTTATTTATTTAAAGGGGCTGGGCCTACGACGTCATTTCAAGCCACCAACAGGGGCCTCCACGTAAATGCGCCGAATACGTGATTAAATTAATTATTACTTTATTTTTTGTATTTTTTTAAAAATTTTTTTGACTATCGAGGCAGCACAGCGACAGTGAGTATCGGCAACAGCATATAACTGGCATTTTTGATTTGCGAGCAAATGAACATCAAAATACCAAACCCTCTCTCTCTCTCTCTCCACTTTCTTTCTTCTCTCCCTTAAGTTGCCTCCATAAGTCGACATTTTCGTCTTCTTCTTCTTCTCCTTCTTCTTCTTCCGCATGCCTAGGGTTTCTTCGGTCTCCATTGTCGCTCTGAGATCGTTCGCATCTCTCTAATGTCGCGGGGGAACCGGAGAGAGTTAGTGAGCTTTCGTGACCTTTGGATGTTCGGCGTAAATATGGTGAACTGCTTGTGCGATTTTCGTGTTCCGAAGTAGGTTCGGTTTCGGCTTAGAATCGGCAACGTATTTTGGTCGGGAGCAACACGTGATGCCTATGAACTTCGGGGTGTGATTTTCGGCTTTTGGAGGAGGTTCGCCGGTTTTGTTTCTTCAGCTTGTGAAATTCCTTTCTGCCGGTTCTAGAGGGATTCTGTTGGTTCCTGGAAGGTTGAAAGAGGAATTTCAGTGTTTTAGTTCAGAAAGGACAAAAAATATTTCGGCCTAGTAAATGAAGGTCTGGACCTTTGGGAATTAATGGAGCTTCTCTAGACAGTGTTTCTGCTAATAGGGACGGAGGTTTCGTAAAATACATAATTTTTGTTTGTCAGTATATTGCATAACTTTTTATTGTGCGATTTGGCTTTACCTTCGTAAGTCGTAAGAATAGGCCTCAAAAAGCAAAAGACCCCGGAATCTTCTTGTTCAATCAAAGTCATCCGTTTTGATCTTCTGATATCTCGAGGCTGCTCACGGATTCTACATCCCTAGGACTACCCTTTTCACTCTCTGGTTTTTCAATTGTGGTGGTTTGAGTTTGAGTGCCGGAAATGGCGATGGCAGTGGCGCAGCAGCACAGAGAGAGTAGCACTGGGAGTATCAACAAGCATCTCGATGCCGGAAAATATGTACGGTACACTACCGAGCAGGTCGAAGCTCTCGAACGTGTTTACGCGGAGTGTCCCAAACCCAGCTCGCTGCGGCGGCAGCAATTGATCCGCGAGTGTCCCATTTTATCTAACATCGAACCCAAGCAGATCAAAGTATGGTTTCAGAATCGCAGGTAAAGGAAATATAGATATCTTCATTTTTGGGGTTTATCTCTGCGAGAGTTGCCTGCCTTCTCATTGTCTTCAACTTGGAAATAACTGAATTTTTAATAGTATTTTCGGAATTGTCAATTTTTTGTAGAAGTTGTTTAACTCTAGGATTAGATGCAAGTTAGGTTCTTGGGCCAAGTCTCTGAATCCCCAAAACTAACCCTATCTCTGGAACTATTATGGCTTCTAGTGGAAAGGAAATTAGCAAAAAGAAGGTAGGAAAACTAATTTATGGGACTGAAGCTATATCTCTGCAAAATATGGATGGCTTAAGAAATGAGAAGAAAACAAATGGACGATTCTGAAAGAAAATCATCTTTTGGTTTGCGAAATTCGTTAGTAATTGATGTTCCTTTCATCTTCCTTTATTTTTTTTCTTATTGTTTATTCTCAAGATAGCCCCATTGTAAAGCTGCCATGAATGAACTAAGCTTGATTTATTTAGATTCGTGATTGAAGTTTCTCATCAGGGCAAAACTGAACTATATTTTTGCCTCTCTAGGTGTCGAGAGAAGCAACGAAAAGAGGCTTCCCGGCTTCAGGCCGTGAACAGGAAATTGACTGCCATGAACAAGCTTTTGATGGAGGAGAATGATCGGTTGCAGAAACAGGTCTCGCAGTTGGTATGCGAGAATGGCTATATGCGGCAACAATTGCAAAGTGTATGTTAATTTTTTGTTGCTTTTTTATTGCTGTTGCTTCATATGTGTGAACTTGTTTATTAGTATCTGTCTTAACCAGATGGTAAAGATCTTGGAACCTGTACCTTCTTTCTGATAGGGTCAAGGTGTTTTTGACATAAATGATATTTGCTGAATCATGATCAAATTACTCAGTTTTCTGAACCTTCATTAGGGACTCATCAGAAACCTTTGTACACTTAACTATTGACGTTTGAGAACTGGGACATTTGCTCGGGCATGTTTTGTTTGTTTTACAATATTATTCTCTGTGCTCCCGATTTGCCTCATTTGCCTGTTACATACATTCTGTCTTGAATAGGACATCTTAGTTTGGTGTAAAAATTGAATATGTTTGCTTGTGTATTTGTTTGTAGATATATTTGCCTAATGCTGCATAGAGTCAGCAAATATGCAATTTTCCAATTTGAGGGTGGACTATATGTGTTGTGGTTTCCTTGTGGCACTATGATGTTTTGGCATTCATATATATTCTAATGAATATGCTGCAGGCATCAGCAGCTGCTACTGATGCGAGCTGTGAGTCTGTGGTAACCACTCCTCAACATTCCCTGAGAGATGCTAATAACCCCGCTGGGTAATCTCCTAATAAATGTCATGTTCTCCTTCCCTCCATCTCCCTATCACATATTATGTCGTATTGCAATTTCTCACTTAATTTTTTATGCTTTTGGTAGACTCCTTTCAATTGCAGAGGAGACATTGACAGAGTTCCTTTCAAAGGCTACGGGAACTGCTGTCGATTGGGTCCCGATGCCTGGGATGAAGGTGTGACTTCTCTTGGATTATTTTGTTATTTTTTACAAAAGTTTTGTTGGTTCATTTGAAGCCTATAAAAGAATGATGATTTACTGATCTATGAGCTGAAATATTTCTGAATTGTTATTCCAAATTTATTGTCAGCCTGGTCCGGATTCGGTTGGGATCTTTGCCATTTCACATCGATGCAGTGGAGTGGCAGCTCGTGCCTGCGGTCTAGTAAGTTTGGAACCTACAAAGGTAAGCTTTGGCGAATTCATACAGTTTTGCTGGGAAGAAAAGGTGGGGGGGGGGGGGGGGTGGTGTTCCCATGTTGATTGTAATAAGTAGTTCCAAAGTCAAATATTTTTGTTTCACAACTTTTGGACAGATTGCTGAGATCCTTAAAGATCGTCCATCTTGGTTCCGTGAATGTCGGAGCCTTGAAGTTTTTACAATGTTTCCTGCTGGAAATGGAGGAACAATTGAATTGGTGTACACGCAGGTGGATGATAATGGTTGAAGATTTGTTTAGTTTATGAAAATCCATTTTATTGGTCAATTAACTAGATGTTGGAAATCTTTCAGATGTATGCTCCAACAACTCTGGCTCCTGCACGGGATTTCTGGACTCTACGATACACTACAACTCTAGAAAATGGCAGTCTTGTGGTACGTGTGTCTTGTAATCTTAGTAGTTCAATATATTTCTATGGTGGAATCATTACTTACATTGATGTGTTTATACACTTGAGTGCAGCATCCTGAATTAATTGCTTAAACTATCTTGTAATGAATCCTGCCTTGAGAACATTCCAAATGAATCAAGTTTAAACTAATGATTTGGATCATATGTGATTTAATGATGAATTCACACTTTAAATTGTGTATTTAGTGCTTCCATTTTTTCCATCACTCTTTAACTCTAATGAAGAAATGGAGCCCCCTCCCCGCACAGAAAGGGGGAAGAGGGGAAAAAATGAAGACCCACCCTTTTCAAGGAAATTAAGAGTTTGCCCTGTTGAGCAATTTGAATCAGCAAAGCTTTCTCAGCCAATTACTTCCATTTATCAATATTTGGTTCCTTTATTTTGTATTATTTAGTTGAGTAATTATCATTGAAGGAAGTAATGTAGGTATAAGCTTCCTATGAGCTCTACTGTATTTATTCACCGAGCTGTGGATTGATATTAACTCCTTTTCGTCATGAATCTGTCAAGGTGTGTGAGAGATCTTTGTCAGGTTCTGGTGCTGGTCCAAATCCAGCTGCTGCTTCTCAGTTTGTGAGAGCTGAAATGCTTCCAAGTGGCTATTTGATTCGGCCATGTGAGGGTGGAGGGTCAATTATCCATGTAGTTGATCATCTGAATCTCGAGGTTTGTATCTGTGACAGGCTTGTTTGTTCTTAGCTGCACGGCAGCAACTTACGTGTTCTAATCTTTCAGGCCTGGAGTGTGCCAGAGGTGCTGCGGCCCCTTTATGAATCATCAAAAGTTGTTGCTCAGAAAATGACTATTGCGGTAAGGATTTTTGAAATGTGTTAATGGAGTTAGGCATTTTTAAATTTGGCCTCACTAAGATTTTTCAAACATTTTTTTGAATCTTGTGTTCATCTTAATTACCTTTATGGTTGTTGCCTTCTCTTTTTGTTATTGTTCTCAGTATGAGGAAATCTAGCTTTTATAGCTTCATGATATTTATCAGATGAAAAAAAAAAAAGTGATCAATATTCTCATGTGTATCTATTGGAGTTCATTATTGAGCCAATACATATATTAGTGTAAAAACTTTGTGGCCTCATTTTCAAGCGAGCTTGTTAAAATGATGATGGTAAAAAGTACATGTGAAGTAACTCAGCATTGTTCTTGAAGGCTTTGCGCTATATAAGGCAAATAGCTCAAGAGACAAGTGGGGAGGTTGTGTATGGCCTGGGCAGACAACCAGCTGTTCTGCGAACTTTCAGCCAAAGATTGAGCAGGTAGCTTTTGTTATCATTTCCTAGTTCCTCTTGAGTTATGGGGAGAAAATTTATTGATTTCATATTGGATTGTAATCAGGATTGTGTGCATGTTATAATTGCATATATTATTTACCTTTTGTGTGTGATTCACCCCTCCCTCCCTGGCAGAGGCTTTAATGACGCCGTCAATGGATTTAATGATGATGGCTGGTCAATAATGAACTGCGATGGTGGGGAAGATGTCATAGTTTCATTTAATTCAACCAAAGGTTTGGGTTTCACTTCCACCCATTCAAACTCCTTTCCACCAACTGGAGGCATTCTCTGTGCAAAGGCATCCATGCTACTGCAAGTGAGTTCTGAAACTGTTGTTATATGCACAATTCTCTCTATGAATTTGACTGGTAAGATGTAACATTTTGTACCGTGCATTAGTAGTTGGCCTTGATTCTAGCAATATCTTTTTGCATTTTTCCCACCCTAAGTACCAGAGTATCATCCTTCAGATATTAATTAAATTAACTCTGCAATCAGAAAGTACCAATCCTCCTAACAATGGACTAATTTATTGTGAAATTGCAATGTGTTTTGCACAAAATTATTCATGCGTGCTCCCTTTGTTTGCAAATTTTTCAATATTTTTATAGGATTCCAATTTGACGGCTAGAGGTTTTTTTATTTCAAATATATCCAAGTTTTCTGTATCTATATTATAATCATTGAATTTATTGAGTATGAAATTGTTGGTTGCAACTTGCAAGTGTTGCATCATAAATCCTAAATAAATGCATGGTATCCTTGCTTGGATTTAGCTGTATAACTACTGAGGTCATGCATTGTTTTCCTTTACCCTGCCAGAACGTTCCTCCTGCAGTGCTGGTTCGCTTTCTTAGGGAACATCGCTCTGAGTGGGCCGACTTCAATGTTGATGCATATTCTGCTGCGGCACTGAAAGCTAGCTCATTTGCATATCCAGGCGTGAGGCCCACAAGGTTTACTGGCGGCCAAATCATAATGCCACTTGGCCACACAATTGAACATGAAGAGGTGTGTTTTTAATTCTAGGGTCTTGTACCCTGCTCTGTGTGCTACAATTTTCAAAGTAAAGAATGTTTTCTTTAATAATTTATTGCCTCTTCTTGAAGAAGAAAGCCAAAAATTGTCTCTTTTGTTGTTTATTTTAATATACAAATTTCCCAATTTGAGCAGTTCATTGGTAGTTCTGTTGCTTCTTTCTGTTGAGAACTTTTAGAAATGTCTTCCACTTACCTCTCTCTTTTTATCCCAGATGCTAGAAGTAATCCGGCTTGAAGGCCATTCTCTTGCTCAAGAAGATGCTTTTATGTCAAGGGACATCCATCTCCTGCAGGTGTTCTTTTCAGTATCTGAGTAAATTACACAATGAATGAGAACACAATTATATTTAAGATATTTAGTGAAATGTTCTCTTTTTATTGCAGATATGCAGTGGAATTGATGAGAATGCTGTGGGAACCTGCTCTGAACTTGTTTTTGCTCCAATTGATGAAATGTTTCCTGATGATGCCCCACTGTTACCTTCTGGCTTTCGCATTATCCCATTGGATTCAAAATCAGTTGAGTTAAATACTTCTCTTGAAACTCTCACCTTTTTAGTGGTGAGGATCTTCATAATTAGATATGCTGCATCTGAAAACAAATTCTGAAGTCTTATAAAGTGCAATTAAAGTGAGATAAAAGTCACACAGAAATCGTCTTCTGCACTCATTTAAGAGATTCCCAATCCACGGGCTGACAGTTTGAATGCCAAGATTAGTAGGGTCCCGCGACCTGTGTACCATCTCAGCTAAGAAGTGAGATGGCCTGTAAAAGCCCTGTTAGTGTGATCTTTTTTTTCTTGTCATGAGGTTGAACCTTGTGTTCAAGTTGTTTAAACAATCCTTTTGGACTGAGTTTTCAGTAAAAATTGTTAAAAGAAGTTTTCATTTATTTGTTGGATCAAAGTTTGGCATGTCCAAGTATATTGTTGGACAAATAAATCCTCTGCTTAAGAGGAACCCTACTGCCTAAGGATTAGATTACTGAATAACCCAGAACTACCAATGTGTTGCATGGGGGGGGTCACATATCTGTACTGTGAATCCAAGTATGATTCTTAATATGGGTTCTTCAAATGCTAGGGTGATGGCGGCTTTTGCCTAAATTGAAGATAGAATGAGTAGCATGAGCATAGAATGTGTTGAAACACCGAATTAAATCTAAATGCTTGAACTGCATTTGGCTTTTACAGTATGAAATTTTGTTGTTCAGTCCTTGTTTCAGCTGGATAATTTATGGGTTATATTGTTCAGGGTGATTCACAGGATAATTTGATTGCTCATCGGACCCTGGATCTGACATCCAGTCTTGAAGTGGGGGCAGCAGCAAACCATGGTTCTGGTGATTCATCCTCATCTTATAATGCACGATCTGTGTTAACTATTGCTTTTCAGTTCCCGTTTGAGAACAGTCTACAGGACAATATTGCTGCAATGGCTCGCCAATATGTCCGAAGTGTGATTTCCTCCGTGCAGCGAGTTGCAATGGCAATATCTCCTTCGGGGTTGAGCCCTGCCATGGGTCCAAAACTGTCAGCAGGCTCTCCAGAAGCTCTTACATTGGCTAACTGGATCTGCCAGAGCTATAGGTAACTGTTCATTTTTTTCATTCAATATGTTCCCTATGCGCTGAGGTTGTTGGGTGTCAAATGCCCTGGGAGCAGTAGATTGGGGGTCAGTCCAGCCTTGTGAACTTGTGCTTAAAGAACCTTGGATTTTCGATAGAGAAGTGAATGGGCTACTTTCAACTTCTATTATATTTAGTTTCTTGTGGACTGCAATAACATTAGGTCCTACTATTCTAGTAAAACCAACTTGCCCTTTTTGCTGGGCTGCCTAAGTTGCTGATCTGATTTTCTGTAGTATGGGTTCTAAATTGCTTTTTTTTTTTTTACCCTGCCTCAGTTTTCATTTGGGGACAGAATTGCTGAGATCCGATGCTGTGGGTGGTGACTCAGTGTTGAAGAATCTCTGGCATCATCCAGATGCAATACTGTGCTGCTCCGTGAAGGTAAATGATCCAGTTTGGGCTTTTGTTATGCAATCAGTTATATGATAAAAGTTGTGTGCTCGACAATTGTTGATGTTTCCTTCATATTTGTTTTGCTTTTGGTGTGTACAATATCGGAATTAAAGATTTATCTCAACAGTGTAGCACACGTTTAGATGAAAACCATAGTATATGTATGATAGCATAACATATTCAGTATGTAGTTCAATCCTCGTGCTTGGGTTGAGTAGATGCAGTCATTTTATATAGCTGTCTATGCCTTTGAGAATAAGGAGTATGGGCCTGGAAATTGTCTGTTTGTCCAACTTCTGATTTTGACCTGTTTTTTCTGCTGTAATTGTTAGATGGTGTGAGTTTTAGTAAATTAAAGTTCCGTATAATAATGGGGGCCTTTTTTGCATTTCAGTCGCTGCCGGTCTTTATCTTTGCAAACCAGGCCGGGCTTGACATGCTAGAAACTACTTTGGTAGCTTTACAAGACATTACATTGGACAAGATATTCGATGAATCTGGCAGGAAAATGCTGTTTTCTGACTTTGCCAAGATAATGCAGCAGGTACGTCCACCTGCCGGCGGGAAAATTTTCTTCTACGTATTTCTTTCATGTACCCGTCGTTCACGGAATAAAATGACACGAACCTATCAAGTGAAAAACCATAACTCACTCTTGAAATTTTGTGATTCTGGATGATGAAATCTTCCGTCGTTTGGTCAACATTGCAGGGGTTTGCATGCTTGCCAGCCGGAATCTGCTTGTCGACAATGGGGCGCCATGTCACATTTGAACAAGCCATCGCGTGGAAAGTCATTGCTGCCGAAGAGAATTCTGTCCATTGCCTTGCCTTCTCTTTTGTTAACTGGTCATTTGTGTGAATCTTATTATTTATTCATCAGCCACCTTCCTCTTCTCGGAGGGGATGAGAGGAAAAAAAAAAAAAAAAGGAAAGAATATTTTTGTAGTGTATAAATCACAGCAGGAGATTTGTGTCTTGGTAATTTAATTAATTAAATATGCCCATGTTTTGGTTGGTTAAAGCAAATTTCTGATGGCTCAACTTCACTTATTTAGGTTTTTGATTCTCTGCTGAATTCATGAAAATATAGATTATCATAATAATAATACAAAGAACTACATTAATTATAACTATAAATCTATGGATAAAAATCTAACGCACTATTGTGTTGATGGGGTTTCGCAATTTTGCAGCATCTTGACATTAACAACATAGATGTGGCAGTGTTTAGCTCAGTTGGAGCTGGGTTACCCCCCCTAGGCCCCGTCTATGGAGCCACCATAGAAAAACTTGCAGCAATGTCAGGATTGTATAGTGCTAAAGCCGAAAGCACTGGCGGAAAGCCAACGATGAAAAGGCTGACGGCGCGGATCGCACTGTTCTATCCACCTTGTTTATTCCGGATACAAGGAAACCACCAGTTGAGCACGTGAGCAGATGGGACTTGGGCCCGTTTAGCTTAGCGTACAAGGTGAGACAGCACAATGTTTGAAGTAGCGCGTGGTGCGATCGCAAGACCAAACGCACCTTGAAGTTTTAAGAACCTTTTCCCTACAAAACAGAAACGATACAAAACTGATCGTCTCTAATCTTTTAATTTTTTTAATAAAATGATGATAGAATTATTGAAGATTTCAGTTGACTAATTAAAATGAGCAGTCTGTCCCATATCGATTTCAATGCATTTTCCCTTGCAGTTTGCCCAAAATTCTATATTCATATTCTTATTCTTTTCAAAAACTATTGAAAAAAAAGAAAACTGAATTTATACTAAAATTTTAATTTTACTCCTAAAGCAAAAAAAAAAAAAAATATTTATTAACCTTTTTCTAGGTAAATTATTTTTTATGTTCTTATACATAATACTGACTCAAGCTTTAAAATATTTTACTTATTTTTTTATATTTAAGTACCTTCGCGGGGGGGGGGGGGGGGGGGGGGGGGGGCATTTTAGTAATCTATTACCCAACAATTCAAAAGTTTTGAAGGAGCATTATATGTCGCCTCCAAATTTTATTTTTTTTAAAAAAAATAAACACAATGCCAGATCAGGTAAGCAAATATTGACGAGACTTAAAAGAGATCCACATGCTTACAACAAATATTAATTAATTTTAGTAAGACCCGTTGATAGAAGTGAATCTTGTAAAGCCCTACCCCCCCCCTTTTTGAGTAATAACTTTTTAACAATATTTTATTTTTCCTGAAAAGAAAATGGGGGAACTGGAAGCCCCTCAAATCAAATCATCAACTTCAACTTCATCCAAAATTAAATGTGAATGTCACGCCACATACCTCATATTTTTAGTTTTATGAAAAAACTATTAAAACAAAGTGATAAAGCGAACAAGAAAATAAAATAAAAAAGGAAACAGGAAATGGGCAGAAAATAAATACCAAATATGAAATATCCATCCGCCAAATTGATTTTTTTTTTTTTTAAAATGCTAGGAAATGAGACAAAAAAATATCAGTCAAACCAAATTCATCATTCACCATCGAACAGTACCCACACATCATCACCGTTGACGTACAAGACGCGAAAGCACTAGCATGCGTACAGGCAACACCATGGTAGTACCTTTCATTGTGCTGTGAAATGTGAAATCCCCCCGACTTTCATTTTGTACTTTCTCGCTGCCCTTTTCCCAGTTGCCCGTTGCCATTTCCATTTCCATTATTCCACCCCTCCCCCCTTCCCCCTCTGTTCTTCTCTCGGCGTTCTCTTCTCGCCTTTGATCTATCCGGAAACTAGGGTTTCTGGTTCAAAAATCTCAACAACACTTCTAGCTGCTGAATCGCGTCTCCCCTATCCAGCTCTGTTCTTCTTCCATACTCATTCGACCTAGGGTTTACAGATCTGAAGAACTCTTCTCTCTTGCTCGAACCTCGCTCATAGTCGATATGTTCTGGAAACTCACAGCTCTGTCTGCCGCCTCACCTGTAAGTGATTCCCTAGTTCAGCACGCTGATCACGCAGCGGCTTTCTTTTGTACTGTTTTGTTAGACGTGAGATCGGAAACTTCAATTGGATTGACAACTTCGAGGTTTTTATTCATTTGAATGTATCATTGTTTCTCTTTGAATGACAATTGTGATCTAGTTTGGTATTTGTGTGGTTGTTGTTCGTGAACTACATTACTTTATTGGTGTTTGTCTGTAACGGATCGAGCTGAGCTAGTTGCCTCGTTGAGGAGAATTGCGATAATCGATTTACTGACGTAACGAGTTTACCTTTGTCACAATTATTACAAAAGAAATGCACCTTTTTAGCTTTCTCTCTTCTCTTTTTCTCCCCTGCTGGAGATGCGTGTTTTTTGCGATTGTGTTTATGAAAAATCTTGCTACTGTCCTTCCCTGTTATGCTTAAATACATAGGTGTAAGTTGATGAGAATTCACTTAATGAGGCGTTAACTTGAAATACTTTTTCAGATTGTGCTCCTTCGCTTGGTTGAGCCCAAACTTGTTTTATTTTGGAGCTTGTTATCCTTAATTTTCTTTTGTTTGAGTAAAACCTGAATGTTCATAGAAGAAGTTTTGAACTACTTGATATGACTACATGAAGCTATTTGTCAAATACCAAAACAAATATCTTTAAAGAACAACATCCCATGTTTACCATCACGGTATGGCAGCCTGAAACAAAACCAACAGAATTGTCTATTCGAAACAGAAGCTAACAAGAGAGATGAGGTGGTCATGGGGCTTGACCATTAAATTACTATGTGGTACGTGTCAATGAATTATTTCACCCAATATCTTGTTAAGGATTTAATACCTGAAAGATTTTTCCGAATTAATATCTCAACATAAAACGTCACAAAAATTTCCAGTGAAGTAAAAAAAAAAAAAAAAGAAAAACAAAAAAAAACTGAGCCCTAATTAAATTCAGAAGCCTATATTTTCTCAATAAGAAAACAGAGGTAGTAGAATATAGATGTGTTGAATCACCCTACTGTAGTCACATTTCTTTTTTCTCATCCCACTGCAGCAGCCCCAGGAGAATGTTGGTACTTTATCTTGGAGACCGCAGCTTGACCAAGTTGAATAATTTTCTAAGTACCTGTTTTCACAATTCTTAGATTTCAGATTTGAAGATTTGAAAGAGATTATATATCTGTGTACATCTTCATGCTTTTCTTGACAGACAACAAAGCTTTCAAATTCCTGGCTTTTATTTGCTATAGGTATTAAGCTTTTTACCTCTGACGTACAGCACATAATTACCAATTTTTGCTACATTGACATTTTTTCTAGAAAGAGTTCTGATTAGGTTTTTTAATTTAATTGGAATTTTTGCATCTGCTTGTTTTAGCCTTCAACCTGTCACATATTTACTTTATAGATGTATTTTTCACCATATGATTTGTGGGCAAGCTCTCTAATTGTCACTTTTGACCATGATATTTTATTTTATTTCTTCTCTTTTAGTTTTTAGCTACAGCATGATGCTTGCTATGTTCTAAGCTCACCTTCTTGATATGTTGACCTCCTTTTTTACTTTTTTTTTTTCCCTTTCATACCTGACTGCTTGTTTTTGTCATGTTTTCTTGCTGGTTTCTGTTCAGGTTGAATCAGTACTGGATAAGGAGAATTTTACATTGGAAGAGCTTCTGGATGAAGAAGAGATAATACAAGAATGCAAAGCCTTAAACAGCCGCCTCATTAATTTGTAATTATTTACTTTGTATTCAACTTACTAATTGTCATATTCCATCTCTGAAAAAGTCAGTATTCATGATTTAAAGTTAGATTTTCTCACTAATGATTCTTTGAGATACGTAAGAAGTGAATTTTTTTCTCAGTTTGCGTGTCAGGGACCAGGTGGAGCAATTATTGCGGTATATTGTTGAAGAGCCTCCAGAGGATGCTGAAAGCAAACGTACCTTCAAGTATGTTACTTTGATATGATGGAATAGTAGTGTTTCTCTGTTTCTCCTTTTTTTATCCTGTACTTTTTTCTACTTAAATAAATTATTGTTTTTGGGATTGATTCTGTTGTATAGGTTCCCATTCATAGCCTGTGAAATATTTACATGTGAGATTGATGTTATTCTGAAGACCTTGGTTGAGGAAGAGGAGGTTTGAGCTTACTTTATACAAACAAGTGAACTTCATAGCTTTTTCCAAAGTTTTTATCCCTACAAGTTTATTATTCTAATATCATATGTTGGTATACTTGCAGCTAATGAATTTGCTTTTCTCATTCTTGGAACCAAACCGTCCACATAGTCCCTTACTGGCTGGGTGTTTCAGCAAGGTATAACTTAGTCACCTGACAAGCTCCCACTTATCATGATTCTTGGTCAGTGTTTGTTCAATTTTTGAATTGGTTAAAGCCATTAATTTGATTTATTTTGTCTCATTATAGGTTGTCATATGCCTGATGTTGCGCAGGACAGTCCCACTTATGAATTATGTGCAAGTGAGTAAACCTTTCAAATTAGTTTTTGCACTATATTTTTTGGGTTGCAAATCTTCATATTGTATGTTAACATTATTCATTTTGTTGGTTTTTAGTGATTATCGCTCAATATTGTGATGCAATTTTTAATTTTGGCTTCATCATATTGCTGCTAAGTTAATATGTTTTTTTTTCCCCATTATTGGTTATCCATGTTCACCCCTGTCAGACCTCTAAATGTGACAAGGAATTATCATTGGTTCGGTGAGAATTGGGCAAGAAATTGGGGGAGAAATTGAGGAGAATTATAGGAGGGAGATAGAAGAAACAACGAAGATTGAGAGAGAGAGAGAGAGAGAGAGAGAAGGAAATATGGAATTCTTTGATAATATTCAATGCCTTGGATAAGGCTGAATCCAGCCGTATATACTAATTACAGCACAACTGTAACTAATTGATTCCCTTAGTACAATGACCTGGCATCTTCTAGAACAATTTTGTTATAACCACCAAGGTACAACCCCTCACTTCCCTAACAACCACAGTACAACCCTTCTTAGCCCTAGGTACATGACAATTCCTCCTCCCTTAAAAGCTTTCTTATCCTCAAGAAATGCTGAGAAGCTGGGCTGCCCGAGGAAACTATTTGAGAAGGTTTGGTAAGTACTCCCAAGTGTTGTTATCTCGGTAGAGGTGGGACCCTCTCACCAACACTTGAGTTAGGGGGGGCCCTTGCTTGTAGATAATCCTCTGGTTGACTATAGCCACTGGTTCCTCAATAAGATTGGTGTCTTTAATAAAGGAAGGTAAGGATGGGCTGGCTTGTTGTATGCCTACTGACATCTTGAGCATGGACACATGAAAAACTGGATGAATTTGGCAATCAACCGGTAATTGAAGTTGGTAGGCAATCGTCCCAAATCTGGCTGTAATGGGGAGTGGGCCATAAAACTTGGGCCTGACTTGCCCTTGGGAAAGGGCCTTTGATGAGCGTGCCTTAGCTTTAAATAGACTAGAACTCCCTTTTAGTCCTCCTCCTATCTGCAAATTGCTTCATGCGATTTTGGACAGTAGACAACTCCTCCTTCGGTGACTGTAAGACCTGTTGTCTCTGCTGCAGGTAAGTATCAACTGCTGCTATCGTGGTTGGGCCAATGATGTCTGGTAGGAGTGGGGGTTTGTATCCATATATTGCCTCGAAGGGTGACATTTTTATAGAACTATGGTGGCAGGAGTTGTACCACCATTGAGCCAATGAGAGCCACTTGTGCCTACCCTTGGGTTGTAGGAAACAGAGGCAGCGTAGATAGGTCTGAAGGCATTTGTTAACTCTCTCCATTTGTCCATCTATTTGGGGGTGATAAGCAGTGAACATGTGAAGCTTGACCCCCAAAGATCTCAACAGTTCTCTCCATAGCAGGCTAGTAAACAGCTTGTCCCTATCAGATATTATATTCTGCGATACCCCATGTAATTTTACCACTTGGTCTAGGAAAATTCGAGCCACCTCTTGAGTTGTGAAGGGGTGGGAGAGACCAAGGAAGTGGGCAAACTTTGTGAACTGATCAACTACCACCAGTATGCAGTCCTTCCCTTCACACCTAGGTAACCATTCGATAAAATCCATTGATATGCTACTCCATGCTTGGTCATGGGTGGCCAATGGTTGTTACCGTCTCATGCTTTCATCTCTTACGCACATCACAAGTCTTCACAAATTCCATCACAAATTGCTTTATCCTAGGCCAATAGAAAATTTGTTTTACCTTGTGGTAGGTGCTCTGCATGCCTGAATGTCCTCCCAAAGGGGATCCATGCAAGGATTACAAGATCCTGCTTTTTGAGTTGATCGCACCCTCCAATTACCAGCTTGCCACGGTACCTTAGTAGCCCATTAGTTAGTGTGAATCCTTGTCTGCTAGAAGGGTCAATAATCAATTGCTCTAACAGCCCCTTAGCCCACTCATCCGTTTCATAACTTGCTGATATTTCCTAATACCAATTAGGAATAACCGAAGTAATGGTGGTAGATTCTCTCTCTTCAAAACAACAGGACAAGGCATCAGCTGCAATATTCTCCTTCCCCGTCTTGTATTGTATGATATAATCTAACCCCATGAGCTTGGTCATCCCTTTCCTTGGCAATTGTGTGTGTAGCTTTTATTGTAGTAAAAATTTTAAGCTCTCGTGATCAATCTTTATTATAAACTGATTCCCCTCTAGGTAATACCTCCATTTCTCCACAGCAGTCAACACTGCCAGCAGCTCTTTATCATAAGTACTCAAACCTTGGTGCCTAGGGGCTGATGCTTGACTAATGAATGCCAATGGTCTGCCCTCTTGCATTAAGACAACCCCTATCCCCATGTCACTAGCATTAGTTTCCAGCACAAATGGTTTATTGAAGTTTGGCAGGGCCAATTTAGGAACCCCTTCCATTGCTCTTTTTAACTGTATAAAGGCTTCTTCGGCCTTGGGATTCCAATGAACACTCTCCTTTAACAGCTTAGTGAGTGGCTTACTAATTATCCCATAATCCTTCACAAATCTTTTATAGTAGCTTGTGAGTCCAAGGAATCCCCTTAGGGCTTTGATAGTGGTAGGTCCTGGCCAAGAAGTCATGGCAACCACCTTCTTTGGATCTGTGCTAACCCCTGAACTGGAGATGATGTGCCCTAGGTATTCAACTTGCCCTTGGGCAAGGAACACTATGACCTTCTAACATATAATCGGTTGAGTTTAAGGACTTCAAATGTAACTCTTAGGTGATCAATATATTTGGAAAAAGAAGGGCTATATACTAGGATATTGTAAAAAAAAAAAGACTAGGATGAATTCTCAAAGATAAGGAGCAAATATTTGGTTCATTAGGGCTTGGAACGTGGCTGGGCCATTAGTGAGGCCAAAGGGCATCACAGTGAATTCAAAATGCCCATGGTGTGTTCTAAATGCAGTTTTGGGTATATCTTTAGCCTTGGGTCTCATTCTAATCTAATGGTAACCCAATTGAAGGTCTAATTTGGTGATTATCTTGGCATTCCTTAATTCGTCCAATAGATCATCTATGTTGGGAATAGGGAAGTTGTTCTTGACTATCATGCGTTGAGTTGACGATTATCAACATAGAATCACTAGGAACCGTCCTTTTTAACAAGCAACATAGGTGATGCAAAAGGGCTGAGGCTAGGTCTGATGATGGATTTTTGGAGCATTTCCTTGACCATTTTCTCAATTTCAGTCTTTTTAATTGGGGGATATTGGTGGGATCTTATGTTGACAGGTTCATTGTTGGGTTTGAGTGGAATGGAATGGTCAAGAGATCTTTGAGGTGGTAGGGAATCGGGCTCTATAAATAAGTCCCCAAACTCAACTAACATCATGTTTAGAGAATCAAGCTCTTGTACCTTTAAGATGGGTTGAAGTGGGCTATTGACTGGCAGCATGAGTTCTCCTCCTTGTTCCTCGTTCTCCTTTGAATACTCCATGGCCTGAGGAGAGAACAGCTATGCCACTTGGGACAACTTGTTCTTGAGCATCTTTTGTAACCTCTTTCTCATGATCATCTTGCATGTACCCGTTTCCAAGCTGCTGGTAAGGGTCATCTTCTTGCCATCCTTCTCAAAAGTCACCTCCATCTTGTTGAAATCAAAGATTATGGGGCTCACATTTTTTATCCAGTCCACCCCCAATACGATGCCACATTCCTAACTTTAACATTCTCAAGTCAGCCTCAAACTCCTCTCCTTTTATCTCCCAATAAAACCCAACACATGCAGATTTGCTCATCACCTTGTTACCATTGGCCACGGTTATTGATAGGGGCTGAGTGCTGGTTAGTTAACAGCCTGCTCTCTTAGTTGTGGCCTCATCCAAAAAACTGTGGGTACTTCCACTATCAATTAAGACCATCAATTTGTAGTCACGTATCCTCCCTTTCACCTTGATTATCTTACTATTAGTCAGCCCCTTAAGTGCCTGAAGGGAGATTTCTCCATTATCCTCAGCTTCCAAGTCACTTTGAAACACTGGCACCTCCTACCTTACTTCCATTTCTTCTTCTTCCCCTTCCAACAAAAGTAGCTGTCTCTTGCATTGATGACCAGGGGAATATTTTTCCCCGAACCGGAAGCATAATTCGGTTTGCCTACTCTGTTCCATAAGTTTTCTTCCCTGTGACTGCATAGGAGTGATGGTGGTCAGAACTGTCAGGCCCCTAGAACCTTGGTTGAATTTAATGACCTCCTTGCCATACCCTTTTCCTCCTTGCTGTAGGGCACTAGAACTTATCCCCCTTGCCTACAGCCTCTGCTTTTTCATTAGGGCCTCCTTTATGTTGATGACATGCTGATTGCAAGTCAATCAGATGGAGAAATTCAAAGTTTAAAGCTGAAGCTAAAATCAGCCTTTGAAATGAAGGAGTTAGGAGAGGCTAAGAAGATTTTACGAATAGAAATATCAAGGAATAGACATCAAAGATTGGTCCAGCTATCTCAAAAGTCCTATCTTGAGAAGCTAATTAGGAAATTCCATATGCTTGATGCAAAGTAAATGTTTCTTTTGCTCAGCATTTCAAGTTATCTTGTTAGAAATTAGGAGCACAAAAGGATCGGTTCTTGCCAATTCTCACACCCTCACCCGAGAAAACATCCACAACAGAAAATGTAAACTGGAAATGCAAGAACAGTAAAAGAGATTAAGTAAGAAACATCAAACCAAACAACAGGTGCAAGAAGTTATCCTGGTTCGGACTGATTTACATCAGTCCTACATCCAGCCTTTAAAAGAGAGCAATCCACTATAATCTTGATGAAGAATAGTACAATCTATCACTTGCACATCCCCACAACCCTCACTGATACACTCGAGAACCCTCACTGCAGATTACAAAGCTTTCTCTCAAACTTTTCTCTAACAGTACAGTACTTGACTCAATGAGAATGATCCGATTTTCAGTCATTCGACAGTCTACCTATCGCCTTCTATTTATAGACATAGGAGGCGGTAGTTACAAGAGAGAGAGAGAACCCGGAATAAAATGGATCTACCCCTCACTTAAATACATGCAAATTAGACTTTTATTCCTAATTGGCTATTGCCGAAAAATAATCTAACATGACCGAGATCTTCTAGATTATTCAGCCACTCAAATGCAAAACTCAAATAACAATTCTCCACCATTTTGCTTTGAGTGTCTGCCTGTAATCTGCCTTCATCAAGCTGCTCATCATCTGGACTGCTACAACCTGATCACTTCAAAACAAACGACAAACATTAAGAATAAAACCCTGCTGTAAATTTCAACAATGGAACCCCTTGGATAATACTTCTAGTTGCATTACTACTCCTTGCAACTCTTATTAGGATTGATCCTCCTTCGCAAGGATTTCCCTAATGAATACATTCCTAACACCAATATGATTGGTCTCTCCATGGTGTCTACGAACACTCCACCATAAACCAAATTCATAGTTAGTGTTATTCATTTAATCCCAAAGTGTCCAAACTTTTCACACAGCATTTCAACACCAGTGAACCTCTCCTGGAATTGAACTTAACATTGCTAGACTTCCTCCTAGCTCCCAAAATCGGTCTTTAGGCTTTACCACTGTTCTTCTTCTAATGTTTGCTTTAAAAAAAAGCTCAAAGGACTGCTCGACCTCTTTTCTTAACTCTCCTCTATTTCCAGCTTAACAAAGGTATGCTTAAGATTTGGGTACTCCTAGGCTGCCATGAGCTGTCCTATTCCTATTCCAACCTCTATGCCTTATCTTTCCAGCTTCTCCTCTTTCCAACAATCTCAAACACTGAACTACCACCTCAGCTACACCTTGAGATTCCCATTGGATAACTATCAATGAAGCTGCCTTACTTTTCCTAGGTATATCATTGAAATTGACACAGCTTCCCCATGCGCTTAATTTACCCCTTGGACTATCACAATCTTATATCTTACCTAGGGGATTATAATCACACCTAGAGAGACCTTCTAAGCAACCAATCCTTGCTTACCTTTCCCTCTAGCCTATTATCCCTTGGCTACACTATAAGATTACTTTTCCCTTAGTTTCCTCATGGATAATTAGCTGGTTGAGGCACCTATTTGATCCAAAGTTAAGCCTTTATGAGATGATATACCTGATGGCCATTTTCCTAGCCTTTTTCCCTAGGCTTTCCCATCCCCAGCATTTCCTTAACTTACAAATAGACACTTACACAGCACTTCACCCATTTAACCTAAGGGATCTTCCACCTAAGTCCAAGACTCTCCCCAAATTTACATGGCTCCATGCCATTCATTTGGACATGAGTGCAACCCTCTTTCTTATACAAGGGGCTCTATATCCCAGCCTATCCTTAGCACTCAAGACAGTGCATAAGCATCTTATAAACCCAAATTTCCATACCTTACTGGAACCTAACTTAAGACCTATCACTACCCATCCTAGGCAGCACTCTAAACCTTTTGTTCCCTGCTCATTTCCTACAAGATGATTCTCCTTCCCTTTTCCTTGCTTAATCTGGACTTTTGATCAATAATGGCTACAACATACAAGGACACACTTGCACACACCATTTCCCCTTCACTGATCACAAGGACCCTCACTGCAAGAGCCAAGGCTATCTTAAACACTAACTTCCTCCCTCTCACAATCCAGCCCAAGCTTACACAATGAATATGACCAAAACATTTTCCAGATTTCCCTATTGCTATACTCTGGTTCATGGGTTAGTTTGGGACATTCCCAAAGGATTCTCCTTGCTGTTTTTCTTTACACAGCATTCCAGATTCCATCCCTTGCCCTTAGCATCGGCTAATTTTATGTCCTATTGGTAGAGTTTTTCTACATAGGTAAGAACCCTAGCTTTAGAAGACCTAGGCATACCTATTCCATAACTCTACTCCACCTAACTTTTCATACCAAAAGCAATTACCAGCAAGCTTATTTTTAATTTCAGCAAGCTCATATACACTTGGGGGAATTTCTTAGGGACACACCATCTCCACTAGGTTCACCTCACCTACATCCACCACGAGACAAGGCCTAGATAGGTCCCCCTAGATCCTAGAGACTGATCTCTAATGGGCTTTACTGATTTTGGAGACTTCTACATCTGGAGACCTGGTCAAACTACATGGTTTTTATTCCTATACACCTGCAAATTTTCCCCTCCCCTAATATCCCTAGCCTTAGATACCTTTCCTAGTCCTTGCTCACCATTGTGAGCCATCCTCAAGAAATGCCCTAACCTAACTTATCACAGGCTATCCTTAGTGGCTGCAGCTTATCCACAGAACCTGCAAGCATGCACCATATAACCTCTATTCTTGAGGGTTGCTACCATCTCTCTAAGAGATCCTTGCAACTTCTTAGGATTCCAATTCTCATTTATAGGAGAAACCCTTTCTATCTAATTCTTCCTAAGGACATTAGACTTTCTTTTTAAATAGGGACATATTTTTACAGCTTCTAATAATCTGGAACAGCTCCACCATGCTTCCTATTCTCTACCATGTCCAATTCCCTTGACCTTAATTGTTGCCTAGACAAACCATTTCCCCCTCCACCATGTCTATATGGGTAAATACCCATTTCCTATGAGAAGTACACCCTAAACCTAGGACCTATGCTACTTTACCTGCATACCTAGAAAAACTATAGGACATCCGCACTCTCATAGCCAAAGCCACGCATGGTGTTTGAACATTCGGGGTTGGTTTTCTCTTGGGTTTCTTTATTTCTATTTGGGCAATCCTTCTTCATATGCCCTTCTTCATGGCAATGAAAACATTTAAACTGTTTCTTATCATTCTTAGACTTGGATCTAAACTTCCCTTTTAATTTAAATTCTCTTTTCTCAGGTCTGCTCCTTGCTGTCAAAACATCACCATCAGCCTTTCCATCAATTTTCTGCTGTAACTCCTTAGAGTTTAGGGTTCCTATAACATCCTCTAAGGTTAATGTATCCCTACCATGTTTTAGGATATCCACAAAAGTTTCATATGACTTAAATAAGGAATGAAATAACACAAGGGCTTTATCCTCATCATCATAGTTTACTTATATATTTTCTAAGTCAGGGCACAACTTATTAAACTCATCTATGTGATGTGACTATGCAAATTCTGCCCTTCTTGCATCTAAAAGGTAAAGAATTTTGCCTTCAAGAACAACCTACTTGATAGGTTTTTTGTCATATACAAACTCTCTAACCTAAGCCATATCTCAGTTGCAGATTTCAATTTTGACACTTCCCTAAGGACCTTGTCTCCTAGGCTTAAAATCAGTGTATTGTAAGCCCTCTTCAAGATATCCTTTTTCTTGTCATCCGGGTATTCCTTAGGCATTTTAGACTCCCCATCAAGAGCCTCTTCTAACCCTAAGTTACCCAACAAGGCTCACATTTTTAACCTCCAAAGCCCAAAGTCATTTGTGCTATCAAATCTTTCAACCTCATACCTAGCGGCACTAAATGTGGAAGCCATGGCAGGAAAGATTCCTAAAGAAAACTAGGTTCTTGACAGTTTCTTGAACTGTCCTTGGCTCTGATACCAATATGTTAGAAATTAGGAGCACAAAAGGATCGGTTCTTGTCAATTCTCACACCCTCCCTTGAGAAAACATCCACAACAGAAAATGTAAACTAGAAATGTAAGAACATCAAAAGAGATTAAGAAACATCAAACCAAACAACAGGTGCAAAAAGTTATCCTGGTTCGGACTGATTTACATCAGTCCTACAACCAGCCTTTAAAAGAGAGCAATCCACTATAATCTTGATGAAGAATAGTACAATCTATCACTTGCACATCCCCACAACCCTCACTGATACATTCGAGAACCCTCACTGCAGATTACAAAGCTTTCTCTCAAACTTTTCTCTATGTTGTACATTACTCGACTCAATGAGAATGATCAGATTTTCAATCATTTGACAGTCTACCTATCGCCTTCTATTTATAGACATAAGAGGCAGTAGTTACAAGAGAGAGAGAACCCGAAATAAAATACCCTATCTACCCCTCACTTAAATACATGCAAATTAGACTTTTATTCCCAATTGGCTATTGCCGAAAAATAATCTAACATGACCGAGATCTTCTAGATTATTTAGCCACTTAAATGCAAAACTCAAATAACATATCTCATATGCAATCCCCAAGTGATGAAGATAGCATTAGAGAAATGAACCAGATCCTTTATTCAAGTGCTGTAGGAAGTCTTATGTATTGTATGGTATGCAGTATGCCAGATTTAGCTCATGCTATGAGTGTAACAAGTACTTTCATGGCTAATCTGGGAAAGGATCATTGGGTTGTTGTTAACTGGATTTTTAGATATGTTAAAGAATCAATCAATATGACTTTAGTTTATGGTGGAGCTAGTGTAGAAGAAGAGTCACATTCTAGGGGTTTATTGATGCTGATTATGTAGCAAATTTGGACAAAAGAAGATCATCTACAAGGTATGTTTTAAAGCTATGGAACTCAACCATTAGCTGGAAATCTAATCTACAATCTATGGTGACTTTTTCAACCACCGAGGTTGAGTGTATAGCTGTTACTGAAGCTATAAAAGAGGCCTTATGGTTGAAATGATTAGTGAGTGAATTACTAGGGAAAAATGTTAAGGCTACCCTAAAGTGTGATAGCCAAAGTGCTATACACTTAGCTAAGAATCAAGCTCACCATGAGAGAACAAAACATATTGATGTAAGGTACCATTTTATCAAATAAGTACCTAAGAGAGGAAATAAATCTGATTAAGGTTGCATGGGAAGAAAATGCAGCTGATATGTTCACTAAGGCAGTCCCTATATCTAAATTGCACCATTGTTAAGGCTTTTGCAGGTTCTTGTTTGTGAATGATTAGTTTTCTTATGCAAATCCTAAAGAAGAGCAGGTTGATGGAATCGGTTTCAAGCATCACTCATGCAAAATGGTGGAGAATTGTTATGCTTTGCATCTAGTCGCCTTGGAGTAGTTGAAGAAATCAGGAGAATTAAAGAATAATCCTAGCGGCAGACATAAACTAAGTTAGATAGAGTCTAACTTATGTTGTATGTATGAGGGGTATATTAAACTTTGTGTAGTCTAGTTTAAACCTTGTAATACCCGCCCTGGTTGTCTATAAATAAGAGGCATAGTGGGGGGCAGTCACGATCGATCATTCATGTTCTTCTATGCGAGCGGGTGTTGTAAAGTGAGAGAAAAGCTAGATTTCAAGATAGTCTTTGTAATCTCATAAAGCGATTGTACTCGTGTGAGGGTTCTCGTACTGGTTCTTAAAAGACTTTTGGTGGATTTGCTCTCGGGACTAAGACTGGATGTAGGATCGCGATTGTGATCTGAACTAGGATAAAAATGCTGTGTTCATCGTG
Source organism: Diospyros lotus (assembly GCF_014633365.1). Taxonomy (NCBI): domain Eukaryota; kingdom Viridiplantae; phylum Streptophyta; class Magnoliopsida; order Ericales; family Ebenaceae; genus Diospyros; species Diospyros lotus. Next base: position 28,451,562 of record NC_068340.1, on the reverse strand, counting down.
TGATTTGTATGTTCGTACTCTATCTTTCATTTCTGTTCCTATTAATTTTTTGTTGTGGGATAAACTCTATGTGCGTGTGGCTATGTATTGGCAAGATTGAGTATTTCCAGTGCTCCCAATTCAACACAACTAATTTCAGTGTGCATCTGGTTGATCGCACCATCCACCTTCCTCTCCAATCCTTCCATCTAGTTCTCCATCCTGTCTAAGGAAATGATCACTTCATGATTTCGATTGGACCCAACCCCTAACTGTTCCACTCTACTTTGTAGGTCGTAAATAGTAGAGCTAAACTACTGTAGTTGGGCCTCAAAGTTCTTCATCCTTGTTCTGTCTGCCACTGGGGTCCTGGAAGCTTTGTCGGCCAAGGAGGAGCTTTGATACCAAATTGTCAGACCTCTAAATCTAAAGAGGAATTCTCATTGGTTTGGTGAGAATTGGGCAAGAAATTGAGGAGAATTATAGGGGGGAGAGAGAGAGAGAGAGAGAGAGAGAGAGAGAGAGATATGGAATTCTTTGATAATATTCTATCTTGGATAAGGCTGAATCCAGCCTTGTATATTGATTACAACACAGCAGAAACTAATTGATTCCCTTAGTACAATGACCTGGCATCTTCTAGAGCAATTTTGTTATAACTGTTGAATTGGGAGCACTAGAATTCTCAATCCTTACCAATACACAACCACGCACACTTGATTTGATCCCCAATAGCAAGAACATAAAATAAGAACATACACAAAATTCAAATAATAAAGAAAGTACATGCAAACCACAAAGAAGGCAACCAATTTTATTTTGGTTTAGACCACCAATAGCGATCCTACATCCAACCTCTTGTCCCAAGAGTAATTCACAATCGATGAATTGATGAAATCAGTACAAGAACCTTTCCTCACGAGTATAGTACACAACCGAGATTACAAACTCTTATCTTGTCTAGATTTTTCTCTCAATTTCACTACACTCGTACACATAGAATGAATGATAATTAACGACTACCCTCTATGCCTCTTATTTATAGACAAATGGGGCGGACATTCAAGGTTTAATTTAAAGAGTACACGACCTCTAAAATGCCCCTTATAATTCAATTACTGTTAGATGGAAAAAAACCAACTAATCATTGCTGCTTGATCGACTTGCTTGTACTAATTTCTTCTAAGTCTTGTAAGCTATACTCGGTGCAAAACCATAACAATTCTCCACCATTTTGCATGAGTAATGTCTGAAACTGATTCCATCAACCCGCTCTTCCTTAGGACCTACATAGAAACTGATCATTCACAAATAAGGACCTGTAAAAGCCTTAAACAATGGTGCAAATATAGGGATTGCCTTGGTGAATATATCAACTGCATTTTCTTCACCTGCAACCTTAATCAGATCTATTTCCTTTCTCTCAAGTACTTCTCTGATAAAATGGTACCTTACATCACTATGTTTTGTTTTCTCATGGTGGGCTTGATTCTTGGCCAAGTGTATAGCATTTTGGCTATCGTATATTAAGGCAACCTTAACATTTTTTTTCTAGTAATTCATTTACTAATAATTTCAACCATAAGGACTCTTTTATAACTTCAGTAACAACTATAGACTCGGCCTCAGTGGTTGAAAGAGCCACCACAAATTGTAGATTAGTTTTCCTGCTAATGGTTGAGTTCCATAGTTTGAAAACATATCTTGTAGATGGCCTTCTTTTGTCTAAATTTGCTGCATAATCAGCATTAGTGAACCCTAGAATGTTAGGCTCTTCTTCTACACTAACTCCACCATAAACTAAAGCCATATTAATTGATCCTTTAAGGTATCTGAAAATTCATTTAACAGTAGCCCAATGATCATTTCCCGGATTAGCCATGAGCCTACTTATAACACTCATGACATGGGCTAAATTCGGCCTAATGCACACTATATAATACATAAGACTTCCTATAACACTTGAATTATGGTATCTTGTTCATTTATTTAAAACTCTCTTCATCACTTGGGGATTGCATATGAGATAACTTGAAATGCTGAGCAAAAGGAACATTTATTTCCTTTGCATCAAGCATATGGAATTTCCTAATTAGCTTCTCAAGATAGGACTTTTGAGATAGCTGGAGCAATATTTGCTGTCCATTCCTTGATATTTCTATCCCTAAAATCTTCTCAGCGGCTCCTAACTCATTCATTTCAAAGGCTAATTTTAGCTTCAACTTTAAACTTTGAATTTCTCCATCTGATTGACTTGCAATTAGCATGTCATCAACATGAAGGAGGAGATAGAAATATGTTTTACGTAGACACAACAATCAAAATCACTTCTCTTGAACCCTTGGTTAATCATGAATGTGTGAAATTTTTTATACCTGCCTATGGGACTGTTTAAGCCCATATAAGGACTTTTTTAGCAAGCACACATGCTCTCTCTTACCCATAATTTCAAATCCTTTAGCCTGCTCCATTAGAATATCCTCTTCTAATTCACCATGAAGGAATGTAGTGGCCACATCCATCTGCTCTAGACTTAAGTTTAAATGGGCAGTCATAGCAAGCAAAACTCTAATTGAAGTGTGTCTCACAACTGGTGAGAAGACTTGGGTAAAACCTTTTGCTACTAACATAGTTTTATACCTAGGTTTTTGATCACTTCATGCCTCTTCTTTGATTTTAAACACCCACTTATAGCCTACCACCCTTTTATCTAAGGGTCTATCTATGAAGATCCAAGTATTATTTTTTCTAAGAGATTCCATAGCAACAAGCCATTTCTTGGAATCTTTTGATCTAACAGCTTCTTCATAAGAAAGAGGCTCTTCTCCAGCTACTTCCATAGCACTTAACCGTGCATAGGAACACTAAATCAGAAAATTCATGCCTCACAGGAGGTCTAGTCACACTTCTTTGCCAATCTTTAGCTACATTATATCTCCCTAGGGCTAGGTCACTGTCTAAACTAGATGAACCAGTACTAACATCTTACTGGTCTGCTGCTTGGTCAATTTGACTGTCAATATCAGCCTCAGGAATTTCATCTTGCTGTTCTACCTCAACAGCCTTGGATTTTCCCTTTGCATCATCTATCTTATCATCTCTTATGAAGGAATTTTCATCAAATGTTACATTCCTACTCACTATAGTTCTTGGCTATCCTTCTTCCAAATTCCATATTTTGTATCCCTTAACCCCTGCTGGATAACCAATAAATAAGCATCTTTTGGCTCTAGGCTCTAATTTGCCTTGCTTTACATGGGTATATGCTATACACCCAAATACCCTTAGGTGATCCAGGCTTGGCTTATGGCCATTCCACATTTCATAGGGTGTTTTAAACCCTATAGCTGCTGATGGAGACCTATTTATTACATATGCAACTGTAGATACAGGTTCACCTCAAAAGGACTTAGGCAACCTAGCATGGAACAACATGCATCTCACCCTCTCAAGTAGAGTCCTATTCATTCTCTCAGCTAGGCCATTTTGTTCAGGGTTTCCAGGGGCTGTTAGGTGCCTAAGGATGCCATTCTCACTACACATTTGAGTAAAATCTTTATTACAAAATTCCAGACCATTATCAGTCTTAATGATCTTAATTTTCATACCCTTTTGATTCTCTATCTTGATTTTCCAGATTCTAAATGCCTCAAAAGCGTGGTCTTTTAATTTCAAAACATAAACCCAAACCATCCTAGAGTAATCATCTATAATAGATAGAAAATACCTTGCCCCTCCATGAGTTAAAGACTGATTAGGGCCCCACAGATCTGAATGAATGTATTCTAAGGAGGCTTTTGAGTGGATGGCATTCTTAGTGAATTTTACTTTTGTAGACTTACCAAAAATGCAAGATTCACATTTGTCTAACTCAGAAATGTTTCCAACACCTAGAATTCCTTGATTGGACAGTTCTCTAAGGCCTTGCTCACCGATATGGGCCATCCTAAAATGCCACAACTTAGTATGCTCATAGGTCTTGTTTTCACCTATAGCTGCATCACCACATATGTGGATGCCTGCAGCATATATATTCCATTTTGAAGGATAGCTTTCATTCAAATAAGTGAGCCCCTAGTTACCTTTAGTACTACACCCCCCCACCCAAATAGGAATAGCCATTTTTATCCAAATCCCCAAGGGAAATCTTGTACCTTCTTAAATCTGGAACATACCTCACTGCTGTTAGAGTTCTAACTTTTCCATCATGCATCTTAAGTTTTATGTCTCCAATTCCGCTAATGTTACACTTATGGTTGTTTCCCCAAATTACCTTACCACCACCTATATCTCTATTGTTCAAGAACCACTCTCTATGGGGTGTCATATGGAATGAGCAACCTGAGTCAAGCACGCACCCAAACCTCCCTATCTTCCTTGCTAGATACAATTAATGCATCAGCACTATCATAGTCAAATTCACAATTGGAGGATGAAATTTCAGGATTTAATTTTTCTTGGAATTCCTTCTTTCTTTTAGGGCAATGCTTCTTAATATGCCCTTCTTCTTGGCAATGATAACACTTAAATCACTTTTCTGCCATTTCTAGATTTAGATCGTGACCTGCCCCTACTCCTAGGGTCTCTTCTTTCTGCCCCAATCTTGACTGCAAGAACATCCCCTGTTGTGTTCTTGCCCTCAACTTTCTGTTGTAATTCTTTGGAGTTCAAGGCTCCAATTACATCATCCAAAGTCTAGCGTGTCTCTACCATGTTTTAGAATATCTACAAAGGTTTCATAGGATTTCAGCAATGAATGCAATAAAACTAGGGCTTTGTCTTTGTCATCATATTTCACCTCCATGTTTTCTAAGTCAAGACATAGCTTATTAAAATCATCAACATGATCCTGAGGTTTCTGCCCTTCTAGTATCTTAAAAGTGAAAAACTTTACTTTCAAATACGGCCTACTAGAAAGAGATTTTGTCATATATAAACTTTCTAATTTTAACCAAATTTTTGCAGTAGTTTTCATTTTTGAAACCTCTCGCAAAACTTTGTCTCCAAGACTCAAAATCAATGTATTGAAAGCCTTCTTTCCTATCTCCTTTTTCTTCTCTATGGTATAAGTTGCTGACATTTTAGACTCTCCTTCGAGAGCCTCTTCCAATCCTAGGTTTTCTAACATGGCCCTCATCTTCATCTTCCAAAGACCAAAATCATTTTGACCATCAAACTTTTCAATATCATATCAGGTAGCAGAGGCTGTAGAAGCCATTCCTACGACTATTTCTATCGATTTCTAATGGTTTTTGGCTTTCTTGATGAGTTAACCTTGCTTTGATACTAATTTGTTGAATTGAGAGCACTGGAATTCTCAATCTTTGCCAATATACAACCACACACACACACAATTTGATCCCTAATAGCATAAATAGAAAATAAGAACATACACAAAATTCAAAGAATAAAGAAAGAACATGCAAACCAGAAAGAAGGCAACCAATTATCCTGGTTCAGACTGCCAATAGTGATCCTATATCCAGTCTCTTGTCCCGTGAGCAATTCACTAAGAAACTTGATGAAATCAGTACAAGAACTTTCCCTCATGAGTACAATACACAACCTAGATTACAAACTCTTGTCTAGACTTTTCTCTCAATTTTACTGCACTCGTACGCATAGAATGAATGATAATCAACGGCTTCCCTCTATGCCTTTTATTTATAGACAAATGGGGTGAACATTACAAGGTCTAATTTAAAGAGTACACAATCTCTAAAATGCTCCTTATAATTCAATTACTGTTAGACGGGAAAAACCTAACTAATCACTGCCGCTTGATCGACTTGCTTGTACTGATTTCTTCCAAGTCTTCTAGGCTATACTCAGTGCAAAACTATAACAATTCTACAAAAATAAGTTCCCCATCACATTTGATAGATTTGAATGATAGGGATTATGCAAATAGAAGTATAGGGTACTAAAAATCATGTCTTTAGAGCAAATCAAGGAACACAAGTGGTTCATCCATGTGTTGGTGGCCATCTATGCTTCTGTCCCAGATAGAGTTATGGTATTGTTTTGACTCTTTGGATGAGAGGTCTACTTAGTGGAGGAGAATGATGTAGATCAAGAGTTCTAATTTTGTGAGAACTTTATAATTCTAGTTATGCTAAGATTTTATACATTTAGAAACTTAATAAGTGAACAAATTTAGAGAATTTGGGAATTAATACCCTCTAAGTAATAGGGTTGTAAAATACCAACTACTACACTCCTATTCTTGGTGATGAGATTGCTTTATATACACAACAATTCTACTTATCTTCTATCTAAATTTTAGGAGATTTAAAATACAAAAACAACAGATAAGGAGAGAATTTTTCTCGTGATTTTTCTCCTAATTATTAGCTGTGATCTTTATCTTCTTTCATTTAGCATCTTCTTCTTCCTTCTTTTTCGGATATCTTCAAGCTGATATGCGTCCTCTTCTTCGGTTTTATCTCCTTCCCACCGAGACTTCTTCCTTGACACTCCCCCTAAAGCTGGAGAATAAATATCTTTCATTCCCAGTTTACCTCTAATTAGCTCAAAACCTTGTTTGTTCATTGCCTTGGTGAGAATATTGATGCTTCTTGTAAACATGTAGAGATATACACCAGATTCTACCATCTTCAATCTCTTGCTTAATGAATTGTCTATCAATTCTCTCATGCTTTAGCCGATTATGTTGGACTAGATTGTTTACTATACTAATGGTAGATTTGCTATCATAGTATAGTCTTATAGGGTTAGTATTAGGCACCTTCAAGTCTTCCATGAGCTTCCCTAGCCAAACATGGCCTTACATGGGAAGGATCTTGAAACAAGATATTCTAGAAGATGGTGGGCTTTTGTGTAAATATTTGTATGGAGGATTCTAGGGAAAGCTAGATTAGATTAAAGAATTGCTTATTGTAAATATTTTACTGGCAAGTTGTAGGAATTCTCTAGAACCATGAGGTGGACCGTTGGATCAAAATGACCATAGCCATCCATTGTACTAGGCAACCACTATAAATAGGTGGTGCTTTCATTTGTATTCTTAGTGAACACCTAAGCTTTCTCCCAATATCTCTCTTGTGTTCTTATTTCCTTTTTGCCTAGGTGTGATCCTTCTTGTGCCGAAGTCCTATCTTCAAGGCCAAGTTGAAGGCTAACTTAGTGTGAAGACAACTGCAAGGGGCGGAAGTTTAGAGATGCTAAGGCTGCACGGTGCTTGTGAATCTCCAAGTCCGTGACATATAACTTGGTATTTTGCCTCAACACTATTTCTAGCTACTACACTTTGTTTCTTGCTCCTTCATATCACAAGGTTACCCCATAATTTTGTGCAATAACCAGAGGTTGATTTGCTGTTTTCTAAGGAACCTGCCCAATCAACATCCACATACTCTTGAATTCTTCGGTCTTCATTCTTTTCGAATAAAATACCCTTACTAGGAGTTCCTTTAAGGTATCATAGAATATGATAAGCAGCATTAAAATGTTTGCTAGTGGGTGAATGCATATATTGACTCACTTTACTCACTGCATATGTAATATCTAGCCGTGTAAGAGACAAATAAATCAGCCTTCCCACTAGCCTTTGGTATCTACCTTTATCAACTGCCTTTTCTATCCCATTTTCATTAGCTTTCTGGTTGGGTTCCAATAGTGTGCTGGCTAGTCTACAACTAAGCTTACCTATCTCCTTTAGTAGATCCAATGTATACTTTCTTTGAAAGATAAAAATTCCCTCTTTACTTCTTGCTACCTCCATCCCTAGAAAATACCTCAGTTGTCCAAGGTCTTTAACTTCAAATGCTTCCTGCCCCTTTAGTGCCTTAATTTCCTGCTGATTGTCAACTATAACAATAATATTGTCTACATAGACAATTAAGATAGTTTTCAGACTATTAGCAGCATGTTTGGTGAACAAAGTGTGATCATACTGTCCTTGTTGATACCCTAGCTGATGTAATGTGGTGCTAAACCTTTTAAACCAAGCCCTAGGGGATTGTTTCAGCCCATACAAAGATTTCTTTAGTCTGCAAACTTTCCCTTTTTCTTCAAAACCAGGAGGGATTCTCATATATATCTCCTCTTCTAGATCCCCATTAAGAAATGCATTCTTTATATCAAGTCTTTAGTAATTTTGCTAATGGACAAAAGATTACATCTCAATGTAGGCACGTATAGGACAGATTTCAACCACAAATCATCTAAATATACCGAGCCTTCCCCTTTAGCATAGGATATTGTATCATTTGCCATAGTTACATTTATATTTTTCTTACACTGTTTGTAATCAGCCATTCCATGTAAGGATCCAGTCATATGGTCGGACGCCCCAGTTTCCACAATCCAATAATTCATATTCAACAATTTAGAAAGGTAGCATTTATGAAAATTACCTTGTTTCACATGGGAAGCTGTTGGATTGGGTACTTCTACAGAATCTGATGGTTTTGTAACCCTTGTTTGGTTCAAAACCTATTGCAAAACCTTCAATTGTTCTGGGGTTCAGGTAAAATTAGTACCTTTACCTTCTTCCGCATCAATTGCATAGGCTGTTTGTTGCTTCCTCTGATTTCTCCCTTTCCAGTTTGCTGGCTTCCCATGTATTTTCCAGCAGGTTTCTTTAGTGTGGTAGGGTTTGTGGCAATGGTCACACCATTGTTTGTCTTTTGGAGGGTCTCCATGAGTTGGTGCTGCCCTTTGTTTAGAAGCAGCAAGAGCTGTTCCGTTTTGATTGTTAACTCCAGTTGATGTATTCAACCTTACCTTCTTGCGACTTTCTTCCCTCCTAACTTAAGCAAAAGTCTCCTTGATAGATGGAAAGGGTTTGATTCCTAATAGCCTTCCTCTGACTTCATCTAAGTCAGAATTCAGTCCATGTAGGAAGTCAAATACCCTCTATTTCTTTATCATTTTAGAATGCTTCACCCCATCCTTTCTACACTCTCAATTGATATCATAAAACAAATCCATCTTCTGCCATAATTCACATAATATATCATAGTAATCAGTCACCGAATAGTTACCTTGGTGAGTGGTTCGTAGGACTGATCGAACTTCAAAACACTGTATTGCATTTTCCATGTCTGAGTAAAGACTTTGGACGTCATCCCATACTTCTTTTGTTGTTTTACAAAACAGATAGGTCCTTTCTATCTTTGGCTTCATGGAATCCCACTTTCCCTTTGCCTTTCATAACCAACATGACCAATTGGGACCATTCTTGAAAATTGGTTCCATTGAGTTTATGTTGAGTGATTCGAAGGGTGTGGTGATCTAACGAAATAGGGGCAGAAGTTGGGAGTATAGATCGAGAGGTTGTAGGGCAAATAGTTGAGGATGCACTAGTTGGTGAAGAACTAGCCATCTTGAAGCAGTTTGGTGTGTGAAAAAGAGTATGCAGATTACCGAAAACTGGGCTCTGATACTAACAACAACAACAACAACAACAACAACAACATATCCAGCCTTTATCCCACTATGTGGGGTCGGCTACATAAATTCTAGACTTCCATGATACTATGAGCGAATTTAGAGAATTTGGGCATTAATACCCTCTAAGTAATAGGGTTGTAAAATACCAACTGCTACACTCCTATTCTCAGTTACAAGGTTGCTTTATATACAGCAATTCTACTTATCTTTTATCTAAATTTTAGGAGATTTAAAATACAAAAACAACAGATAAGGAGAGAATTTTTCTCCTACTTATTAGGCTTAGCTGTTATCTTTATCTTCTTTCATTTAGCCTCATCTTCTTCCTTCTTTTTCGGATATCTTCAACCTGATCTGCTTCCTCTTCTTCGGTTTTATCTCCTTCCCACTGAGACTTCTTCCTCAACAATAAGAATTAGGATTCTGATGTAGAATAGAGGAAGGAAAAGAAGTTGAAGTAAAAGGAGATGAGGAGGAGAAGAAAGAAGCACAAAGAATAAGGAAGTTCCAGCTGGATAAGAAAGATACATGGAATTAGAAGAATGAAGGAACAATGGAGAAAGAAAAAAAGGAAGAAGATGAAGGTAAGAGGAAGAGAGAACTAAAAACTCTTCAAAATTTTAACTTTTAGCTGTGAGGCTTTACAGGTAAAAACCTCTCTCACTTGCATTGAGTGCAACCGTTTTATGCCTACAACAGATATCTGGGTTACAGATACAGAAAGTACTGGCCTTTTTAACTGTTTGTGGTCATCGTTTCCTCTACTACTTGTAGTTCTTCTGATTCATATCTTTGTTGGTTTTCTGTAGGCACATCAGAATGTTTTCTGCCAATTGGTTGATTTGATTGGTATCACTTCCATCATGGAGGTTAGAAACAAAGAGTTCAAATTTTGTTTTACCTTGTTTCTCTAACATTTTGCATGAAATTTGTGTATTTAACATAAATATTGGATTTTGATTTGCTGTTGTGATCCTGGTTACTGATGAACGCTTTACACAGGTTCTGATTCGACTTCTAGGCCCTGACGATCATATTTATCCCAATTCGATGGATGTGATGCAGTGGTTGGCTGATAGCAATTTACTAGAAATGATTGTAGATAAACTCACTCCATCTGTAAGTGGAAAAATTGAAATAGAAGTTTTCATTTTTTGTTAATATTATTCTTTTTAGCTAATGGATTTTGTTAACCTGGAATGCATTGTTAAAATTAGTATTAGTTTCATGTTATGTTTCTGGCTAATTTAACATCTGTTTCCTACATCTATGTTTTGATGCCTCACTATTCATTGCCTTATCAGTGTCTTTATCAAGTAATAGATTTCTTGGCATTTTCTGGTTTGAATGTTCTTTGCCCCACCCTTGGGAAAGAACCTTTATGCATATATAGAAAATTGAGCCTTTGTAAAGCTTAATCCCCTTCAGATTGAGTCAAACAAGGAGATGCTGCTCTAGTAGTGTTGGTAAAATTGGCATGGCTCAATGAGGGTTCAGACACTTTGTGGTTTTTTCAAGTTGATTATTGTGCTACTTAGTTTACTCATTTTGTGATATCTCATAAGTCATTTATCCACAATTATGATTTTGACATTGCGGCCATGTTTTGGCATGAAGATGAAGTTTCAAGTACTGTCACCTTTATGGTTCACAATTGATGTTTATGTTTGAGTGGTTGCTCGGTATAGTTTGTCCATTAATGGTGTCTTTTGGTCCATTAGGTTTACATATTTTCGACAATTCATCTGATTACTTTCTTAAAATGGAACAGAATCCTTCGGAAGTCCATGCTAATGCATCAGAAACTTTGTGTGCTATAACTCGTAATGCATCGTCGCCTCTTGCTGCTAAACTTTCTAGCCCAAGGTTTGTAACCTCTTGGTTTTCTATCTCCTTTTATCTTGTTTCACATCTCTTGTTTGGCTTCTTTTAATAGAAACCTGCCAAATGATTTTGATATTTTTGTCTTTGCAGTTTCGTGGAAAGGATATTTGATAATGCACTTAAAGACTCCAATTCAAAATCAGGACTTGTACACTCATTATCATTGTGTATTTCGTTGCTGGATCCAAAGAGATCAAGTCTTCCTTTAATTCAAACCATCCAAGGTCAACACATCCATGAATCTCATACTCCTGCTAATCCTGATACTGTCAGTGCAATGCTGCCCAAACTCGGTATGTTTGTAATACGTGTATTACTTTATATGTCTCTTATAATGTTGATATTTGTGCAACCATATTCCCATAGATTTGTTTCCTCGACATACGTCCATGCCTAGAAAATGAAGGTCCCAGTTGTAGCTTGATCACAGATGGGATGCTTATTCCTTTGTCATAAATACCAATATTTTTTGTCTTTCTTTGTTCTTTTCTTTGGTCTTTTCTGACCTGAAACCAAGTCTTTTGAGATTGGCTTTTGCTTTTGTTCAATGTCGTCGTATCATGAGCTTGTATATTTTGATGGAACATCTGCTTTTTATTGATGTGAACTGGAAGTGAAAACTGCAGAATGTTATACTAAGTTGTTTCTATTTGCTTGCTATTCATTCTGATGTGACTACAACGATATGCTTGTTGGGGACATTGGTGGCATTCTCCTGTTCTGTTAATGGTTTTTGGATGTTGGATAAAACGTTGTTACCCAGCCATTTTTGTGAGAAGAAATTAGAATATATAAAAGACCCCTCAATAATGATTTCTGTACTTCTGTGTTGATTGTTTCTTTAGCTGTATTATGTGTTTCTTCTTGTACTTTACCCATATGTGATTCTTTTTACCTTGGCTTTATGGTTCATCGCACATTTTCACAATGCAATATTCTGTTTTCTTTGTATACACTTACCCTCTATTCTCATTCTATTCTCTTGGCCTCTCTTTGACTTATTTCCTGACTTATGCCCACTGTTAAAGAAAGGAAACCACGGGAGACTATACAACAACAATCACATGTACTAATCCCAGCCATATGAATTCTTAACCATGGGAAACTATATTTATGGTACTAGATCTTGGTGTAAGACATTTAAAGAGATCCTCTATTCCCCTCAAGTGTAGCATTTGACAACAAAAGGATCCTCATTGTGCAATATGTATCTTGGATGAAGATGTGTGTAGCTGATCGAGCGAGCACAACCATTCTTGTCATCAGTGAGATATGGCTCAGCTAGGGGTATGCGACATGCCATCATAGACCTCCCTGCATATCTCCTCCATCGATTGGTAAAGCATGTCAACAGTATTACTAAACAATCAGAACTTGCACACCACAAGAAAAACCTGCCCAGCCTGAGAGTTGATAACCTTCCCAAAGACGCTTGTATATGGCCTATGCCCTATGCTATGATTGATGGTCCTCCTGCTATAAACTATTCAATGATGATGCTGTTTTGCTGTATTTTCCTGTAACCTCTCTTTCTTGTTATTCAAATTCTATGATATATAAAGGAAAATGATCTATTCTTGCTGATGAATTGAGTTTGGGTAATTTACTGGTGGAATCATTAGTAAGGTAATTTATTACAGATTTGCTGGAGTGTGGGGGAACTGAGTCTCCTTCTTGGATGGGGCAGTTTCAGGAATGGACTGACTGCTGTGTTATTTTCTATTGAAATGACTTTGCTTGGCAAGCAATTTGGTTAAAGAATATGTCAATTACAAGCCCTAATCTCAGCTATATGTATTCCTAACCATGGTAGACTTGTATTTGTGGTATTAAGTTTTGGTATAAGACACATTTAAAGAGATCCTCTATTCTCTACAAGAGTAGCACTTGGCAACAAAGAGAGCCTCATTGTGTGTTGTGTATCTTGGACAGGGATGGGATGGTATGAACTCAGCAATCTGTAGCAATTATGAGATGGTGCTGAAAGCCCTTGCCTTATAGTTTTATTTAGTTTTTACATGAACCCTATTAGCTTTCATCTACATTAAGCAAGGAAAAAGACCACGTGCGCTCAAAGCTTTGACTTGAGTCCTTACTTCTCCAAATGATACCCAACACAAAATGCTACCCTTGTGGAAAAACCCATAAGATTTGGTTTCAGGAATTTGAAAACAAGGTAATAAGAACCCAGTACAGATATAGAAATGCATATGGCAATTGTCATGGATATGGACATGGTTTATGGAAATTTGGAAAAAAAAGAGTGGAAAATCCAATAAGATTTGGTTTCGAGAATATGAAAAGAAAGTAATAAGAGCTGATACAGATATAGAAATGCATGTGGCAATTGTCATGGATATGGACATGGTTTATGGAAATTTGGAAAAAATGAGGATACAGATATTGTTGAGACATGGTAAAAGGAGAATGTGTATGTATATATATTTGTATTTTTAAACACGTAATGTTTATGAAGAGGGTGAGCATTGGTAACAACGGGAAGTCTATTCTTTTGTGACTAGGTCACAATTTCAAGTTGTAGAAACAACCTCATTGCAAAACAAGTGTAAGACCATGTATAAAAATGACCTCAACACTCGTAAAGTAGGAAACCTGATGCATTGCAGTGTTATTAAAGGCTTGCTTAGGCACAAGGTGCACCTTTGGAGCCTGGAATGCTCCCAGGCAGGCGCAGACCAGCCAGGCCTGCCTAGGCCCACCAGTCCCTTAGGCGCAACCTTGGGCTTAGGCACGCTTGGCTTTTTTTTAAAACATTTTTTAGGGTTTATATTTACTGTTTATTACTTTATTTAATTTTTTATTGTTTAGAGTTTATATTTATTGCTGTAACTTTTTAAAAAATTAACCATATCTGACAGAATCTTAATGGGAAAATGAAACTTTTGAGATTCCAATTGAATTTGAACTTGATGAAGATGGAGAGGGATATGATGTGAAAGAAAAGGATCTAACGATGAAAATATGGAAATGTTTGATCTTGATGATGATGATGATTTTTATATTATTTAAAATGCATAATTAGTTAATCTTAAGTAGGATTTAAGACTTATAAATTGTTTAAGATTTAATTTAAGTTGAGTTAAAGACTTCTAAATTGTATCTTTTGGCCTTTTTTATTGTTCTTTTCATTATATGTATATATATGCCAACAATATATTTTAAAATTTCTTATTAAGTTAACTTTTGTGATGCTTATATGCGAGTCGCTGAAATATGATGAGATGTGCTTTGCTGAAATTTATAGATACATAACTTGTTTTAATATTTTTTTTAATCAGTATATGTTAAATTTTTTAATTTTCTTGATAACATGCTTGTGAATATGTTATTGGGAGTTAGGACTTATGTTATGCCTTATTCTTCAACTAGAAAATATATATATATATATATATATTTCCGTCAACATGCGGCTAGTATCCACCAGGTGTGCGTTTGCAGTCTTTAATATCACTGATGCATTGAGGATGCCTTTTTAATACCGAAAAACACTAAAAATAATGAAAATGACCATTAATAAGAAATGATTATCATTCAATCTATAATACTGGTGATATATAAAAAAATAAAAAAATAAAATTTATTAAGGTGAAATTATCATTAAATCTTTGATGGTGATATAATAAATATTATTTAATTCAACACTACCAAGTCTCAATTCCATTAGGTGGTCTCAGCTTCTAACTTTCGGATCATCTCTAACTACAACTTCTGCAAGGCTATTATATCTCTTGTCATGACTTGAGGGTTTTCCACCAAGTGTTTTTTCCCCAATATCTTTCCCCCTGAGCTTTTTTACAGATTCATCAATTAGTTTGTCTTGCATTAACTATCTTAAATTTATCTTGCCCAGGTGATTTTTAATGGATGTTATTTTAATTTCATTATGGATAATTTTATTTCTACCTTTGTTTTTTAGACAGTTGCACGACTGATATAACATTCTTAGTGTATTACTGTCATATTTTGTGCATATTGGTACTTAATTGCCAACTTTTTGTGTTGTAGAATAGAGGTACCCGCATAGCCATTTAATGTTACTTTTAGCATTAAATGTATTTTATAATTGCATAAAATATTAGAAACATTTATCCACTTTCACCATCATGCTTTAATTCTATAAGTAACATTCTTATTTTTCTTGTTACCTGTCAAGTTGTGAACCACTGATGAAAATTGATACCACTGTCTTATAAGTGATATGATTTTGAATCCCCAATGATGTATTCATTATCTGCTAGTTTGGCATTTTTGGGTAAATTATTTGTTTTGTTATGCCTCATTTGTCTCCATACGATTGCATCTCACATGCAGGTGACTTGCTGATGCTGCTGAGTGTCTCATCTGATGAGAAGATTTTGCCTACTACATATGGTGAACTAAGGCCTCCTCTTGGGAAGCACCGCCTCAAGGTTGGTGTCCCAATTCCAATTTTATGTCTATTTTCTTTCCTTATAGAAGTATGTCCATCCTGTATGCTAAACTTGATGAGAGTTGACTAGTTTACCTTACTATGGGTGTGATCCCTTCTTGTATGGCTGGCCTAAGTTATTGGACTTCTTGTCACCATGCTGAACCTTTTGTTTTTATTTTTACTTTTCTCTTTCCATGGACTTATTCTGAACTTTTGCATGGACTACATGTAGATTGTTGAATTCATCGCTGTGCTACTCAAAACTGGCAATGAACTTGCTGAGCAGGAATTAGTTAGCTCAGGGACAATTCAAAGAACTCTTGATCTATTCTTTGAGTAAGTTGTTATGGGTTTGCAATATGTACGGTTAAAGAATCAGAAATGGCTTGCTTTTTATCTTGGATCCCATATAATTTTTTTTAGCTTTTGCTAAACATGCATTTTATTTACATCATTGTTATTTATTTATTTTTTATGCAGGTACCCATTTAACAACATGTTGCATCATCATGTGGAGAGCATTATATTTTCATGCTTAGAGAGCAAGAATAATACAAAAATTGTCGATCATCTCTTCCAAGAATGTGATTTAATAGGAAAAATTCTACAAACAGATAAACACCCCATTCTTTCCAGGGACCTAAATCAGGTATTTGCTAATGCTATTTGTATACAGTTAGTACACAAGAAATTAGTAGTACATTTACAAGGGATTAGTGACATTTCTTCACAAAAATATGAACACTTATTCACAAGTGTTCATAATTTGAAAATTTTAGCTGATAATTTTGTGAAGACAATAACTTTGTAAAGAAATGCCACTAATCCCCTGCAAATGTACTACTAATTTCTTGAGTGTACAAAATGGCATTTCTGATGAAAGAATTCTTTGTATAGAATTTCCATGCCTTGTTAGTATATTCCTGGAGAGTTGCATGATTCTTGCATTCTCAATTTCCACTGGTGATTAGAGTTAACTTGATGCAAACTAGTACTAGATTCAGCTTAAATTGTCTATAATAATTTTTCTTGAGATTGCACGTGATCTTGTTTATGCCTCAATTATGCAGCCAACTTTACCTGCTGATGGGAAATGGACACCACGAGCAGGAAACCTGGGGCACATTACAAGAATTTCTAATAAGCTTGCTCAACTGGAGACCAGTGATAACTGCATTCAGGCATTTCTTCAGGTGGGTTATGGGCTAGACCAGTTTTGTTTTATGTACCTGTTATTTTGATTTTTGTTTGCATTTTACGTGTGATAGTACAATAAGTAACCATTTAATAATTGATTGTTATTAAGACAATTTTCCAGACAATCATTTTTGGTTAACAGATCGAGGAACAAAAGTTCTGCATATTCATAGCTCTTAGAAATGCAGTTTAAGAGTTAATGAAGCAATGTCATTTAATTTCTTCAAGACACATTCATGTCTTGGTGGTGCCTGATGGGGAAGGAAAGGAGCTGAATTTTCTTGTGTTGGCTGAACAATGCAATTAAACTTCAGTTTGGTTTGTTGAATGGATGACATTTCTTTTGACAAGGCATGCAATCTCACTGGTGCTTTTTCAGGAAAATAGCGAATGGTATAATTGGCAAACCACTGTTTTACAAGAGCGTAACATATTGGAAAATGTCTACCGATGGGTTTGTGGGTATGTTTCTTGCTAATATGCTTGTCTTTGTATCATTGTGCTTCAATACAGAGTGTGATTAGTATTATGTGCCAATGGTAAAAGATGATGCTTCTTGCTCTGGCAAAACTAAACTTGGTACTATTATTTTCTCCAAATTAGTTGGTGTTTATTACCCACTTGTATCATAAAATGGACCAAGAGGATGGGGAGGATATGGCAAGGTTCACTATTAAAATTCTGATATTCACATATAATTGATCCAGATAAATCCACGGGGACAACAGGAGTGCTTATTCTTGTTTTGCTGCCCCCAGGACTATTGGCTTGTTTGATAGTAATTATATTTCTTTCTTTTTCTGAGTTTTTTTTTTTTTTTTAAATATATGCAGACGCCCAACAACATTTCAAGACAGGACAAGGGATAGTGATGAGGATGATCTTCATGACAGGGATTACGATGTAGCAGCTTTAGCAAACAATCTAAGCCAAGCATTTAGATATAATATATATGATAACAACAATGCAGAAGTGGTATTAGTTGATGCACACTACATGTTAATTCTTAAAATGCCCCTTTTATTTATTTTTGCTGATGGGCTCTTTCATTTGTTACAGAGCAATGGGGGTCTTGGTAGAGATGATGAGGTAATAGTTCTAGAGTTGTCTGTCTGTTTTCACCCATTCAAACAAGTGATGATCTTCTTTCTGATTTGATGTAAAATGGAGTGTGGTAACATGAGTTGGAATTATTTAATTAGGGTCCAGACACTTCTCATGTGAACTATTTCCCTGCCCATCAGTATATTTGTTATTACCATTTTATTTGTTTTTTTAATATATGAAAATGCAGGACGTCTACTTTGATGATGAATCTGCCGAAGTTGTGATATCATCCCTCAGGCTGGGTGATGACCAAGTTAGGTTAGTTTTCTGGCATTTTCTTGTATGGTTGGGTCCAGGAATGGAGTCTTAATTGGCTGACAAGTAGCTTGTGTGCAACAATATTATTTGCATATGACTATCCCCTGGAAAGTAGTTTCCTTCACCAGACATCTTGATTTCTTAAGAGGATACACCACGTGCAATATTTGGTGGGAAATTTGTCATAGTTTAATCTGCAGTCCTTGTATGGATTTCTCATGTGTCCTTGTACTTTGGGCATAGACTGAATTTGAGCTGAAACCAAGTCCCATCAAGCCCATCCGTTTGTTTTAAGTGTCTAAGCTAATCAACATTCTGGGGATTTATCTTTTTGTTTCCTTTTCCCTCCATAATATCACAGTGGTTACTGAAATATGAAGTGAATATTTTTGGAATATTCGTGCTGCACAGTTTTGCAGGATTTTGCTTAACCTACATGTCAATATTGGGATAAAAACAGGTTTAGTTAATACAACATTTGGCATTTGTGCTATTTGAGAGACTACCACCTCTATATTATTGGCTTTGAATTAGATCTTGAAATTGGGCTTTGCTTGGTGTTATGTGCAATTATTCATACTTTTAGACTAAATTTTCTCTCCTATGTTGCTGCAGTTTATTCACAAATTCCAACTGGTTTGCTTTCCAAGAGGACAGAAATGGTAGTGATGCTCCTGTGAGCACATCCCCCACTGAGATGATGGATGAGATCAGCTTGAATGGAACCTCTGGCCGTGGTAATAGCAGTGATGATGAGGTGGTGGTTGGTGAAGATGAGGAGTTATCTGAAAGCAGGAGGTCTATGAATGGTACACTGGGATCCAATACAAGCGTCTTGAATGGATTTGGTGGAAACAATTCCTTGAGTGGTGGACAGATGGTCCCAGACAATGAGAGAGCAAGTGGTTCTGGTGATATGGGATTCTTCCAATTTGAGACACCATACGAGGACCCATTTGGAGATAGGCCTTTGCCTGAGTGGGTGGGATGGGGGGAGCCGTCAGATCTTCAAGTCAGTGGATCAACTGTGAATCCGTTTGAAGATCCTGTTGACTCCAGTGTTGATCTTGCAGATCCAGCTGAGGCGGAGGCAAAGGAAAAAGCAGAGGCTTCTACTGTCACTTCTCCAAGTGGAGAAGCCATGAAAAATGGGGCCCCAGTTGTGGCAGACTCGAGTAATGGATCATTAGGATCTGATCCTAGTCCGAGAACTGCTGCAGTTCCGTCTTTGTTCGAAGATGATGTTGAATTTGTTGGAGTGGAGATGGAAGGCACTGAAAAGGCAATGGAACAGGCTCTCAAGGAGGGCATTGTTGGGGAAGCAGGACCTTTGAAGAGGAACATTGCCTCCAAGATGGCTGAGAAGGAAAATGCAGAGGAGAGTGGATCAGGAGTAAAGGAGTTCAATGATGCTAACTATTGGAGGGTTGATCACGAGGTTACTGTTCTGGAGTAATGATCTGTATTTGCAGTATTTGGATGAAACGAGCAGGGAAGAATGCCATCTTTCTGTTGGCCGAGGTAGTCTTGCTGCAGTAGATATGTACAGGTATATTTTGGTTTCGAGTTGGGAATAGGTGGTAATGGCAGGTTATGTTCTCTTATTACTCTTTTACTCTTAATTGTTATGCTAGATTGTTTATTATTCAAGCTCATGGCTTCTTACTGTTGCTGATCTTTATGGACTTCTCAAATCCCTACCTCTTTCAAGTAGAGATGCGGGCGTTCAGTGCGCGCGGGAGCCATGATGGTCCTTCAGTTTTCTTTTTGACCTTACCAATTCTTTTTCGCCCTCTCTTACTCGTGCAATAAGTACATTAGAAGTTTACAACTTATATATGTAGAGTAAGAATGGCCAGAAAGTGTATGAACATGGAACTGCCCAGAAATTGTGCTGTATAACTTGGCAGACTGTATTTTTGTATGATATATTGCTAGGCAGGAGACGCGGGACACACTGGTGCAATGGAGGCCTGAAACAGGACCGGTGCACGATGTATTATCCCAGCCCCATAACATTGCCTCAAGCTGGGCTGACAATGTCCCCTACTATATATTCATTAGGCCCTACTCACCTGACAAGGCATACACAAGCCCAACACTGGCCCATTGTTGGCCTAACATCAGCCCATCAACTCAGTCGCCCAAGCCAACCCAAATTGTGAGACGAAATCCCAGGAATCTGATACGGGCTTCAAATCCCGTCAAGCAGCCCGGGCTGAATCAAGCCCACCACACGTCACCCCGTTATAGCCCAGTACAGTGCTTTGAGTTTCAAATCATGGCCAGCAGCCCATTGTCAGCCCAACTTGGGCCCAAAACCATGTCAAGATTCTAGTAGGCCAGACAAAGGGCTCCACATGTCGGCCCACTGTGGCACAGTGCAGGCATGTTAGAAGTCTGGGCTGCAGCCTAATTTTGGCCCAATGTCAAATAAACCTCGTTATAGGTGGGACACTGCAGCCTAGTATTGGGCCTCTGAACTTTGGCCCAATAACAAGTCGAACCCCTAATAGGCCAGACACTGCCCATCCGTAGCCGAGAGGAACCGTTCAAACAGTAATTCACGCCATGATTGAATGTATCAGTCATGTTTAGTGAGAGAATAGAGATTTAAGACAGTTGAGAGACAATGCGGCTCAACTATTCGCCCCACAGTTTCGTAAACAAAAAGCCCTAACATTGCGGCAAAATTCAGCATAGATTAACACTTATTTAAGATGTGACCAATCTTGCTTGCAACTTATTTTCTAAGAAAATGCAATATTAAGTCCCCGATCCGCAGACAAAGCAAGAAAAGCACCAAGAGGAAAGGAACTAAAACTCTAAAAGAAAGAAAAGGTAAATCACGCAGAAACCTTGCAAAGGGTAACTCCAACTGGAAATGCATCAGCGCCAGAACATAAATGGACAGCCATAATCCTTATATTTTCTGTCCCTTTCATGTAAATACCTGATTTTATCTCCCGCTTGGAGAAAACCGAAAGGTACAAGACGCTGCTAACGAGGAGTATATACGGGGGATGGTCCCTGCCTGTCCTGCAATCATGAATCATCACAAGAAGTCACCAAGAAAGTACATGCCATTTGTACAAGACAGCTTAAGTGTGGGCCAAAGAGTGGAAATTTTGACCTCCACAGACGCAGTGCAAGAGGAGTAACGTGAGGGTAGAAATTCGAATCTCATTGGCATCCTAAAAAGAATGTCAGAGAAAAACAACATGAAAACGCTGAAATGGTTGATGTTAAAATAAGGCTAATTCTATTTGCAACTACAGAATTTGCTTTTCGTAATCATTCTAATTAAAATATTTAATTTTACTATTTATAACCATATTTATTTCTTTTTACAGCCATTTACATGTCAAATATACTTTTCACACACTCAACTCTCAAAAATTACGCTCGCGTATCAAACCCTATTCTTCTTCTCCTCCTCCTCCTCCTTCTCCTTCTTCTTCTTCTTCTTCTTCTTCTTCTTCTGTGACAGCGCCGCCGACTTAGTCTCCTCTTCTTCTTTTGTGACAGCGTCGCCGACTTAGTCTCTTCTTCTTCTTCTTTTGTGACAGTGCCACCGACTTAGCCTTGCCCATTTTACCTGCCTCATCCAACCTGTTGGAGTCCCCCAAATCACATAAACAGGTAAACATTTTGCCTTTTACTTTGAATTCATACTGTTCGGCCGACAGGGTTACCGTCCGAACTTGAGCGTTCAGGGATTGGGTTCCCCCGAACCTTGAGATTCGGGGGAACCTGCACCCCCGAATCTCAGTGTTCGGGGGAAGCCCCACCCCCCGAACAACGAGTTTCGGGGGGTTGGGGCTCCCCCGAACCCCGTTGTTCGGGGGGGGGGGGGGAACTGAGATTCGGGGGGTTGGGGGTTCCCCGAACCTCGTTGTTTGGGGAACCCCAACCCCCCGAAACTTGCCTAATTAATTTTTTAATTAATGTTAATTTTTAATTAATCTTGTATTTTAGAAAATATTAATAATTTGTCTGTTATATTGTATAGATATGGTACGCGGCAAAAGAAATGAAGCAGAACGAGCTCTTCCTTCTTTCTCTCGACAGCATCCCACTGCATCAAGGAGAAGGAGAAGAGTGGAGGGTACTAGTGAGCCACTAGATGTATCAAAGGCAGTAGATCCATCTCTTTCAGAGCCATATGCCTCACCATCTGTTGCCGTTGTTGCTGATGCTACTGAGGCTAGTCAGCAAGAGCAACCATCCGATCATGATGATATTTCTGTTGGACCATTACCTGGAGGCCTTGAGGATCCATCCATTCTGAAAAGCTTTAAAAATCACGTTGCGTTTGCAATATGGTTAGGAGAGGTAAGTTATATTTATTTTTTTGTTACATCAATGTTATTATTATAATTGAAATAATTAAATATTTTATTATTTTAATAGGAAAGAGGTGTATTAAAATGTAGAAGTCATGGATTAAAAATTCCCGAATGCCCATTAAATAATCAACGTGTTCGTGATATCGTTATGGCCTCTAGTTTATCACCTTTGATAGATTGCACGTATCGTTTTATAAATCCTACGATTGTGTCAGCATTTATAGAAAGATGGCAGCCAGAGACGAATACATTTCATTTACCATTTGGAGAGCTGAGTATAACATTATATGATGTGTCGTCTATTTTGAAGATTCCAGTCACTGAAAGGCCTGTATCTATCCCTTATCATTTGAGTGGTAATGAAGCTCGTGATTTATTATCTAGTTTACTTGGGATTTCAATAGATATAGCAGCCCAACAGATAGCAGAAAATAGAGGACCATTTCTAAAGTTAGATTGGTTGAGAAAAACATTCATGCATGTACCAGATTCAGTTTCCAACGAAGAAATCCAATATGTCAGTAGAGCATATTTGTTATTTTTATTAGGCTATAGCTTATTTGTAGATAAGAGCGGTACATTAATTTCAGTGGTCTATTTGACATTGTTGGATGATTTGAGTATGATTGGTAGTTATGCATGGAGAGCTGCATGCCTAACATATTTATATAGACAGCTCGGCATTGCGAGTAGACGAGAGGTGAAGAGCATCAGTAGATATCTTACGTTATTTGAGGTAATTATTTTAATTTCATAACTCTATGTTCTGTATGTACATATATTTAACATATATTAATAATTATTTATATGAAATTTACAGGCATTGGTATATGAACATTTTCAATTTAGTAGAAATAAATACAATTTGTTATATAATAAGGAACAACCACGGGCTCTTCGTTGGTTACCTGTTTGTGATAATGATACTTTACAATCTGTGAAGGAGCAGATTGATGATTTATCATCAGACGAGATATTTTATTTTCGTGTTATGATTTTATAAATTAATTAATATATTTTAAAATTAATGTTTACATTAAAAAAACACTTGTAGGTAATTTGGATGCCGTATTGGAGGGCTCGTGCACATCACCCATTACCAGAGATTACATTTTTCTCGGGTTGTTTGAAATGTGAAAGTATTATCGAACCATATCATCCTGAGAAGGTATTACGACAGTTTGGATATGTACAAACTATTCCTCCACCTCCATTATCACCTATTGAAGCTAAGCAGGGTGCAGGTACGGCATCATATCGAGTAATATATGAATTTATTGACGATAGTTGGAATCGGTGGGAAATTCATTTATTACCACCATATCGACGCGGTAGACCTTGTGAATTTCCATGGCACTTTACATATGAATACTTACCGTAGTATGGATCTATTACTCATGCATTGATACAAAATCCTGAACGTAGATCAGGGTTCGATAGAGGTGGCAAAGATCTAATTAGTCTTGTTGAAGCAGTAAGATTTTAAGTTTATGTTTAAGTTATTATTGAATATAGTTTATTTAAATCAAAAAAAATAATATATATATTTTTTTTCAGCGTAATCGTGTTGCATTACGTGCTCTCCATCTTACCATGTCAAGTGTAGAACCCGTATCCTCAGATGCATGGAGAGAGACGTGTATCCACGTAAACCGTATTCTATCATCTTCTACAAGCTTCAATCCATCGCCCTCGTGTGATGCTGCCGAACCCTCCACATCTCGTACTTCTCAACCCCCAATCAAGATGAACAAGACTAATTCAAGCACGATGAGTAAGTCTAATTCAAGCAGGAGCAGGATGTAACATTGAATCAATTAATTATTTTTATTAGTACTTTTATTGGCTGTATTTTTAAAATGGATCAAGTTATTTAAGTGATTTGTAATAATATTTTATTGTTAGTTTTAATTTAATGTAATTTTATTTAATTTTTCTTTCTCTTTTATATTTAACTAAAAAAGTTAAATTTTAAGCAATTGAAGACAAAAAACAAAAGAAAATATGAATTTTGATGTAACTTTTAAAAAAATTTAAGAAAACTAAAATTAAAACAACTCAAAAAAATTATAAATATAAATGTTGATTTAACTTTTAAAATTACTAAAATTAAAGCAACTAAACAAATTAAAAGTAAAGAAATATAAATTTAATATAATGTAACTTAAAAAATATAAATTTAATATACTTAAAAATGCTGGCAAAGAGGTACCGAAGCGCAGAGTTCGGGAATCACTCAAATTTCAGAATCTCTGGGTTCGGTGATTGGGGATGGCCCCGAATCCTTAACTTCGAGATTTTCAAATACTTTCAAATTTATGAGTTCGGTGATTGAGAATTTTCTCGAACCCTCAAGTTCGGAATTTACAAATTCTCCCGAATCTCTAGATTCGATGATTGAGGATGACCCCGAACCTCTAAGTTCGGGAATGCTGGGGGTTCCCGAATCACAAGATTCGGATATATTGACTCCCCCGAATATTGAGGTTCGGGAGAGTTTTAATTTAATTTTATGTTGAAATTAAAGCAATTGAAAAGAAATTAAAACAAAAGGAATATAAATTTTGATGTAATTTCAAAAAAATTAAATAAACTAAATTAAAGCAACTGAAAAAAAAATTATAACTAAACAAATATTAATTTTGATATAACTTTAAAAAAAACTTAACAAACTAAAATTAAAATATTAAAATTAAAGAAATATAAATAAAATATGAATTTTGATGTAACTTAAAACAACTCATGTTACATTATTTTGTTAAAGAAAATAATGTATTTTTATTTTTTACTATTAAAAAATAAAAAGATATTTACATGACGGACTCAGATTAGGGATGGCCTCTCCCGAATCTCTGGATTCGGTCATTTGAGATGTTCCCGAATCCTCAAGTTCGGAAAATATAAATCTTCTCGAATTTCTGGGTTCGGTGATTTGGAATTTTCCCGAACCCCTAAGTTCAGAAAATATAAATCTCCCCGAATCTCTAGATTCGGTGATTGGGGATGTCCCTGAACCCCCAAGTTCAGGATATATAAATCATCCCGAATCTCTAGCTTCGGTGATTAGAGATAGCCCCGAACTCTGAGTTTAGAAAATCCTCCCGAATTTCTGCCTTCGGTGATTGGAGATATCCCCGAACCCCTAAGTTCGGAGATTCTGAGCGTCCCCGAATCCCAGGGTTCGGACGTCACAAATCTCCCAATTTTTTGTACTAAAAAAACTAAAATTTAAATAATTGGAGAATAATTAAAACAAAATAAATATAAATTTTGCTGTAACTTTAAATAATATTTAAAAAACCTAAATTAAAGTAACTGAAAACATATCAATGGTGCTTGCATACAAATCACATTTTATAAAAACATCACATATTTAATACACAATAACAACTATAACTAATACAATTATAATTTTATAAAAATAAAACTTGATAAAAAAATTACCACACAATTTTCTTATCCATCACTTAAATCAATAACATTACATTCATATTTTTATCATCTATCACTTAAATCAATAATATCTTTAATTGCCACATTTTTGTCAATCATAGACAAAAATGCTTCAATTCTAGCTATATATGGTGTTTCCCATTCTCGTGCACTATCAGCTCGATATGTATGCCACTTGAGTGCAACTGGAGGTATTGACGAGTTTGGTTTAAGAAACATCTGAAAAATAATAATAACATGTATTGTTAATAACAATCTAATAACTATATAATAATCCAAATACATAACATAATAACAAATAAGAATATCTAAACAAAATGACAATCATTCACAAAACCAATACTAATAATTCTGTGTTGTAGTGATGGAGGAGGTACTGATCTCAACGGAAGATGGGTAGGACATTGAAGTCTAGACAAATGGATCAAGACCACATTATACTTTGAAGCGATCAAATGTCCCATGTCAGGTAATGTCATCGCTAGGAGGTGCAACAGACTCAAAGCAAGAGGGTGCATGCATTAACTCATCTACACGCATATTAGTTCCATATAATTGTGAATACTCAGCACGAAAAACATATAACTCTTCAATCAGGTTAAGACGAATATCTCCCTAATTTTGCTCACTCATGCCAAGTAATGCCGCAATGGCACGAAACCCACAATGTCCATCAGAATCTACATTTACAATATTGTGTATGAAATATTATACGTTTGGTGGGAAAGAATCATCATAACCTCGCAATCTATATTTCACATTCACACGAGATTTTGAAAGTTTACATTCCTTCCCTATCTTACTTGAACTCTATATTACTGGGGTTGTATTATCATGAGAAGACTGTACTATTTCAAAATAAGATGGATCACGCCTAGTAGAACTATCAAAATGATATTTTTTCTTTGAGGATGACTTATCTTTTGTTTTAACTTTAACACTTGGCGCCATCAATGAAGTTGTAGCAGGATCAAGTAATTCTTTCAACTTTTGTTTCA
This sequence comes from Diospyros lotus, assembly GCF_014633365.1. Classification (NCBI taxonomy): domain Eukaryota; kingdom Viridiplantae; phylum Streptophyta; class Magnoliopsida; order Ericales; family Ebenaceae; genus Diospyros; species Diospyros lotus. The sequence goes on along the minus strand of NC_068340.1, from coordinate 28,424,488 downwards.
ATACCAATTTACCTGCCTTTGATTTTAACTGAAACTTCTTATATATGGTCTTTATCTCTGGCTCAATCATCAATAGAGATGAGATATCTTCATCACAAGTAGTCTGCATCAAATGTAACTTTCTCCAATGAGAATGCACAACTGATAAAGGAATTGGTCGTCCTTGAATGATGAACTCTGCAATTTCATGTGCACAAGGCAAACCATGTGTACTTCTTATCACACATCCACATGAAATCTTATCCACCCCAATTTTCTGAGTTACCTGTGTTTCCTTTAACACCATATTCATTGCATTTCTAGAGATAATACCTCATAATTCTCTGAAAATTTCTAGTTTGAAATTATGTTGCACCAATGTTAAGTTCTTCTCAAACGATCCTTTGATCTCAGTATGCTGTAACTCAATAAGAGAGTTGATGATTGTCCATGATGACTCAAAATCACCTTGAGATGATTCGAGATGTCTTTTCAGCTTCGCATGCGCACTCTCAGCTCTTGAACAAAATCATATTGATATATTAGATATTGTAATTTTTGAGTATATTATAATATAAATAATAAGAAAAGATATATAAGATCTGAGTTTTATAAATAGTACCTGTTAGTAGTAACATTCCCAAAATGCATTATCTTATTTGTTCACGTTGCAACAAATTTTTCCTTATAATTATTCAACCATACATTTCTCACATAATTAAGTGCATTGTCATATACATGATACTCAACTGTTAAGTCATGAAACCGACGTTCATATTCATTCTCAGTTGAGGCAAACATAACAAGCTGTCAACCTAATATAAACTTCTCCCATGTCTCTTTTCTATCGAAGAGCTTCTTACAATTAGCGAGTACATTTTTTGATATATGCCACCTACATAATAAGGTGGTAGCATTTGGAAACACTTTATGTATTGCATTTATCAATACTAATTCTCTGTCCGTAACAACTACTCTCGGAAATATATTAGATCCCATCAAACTCTGTAATCTTTCCATTGTCCATGTGTAGTTATCATCGTATTCATGATCCATGAATGCAAATGCAACAGGAAAAGTCAATTCAGTGGATGTTACACCAACAATCTGAAGCAGTGGATATCTGTATCTATTAGTTTTGTATGTACAATCCATTATTAAAACATGGGGGAATACCTTTAATAACTCTATAGCCATCGGATGAGCCCAAAATAAATCTGTAATATAATCTGTTGATCTCTCACATCTATGCCACTCCACATAATTACATTCTCCTAATTTCTTCATCAACTGTTGCATTTGTGATCGATCACCTTTCTCTATAAGTCTATATCTTTAACGTGCATTATATATAGTTTTGATAGTAGTTACGTTTCTATCGTCCTGTGCCTTTATAGCCATCAAAATATTTCTAGGCTTAACAAGATTATTAGACATTGTATTCAATATTTTTTTCTCTTCTTCTGTAAGCCGCCTTACATATGAATGACCCTCAAGTTGAGTTGATGGTGCATGATTGTGAAATCCACATGTAATCTTCAACTTCCATTTTTCGTCTAAAACTTTGAGGCCAACTAATTGAAATGGACAATCACATTTCTTTGAATCTGTACACTTATGTTTTAATTCTTCCCCTGATTCTTCTCTCTTTTTTGATGGTTTATATTTTCCACCTCTTTCGCAAGCAAAACGAACTCTAAATGGCCATCCAGGACCTCCACATTCAGAACCCTTTATCACGATAACAATTTCATTTTCTTTTCCAACTTGTCTAACCCATCCAATAAGTTTTTCTTTATTGCTAAACAACTGATAAAAAAAATAGAATTCAAATATTGTTCAAATAATAATGAAATAAAAGTTTAATAAAAATGTATGATACCTCATTGGTAGTAAATGGTTCAATAGCATCAAATGATTGTTCAAATGAAAAAAAATTATGTAAATAGAAAACATAAATAATTTAAAAACATTGTTCACATAATAATTAAATGAAAGTTTAATAATGTATGATACCTGATTGTTAGTAAACGGTTCAACAGCTGATTGATGAAATGAACAAAAAATAAAAATTATGTAAATAAAAAATATAAATAATTTAAAGTAATGAAATATCCCGAATCATTGGATTCGGGGTTACTTGACTCCTCCAAATCGAAGGATTCGGGGCACATTGATTCCCCCGAATTCGAGGATTTGGGGTATCCTTCAGAGTTTCCCAACTCTTGCTTATAAATAAATTTAGAAATACAACAAATTTTCAAATACCTCATGTATTTCATCATCTTCTTTCTCGCCAGAACATGAATAGTTATTATCTTCTTTGTAAAACTCCGTAAACATTTGTTTATGATAATCTTCTATGCTTAACTTGCCTATCACGAGCAAAACTGTGCTTAGCAATCTTTCGTGTTGAGTGAGTAATAGTTGTTCTGTAATGCTTGTTGTATGTTGAATAATAATGGCTGCGCGGCGTGGGTGAGTAAAAGTGTTCAGATATGGTGAATAAAGTGGTTGTAGCGATGGTGGGTGAAAAATTGCGTACACGCACACTTGAAAGAGTAAATGTTGAATGGTTGAGCATACATCATTTATTAAGGGTAAATATGAGATTTTATTTGAGGATTTTTTAAGAATATTAAAAATAGGTTGTGGAGAGTAAAATTGATGGTTGTAAATAGAATTTCCCTTAAAATAATCTATATTACATATATATCCTTATCCTAAATTACAGATTTATCCTTAATTTTTCAAATCAAATTGAATACCCCACCCGCCCAAAAGCATCATCTTCCTCACCTACTCTCTCTCTCTCTCCCCACTACCTGCCCAGCTTCCTTACCTACTCTCTCTTTCTCCCCACTGCATCCATCTCCGGCCGCCCAACTTTTTCCTCTCTCTCTCTCTCCTTCCCTCACTCTCTCTCGTCTGCTATGCTCTTTCTGGTCACCGTTTGCCGTCGTTGCATCCGCCTCCAACGCAGTCGCCTCCATCGCTGTTCAACACCCTTAAAGTCGTCGCCATCAACGTTTCTGGTTGTCGTTCGCCTCTGTTGCCTCCATCGTCGTTCGCCTCTGCCGTTCTCGCCGACGTCTCCATCTCCCCTCTCTCTCTCTGGGTCTTCTCTATCTCACCCGCGGCTTCTCCTCTCCTATGGCCGTTCGTCGCTGTCGAGCTGTCGCCGACGCCTCAATCGCTTTTCCCCATTCCAGTGTCGCCACTGCCATCAAATAATCTATATTACACACACATATATATACATACTACATATATATATATAAAATGCTGTGAAGAAATATTATTTTTGCTTGTATATATTTTAGTGTTAATATTTTATTTATGAAAGCTGCAAATTTGAGAATTGATTGAATTTCATTTGTGCCTATTGTTGCTTTAATTGTGAAAATTAGGAAGCCTGAGGCATTATTTGGTTAATCAGAGTTTTGTGTTTCAGGTTGGCACAATTACGTATCTTCCTACAATGGATGATCTGGTTTTGGATTTTTGTTATTTATGGTGTTCTTTAATTTGTTCTCAACAGGATGCCATCATTATAATTTTGATTTGCTATGTTATCATTTGTTCTCAACGTTTAACATAGCAAATCATTATAATTTTGATTTGCCATGTTATCACCACAATGGATGATCTGGTTTGTCCACTACATTACCTCCATGTTCACTTCCCCAATCTTCTACTCTTCTGCCTTTCAAATTGAATTTGAATCCTAAATCATACCATTGACTGGTGATTCTTAGTTCTATTATTTTCATATTATAAAAATAAGATCAATTAATGATTATATACAAATTAAAAATTATAATAGATTACCTATCAATAATAAAGTACATTTAATATTTTCTCAAACTAGACGGGTGATTCCAAGGAAGGAGAGGCAAGGAATATGCATGGCAACTAATGAACTAAACCACTTACATTGCTTTCAAAATATCACAAAGTTTCTCCAAGCTTATTAGACAGCAACGGATTTGCTCTAAATTGATTTATGTGTTAAACATGTTTGAAGTGCCATGAAAATCTTGTGGGTAAAATCCAATACCATGCAGTTGACAGTATGAGGATTTTGTATCCCTTATAAATATTTTTTTTGCATGCCAATGAATCAACATGCATGCATATAAGGAAGAACATTCAAGTGGGAGATTCAACAGAAAATTTCAGCACAATGGATTTGGACGCATAAGACATTAACACCAAAAAAGCAAGACTGTATCAAGGTATATAATCCTGTGTACACAATCCAAAACCATTGCACCAAACTTTTAGTTTCCACAGGGAAGGACAACATAACTATATGGTTTTAACAAAGAAAACACAGCTAGAAAGGTTCCCATTAGCATCAATAAGAACAATTAACTTTGCCTCACATAGCCTCACCACCTACACGCTACTAAGCCCACCCCCCCTCCCCCCTAATTCTCCTTGCAAGCTGAACGTCTTTAGGCATAATGGTGATGCTTTGCATGAATTGTATAGAGATTGGTATCTTCAAACAACCCAACAAGGTATGTCTCTGTTGCCTCCTGCAATGCCAAGACTGCATGGCTCTAGAACCTCAGGTCAATCTGCATCCAAACAACATTATTTTATGATGAGATCTATAAATACATTATTTAAAAAAAGAATAAAGCAAACAAAAATCTATCAAGAGATGCACATATTTTATTCCACCAAAGAGAAATTTGATAACCCCCACAATCATCCACGATTCACATACCAAGGGTATTATCAATGGTCCATGGTCCTCCAGGTTGCTCACACTTGTTTTCAATCCATAAAATGTGAAAACTGGAGTCAAGGCTGTAGTATATTGCAGTTGCAACAATAAAAGAATACTCTATACAATGGAAAATTAAAAGCATCCAAAGGATGTTTGTGGCCGAGCCATCCATGACCGCTTCACCAAGCGAATAAACTCATCTTCAGTGGCATCAAATGCCCTCTTTATCACCTCCGCAGACAATCCCTCCTCCTTCCAAAGCAAATTATGGGAAGCAAATTAGGGATTTAGATTGTCTAATTTTGATTAGGAATTACCATTAATTATCCCCATAAGTAGCTGCCCTTGTTTCTTCTAACAAAGTTCATAAATTCAATTTCTTCTTATCTTCCAACCTAACTGAAAATGAATGAACAATTAACCAATTTTGCAACAATCATACTGAAGAGAGCAGCAATGTGTTTCGCTACCGAGAAAGTATAGAACGAACAAGCACCGAAACACAAATCCACACAAAAATGTAACGGAAAAGAGGAATCTGAAACTAGGGATGTGGAACAGTACTGTGGACGACAGGAAAGAGGTGATGGGTGATGAAGCGAGAGACTTCGGGGCTTCCGTGGCCGTCGTAGACGCCAACGAAGGTGGCGGAAGGCGACTTAAAAACCTGGCCTTGGTCTTCCAACGCAGAATTCGCTTGAACCACCGCAATCGAGTAGTCTCCGGAAGCGTGGGGCTTCAAGCCCATGTCCCACAGAAGCCTGCCGCCTCTGCCGCCGCCGCCATCACAACCGAAGCACCGCTCCAGTGGCCTGTAACAGGACTCCAACATCTTCCTCTCCCTCTCTCAGTCTCTCTCTAGAAATGGTAGTTTCTTGCCCGCTCTCTCCCCTAAAAAAATCAACTTTAGTTGTTGGATTCTGGTGAAGCGATTTGCTGATTTGCAAAACCAGACGATGAATCCCAGTCGTGGGAGAAAGAGAGCGGCGGAGGCGAGACGGATCCGACGGTTGCTGGAGGTGCGACGGCGAAGGTGAAGAGACAGAGAGAGAGGGAGGTTGAGAGAGAGAGAAGGGAAGGTTGACGGCGAAGGTGAAGAGACAGAGAGAAGGGGAGGTCGGGAGAGAGAAACAGAGGGGGAGGGAATATGTGGGTCTCCCAATTTGGGCGGGAATTTAAAAAAAATTGGGCAAATAATTGGGCCTTCAATTTATCGCGATAATTTGGTTAAAATCTCGTGATTATATGAGATTGTCAAGTAAGTTGTCGGCCAAATTGGCCGCGTAGCATTATCCATCCGTGGGAGTATTATAAACTGTATCTGTTGTTGAAGTGATGAATAAAAATAGGAATACCAAAACACTCAACAGCCAACATAAGACATGAGAAAGCAGCAAGAAATAAATAAATAGTTGCTCATTGGCAAAATACCATATAGTACGGTCAGCAAACTGTTAAAAAAGAATATATAATAATGACAAAGAGCAAGGAATCTTTTGGTGGTTGGCTGCTCTGCTTTAGCGCTTGGCTAAAGCTAAACATCCTCGTTTAGTTTTTTCAGGGACAAAATTAGGCACGTCTTACAATAACAAATACCAGGACTCTTCAAAAAGATAATCAATTAATATACCAAGAGATCTTCTCTCTTATATTAAATAAGAACCAAAAAATTGAGGACAGTTACCCTATGCGTAGACTCACTCTGTTGCTCTTCAAAAATATTGATACAGAATGGGATGAAGGGTGAAAGAAAATATAATTAGAAGCAAGTCTTGAGGGAGTGTTACCGATTGTCCTCCTTTTATGGATTGAACTACCGTTTAAGTCCACTCAACCAACACAGTCAATTCTATATTCAAAGTTGAGTTATTGTATAAACTCAATATCTACATGAAAGAGAACTCCACAAATAGTTCTTGTGACGGCAGTGAAAGCAGGTTCTAGATAATTCATTCAATCTTATTTTGAATTTTTCCGACATCTGAGCCCCCCCCCCCCACTGTTGAACAAGGCTAGAAGGAATTGGCAGAATTTTAGAGATGATGAGTTCAACCTTTAACGTGAGGTTCATGGTGTTAATTAATATATAGTGGTATCAATGAAAAAAATAATTATTTTAAAATAAGATTAAAATTAAATATTATTATTGTTAAAATTAGAACTTCAATTTAAAATTAAAAAGATTAAAAGTTCAATTTTTTTTAACGTTTATCCCATGATCTTCACATTTTTAATATAATATATGTTAAATAATATTCAAAAAAATAAAAATAAAAATAAAATGTGTACATAAAGCAAATATATAAATACAAACTTTTTATCATAATTGTTGTTCTTAATAATAATAATAATAATAATGACGACGAAGACGACCATGATTTAGAAACCCACCTTGCTAAAGCCAACTGATAAGTAAAAAGTTAAATATTCTGTCTTTGTATTGATTTTCATAATTATTGTATTTATAAAAATCAATTTAAGGGCAAATTTGACTTTTTAAGAGCCGGCTTCTCACTTCGCTCTACCATGTCTATCATTGTCCAAAAATATATTTGCACGAAATCTAGTTTGTATAAATATTTTAAAATTAGACACTAATAAACATCAAATTTTCAAATTGAATTCTAATTTAATTTTGATGTTCTAAAATAAAATTATGATTATATAGCCAGCTTGATGATCGTTTAAGTTTTCAAAATGCAAATGTTTGTTTTTTTATTTAAATTTATTATAATATCTAATAAATAACTGATAAGAATATTTTTATAATAAAAAAATTAAAAATTAAAAATGTTATTTTATCATTATTTTTTTTTAAATTTTTCCACGAGTATCTGTAATATTTAGCTAAACACAAAAAATAATCCTTAATTATGACCAAACACTTAAAACATTTTGTCTTGACAAAATTCTCATAAATGACTCGCCATTTCGAAGACTTAATCAGACCCAGCCCTGGGAATCCTCACATGCCTCTAAGAAATATCAAACACAGCAGACAACACGAGAACCTTCCAAAACTGAACATTTGATTTGGGAAAGTGAAAACCAGATTAGACAAAAGAAAGGGAGAAAAATGTTTACTCTACTCTTCTGATTGAAAATGTCAGGCTATATATATTAAGGGTTAGTTATTAGAATGCCTATAATTACAAAACACCATGTAAAAGAAACTGGGGCTCAGGCCTGATATTGATACATGAGAGAGAGAGAGAGAGAGAGAGAGAGAGAGAAGAGAACAAACGCAATGTACAAGAAAGACGGGGGCACGGCCCCCATGGGGACCTCATCTCTCAGGCCATTTTCAAAGTTTATCCTAGGCGATATGCGCAAAATATGCCTTGTCCGCATTGGCAAGCCGTTCCTGGAACTCAGCCCACTCATTTCTCTCCCTTCGCCGCACCTGCACTCGAATTAGAAATAAATCAAACTCAATCCTGACAATCTTGTTGATTATACTCTTTCTTCTTTAAAATGCAACAAGATGTTACAGATTAATCACTTTAGCACTATTATATCTAAAAGAAAAAAAAAAAAATAGAGCTTAAAGAACAGAACCAACAGGTGATAGCTGAGAGACAATAATAAGGAAAAGACAGCAAATTGCTGCAAACAGACACGGTATATCCGAGTATGGGGCATGTATGCGTACCACTTGCCATGGAGCTTTATCCTTCTCAGGCTTGACCTAAATTCCAGTTAAAAAAAAAAAAATATATTACTATGAGAGTGGTAATCAGAAAACAGTTTCGCCAGACAACAGTGTAATTATCTTCAACATAATGTAACAAAACAAGCCCTGATGCTATGTTTGGGACCAGGACTTGTGAAATGAAAAGAAAATGGAAGGAAATAGATCTACTTATGTGCATGTGCATAAATAAGTTTACCATAATGCTGTGTTTGGGGCTAGGATTTGTGAAAGGAAAAGAAAATGGAAACAGTAAATATGTTTAAAAGGTAAAGATGAGTGTATATAAACAATTTTATTTTCCTTTCTGCTGAAAAATCTTAGATCAATATAGCCAAAAATTAATAATCTTCAGATGTAAAAAGAAATGAAAAAGAGTTTAGTCAAAAAAAGAAAAAAAGAGATAAAGAAAGAAGATCAGAAAAAACATATGTTTCTACAGGGAGAGTTCCATCTGTATCTTCTCTCTTCAAATAATGTAATGATACAGCAATGTGTGTGTGTGTGTGTGTAGATATAAACACAGAAACAGCAGAAGATGATTATTACCTAGGAAGAAAAAGGAATGTATAATTCTCTTGAACTGGAAAATTTTGGAAACTGTTCTGAGAAGATAACTAAAGAACTTGGAGTCAAAATCTTCAAAATTATATCCACACTCATAAAAAACATCCCAAAGATGTTTTCCAAAAATTTAAAAAATGGAAAAATTGGGAAAACAGATTTATTTTTCTATTTGGAAAATTCTCATTTGAACATGATTTCCTGTTTTCCATTTTCCTTGGAATTTTTTTTTTAGGAAAGAAGGGCTATTTTTCACAACTGAATAGGCCCATAATGTTTAATCTCAATGCATGGAGAGGCCAGCCATGGCAATGCGGAAAGTGAAAGAAAAGGAAGTGGATCAAACATATTCTACAAGGATGGAGATCTACAGCTAATAAACATGACAACTGGGTTGTAATGTTTAATAGCAATGATTTTATTCATGTGAAGGTAAAATGTAGATATGCGTGCTTACCATTTCCTTGGAGATAAAAAAGAGCTAAATTAGCGTAGAACTATTGACATATTCACTATAACATCAGGAACAGAGAGATGCTCATCTGAGCTTCAAACAACTAAGGCATATTAGCTGCCATGTGAAACTCAAGTTGAGCAGGAGAAGTTAAAAGCCCGTCCCTAGTGCACAAGGCTCCCCACTTTGCAAGGGTTAGGAGAGGGTTTGTTTTTATACATAGCCTTACCCTTCCTTTGAGAAGTAACATTAGAAAAGGGTAACAGCACTATGGTATTAACTTTTATAATTAGTAATGACTTAACAGCAAAATTCATACTATTGGTCTAGCTCTTTCTTCACCTACCATGATTTATAGTCTTCTCTTTCTATCCTCTCTTTTCAGGTGTCAGCAGTTTGTGAAACAGCATGCATTCACAAAAAGGAAAATTTTCTATTCTTCTACATGCTATTTTATATGTCAGGTAGCTCAGGGCACAATCACTAGAAGGCTTTTCTTGAAAAATCCAGCAAAGATGATGACTCACCTGTTTTGCCAATGATGGAATCAATTGATGAATGAGCCACTGTGAATCAACTACACCAATTTTTTCATGTGGATGCTGCAAGGTTAAAACAGAAGTGATTATGAAATGTTGCTTAACACATGTAGATTTCTTCATGTTCATGAGGATGTGTCAACAGAAGCTACCACATCATATAGCATTCAAGGAGGTCCCCACAGAGAGAGAGAGAGAGAGAGAGAGAGAGAGAGAGAGAGAGGGTCCACTTTTTTATGACATGCACAAATTGTTAAAAAAACATACACAGGAGCCCCCAAAAATGATTGTGATCTCAATTAGATGACAATTGCCAACTAAGAAGCAGCAGTTTTGTTTTTTTGGATGGACCCAAGTTACAAGCCAATGATGTTAGTTTTTTGCTTGACAGTAATATGACATGATATCTTTTGCTGTGTAGAAGAATATCCTTTTTAACATTACCAAACAAATCCAAGAAAGTACGAAGTTCCAAAGAATTTAGAGAAACAATAGCAATTATTAGCAACAGAAAGTGGAAAAGTTACCTCCACACATCTCCTAAGGGCAAAGTCCAATCCCCAGCCATGCACCAAATCATTCTATAAAGTTATTACACAAAAAGGTCAGTGTAGCTAAAATTTGCGAGGGAAAACCATTCCGGAAACTCTCAGAATGGCACTACCAATAGATACCCCTATATATATATATATATATACACACACACACATATGTAGACATAAACACATAATCACATTTGCAATCCCAAGTACTAAAAGACAACCTGAATCATGTGCCAAACACAACGCCATGCCTTCCGAGAAAAAACAGGAGCCATTATCTCCACAAATCTGGACAAATTCAGAAAATAGAAACAAATTATACAGTGACACAAAGTGCAGTTGTACAATTTAGGTATTAAGAAATTACAGTTTGGTTGCAGAAATCAACGTCTTGCTATGTCATCTAGCTAGCTAATTAACAATTCTTCAGTCTAATTGACTTGCAGTATTTTGTAAAAAAAAAAAAAGGGGGGGGAGAAAAGGAAGCTGGTTAATCTATCACTAGTCTTATATAGATACTGCCTGGGTGGTGCAGTCCCTACCCTTTCCTTGCTTTCTTTCTTTTTGGTTCTAAACTTCCACATTCAACTAATTAGCATAAAAGTAATTTACAGTTTCAACCCTAACTTTTAATGAACTACAATAAAATTCCCAACAATTATGGGGTTTTATATAAGCAACTCTGGAAAAAGTTCTCCACTTCCACATCCTTTAGATGCACACAGTTGATGGATATTGACATTTATGAAGTCCAACAAAACAGTCAAGAAAAAATGGATTTGAAATCAGAGCATGCACACTAATTATGTGATACCTGTGAATACAGTAGAAAATTCAAAAACAGAAAAAGAACAAAAAAATAATAAATAAGAAGCAATATCAATATTATAATAGAGTTGAACATAATTCAAAGTGAACCAGCAATCCACCAAAATTTTTCATTAACTTCTACTAGGCAATATTCATCAGAAAAAGGAAGGAAAAAAAAAAAACCAAAGGCACAAAGGAGAAACTTATGAAGAAAACAAAAACCAATTAAGAGCACAGGGCTATATATGACTCAAGCTTTGCTCCATGTCCATGGCTTGCCTAACTGTAACCTTTAACATATCAGCAACTGCTAAGCTACTCAGTGTTAAATCGAATATACTGCAAATACAACAGAAAAATTAACTTGAATCCACATCTCTGAGTCTCATACGAATGGATGATTTGAGAACAAGTTAGACATTAAACTTATCCTAGTTATCATTTTCTCAAAGAAGCTAGAAAAAATCAGAGCATAAACATATATTCTTAGATGGATATCATGGAAAGTTGCACAAGTAGATACGATAACCAAATTTTTCTAGAGATAGCAGGGCAAAAATTAATTTACCAAAACCAATTCAGAAAACCATCAGCATTTGGATTTGTATGTGTGTGTGAGAGAGAGAGAGAGAGAAAGAGAGAGAGAGAGAGAGAGAGGCTACGCAGCACAAGGAGGTGAATTTGGGCTACTGCACCAGCTTGATTTCTCTTCTGTACTCCTGTTGACAAATCCAGATAAAAAGTAAGAATTTCAGCCACATTCAGTATACAAGAAGTGCCACAATGGTACATGTGTAACATCATCTGTTACAAGGATTCGAGCATAGATATGTGTTAGATGTTCAATGCATTCTTATCTAATTCCCAAATTAAAAAAAGAAAAGAAAAGAAAAGAAAATTGCAACAGTACAAATGTTAAAAGTTGAACATTGAGTTAACAGATGGGAATGCAACTAATTAATGTTAATGAATACGTGGTGAAGTCTTCAGTGACTCTTAGCTTCATCCATTTCCCATTAAGTACCTATTTTTCCCCTAAGCTATTCCATGAACATCATTCACTCAGGCAACCATGCCACTTAAAAAGTAACATAAGAAGGGAACTTTATGTGCAATTGTACATGACATTAATCACCAAAGATGATAGCAGGGTTCACCTTATGCCTGTAGGATGCATATCCATCCAAACACATCTGGATTAATACATATTTCATGCTTTCAGAAGGGTCAAAGTAACATAAAAAATTCCCAATTTTTGTTATCTATTTTTTTTTTTTTTTTTTTGTGGGGGGGGGGAGGGGGGGGGGGGAGTGTGTCTCAGAGTGAAAACAGCAAGGCCTACTTGTGAACTTCTCTGTCACCTCTCCTTTCTGTCAACTGCCATTGTAGTCTGTCATTGGGCTCGATACCCGGTTGAGAAATCTCCAAACCATATTTCTTAACCAGTTTCATATACCTGGTAGATTGCATAGAGGAAAGAACATGTAATCGTTCCAGTATGTTTGCTTAAATGAGAAAAGAATGAATGAAGGAAAGAAAACTTACTTATCACCATTGAAGTGTTCAACACCAAGATCTTCATCCCAGATGAAAATGTAGTCATAAACTGCCACAATATCAGGATGCAAAAACCTCTTTGCATACCACCTGCAAAAAATAAAAAATTTAGATGCAGAAACAGGTCAAAGAAGTAAACATCAGTAACCACAATTGATAGCTAATGTTATAGCACAATCATTTTAATCCACAAAAAGAAGCAACATTCAGAGAGAGCGAGAGAGAAGAAACTGTGACTCTCCATTTCTTTGCCTATTAAAAAGGTAATCATCATATCTCTGTCTAGAAGTAGAACGTGTAATAGTGTTCAAATGCTGAAGCAACATAAAATGCTAAAGAATCTTACCATTTTCCCTGTTTCCTTACGCTGACATGAACTGCCTTCTTTGACCACTCAAATTGATCCCACTCACTTGTCCAGCCATCATAATGAAAAAGCATTATTTGGAAATCCTCAGAAAACTAATAAAAATTACAATAGGATTACAAACTGTTGTATAAATTTCAACATCAAAAACCAATAGACGTAAAGGAATGGTCAATTTCCCAACCTTTTTCACTGATGCATCAATGTTATTCATCTGATCCAAACCAACTATGAATGTTACCAAGTATTTTGGCTTCTTTTTCAAATCCTGAAAGCACCACAATGGTCGCAGTAAGACAACTTAAGTTAGGAGGTGCTAATGCACAAAAAGAACAATGAAAATATGGCAGTAAGAGACAACTTTTAAGACCGCATGCATATGACCTTGGATACAAATGCGACAACATACGCAATGCTATGCTTTAATTCTACCAGAAATTAAGATATGACATACTAGAAATAGTAAAGCATAAAATAAGTCATGACATAGATATATGTACACACATAAAATAAGTATGCATAAAAAATTACTCATATTCTGAATTTCAGAAAACACCATGGATGAAATAGCTAAAAGTTCTATAATCTAAAATTCTTGAAATTAAAATAGTTAAGGAGTACCAGTAAAAAGTTACATTGTCATTATCTTATAATTGAATTTCAACCTTTCAAATCTCATTTGTTTAAGTGATAGAGACAAAGGTTCAAGAGAGGTCACAAAATGTGCATGAAGAGTCAGTTTTGAGAAAAATGAAAAATAAAATGACATATTTAGACTTGTTCTGATATGCATTTGCAAGTGTCCAATGACATTGATGCCTGACACAATATTTGATATGACACAATATTTGATATGACACAACATCTTCCTAAAGGCGTCTGCATCTTAACATTGTGAATTTATTTAATTTTCCTTCATGGTGAGAGATTTATGTTATGCTCATCATTTTCAATGTGAAAAAAATCCAGCAAGAACATATTTCAAAGTGGAAAAGATTAAGACAATTATATCTATGAAAAGACAACTCAATCCCTACCAAGTACCAGTAACAAACAACATATCAAGCCTCAATCCAATTAGGTGGGGTCAATTACATGGATTCTTAGCTTCACAATCATCTCCCTATCTATGGCCATATCTTCTGCAAGACAACACAATCCCAACCAATCTTAACAAACCTGGCATTGTACATGGAGAACAAAAACCTGACTACAGTTTTGATGCTAATAGACACCAGACAACTAAAGACCACAATTGAATTGAAAATCTGTAGACCTTTCACAGATACATCTCAAGGCGTGAAAAATATATCAGCAAATATAGTAAATATAAAATGCATAGTACAAGATATTTTATGACAACAGTATTTATGAATTAACAGTAGGGTCTGCCCCATTGGGACTTCTAAAATGACATGCAATCATGATCAATTTGAGAGTTAACAATTTTAAAAAGAGTAAAAACAATTCCAGCCATCTAAACTGGAAACAACACCAAGATTCATTACATCAACAGTTATTCTTTTTAAGCAACATACCTCGCTGGGTTCACCCCATAATCGTCGCAGATAAAAATCTGACTCTGATACTATAATTTCTGGCGGTAGTGACTCCGCACCAGGAGGATTTGTTGTAACATATATCTGGGATGAAACAAAACACAAGCAAGTTATCACTTGAAGTGAAAATTGAGCATGAAACTCTAAGTTTGCTGGAAAATAATTTGTAAATATATGGGAAAAACATGTTGATATAGTGTTTTCAAACAATCTGTAGCACAAGGTTGCAGAGAATTGAGTTAATTAAAGCCAAATCATTAGGCTAAACAAGCACAGAAATTTCTATGAAGTTGTGAAGTCTCTAGTCAAACACCTTAATCCCACTAGGTGGACATAAATCCTTCAATACATGGGAAAATCTAAGCTATGCTAATCACAATAAGGGAAGACAATATCACATATTAATATACCTCTACTGGTTAAAGAACCATTAAGAAGAAGAAGAAGAAATCCTCCCATCTAAAAAGACCAACATGATGCTAGGAACAAGTCTAAGAACCAGATCTATATTCACTATTTAAGTGAATCAATCTTTCACCAATTTCCCAAAAAGCTTATTATATATAAAAATAGGGAAAGTGATCTATATCAATCAATTTGACAAAGTTATTAAAAGCAGTCCAACGAATCTTTCACCAAATTTCCCAAAAGCTTATTGTACATAAAAATACACTCAGCAATCTATATCAATCAATTTGATAAATTCATCCACTAAATGCAGTCCAATGAAATGAAAAGAATTAAAGGGCCAACAGAAAGGTACCTTAGGTGGTTCAGGATCAGTTGAAACACGCATTTCAGGTATGTGGCGGCTTTTATGTCTATGACGATAGATGAAGGGTACATTGAGATTTTTCACAAGACTTGAAGGCCAGTTAATCTGCAAGATTTCACAGTATATAAAATGGATGATAGGCATCTTCCACAACAGAGTTTTCCATAGAATGTGATATTGTACCTCAGACAGAGAAACCAGGGGAAAACAAATTCCAATAAAATATCCAAAGACCATCCCCATTGTGGCTGCAATTATAAATCTGCCCCTGTGATTTGGTTTTCTAAAGGCTCCACTGCAAACAAACCAGAAAAGTAGTCAAGTGGGTTCCATAGTAAAGGTACTGCCTTTGGACTTTCAAGTCAAGTCATCATACAAGTAAGATGCAGTTCAGGAGAGCATCAGTGCAAACCTGCGGAATGTCATCCCCATCTTGGTAAAGTCATTCAACTCAAAGGGCCATTCCCTGGGCAAAAACCTATTCCTCGAGCAACTCTTCAAATGTGAACAGCACTATCCAGTTTCAAGAAAGAAACTGTAATTTCTCCCAACACAAGTTCCTGATCACCCCAGTCAAACACGTCAAGTGAGTAACAGATACAGACATGTAGAATCTGAAATAGCCATGAATACTACCGCAAATTTTTCTGACCTGGACCTAATTTTACAATAACAAAATAATAATTAATAAAAGCGTAAACGGTATCGATTGGATGAGTTTTGCACAACAATTGAGGCAACATACCACGTAAAAAGTTGAGGAAAGAAAGACAGTAACACAGCTGGCGAGCATGAAAAGAGAAAAAACCCTATAAACCCAGTTCAAGTAGTTTTGTTTTTAAGCGTACATCTAAAGTCCAGCAAGATTGTGCAATCTCAAACTAAGGTTTACGCAGAAATTTTTATACCTAATACCATTTCAATTTTATTTAGTAAACGAATATATAATTCGAAAACTACTCAGACCTACATCAACATCATCATCGTATGAAAATTCGGGAAAAAAATATCACACACCTTGACGATTGGGTTTTCTCCTCCGGGAAGAAATGTTCATCAAGACACTGCAGCGGTGATGAACGACAAGATATAGTATTTATACTGTTTAAAGAAACCAAATGATGATAGTTCAGAATTTTATCAAATGCATTCACGATTTTAAGCCGTACATGCATTTGAATTTAAGAATTCCAACTATATGCAACCCTAAATGGCGGAAAAATGTCAAAAGAAGGAAGCGTTGGACAAAAGCCAATTAATGAGTATATTGCATATGGATCGCATTTCATATAAAGATCATCGAATTCAATTCTTGAATATATATATATATACATATATATATAAACGCATAAGGGAATATGCAGAGCAAGCCAACCTTCAATGATCAATGCTTTTATCGCAGAATTGGTCAAAAAAGTCTAATACCCGATAGGGTTTGAAGCTCGCAGATTTTGCAAAGCAGGTGCGGAGGGAGGGAGAGAGGAGGTGATTGCGAAACATTGGTTTTGGAGGGGGGCGGAAACTGAAATTTGTTCTTTTGCAGTTGCAGGTGACCAAACTGCCCTCCTTTCATTCAATTTACAGCGATGAATGCATGATGCATCGCTATTTCAATAACATTAATTAATTAATTAATTAATTAATATCGTTCTAGCTAGTATATAACAAAGTTGGCATAAAAATATTGTTCTATTTGTCACTATTTTTAACATTAATTAATGCTTAAAAAATCATCAACAAACTGCACAATCACAAATACTTTATTTGTTTGACAATTAGTATTTTATTATCATAAATAGTAGAGTTTATTAACCCTAATTCTTATCATTGATCGATGCTAATAAGGTAATAATATCATTTTCAATATTAGAGTTATCCATCCATTGTTTTAGTTTTAGTATAATGAATGGATGGTAATTAATGTTACTCTTCTGTTGGAGTTAATGCTAATATCCAATGATATCGATACACAAAAATATATACTCTAAAGTTATTTATAAATTAAATTTCTAAACATTATATTTTAGTTGTGTTTGTGCTAATAGCTATCCATTTATGTTATTATTAAGAAAACACTCATTTGGTATGTGAATTTTTTTTAAATACCCTTTTATGTTATATAATTTTTGTTTTTTTTAAAAAAATTATGTTAACAAAATTTGAACTTATGACATCTAATTATAATTAATTTATGAACACACCAATTAATCTTTAATGGAAATATTTTATTTTTTGATATGTACACAAAGAGTAGTGATTTGTTGCCCGCGACGCATGCATGTAGGGGGTGGGACTCACTTTTTTAATATAATTATATTTTCACATTATCTTTGATCTCAAAATAATATTTGTTATGTTCTATTCTTATTGGACAGATAAATAATCTATAAAATAATAAAATATGATGGTAGAATATGATCAAATATGTTCATATGCTCTTATGAATATACCATTATTGTTTTCTTAAATAAAAAATAGACGATACAAAATAATTGAGTTATCATTTAATCTATTTTTTTTCTTGATAAATTGTATTTATTTAATTGCATATATATATATATATATTACTTAAATGTCATCAACATCAGCAAATAAAAAATGTGAAGAAGTCACAAATTCCAAAACCCTTGTCTTATTTGTAAATTTGAATGATAAAGGATGTTTTTTCATTAAATTGAACCACGAAGATGAAGATGAAAACCCAAACATAATGCTAATTTCTATTGCATTTCACCATGAAATCAATGTAGACCAATTCCATACAAGAATATTTTGCTCCCTTCCATTTGATAGGGACTAAACAAAACAACTGGAGAATTGCTGCTTCTCCAAAGCCTGATGAAGCCTGTTAATGGAACTAAATTTTTTTTATCAACAGATACCACAGAAGAAACAAAGAAATAACGAGCATTAACATAAGTTGAACCAATATTAATTCATCAGAATCTACAGTGCAAAGGCAGCCCAGTTCATGATCAACCATTACGATCTGAGTCTCAGAGGGGCTGCTGCGCGCATTGAAACACATCTTGCCCCAACTTGGCTCCGGCGGCCTTCTTGAACCCCTTGAGAGAAACACATTTTGTACATATTTTTATCTAATTTTCATTTTAATTTTGTGCCATTTTTTCTACATATATATAAATTTTGAGTTTACATGAACGGAAGGAATTAGCCGCAATTGGAGGCAGTGGCGGAGAAGGATGATGTTGATAACAAAGAAACAGCCCAGGGGACTCTTTTCTCCTTCAGCTATAGCAAATCAGGCTAAAGCCATTCTCGTCGAGCTTGTAATGCATGCGGTTCATGAATCACAATATATAGAGAGCTGTACAGAAGGGAAATCCCAGCTGAAGAAGCATGAGCCTACGAAAGATTTATGTACAAAAATATTAGTTATGATAGGTAGAGGGACATGTATATATGTAGGGATCAGCAATTAATCTGGGTGAATGGCTGGCTTCTTGACCAAGTTTGACAGGTTGAAGTTAAGGCAGGACCAAGGTTCTTAAAATCATAAAATCGTAAAAGGGTATTTGATATGTAAAATCGAGTGTGATTTAATTTTAAAATCGTAAAATTACAAAGATTTTTGGTGTAAAAAATTGTAAAATCCTATCCGTAAAATCAAGAGTTTTAACAATCAATAGGCTGGAGGGAGATTTCAAATAGGTCTCCACCGGTTTGGTCACTTTTACTTTCTGAAAGAAGTCAAATTGAAAAAGAAAATTAAAGAAGAAGATCAAAGCATATATCTAAATCTAATTAGTTAATAGTTGTTCATTGATCCTTCATAACATTAAATAATGGTACATGCCTGGCTGGGGCCGGGTTTGGGTTTATATATTGTAATAGTATATATAAGAAATTTAATTTCTTTTATAGATAAATAAATAGTCGGCCATTTTTAATTTAAGCTTGGATTTCTTTATGTTTATATACCTGCACCTTGGTGCCGATCTGGATGCACTTGGACCATGATGGCCTTAGTCCTTAATTAGACTACATGCTCAATAAAAGCCAATCCAAAATTAAGAAAAAATATATAGGGTTAACCAACCACGTACTCAAGATTCTATAATAATTTTTTTAAAAATAACAATAAATACGTTATAAATAAAAAAAATTAATTTGATTTTTATATAGTTCTTATTTTCATATGAGAACCATTTTTATTTTCAATTATATATGTAAGAAAAATATATTTTTTTTAATTTATAAAAGAGGGTCCGAGACAAAAAATCAGGCGACCTTCCATTTCAAATTCAAGGTCAGAAGCCCGAAGCCAAGCAAATTTAAGTCAACTGTTTACATCAAATCCAGTAGCATGCCAGTTGGGCTCATGCCACGTGGCAACCTCGAGTGGTGTGCATTTTCCTGCGAATATCATCATCTATTGGCGGCCATGTAAGCATATATTGTGCTAATTGAGGACAAAGTCTGTTTCCTAACTTAATTGAGAAATATATTATAATTATTATTGTCGAATTAAAATGGGCTAAGGCCAGTCTTGATTCGGTTCATTCTCAATGTGTATCTGGATTTGAACTTAAAATGTTTATTACTGAAACTTATATATTATTCTTCAAGTTTTGTATTAAAACTAACTTAATCTCTCATATAAATCTCTTGAGATTGAGCTTCACCCCTTTTATTTAATAGACTCTTATATAATTCATGCTTCTAACTATTAAAACATTTTTAATTTATTCAAGGGATAGCTTAATAAATTCTTGAGGGGGTGAACATACTACTCGTTTGAAAGGAGAATTGAAATTTTATTGATGAATTGTGTATAAAAATATTACTAAAATCATATTTGATAATATTTTTGTAATTATCAATCACTATAATATTTTTTTCTTTTTTCAATATAAACATAAATAGTTACACCATATAAAAAAAATTCTATATAAAAAATTTGTTTAATGACTATCTCTCATTCATGAAATCCAAATGTTCAAAAGATGTTTCTTGGCCACAATGTTTGAAGAAGTTTGGCTCTTTAAATCTTGGTATATGGAATTAAATGAATAAACAATCAACTAAGATCTCTTAGACATAATTAAATGTGCACAAAAAATAAACAAATATACATAAATTTATTTTGTTGTCTAAATAAGATTTACCCAACGTGAGCTAGGAAGGAGAGGGAGGGCGGGGCCATACACATTCTCTCACATTTATTCACGTCGAACAAATGTTATGTTACTCAACATAAATAATATTATATTTTCTCAAACTACTAAAATCATATATACTATCCTAGTCTCATGGGATAAAAAAACACTTCTAAATTTAAGAGACTTGTAAATTTTAGTTATTCTGCTTTTAAATTCTAAAATAATGTTTTTCTTTTACGTTGATCTGGATTTTGAAGATGAAATATACTGGACATTGATGAACCTGTAGACCCTTAAAAATGCCAGGGGTGCTTGCGAACTCACCAAGCAGTCATCTTCAGTGTCTAACCTTACCCTCTTGGGGATGAAAGAAACGACTGAAGCCATATAAATAGTTGATGACCAACTGGGTCGAGACTTGAGAGTCGGCCTGGTCCATTCAGTCCTCGTCCACTGAAAAATCAGGCTCTGTTGGCTTCTGCAAGGAGCTGACCCTCCCGGAATCCGACCCACAAAGTTCATTCACACCCCCTCTAGTGCTTCCGTTCAACCCCCGCCTGGCACTAACAGCAAATCCCGAACCGGACAGAGGCGACTCAGACTCGGCATCCATCGGGTACTCCTTAGCCTTGAGCTCCGCCGCCGCCTTCCGCTTCTTGTAGCGGCGCCAGGCCGCTTGTATAAAACACACCGCCCACGTCCGCCACTGGTGCGAGTAGAACCTGAACTTGTGCCGAAGCTGCTTGCTATGGAGCCTCCGGAACTGCGACGCCACGAACTTCAAGTCCTCGGCGCTGAGAGCGAACGCCTCCACTTCAGAAATGGCCTTCACCGTGCGGGTGGAAGACGGCAGAATGACGCTTGGACGGGGATCAAGCGCCCACGTTAAGAGCTCCTCACCGCAGAAGTCACCGGGGCCTATCCGGCACGAATTGAAGAACCCCGTCCGGCCGCCGTTGGTGGTATAGGAATCGAGATGGCCCCGGATTATGAAGAGCATCTCGTTGACGGGATCGCCCTCCCGGACCAGCGACGTGCCTTCCGTGCACAACGCCGGTTTAAGCCTCTCGCATATGGCATCCAGCATTCGCTCATCCATTTGATCAAACAGTGGAACCTGTTTGATTAATTGTTTCGTTACCAAATTGCCTTTTATATTATAGCGCAATGATCAAGAGGGTATTGGTATTAATTTGTTACTTACTCGACGAACAAGATCGAGGCAGAGATGGCGCTTGATGTCTCGCCGGAGATCCAACGGCAGGCCACTGAGAATAGCTTCTTCGTCGACTCCGTGAGTGGTGACCCACTTGTACTGATCGTACTTCCTCACGGATTGCTTTAGTTCAGGAGGCAGCTGCCGGTGGCGCATCCACTGCTCTGTATCCATTCTCTTGACCCTCCATTCTTCCAACCGAGCTGTTGTGGATTGCAGATACGTCTGCCAGTGCAAGTTAATTATCAGTGCCATGTAAATGGAAAATTTAAAGCCTTCAAGGTCTTCTTTGTAACACTTCAACTTTCGTCTTTATAGTTGATTGTGACCCCTCACTTCTTCACAACTTTCACCATTGACCCAATTCTATAATAAAACAAGAAATTTGATATAATTACTTAATTTTTATGCAGAAAAACTTAACCATGAATTATGGATAGGCTTTCCACTTTTTAACAAATGAATGTACCAAAGTGATATATTTGAACAAGAATTTTGTAATTTTGTTTCTTCGCATCATATTTTTTAATAAACAAATATAATAAAGTTAAGAAAAATGATATATAACAGACAGACAACATTTAGGAGGTCTCACCCCCTCTCCCAACAGGCCCATGTCCCACATTGGGTAAACGTGGGCAACATAACAAAATTAATAAAGTTAGAACAATGTTATAAGTAAAGTTATTATCATATTATTCTAATGATATTTTTTTTTTTTTGTGTAGAAAAGTCATGAAATTATAATTTTTCCTTGAAGGCAAGTCTAATATTATTGTAGAACTTACTTGCATGTTACCAATGAGCAATGCAAAGAGAACTAATCCCAGAGTGGCAACTATTATAGCGAAGATTATTTCTCCAACTTGAGTGCTTGTGGAAAGATTTTGTCCCAGGGAGCTGCATGTATATATTCACAAAAATTTATGAGCGTTAGATCAAAATGCAAAGGAAAATAAATATTCTCATAGATCGTTTTCTAAAAGAAATGTTACTAAAACAATTAAAGGTAATTTCTTAACTTATGATTACTGACTGTTTTGAAAAAGAGAGTAGAAGAAGAAAGCATGTGCATGTTACCTCAGGTTCTTCAAGCCCCACCAAAGACAATAGAAGTACTTGTTGAAGAACCTTGAGGATGTAACGTTAGATGTCATTGCATCACTGTATATGCCAAATGGGTAGGAGCTGCCATTGGGATCACATTGGCTTGTGATATTGCTTGATTGGAACCATGCATTTCTAGCAGCATCCTTCACCATTTTGCAGTCAAAGAACCCAGGTTGACATGATTCCTGCTTCTCAAGGCCGCAGGCGTTTCTCCAGCAATCTTCTTGTCTCTCTATTGATAGAAGGTACCAGCAAGCCCCTAAAACCTACAATTCAAAAACATTAACTTATAAATGTTGTTTTTGGGTGACCCTGTATGCTCGATAAATTTAACCAACATATATTTAAAAGGTAGTGATTACAAATTCTTATCAATAACTAAAAAAAAAAAAAAATTAAGAAACACCATGGACTAGAGCAATGACAAATTGACAACCCACCTTCATAAATGTCATTTTTTTTGCAAAAATTAAGGATTTTTCTTTTACTTACATGACTTGCTAGCATGTAGAGCATCAAGTTATAAGCAGCCCCTGCCCCTGCTGTTTCAGTCACTACACCGGTAGCTTTCACAATTTGCGACGAGAGCGGAAATATGAGAAAAAGCCTGGGTATATACTGAACTATTATGATGAACCGAAGCACATTCTTGGTGTTTGCCATTGTTGAACCCCTTAGATTTGGGATCACCACCCATATCAATACCTGATTATGAAAAATTACAAACCACAAAGTCTTCTCAATTTAGCATATGGAAAAATGATCTATATCCCTTTCATAAATTTTGTACAAATATTTTCACCAAAATAATGCGACACTGCTTTACCCTTAACGCATAAATAGAAAAAGTAAAGTGTTATTCTGATTTCTACTGTTGTTATGGTAACATTAATTCTAATAGGGTCGTAATAGCATATAAATGCAAATTTTATAAGTACGTTTTGTATTGAATTATGTAATTTATTACAAATGATTTTGTAGTAAAAACCGAAATGCTTACGAAAGTAACTCCTAATCATAAAATTATTATTACTATTCTAATTTAGTGGTATTTTTCTGCAAATGAAAACATCACTCTACGAAGAACAATTAAGAGAGGTGAAAAGAAGATGAAGAGAATGCGGCTGAGAGATACCTGAGGAAGGGGCAGGGCAGCAATGGCATCAATCCAGAAGCTCTTCCTCAAGTACCTTGAGCCAATTTTGGCAGAGTCTATGACAAGCTCTCCTCTCCCAAATACACGAGAAGAAGGCGCAATATAAGCCGTGCGAAACTTGACAAAAATCTGAAGCACGTAAAACACATCCGCCATTGATCTGACAACTGTGAGGGCAGCTTCGAGGGCGATTCCAATCTCTATACAAACATCGTCTTTAACCTCTGGCAAGAAGAAGAAGAGAGGGTCTACAAACAGCGAAATCAAACACGCCACTAAGAAAATCTTGTTCCATCTCCGAATGCCCGGGCCGCGAGGATCCAGAATCTTCTTCTTCACTTTCTCGTAGTCCTCGGAGAAGACTCTGGATAGCACTCTCGCTTTCAGTAGTGATTTTCCTGTTACGCTCATCTCCCTCTTACTGCTCGGCTCTGATATTTGCATTCCGTTGATCTTGTACTTGATCTTAAACACGCTGTCTCCGTTGAATTTTGGCAGTTTTTTAGTCTCGACATCATCTTGAAATCTGTAGATCGATTTTTTCAGGCGAAGCTAATTTAACTAATGTTACATAAAACTGAAATATCGAAACAAGTTACGAAAACAGAATTGAGAATTCAGAGGCAAAAGCAGGAAGCAGAGGAAGGGACGAACCTGACAGATCTTGAATTTCCGTACGCCATTGGGGTTTAATCTGGCTTCGGCTTCAACAAGAGGATTTGATTTTGATCTGCAGAGCCACAAGAAGCAAGCGGGAGATGGAGAAGGCAGAGCCACAAGAGCGAATGAGGCCTTCTTCTTCTCTGGCTTCTCTTCCGGCACGAATCATGTGAAGGAACCAGAAGAAAGACAAAGTAGTTGTGTATGGACTACTAGTGGTGAAATTAAACTCTTTCTCTCTCTCTCTCTCTCTCTCTCTCTGTCTGTCTCTCTCTTTCTCCCCCTCCCTGGCTGTGATCCAAAGTTGAAGTGATCGAACATGTGACCAATTCCTTGAAAGAAAAGGTCCACGACTTGCATTAATTTTCAACACCATGAACAGTTTTTATATTCCCTTAATACACCCGTCATAATCGAAATCCTGTTGTCTTCCCTACTACTGAAGAATGGATTAAACTAGACTTTCCATACCAGTAGGAAAACAAAAAA
This sequence comes from Diospyros lotus, assembly GCF_014633365.1. Classification (NCBI taxonomy): domain Eukaryota; kingdom Viridiplantae; phylum Streptophyta; class Magnoliopsida; order Ericales; family Ebenaceae; genus Diospyros; species Diospyros lotus. The sequence goes on along the minus strand of NC_068340.1, from coordinate 28,399,156 downwards.
AAAAAAAAACAAAACTAATAGAGTCAGCCAGTTTATAACCAAAAGAGAAGATTGTACAAATCAAATAACTAACAAAAACACAAGCAGAACTGGTATTTTGTTTCTTCTGGAATCAATCAATTATATTATTATATATACATCAAACCCAATAATAATAATAATAATATTAATAGAAGATCTCAACAGCAATCCATTATATCTCCTGTTTGCATTTTTGTCTGAATTTCTTTCTTTTTTTGAGTGTGAATGAGCTGCTCAGAACCAAAGACTTGACACCCAGCAGCAAAGTCCCACACACACACACACTGAAAAGGATCATGCTACATGTACATCATTTTTGTACATTTTGGGCTACACAAGGGGTATTATGACCAAAATACCCTGCGCCTCTCCATGAGCCTCACGCGCCTCTATGCGCCTCATGAGGGATTTTTTGTCATAATACCCCATTTTGTAGTCCAATGTGTACAAAATGGGTGTACCAATAGCATTTTTCCACTAAAAATGGGGGCGTCAGATACGTTACGTAGAATTAAACAAAGAAATGATATGATATTATAATTTTTATTTATATATATGACATCTGCATGTGAGATGGACCCTCGCGCGCGGGGGCGGGAGATAAAGAGGGATTGAATCCCAGTGTGGGTTCCTTCCGGACAAAGGGAAGTTGTTTCTTTCTGTATTTATTCATTCATTTAAAATGCAAGCGTGATTGTATATATATAATTGTGTTCTCTCCTTCCTTCGTAAACATAACATCCGAGGACTGGAGGAGTTGACTCACTCATATGACTCTGCTCTGCTAACCTTGGCCTTGGGTACTATGAGATCCCTACGCTTCACATCACATGCTCTTTTATTTATCCTCTTTTGCCCCCCCCCCCCAAAAAAGTATTAAATGTACGTAATTGTTGTTGCACCATGTAATGTAATTCTTTAAATTTATGAAGATATATAATCCATGTTTGTTTGCGACGGCATTTTCGTAAATATCTCGGAATGACAAGCCTTCTAGCTAATTGAGTTGCTGGCATTTGGCAAATGTTCTAATTTTTTACCATTGCGGTCAGTTATTCCCAAATCCCATAATCTCAATATCCCCTAAAATTCATTTTCCCATCTCAATTTTTTTCTCTTCGCATAAAACATTATCTATTGAACATGATTTATTAGATAAATTTAATTATGGAGATTTAATCAATAATTTTGCATCTCAAAAAATAAGAAAAATTAATTTTACATAAAAGTGAACATAGTTCAACATATATTTGTAAAATAAAAAGTTATTCATTATTGATAAATTTTATCTTTTTAATGCTATCAGTTTACTATTTTATTTTATTTTATTTCTTTCTATAAGAGAATCAAGAATGTATAGTTTTTGACCTTCTTAAAGTTGAAAAATTAGTTTTGTTTTTCTTTATTTATCGTAGTAAGTTGTTTGATTTTTTTTTTTCTCTGAGATATTATATTTTGTAGTTGATTGAATTTTAATTTTTTTATTTAATAAAATGATGAAATGTTTATATAAAAAAATATATTATTTATTTTTTTATAGATAAAATTAATACTTTAAAAAAGCCCTCAATAAATCGTTTTGCTTAAGCCCCAACTTCATTTGACCGGCTCTGATTGTTGACAAAAAGTGTTACCAAATTAGAAAGTAATTATTAATGTATATTATTTAAAGAAAATTACTTTAATGCTTACGCCGACAAAGCTCCAAGGGCCCGTGCCAGCGAGATCTCGGGCCAGCAGGCAACAGCTAGCTTCATTGCATTTAAATTTTAAAAATAGGATAATTCACACTTTCCACCCCAAATAAATAACTACTGTTAGATTACACCCATTCATTTTATTTGACTATTTTTTGGGGCTGCAACCAATAGGATTGCTCACCCGTATATATCCGGTAAAATTTTTTTACTAAAAGTGGTAGTAATTTTTCATACCTTAGGGCTGTTTTTCTATTTTTAAGATAAATTACAGTCAAAATTCTTGAGGGTTTGCTAAATTAAATGTGTGCCTTGATGTTTTAAAAATTACACTAATATCCTCTCGTTTAAATAAATGTTAAAAAATTAAATTGGTGTAAACATACAACTCGTCAAGAACACCACGTGGAATATAAATTTAACAGAGAAAATAATCTACTACAACTGTTGAGTAATAGACATAAAAACTATTTTCTATATTTAAATCAAATTTCAGGAACATTAGACGATGTATTTCACTCTAAATATAAAAAATATATATGGGGGGCACCGGGATGGGCACGCGAGGGGCCCAAATATGAGTCCCGGGCCAGCCTCAGCCCTCCGGCCCCATCATGCTTTCTTTACTTTACAGTCGAGACCATCATTCAGCCCAAATTAGGAGAATTGGGCACAAAATCTGGAACCATTAGTTATTTTGTCAATGGAATGTCAAAACAAAAGAAAAATGAAAAGCAGAAATTGTGACTTTAACATCCACTCCTACTAATCTTCCTGAAAGAAAAAGGATCACAAACAGGCTCAGTAGAGTACGTGTCCGGCGGCCGCGCTAGGGAGGTGGAGGGCCTGGCTCAAACAGTGGAGGGCAGCAGCTTGTGAAAAGCCCACAGCAACACAAGAACCACAGGCTGCAAAAATATACAGACAGAAGGGGAAGGTCCCAGCTTCACTTGCTAATTCTCTTGTGGGAAAATAATTCCAAAAAAGAGGAGAAAAAAGAATGCTACCAAGAATCCAGAAATCCACCACCGGGCGGTGAGACCAGCGGCGGCGACAGCAGCGGCGCTTCTGGCGGCGGCGGGGGAGGTGCATCCATGGCGGACAAAAGAGGGAAGAAGCTAGGCTGGCTAGCACGTACCACACTATGGTCCTCCTCTCTCCAAAGAGAGCAAATTTTTGCCTCATATATGCACATTAAGGGTGAAACGGTTCACCAAACATTCCCCAAGTCACATTTCATCTACCATTCAATCCAATTCCCAAAAGGGGGGGGGGGGGGGGGGGGTAGCCCCAACTAACACTTGATCCTGTCTTTCCTTCTGACATGTTTTTGTGATGTCCTCCTCAAGCCGCAAAACTATAAGAACCAAGCTGCTCCTTTTCTAGATCAAGTTAGGCTCCAACACATTTGAAGACAAGCTTGAATAAACCCCCCCCCACCGTAGTTGTTCAATCTTTAGTACATTATATGAAGAAGAACAAGAATTCTAGACAAACATATCGGACTCAAATCAGCCGCAGTAGATCCAACATAATTTTATAAATATATTATTTAAATAAAGTTATTAAATTTTAAATTATTATAATAATATAATTAAATGGAATATGTTTAATATATTATTTAAATTTTTTTGGATCATTGTTTCAAGTCTCATTGTCAAAAGTTAAATAATAAAAATAATATGAATTTAATAATAATTATAAATACCACTAATAAATTATTTACCTTTAAGAATTTATTATGTATATCAGAAATTATTATTAAATATTATTGTTCATTTCTGACCAAAAAGGGGAGGGGGTGATCGGAGGCGAGGTCGCAAACAACAGGCTCCGACGAGGGGTCCATCCTGGGGGCGGCTGACACCTGTAAGCACTCTGACACTCCAATGAGTAAGGGGTAAGAGAAAAGGCAGTGTATCAATAGCTCAGAGGAAAAAATATACATTTACTTTAAAAAGAGCTTACTGATATAGAAGGATGAGACGTCATCTTGCATGTATGCGTCGTGTGTTTACAAGTGATGCGACTGACTATCTGGTGTCGATGGAGGTTCCCATGTGATAGCATGGTGGCGATGAAACCCTTATTAATGTAGATGGGATCCGCCATTAATGAGGATGGAATCTGAGACAGCTGCGCAGATACCCAGCAGGGGTTGCAATGATGCCGTGGTAAACTGATGCTAGGCCAAGATCGAGCCCAAAGAGAGGGCCAAAATTGGGCCCAGAGGGAAGGCCGAGATTGGGCCCGAACGGTCCAATTACAAAATAGAGTTGAATTTGTATTCGAGAGGATCGAAAAAAGATAGAAAATAAGATAGATTTTTAATCCTAAAAACATTATCTTTAAACTTTTTGAGCTTAGAAAATTAATTAAGAATTTTGGAGTGACAATCAAAGATTGGGTAATTCCTCTCTCCTTTAATTAGAAAACCCTAACAACCACCTTTATTAGTTCCTCTTTCCCTCTCTCACTTGTGTCTCTGTCTTCTCTTTTTCTCCATCTAGTAGTTGTTGTTTGTCAACTCGCCATCTCTTCCTCTCTTTTGGCAATCCATTCTTTCTTATCTGGTTGGTCAATTGACTCTCGTTCCAATCATTGTTGCAAGCCTCCATTTGAGGCTCAACCACCACCAGTTGCCACCTTCGATCACCATCACACGTCGTCTTTCGCTACATTGCTATCACCTGTTGTGCGCTATGTTCGCATGTCATCGCCACACGCACCCTGTTGTGTTGTCGCCTCCCACTATTGTCATCGCTTGCTGCCGCACATCTCGTCTTCACTTGGTATTGCTCGCTGCTACTCGCCAACAAGTGCTTAAACTTTAGATCGAGCCTAAAAACTAGCTTGCTAAGTCGAGCACGAACTCATCAAAGTTTGATTTGGCTCGATTTGATTACAATCCTACCTCATATTATGGAAGGGCTCAAATTTATGAAATGAAAGACTTTGGTGTCATACTCATTTTGGATTTTCCAAGAGAAAATAAAATGAGAGGAGGATGAACAATTTGTACCTGTTGCCTAAATGCATGGTTAGGTTGTAAATTTAAAAAAAAAAAAGAAAAGAAAAAGAAAGTTTACTTAAACAAATTTCATTCATTTTTTTCTAAGTTTGTTTGATAAATTACTACTTCCCTATTTATCTATGTGATGTTTGGAAATTTGAAGATATCACTTCATATCCACTATTATATGATGATAAAATGTCACGGTTGGAAGTACAGTATAGTTCACGAATAATGCGCTAAGCGTCATGACAGATGATGGTCATGACACTTAGCTGGCAGCACACCATTGGGTGTGCTGCCAGCTAGGCGTCATGACTGATGACAGTCTTGACGCCTAGCGTTACTCATAGTTCACATATCCAATGCCAGCACACCAAAGGAACAAATGAATTACAGAAGTACAACTAACATTGCAGTGAAAGAAACTTTTGTCAAAAGAATTAATAGCATATATATCATAAAATGAAGAATTTCTTCTTCAAAGTATTTCCACAATTACAAAGCTATACCACCCTCCAATATCTTCTTCGAGAGAATAAGAACACCTCCACTTATTTACAAAACCATGAAGTGCAAGCGGAACCTCCAAAGGCCTAACCCCCGCCCACCTTTTCCTTTCTTAATGTTTTTCCAAATCCAAATCCAAATCCATTTCCCACCTTTCCCAATGATAATATGAATGTACATTGCCAAAAAACGAAATATACCCAACTCAGAGACATCCGAATCCTCCCCCCCCCCCCCCTTGCCACTTTCTCTCTTCAAATTGTTGCCCACTTCCCGTGAACCCACTAAAAGGGAAAAAGAGAAAATAACAATAATAGACAAAACAAGGCACCGAGACAGATCCATTGAACACAATGTGAGAGCTTCAAAAATAATAAGCCTACCTGGGCTGAGGTCGGGCAGTAAATGATCGAGCCTGCCTCAAGGATGGTCGAGAGGATGGACTACCAAAGAACATGGTCTGTGATCGGGTAACCATGTCGGCCATGAATGGAGTCTGATAAGAAAAGCTAGTAGTCTCTGCGGAATTACCTCGTGAGGTTGCTCTCTGCGATGAATGCGAGCTCAGTCCAGATAGAACATAAGCCCTTCCAGATGACTCATAAACACGACGATTTGACATCCTTTCTTGCATTTCCTTCAATTCAGCATCCAAAGCTATGCATAATTGATCACCAGTTTGTGCCGATATGGTTTCTGATAATGCTTTACGACAACACTCAAGGACAGACACTGCACCAGCTAGATCTCCCCGCTCCGCAGCTGCTCTTGCTTCTGCCATTGCCTCCGCTGCTCGGAGCCTGTTTCGCTGCCTGTGCACCTCCATTGACACCACAAAATCTCCAGTTTTTTCGGGCCTCTGAATTTTTAGCACATCAGCTTCTTCAAAGTTCACTGATTCTTTTGTAATGGGGTCTCTATAAAAACATCTAACCTTCAATAATGGCATCTCATTGCAGGATTCATCAACTGGAATATCAATTGTTACCAGAAAATTTCTTTCCTCTTCAGCATACAAGTCTCCAACATCAATAAACCCGAGTCTCGCATAAGGACTCACACTGGTTTTGTAACTTCCTGCTTTTATTGAACCAAGATGCAGCGCTTGGTGAACACACTCAACTCTAACCTGCAGCTCCTGCACCACCACACTCAAAAGCCCTCCAATGCACTGTGCAAAAGCATCCTGAATCACACTCTCAGCTTCTATGAAAGAAAATGTTCCGCCAGACCTTTCAGATATTGAATGCATTAAAGCAGAATCATGGTCTGCACCAAACCCAAAAGCATGTACTGGAACTTGAAGGCCAGTACCATCACTACGATTAATAGAGTCTGGGAGAAGTGACGGGTAATTGCTTTGGCTACGGTCCTGACCAATGCTGCTGACATTGTATGTATCCTGTCCATCAGATAACAGTATGATACTTCCAACCGGATTCTTCCACTTGCGGTCAGTCATCACCCTAACACCCTTCTTTAAGCCCTCAGCAATGTTTGTTCCACCATTTGAAATCAGGCTGTTAACAGCTTGCAATGCTTCCAGCCGTCCTGTATCAGTCATTCGGCGAAGGGGAAACAGACGGCGAGCAATGGAGGAGAAGGCAATAACTGAAAGCCTGTCAGAAGGACCAAGATGTTGTATCACAAATCCCATCGCTCGTTTTAGCAAAGCAAGCTTGGTACCTGACATGCTGCCACTGGCATCAAGCACTGTGACAAGATCAACTGGAGCACGAGAACTTTGAGATACAGGGGGCAAGTTAGGATCATTTCCCCCAGAATCGTATCTTTGGCCCGTTGGAGCTTTGAGGTGAATAAGAATGGTGAAATTGTTATGAGAGGCTGATCTGGGAACAGCAGAAACTTCTGGGTGTGTTTTCACCTCTATTGCTCCAAGGGAGTGGCTATCAGTAACGTGCTCATTTAATGATTCCTTTTCAGTAATCTCATGTTGGTGATCAACAAGTTCATCGTCATCAAAAACGTCTGGCTCAGGAGCATGAAAAAATGATGGGAGACGCCTACTGCCATCCGCACGAGCGGTAGATTGCCTTCTTAAAACAGTCATCAAGTCATCATCTGCCCCCCAAGTGACAGCGTTCATTCTTGCCCTTCCATGCAAAAGATCAGAAGGGCCCTGGAAGGGCAATTCCTTCCATTTTGCTCTGCAAATGGGGCAAATTTGATTTCCATGTTTTACATTGGAAGTAATGCAATGAAAGTGGAAGGAGTGTGAGCATTCTGCAGTGAAAATGGCATGGCCATTGCCCGGTTTCATGGTGTTCAGACATATTGTACATGTGCTCTGCGATAAAAAGGAAATGCAACTTGAAATCATACTCAATGACATAAAATCAGGATTATGAACTCTCTGAAATAAAGAGACTGAAAACAAAATTTGCACAAGATAGACTCACGAAACCCCAAAATCAGATTTGCATAAAAGATTAAACACAAGTGTGCATTACTTAGATTTTCATAGAGCCCATATTGAAGGGCACATATCTTTATTAACATGATAATATTAATCACCATTTTTCGAGGCGAGACATCCCAATTTCGATTTGATCTCCTTTTATGTGTGGAGATGTGAAAGTGACCCCAAAGATGTCAAGAAACAAGAATTTAAGAGCTTTTTTCCTTTGCTAGATAACAAACTTGCTATTATGAATTTATAATCTATCTACATGCTCTAACCAGAAAAAAAAAAAAAAAAAAGAACAAAAAAATTCTTGACAGTATTATTTCAACCTGGAGGTAATTTCTAGATCCTTCATATATTTCAGAATTCAAAGCACGTAGGGCTCTTCAGTCAATAATGATAAACTGCTGAGCATATTTCAAAATTAATGATTAGTGTAGCATGCATCAGGAACTAATAAATACACCAGATGCCCCCAAATCCCCTTGAACTCAGCAGGTCTGAACTATTGAATCTTTTTCACATAAACAAAACGAATTATTAAGAAAAGGATTGAAACAAAGCTTCCTTACGATCGCCTTTGATTGAATAGCCATCAAAATCATAAAGCATACAGTGGTGCGAAAGACTGGCCCTCATGCATGCATCTTAGCCACATTATTGAGCCAGTTGCATAAAAAGAAGAATTCTATTCAACCCTCCATGAAAAGAATAAATTCAATGCAATCCATGTATATGCAATTCTAAATCAAAGAAGATTCACTTAAAGGTACAATTGCGGGTTGGATCAGTTTAGAGCTAGTAGGAGGCAGTCAAACCCCAAGGAGAAGACCCTAATAAAAATTACAAGAAAATAAAGGGAGCATCTCATAAAAAAGGGTGCGGTGCACAAGCTACTGTCAGACAATGATAAAGCTTTATTAAGACAATAGAAATGTCCAAAAAATAAAAAATTCAAAGCCCCTCTATCGAAAGGAGGAGAAATCATTGGTCCCTTGTATAAGATAAGATATTGTTCTTTTTCTTCTCCCTTACCTCTTTGACAAACTACAGGCTTTCCAGGATTATCATCCATATATATATATATATATATATCTAGAGAGAGAGAGAGAGAAAGACTGCTGACGAGACAAAGCACTTTCCTTTCAAGGTGACAGTAAACTGTAGTTTTCCATTTATAATGAGGCTAGAAGGTAATAGCCTTGAAAGAACTTATCTACTTTATCAGTTTGCCACCAATAAGCCAATCCGAAAAATACATGGCAGCCAATAGTTCAACTTAATGAATCAACGTTGTTATACAGAGAGAGCCCCAGCACTATCCCGGTTGAAAGAACCCAAAAACCAATCAAATCAAAGAAGAAATATAAAGCAAATCAATGAAGGGCTCCCTGAATCATTCACAGTTCTATTGAAACACAAAACGTATTCAGGATCCATCAGTCAATATTCAAAACAAAACAAATAAACACTCAGATAACCTGAAAAATAACGGAAAATACCTTGCATATTGCAAGAAAAGGAAAAAGGGTTCCAAAAATTTTTTAAGTTCACAACACAAGAATGGATATGCAAGAAAATCAGTCCATAGAAAAAGGTATACAGGATATTCTCAAATCTCGGTAAATGGTGAAAATCTAGAGAGAGAGAGAGAGAGAGAGAGAGAGCGAGAGATGCTGACCAGATAAAGCACTCGCCTTTCAAGGAGGGGAAGAAAATTTTGAGGATACATTGTAGTTCTTATGCACTGAGGGTAGAAGATGATGGCCCTTAAAAGGGACTTATCTACTTTATCAACAAGACCACTGAGAACTGAAAACTACGTCACAACCAATAGCCATCCGTTTCAGAGATCACCATTATTTTACATCCATAGTTCAGATCCCCGAGCTAGTCTAGCATTGTCCAAGAAAATAAAGCCAAAAACCCAAAAGAAAAGAAGGGGAAAACCAAAGAACCATTGATGAAAAAGAAAAAAATGGCTACACGATTATTTGTTTCCAGTTTTACGGAGCCAAACCATAAGTCCAGATCCAGCAAGAGAACAAAGAAACGTTTCAAATGGCAAAAAGAAAACAGGAACAACATTAAAATCTTCCATGAAATTAATTGCAAAAAAAAAAAAAGCATAAAAGAAAATCAGAACACAGCATCTTCCGATAAATGTAAACAGAAACACAAACTTTGGATGATTTGGAGCTTTGTTTGGGCAATAGGAGACCAGAGGACGACGGTGTAGGCGTCTTGGACATTGAATAACCGCTACTTCCGGCCGCCGGAGAAAGCAATACGGAACCAGAGAGCCGCCCAGCGGACAGACTCGACTGCCCTGGCGAGTCGTCTTCTAGTTCGCCCGGAAGCTGAAGGCACGACAAAGCATTCTTCGCTTTCCTCCATTTGCTCCCCATTCTTGACGTTCGATCTGATCTCAACTTCACGGATAAAGAAAGAAAGAAACAAAATTTAAGTACTCAAATGCTGTGAAGGCTATCCCTTGAACACAGAAAGCAATAGCTTTGGACCAGGAAAACATATGCGGAACGAACCGTACGAGGGAGGGAGAGAGAGAGAGAGAAGATTTGACTAGCAAGATTTTTAAAGAAAGAGACGATAAGAACGGACAGTGGTGAAGAAGAATAAGACGAAGAAGAAGAAGGGCCTACACTGGAAAGGAAAGGGTAAACATGAAATTAGCCTGGGATTTGTTAGGAATTGGCTGCCATTACCATTAGAGCTCTGGTTTTGACCTTCCGGATGGAGCAGGGAATCGTCTTGGATTGAAAGGGCCAAATCTGGGTTTTAAAGCTGACTTTTCTTTATCTCCAAATATTTACCATTTTCCCCTCTCCTCTCCTTATTGGTTGCTTGCTTCCATTCAAGCCTTCAACGCCGTAATCATTTTATTTATTTTTATTTTTTATAAAATTATATAATTCGTCAATGTTAACAAAAGTAAAAACCCCTCAAAACACCTAAGTCAGTCAATTTTATATAATTATAAAATTATATAATTCCACAGCGTCCGTCACTATGGGAATAGTTTGGTTGGAGAGGGGAGGGTTCTTTTTTCCTTCTTTTTTTTTTTTAAATCATAAAATCAAATTTTAAATATAAAAACCATTGATAGAAAATAAGGATAAAATAATAAATTTATCTTTATATATAGTTTAAATTAGTCCTCACCTTTCCGATCATATTCAACAATTATTATTCGAGATTTTAGGGCCTCGTTTAGTTTAAAAAATAAAAATTAAAAAAAAAAAGTTCTTGGATACTTAATTTTTTATTTTTGAACATAATATATTTGGATGCCAATCATCTATAATTTCATATTTCAAATTTCTTTATTTGGCTACATTCTATTCCAAAATACATAGATTTTGATATTTGAAAATAATGATTTTCCTTGAGTATAGTCAAATTGAATCCCCATTTTCCCAAGAATTCTATCTTTATGTTTATATAATTTAAAATTTAAAACCAATATTAAAATATTTTTAGTATATATTTTACAGTATATAAAAAATGGGAATCATAAAATATATAACAAAAAAGGTTTAGATAAAATTAAAACTATTTTATAGATTTTAATATAAATTTCTATTTTTAAAAAAGCAAACACACATGAGAAAAAAAAATATTTTTCTATTATCCTATGAGTATTTCCTGCACCACTTCTTATGGGTTGAACTCGACCTAGCGGGTCAGCCCAATCTCCTAAAGCCCAAAAAGCCTAAGACCAATCTCGTTAAAATAAGGTCATACGTTGCTAAAACTCGAACTCATGCCACAAAACCAATCGAACTCTTAGCAATACTTCTAGTTCGTTAGCCTAATCGTTTAGCTCACATAACAACAAAATCGTGGAACAATCGGAAGCAGAGACCCACTTACTTTATCTAAGACAAATCAAATATCTGGTAATGCGGAATCCACTTCTAATTTTATGGAATTGATAATGACATATTATCTCTATAATATTATCCTATTATTTTAGATTTTATATAAATTATAAACATCTCATTCTATAAATAAGGGTAAAAAAAATCATTAAAGAAGACGACGAGAATAATGATATATTGTTACTCTATTGAAATAATCAAAGAACAGTTGTGGAATAGGTATTATTTTGGTCGAACCACGTAAAAAATTTATTGCGTATTAATTGTTATTCATTCCATTTGTTCCTCCTTTTTGCTATTGTGCTCATTTTTCTTATTATAAACCTACGAATCACGATCTACCAACTCTGAACATTGACACCCCATTACGCCATGGTTGAATTGAGAAAATATTAAGAATCATGTAAATATATTTAAATATTATGGAAATTTATAACGAATTGAGAAAGTAATTTTCAAAGGTAATATTAATTATTGTTTGTATTTTATTTTTAAATAATGTACATTCATTATATTATTTAATAATTTTATTAATTAATAATAAATATATTATAGTGTAAAAAATTCAATCAAGTAATAGATCATTATTTAAAATTTAAAAATAAAATACACTTATTAAAACATTAACAAGTAAAGTCAAAGATTATCATTACCCTGTTACAAAATGCAAAACAAGGGGTAAAACCCAAAAAAAAAAAAAAGATCAAAAAGTATTTGGTGGACTGTAATTATGTCACAAAGTGACTTTTGGGAATGGGAGTGGGGTTGAATAATGCCAGCTATGTCATGCCATCCTGTTTCGACGTCAAGTCAAGTGGGCCCAAATGATGATCCAATGGTGGGGATTGCCACATGATGATGTGCCTCCTAATGCATCTTGTCACACGTGCATGCCAACGTCATCATATCATACTTCCTTTCTTTAAAATTCTGACCATTCATGTAAAGTTGAAAATAAATTCCCACAATTCATCATCATCATGCTTGCTTGCTTGCTTGCTTGTTTCTCCTATCCTATCCTATGCTATGGATTGGAGATGGCTTATAAATTTCTTTTTCTCAATATTAGAGTTTAGCAGAGAGAGAGAGAGAGGGAGTGAAAAATGAAAAAGCCAGTATTTGTGTACATTTGTGTTGACCTGCACCCAAAAAGTGGAGCAAATTTAAGAATTTCGAAAAGAAAGCACTACCCATTATGGCATACAACCCCACGTACACAAAAAGCTTTGATCCTCCTCCTCCTAACCACCCACCCCTATCCATCTCTCTCTCTATATATTGCTACAAAAATACGAAATACATACGTACATCTACTACATGATGTAGTAATTATTTCAAGTAACACGAGCTGTTACTGTTAGTTAATAATAATTATATAACATGCAAAATTCTTAATAGCAACAAAATTAAAATTAAGTACCACATATATATATAGTTGGTTTTTAATTTTATAATAATATAGAAATTAAAATGCTCTTTGGAAATCAATCATCTGTGGTGGTCTCAAAAGAAGATAAAAATGAAAGGGAGCCACACTGCCTTTAATTTGGCCCCCAATTCATGTTAATTGTCTCTTGTCTGTGGGGAAGGAATAAATTTTTCACGACTAGAAAAAATCACATAACGTAGTAGTAGCCAGTCTACAACAAGAGGGTGAGGGTGAGGGTTCAAGAATATCATATTGACTAGGGTGTTTGAAAATGAGGTATCAATTAAGGAACATCATTCATTATATATAAAAATCATATCATATCATGTGCTAAAATAATAGTATATATTTTTTTTATATAAACTGTCTGTAAGGTATTTGGATGGATTGAATTAGCTAGTAGTCATCAGTCAGGGTCACACACATCGTTCCTTCCTATATATATTATGTTAAAAATATACGTGAATTTCAATTAGGAGACGAAGCAACTTCTACAAGTTTCAATGGTCGGATTCTCCATTTTCAATTAATTTGTTTTTGCCGAGAAGTTTGACGTATGAAATGGGTTTGGCGAAAGGAATGGTCCTTATCAGTTTGGTTTGAAACGTAAACATATTACGAAGGGATGAATCTTGTCATTCATTAATATATAGTATAATAATAATAATAATAATAATAATAATAATAATATATCTTTGTATTTATTAATTCTGCCACTCAAATTAGAAAAATGGTTGGTTGGTTGCTTGTCGACTTTCGTCATTTATGCTCTGAACTGAACTGGGAAGGAAGAATCATCAGCTGCCTGCTGGTTCTGCTGGTTGTATATTTATTGCCATCTTTTCCATTCCATTTAAGAGAAGTAGACTTCATCATCAATTTATCTCTCAAAATATTTGCGAAGCTGACGTCTAAACTTGGCTCTCTTCTCTCGTGTCGTGTGGCAGTGAACAACAGTACCATTATTTACACTGAATTCAATTGGCTGGTTGGATTAATTCCTCCGTCGGATCACAAGTCCTTAATTACTAAATCCGTCTTATTTTCAAAAATTTTAAATGTGTCTTCAAAAAATATTTAATTTTACATGTTTATTTGATTTTACTAATTTATAAAATAATTAATCAATTTTAATTTTATCTAAATTTATATTGAATGATGTGATCCCACTTTTTAAAGATTTTTTCTTTTCTTTTTTTTGTTTTTTTTGGTAGATGAGCAAAATAAGATTTGAATAACTTAGTTAATATTTTTAATTAGCTCGTAATTATGAAATGTTGAACATATATGAATTAGCGATTCATATATACTTTGTGTTATTTTAATGTTTTCTTTCTGAATATTATACAAATGATCACATAATCTAAACAATATATCATTATTATTATATGGGTAAAATTATATATAACTTTCTGAACCAACAGTCACTGAACTAATACTATGATTAGTTGGATGATCTGTCCGATTCTAATTAATAACAAGATCATTATTAGCTGAAATTTGCAATAATAGAAAAAATTATCTAAAAAAAGATTTATAACACACTATTCTGGGTTGTTTTTTTTTTTTTTTTACAAATGGTTAACAGCTGGATGGATCCAGACCAAGCCCGATAGAATTACTTGTCAAATGAAGCCCAAACCCAATTTAATGAACCCAGAACCAAACATCATCCCCTTCTTGGGCCATGGATCTTGGGGTCCAGCATGGTTCCTTTTATAAGAAGATCTTTAAATCAAACTCAACGTGGTCCGTAGGCATTTTGGAGGATGGATCAGGTCGCTGCTAGCTGTAAATCACATCATCCTTGTGGAATATCACAAGAAGAGTTAGGAGTGAATTGATGTATGCACCATCAAGCCCCGGTCGGTCACGGGTGGGACCGAGTGATTGAGGGTCTCTTATACATGGTGTTAGGTAGGTGAATTGGGCAGTTGATGAGAGTCCACGCTTCTTGGAGAGGGCGGCGTGTGACGTGTCTCCAATCCATGGATGGCTCCGAAACATGGACCTGATGGTGCGCGCATCCACTTGGTCGGTTTTGGAAGCCACTTTCGTCTCATTTATGTTATGGTATGGGTACCCATCCACCCGTCTTTGAAATATTCTCACTCACAAATTATTACTTTTAATTACAATTTTATGATAATACAACAGTAATAATATTCTTATAAATAAATAAATATCAGTTTAATATATATATATATATATATACATAAAGTTAATTGCTGTCTATATCTAAGTCATTAAATGACAGTTGGCATTGCCAGAACTTGTAGGTGATTGTCTTAAATGGAAGCCCCACCCTATTTCAGGCTTTACCCTTGCCCACATCTTGCTTGCTCTCTAGATCTATAATAATACATTAATTTAATGCAAGATTGTCTGTTTTTATACCACTTCTCAATTAATAATGAATGAATTAATCTTTATTTTATATAAATAAGGAATTATATATATATATATAAATAATAGGTAGACGTATTCTTTTATAAAAAAGATGTAATTTATTATATAAAATATAGGTAATTAAGTAACATTTTTCATATTATAATTTGAATAAAATATACAAGGAGGTAGGCAGGCAAGCAAGCAAGCAAAATGTAATAATAATAATAATAATAATAGTAAAATGATAAAGGGCTGTTTGGGGGGGGGGGGGGTTAGGTTTATGAGGGTGGTTGGTGGAACGTGTGGCACAGAATTTCTTACCCAACCCAACAACACGTGGGTTGGTTCGTTCGTTCAAATCATCGTCTTGTTCGTAGCTCTGTCCGCCGCGCGATCTTCAATTCTTCTTCTTCTTCTTCTTCTTGCGCATGCACTCTCTCCACACGTTTCTTTCTATCTCACATATATATATATATATATACATGTTGTAGTGCGTAATACAGGAATAATAATATATAATAAGTTGAGAAAAGACAAAATTCAAAATAAGGAAATAAACGTGTTAGTCAAGGCGTTTTTTAAAAAACTTTTTTTTTTTTAGAATAGTAATTTTCTCACCAGATGCAATGGCTTTGTAGAAATTCTAATCACATGATACAATACCTAACTTAATAAATCAAAATTGTACTTTTTGATTCTTCCTACCACTAAGAACTCAAACCCAACAATTTAGAGTAATAGAGAGTAAATATAGAGATGACTAATAGCAAAAGAACAAAAAAATGTTAATTTTTCATACACATTGTACCTCAAATGTCCAAAATTATTTATAGACAATGAAATTATGCTTATCAATAGGCACATATAAACTAAAGAACACAACATATAGAAAGATCATGTCTTTTGAAAATAGACTTGTCCTTTAAAAATGTTACTACACTTCAAATTAAAGACATGACTTTAAAATTTAAAAATTATATTAAACCATTTACATATTTAGAACATTATAATTCAAACGTTCGGATTGAGAGTCGACTTTCTATAGCTAAAGTCAACTCTCAAAAATTAAGAGTTAACTCTCAGTGCTCTATAGTCAACTATAACAAAGTTTTAATAGACCTATCCGAGAGCTTATTATGTAGAGTCGATCTAATTAAGAACTACTCTCAAACAATTGACTCCTATACATTTATTGACAATTGATTTCTATTACCTAAAAGTCGACTTTTATAACAACCACTTAAAAAAACATAAAAAAAATTACCAATGTTATTATTATTAGATAATATTAATATATATTTATATATAACAATACACATGCATGTACATTACATATATATGATCATATTTAATTAAATTATTATATTACACGGCTAAACTATGTATTATTATTATTATTCTTAAATTTAATTACTATTCATTGTTTCTTCTTTGTTGTCTGATCATCGTTTTCTTTTGCAGGCAAAGCCCAATTATGTTGCCTGACGCGACCGACTTGAGAGAGCGCGCGCACCAAGAGGGGGATGGTGTGTAGGTCCCACACCCTTGGGGCCAATGCCCCCCTTTAATTTTATTTGCGTTGGACAACATAAGAAATGCCTATGTTGCCGGTTGACGCGGCAACACAGAAAAAGCCTTTGCGGACAATATTAGTTTATATAGACGTTAAAGAATTGAAGTTGATAGATATTAGTAATCGAGTAGAATATATGGATTAATTACACCAATAATAACCCAACCTTGCACTTTATTATTATTTGATCATTGAATTTTAAAATGTTACTTGTTAGTCACTGATATTTCAAAACGGTTACTGCTTAGTCACTGAACTTTGAAATGTTACCTGTTAGTCAATGATATTTCAAAACTGTTATTGCTTAGTTACTGAACTTTAAAATGTTATCTATTAATCACTGATATTTCAAAACTGTTACACTGAATTTTAAAATATTACCTGTTAGTCACTAATATTTCAAAACTATTCCTCATTTGTCACTCGTGAACTTAAAGTTCAGTGACTATCGAGTAATGGGTGAAAAATGATTTTAAAATATCAATGACTAGCAGGTAATATTTTAAAGTTCAGTGACTAAGTAGTAACCATTTTGAAATATTAGTGACTAATAGGTAACATTTTAAAGGTCAGTGATTAAGTAGTAACAATTTTAAAATATCAGCGACTAACATGTAACATTTCAAAGTTCAGTGACTAAACAGTAATCGTTTTAAAATATTAGTGACTAACATTTAATATTTCAAAGTTCAATGACCAAACAGTAATAGAATATAAAGTTGAGTTATTATTGATGTAATTAATCCTAGAACATATATATATATATGTTAATTGGGAATACTACAAGAGTAACAATTATTTAAAATAAGTACAAAACTTAAAATGAAATAACAATAATAACAAATAAGAAAATTTGTAGAAAATTTTTAAGTTGTAAAAGACTTGAAACACAATATAATCACTTTCCTAAAAATGAAATTTGCTATCTCTTCACTTTGAGTTTGTTGCGAGGATTTATCAAACTTGGTCCGAAAGGTAAAATTGCTCACCCCGGACACCCCCCACACCCGACCTGACAGGACGTGGGGGGAGGTTAATCATGGTGACCTAGCCGGACGCAGTGACTAGACCCGAGCTCACCGCGCACAAGGAGCCCTCCTCACTTTGAAGAGAGGTACCCCACACTGTCGTTTGCGAGACTCGATCCTCGATCTTGGTCTAAGATTCACCACGGGAGCCACTTCTTGACCAATCGGGCTACTTATGCGGGCAAGAGGATTTATCAAACTTGTTTAGTGGATATAAAAATCACTTTTTGATCACTGTACTTAGCAAAAAGTGAAGAAATCAAGTTTGAAATAATAAACAAAATTTTGATCTTCTTCAATAGTAACAAAAACTTGTGTTTTAAACGTTGCATACTTGTCTCAAAACTTTAAAATTGTCTGAATATATATAGGCAAATTTTGAAAGGAAATAACACTTTGTTTGAAAGAAACAACCTTTAAAAATCTTTATTTGAAAGAAAATAATCATTCTAAATTTTGAAAGGGTACAACCTTTAGTATTTGACAATTTAAGAGATGTTTAATTTATTTTGAACAAATTAAATTTCTAACAATATACACATCTCTTCTTTTATAATTAACATATATGTTTATCCTAGTTTGGGGCAAAGAGAAGATCAGTTCTGGAAAATAAATATCACGCAATATATATATATATATATATAGAGAGAGAGAGAGAGAGAGAGAGAGAGCAGAGATTGCAGAATCCAGAACAAATCCAGCAGCAGCAAGAAGAGAGATGGAGCCTGGACCTGGAGGCTCCATTATTAATGGCCTCACTGTCACTGGTGACGGATATATATGCTGGCACATGGATTGGCATGGCCGTGCTTAAAAGCTGGGAATTAAGTTTCCTCTCTTGCATGTGTTTGGCATTCGAGAAAGCTGTTTTGCATGCAGAAGGAAGGAATGAAGGAAGGAAAAAGCCGGAAAACATGAACCCAAGTCTTTGGCTGGTCTGAGTTAACTATTAATAATGATCTTACTTAGCAGAAAAAGAAGGAAGGAAGTTCAGCAAATTGATTGCAAGGCAAAATCCACTTTAATTTACAGCCTGCAATTTCCTAAAATAAATCTTGACTTTGGCTTTGTTTTCATCCAAGCAAACAAGTTCCAACACCAGCAAATGTGGATCACAAACATGTTAAGTTTTCGGGTTTACTAATTAATTTGGTCATATGACTACTGAAAGATATTTTTTAATTAATTCTAAAGTTAAGAGCACTCAATATATATACATCACACACACACACACACACACACACACACAAGCACGGTGAATTCATATATACTGTGACTCAAAACATTTTGGTTTAAGGAAATGACAGAAATTAAGGTTTTAAAATTTTCTTTATTTCCCAACGAAATATAATTAAAGGAAACAAATGGCAGGTAATTAATTATTTCATACTTGAGATTAATTAATTCTCTTCTATAAAATTAGGCTGAAAACTAGAACTAAATTGATGAGTCGATCCGTTTGTTCATTTTCTTAAAAGTTTAATACAACTGCAAAAGTAATTAAAATATCAAGAAAGAAAGAACGACAAAATTAACCAAGCTTTAATTTCTGGGTTTGACCAATATTATTAATAGATAAACAACAAAGTAAATTATATATTATATATTGTCACATATATTTATATATATATATACTTCATCAAAATTAATTACGGGCAAAGAAAGCTGTAATGATGCATGTAACCATATCTCCTGATATATATATATATATATATATTTCCCTTAATTTCAATCTAATTAAATTCTAGATTGAAACACTGAAATCAAACAACCACCTCAAATATATAGGGTCTTATTAGGATGGAGACGACAAGAAATCGATCCATTTTAATTCGAGTATAAAATTTTATATTTTAGGCATCATATTTGTATATAATAAATAAATATGGAGGCAAATATATATATAAACCCAACTAATTAGTAGATGCATGGCAAATATAATTAAACAAATTAATTATTTCCCATTTTTCATCAACAAATATATATATATATATATATTAAATAATAATTTTTCCAACATTCCACTTTTCTCCAATGAATCTATATGTATATATAGTGATGTTTATTATGCAGAGATGCCAGAAGACATTCCACCAACCCCTAATTCCAGTACGTTCCCACCCCATGTTAGCGTATACTACTTACTATACTTCCCATTTTGATACGCTTAACGCTGTTGCCTAATGATGACTGGATCGGATCGGATCGAATTCAACCATCTCTCTCATTGCATCTTCAAAAAAGTAAATAAAATTAAAAATAATAAATTATTAATTAGTAGCAACCGATCATAATATATATCAACTACGTACTCTAGTTTAAAAACTAAACATCGCATGGGCTTAGGCTAAATAATTATTTATTTATATTAGCCATGAGAGAGAGAGAGAGAGAGAGAGAGAGAGAAGTAGTAGTAATTTTTGAAGAAGACTTGACTGGGAATAGAGAAGGCATTAGCATTATCCAGCATGAAAATGGAAGCGCTGGCTGGAATGTGGATAAACAAGGAAGGGAAGGTGGGTGAAGTATCGCGTCACGTGTTGAGTATAAAGCGTTAAGCGTATCAACTTTCATGCATATGTGGTTGCCTACCCCTCAATGCTTGAGACCCACGTGTCGCCCTCCTACGGCTTGGATGCATCAGATCCGACGGTCAAGAAATGATTTCAACCAACACCCACTCTGTTTCCCACCCAACACTCTTCACACATACTTCCCTCTCTATTTAAGCCTGCAAAAATCTGGTGAACCAATCTCACCAACAAATCTTAATCTCTCTCTCTCTCTCTCTGTGTGTTTCTTGTTCCCATCATTCCCTCTCATGTGCCAAAGATCATTTCTTTAATCTCCTTCCTTCCTTCCAGCCTCTTCTTTTTCACTTCGTCCTATAAAGGGATTTGCTTCCCTTTTTTTTCCATTTGCTAAGGTTTTTGCTTTCTGGCACCTTAAACAATAATGGAGTTGTCGCATGAGAACGGCAATGGCAAGATCTCCACAGAGAGTTTATGCGTTAAACTAGATCCGCTGAACTGGGGTTTGGCGGCGGAGTCACTGAAGGGGAGCCATTTGGAGGAAGTGAAGCGCATGGTGAGGGAGTTCCGGCAGCCGGCGGTCCGGCTCGGCGGCGACACTCTCTCCATAGCCCAGGTGGCTGCGGTGGCCGGCGGCGAGGTGACGGTGGAGCTCTGCGAGTCGGCCAAGGCGGGCGTGAAGGCCAGCAGTGATTGGGTGATGGATAGCATGAACAAGGGAACGGACAGTTACGGCGTCACGACAGGGTTTGGTGCAACTTCACATAGGCGAACCAAACAAGGCGCTGCTCTTCAAAAGGAGCTTATCAGGTCAGATTGATTTTCACAAGCTAATTAATTAACTAATTAATTGATATTGTTCTGATTACTTGACGTTGATACTCGTGGTGAGAATTATCGATTTTTATAAATTTGTTCATTGAAGATGATATCTTGCTAGCTATTTCTAAGGGTAGGTGAGTTTGGATTGGATATTCCAAAATTAAACTCCATGTCGACCTTGCCTTGTGGTAATTACATTTTTTTATTTTTTTTTTTTTTTTTCAATCAATAAATTACGAGTATCTTTTTCTTTTTCTTTTTTGTTTTTTTTTTTTAATTTCATTGTCATGTAATAATAATAATATTATTATATTTGAATAATGATATTCAATTCTAACTCAGGCAGACAAATTCATTGGGCGATAGGGCAAATGACAAAAATGTCCTGTTGATTTTACTTTTTACCCATGATTAACAAGCGCAAGAACAATTTCGATCTTCTTGATTTGGGCGTTGCTAGGGTTCATATTACAGCTAGATATAGCTAACCAAAGAATGAATAACATGTACTAGCATGACAGCATAAGAATCAAATAGCAATATTGGGTATTGCTTCGATAAGGATTGTTAAACAAAACCCTATATAAGAGGACAATACTCTTTTAAATAGTATAAGAAGACAATACTCTTTTAAATAATATTTTTAAGAGTCTCTATATAAGTTTAATCAAGATATAAATAAAAAAATATAAAATATAAAAATATTTAAGACTTTTATATTTTTCATTTTGTTCGCTAAACTTATTTAAAAACCCTTGAAAAAGAAGTCACATGACTTCTTATATGGTATTTTTCGGATATACTTATCCCTCTCCCTACATATAAGCATATTTTGAAGATAAAAAAAAAACGATACATATATATTATTTAGGCATTTCAAAAAATTTAACAAATAGATAGATAAAAATTTTGAAATACTTCTCAATTTTATATTAGTCATTTCATATCTTGATCTAAAAAATATACCAATCTTATATTACTCATTCTAACAAACTCTACCTTAATAGAAATACTTGTCTCTGTAAATGAGAAGTTGTCGGGGCTGACCATATAAAATTTCACCCAAATATATGGAAGAAACATAAGCTTTTCAAAGTTAATCAATTCTGCTTTTCCAAGATCCAATATCTAATTCCTTACGGAAGTTGCTATCGCAACCAAATTAAATGTTAAAAGGAGATGTTCTTCATTTGCAACAGATTCTTGAATGCTGGAATTTTCGGCATTGGAACGCAAGAAACAAGCCACACACTGCCTCACTCTGCTACAAGGGCTGCGATGTTGGTAAGGATCAACACCCTGCTTCAGGGATACTCTGGCATTCGATTCGAGATATTGGAAGCCATCACAAAGCTCCTCAACCACAGCATCACTCCATGCTTGCCTCTCCGGGGCACCATCACTGCCTCGGGCGATCTAGTCCCCTTATCGTACATCGCAGGGGTCTTGACCGGGAGGCCTAATGCCAAATGTGTAGGGCCTAACGGGCAGGCCCTTGATGCCGGGGAGGCGTTCAAACTTGCTGGGATTGGCTCCGGGGGGTTCTTTGAGTTGCAGCCTAAAGAGGGCCTTGCTCTTGTTAATGGCACGGCAGTTGGGTCTGGTTTAGCATCCATGGTGCTTTTTGATGCCAATCTACTGGCTGTTCTATCTGAGGTTTTGTCGGCAATTTTTGCTGAAGTAATGCAGGGGAAACCCGAGTTCACCGACCATCTAACACACAAGCTGAAGCATCATCCCGGCCAGATTGAAGCTGCAGCCATAATGGAACATATTTTGGATGGCAGTTCTTATGTCAAGGAAGCGCAGAAACTACACGAGATGGACCCTCTTCAAAAGCCTAAGCAAGATCGATATGCTCTACGCACATCCCCACAATGGTTGGGCCCCCTGATTGAGGTGATCCGAGCATCGACCAAGTCCATTGAGCGCGAGATCAACTCGGTGAACGACAACCCCCTGATCGACGTGTCAAGGAACAAGGCCCTACACGGTGGGAATTTCCAGGGTACCCCAATTGGTGTCTCCATGGACAACACCAGGTTGGCTTTGGCATCCATTGGAAAACTCATGTTTGCTCAATTCTCCGAGCTGGTTAATGACTTCTACAACAATGGCTTGCCTTCCAATCTCTCTGGCGGAAGGAATCCAAGCTTGGATTACGGGTTCAAAGGCGCCGAGATAGCCATGGCTGCCTACTGCTCGGAGCTCCAATTCCTGGCCAACCCTGTCACGAATCATGTCCAAAGCGCCGAGCAGCACAACCAAGATGTGAACTCTCTGGGATTGATATCTTCCAGAAAAACAGCCGAAGCCATAGACATCTTGAAGCTCATGTCCTCAACCTACTTGGTGGCACTTTGCCAAGCTATTGATTTGAGGCATTTGGAGGAGAATATGAAGAGCACGGTTAAGAACACAGTGAGCCAAGCGGCTAAGAAGGTCCTTACCATGGGATTCAATGGCGAACTTCACCCCTCAAGGTTTTGCGAGAAGGACTTGCTTAAGGTAGTTGATCGCGAGCACGTCTTCGCATACATCGATGACCCCTGCAGCGCGACCTACCCGCTAATGCAGAAGCTGAGGCAAGTCCTCGTTGATCATGCATTGACCAACAGGGATGATACGAAGAATGCCAGCGCCTCAATCTTCCTCAAGATTGGAGCTTTTGAGGAGGAATTGAAGACCCTCTTGCCGAAAGAAGTTGAGAGCACACGAAGTGCCGTTGAGGGTGGAACTCCAGCAATTCCAAACCGGATTGAGGAGTGCAGGTCTTATCCATTGTACAAGTTTGTGAGGGCAGAACTGGGGACCCAGTTGTTGACAGGAGAGAGAACTCGATCCCCCGGTGAGGATTTCGATGAGGTCTTCTCCGCAATTTGCCAAGGAAAGATGATTGACCCGCTGCTGGAATGTCTCAAGGATTGGAATGGTGCCCCCCTTCCAATCAGTTAAGAAACATACTACTCTTCCAGAACTGCCTCTTTTCTTTTCCCCCGTCCTTGTCCTTCTATTTAATTACATGAATCTGCTGGATCGGTTTGTTTCCTTTTCTTGTATTGCTATGGACTTGTGTACAGCAAGGGACTGTAGTTCAATTATACGTCAACTTTTTTGCTCAGAGATGAATAATAAGCTTCTTCTTCTTCTTCTTCTTCTTTGTGGCGCCAATTCGAAATGGAGCTCGTGCTTTATTGTTCAAAATTGCACATCATCAATAATGGCCTTTTATATATCACTCTTGTTCCACACACAGTAATGTTGGATATTTGCACATTCGAGTCTTTTAGCGACCATAAGCGCAATGCATGTAAGTGCTATATATATGCCTGAATGGTAACATGCGTTAGTTAGTGTGATCTTAGCGAAAATATATCTTAATCAAAATATTAAAGAATATGTGCATGATGAATCTCAAGGTGCATGTGTGCGCTGCATCCTGCATGAAGTTGATGAGAACTAAACTTTTAATTGTACATTAATTGGTTAAATACAACCCACCACATTTATAATTTTAATAACGACACCGAGTTATGTAAATATTTAACAATCTACGTACATTTATAATTTTATATTATAACGAGACAAGTCACGTAAATATTTATATCCATGCAAGGAAGACAGTTGATCACTTTTTCCATTCAACTCAACTTTCTTTGTTTCATTTCATTGACTAAAACAAAGAATGAGGGAGAAGATTAAACACTTATCAAATTAGTGATCATTCATTCTTCAAGCAAAAGAAATGATTAAAGATCAACAAAGAAGGTTCATATTCTTGAACACCCACCGCATATATATTCTCAATGGCCCAAAGTATTCCCCCCCTTCATAGCCCAATTGTTTGTTCGAGTGTTAGTGTTGGTGTCATGATATTAAATTTAGATGGTATTTGACAATTATGATTATGGGCCTGCTGATATAATTCTTGCACAAATATAACAAAATATGTTTTCATATTTTGAGGTCACATTTTTATTCATATCTCTCTAATCATTATTGTTGAGCCAATTTGCTTATATTAATTAAGTTTTGATGATTAACAAAAATATTTTTATGATATAAATATATTTATTTCTCATATAAAAAAATAAATTTATTTTGAATTAAAAGTGAGTACAAAGAGTACATTTATTTTGAATTAAAGGAGAATTGTCTTTAAACATGTTTCATTCTTTTGATCATTTACGTCTCAAAAATTTATATTTAAATTTTCATTTATTGATAAATACTTTTATTACTTATGCAAAAAGTATATTTATTTTGAATTAAAGAAGAATTACTTGTAGACATGTTTTCTCTTTCTCATACAAAAAGTAAATTTATTTTGAATTAAAGAGAATTGGTTTTAGACATGTTTTTTCTTACTCATGCAAAAAGTAAATTTATTTTGAATTAAAGGAGATTGTTTTTATACATGTTTTCTTATTTTAATCATTTATGTCTCAAAAACTTATATTTGAATTTTCAAATCTTGATTTCTCATATAAAAAATAAATTTATTTTGAATTAAAGGTGAAACATGTTTTCTTATTGTTTGAGAAACTCTAAACATTTTTTGAATTTTAAATTTTATATTAACTCTTTTTTTAGTGGTTAAAATGCTTATAAATACCCACAAACTCATTTTTTGAGTATCTATTGCACATATTGCACATCCAAAACTCCCAAAAGCTCTCAAGCTAATTTCCAAACATTTCAAGGCCATCTAAGATTCATTGTTCATCCATCGAAGAGCCACAAGGCAAGAGCAGAAAAAGAGATCGCAAATCCGAATTCGATCTTCTCTATTCAAACTGAGGTCACCGTTTATTTTATTTATTTATTTAAATATTATTGCCTTGTATATTTTGTGCTTAATTGTTTATTTGTGTCCAAGTGTGGACAATTATTTGTGAACAATTAAATTATTATTGTGGATTGTATAGGTTTCCTAGAACCGTTAAAATTTAGATGAATTTAATTTCCAAGGTAAGCTAAAGAGAAAACCTTAGCGTTGGTGGTTTTCCTAGAACCCGTTGTAATTTAGGTGTGTATCTAGTTTACAAGATAAGATAGTGTGAAAACCTTGGTAAAATTATTTTAGTGGAACCTTAAGAGTAGTTAGACATTAGAAGAATGGACTAGGTGTATGTGAAGACACCGAACCACTATAAATTGTCTTGTGCCTTATTGTATTTATTTTTGTTATATCTTGTGGTTTATATTTATTATTAATCTCAAATATAATTTATTATATTTATCAAATATATATTTTTCAATAAAATCATTTATCGAGAATATTTATTAAAATTGAGAAAATTTTAATCACTCAATTTACCTCTCTCGAGTGGCCATACCCTAAGGGACCAACAATTATATATGAATGAGTTCTTAGATTTTCTGTTAAATGTTTTATTCTTAAGTATTAAGAACATGTGGCTAAGGAACTTTGAAATAAGGATATCTTAAGGTTTATTTCTAGTCCCTAGGGTTTGCAATGGTTCGGTTTGATTTTAATTTTTTCCAAAACCACAACCAAACGAAACTTAAACTACTAAAACCAAAATCAAACAATTACCCATCAGTTTTAAAAATTAAAAACCATAACCAAACCATTCGATTTCGATTTTAACCATGATTTTTTTAGTTTGATCCATAATCTCCTGCCATGTTTTATTTTTTTAATATTTAATTAGTTATTTTTATTTATAATTATTTGATTAATAAAAATAAAATAATTTAGGATTAGAATTTATTTTTATTTGTTAATTACTTTATAAATGTTAAATATTTTATATATTTGTAATGCATTAGTTAAAATACTTGTAAAAAAATGCATTAGTCAATATATATATTATGTGTATATATAATATATTAAATAAATATATATTATATATATGTATATTTGGTTCGGTTACCCACACATTCAGTTCGGATTTTGGTTTGAATTTAGTGAAAACCATAATCAAACCATATCCATTGAAACAATGTTCGATTTTTCCCAAACCAAACCATTACCTAGTCAAACAATTTTTAACCGGGTTGACCAGTTTGATTTCGATTGCAATTGCCATCCCTACCAGTCCCTATATGTATCAGAAATGGACTATGATTAGTCAATTGCAGACTGACACATGAGATACTACATTTGATTAGTATAAGATACTAATGATAAAGGATGGTGAGTCACATGTCATAATCCATGGGATGGATATAGTATACAAGTGGGTAGGTGTTAGTGAAACACTTATTGAATGTGACGCACATGATATATCATATGACTGAGAGGATTTATGATTTATCACAAACTTCGATTGTGTTACTAGTCTTTAGACCGAAGGCAGCACAGTTACCTTATGTGTCAATACTAGGGATTTGCCGTTGCTAAGAACCATCTGGTTACCAGGTAAGATATGCACTATGTGGTCCTTTTGTAGTGGCATATGAAGGTAGGTGATTGTTAATGAGATCCATCGACCTCCAGAGTGAGGTAAACATCCGATGCAATGAGTAGTGGTCTTGATTGTAGAAATTCCTGACTAGGGTACACTTGATTGGAAATTATTCCAATATCAGAAATAGTTCTGATGTGTCATCTCAATCTCACCACATTGATTTTGGCATAGTCATCGAGTTAGTAAATTTGATAAGTCCATGACTCTCACTCGAACGGGATGATAATAGATGGATGGATTATAGTACATAGTACATAGGAATTGAAAGCCCAAATATGTTTTATTCTGAAGTAAGAGTTTATCATCGATAGGATTGCTCTGATATAATGTTAGTTGTCACTCATGATTTTTCGGGATACTTTGAAAAGATGAACAGATTCTCGTTGTAGATCAAAATATTTGGTCAACGTTAAAGAGTTTGACGTTTTCTGATTGTCACTTAGTAACGAACCTAGAAAGTCACATGCATATCCGGATGTGATGGTTGACTAAGTGATTAAGGCTAAAACTGTCATTAAGAATTAATGATGTTTACTATTAAGAGTTAACAGAACGAGTTTAAATGATTAATTAATAAGGAGCAATTGTCAAGAGTTGACAGGCATGTCGTTAAGAGTTAACGAAGACCTCGGTTTCATCATGAGATGGTGAAAGTGTCATTAAGTGTTTATGGTGGGGCTGTAATACCCAAGAACTTTGGATTATTTTTTTAAGGAAAAATATAAATTTGGAGAAAAATGGTATCTGAAAAGTCTGAAAAATTTATCGAATCAGTTGAAAGGAAGATCCGGAAGTTTAAATGTCTAAAGAAAAAGGAACACCTTTAACAAGCATATCGAGATAGGATTTTTAAGACCAAAATAAATCAAATCGGGAACGATTTTCAGTACAGCAAAAATGCAGCTGCCATTTAGGCTGTAAAAACTGAATCTCTAAAGGAGACTTCTGGGAAGTCAACAGAAGCTTGAGGAGGCTTTGGTTTTTTATATAGAACAACCATTCAGTGGTTTCAGGAAGAAACGATTAGGGTTAGGGTCAAAACGAAGAAACATGCCTAAGTGTAATTTTTCGAAGTTGCCCGAGGGGGTCCAAATGTCATTTTTTTCAAAATGTTTTAAAAGGAAAATTGAAAGATTTGAACTTGAGGGTCTCAAATGCAATATTGGAAAGTTCAGGGGTCAAGTAAAAATGGCCAAAAAGGTAAAGGCCAAAAGTTGAGGGGCCAAAATGCAAAAACTCAAAATTAGCAACAATGGGAAACTGACCAGGCCACGAGGGGCACTGAAATTTTCTGGGATGGCATGGGCAATGGCCAGGGAGGGCCAAGGGATGATGATGAGCCGATAACGGCCACCGGAATGGCCGAAATTTCGAGAAAATCGGCCAAGAAAGATGGTAAAAAATGGGAGACCTGCAACTCACTTTTGCAGGCGAATATCAATGCTTTTAGGTCGATCTAGGGGCGGTAAGGCAATGGGCAAAGAATCCAAGGCCATTTGAAGCTTCAAAATCGCCTATAAAGAGAGCTCAAAGATGGCCAAAATTTTCAAGAAATGAAGCTTCAAAATGTAAGGATAATTTGGACGAATTAGAGGCAAGGATAAGGGGCTTTTGTTGCCCATAAGATAAGGATAATTTTTGTGCATTTTGAAGCATTTTGGTTGAGATTTGAAGGCTGTTTGAAGCCTCGCCGGAATCTGGAACGGACCGCCTGGCCGAGCCTTCAAGTGGCCGGTTGGACGGTCTTTGATGCTTCTTTCGGGTTGAAACCTATGCCATCGTGATCGACTTGGCATAGATTTCCTGGTCGTGCAAAAATCCCACTTTTCCGGCAAGACCATGGCTGGAGAAGACGACCGGCGCGTGGGCCTCACGTGCTAGTCTCACACGCCCTACCACGCGCTAGGAGTGTGTGGGCGCGTGCGGGCTTAGAAATTTTTGCAATTTTTTTTAAAAATCTTGAAAAATTATTTTATGATTTTTCATGAAAAATGATTTGCAAAATATGTTATGTAGGTATTTATTTTGGAATATTAGTAAGGAAAAATTTAAGAAAAATAGAGAATAAGGTAAGAAAATAGAGAAGAAATAGTGTTTATTGATTATTTGTATAAATATCTTGCCTAGGGTGTGTTTGGACTTGAAGCGAAACATTTGGTGCAAATTTCAAAGTTGACACGCAAATCAAGGCAATTTGTACGCTTTTCGGGGTATCTCGATAATTGTGAAAGGTGAGTGATTTTATCTCTATAACCCATATTCGATATAATTACCTTTCTATGCATGATAATTACATATGTTATGATCGATCTCGTTATATTGGTTCATATACTGTTGCATGGAAAGTTGTGATACTCATATGGCATGATATTATCATCATATTGAAACTCGTGCATGTGGTTGGGATGTCACCCGAAGAGTGTAACCGTAATTCCTGAGGGCAGTTGATGGGACAACGTTAGGGTTATCCTGCAGAGATTTGAAATTTTGCCTAGGGTTCCGTGCCAGGCTGATAGGTCAGAGAAGTTACACTAAGGGTATCTGTCTATAATTGTCCATGCATCACTCATTCATCATGTTTATCTAACCCTCACTTAGAAGATTTCATCTTTTAATATTGGATTATATTCCTAGAATATTCCACATTCCAGGCGAGGCAAGCGGCCGGAAGGGCAAGGAGGTGATCGAGGCTTGATCACGATAGAAATTTTGTGGGCCTCATGTGGGGTTAG
The DNA here is from genome assembly GCF_014633365.1 of Diospyros lotus. Taxonomy (NCBI): domain Eukaryota; kingdom Viridiplantae; phylum Streptophyta; class Magnoliopsida; order Ericales; family Ebenaceae; genus Diospyros; species Diospyros lotus. The sequence goes on along the minus strand of NC_068340.1, from coordinate 28,368,645 downwards.
ACCATATGTTTCATTCGACTGTATTACTTAGATTTTAAATAAATGTGCTGGGCATATGATGTTGAAAAACCCAAGTTATGTTTTCAAAGTTTCATGCAGATTCTGATTTTGTTTCCGCTTATGTTTAAATTGTATCATTCTTGTACTATGTTTGCGAGTGTTATTAAATGAAAGTTATGTTGAGGATTTATTGCAAGTTTATGAAAAAAAAAATAAAATCCTAGCATATATTAATGCCCTGGAAGGCGGGGTGTTACAGGGGCCTAGATGTAATTTCTAAAAGTTTATATAAAGGGACAAAATTGGTCGACAATTTTTTTGAAATTGTCGACAGGTCCTTGTGAACTGTCAACAATTTATGTCAATGGCACTGGCAGATTACATAACTATTTGTCGTCTTCTGTAATGGAAAAGCTAGGACACATGGCGAGGGCGGACGGAGTGCATCCTTGTGGTCTCCTCCATGTTTCTCAGCCCTATTTCCATGTCTCTTGTACGTTATGAGGGTTTTGGGCGGCTAGGGTTTTGTGTTTTATATACAAGCCAAAATTAAAGAATAAAAAGAGAGTGTGAGTACCTTGCAACTATTGCATTGAACTCCCTCGACCTTGGCTCGTTTTCTTCTCCATATTTTAGAGCTCAAAACACTCACCACTTGCCTATCTTCCTAAGCTCTTTGTTCATCCATTGCTATAGTAGCAACCCAAGCAAAATAGTGAGACTACTTTGGTCCTTAGGTCTTTTCATTTGAACCCATTTCATTTATAGCCTTGATCTCTCTTACTTTTTCTGTCTAACACAAAGAGAGAGTAGTGGGATTCACCATTTCGCTGAAACGTGGACTAGATAGGCTTCTCGTAGTTTTGAGGACGGTTCGGGATATTCTCAAGAAGTTCTGGGAGTTGTTTTGTAGCAAGGAGTTGCTTTTATCAGGAGTATTTTACCCCCTATATCGACCTTCAAGAGTTGAAGGTATACCTATTAAACTCCATATGGCATGGTTTAGTTTCGATTTGTTTATGGACATTGAAAACCACTCTTGCAAGGTGATTTTGGTTTATGTTTTCGCTGCCTTCTTATGTGTTTTCAAATTTTTTTTTGAAAATCAATTAAACCCTTGCATTGATACACCTAATATTGACGTTCCTCATCATCGAGCTTCGCCCAAATAATCTTAGGAAGAGCGACCTTTCCTCCTAGTTCGTCCTCTCGATAAATTCGAATGTGGTTAAAGCTTATACACACTTAGAGTGGATTTTTGAGAAACGACTACTATTCCCGTGGACCCCACCTTTATGTTGTGCGGATGAGACCCCAGGAAAGTGACAAGGCACACCATGACCCTGCCTCCACGCCAGTGACTTACCTTTTTGCCTTATTGGCACTTTCTAGCTAATGCTACCTTCCAAGACGCCATAAAGATTCGAGCCTTCGATACTTCTATTATCCTCTTTTTGCTTTACCACTGCACAACCCAAAGTATGCTTTCTTATATGTTTGATCTTTTTGCTTTACCAGTGCATGACCCAAAGTATGCTTTCTTATATATTTGATTATGCTTGTTCATTGTTCATAACAAAAGTATGATCTATAATTTGTATTATTTAAGATCCTTATATATTTAAATTTTAGCTGATGTCATTTAAAAATTATAATTTAAAATACCTGCATTTCTATTCTTAAATTTAAAATTCTTACCTTTCAAATTCATGCGTTTGAATAAATATAATAAGTAAGAATTTAAATATTCAATCATTATAATTTTTTTAATTAGAAAACATTGTAAGAAAATTATTAATATGCAAATAATATCAAAATTTTCTTACAAATTGAAATCCAATACATGGTTAAAAAAGTAAATTCAAAAAATCATTACTTAGCCTAGATCAATCTAAATTCGTTAACATCCAAGTCCAACAAGTAATTATCTATCTTAACTCTATTTTTATTTGAAACATATTTGATGAATCCAAGACAATTGAATGCTGATCTCTTAAATTAGAATACGGTCTTACGAATCCAGATCAATCGAATATATATATATATATTGGTTCTTGTACAAGATATATACATACGTACACTATATGTGCACACATATATGCATGTAAATATTCTTTATAAATTTCACGAGTTCAAATTTAAATGCTTCTTACAAAGTCTTTATAAATTTAAAATTTAATATTCCAAATAACAAATGAAAAGAGTTAAATGACTTTAACCGCACAGACGCTAATTGTTTTTCATAAATTGAATTCGGCTTTTTAATTTTACGGGTGCATAATCTTAAAGTAACTAAATTGTTTTTAATAAATTGGTTAGGCATGGGCCATGAAGACACGAGTACTCACCATACCATACAATAGAGAAGATTACCTTGTGGAAACGAGGGGAAAAGGCAAGAGTACTTGGAAATGCAAAGGACCACAGGCCACAGCCAGCGTTCATAATTACTAGTTTGAACAATGTCAGCTCCCCGTCTCTCAACTTCCATGTCATCCAAGCTTTCAAGGAGCTTCTTCTACCCCCTACATACCATATAATGTACTTGCTGCATATCATATGATTTGTGTTTCTTCTTCATTCATGATGAAAGAGAATTAGTATTGAACTTGGGTCCTCCAATCCTCCTGATCCAAAGTTCAACCCGAAATGGTTTCTTTCTGTTAATTAGAACAGGATATATTATACTATCCTGTGGCCAGTTCAAATTCTCCATAATAATAGAGAAAATCAGAAAGGATCGGTAGAAACATTAAAAACAGGAATGGGCGGGGAATTGGAATAAGAATTGAAGCTTCATGTGATATCTAGTAGGCAAACAACGAAGTTCAAGGGAGGGGGGGCTGGATGAACTTTGCATAGTAAACCTACTAGACAGTTGTGCTGCGGCTGCTCTTGCTCCTCCTCCTCCTACTAGAGTCAAAACAGATCTATTTTTAAAACCTTAACCTCCCTCCCTCCCTCCCTCCAGTCACCCACCAGCAAAGCAATTCTATTAAGAGAAAAGGAATAAATGAACTTGCAGACGATCGTGTATTAGGACAGGAGCAGCAGGAAGCATTGACCATGTAGAGCAGCAATAACTTTTTTTGGAAGGGGGGGGGGGAGCTATCACATTCTCTTAACCGTGGTCTGGTTTCCCAGCAAGTCGCTTCCAAACCCATCTCTTGATCCTGGCGGGGGGAGCCCCAATCCACCCACCCTATACCCCGCAAAAGATAAGAAGGAAAAAAGAAAAAAAATCCCAAAACATACAAAGAAAAAGACACCAAAAGTGACCTGAAGTTTGACTATATGCACAACTTTACAACATCGTCACGTGTCAGTCGTCATCTGATAAGCAAACAATGTCAACTGCTACACCTGAAGGGCCCAAGTTACCCCTGTTACCTCCTTCACTACCTGACGGTACAACACGGGATAGATCCAGCGAGGTATTAATTAAACTCATATCAGACACAGACGGTAAAATGTTTTGTTCGCGTCCACCGGGCTGATTATCACCATTGATGAGTGATCCTGACACAGGTAGAGATGAGTTCTGAAGGCTTGGCAAGCCTCCTCCCATTACTTCAGGCTGGAGGCCCCTATCATGATTCCCTGAGTGATTTGTTGCTGGAGGCGGCGGCAGCGGCGGCGGCAGCGGCGGAGATCGGGATGCAACTCGGGAAACTGAGAGAGAAGCTGTAGAAAGATTTCTTTGGGATTGCTGACTTGGCAACCATTGCTGGAGAGAAATTTCATTTATTGCAGGCGCAGATGATGATGATGCTGACGATCTAAATGGTTGAAGATGTGGAGCGGGGGCTCGTATTTCCCCAGACACTGGGAAGGATGGACAACTGGGGATAATGTGAGGCGGCCTGCAGGACATGCCTGACAATAAAGCTGATGAAGGATGGACAACCTGCACAGGTGGTGCTGCAGTCGGCTGACTTGCAGCTGGGCTAACAGAAGCCGGAACCATACCAGGGGAAGTCCTAGCCGCAGTCTGTGATGATAGCAAATTTAGCTGCACTGCTGCAACCAAATAAAAAATTAGATGTTCCATTGACGAATTATGTAGGACCAGCATAATTTCAACGGCAAGCAGAATCAATATTTAAGATGCCACACTGGCATATTAAATAAATTAAGATCATCAGATGACAGCTAAAGGTATTACTTGGCTCAACCTGTAAACATAAAAGCCAAAACAGGTTCACGAATTTTCTTATAGATAAGGCAACTGCAGATTGCGAGGATAAACACAAGGTGGCCATCTAATTTGCGAAACGTCAAGAAAATTGATATATAGCAAAAGCAGAAAACTAACTTTATCAACATAACCCGACAAATGGCCATAAGAAATGGATGATTTCTGATTGGCAAATCTAAAAATTGTGGACAATGGGCAAATAGTATTTCATCAGTACAAGCGTTTTTTTTACACTTGAAGTTTAGCTGCAGGAAACAACAATGGGAACAAAATAACAATGCTTAGAGTAACTAATGGAAGGTAAAGTTTCTGCATGGTAAGAACTTACCTATCTATCTATATATATATATATATTATCTAAAGCATAGTTACCAGGAATGTGAACACGGTACAGTAACAGCTAGGGGTAACTTAATATGCTAATTTTGTGGTACACAGAGGCAGGCCTAATTGATTCATTACTTTCTGTCATAGTACATTTTATAGTTGTATTTGGGTTTGATGCTTTGATATGGATTGTGTTGTTTTGTATTAAATTCTTTTCTATGTTTTTGTACAATTTATGGATGAAGAATTCAATGCAATAGAACATACAAGTCAGTCAGGTAGGTAAGCTTTCTTTTCTCTAATTTTCCATTTTTACTTTTAAGTTTCTTCCCTAGTTTTTAACTAGACTTATGCCCCACTAGGGATCACCATTTTTGGGGATTCAGATCATGTTCCTCACGATCCCATGATGCAAAAAGCAACACGATCAACATATCTGGATAGTAGTTCCAGAGGGTAGGAGGGAACCCAGCAACTATGATCTAAAGCAAGAGAGAAGAATAGAGTGTTTGAACCAAGTGAAATGCATGAAAAATGAAAACAAAAATGTACAAGTAAATGAGGGTGCAATCAAGGAGAGATGGAACTCGAGTATTTTTCAAAGTTATTCAAAGGTGAAAAAACAAGTGTTGTGTAAGGGACATCTTAGTAATTCTAATGAAGATAGAAATTACATGTTCTATAAACATATATGTCCAAAGAAAACTCACATAACCATGGATATGTCTTTCATGGAGAATCAACCCTATTTCACCAAAAATCACCAGGGAGAATAATGTAGAAAAAAATAATTTTTTAAAGATTTCTGAATCTCTTCCAAACATGATTGATATGATTGACACTTCACTCCATTTTGATAGACAATCTAAGGAAACTGGTGCTCAAAATAATAAACAACAAGATGAGTCTAGTTTATAGGTGCCAAGCATAATGGAGTCGGAACTAGGAGAAGAATTACTACAAACGGATCAAAGCAAATCTGAAACCTGAGCTTAAATTTTATATCAGAAAAAAATCTCAAAAAAATGCTATTGATCCGAATGTCCCGCCCGCAACTAAACAATTGACATATTCAAATGATGGTCCTTTTTCCACTCAGGATAATTCTAAACTTACTCCTTCAAATTCTCCCTCATTTGATTTCTCTAATCTTGATGTCCCTATTGCCTCTAGAAAATGAGTAAAATCTTGTACTGAACATCCTATTGCCAAATACTTGTCATACCAAAAACTGTGTAATAACCACAAGGCATTCTTTCAAATATTTCTAACTTGCATGTTCCAAGAACTATTTAAGATGCCCTAGGTGATTCGGATTGGAAGTTGGCAGTAAAGGAGGAGATGAATGCTCTTGAAAAGAATGGGACTTGGGAGATTGTGGAGCTACCGAAAGGTAAAACAATTGTAGGTTGTAAATGAGTTTTCACTGTAAAATATAAGGTAGATGGGAGTATAGAGAGGTATAGGGGAAGAGTTGTTGCCAAGGGGTTCACCCAAACTTACGATATTGACTATCAAGAGACCTTCGCTCCGGTTGCAAAGATAAACTCAATTTGAGCACTCTATCTCTAGTAGTGAATTCCAATTGACCTTTACACCAACTTGATGTAAAGAATGCCTTTCTAAATGGAGATTTGGAGGAAGAAGTGTTCACGGATCTTCCACCTGGATTTGAGAAGAACCTTGGTGCCAACTCAAGGGTATTTTCAACATGAGAGTAGGCTTCTGTAGTAGCCTCCCAAATATCTTGTGCAGTGTCATATAACAAAAAAAATCCTCCTATTTCATTTACCATAGAATTAATGAGCCAAGACATTACCATATTATTCTTAGATTTCCAACTCTTGAACTTTAGATCCTCTTCCCCTGGTTTGATCGCTGCTCTGGTTAAGTAATCGTCCTTCCCCTTTCCACATATAACCATCATAACTGATTGAGACCATTGTAGGTAATTTTACGCATTCAACTTATGTCCGGTAATAGCAAACATATTGTTGTCAATGGCTCTCAGATTGTTGGCAAGTAAGGGAATGATCTCGGATGATTGACTGCTCTTGTCGGCCATGATGTTAGGTAGCAAATCAAAGGGTTGTATGAAGAAGGGATTTGGGAAAAATTGAGTCGTGTAGCGATTAATGTCTAGGATTTGTAGACGAGAAAATAACTTTGCTCTAATACCATGCATAAATTATTTTAAGAGAAGGGAATGGAATAATTATTCATTAGAGTGCATCCTATATATACACATATAGGAGTCCTACCTTATGTACAAGTCTATGCCATCTACAAGTACAAGATAGTTATCTGAGCTATTTAAATTTACAGAACAACTATCTTCAAGATAGGAATACAACTAATCTCCTAAGAGAATTATTCGGTCCCATCTCCATTTGATTTATCTTCAACTTTTAACACTCCTAATATTTAGGACCATTATCTCGAATGCATACTTTTGATAATGCTCTAGTCCTTCTCAATTCTCTACACTAAAGGTAATACCTGGAAAAGGATTGCTCTTCGAAAAATGAGGACACCTACACATAAAGGCCTATACCGACACAGATCGGGCAAACAACATTACAGATATAAGATCTATTTCAGGCTATTGCACCTTCGTGGGAGGTAATCTTGTCACTTGGAAGAGTAAGAAACAAAATGTGATAGCTAGAAGTAGTGTTGAAGCGGAATTCCGTTTAGTAGCCCACTGGATTTGTGAGGTTATGTGGATAAAAAGATTACTAGAGGACTTGAAGGTTCCTATTTCCTTACCGGCAAAGGTTTCCTGTGACTACAAAGCTGCGATCTCCATTGCTCACAATCTAATCCTCCATGATAGAACAAAACATATAGAGGTGGAAGATTATGGAGAGTTGCAACTCACTGTCAGCTGCCAACCAGGAGGTCCTGATTAGGTAAGCACACTGACCCTTATTGATGGAATTTAGGGACCTATTCGAGGAACCAAACACCCTACCTCTTAGCCGCACCTTAGACCATGCAATTAACCTCAAACCAAATGTTGAACCAATCAATATGAGATCATACCATCATGCACCTGTCCAAAAGACTGAAATTGAAAAAATGGTGAAGAAAATGTTGAACCAATCTTTCATTAGATCCAGCTAAAGCCCCTTTGCCTCACTAGTCCTTTTGGTAAAGAAAAAAGATGGCTCTTGGCACTTTTGTGTGGATTATCACCAACTAAACGACCATCAAAGATAAATTTCTCATACCCCTTGTGGAAGACCTAACGGATGAACTACACCAAGCCAATTTTTTTTCAAAACTGGACCTAAGGTCGGGCTATCACCAAATTAGAATGAAACCCGAGGATATACATAAAATAGCCTTCCGAACCCATCATGGCCATTTTGAATTCTTGGTGATGCCATTTGGGCTCACCAATGCCTAGGCTACCTTTCAATCTTTAATGAACCAAATATTTGAACCTTACCTAAAAAAATTCATACTCGTATTCTTTGATGATATCCTCGTTTATAGCCCTACCTTAGACCAACGCATTACCCACCTAAGAACCTGTCATGTCCCTAGGAACAATAGAGTGGCAATATTATAATAATGATATAATACTTGTTGGGATTATAGTTGCATTGCACATAAGTGCAATGACTGTGAGGCTATAAATAAGCCACTACTGTAGAAGGGTAATCATGTTTGAATTGTTGAATGAATCTCTCATTTCCCTCTCTTGAATTCTCTCAATTTCCCTCTCTTCCAGTTCTCCCTAATCTCCCTCTCTTTTCTATTCTTCCCTAATTTCCTCCCATTTCTTCCAATCTAACTTCCTCAATTCCTTTCAATTACCTTTTAAACCTGTCATGAACCCTAGGTTCATGACAGAACCACCTTCGAAGTCCTTAGATGCCATCAGTTATACATCAAAAGGTCTAAGTGTGCATTCGCCCAGACTCAAGTGGAGTACTTGGGACACTTGATCTCGAGGGATGGGGCCAGTACTGACCCAAAGAAGGTAGAGGTCATGCTGAATTGGCCCAAACTCACTACCTTAAGGGCACTTAGAGGATTCCTTGGACTTACAGGGTACTACCACAAGTTTGTGAGGGGTTATGGAGTCATCAGTGAGCCCTTCACGAAATTGTTGAAGAAAGGAAATTTCCATTGGAGACAGGAGGCTGAGGTGGCTTTTGATAAGTTAAGGTGGCAATGAGCAGAGTCCCAATTCTGGGACTGCTTGACTTCAACAAACCATTTATTTTAGAAAGAAATGCTTGCGGAGTAGGGATTAGGGTTGTGCTGATGCAGAGTGGTAAACTCACAACTTTCCTAAGTCAAGCTCTAAGTCCAAGGCACCTAAACCTAAGTATCTATGAGAAGGAATTCTTGGTTGTTCTCTTGGCAGTGGAGAAGTGGAGGTACTATCTGGAGATGGGCAAGTTTGTAATTAAGACTAATCATGAGTCTCTTAAATTCTTGTTGTAGCAGAAGCTGCAAACTCAATTGCAAAAGAGAGGTATGACCAAGCTAATAGGGCTTGACTACTCTATACAATATAAGAAAGGTAAGGAGAATTTGGCTACAGATGCCCTATCAAGGTGTTACGAAGAAGGGGAGATAGCTACCACTACTATGGTGATACCTGAGTGATGCAGTGAAGTGGTGAACAACTATGAGGGGGATGAATACATAAGGGGAATTTTGGAAAAATTAGCTGTGGGAGGCAGTGAAGCTGAAGGGTATGTTCTGAAGGATAGATTGTTGAGATATAAAGGTTGGGTGGTCGTGGGTAACAATGCTGAACTGAAGAGGAACATTTTGCAATCCTTGCATGAGTCCCCTTTAGGAGGGCACTCGAGTATCCAAAATACCTATTTGAGGGTGAAACAATTATTCCATTAGCCTCAACTTAAGGGTGCAGTGAAGGAACATGTTTTGAGGTGTGACATATGTAAGAAGTGCAAGCATGAAAATGTAGCCTACTCGGGATTGTTGCAACCCCTACCGATCCCAGAATAGCCATGGCTAAGTGTGTCCATGGACTTCATAGAAGGCCTACCGAGATCAAAAAGGAAGGATTGTGTGCTGGTGGTGGTGGACCAACTAACTAAATTTGCACACTTTGTAGGGTTGGCACATCTGTACACAACCCAAGAACTGGCCAGGGTGTTCATGGATTAGGTGGTGGCTTTACATAGGGTTCCCGAGACCATTATATCAGATAGTGATAAGGTGTTTACAAGTTATTTTTGGAGAGAATTGATGAAGAATGTGAGCACCGAGAGCTTAGCCTATCAATAGCCTACCACCCTCAATCTGATGGACAGACTGAAAAGGTAAACCAAAGCTTAAAAACCTATCTACGATGTATGTGCATGAGGCAACCCAGGAGTTGGCATCGGTGGCTGGCCATGGCGCAGTGGTGGTATAATTCCAGCCACCATGATTCTACCAGGATGACTCCATTTGAAGTTGTCTATGGGAATAAACCCCCTATTCTACTAGCCACGGGAGGTCAAACCACAACCACAGCCGTGGAAGAGTACCAACAACAAAGAAATGAGGTACTACAACAGTTGAAGTAGGAGTTGGCAACCGCCCAAAATAGAATGAAGCAAAACACTGATAAGAGGAGGAGTGACCGGAAATTTGAAGTAGGGGAAAGAGTTTATTTGAGACTAAGGTATCCTCACATGAAGGCCATCACCCAGGGGTAAGTATCTAAGCTTAGCCCTAAATACTTTGGTCCATTCCCCATCACAACTCGGGTAGGCAAGGTAGCCTACCAATTGCAGCTGCCTGAAGGGACCAAGATCCACCCAGTCTTTCACGTTCCTTGTTGAAAAAGTCTATTGGGAATGAGAGAGTCAGCCATGTGCTACCAGCCCTGCCTAAGGAAAAAGAAAGTCCTAAGGAACCTAAGGCTATAATGGAGAGAAGGGTAGTCTACCATCAAGGAGCCCCCCTCATTCAAGTCATGGTCCAGTGGCAAGGAAAATCGTCCGAGAACACTTGGGAATACCTACCCATGCTGTTACAGCAGTTTCCAAGGACAACTAGCCTTTTGAGTATTTCCTGAGGACAAGAAATAGTTGATGGGAGGGGTATTGTCATGAGACAAGGGGGAAATCTGAATTTTGCGACAAAATTTCGCGTTTAGATTCAGATACTACCTATTTTGTATTGCTTAAGTATTTTATTCCCTTGCTTGTATTTCTTTTCCAACGGGATAGTTTGTTAAGTCAATTCTGCCAAGTGTCCAGGTGCTAGAATAGGACAAATTAGTTGGTTAAAGGTAGTGTGATCTGCTATGGCAACACCCCACAGAACAAGCTATATATGCTTGTTCCTTCTATAACGACATCAAAAAATTCAATCAAAAACTCAGATATTCTCCCTTCTACTTCTCTTCCTCTCTTTCTCTTTCTTTCTCTACATTTCCCTCTTTGTTCTTCTTCTCTGTTCCAACACACTTTTCCAATTCTCGCTGAATTAGGAGAGCTGCTAATTGTCACGGTATTGTCATGACATTGTGCCGTTGTGCATTCCTCCTAAACCCTCTACCACCAGGGTTAGCTATTACACGAGCAAGATCATCTTCATCATTGCTATCCTCCATCATTGGTCTTCTAGGATTAATAGGGACAAGATTAATGGCTGATCTTCCTGGGTTAACTCCTCCGACGTGATTTATTCCATTATTTTGATTCCTGTTATTATCATCTCGTAATAAAATACCCAATTGGTTGTTGATTTGCTTCAATTGTTGTTGCATATTACGAGTTATTTCTCGCTGTTCTACGATTGCTCTCGAAACTACAGGCAACCCCTGATCATCGTCGTGAGGTTGGTTGCTACGGCCTTTAAGATTGGCCATTATCTGATTGGTTGATTTTACTGCTCTGATGCCACCTGACGCAGAGTATAGCATGTGTGTAGAGAAAACAAACAAAAGAAACCCTTGAAAACAAGCTTCAATGGCCAAAACTTGGCTTTCAAAGAGGCGCAAAGTTGAACTTGTTTTGCTGGAAAGAAACCCGAATAGGCTGCTGTAATTGAATTGATAAAAAGTTGATTACAAACCCTAGTTCCTAAGCATATATATATATAGTGTTCGACTAATCAATCTAATATTTGTAAATAAAATCCAACTAGAATCCTAATAGACGTAAAACCCTAACAAACATGAAATAAAATTAACATCCTAAAGCATATGAAGTAATAAAATCCTAAACACTTATGAAGTTTCAGCCCTATGGAATTTGGCCCTTCCCCCCCCCCCGGATTGTTTCGCTACTGTTTGGGCCGTTATGGACTGCCCAATTTAGGTCAGGTCGGCCTTGGGCCAGGTCGTCAGCCTTGGGCCAGGTCTTCAAACAGGAACAGTGATCGTATCGACAACTAATTTCACGCAAATTCTTAATATCGTTTTTGTTTTCTTGCTATTTGAAGTTTTTCTTTGTTCTTTTGCTGGATTTGGATCGATAGATTTTTGAGTATCGTTTGGCTCAGTGAAAGTGCAAACAAGTAATTACATAATCATTTTCTTTTTTTGATGAATGGTTCCTTTGTTTTTCCCTTGTATTCTTTTGGGTTTTTCTGGCTCTGGATTCAAATTCAACATTCATGATGTTATAATTTTTCTAAACAAGATTGAGAAAATATAATTCTCTATTTCTTGGAATTATACAATGATTTCCCTTTTCTCTTTATAGAGGAAGAGAATAATACAAAAGGAAAATAGCAAAAAAGGAAATAGGAATATACATAAAATCTAAGATATACAAAGAATATTCTATATTCAAAAAATACTTCTATTTCTACACTCCCCCTCAAGCTGGCTTGGAGAAATCTTCCATGGCAAGCTTGCTCACAAGTTTCTCAAACTAAGTTCTATGTACTCCTTTTGTAAGAATGTCAACCACTTGATCAATTGTTGGAATGTAGGGCATACAAATTACTCCATTATCAATTTTTTCCTTAATATAGTGTTTATCCACCTCTACATGTTTTGTCCTGTCATGGAGAACTGGATTATGAGCAATAGAGATTGCAGCTTTATTATCACAATAAACTTTAGCTGGAAGGGAAGTGGAGACCCTCAAGTCTGATAGAAGCCTCTTTATCCACATAACCTCACAAATACCATGGGCAACTAAATGAAATTCAGCTTCGGCACTGCTTTTGGCCACCACATTTTGTTTCTTACTCCTCCAAGTAACAAGATTGCCTCCCACAAAAGTGCAGTACCCTGATGTAGATCTTCGGTCAGTTATATAGCCTGCCCAGTCCGCATCTATATAAGCCTCTACATGAAGATGTCCACGTTTTCTAAAAAGTAGACCTTTCCCAGGGGTTCCCTTTAGGTACTGCATAATTCTGTAGGTAGCTTCAAAATATTGTGAACCAAGTGAGTGCATAAATTGACTTACAACACTTACAACAAAGGCTATGTCTGGTCGAGTATGGGATAAATAGATAAGTTTACCTACAAGTCTGTGATATTTCTCCCTTTCTACCACATTCTTGGCCTCGGCAGGTTGAAGTTTTAAGTTGGGTTCAATGGGAGTTTCAGCAACCTTACACCCAAGCATTCCTGTTTTATTGAGTAAATCCAGAATATACTTATGTTGGTTGACAAAGATCCCCTCCTTAGATCTTGCAAATTCCATCCCAAGAAAGTACTTCAAGGACCCAAGGCCTTGATCTCGAACTCGGGAGCTAATCTCCTCTTAAGCTCTTCAATCTCTCCCTTATCATCATTAGTCATTATTATATCATCCACATAGACAATTAAGATTGCTTTCTCACCGTCGTTGGCGTGCTTGAAGAATAGTGTGTGGTCTGCTTGGCTTTGAATGTAACCATAGCTTTTTACTACCTTTCCAAATCTTTCAAACCACGCTCTCGGAGACTATTTTAGACTATACAATGATTTTTTTAACCGACATACCTTGTTTGTACTGAGGCTCTTTTCAAACCTTGGTGAAAGATCCATAAACACTTCTTCTTCTAAATCACCATTTAGGAATACATTCTTAACATCAAATTGGTGGAGTGGCCAATCAAGATTCATTGCAAGGGAGAGGAGAACTCGAATGGAATTTATTTTAGCTACTTGAGCAAATGTTTCTTGATAGTCGATGTCGTATGTTTGGGTGAAACCCTTAGCAACTAAACTTGCTTTGTATCTTTCAATGCTCCCATCTGCCTTACATTTTATAGTAAATACCCACTTACAACCTACTGTTGTCTTACCTTCTGGTTTGTTCACAATCTCCCAAGTTTTAATCTTTCTAAGAGCACTCATTTCCTCCTGGACTGCTAACTTTCAATCTAGGTTACCAAGGGCATCCTGAATTGTTCTTGGGACATGCAGGTTAGAAATATTTGAAAGAAAGGCTTTATAATGATTGGACAATTTTTGGTATGACAGGTATTTAAAAAATTGGGTGTTTGGTACAATATCTCACTCCTTTCCTAGTAGCAATAGGGACATCAAGATCAGACAAATTAAATGAAGAATAATCTGGAGGAGTGAGTTTAGAGTTACCATGAGAAGAAGAACTATCGAAAAGCCCATCACTCGAAGACGTCGATTGTTCAATTGTTAAGAGGAATATTCGAATTGATAGTATTCTTCAGGGTTTGTCTTTTAGTATAAAACTCAAGCTCTGGTTTTGGAATATTTTAAACTATTTGTGGTAATTCTCCCCCTGGTTCCAATCCCATCACGTTAGGCACTTGTGAACCAGACACACCTTGTTCCACAATATTTGGAACATTTATATCCTCGAGTTGTTCATCAGAGTAGAGGGGATGACCAATCATGGTAGGACGAGGATCATAGAGTTTTAAATAATTATCCTCCTCAACATTAGAATTCAAAAAATTATCTTATTTCTCAATATGCTCCCCCTGAAGATGATTTTTGGGAACGTAGGATTGAGTTTCGAGGAAAGACACATCCATACTAATATAAGTTTTTTTGGTAACAGGGTTAAAGCATTTGTACCCTTTTTTATTTGGTGCATAGCCCAGAAAGACACATTTTTCAGCTATGGGATCCAATTTGGAACGAAATATTTGAGGAACATAAACAAAGCAAGTGCATCCAAAAACTTTTAAGGGTAACTCAAAATATATACGACAGAGAGGGAAGAGTTGTTTTAAAGAGTGTAAGGGGATTTGAAACTGTAGAACACGAGTGGGCATACGATTGATGAGATAGGAAGTTGTTAAAATTGCATCACCCCAGAGGTATTTAGGGACATTCATGGAAAACATGATGGCCCTGGCAACCTCGAGTAGATGTCGATTTTTCCGTTCAGCAATACCATTTTGTTGGGGAGTTTCACGGCAAGTGGATTGATGTAAAATTCCTTTTTCTTTTAAAAAAACCCCCAAAGATTCATTAAAATATTCTGTGCTATTATTAGATCGAAGAATACATATTTTTGTGTTAAATTGAGCTTCAATCAGATGGAAAAAATCCTTGAAAGTTCTAGGCACATCGGATTTCTTTGCAAGTAAGTAAACCCAACAAACTCGAGTATGATCATCAATAAAAGTAACGAACTACTTTTTGCCAGACAAAGTGGAGACTTTGGATAAATGACAACTCTCGCATTGAAACATAGAAGTATCCACTCCTTTAAACAACGTAGGAAATAAATGTTTCAAGTAAGGAAAACTAGGATGGCCTAGCCTAAGATGCCATTGCATTATTTGATTAGAAACAGAAGTAGAACTAATACCACTCAGCCCGTGAGCTTTTTTATTACGCAAGACATTCCCATCCAAATAGTAGAGCCCGTTTATTTCTCTAGCACTGCCAATCGTCTTTCCCGAGTTCTAGGCCTGCAATAGGTGAAAGATTACTGTCGGCTATTCTTATTTTTTCACTACCAGAACAAGGAATATACAAGTTGAACAGATGCGATAAACCATTCATATGATCATATGCTCCTGAATCAATGATCCATGGAACATATTGAAAAAAGCTAGATAGGGCAAAAGAGTTTCTACCTGAATAGGCCAAAGAACAATTGGGTGTACCCAGGGACAGATTAGGCTTTAGCAGTCGCAGAAATTGATCAAGTTGCTCTTTGTTGAATGGTCCTGCATCAGCTTCATGAGCAGTAGGTTGAGATCGCTTCGATCTAGACTTTCAATTGGCTGGCTTGCCATGAAGCACCCAACAGGTCTCCCGAGTATGGTGTGGTTTATTACAATGATCACACCAAACATGAGGTTTTTCTTCCGCCTTTCGTTGACTCGCAATATGCCGTCCACCAGCATTAGCATCAACAGTCATGAGCGCCATATTTTCAGATAGCCCACTTTCTCCACTCTTTTTCTTGCCCAACATAACCAAGTCTTCGGCTTTCTTCACGCCGAACTTCAGAGAAGGCTTCACTAAGAGACGAGAGTGGATTTCTACCAACGATCCTCCCTCGGACTTCATCATACTCAACATTGAGTTCAGCGAGAAACTTAAATACTTGGTTAGCATCGACCATTTTCTGATAATATTTGCAGTCTTCTATATTTTTCCACTCATGTATTGAAGAGATCCAAGTCCTGCCAAATGCGCTTTAAAGAATTAAAATATATGGTGACAGTATCACTACCTTGTCGAATCTCACCAAGTTTAAAGTTGAGCTTGTAGATTTGGGATTGATTCCCCAAATTGGACTACATGGTAGTGACTTCATCCCATAGTTCTTTTGCTGTAGAGAAGCACATATAGTTCGAACTTATCTCTTCCTCCATGGAGTTAACAAGCCACGTCATCACCATTGAATTCTCGGCATCCTAAATGTCATACAGCGGGTCTTTGGCTAATGTGGCGCCAGTCAAATAGCCAATCTTTCCTCAACCTCGAATGTACATACGAACAGATTGCGACCAACGCAGGAAGTTGGTACCATTGAGACAAATGGTCGTAATCTATATCGGATGTGAGTCGGAGGAGTTTCGGGGAATGCAAAACTGGTCTTGAGAAGACTGCGATTGGTGGGTCGAAGTGACTAAAGATGCAGAGTCAGTCATGATGGTTGAATAAACAGATCAGGGCAGCAGAAGCAAGGACCCACTAGCAGCTAGATCTGGATCTAAATCTGTACAAATCTGGACACCCTAGCAGAGACCCATGGATCTGGATACTTGGATCTGGGTACCCAGTTGCCCAATCTGAACAATAAAGGTCCAGCATGAACAACAGCACAAACGGCACGAACGAAGCAACAAGAACGAAGGATAGGGGCGGCTCTGGTGTGCGATGCAGAGTCGTCCTTCGCGACAGCAACAGGTGCTAACGTCCGATGCGTGATGGAGAAGCAGCACAAACGACGGATAGGGGCGGCTCTAGAGTGTGATGCAACGCCAACCTTCGCAACCAAGGACAGCGACAGGTGCAACTGATGAAAGCCGACCTTCGCGAGAGGCTAGGAGATTGCGACCGTTCTAGAGGTGGGAACCCACTGGAGAACAATGACGACTGAAGATGCAGCAGCGGTCGGGATGGCCGGATCTCAGAGGCGGTGGCTGATGTAAGGGTGGCGGCAGCCGGAGGATGGCCAGTGAAGGACGGCGGCGCTTTTAGGGTATAACAGAGGAATGGAGGAAATTAGGGTTTCTTGGAATTATACAATGATTACCCTTTTCTCTTTATAGAGGAAGAGAATAATACAAAAGGAAAATAACAAAAAAGGAAATAAGAATATACATAGAATATACATAGAATCTAAGATATACAAAGAATATTCTATATTAAAAAAATACTTCTATTTCTACAATTTTTATTCTGTTTCTTCTTGTTAGCTTTGACATCTTCCCTTTTTCCTTTTCAACTGTCTTTGGGATTGAATGGGAGTTGCATTCATAATAACCTATAGAACCAAAAAGGTTTTCCTTGGATTTTAGGACTATCTCTCCTGCTCTTTGGATTTTAGTTGTAATGCACATGCAGTGTGCAAAATGGCAGGAATAGTTATCCCCATGAAAAACATACATCATATTCATTGATTGCACAAGGTACGCAATTTGGTCATTTCAGCCAAAATGGTTAAATCAGTGTTCTTACATTTTGGTTCAGTTTGGTTTTTCCAATAGCATAATTCAGTTTAATCACCAATTTCCACCAAAACTGACCAAATTAACTGAATGCTCAACCCTAGACTTTGAATTTAAAATTAATAAATCAATATACTAACTTTCTTTAAGATCATCAATCTCTTCCCCCCCACTATCAAGACAAAAGTGAAATGCAAATAAAAATGTCACAGAATTTTTTTCTAAAGTAATTTTTCTTCAAAATTTAAATAAATTAAATATTTTGCTTCTTAACAGTTTTAATTAAAGGTTAATGAAAAATGTATACTTACCAAAATGAGGAGAACAGGAGGTGAGGTGGGGGGCTGGGCTAAAGGGGACATGTGCACCTCTTGGCTCCATTTCAGCATGGTGCTCATGCTCTGATGTTACATGGTACGCAACATTAAACTTCTAAGAAACAACATTACATAGTTGTGTAACACTGGGGCAGAAAAAGGTGCAAGAAGACATACATGGGTAGGAAGAAAGACTGATCCACTTAACCAACCCCATTCAGACACAGATTAAGATTAATACGGTTCAAGTTGCTCATTTACAGAAATAACTAAATATCAATTGTGAGATATGGGAACTGAGCCTCATGTCAAAGAAAGAGAGCAACTTCAGCTTATCAACTCCTCATTTCCAGAATAAAAAAGGCAAGTAGAGATAATCAGAATAACTAAACAATGTATATCATAAGAACGAAAACAATCACAAGCTTTAATGCCACCAGGTGGTAAATAAGGTATATC
The DNA here is from genome assembly GCF_014633365.1 of Diospyros lotus. Classification (NCBI taxonomy): domain Eukaryota; kingdom Viridiplantae; phylum Streptophyta; class Magnoliopsida; order Ericales; family Ebenaceae; genus Diospyros; species Diospyros lotus. The sequence continues at coordinate 28,350,291 of NC_068340.1, read as the reverse complement.
AACAAAAAAAAAAAAAAAAGTACCTTGTAATCCTGAGGGCCCAGAAGATCTGACATCCAGGCACTTTGACCGAAAAGCCTCAGCTAAGCTTTTATGCTTGAAAACTTTGTTTTGATTCGTATCAAATTCCTTCTTTTTCTGCAAGAATTCTGTTTCAGCATCCTGTAGTTTAGCATCATACTTCCTACGAATTCCAGCAATAATTTCCTCTATCTCCCTCTCGCAATCAGATTTCAGCCGCAGCTTCTGCTCAGAGATAAACATGACTCGGGGTTCAAATCTAAGCAAAATCCCTTGAAATAATTGACCGAGATTAAACAATCTGCAGACTAACCGTTTCTTCATGGACAATGGTTGCTTGTTCTATTTCCATACGTAGCCTTTCCAATTCGTTTTGAAGTGGATCAGTGAGTGAAAGCTGAGGCGGCATTCTAGAAGTCATTTGGCGAGCAGTATGTAGTGGCAGATGTGCTCCGAATCCTCCAAGAGCAGTCTCATCTAGTGGATGCAATCCCAACCACAACTGTGCAGCAGGACCAACTTGATTTGGTAGCCCTGTCATGTTTTCAATCGGTTGTGATGAAGGCTCAACATTTTGGAAAGAGTTACACCCTTCGCTATTTGGTGGATGGCCAATTCCATCAGCTAACTGCAGATCAGAGTATGACTGGCCATGAACTACATCTATAACTTCAGTTGGAGTAGGTGGCGCTGAAGTTGCTCCAGATTGCAAAACTGCTTGACCCAAAGGTTCTGTTGGACCCAACTGATGTGGAGCCTCAACACTTTGGGACACATTGTGCCCTAGATTAGGATGAAGTCCAATTCCAGAAGCTGCATCTGAATCAGGTTGATTGTGATCAATGGCTGAACCAGTAGATGGCAACAGCTCCAGTTGCTCGGAATGCTCAATGATCCCTGATCCAGTGCTAATTTGCTCGATTGATCCAACATGATTGGGATGCAACAGCGGAGCTTCAACTTGCTGCAGAACATTTCGACTTCCATCAGCTGGTGCATCTCCTTCATGTACCCCAGTGGGTAATGATGATTGAAAACATTCTTCCTGGAGTAAGAAAACATAAAATATTATTGCAAACATGGAAATTATAAAATTTTTCACAGTATTCATTAGCTGACGTCTTGGAGAAAATAAAGTTATTGTCACAAAATAAAATTAGACAAAGTAAGCAAATGAGGATCCACAGCATAGGAGTTTTCTTTTGATTCTTCAAAATAGTCTGGACTCAACAACAGCAAACTGTAGATAAGACCAATGATGTCAAAAGAGTACACTGTTGGAGAAATACGTTGAGATAGAGTTCAGGAGAAGCAAAATACTATACTAACCAACATTTTGTATAGAACCACCAAAAGACCATAAAATTTGCATAAAAAATACTGAAAACAAAAGAATTATATACCAAATTCTGTGGCATTGTGTCATCTTGAGCTGGAGCAACAACAGGCTGCACCAAAGGTGATTTTGTCAAAGATGGCTCAATTGAGACTGAATGACCACTGGAGTTCCCAGATGGAACATTTTGGTTTGCTAAAGGATCCTTAACAGACATATCTAAACCATCCCCTTCATTATCCCTTCCATTGGCTCCATCATCACAATTAAAAATTTCTAAACCAGCAGCACCATCCATCGATTCATCCTGTGCACTTTCAAACGCTTCTTGTGTGCTTGAAAGATTTCTAGCAGGGATCTGTTCCGCAGAATGTGACTGGTTCATAAAACCATTGTTTTTGGGAGCATCAGCAGAACTTCTCAAGTTAGAGAGCTGCTCAAATCCAACACGTGACATAGCGTGCGCTGGTATGGAATTTACTGGCTCAGATTCCAGATTTTGACACAATGGAGTGGTTGGATTTTCAGCAGTCACATTACAAGCCACAGTTTCAGTGCCAGATGTTCTAGGCATGTCAGATGGTGCCACCTCTCTAGCTTGCTGCTCTCTGTTGCCCCCAGTATCAGATATGTACAAAGGCTGCTCAATTAATAACCCAGCTTGTACTCGGCACTGGACTTCTTCAAACCAATTATCTACCTCTTTACTTTCAGCTAACTGCTTCACCCTAAGTTCTTCACGGTAAGTATTGTGTTCTTCCAGTTTTTTGGCTAATTCATCTTTTAATCTCTTGAGCTTATCTAATCTCACTGGATTGTTATTGTGTATAGAGCGAACAAGAGCTGACTCTAACCTATATTCTTCCTCAAGTTGTTCTTTCCTCCTGTCCAACTCTCGACTTTCCTCCTGGTGCTTCCGTGAGAGCTTTTTCTTAATTCTTCTGACACTTTCTGATAATTTAGCCTCCTCTACTTTGTGTCTCAGTAACTGATCTTGCTCTGAAATGAGCCAATTCTCAACAAAACCTTGATTATCTGATCTCTCTTCAACCTCAACTTTTACTCGATTGAATGCTAAAGATTGTGACCCTCTTGCTTCTGGCGGCTGTTTCACCATATCCTCAGCTGCTAATACGGAATCCTTAAAAGACTCTGATGCCTTAAGATTCTCCACCTGTAAAAACAATTTCTTCAGGGTCCGCAACTTTAAATGAACACCATTGGCCTCATCCTCTGTGCAATTAAAATTCAAATGTTTCTTTGCCAATGCGAGTGATTCCTTCTTATCAATTTTGATTTTCAGCAATGAAGCCGCAATCCAACACTGAAATTTAACAATTTAACAGTTAGAAAGCAAGTCATAAACATTAATTTAAATGCAGGCAAGAGAACACTTCCTCTTGAGGATTATGCAGAGTTCTACCAGTAAGAGGGTAAAAAAAAAAGGAATTTCTAGCAAAGGTTGATTTACAAAAATTCTCCTTTCAATCACATTATTTTATATCCTCGAAAAATGTCCTTGACAATAAATATTTTCCGAAAGTTGTCAATATATTAATTACCATAAGTACACTCTTGGAACTTCCACTTCAAATCTTTCAGAGCTTGTTCTCACAGGGAGACACTGCTTTCAGTGTTTAGTCTTCTTTTTATGTTATTTTGTTTATGTGTCACTTTTATGTCTTCCAAAACCCCCTAATCATCCTCCTCAACTTTGCCACTCCATCCGATCTTGTATTGAATAATCAAAACAACAGTTACAGTAACAGCAACAATACATTAATGATAATACCCAGTAATACGAATACAGTATCTCTAAAAACTACAGCTACTGACTCAAATCTGCAGTGCCAAGTGTCACGACCCTAAAGGGCGGGCCAAGGCATGAATGTAATTAGTAGTTAGGGGGCAAGGCTGTAGTTAGCCTGGTATTGTAATAAGCTATAGCTGTACTAAACGGTTGCAGCTCTAACAACTTGTACCCTTGCGGTTACAACCATAAGGCTGCCTATAAAAAAAGATAAGAGGTGTCGAGGATGGGATTTATGCAATTGAATAGAATATAAATCTTTCCCTCCAAAATTCTCTGTTTTTTTTCCTCTCAATTCTCCCTCCTTTCAAATTCTCTCTCTCTCTCTCCAATTTGAATTCTACGGCTACTTAATTTTCCCAAACTGCATAAGTCTCAGATCCAAGACTTATCACCAAGGAAACGTCAAGACGGAAACCCATTATCCTTCACAAGCCCACATGGCATAAAATCTAGACACAGTAAGCGTTTGCAAAGAATCTTGCCTATCTCTGTCAGTGAACAGTGAAATATCCATAATGAAACAAGATATTACACCAGCTAGAAATTTACCCCACTAAGAAAAGAGCATTAATTTAAAGTAGTCCAGTTTAATTTAGAACTTGATAAGGAACTTAAAATATGGAGCTGATTCCTAATTCCCCAGAACTTAGAGCACAAATTCTAAAAGCATGCAACATGGCAGTAGGAAACCAAATCTAGATCCAACCTTCCAATCAAAGCTAAACATTTCCAGTACCTTCTAAAACCTCATTGCAAAAATCTTCCCCAACTTCCCCATTTATAAAAAGAAATCTAGGTCAAACAATTCTAGGTCTAAAATTACCTCCTCTGAGCATTTGACTGCACAACAAATTCAATTTGCTCATTGTCCTTGCTAATTCTATATGAAAATGAGGCAACTTCCTCTTTTCAAATACAACTTTTCATTCATCTCTACATAAACCATGTGGACCCATATACACCACAAGAAAACTAACCATTTACCCATCAAAACAAGCCGTCTTTAATGTGAAATGACAATTCCTTGTTGCTTGATAAGACCTTCCCATCAAAACAAGCTGATAAAAGATGGAACAATAAATAAATAGAACAAAGCTCATTGTTCGAGTTATGGAACCAATCTCTTTGTGTGGAAAAATTGTGTATAGCTAGCCATTTTAGGAAGGATTCTATATTAGTTATTTTAGGAAGGATTTTTTATGATCAATTAGGCTGATTTAGTTGGTTTCCTATTCTATTAGGAGATTCCACAAATTATGGGATCTGATATAGCTTTCTTTTATTGTTAGAAATTTATGTATATATAGGTAATCTCTGTGTATCATTTGAAGACAGAAAAAATACAACTATTCCTTTAATTTCTTACATGGTATCAAAGCAGGTTTCCTAGGATTTCTTGGCCTTCATCACCTAGGGTTTTCACCATTACCTCTAGTGTGATTTCTTTCTGCCCTGGCCTTCATCGCTAGTTCATAAACTACCCAGATCGAGAAGTCCGCCACCATCTCTACCCAAATTGAGAGATCCGCCTTCACCGTCGCGGTCAATGCCTGTGCTGCCATCCTCGTCATCATTGTCTGTCGCTTCCGATGGCTACCTTCCAGATTGCGGCCGCCTCTGCTCATCGGATCTAGCCAGATCCGACCGTCGTCCTCTTCCCATCAAGTTTGCCATTGTCGAATCTAGGGCATTCAGATTGTGGAGGTGCTGCTATTGCGGCCAACGATCATTCTTGACATTGCCACTAACTCTAGTTTCTTTGTGAAACAACCTTAGTCGCATTGGAGACTAGTTGAGGAAGATGTTAGAAGTTGAGGAAACTATACTTGGGACAGTAACTGTTACAACCCAATTGGAAAAGGAAGTCCGATCTCAACAACTTGGAGAATTGCAAAGTATTCACGCCGCCTACAGGTTAGATGGAAAGAACTATCTTAAGTGGTCTCAACTCATCTGGACTGTGCTGAAAGGAAAGGGAAAAATTGCTCATCTTACGAGTACAGGCCCTAAACCCACAGATCCCAAGTTTGAAGCATGGGATGAAGAGGACTCCATGATCATGGCATGGTCATGGAATTCTATGATACCTGAAATCAGTGATACATGTATGTTCTTGGCCATTGCCAAGGATATATGGAATGCAATGTAGCAAACCTACTCCAAGGCTAGGGATGCAACTCAAGTATATGAAGTCAAGGTGAAAACTATGGCTGCAAAACAAGGAAACAAAATAGTCACAGAATATGCAAATCAACTGAAAGCCTGGTGGCAAGAATTGGACCACTACCGAGTGATAAAAACCGAGTGTTCTCAAGATGTAGTGGTCCTAAGAACTTCATTGAACAAGATAGGGTTTATGATTTTCTGGTTGGACTTAATCCAAAATTTAACTAGGTAAGGATACAAATCCTTCGAAAGCCGGAGGTCCCATGTTTTAATGAGGTTGTAGCTCTAGTCCGAGGCGAAGAAAGTAGAAGAGGGGTCATGCTTGAACCACAAGCCACCGACTGTTCAGCTATGGTGGCTAGTAGTAAAGGATCAGCCATAAACACGGAGAAAGGAATAGCCTTTGAAGGAAGAAAAAATGATCAATTGAAAGTCCAAAACCGTGATGGATTGTAGTGCACTTACTGCAAGAAGCCTCGGCATACATGTGAAAGGTGCTGGAAACTTCATGATAACCCTTCAAGTCGTGAATGTGGACTAAAAGGAGGGGATCAGCCTCGGAACAATGGACAAGCTCACATGGCTGTAGTACCACAAGGTGAATCAGCATCACAGGAGCCGAGTAGTCTCAACCAAGAAGAGATTGAGAGGGTGAGATCTCTTATAAGAAATCCTAAAAAGCCTTTAGGTACTTGCTCCAGGTGAGTTTCCATTTTCCTCTGGATTAAATGCCTCAAAGTGTAGTCTTTACCAACTCCTCGGTTATGGGCTTAGGAGCTATTGACCATATAACCCATTCATCCTAGTGTTTCTCCACCTATACTCCTTGTCCAAGCAGTCAGAAAATAGCCACAACCAATGGATCCTTAGCCACTATAGTCGGAGTAGGGGATGTCAAAATAAGCCCATGAGTAACCTTGAGAAACGTCCTACATGTTCCTAAATTGTCCACTAATCTTGTCTCTATACAAAAACTCACTCAAGATTTATGTTGTAATGTTATTTTTCACAACAGTTGTGTATTTTAGGATAAGGATTTGGGGAGGATGATTGGACGTGCTAGGGAACGTAATGGCCTCTACTATCTTGAGACACCTAGTCAATTGAACATGACCAAGGGCAGATTATCCCATTCCTTCATATCAGAGTGTGTTCCCTCTAATAGAGAAAGAATTCAACTTCTCCATTCTCGCCTAGGACATCCATCATTTAGGATTATTGCTCTTATGTTTCCTTCCTTGTTTTCCAATTTAGCTGCTGAAAATTTTCGTTGTGAGGTGTGTTAACTTGCCAAACACATACGTGTTCCTTTTCCAATTAGAAATAAAAGAAGTCATATTCCTTTCTAACTTATTCATAGTGATATTTGGGGTCCATCTACTGTTTCTAATGTGTCTGGGGCACGATGGTTTGTTTCTTTCATTGATGATTGTACTCGGGTCACCTGGATTTTTCTGTTCAAACATAAGTTTGATGTTAGTACAGTTCTTCCAAATTTTTGTTCCATGATTCAAACTCAATTTGGGGTTACTATTTACTATCAAAAGGTTCTGGTCAGATAATGCTAGGGATAATTTCACCCACATTCTTACTCTCTATTTTCATAAAGAAGGAATCATTCACGAATCATCTTGTGCAAATATCCCACAACAAAATAGGGTTGCAGAGAGGAAGAATGGTCTCCTTGAAAAAACCTGAGCTCTATTGTTTCAGACAAATATGCCTAAGGTTTTTTAGGGGGAAGCAGTTCTTGCAGCCACTCATCTCATCAATAGGTTGCCTTCTCGGGTCTTGGGTTTCAAAAGTCCTATGGATGTCCTTTCCACATTTTATCCAACCCTCACCACTACCAATAACCTTGGTCCTCGCGTTTTTTGGTGTGTGTCCTTTATCCATGTGCATGATCCAAACGGGGGGAAATTAGATCCTAGGGCTCTCAAATGTGTCTTTATGGGGCTATTTTTCGACTTAGAAAGGGTATAAGTGTTATCACCCTCCATCCAAACGGTTCTATGTCTCGATGGATGTCACATTCAATGAACATGCATTGCATTTCTCCCATCCTTCTCTTCCGGGGGAGAATTCAATTAGGGAAGATAAGGAAAGTTTTTTGCTCGATCAGATTCCTTCTTGTTCATCATCTCCCCACCATATGCCCAGGAACTCATCTGACTATATGCTTGAACAACCTATTCTTGAACTTATGCCGGAAATACCACATGAACCACAAGAACAACTTGATTCTGCTCCTAGAGATGTGAGATTTGGCAAGGTGTTTGTGAGAAAGAAGGCGGTTGTTCTTGAACCTATGCAGGTCCGAGAGTCCAACTCAGGTTCCTTGAATGAGGTAACAATTTCTGACTTTGCATTACAACTTGAAACTAAAGTTGAGGAGGATACTAATGACCAAGACCTTCTAATTGCTATTAGAAAAGAAACCAGAGAATGTACAAAACGGCCTCTATACCCCCTTGAACACTTCTTATCATTTAAAAATTTCTCGCCACATCACCGAGCCTTCCTTGTAAGTCTTAATACCATCACCATTCCTACTACCTTATCCGAGGCATTGCCTAATGAAAAATGGAAACAAGCTATGAATGTGGAGATGGGAGGCATTGGAAAAGAACAAAACTTGCGAATTGGTGAGATTACTGGCGGGAAAGAAACCGGTGGGTTGCAAGTGGATGTATACAGTGAAATACAGGGTAGATGGATCAATTGAAAAATACAAGGTACAGTTTGTAACCAAAGAATACACTCAAACTTATAGAATTGATTATCTAGAAACTTTTTCCCCGATCGCAAAAATGAACACTGATAGGGTATTGCTATCACTAGCCACTAATTATGGCTGGAAATTGCAACAATTTGATGTCAATAATGCATTCCTACATGGAGAGCTAGAATAAGAGATTTATGATTTATATGGAAGTTCCACCAGGTTATGAGAAGAACTTGGTTGATCATATGGTGTGCAAATTGAAAAAGGCTTTGTATGGCCTTAAGCAATCACTTCGGGCATGGTTTGGAAGATTTGCAAGAGTTATGTTGGTCATGGTATACAAACAAAGCCAAGGAGATCACACACTGTTCATTGAACACTCTCCATCAAGGGGAGTGTCACGGGAATGAATGTCAGTATTCCTAATCCAATGAGAATTAGGAAATACAATGAGTTCATAGAAGAACGAGAGAAGGGAGATAATTTAGAAGAAATTAGAGAAGGAGAGACAGAGAGATGTAGAAAAGGACTCAGAAAATCTCATATCATTCAGATGCCCTTCCAAGTGAGACTTGAGAGGTAATATACTCAGTAAGGTAGGCGCTACCACAAGAGATTCCTTCCTGCCCAACGGTTGTAACAACATATTTTGTCCTATTTAGGCCCCTTTACACATGGTTAGCTATGTCTAACAAACAACTAACAACATCTCTAGAAACTACAGCAATAGCTAGAAAATGCCACAATAAATAGCTACAAATTACAACAAAAATTAAAAATGATCGCTAATATGGAATGGCTACCATGACATTTCCCCCTCCCTTAGCAAATTTCTTGTCCTCAAGAAATGTTGAGGAGATTGGCAGCCCTCGGAAACTACTTTAGGAGGTCCGACAGGTACTCCTAAGTGCTGCAATCAGACGAACTATCCTGCCATTTTACCAGCACTTGAATCAATGGAGCCTCATGCTTGTAAATCACCCTTCTTTCAATAATTGCCTCCGGTTCCACCTAGTTGTTAGTCTCTTCAGAAGTAAGGGTAGGGTAGTGCTCACCAGTTATGCTCCCACTGAACTCTTTAGAAGAGACACATGAAATACCGGATGGATTTGGGACCCGGTTGGTAGCCTTAAACAATATGCCACCCTTCCTACCTTGGGCTCTATGGGAAAAGGCCCAAAATACTTGGGACTAAGTTTGGTTATTCTCCCCTGAGTGATTGACTTTAAATGTGGGTACCTCAGTCTCAAGTAAACCTCATCCCCTACAACAAACTCCCTCTCACTTCTTCTCCTATCAGTTGTCTGCTTCATTCAGTTTTGAGTAGCAGCTAGTTCCTGCTTCAGTTGTTGTGATACCCTTTTTCGTTGCTGAAGATAGTCATCCATTGTTGCTACCTTAGTGCCTCCTTCCACGGCTGGTAGGATAAGGGGTTTGTATCCAAATAGAGCCTCAAAGGGGGACATGTTGAGGGAGGAATGGTGACTGGTGTTATACCACCATTGAGCCAAAGATAACCACCTATGCCACTCCTTAGGCTGTAAGAGGCAATTGCACCTTAGGTAGGTCTCCAAGCTTTGATTCACTCGCTCAATCTGCCCATCTGATTGAGGATGGTATGCTGTTGACATGCTCAGTTTTACTCCTAAGGCCTTCATAAGTTCCTGCCACATCGAGCTAGTGAAAATCTTGTCCTGGTCGGACACAATGTACTTAGGAGTCCCATGCAACTTAACTACTCGGTCTAAGAAGGCCCTCGCTACATCTTGAGCCGTGTAAGGGTGAGTCAACCCTATGAAATGAGCAAATTTTGTAAAGTGGTCCACTACCACGAAAATGTTGTCTTTTCCTTCAGATTTGGGTAACTCCTCCACAAAATTCATGGACACATCTGACCAAGCTTGGCTAAGAATCGGCAGTGGCTGTAATAGCCCTGGGTAGGCAATCGTTTCTGACTTACATCTCTTGCAGGTGTCACATGCTATCACAAACCTCTTCACTTCCATTCTCATTCTTGGCTAGTGGAAGCACTGCCTCACTCTCAAGTAGGTGTTCTGCACTCCCGAGTGCCCACCCAAGGGAGACTCATGCAAGGCTTGCATGATTTTACCCTTGGCTCTACCTTATCTTCGATCACCACTTTCCTTTGATACCTTAGCATTCCTTCCACTAGGGTGTACTCGTCTACCTTGGGGAATCCCATTGACAACTTTTCCAACAGCCCTTTTACCTTCTCATCTCCTTTATAACTGTCAACCGCCTCTTGGTACCACTCCGAAACCACCAAAGTTATGGCTGTTGTGCTCCCTTCCTCGTGGCGCTGGACATTTTCCCTTCCCTTCCTATACTATATGGTATAATCAAGGCCCATCAGTTTAGACATGCCCTTCTTCTGTAGCTAAGTATGTAGTTTCTGTTATAACAGAAACTTTAGGCTTTCATGATCGGTCCTAATCAGTGTTCTAAAAATCGGGCTAGGCGCCCGCCTAGGCGCTAGGCGGCCACTGGCCGCCCCGAAATTGCCCTAGTCTGGCCTCCTAGGCGCCGGCCCGAGTAATCGGCCGACTTGGGTGCCTAGGCGGCCCAGGCGGCGCCTAGTCGGCCAGCGCGCCTAGGGCTTTTTTCGGTTTAAATATCAATTTTTAGGGCTTTTTTTTGCTAAATCATAAATCAAACGATTCAAACCTGTTAGCGTCTCCCCCTCCACTCTCTTCTCACCTCAACGCTGCTACCTCAACGCCGCCAAGCTTCATCGGCCCGCCAGTAGCTCACTGCCGTCGCTGCATCCAGCTCCATCCTCGCCGCCAAGTTTCATCATCACCGCCTCTTCCCCGTCGCGTCCTCCTCTTCCTCGTTGCCTCAGCATCGTCACCTCCGCCCTCGTCCTCATCGTCGAGCTCCATCTCTGCCGCGGCAAGGTCCATCTCCGTCCACTCGTAACCCCTCTCTCTCTCTCTCTCTGTTTTGCGTTTGCTGCGTTGCTGCGTTTCTGACTTCGTTTTTATGTTTTTTATTTTTTATTTTATTTCATTTTTCTTTTTTATTAGATTTATATTTAGTTTTTATTATTAATTATATATATTCTTTAATATTTCCAAAAAATTTGCTGCTTGCTTATAGACTTATAGTATATTGATGTTTTTATTATTGATTATATTTCTGTTTTTATTATATTGTAAAACATAAATTATTTTGCTATTTTATTATCTTAATTTGAATCATTTGATTATTTTACAGCCATGAATCATGATATGTTATTGTTATTTTGAATACTAAGTGAGGTTATTCGTTATATATAGGTTTCTATTGCAAGTTTCTTCAATTAAATTAAAAATGTCGAATGGGACTCGAAGTACAGGAGCATCGTCTGATGCAGCTTCGGTTTTTAAAAGGAAATCCAATGATATTGGATGGGAGTATGGAATGTTAATTGATCCGAAGAATATGGATAAAGTTAAATGTAAGTTGTGTGGTAAAATTATATCTGGCGGAGTTTACAGAATAAAAGAACACATAGGTCATATTTCTGGAAATGTTTCTGCATGTCCAAAATCTTCTCCGGATGATCAAGCTAAATGCAAGAATGCTATTGCCGAGGCAAAGAGTAAGAAGAAGAATAAGAAGAAGGAGGAAGATTTGATGAGATCTTCTGTTAATATTTCTGAAGGGGGGGATGATGAAGATGAATTGAAAGAGTTAGGTAGCAAAAAAACGCCCCATACTCTTAGCCCTATGGATAAGTTTGCAACCTCCATCAGTCCTGAAACTTATTTGACGAAAAGGCAACAAAATATCAATGAAGCACTCTTCAAAGAAAGAACACAGACTGTTCGTGAGTATTGTGCTAGATGGGTGTATGAAGTTGGTATTCCTTTCAATGCGATAGATCATGATAGCTTCAAATTGTTTGTTGAGGCGGTTGGTCAATTTGGCCCGCGCTTCAAACCTCCTAGTCAATACTAGTTGAGAGAACCGTTGTTAAAGGGAGAAGTGGATAGAACTAAAGAATTACTAATGAAGCATGAAGAAGAGTGGGCACAAAATGGGTGCTCCATTATGACAGATGCTTGGACAGACAGAAAAATGAGGAGCATCATGAACCTATGTGTTAATTCTAATGCAGGTACTGTTTTTTTGTCTTCCAAAAAGTCTTCAGACGAAGCACATACAAGTGAACTCATTTTTGAATATGTGGACAAGTGCATTGAGCAAGTTGGCTCACAAAATGTCATCCAAGTAGTAACAGACAATGCTGCCAACAATATGGGAGCAGCAAAATTATTGAAATTGAAGAGGCCAAATATCTTTTGGACATCATGTGCTACTCACACTATCAATTTGATGCTTGAAAGTATTGGAAAACTACCGAAGTTTAAAAAAGTCATTGATCAGGCCAAGAGTTTGACGATCTTCATTTATGCACACCATAAGACATTGTCCTTAATGAGATCATTTACAAAGAAGAGGGATATTGTGAGACCGGGAGTTACTAGATTCGCTTCTTCTTTCCTTACTTTGCAAAGTTTGATGGAGAAAAAAGCTCAAATGAGGACAATGTTTACTAGCTCTGAATGGGATGAGTGCAAATGGTCAAAGACTGTTAAAGGGAAAGCAACATATGCTACTGTGATGAGCATTACTTTTTGGAATGGTGTGAATTTATGCCTCAAGGTTTTTGCTCCTTTGGTGAAGGTACTTCGAATTGTTAATGCAGATAAAAAGCCTTCTATGGGCTTTTTATATGGAGAGCTTAAGCATGCAAAGGAAGCTATTAAGGAGGCCCTAAATAATATTGAGAAGAACTATCAGCCTATTATTGAGATTATTGAAGCAAGGGTAAAAGATAGGCTAGATAGTCCACTACATTTTGCGGCTTACCTTTTGAATCCCTATTACTTTTTTAAGGATATGGGTATAAAACTTGATCATGAAGTCATGGATGGATTTTTTAACTGTGTGGAGATGTTTTATGATGCCAATGGTGAATTGCAAGGTCATGTTGTAAATATTGAGTTGCCAAAATATACTCATAAAGAAGGAACTTTTGGAAAATTGTGGGCAACTCAAGAGTGTGCAGAAAATGATGACAATTATAATCCAAGTATAAAATTTATTTAATCATTTTCTTAACTTCTATTGTGTATAAGTTTATTTACTTTATACTTGTTTGACCTATGCAGTTAAATGGTGGATAACTTATAGAAATCACACTCCAAACTTGCAACGAATGGCGATAAGGATCCTTTCATTAACTAGTAGTTCGTCTGGTTGTGAAAAAAATTGGAGCACTTTTGAAGGGTTAGTGTATACTTTAAAACGTTTTTAATACTTTAATTTCATTATTCCTATCATTTAAAGACTTAAAGTGATATTACTTTTATTTTATTTATGTAGATACATACGAAGAAAAGAAATAGACTGGATGTGCATCGATTGAACAATCTTGTCTACGTCCAATTTAATGCAAAACTGATGAACAAGCAAAAGAGAGAGAAGGAAAGGAATGTTGATATGTTACTTGCTAGTGATGCCAGCAATGCACAAGGATGGATTGTTGAAGGAGGAGATGATGAAGAAATTGATCCTGGTACGGGGCTTACTTGGGAAGTGGTTGGTGAAGCATCTGGAGCAGACGAGATGCTTCAACCTCGAAGAAGTTCTAGGATGAGAGAGCTTCATGAAAATGATTTCCAATCAGAAGAAGAAGAAGATGAGCAAGAGCTCAATGAATTTGATTTTGAATCTGATGAAGATCATGTATTAGAAGAATATGGAGAGGAAGAAGTCTAATTAGATAGTTAGATACTTAAATTCTTCAAGTATGGTTTATGTTGCATTATTGTTGCTTTTATCTTATTGAACCTAGAATTGATCTACAACAATTTGTTTTCTCATGTTTAATTCTATATTTCACTTGTCATTCCATTATTGTTGTATTTTTGGTTTATGTTGCATTATTAATGCTTTTTAACTTTGATTAAATTGAAAATAACATCAAATTACATCACAAAATTTAAAAAACAAAAAAAAAAATAGCAATTTTTCTAGGCCCCGCCTAGGCACTAGGCCCCAGCCTAGCGCCCAACTAGCGCTTAGCGCCTTTTAGAACACTGGTCCTAATTATGAATCTTCCCCTTTCCAGATAATGCCTCCACTCGTCAACAGCCATCAACACTGCTATGAATTCCTTTTCATAGGTACTAAGTCCCGCATGCTTAGAGCTCAAGAGCTAGCTCAAAAATGCTAATGGCCGACCTTCTTGTACCAACACCGCCCCAAAAGGTTTCCAGAACAAAAGGTTTTGTGAAGTCGAGCAGTCCTAGGACTGAAACCCTGCTCATAGCCCCCTTTAGCTTTTTGAAGGCCTCTTCAACCAAGGGACCCCAATTGAATCCCCCCTTCTTCAAAAAGTCTATTAGGGGCTTGCTAATGACCCCATAGTCTTTCACAAACCGGTAGTAATACCCGGTTAGTCCAAAAAATCCTCTTAGCCCCCTCACCATTGTAGGCCTTGGCCAAGTCACCATAGCTTCTACCTTCTTTGGGTCCGTGCTAACACCTTCTCAGGATATGATATGCCCCAAATATTCAACCTGTCATTGCCCAACAGTACACTTAGATTTCTTAATAAAGAGATGGTTAAACCTAAGGATTTCAAGGGTAATCTTTAGGTGGGACATGTGTTGATCAAAAGTAGGGCTATAGATGAGGATATCATCAAAGAAGACCAATATAAATTTTCAAAGGTGGGGTTAAAAAATTTTGTTCATAACGATTGAAAAGTAACCGGGGCATTAGTGAGCTCAAATGGCATCACCAAGAATTCAAAGTGCCTATGATGGGTTCTAAAGGTTATTTGGTGATGTCTCATCCTAATTTGGTGATAGTCCAAGCGTAGATCAAGCTTAGAAAAGAATCAGGCATTGTGTAATTCATCTAGAAGGTCCTCAACAAGGGGAATTGGAGACTTATCCTTGATGGTCATGGCATTGAGTTGGTGATAATCCACACAAAATCACCATGATCCATCTTTTTTTTTAACTAGCAAAATAGGGGAGACAAAAGGGCTTTGGCTAAGGCAGATAATAGACTGTTGAAGCATGTCCCTAACTATTTTCTCAATCTCATTCTTTTGAATTAGAGAGTATCGATAAGACCTAATGTTAATAAGTTCCATGTTTGGCTTTAGGTTTATGGTGTGGTCAAAAACTCAAGTTGGAGGAAGGGATGTGGGTTCAACAAACAAATCCTCATAATCTGCCAACAGTGTATTAAGAGAGTCTAAGTGATGTACCTGGTTGGACATGCCTTGAGGTGTGCTAACTATCAAGAACAGGTCTCCTTGCCCCCTTGGTTCGGTCTGGCCATCCTCTAGGGCCACAATTGAGAATAGATGTGCCAATTGACTCCACTTCCCTTTGATCACCTTTTGCAATCTTTTTCCAGAAATCATTTTGCACACCCCCATTTCTTTTCCTCCCAATGACGTCATCTTCCTCCCTTCTCTCTCAAAGGAGACCTCCATCCAGTTGAAGTCAAAGCTAATGGGGCTAACCCCTATTATCCAATCAATGCCAAGTACTACATCACAACCCCCTAACTGTAGCAACCTTAGGTCTGCCTCAAACCTTTCTCCTTGCATCTCCCACCCAAAGCCACTACAAGCTGAATTACTCATCACCCGACTCCCGTTGGCCACTATCACGCTCAAGGGTGGGGTTCCCGTGAGCTGACACTCAAGTCTTTTGGCTGTGCTTTCATTAAGAAAGTTGTGGGTACTCCCACTATCGATTAGAATCATTAAATTGCACCTGTTAGCTTTCCCTTCTACCTTGATGATTTTATTGTTAGCTACCTCCTTCAGGGTGTGAATTGAGATCTCTCCATTATCTTCCTCTCCATCCTCCCCCGTTTCCTCTTCCTCTACTCTCTCGGGATCCTCCTCCTAATCCCCTTCAAGAAGCAGAATTTGCCTCTTACATTGATGCCCAATGTGGTACTTGTCACCACATCGAAAACAAAGACCTACCAATCTTCTCTGCTCCCTCAACTACTCCCCATATGGAACCGGGCCTGAGCCTCCAGCAGCCCTCACACCTTAGCAACCTTTTTCCATATCCCGGTGATAGCTCCTTCCCCCAACAGGGGTCATTCCTAGCACTACTCCTTTCTGTTGCTGCCTTTGCCTTTTCATTAATGCTTCCACTAACATTTCTTGTAGTCGAGCACTCTCAAAGGCTTGCTCTACCATCCTTGGTCTCATCATCTAAACCATTGGGCGTAGCTTCTCACTCAGGCCACTCATGAAGCTTAACACAAAGTAAGCTTCTGATAAGTGGGGATTGTGACAAATCATGAATGATCTTAATTCCTCAAACCTTTGCAAATAAACCCCTACATTCCTTGTTTGCTTGAGCTTATTAAACTCTTATAATGAATCCGCCATACTCGTCTCCCCGAATCACTCACACAATTTTTCAGAAAAATCCTCCCATGTATTGTCTTCCCTTACGCTAAGGCACCCTTGAAACCAAGCATCAACTGCTTCATTGAAGTAAGCAGTGGCTAACGTTACCCTCTGGCCCCTAAGGACGTGCCAATTGAACATCCTCTCGCATTTCCGCAACCACCACTGGGGGTTAACCCTTTCAAATGTCGGTATCTCCATCCGGGGCATGGGAAACCCTGGGGGATGGGCTCGAGGCTGCATGTTCCTTTCTCTACCCATAGCTCCTTCCAGTCCTTCCTCTGGGTATACCTCAATCTCCGAGGTCCCTTCCATCCTATTAGTCCCATTCCTCGATAAAATGGGCTCATCTCTTTCTCGGGGAGGAAAATCAGGAGCCATTCTCACCGTGTTTTGGCGAGTGAAGATGATCATGAATTGATGCATCTGCGCCCCCATGTCTTCTCGCAGCCACGCCATGGACCCTTCTAGTCTCCGTTCCATTCCCTCCAACGAACCTTCCAGCTTGCGATCCATCGCCATGATTGCCTCATGGTTCCTTTCTCCGCCAATCTCCAGTTAGTCAATCCTACTTTGGACATCTGACACAGTTGAGCTCATTTGTTGCAACTATGTCTCGAAGTTTTTCATGCGGATTCCTTCTGCCATGCGGTCACCCAACAGCTTCGGCCAAGAACTGATGCTAGAACTGATGCTATGGTACCAATTTGTCACGGGAATGAATGTCGGTATTCCTAATCCAATGAGAATTAGGAAATGTAGCGAGTTCACAGAAGAACGAGAGAAGGAAAGGAGATAATTTAGAAGAAATTAGAGAGGGAGGGAGTGAGACAGAGAGATGTAGGGAAGGACTAAGAGTGAGACAGAGAGATGCAGGGAAGGACTAAGAAAATCCCATATCTCATTCAGATGCCCTTCCAAGGTAATATACTCGGTAGGGTAGGCGTCGCCACAGAAGATTCCTTCCTGCCCAACGATTGTAACAACATATTTTGTCCTGTTCAGCCCCCTTTACACGTGGCCAGCTATGTCTAACAAACAACTAAGAACCTCTCTAAAAACTACAACAATAGCTAGAAAATGCCACAGTAAATAGCTACAAATTACAGCAAAAATTAAAAATGATCGCTAATATGGAATGGTTGTCGTGACACTCTTACCTCTCTTTCCTCCCCATTTTCAAGTTGCTGAAGGCTGGCAAGGGGTTACCCATCGCTAACTTTCAGCAATAGATCTTCCCATTGTTGGCCAACACCAACAATGGGGAAGAGACCCCGTCTTCTCAATATATATTTATATACACACATCTGGCTCACCCTTCACCAACGATCTCTCTATCTTCCTCTGTGTCAATTGATTGTTAATGGTCTGTCTCTCTCTCTACACACACACACACACACACACACGTTTGAACACAGATGCAATCTAGGTCCACTAGAAACCAAATTTGGCTTCCTCCATGAAACCCAAATGGCGTGGGCTCTAATCAAAGCCCATGTTGGTTGTTCTAAATCTGTTTTTTTATTTTTTGTTATTTTTTAATAAAGAGAAAGAGAGTAGAAAGGGGATGGCATTTTTGGATTTTTAAAAAAATTAACCATTGTTATTTGATAGCAATGGGATATGTGTGCGGTAATTAACCTAGAGGGAAGTCGAAGCCATTATTGAAACATGAGAACAATCGAGGCAATTTAGGCAAACCTTAGGGGTGATATGTGAAATTTACCCTTCTATCAAGATCAAAACCTATCCTAACTAGCATTCTAAAATATAACCTTTTGAAAACTAAGTAGGAAAGAAACAAACAAAAAAAAAAAAATCCAAAACAAAATAACAAAATATAATCTAAAATATCTTTCCTATCTTGTTCCCCATCAAATTCGCAATAACATTCACAAAATTGTCCAACCACCTAATTTCAAGTGAAATATCCTCCACTTTATTTTCTTCTAGTAGGATGTCGGATTTCCATATGTAGAAGATACATTACCTTATAATTTAACAGCACCAAAGTCATTACTAAAATTTGGATATTTAGAAAACAGTAAAGAAGAGTGAGTTTTCATTGACAGAAGAATAAATTGACAGTCAACAATAACACACTAAGCCTTAACCCACTAGGTGGATTGGCTACATGGATTCCACCTAGCTAATCATCTCTATCCATGGTCATATCAATAAATAAATATGGAAGAATCGTGCAGAATGATGATGTGCATGGATACTTACTAGAGATATCTGGAAAGCTTGTAATATAGTTGTTGGTTCTGCACTGACAAGATGATTTTCAACAATGTATTCAAGAAACTTTTCACCTTTGACCTTGACATTATCCTGTAATTTCAACCAAATGAAAATATTATTTATTAAAAACGCAATACATAAGTACAACACATCATTGTTTCTTACATACCTCAAAATGAAATTGTGCAAGGAAACCAACGATATATTCTTTAATACAAATAATAAGGCCTTTCAAGCCCAACTGTACTATTCCTTTTCATCAATTTGTGATGGACCCAAGGCTATCTTTATTTGCTAGAAAAGATTTTTGGGGATGAGAAGTTATGCCATGGGATGAAATGGCAGGATCATATGTACCTTGTAATTACATGGGATAATAAGTACAATGATTGCTTAGGATCGAATATGGTTAGTAAAATTAAATCGAGCGTTGATTAATTTGCTTCTTCATTATATAGAGACTCATAATATTTGAGGCCTCTTGTTTTCTGTGTTTCAATGTGCATTATGTCACAAGCTTAATCTTTAAGTACCCATGTGACACCTAAGCTTCTTGATTCCTTCACTGAGAAAACCTAAGTTCAGCCTTACTCTCTCAAATTGTAGTGTAGATCAAAAGAAGAAAGAAGAAAATGGCAAAGGAGACACTCGAGAGAACCCTAGTAATCTCTAATTTCTAGATTCTTCTAGTATCATCTAGAATATCGCAGAACATATAGGAATCTCTAGAAATTTTTACGGTCAAGGTAGGACCTTTATTATAAGTAGTCGAGATTTAAGTTATCTGAGCAACTCATAATAATAGGTGATGTGAGCTTTTGTGATTGATTTTTGGGATTATGGACTTATGCTTATCCAAACCAAAGGGACAAAAAACTGTTCAAAAAACTACTCCTCCTTGAACAATATAAAATATTGGGTGCAAGAGGAATATGAACACTTTTGAGAGTGCAAAGTCAAATTTTCTTACAGAACCATTATTAGTTTCTCTATCCCTGTGGTTAATGGAGGATTTCTCCCTCTTTCCTCGATTTTTTTTTTTTCTTTTGCATTTTCTTGACAACCTTTCCTTGTAAATGATGTTTTGCGCTTTGTATTTTTGCCACCTTTTGCTGATTTCTTCATACATTTTGTTACTGAATATTTACTAAAAATAAATAATATTATTTTAAAAAATAATTACCAACATAGCATATAACTTGCCATCTCAACTGCCATGTGGACTATTCTTCGCAGGTGGTAAGGTGAAGCACAAAACTGCTAGTTGAACCAGTTGTTCTCTGCTTGACATAGAACATCTGGTTCAACCAGTAGTTCTGTCCAACAAGCACAGAATTTTTTCCAAGTGTTCAACAATTAAGGACTAGTTAAAAATTATTATTAGTTCAACCAACTGTTTTTCTTTTTAAAAAAGATACAAAACAATGAAAGCCCTTTTTAGCAACATTATCCCTTCTCATTTTCATGGTGGCGGAAGCCACGTGATCCTTCCAAAAGCAAAAATTGTACGAATCCCAAAGAAAACATCAACAGATAACAGTCTCCACAATGGCTGCAAACGCAACGCTCTGTCCGGTGGCTTTCACAGCCAAAAATGTTAACCTATTGTTGTTTTTTTATTTTTACTCTCAGAGCATTTCTAGCTTTCTTCTATACTTTGACAGTGTGTGTGTGTGTGTGTGTTTTCATTTTGCCTTCATTTGTAAGCCACAAAGAGAGTTTTCTATCCAATTGGGTATCAAACACACTCAATAGGAGTCAACAACAACAACAATAACATATCCAGCCTTTATCCCACTATGTAGGGTCGGCTACATGAATTCTAAACTTCCATGTATTTCTATCTTTTGTCATATCTTCATTGAGATCCATACACTTCATATCAAACTTTAATGTCTCCCTCAAAGTTTTCTTAGGTCTGCCTCTACCTCTTTTTTTGATTAATTGTTCCATTTCATCAACTCTCCTCACAAGAGCGTCTCTTGGTCTCCTTCTCACATGACCAAACCATCTTAGTCTAGTCTCTCTCATCTTCTCCTCTATTGGCACTACTCCTATCTTATTACGAATAACTTCATTTTTAATTTTATCTTTTCTTGTATGGCCGCACATCCATCTTAACATCCTCATCTCCGCTACATTCGTCTTTTGCTCATGTTGGTATTTGACTGTCCAACATTCTGAGCCATACAACAAAACTGGTCTTATAGCTGTCCTATAGAATTTTTCTTTCAATTTTAATAGGATTTTACCATCATATAATACCCCCGATGCATTTCTCCATTTTAGCCAACCTGCCTTAATTCTATGTGTGACATCCTCGTGAATTTCTCCATCTTTTTCAATCACTGATCCCAAATATCGAAAATGGTCTTTTCTTTGTAAGATTTGGTCTTCCAATTTTATTATAACATCCTCCACTCTTGCATTCTTACTAAATTTATATTCCATATATTCTGTTTTCTTTCTGCTTAATTTAAATTCCTTAGATTCTAAATTGTTTCTCCATAACTCAAGCTTAGTGTTCACTCCTTCTTTTGTTTCATCCACCAACACTATGTCGTCTGCAAATAGCATACACCATGGCACCTATGTCTGAATATCTTTAGTGAGTTCATCCATTACTAAAGCAAATAAGTATGGACTTAGTGCAGAACCTTGGTGCAATCCTATTGTAATTTTAAACGGTTCAGTATCCCCTTCGCATGTTCTGACCCTTGTCTCTGCATCATGATACATGTCCTTAACGGCTTGTATATAGGCTATTCGGACTCCTTTCTTTTCTAAAATCCTCCATAATACTTCTCTAGGGACCCTATCATAGGCCTTTCTAGATCTATAAACACCATATATAGGTCCTTCTGATGATCCCGATACCTTTCCATTAGGCGCCTCAGTAGGTATATAGCTTCCATTGTTGACCTACCGGGCATGAAACCAAACTGATTTTCTGAGACCTCTGTTTCTTTTCTGAGCCTCTGCTCTATTACTCTCTCCCAGAGTTTCATGGTATGGCTCATTAACTTAATTCCTCTGTAATTTTCACAGTTTTGAACATCTCCTTTGTTCTTATATATAGAGACCAAAGTACTCTTCCTCCACTCATCTGGCATCTTTTTTGATTTAAGAATCGCGTTAAATAATTTTGTTAGCCAAGAGATACCCTATTCTCCCATGCATTTCCATGCTTCTATTGGTATATTATCCGGTCCCACCGCCTTATGATTTTTCATCTTTTTTAATGCTTGCCTTATTTCATTTGGACTTATGCATCAATAAAATGTATAGCTCACGTTCTCTTCGGAGTTACTAAGATGTCCCAACCTAACTCTTGTGTAGCCATCATCATTGAATAATTTTGTGAAATACTCCTTCCATCTCTCCTTAATCGCTCCCTCATTCACTAATACATTTTGATTTTCATCTTTTATGCATTTCACTTGATTTAAATCCTTTGTTTTTCTTTCTCTTGCTTTAGCTAATTTATATATATCCCTTTCTCCATCTTTTGTATCAAGTCGTTTATATAGATTCTCGTATGCTTTTGATCTTGCTTCACTAACAGCTTTTTTTGCTGCCTTTTTGATTCTTTATAATTTTTTTGATTTTCTTCATTGTTGCACTGATATACAACCTTATAGCAATTTTTCTTATTTTTAATTTTCAATTGCACTTCTTCATTCCACCACCAAGACTCCTTAAGGTTAGGGGCTCTACCATTTGTCTCTCCAAGCACTACCTTTGCTATGTTTCTAAGGGCATTAGCCATTTCTCTCCACATTTGGTTTGTCTGTCCTTCTCCACTCCATTCTCTTCTACCCTTTAATTTTTCTTTGAAGATTAGTTGTTTCTCCCCCTTTAAATCCCACCACCTAATTTTTGGATTTTGTTTTATGTGATTTTTTCTCTTCCAATTTCTTACTTGGACGTCAAGTACTAGAAGTCTATGTTAAGTAGTCAAACACTCTCCCGGTATCACCTTACAATCCCTACAACATATCCGGTCCTCTTGTCTCACGAGGAAATAATCTATTTGGGTGCTTAATGTGATATTTTTATATGTGATTAAATGTTCGTCCCGTTTTTTGAACCTAGTATTGGTTATGGTGAGCCCATATGCCATTACAAAATCTAGAATAGACTTACCCTCATTATTAATTTCCCCGAATCCATACCCTCCATGAACCTTTCTATAGCCGTTTCCGTCTCTACCTACGTGGCCATTTAAGTCATCTCCTATAATTACTTTCTCTCCTCTTGGTATCATTTGTATGAGTCTTTCTAGGTCCTCCCAGAATTTTGTTTTTATCTCCTCACCTAACCCCGCTTCTGGTGCATATGTACTAAAGATATTCATAGTCATTCTTCCTAGAATAACCTTCACCATAATAATCTTATCCCCTATTCTCTTTACATCCACTACCTCATCTACTAAGCTTTTATCCCTAATGATCCCCACTCCATTTTTTGCTCGATCATTTCCTGTGTACCATATTTTATATCCATTTTCTGACAAAGTTTTTGCTTTTTTCCCTACCCACCTCGTCTCTTGAAGGCACATAATATTAATCTTTCTCCTAATCATCACATCTACCACTTCCATAGCTTTGTCTGTTAATGTTCCTATGTTCCATGACCCAATCCTTAATCTATGATTTTGATTTTGGCTTTGACTTTGAATTTGATTTTGTTTTTTATTTTGTTTTTGGTTTTGGTTTTGATTTTGATTTTGTTTCTGGTTTTGATTTTGATTTTGGACTAACTTCTTTACCCACATCCGTCCAAGCAAATGCGGGAACCCTTGCTCATTTGTCACTACATCCGGGCGCCGATGCAGTGGCCCTAGCTCACTTGACACTACACGCAGGCAGTGTAGCGCGTCGCTATGAAGGGTTACGCCCACGCTCAAACGTTTTTTCATAATTTGTCTAGAATTCATGTTTTGGATCCGACTAGGTTTTATGTTGGCTGTCGGCTACCTAACACAACCCTCCTCCTTTGTCCGGGGGGCTTGGGACCGGCAGGAGTCACAAGATAGCAATTTCACCATATTGAGTGCCTTGACCGACTCATTCCAAGCCCAAATTGGGTTTCAACTATTGTTTGCTATCAAAGATTTGGGTGGTGTTGATCTTTTATATCTCTTTTAACCATCTTCTTCTTCTTCTTCTTCTTCTAGATAAAAAGTAGTAGTTCTAGATAAAAGTTGCTGGTCCAACCAGCAGTATTTATTGCCCCTTAATTTGTTCAACAATTACAAATCTTTCTAAAGTGTTGGGCAGAACCCTTAGTTTAACAAGTGATTCTATCACATGCAAAACCAACAGTTTTGTGCGGTGCCATGCTACATGTCAATTTTCCCAACGTGGTAGCTGAGGTGGTTGGTTGGATGCTAGATTGGTATACCTTGTATTGGAAGATACGTTGGTAATTATTTTTTAAAAATAATATTATTTTAGTAAAATTCTTTGTTACTTATCCAAAAATTAAAAAAAAAATAAAGGATTAGAATTTCACAGCACCACCAACACCAAGCCTTAATTTCACCAGGTGGGTCAACTAGAAAGATTACAGCTTGCCAATCCTCCTTATTTATGACCCTATTTTCTGCAAGACTGCTATATCTCATGTCATGCATAAAAGTTTCTCACCAAATTCTGTTTGGTCCAAACTTTTTTCATTCTTAGAATGGAACAAGTATTTAACAAAAGAGATAGAAGAAAGCCAAGAAAAATTTAGTGGGAGACAATTAGATTTAATTGTAGTTGACCCTACACAGTGTGATAAAGGTTTAATTTGTTGTTGTAGATTGTGAACGTTTTTCTTTCCATCCACTCATTCACAATTGCATCTTAATAGTGTCTTGCATATTGCATATTTATCTTTAATAGACTGCACTCCATTCTTATAACTTAACAACATGAAAAACAATTCCAAGCCTTTATCCCAGGTTCTACCACTGCAGGGCCCAATCATAGTCAAAAGAAGAGTTTTAGACGTCCATGAGCTCTAGACGTCCATGTGCCTTTGTTCATGGCCATATCTTCTATGAGGTATATCCTATGTTATGTCTAAGAGTTTCCAACCAAGTTTTCTTTGGTCTTCTCTTTCTTTTGCTACAAGTTTCCTTCATTTCATTCACTCGCCTCACAAGAGCTTCTAACAATCTTTTTTTAACATGTTCAGGCCATTTTAATTATGAGTCCACATCTTATTTTCAATAAGCGCCACTCTTAACTTTATTTTATTTGTTCTTGTATGTTTGCACATCAGACGTAAGATTTTCATCTCAATTACACTCATTCATGTACATATTGACACTAAACTACCCAAGATTTTGAGCCACATAACAAAGATGATCTTATAACCACTTGATAACAATTTCCTTTTATGGCCTGTTTGGTGCACAGATTAAAAGGGGCTATTACCTCCTAGCATGATAATCCCATGTTTGGGATACCATATAAGGTGGGATTAAAAGTGATGACATGTTGAACCATTTTCCCCTTGACATAGAACCTCAAACACCTCTCTCTCTCTCTCTGGTTGTCGATGACTCCTATTAGCCTTTCTTCTACAATTGTTGCCCCCCCCCCCCCCCCTCCCTCTCTCTATTTGCCAAAAAACTAATGGGATTTCAACAACTCCAACCACAGTAGTTGGAGCCTTTTTTCTTTCTTTTCGGTTATCTTATTATAATTATAATATATACAAGGGTAATGCTAACCATTGCCCTTAAGGTAATGATTAGTAAATGCACTTTGTTTTCAGACAAGATTTATTTATTATACCTTATTTTCACTTAAAAAACAATTTTATGGTTGATAAAATGTTGCAAAACACAATACCATCAACCAATTCGAGTGTTTTGAGATTGAAAACAAGATGCAATAAATACACCTTGTATGAAAACAAGATATATTTACAACTTAACCATTGTCCTCCGGTCAATGGTGAGCATTACCCTATATATAAACGATTATATATATATAATTATATGAAAATATAATCTAAAAATGTAATTATATACATGTAAATATATGAAAATATAATTATATAAAATGTATACAGATATATACTTAAACATAATTAAAGGGTAAATGGGTAATTTAGTCATTTTCCATTTAATACCAAGTAATACATCATTCATATTTTCACATGCCAGAATGGTATGATCATAACTTCATGTAATACCTGATGTACCAAACGTGAGGACAGTATTATTTAGTCTCATTACTATTTTATTTCATCTTTAACTTTATCCCAACACTATTTAGTCCAAATACCAAATGGAGCATTAGTCTTAAGAGTAATTTCACGATCAAATAAAATGTTGGATGCATTTCTCCACATTAATTATCCTACCTTGATCGTATCCGTAACATCTTTCCAAAATCTCCCATTCTTTTTTAACAAATGATCTAAGATATCAAAATTGATACTTGTTTGGAATACCCCAATCCTATTACTTAAAAACAATTACTATTTTACAGGATAAATAAATGCATAAGGTATTTATTTACTAATCAAGATATATACACACAAACTATATAAATATAAAAAAAACATATTACAATATATAATTATTAGATAATAAGGTGAGATTTTATATTTATTAGATATTATAATTAGCAATATGAAGAATTCATTTCATAAACTTTCCTAGGGTCTCTGTAAGTTTCAGAGCATTTCAGTTCATCTCCACAGAATTCATTTTTTCACCAAGAGAAAACAAGAGAACCATTAGAAGTAAAAATACAAGCTACATACCGAAAGTTGAAGAACTTCACATAGTTTCAATATCTCAGGTTTCAGAAGAGCAAGAAGATTTTTCTGTGGGGAAGCATGGCTGGTATTTAGAGTCTGGTTTACAAAAGCATCTGACACAGGTATATGAGAACCATTATTGGCTGGAACTCCAGAACCCCCTGCAGAATTAACAGAAGTAGTCAGAAAACATAAAATATGGAATATTCTATCTACAAAAATGTAAAACTTACTCCACTCAGAACAATGTTATTGGAGGAAAATGAATTATTTTTCATACAAAAATGCAAACTTATTCTCCTCTCAAAAGAAAGTTTTAGGAGGAAAATGAAGTAAGGGCATCTCCAGTGCAAGAGATTCTCCACTTTGCAAGGGTTGGGGAAAGTTTGTCACGGTACACAACCTCACCATTGCTTTACAAAGAGACTGTTTCCATTTAAATCCATGATCTTCAAGCCAAAAAAGAGCAACCTTAACATTACTACCATGGCTCACCTTCTTAGAGGAAAATGAATTCATCATCTACTCCTTATCCTAACCAAGTTACGGAAGATAGCATAACATCCATTATGTCAATTGATTTCTAAAAGTCACATTCACAATACAAATCCACGCAAAAGAACAATGTGCCATAATTTTATGCTAGATGCCCTTCCAAATGCAACCCCTTTCAAATGCAACCTTCTAGTGAGGGAATAATAAGATAAAGTTTCAACACCATCTTCATATGTTAAAGTTTCATGGGATAGAAATGAAAGAACATGATTGATATGAAGATAAAATACCAACACCTTTTTGGAGGAAAATGAATTATTTGAACAAATTTGCAACATAAATAATTTCTGACATTTACCTCCCGTGTGTCCCGGAGGTTCTTCTCTAGGTGTGGGCCTCGAATCAGGTCTACTGTTCACCAACTTCTTGCGTTTCTTTGCAACTTCATCAGTTTGAAACCCTGGTTTCTTTTGTAACTCATCAAAATACTGGATTCTTTTCCTGTTTCTCTGTCCTGTCCCAGACAAATATCTCCAACGAGGATATCTTTTCTCCAACAGCTTTGACCAAAATTGATGAGGTTCTTCCTCATCAGTCAACTGAAATTGTAGCTCTCCAAACAATGGGGCATCCTTTCTATAATTAGCCCCAACTTGTTGAACTTTTATAACAAGAGAGTTTCTCGTTTGTGTATCTTCAGCATCCTGACAGAGTAAAGCCAAAAACTCCCTTGCCACATCTTTGATGTGTGAAGTTTCAAAAGAAATGCTTTTACTGGAAGTTATGGTATGACCACCATGAAGCTCATCCAGCTTGTTAAACAAATATGAGGCCCCCCACATGAGCAGTGTGTGACTAATACTGCTGCTCACATTCTGTAAATTGCTATCAAGAGTCAGATCGTGGGTGGCAAGGTCTAGGACTTTCTCCTCCACTGTATAAGATGAATAGAGGCGGAATACTTTAATTTGTTCCACAGATGAATCAATTGATAATTTGTTTAGAGCTCTTAAATCATTTGAGGGAGTCCAGTCACTATCAAATATGACTATGGCATCCACAGACGACAGCTTGATGCTTGGAACGCAAGCACGCTTTTCTAACAAAAACACAAATTTTCCACTACCCATGTCATTGAACTTGTTCAGAGCAGCTTGCCTCTTTGAAAGGATCATACCACGATCAACACGTTCAAAAGAATCTGGACCAAATCTGTATGCCAGAAGCTGCTCCAATATATTTCCAATCATATCCTTTTCAGAACCACCAGTGGACTAGCACAAAACAATGCATTCAGTGAGATCAAGATCACAATTCTGTTTAGAGAGGTGCGTGCACCAGGAGGGTGGCTGAGACAGAGAGAGAGAGAGAGAGAGAGAGAAGGGGGGGGGGGAGGTGGAAGGCAAAGAAAATCTTGAAATTTATATATACAGATATGTACATACCAGTTCATTGCAGTTACTTTATATTCAGACAATGAATCGAGTTAAGCTAAGAATTAGTGCACTGTATATTTTCATATCATCTAAAACTTCATCACTTTTATAGCAGGTAATCATAAAAGTTATATTACAAAATATTATCGCCAACCTTATTGATTTGAGGACACTTTATATTAGAAATGATGCCAAAAGTTTGTTTCATCTTCCAAAAAAAGAAAATTGAATAACAAAGTCACCCTTGAAATTGTCACAACCCTGGGGTAATC
This sequence comes from Diospyros lotus, assembly GCF_014633365.1. Taxonomy (NCBI): domain Eukaryota; kingdom Viridiplantae; phylum Streptophyta; class Magnoliopsida; order Ericales; family Ebenaceae; genus Diospyros; species Diospyros lotus. Next base: position 28,321,549 of record NC_068340.1, on the reverse strand, counting down.
TTGTAATTACTTACCTCTTATAAACTTTGGGGGGGGGGGGGGGGGGGGGTTGTAGAAGGTGAGAAGAACAGTTGTAACAGCTAGAGTAGGCTATTAGATGGTTAGAGGAGTTCATTGTACGGCTAGAGGTCCTCTTAATAAGAGACCTACGGCACATAGGAGGATTTTACCGGTTGATTGAATGAATGACTTCCTCCCTCTTGATCTCTCTCTCTCTTCTCTCTATTCTCTCCCTTTCTTTCTCTCGTTCTTACAATCAGTATTACCAAATTGCCAAACCTAATTCAAGGGCCTGACAGAAATGACATTAACAGGTTTAAGGTACCAATATCATGCATCAAATTAAGATTGGATGCCCCCAAATGATACATGAAGATGTTGAAGATCATCCATTGGGGAAGCATCTACTTAAGCATGGCCAAACAAAATGTTAACCAATTAATGACCACATAAAAAGCTTCATTGATTACCTAGTAAATTAGAAACCAAGATTTTAGACAAGAAAGGAGTCCGAATTGCTTATGTACAAGTTACTGAAGATGTGTATCACAAATCAAAAACCTGTGGACAAGATACTGAGGCTTTTCAAATTACAAAGGGATTACATTAAGCATCTGCATTAAGCCTTTACTAATTTTCCCTAGCAATGAATTAGCTCAATAACATATCCAAGCATAGGTGTCATAGAGTATGCTATTTGTAGATAACATTTTGTTGGTGGATGAGACAAAAGAAGGCATGAATACTTAGCTCATGATATGGTAGAGCATTTTAGAATCTAGAGGTTCTAGGTAGCAATGTTATTAGTATCGCACAATACACAATACATATAGTATGATTCAGTTCCTTATAATACTCAACCCCACTGATAAGAAACAGAAAGTAAATTGCATTTTGCTTTGAATCACATGTAACATATGATATCATAAGATACAATTCACAATTAAAAAATTAGGCCATGTTAAATGACAAAGATGATTGTAGTGGTGCTAGTAATAGAAATTTTGAAGGGGAGGTTAATTAGATATAAATTTAGTCATCTTTTCTAATTTATGGACTCATGAATTATGTCAGACTTATGGTCAATATTAGAATCACTAATAGCTTATTTTAGTGTCATACATGATATCAATATTGTTAAACTTAGGTTAAAATTACTATAAGTATTGTCTTCATGCTATAGGTATAAACATCTTTTAGATTATATTTTTATGGTATTTATCAAATTGTTACTATATCTTACGGTATAATATGATTTACGATTTACCAATTCACTATATGTATCTCAATTTGACAACTAGGTTAAGTAGAGTGAAAACCAAATATATGAAATGTAAGTCTGGTAAAAATATAAGTGTGGATGATGTAATGGTAAAAATAGAAATCAAGTTACACCAAGAAAAGGTCCAATTCAAATACCTTTAATCAATCATCCAAAAAGACAGAGAGATTAATGAAGATATTGCCCATAGAATTAAGACATGATGGTTAAAATCGAAAAGAGTGTCAGGTTTTTTAAGTGATGTTAAGATTCCATTAAAGCTAAAAAAAAAATACAAGATAGCTATAAGACCAACTTTCTTGTATGACACAAAGTTGGGTAGTAAAGCACTAAGATGAGAATGTCAACATGGAAGTGCAACCATATGAATAAAGATAAAATTAGAAATAACATTGTTTTTAATAAGGTTCGAGTGGTTGCTATTAAAGATAAGATGTGTGAGGCAAGATTGCAATGATTTAATCATGTGAGAAGAAGACCAATAGAAACTCTTGTGAGAAGAGTTGGTGGAACTAAACAAGAATCTACTAAAAGAGGTAACAAGAAAACCAAGAAAATTTGGTGGGAAACACTTAGGAATGAAATTAGATATAAGGGCGATTCATGTAGTTGACCCACAGGGCAGGATAAAGGGTTTACAGCAGCAAGAATTTTATGGATGTTTTAAAAGGGGGTACACACATGCATTACATAAGCATACCAGAATTTCATGTCATAAGCATTTCATTTGAGACAAAATACCACTACTAGCAGGCTGTACCTTCATCATCATCATCTTCATCTTCCTCTTAAGTGGGATTAGTTAGGGTCTTAAAACAATTTTTTAAAGCTTCTAGAGTGAATTTCATTTACTAATATGGACAATTTAATTAAAAAGGGAACAAAAGGGCATAAAGAAATATCAATTCCATCCCCCAACAAGAGACGGGGGAGGGAGGGAGATAGTTGTTTATCAAGGAAACAACAAGTATTCATTCTCACACACACACCTAATTCTTGTTTGGGCAAATGCCATTTCAAAAGCCATCTTATGATGTCATACACTAAAAAAGAAAAAATCCAACTTTCTATAATAACCAATACCAATTTATTGATAATTTAAGCGAAGGGAAACTATGCACTATACATTGTAAACTTTACACCAAGAAGTTAGAGAGGAAATTTGTTTGTATTAAATCTATAACTCCATATATTGTGATTCTAAAATGCAAATATGCAATTCCATGGATGCCATTGTAAACTTTATTCAGATGCATCGTAATAAGAGACCTTAATTTAAGAATTGATGGAACAAACTTTTCCTAATGCTTGATGGTTTGTTTTAATTTTTTTGATATAAGACTATTAATCAAAACATGTATCTTGTTAACCTTATTATTATCTAGCATGTTTTTGCTATTTAACAAAAACTACTATACACAGACATTGAAAATTATATTTTTGTATGTCCCCACCATGCCCACCAAGCAATGCCCTAAATTTTGCAGAACCTCCATTTCAGCATGGTCTATGTGGCGTATTGTGCACCTTGTGTTCCCATATCCATGCTTAGTGTAATCTTATTACGTGTTTTGTTTAATTTGTTGACTCATTTTAATGAGTTCGCGCAACAGCTTCAAGGTTTTCAAAATGTGAATACATTGGGAAGTTTGATCGATGATATACAAGTAAATCTAGTTGCAAAATCTTTTCATTTCTTTGCACACCACCTCTTTAATATTTGGCTTAAACTAAGAGCAGGGCAGGGTAGGTTTTCTACATTGTGGGATGCAATTGAGTTACAGAAAGGGTCAGGATGTGGTTGGGATTGCACATAGGGTTGACATAGGGACAAGAGTCCCTGATCCATGCCTGCCTGTTGTGATCCCTAACCACAACTAATCATTGCTGAACCTTATAGAGTTTGTCCATTTGGGAACATAGGTAAATGCTTGATCAACTAATCATTTTCACAGTAAAATAAGATATCAGGTGAATATCTGAACAAATACTAAAAAGAAAAGAACATGGAAACATGCAGAATTCATAGCCAATTAAAATAAAATAAGAACCAAAACAGCTAATTCATCACAGTACAGGTGAGCAAGAAACATGCAGAATTCATAGCCAATTAAAATAAAAAAATAACCAAATCAGGTACCTGAAAAAGGATTACTACCCTTAGCCCTTTAATCTCAGAAAGTACTGCATCAAGAAGTTGTAACTTGCCACTTGCTTTTATTCCCACATCCATAAACTCAGCCTCAGGACGACCATTAGTTAAGAAGTTTAGAAGAGATAGATCCACAATGTAGGGGTGATCACAGCACTATCAAGAAGAATCACAAAAGCAATGCCTCAAAAGGTTGATAACAAAAGGCAGTCCTTGTGCAACTACAGTAAACCACAAGCCTCTATTTTTAATAGAAATGTGATTACAAACAGGACAAGATAATATACAACAGAAGTTCAATTATTTCAGCAGTAGCTACTACATGTCTTTTTCTAGCCAGTGAACAAAGAGCAAGGAAGCAATGGTGAAGGCAGGGGACAAAAATTAGTTATACTGGAGCAAAGTTTCTGCAACAGAGTCAGCTTTCTGAATCTGATTGATGGAGCATAACCATAGAATATGTACATACAAAGAAAAAAGGTGCAACAATGTACAACAGTTGAAAGAATGCCATGCTCGTATGCAATAATGTAGGGATATCAAATCAAACCTTCCGTGTAAAAATAAGAATGTCACGAAGAGCCCCAACAGGATCATTTCTCAAATTTGACCAAAGAGATGTAGAATTCGAAAGAAGAGCATGACAATATTGCTCAAGTTGCACATCGGATATCAGAACTGGAACCCAATATTCTACAAACTTAGAAGAGTCAGGTTTGCAGTCATACGCAATAAACCGTGATAATCTCTTCCTTAAATAATTTAAGTCAGTTTTAGTGCCATTCCCAGAGTCCACATCACCAACTGAATCGAGCAATGACAGCAGACTTAAATGTTCAGCCACAGAATCCTGTAAATTCAATATGGTTGTTATCAGTCACATCCATAAACTAGTATAAAAAGGAAAGGACTGCCTCACCTTTAATTGATTGTTGAAAAGGAGTATTCTAACTTCAGCAGTCAACCATTTAATTTGATCAAAATGTTTTGATACCCCTCTGTCCTGGCATTCATCAACTATGATAGTTTCCCATCTAAGGCCTTTTATCGCATCCAGATCCTGCAAAACAATAGCAAGCGTCATGTAGATGCTTTGGCAATTGAACACATAAATCACTAAAGAAGTTTCTCCCAGACAAAATAAAACTGAAAGAAACTAGCAACAATAAATGTCAAAGATCTCATTTCCATGAGAATCAGAAGAATCTAAGCACAAAAATCAAAATAAAATCTTTTAACTCAACTTAACACTGACAACTAATGCATGTAATGTGTTTAAGAAACCTCAAAAGCAATAAATCTTTCAATATCCAAAGATGTACCTCAACAACAGCTTCAACTGAGGATAAAAGCACTTGGAACATGATGCAACCCCCTTCCTCATAAAACTCAAATCTCCTGATAGTTCTCCTATTATCTTTATTTCCACTGTAAACTATAACATCAGTGGATGGCGCCAAGCGTGAGAACTCAGCTTCCCACAGGGAAAGAGCAAGGGAACTTGAGATGATGAGGAATGGCAGATTACCACTGGATGGCAAGGATAGAATAAACAAGACCACATTGGTTACTCGCTCCTGGAGATAAAAGGACAGTTAGATCCATTTCTAAAGTATGTGAAATGCTTAAATTTCCAGCAAAAGAAAAATAACTATAAGAAAGAATAAAGACAAGTGGGGGGCAGAAAAGAAATCCGCAAGTGATTTATGAGAGAAACCACATTACACTTATGAGAGAGAAATGAGTAAAATGGCTTATGAAAGAACCCCTAACCACGTACACTTATTACGATTGTGTATAGAAGTACCCTACAAATAAAGCTTAAATGACAAACAACAGAAATATAAGCCATTACCCACAATGAACACATTAAAGTAGACAAGGCCACCAACTTGCATAACTAACACCAACCAAAATTCACAACCCAGCACAGCAGTAAGGGGATTCATTTTTCACAATGTTACAAGGGTAAATGCAGCCATAAAAACTAACAAAAACAGGTGAACTTCCAAACAGAACAAAATAACACAAAACAAATTAAAGAAGTGATAAGGGAACCGTTGGAGTTATTCTGCATTATGGAATAAAATAAACGTCACACTGCGAAAGGTCTGAAATTTTTTCATTTCCCACCAAATTGACATGAAAAGCCAATGGGAATGCTGAATTTCAACTTTCCAACAGCTATATAACAGAAATCACTCAAACTCACCATATCAACACAAAGATACACCAAAACACTCAACAAATTCTGACATGACAAGGTGAACCAATCCCTTCTAGAAATATCTAACATTACTCCAGTTTCCTTTTTGCTTAAAAGAAATATTTGAGAACAAAAAAAGGCTTAAATTTTGAGGAAAAAAATAAAAATAAAAAAGTACTTCTAACTTTTTTATTATTATATGTACCATACTATTAATGTTGATCGCATTATGTATATCTTTATCTTTAATAGCAAAAGATGTTTCCATCAATAATTGGGCAGATAAAAGCATGCTTGAAAATGTATACACTACCACCACACAAGGGTTAATCCCACCAGGAGGGGTAAGCGTATTGGGAAGGGTAAACAAAGTAAATATGCACACAAACATACATGTGAACACTTGGATAATGATTGTAACACCTGAATTTTTAAAAATAATAATAAATAAAAAACAAAATCCAAAACAAGATAGGATTTGTGAACCTAACTCAGATGGGAATTACTAATTGTTCATTAATGTCACTGGGATTAGAATTGAGTGCTAGAGAAAAAATTGTAGGGCAAATCAGGAAATTATATGGATACATCATAATAAGATTTGAGAAGGGTACGGGTTAATTAAAGAAATGGAAACAAATCCATTTCTAAGGAAGAGGCACTGTTCATCCAAAATTGGAAACAAACCAATTCTTTGTTGAAAAGGGATTAGGATTTAAGATGTAATATTTCGGGATAAATCATAAGGAAAACATATGTATTATTTGATTAGGCTTTGATAAGGATTATGATTAATTGCAGAATTAGAACAAAAGGAGAAATTGAATCCAACACTAAAGAGGATTTAAATAAACCTTAAAAGGGTTATAAATACCAGGTTAGAGAAGGAATTAAACCAGGAAACAAGAAATTGTGAGAAAGCAAAAAAGGAAGAAGACTTACCAAGACTCGTCAAGACCAATAAGAGTTCTGATATATAAAGGATATCAGATTATATTGTCTGGATTTCTTAGCAAATGGAATAAAGTGACTATTTCTGCAATCGCATATATTTTGAAAATTATTCCCATGCATGATTGAAAATATTTTTTGACATGATATATGTTCTCAATTTTGTTACTTGATACATATAAATGAACTGGTGATTTGGAAACAAATTGAGAACGTGGATTTGTGGAACATGAAAAGATTTTTGTGATAATATCAACATATGGTTACATAACGTCGTAACTTTGTACATGGGTGTCAGATCCTAGATTTGACAGAGAATTCTCAACCGAATTGGGTGAGAACTAGGTGGGAGAGTGAGGGTTTTGTAGAAAGAGAGGGAAGAGTAGAGAATTAGAGGAAAGATCGAGAGAGAGAGTGTTGGAGGCGGGAAAACCAGAGAATTCTCATTTGTATTCAATGATTTGAAAAATGATTGGGTCAGTTCTTGTATACTGAATCACAGCGAGAGATTGACACCAAAAACGATTACCCATTCTCCTAGTACAACCTGTAATTCTTACAACTAGGTACAACTCCCTTGCAGCTATAACTACCCATCAATGTACAAGTCTTAAGGTCTAGGTACATGACAACTTTTTCCCCCCATTCAAAATATTTCTTGTCCTCAAGAAATGCCAAGTAAATTAGCAATACTGGGAAATTGCTTGAGAAGATTGGGCAAATACTCCCATGTATTGTTATCAGGGTATAGGGAAGACCATTTAACCAACACCTGGGTTAGAGGGCTCCTTGCTTGTAGATAGCTCGTTTGTCCAAGATAGCCATAGGTTCCAGTTCCACTCATAGTTCTAAAAGGCGATAGGCACATCGACGCGCAAAGGGTCCTGGAGCCTGAGGCGTGAGGTGCACGAGGCGAGGCGCGTTTTTGCGAAGCGAGACACACATTTTAGAAAAAAAACTCAAAATCTTGTAAAATCATAAACAACTATCAAATTATCAATAATAACCCATGCATATCATTCATGATTCATCATCTTCAAATTCTAAACTAACAACATCAAAGTTGATTCATTCATCACGCAAATTCTAAACTATAAACATCATCAAAGTTCAAACTCAAAGTCTCAAACATTGTAAAAATACTATATATAATATACAAACATAAACATATAATGCCTATATAAATTTTTTTTAAAATAAAGCTTCAATGATGGCTTCGAAGACTGGGTGTGTTGGGGATGATTCAACACTCCACCGATTTGCTGGGGTGTTAAATCACCTGTGTGATGAACCCAGCAGATCATTGGGTTCATTTCATCCAAATGATCTGGTGGGTCCATCTAATTTCATTTCCACTAGAAAAATTAGAAGCAGAAGATAAAATCCAGATCTGATTTCATTCCCAAAAGCCAGATCTTCTGGGTTCAAATCAGAAGAAGAAGTGGTGGTGGTGGTGGCAGCAAGTCACAATGAAGGTGAATGACAGCAGCGGCGTCACAATGAAGGTGAATGACAGCAGCGGCAGTAGACGTCAAATCATCCTTAGTTTAGAAGTTAATCTTATCTTTAGTTTCTTGGAAACTGCTAAAATTATCCTCTAATCAGTTTTAGGATACTTTCCTCTTCTTGTATAGTCAACCTTTCCTATGTTTGTACAGCCACATCTTTCCTAGTTTTTAGCAAGTGTAAATCTTTCCTATGATGTAATCTTAGACCCCAGAAATGGGGCTGTATCACTTATGTAAAATATAAGAACAGTTTATTTTTCACATATTCAATTATTTGAAAAATGGCTGGGTCAGTTCTCATATACTGATCCACAGCAAGAGATTGGCACCAAAAGCGGTTACCCATTCTCCAAGTACAACCTGTAATGCTTACAGCTAGGTACAACTTCTTTGCAGCTATAACTACCCCTCAATGTACAAGTCTTAAGGTCTAGGTACATGACAATTGGTAGACTCCAGGAAAAAAGGGCTATTGGCTATATCCAAGAAGAGTACTAGGTTACCTTTTGTATTGGTGAAAATCAAAAATCAAGGGTAATACCTAGACCCATAAAGAGTACTACGTTACTACGTACGTTGATCTATCCCAAGAATTAGGGATATTGGCTAGATACGAGATGAGTATTGGGTCCTCTTACATTAAATAATCCAAGCTATACCACCCATTGAAATATTTGTTGTCATAATAATTATTTAATGTTCTACATGCTACAAAAATTTGATAACTATCCCGTGTGACATGATTTTTATTGTTGATACATGTTGTGGCATTGAGAATACAAACGAACATTTCAAATTGAAATCTATTTTTATTGTATATGCATGAAATTCTTTATTTTGGATATTAATCTATTATGTGGGGTAAGCCCCATTGGGCTTTAAGCTCACCCCTCTCCCTAACATTTTTCAGTTGAGCAAGTATTAGCAAGATTAGAGTGGGACTTAAATTGGGGGGATGTTAGCGGACTTAGCTTAGGATATTTTATTTCCAGTTAATTCTATTAGTATTATGTAAACCTTAAGGATGGTAGTGGTTATTGTTTTAGTTATTTCTTTTATAAACATTGGATATTTTTCATGGTAATAAGATGGATGGATAGTAGGCTTCATGAAATGTTAAGTCTTGGCTTAGGGCTCATGGTCAGTCACACTAGAAGGGGTATGACAAGGATCCACAATGGTATGGACATGAAGTTAAGAACAGCTACAATAGAGTCCCCTCTATAAAGGAAAATGAAAACTATGTAAAACACTCACCAAAACTTTTGCAACAATAACTAAAAATTCTAAAAAAGAAGTTACATTGAGACGAAAAAGCTTTTACAACTTGGATGGAAGGATTTCTTTGTGATATACTATGGTTATGATACAAGGATTTCCTTAATTGACAGGGATACTACTTCAAATAAGATTTTTCACAATGTTACATGGATTTCTTCAATATAGATGGATGGTTAAACTTGTAGGATATCTTTGTGATCAACGGCCACGATTTATTATAGCCTTCTAAGATACTTTATAGGCAGCCATTTCACTCTAAATTTTTTAGCTTATCTTAAACCCTAATTATCAGATCTTTGTTCAAGATTTGATCTTATGCTGTTTTAGCCCAAATCTTGCACTTGCTTTTGCTGATTCTTCATCTCACTCTGCACCAGAACTACTACCAAATGCTTTATGAGATGTGATGCTTCATTTATCCAATCAACAAATAATTGCTTACCAATATGTTTAGCAGAAACAAAATCATCAACTAAACAAATGAAACAAGGATATGAAAACTGGTTATATTACATCACCTGATCATTGATAACAATAGCATTCTGGCCTTTGTGCCAATATTCTCGCAACTTGTTAAGTGAGCTTCCTGTACTCAACTTTGGAAGTTTCTTCTTAATCTGCAGTGTACACATAACATGTCATAAACCAGTATCATGGAAATAAATGCCAGAAGTTAATAATCATGAAAACAACAAAAATTGCTCATATAAACGATAAAACTGCTGCATTTAACATGAAAACTATTTAGTGATCATTGAACTGCATCCAAAGACTTCTAGAAGATAGACTTGATTTCCTAATTTTCAGTATTATACTAGGGGACAAAAATCAGATTTCTACACCTTCTGACCACAAGCCAATCCTGCTCAAAAGAAATCCAGGATCTTTTAAAGTCAGATAAGGAGTCTGACTCATGTCTTAGTTATGCGCCATGGGTTTTCAAGTAGTATCCCTGTCAGTTGATTGAAGGTGAAACACCTTCAACGTTGGGGACAGCTTAGACAAACTGGAAATGGGTCAAAATATAAACAGGAAAAATTAGACCAACAAAAATCCAAACAAGCATGCCATGAAAGAACATTTCTGATGGAACTTCAGCTCTCAGATACCTCCACAAGCTCCAGAAAGCCCAAACCAAGTTTAGGACAAAATAAGCACAACAGAGATGTCACAGCCTAAGCCTGACAATGGATTCCTCCTAATTCGGTGTGAATTAGGAAGATGCAAGAAGCAGAACAGAGGAGTAGGACGAAGAATTAGAGAGAGAGAGAGATTAGAGGAGGAGAAGATGGAAATTCTCATTAGTTCCTCGATGCCCCAATTCGAGAGGATCAATGGGGTTTTATACAAGTTGCTGGAAGGGAGGATCTCCCACCAAGGCATCTTCTTTATCCTTCTATGGTTCTAACAACCAGCTTCTACACTCTTCTATGGTTGTAACCACTTGCATGTGGTTACCCTTTAGATGTAATAGACTCATAGCAGCAAAAATTAAATCACATGGCAATTCACATGACAACTCCCCTCCCCCCCGGGAAAACAAATTTATTGTCCTCACCAAATGCTGAGAAGGCTCACAGATCGGGGTCAAGTAACTATTCCCAGGTGGTGTTATCTGCATGGTTATTCTGTCATTTCACCAAAACTTGTATGAGGGGTGCCCCTTGTTTGAACACCACACATCAGTCTAATATGACCTCAGGGTCCATAACTTTGTTAGCCTATTTAGGGAGTAGGGGTAATGTAAGACTCACCAAGTGTCCCCACAGATTTCTTCAAAAGAGAAATGTGAAACATAGGGTGGATTTATGAACTCTCAGGCAACTGCAGACGATAAGCCACCCTCCCAATCTTAGCCATGATTTGAAATGGCACATAATATTGTGGGCTCAATTTGGACATTGGTTCCTATGTGATTGGACCATAGATGAGGATACCTCAGCCTTAAGTGCACTTCCTCCCCTATTGAAAACTCCCTTTCACTCCTCTTTCGATCAGCAAATTGTTTCATTTTGTTTTGAGCTTAAGCTAATTCCTCCTTCAGTTGCTGCAACACCTCTTTCTCTGCAGCCAATACTCCTCAATTGTTGCCACAGTAGTGTACTCCCCCACAACTGGTAAGATAGGTGGTTTGTATCCAAATAACGCCTCAAATGGTGACATTTTGAGGGAAGTATGATGGTTGAAGTTATACCACCATTGAGCCAGGGATAACCACCTATGCCACCCCTTGGGTTGCAAGAAACAAATGCACCTTAAATAAGCTTCCAAGCTTTGGTTCACCCTTTCTGTTTGTCCATCCAATTGGGGGCGATAGGTTGTGGACATGTTCAACTTGGTGCCTAAAGCCTTCATTAGCTCCTGCCACAATAGGCTAGTGAAGATCTTGTCACGATCTGACACTATAGATTGAGGAGCCCCGTGTGATTTAACCACTTGATCCAAAACGATCCTACCCACCTCCTAGGTTGTATAGGAATATGAGTAAGTCCTATGAAATGGGCAAACTTTGTAAACCTATCAACAACCACTAGTATATTGTCCTTCCCTTCTGACTTAGGCAATCCCTCAATGAAGTCCATAGATATATTGACCAATGCTTGGGTAGGAATGGGAAAAGGCTGTAAGAGTTTTGGGTAAGCCACAGTCTCATACTTACACCTTTTACAGGTGTCACACAAGCCAATACAAACTCCTTCACCTCGGTTTTGAGCCTGGACCAATAGAATAGTTGCCTTACCCGATGGTAGGTATTTTGAATTCAAGAATGTCACCCTAAGGCCGATTCATGTAGAGCCTGCAGGATCTTTCTCTTGACTGCCTCCTTGTTCCCAGTCACAAGTCTACCTAGGTACCTCGACATTCCTTCCACCAAGGCATACCCATCCCTATCATTAGTACCCACTGCAAACTTCTCCAACAACACCTTTACCTTCTCATCCCCCTCATAGCTGGCCATTACTTCTTGGCACCACTTAGGAACTAAGTGGTTATAACTGTTGAGCTTCCTTCCATATGGCACCTTGAAAGGGCATCTACTGCCACATTTTCCCTACTCTTCCTGTATTGTATAATATAGTCTAGCCCCATTAGTTTGGCCATTCCTTTCTTCTGCAATTGATTATGCAGTTCCTGTTGCAACAGAAATTTCAAACTTTCATGATCAGTTTTAATTATAAACCGGTTCCCTTCCAAGTAATGCCTCATCTTCTCAATAGCAATCAGTACAGGTAGGAACTCTTTCTCATAAATACTTAGCCCCACGTGTCTAGGGCCCAAGACTTGGCTTAGAAATGCCAATGGCTTTCCATCTTGTATCAAGACTGCTCCAATACCTGTCCCATATGCGTTTGTCCCCAAAATAAAAGGTTTGCTAAAATTTGACAACCCAAGGACAAGAACCTTACTCATAGCCTCCTTTAGCCTCTTAAGGCATCCTCAACTTCTTGTCCCCAACTAAACCCTCCCTTCTTTAAAAGCTTAGATAGGAGTCTACTGATAACCCCATAATTCTTTACAAACCGGCAATAGTATCTAGTTAACCCCAGGAACCACCTCAATGCCTTCACCATGGTAGGTTTGGGCCAAGCCAACATGACTTCCACCTTTCTTGGATCCATACTAACCTCTTTTCCCAATATTATGTGCCCCAAATATTCCACCTGGCTGTCACGTCCCTAGGGTTTACTAGGGTTTAGAGTGAGATTTTGGAAGAAATTGAAGAAGAAATGATAGAATAGAGGAAGTAGACAGAACAAAAAGAGGGATAAATTGAGAAGATAAGGGATGGTTTGGACAGAGAGAGAAGGAAAACAGAATGTTTCATTCAATTCATTGATAGCCCTTACTCTCCATTCAACAACCTATTTATAGGTTGTTTACATCCTTGCAATTATTACCAACTAATCAACTAACACACTAACAAACTCAAGTAACTACAAATTAACAAACTCCGGTACAATTACAACTACTGTCCTTGGGTCATGACAATTCCCCCCTTCTTAAGAGAGTTCTTGTCCCCAAGAACTTGCAGCTGTCCCCTGTTCTTCATCCAATTCTAGCCTTCACAATTTAATTTCTTCTTCGCATTTTCTTGTTCTTTTCCCTTACTCACTTTGGCCTCCTTTTCTTTCTCCTTCTTGGCTTTATCCAATGAATGAAAGAGAAAACAACATCTCTTTATTCAGTAGGTATTTCAAGCTCTCTTGAAGTACCTCCTTTATTTTTCTATACTAAAATCAACACCAACTCCTCTGCATCTTCAGCGGCTAAGAAATATCCAACAATATCATCTACTGTGATTGCAGTGCCCTAAAGACCAACAAAATCTTTTGCCACACGTTGACATTTCTAACTACTTTTTCTTCCTCCTCTTTGGCTCTACTCTGTAGATCATCAAAAATTAGCTTCGTATTGTCATCAAATATTGGAGGAGTACCTATTTCTTTAAGAGAAGCAGACTTGAAGTCTTCAAAATCCAAAGTTGTTGTGACCATATCCCTTCTTGATTTCACAACATCTTTGACTTCCTCATCTTCCCTACAGATCTCCTCAATCAAATTATCTTTTACTTCCTGAATTTCCTGATCCATTGCGGGAAATTCATCAGCTTTTTGCTGCAAACTGGGGATAGCTGTAAAAATACCTTTGTTCTGCTGGTTGTTCTTAAGATAGATTTTAGGCGGCAACCCATGCTTTCTAGAAATGGCTTCCAGTGCCAATTCTTGCAGCCTCACCTTCTTTGCCGCTTGTTCCACCATAGTAGAATAGAACATTTTCACCATAGACCTGAGCGTATCATTAAGACCATTAATGAATCTTGATACAAAATAAGACTCATTCAAGGTCAGATGGGAATTGAGCATCAGCGCTTTCAACTCCTTAAATATGGCCTTATAATCCATTACAAAGTCTTCTTGCTTTAGATTATTGAATTCTTCATTGCACCTCTCATCTTCGACCTGATGTAATGCTACTTCATCCTCTATAAGCAAATTGGAAGCATTAGGTATGTTAAAAGCTGAATCCAGGGATCTAGAGCTTCCAATGCTTGCTCAAAATGGTCCTATAGTGGATATAGAGCTTTCCTTTATTTCTGAAAGCGGAAATTTTGGTGAAACTAGAATCAACTAGTCATTCAGCTTCCATTTGAGGATAGCGAAGTGATTTCTTGTTTCAGCCCATTCCTCCTTGAGTGATTTCTCCCATGACGGTGCTCTTCCAAGAAGTCCTTTGGCTATCTCCACAATTCAATTCTTGAGAATTCACCCCTATAACAACTTATCGATTAGCTTCTAAGGATCCCCTCAGAAATCGAAATTGGTTCGAGTAAACCTAATCCACCTCTTTACTGGCTTCAAGTTCTGCCTATCTAATTCTGCTTCAAATGGAATCCGCCGAAATCTAGGTAAAAAACGGATTGCTCAATTCAATCGTAATACTACTCAGCCCCAGATGCCCCACTGATAAGAATTGTTGCCAGCCAGCAGCCTCTCGACTTCTGCCTTCAAGTCGCACCCACGCGTTCGTCGTCACCCTCTACTCAGCCAGGGATTGTTTTATGTCGCAATCTTGGAAATTCACCGCAAATCAGCAAAAATTAACACTCGAACCAAAGAAGTCAAAACCTCAAGACTTCTCATTAACCTTTTATCACTAATTGGTCTTGGGTCGGTCTCGTTCAGTCACATGCCTTCAAATCCAAGCCGAGAATTAACGAATTCATCGCCACGAGACTTATCTCCTGCTTCACCTTCACGATTTCACCTAGAGTTGCTTGCTCGTGCTCGTTGTTGAACAAGATAGAAAAGAGAGAAAACCCTTCTTTTAGGAGTAGAACTCTTTTTTTGGTCCACCCTCTAATGAAATTTATAGTAAGTTGCATAATAATTAAGGCCAAAATTATAGCTAATTACATCTAATCACATGTTTAATTGACTGCTAATTACATAGAGATTGACAGCTAATCTTTGACTACTAATTCCATGATAATTGATAGTTATTCCTTGGTTTGTGACAAATCTTCTTGATTTTTTTGCCTTGATTCACTAACCAATCTTCTTGATTCACTACCTTGATTCACAACACTCCCTCTTAAGCTAGTGAATAGTCTTGTCCATTCCTAGCTTGGCTATAATCTTATGGAAGACAGGACTAGAGAGTCCCTTGATTAAAACACCAACAAGCTGGGATTCACTTGGTATAAAAAGAGTACAAATAAGCCATTTGCCCAGTTTCTCTTTAATAAAATATTAGTTAACCTCAATGTGTTTTGTTCAATCATGTTGTGTAGGATTGTGTGCAATGTTGATAGCAGACTTATTATCACAATAGAGTTTCATAAGGTTGTCCCAGTTGAGTCTCAAGTCTTCAACAATAATTTTGAACCATAGCAACTCACATATACCTTGTGCCATTGCTCGAAATTCCAATTCTACGCTCGACCTAGCCACAATAGTCTGCTTTTTACTCCTCCAAGTACCTAGATTTCCTCCCAAGAAAGTGCAATACCCTATGGTAGACCTCCTATCAACCTTTGAACTTGCATAATCTGCATCGATATAGGCCTCTAGGGTAAGTTTAGCTCCCTTTTTGAACAAACTTCCCTTTCCTAGGGTGCCTTTAAGGTAGTGCAGAGTTCTAAATATTGCTTGCAGGTGCAGCTCCTTGGGTTTATGCATAAACTGACTTACTATGCTCACTGCATAGGCTATGTCTGGCCTTCTGTGAGGTAAATAAATCAACCTACTAACTAATCTTTGATAGACTTCTTTGTCGATATCTTTGTCTCCTTCAACTTTCTCCCAGTTTGTAATTAGGATCAATCAAGTTCCTGGCTAGTTTGCAAGCCAATTTCCCTGTGTCCCTCAAAAGGTCAAGAACATACTTGTGTTGAAATATGAATATCCCATGCCTAGATTGTGCCACTTCAATACTTAGGAAATATTTTAAGTTCCCTAATTCCTTGATTTCAAATTCCATAACCAAT
Source organism: Diospyros lotus (assembly GCF_014633365.1). Lineage (NCBI taxonomy): Eukaryota > Viridiplantae > Streptophyta > Magnoliopsida > Ericales > Ebenaceae > Diospyros > Diospyros lotus. The sequence goes on along the minus strand of NC_068340.1, from coordinate 28,305,181 downwards.
CATCTCCCCAAGTTTTGTCACTCCTTTTCATCGTTCCATGTCACTATAATATCATCAACATAAACGATAAGGGATGTAACTGAACCTGAACTTGAACCTGAGTGTTTTATGAACAAAGTGTGGTCCCCTTGGCCTGGTTTATACCCCATGGTTTGCATCACTTTGAAAAATCTCTCAAACCAAACTCTAGGTGACTGTTTCAGGCCATATAGTGCCTTTCTGAGCTAGCAAACTTTAGTTCCAAGTCTGTTTTCACTAAATCCTAGAGGTATATCCATATAGATCTCCTCCTCAAGGTCTTTGTATAAGAAAGCATTCTTCACATCGAATTGCTGTAAAGGCCAGTCAAAAATAACTACTATGGACAAAAGAATTCTTACCATATTCATTTTGACTATCGGAGCAAAAGTTTCCAAATAGTGAATTCCATATGTTTGGGTGTATCTCTTAGCTACCAACCGAACTTTGTACCTTTCAAGTGACCCATCTGCTTTATATTTGACTATAAAAACCCATTTGTAGCCCACCAGTTTCTTTTCTTTTGGCAAATCCACAATTTCCCAAGTACTATTCTTCTCTAGGGCCCGCATTTCAACACTTGTAGCATTCTTCCACTTTTTACACTTTAAATCCTCTGATAATGTGGTAGGAATGGATACTGTATGAATTTTTGCAAGAAAGCTTTTATGAGTTGGAGAGCACCTTTGAAAGGAGAAAAAAAGAGATAATGGATATAAGGAATATTTCGTACACTCTCGGGTTCTTTTCCTTAGGGCTATGGACAGGTCTATTCTGTCCCAGAATCAGTCTTAGAATGTGAGTTGAGATACCTTACCTCATTTCCAGAATCTGGTTCTAATGATAGCTATAGCCTTGGTTCAGGTTTTGGATTAGTCCTTGCGTAAATCTGTGAGAAATGGTTGTTGGTAATGGTTTGTCCCTTTCTAGCGTCATGGGGTTCGGGAAGGTTTGATATAGGAAATTCTAGTTCAGTGTAAGCAGGCTGAGGCTGGGTTTCTGGTGTAAGGGTAAGGGCAAGTTTTGTAACTGTATGGCTGGTTCTGTAATTGTATGTTCAGGAGCAGGGTGTTCAGGATTTGTGCCTTTAGGTAAAGCTTCTAGCATGGGATTGGCTGCAACTTTAGGTTTCTGCACTTCAAGTGGAAAGGAGGTAAAGAGTGGCATAGGCTCATCCTTATCTTCCATAACTGAAGTCTCCCTCTAAAGATAAGGTCGAGAAAAATAGGATTCATGCTCAACATAGGTAACATCAGCAGTGATTAAAAACCTTTTAGTGGGAGGGTGATAGCATCTGTATCCTTTTTGGTTAGAAGGATAGCCAACAAAGACGTATTTAGTTGCTCGAGGATCCAATTTCCCCTACTATGGCTGTGAACATGAACAAAAGAAACACACTCAAAGACTCTAGGGCTGAGGGGAGATGTGGAAGAAGGGATAGAAGTGAGATAACATGGCCATTGGAGTTTGAAAATTTAACATGCGGGATGGCAGGCAATTGATGGTGTAAGTTGCTGTAAAAACTGCTTCCCCCAAAAAGTGTTTAGGCACATTATACTGAAACAAAAAGGCCCTAGAGGTATCTAGAAGGTGACCATTCTTTCTTTCTGCAAGGCCATTTTGTTATGGGGTAGAAACAAAAGAAGACTCATGAATAATACCCCTTTGATGGAAATAAGTGGAAAGAGTCTAGTTAAAATAATCCCAAACATTATCAGATCTAAATCGTTTGATTTCAATCCCAAATTGAGTTTGGATCATAGAGAAAAAAAAGTTGGAGGATGTCACTCACATTAGATTTAGATTTAAGGAGAAAGATCTATGCACCAGAAATATTTGGAATAGTTGGACCCCAAATATCACTATGAATTAAATCAAAAGGAAAAGAGCTTAAGTTATTACTAGGAGGAAAAGCAACACGCTTGTTCTTGACAAGTTCACAAACATCACAATAAAATTTGCTAATATCCAGATTTGTAAACAAAGAAGGGAACATAATCTTGAGTGTGGAGAAAGCATGATGTCATAGCCTATAGTGATGCAACCAAATAGTGTCCTTGTGGGGCTAACATTGTTCAGAGAGGTAGGTTAGGGTTGGTTTCATTTGGGAGCAATTTGTTTCTCAGATTTGTCAAGGTAGTATAATCCATCATGTTCCTTAGCAGACCCAATCTTCAATCCCAAGACCTGGTCCTGAAATAAGCAACAAGAAAGTAGAAAAATAACTTTGCAATTGACTTTAGAAACTGAAAGGAGATTGGTGGACAATTTAGGCACATGAAGGACATTTTTAAGAGTGAGAGTAGGGCTAATTGTAATTTCTCCTATGCCAGCTATTGTGATCAATGAACCATCAACAGGGGGTATTTTTTTATGGCTAGAACAGGGAGCATATGAGTGAAATGACTGGGAGAAACGTGTCATATGATCAATGGTGCCAAAATCAATGATCCAGGAATCTGGATAATAAGTAAGAGGCATTTAAAGCATAAAAAATAGGAGGTTTACCTAAATGTATCAAGGAGCAGTTACCTGAGATAGATGGTTTGTCCAAGGTACTTAGGAATTGCCTCAACCTTTTAATCTCCTTCTAGTAGAATTCTTTATGTTCTTTTGGTTCATGGATCTGTTCTTCCTCGTGTGAAGTGGTCATATTGGCTTGCCCTTGACTTCGATGCAGTTGTCCACCCTCCTTATTTCCCCATTCTTTACTTGGTGGCTTTCCATTTAACTTCCAGTGCATCTCCCTAGTATGCTTGGATTTCTTGCAAAAAGTACACCATAGGCTATCACGATTGTCACTCCCTGTGTGCGTAGGAACTGTCTTACCATTGTCTCCATTCAATTGGTCTCTCTTGAATCCACGACCTCCTCCATTAGCCACCAATGCCAAAGCCTCTATTGGTTTAAGGTGCAAAATTACACCCCTTCAGCTTTCTTCGGCCAATATTATTGAAATAACTTCATTAAATGAAGGTAAATAAGTTATACCAAGGATTTGGATTCTTACCTGATCACACTCCCCATTAAGTCCTGCTAGAAAATAATAAGTTATGTCTTTCACTATGAAGGTTTTCAATGCGGTTGCATCATCACTGTTCTTCATCTCAATAACCTAGTAGTGATCTATTTCTTGCCAAAGTCCTTGTAGGAGATTGGCATATTCTGTGACAGACTTGTTCTTTTGTTTTGCAGCAGTGATTTTGGTCTTCAATTCATAACTTCAGGCTACATCATTAACTTTCAAATATGTTTGTTGAATAGACTCCCAAACTTCCTTGGTTGTGGGTAGAAACATAGAGGTGTCACTTATTTCAGGTGCCATAGAACTCCACAACCATGCAATGATCATGGAATCATCTTCATCCCATGCTACATGGGCAGGATTTTCCTTCGTTGGTCTGGTCTCAATAATGTGACTTATCTTTCCTTTCCTTTTCAAAATGGTTCGGATAAGTTGAGACCGTTTGAGGTAATTTCTTCCGTACAATATGTAGGTTGCATGAATCTATTGCAATTCTCCAGAAGGGATGGTTCAGATAAGTTGAGACCGTTTGAGGTAATTTCTTCCATACAATATGTAAGCTACATGAATCTACTACAATTCTCCAGAAGGTAGGATCCCTAGAGGTGTTGTTGTTTCTCTTGTATCAAAAGAGCTAATCTCACTAATTTGAGTAGACATCTTGATTGAACGGCAAAACAAGGGTAAAGAAAGACTAAGAAATAGCTACGGATTAGAAGGTGCGGTTGCAACAATGAAGGCTGCCAAAAAACTTAACAGCAATGAAGGCTGGAGGTTAGGAGGATAATCGGCAATGAAGGCCGAAGAAGGGTTACCCACGAAGAGTTCCCTAAAGCTTTGATACCATGTTGAACAAGATAGAAAAGAGAGACCCTTCTTCAAGAGTATAACTCTTTTTTAGGTCTAGTCTCCCTCTATTAAAATTTATAGTAAACTGTACAATAATTAAGGCCAAAATTATAGTTAATTACATTTAATCACATGCTTAATTCACTGCTAATTACATAGAGATTGACAACTAATCTTGGACTGCTAATTACATGCTAACTAACAACTATTCCTTGATTTGTGGCAAATCTTTCTTCCTTGATTTGTGGCAAATCTATCTTCCTTGATTTATGGCAACTCTTCTTGATTTTTCTACCTTGATTCACAACACTCGCCTACCCAATTCGTGACCCATTTGAAATCGTTAGAATCTTGAATCTGCTAGTCACCTAAATCACTGCTTCTTGAATCGCCTCCTACAACTCGTTCAATTTTGCACCCAATTGCCAATCATGTCATCATCCGTTGTGGACTGGCAATCCACAATTCCAAGCTGATCGTTGTGGGTCGCTACAATTTGCTAGGTTCCACGCTCTCAACTTCAATCAAGATTGCCTCTTGAACCTGCACCCATTTCATGTTCACTTCCAAACCAAGATTTCCGGAATTCGATTGAGTTCTTCGGAATCGTGACTAGAATTAGTCGGAACCACAGCCAAGAACCATTGGCTCTGATACCAATTGTCACGACTCTAGGGTTTAGAATGGGATTTTGGAAGAAATTGAAGAAGAAATGACAAAATAGAGGAAGGGAACATAACAGAATGAGGGAGAAACGGAGAAGAGAAAGGAATGGTTGGAACAAAAAGAGAGGGGGAAAACATAATGTTTCATTTGATTCATCGATAGCCCTTACTCTCCATTCAACAGCCTATTTATATGTTGTTTACATCCTTGCGGTTATTACCAACTAATCAACTGACACACTAACAAGCTCAAGTAACTACAAACTAACAAACTCCAGTACAATTACAACTACTGCCCTTGGGTCATGACAGTGTCCTTGGCCAAAAGCACACTTAGTCCTCTTGACAAAGAGTTGGTTAGATCTAAGGACCTTGAAGGTAATTCTTAGGTGAGTCAGGTGTTGATCAAATGTAGGATTGTAGACAAGCATGTCATCAAATAACACTAGTATAAATTTTCATAGGTAAGGCTCAAAGATATGATTAATAAGGGCCTAAAATATGGTTGGTGCATTGGTAAGCCCAAATGGCATCACCAAGAATTCATAGTGTTCGTGGTGTGTTCTAAAAGCGGACTTAAGTATATCCCCAGGTTTCATTTTGATTTGGTGATAACCCGAGTGTAGGTCAAGTTTAAAGAAAAAACTGACATGATGTAATTCATCGAAAAGGTGTTCAACAAAAGGTATGGGGAATTTGTATTTAACAGTCATGGCATTAAGCTGGCGATAGTTCACACAAAAACGTCATATTCAGTCTTTTTTCTTGACAAGTAAAATGGGTGAAGCAAAAGGACTTTAGCTAGGTCTAATAATGGATTGGTGTAACATTTCCCTAACCATTTTTTCAATCTTTGTCTTTTGGTTTGGGGGATAACGAAGGATCTAATGTTGATGGGTTCAATATTAGGTTTAAGATTGATGGCATGGTTAAACATTCGAGTAAGGGGTAGGGTTGCAGGTTCAATAAAAAGATCCTCAAACTCTACCAACAATTTATCAAGTAGGTCTAGTTGGTGTACGTTATCATGCCTTCCCATAGGTGTACTTACAGTTAGGAAGAATTCTCCTTGCAATGCACTCTTGTCAGTGCCTTCCTCCATTGCTTCAATAGAAAACAACTGTGTAATCTAGGCCCACTTGCTCCACTTGCTCCTAAATACCTTCAGTAATCTTCTTCATGTGATCATTTTACAAGCCTCGGCCTCTTTTCCTCTTGTAAGTCATTTTCCTCCCTTCTTTCACAAAGGAAACCTCCATTCTATTAAAAACAAAACTTATGGGGCTTACCCCTTTCATCCAACACTATATCACAACCCGCTAGCTATAGGAATCTCAAATCAACTTCGAATTCTCCACCCCCACCCCCACCACCCCACATTTCCCAACAAAAGCCCATACACGTTGATTTGCTCACCACCCTATTTCCATTAGCTACTATCACACTCAGGGGGTGTGTATTTGTGAGCTAACATTTCAATCTCTTGGTTGTTCCTTCATCTAGGAAACTGTGGGTACTCCCACGCTGTCTATTAAGATCATGAGGCTACAATCCTTCACCCTTCCTTCCACCTTAAAAATCTTGTTATTTGCTAATCCCTTCAAAGCGTGTATAGAAATCTCCCCATTGTCTTCATCTCCATACTCACCCGATTCACTGGTTTCCCCTTCCTCGAGTTGCTCTCCATCCTCCTCGTATAGTAATAGCAACTTTCATTTACATTGGTGTCCAGGATAATACTTATCCCCACACCTGAAGCACAACTCCACTTGTCTTCTCTATTCAATCAGCCTCACTCCTTGCAGTGGCATATTGTGGCTAGAGCTTGGACCACTCAAACTCTTTACCCCTAAACTTCTCATCACCAACTCTGTTATCCCCGGGATGTTGTTCCCATAATCACTCCCCTCTGTTGTTGCCTTTGCTCCCTCATTAGAGCCTCCACCACCATCTCCTGCAACCAGGCACTCTCAATTGCCTATTCCACCATTCGGGACTGCAGCATTTTAACCATCAGTCTAAGCTCAATGCTAAGACCACTCATAAAACTGGACACAAAATAGGCCTCTCATAGGTGAGGATTGTGGTTAATCATTAGTGATCTCAATTCCTCAAACCTAAGCTAACAAGCCCTCACTTCCCCCACTCACTCTATCTAAGTTTGTTGAATTCCTCTATCACATCCATCATACTTCTTTCACCGAATCGTTCACAAAGTTTTTCAGCAAACTCCTCCCAAGTATAGTCTCCTCTTACTCTAGACCACCCTTGAAACCAGGCATCCCCTATATCGTTGAAGTATGTCGTGGCCAAGGCTACCCTCTACCCTTTGGGTATGTTATATTAATTAAAAAACCATTCACATTTTCTCAACCACCATATAGGATTGATCCCTTCAAACACTGGGATCCCCATTCGAGGCATAGTAAACCCTAGTTGATTATGGGTGGCATGGCCCTCCCGTCTCCTATCCATCATTGCCTCTCCTCCTTCCCTCAGATCCACCTCAATTTCAAAGGTCCCAATCATATGGGTGTTCATTCTATGTCCAGGTAAGATAGGCTCTAATCTCTCCCTAGGAGGAAAATCAGGAGAAATTCTTATCAAGTTCTAGCGAGTGAACATCACCATAAACTGTTGTAGTTGTACTCCCATCTCCTCTTGAATCTATGTGATAGCACCATCCAACCTCTATTCCAATCCTTCTATGGAACTATCAAGTTTGTGATCCACCACCATGATCGCCTCATGATTCCGAGTAGATCCAATCTCCAACTAATCGATTCTGTTTTGGAATTCTATCATAGTCAAGCTAAATTGTTGCAGCTACAACAAGAGAATTTTCATACGAGTCCCTTCTGCCATTGATCTTAATCTTCAAGAATTATGGCCGAGAATCGAGCTCTAATACCAAAAATTGTCACAGCACAAGCCTGACAATGGATTCCTCCTAATTCACTGTGAATTAGGAAGATGCAAGAAGCAGAACAGAGGAGTAGGACAAAGAATTAGAGAGAGAGAGAGATTAGAGGAGGAGAAGATAGAAATTCTCATTAATTCCTCGATGCCCCAATCCAAGAGGATCAATGGGGTTTTATAAAAGTTGTCGGGAGGGAGGATCCCCCGCCAAGGCATCTTCTCTATCCTTCTATGGTTACAATAACCAGCTTCTACACTCTTCTATGGTTGTAACCACTTGCTCGTGGTTACCCTTTAGATGTAACAAACTCATAACAGCAACAATTAAAGCAAAAACTAAAAATCACACGACAATTCACACGACAAGAGATTTCTCAATTAAATCAGAAAAGCAAACGAACTTTAGGATAAAGTAAGCATATTAGAACCAGCATATAAGATTTTACAGTTATAAAAGACAGAATTTCACAATGCACAGGTAAAAATATAAAATCACAAAACAATAAAAAGTCATTCTCTTCAATTTCACCAGTCCTGACAGTTCAAGGATGGAAACAGTCATCAAATCAGTTGCAAAATAGCCATCTTATCATTACTAGGAAAGCAATGCTATGAAGGAAATTAAAAGCACAACTAGAAGAGAGAAGATATTTCATGTGTCACCAGATGCACATTCTCTGTTGCAGAAGAAGCTCTCTTTGCCCTCTGCCGGCGATTTTCGTACTCCCTTACTAGACTCTGAGCTTCAGGTAAATGAAGAAAAGAAGCATTCTCCAACTCCCATGTAACTTGCTGATAATCAAGGCCACGCCATTTAACAAGCCACTCATGGTAGCCACCAGAAGTATCAGCAGTAGGCTCACTATGACGGTCATCTAACTGCTTGGGAGACCTTGAAAACCTTTTGTCTAGCAAACGATGTGGACATCTCCACTCTTCCCTCCACGTCATCACCTAAAGAGAAAGCTGACTTGCTTCAGGAAGGATTCTGAATTTGTGATGCAAAAGAATAGAATGCATAGCTTATTTTCAATAATTATGCAACAGATTAAAAAGAAAAGGAGGCCTAGTAGGAATAACAACTATCAGCCATAACACCTGATTCTTTTGATTAAATTCTGACACAAGCACCGGAGCTTCAAGAAGCAAATGAGTTTCCGGAATCCAATGATTGTGAACATGGGCAAGACCTCTATATTTAACAAGATACTGCTTCTGCTTTCGAGATCCTATAAAAGAAAACATCAAAATACAAAGAAAGATCAGAAAAAGAGGAAACCACTTGTGCCAAAAATAGGATCAAAGGGCACAATGTAAGCATTGAACTCATATTAATAATAGAATAATATAATATTTTTAAAAAATAAGAAGACAAATTTATTAATTTTTGTTCAAGAAAGAGACAATTTATGTCCTTACCTTCAGAATCTTGAACCTCTACTTCTCTAGCATCCCAAATTGACTCTATTCCTTCAGACACTGAGTGTACACCTGATTCTATCTTCTTCTGCACGCACAAGAAACAGTACCAAGCACCAGGTGGGACATCATCCAGAGATGGATCTAAGCATGAGAGATGATAGTTTTTCTTGCAACCTTTTCCACAACAGCGCCTGAAATTAAGTATACAGAAATTATTAAATAAGAAAATTAACAAACACATAAAAAGGTCAAAAAATGGAATATGAGAAGAACAAGTTATAAATCAACTATCTGCAACAACTTCTGTGCAAAAGCCGATATCAAGAAAAAAGAAAGATCACACAACAATCTGGGGAAGGCATCCCAAACACACAAGGCTCCTTGCTTTGCGAGGGTAGGGGGAAGATCATTTACACATGCAACCTTGCTCTTGGTCTTTTTTTCTCAACTCAAACCCGTGACCTTCAAGACAGCCAGTGTCTAAATTGATACCCAGATTCTATGGACCATACCCAGTACTTGCAAGGGTTGGGCCAGTGGCCTATCATTTGCAGCTACCGGAGGAGTCCCAAATACATCAAGTCTTCCACGTCTCCCAGCTCAAGAAGGGAGTTGGATCATAGGTGGCCAGCCCATCACTTCCTCCTAACATCAAGGAGGAAGTAGGACATACAGTTCCTATTCTCAAGGGGCACTGATCCCACAGGTATTGGTCAAGTGGTCCTCCCTTCATTCAGACAACAACACTTGAGAATATCTGTTAGACTTGCTAAGGCAGTTTCCTAACTCAGCAAGCCTATTGCACATTTCTTGAGGACAAGAAATGATTGGTGGAGGGGGGGAAACTGTCGCATACCTAGGCTACTGACCTTTACTTTGTAGCTGTGTTTGTAATTCGTAGCTATGTTTGTAATTTTAGAGGGAATTAGCTTGTTGGCCAATGTTCCAGCAATGCAAGTTGTATGCAAGTGGTTAGGCAAGTTGTATTGATTCTAGAAGGGACTTGGGAACCATTATGGCACCAATACCAAGCCGGGGCAATATAAAAGAACTGGCCCAGCTCATTTGAAGACACGAATTGAAAACAGAATCAATCATTTTCCTTCTCAATTCTCTCTCTCTCTCTCTAATTTCTCTCCCTCAATTCTCTAATTCCTACCCTCCCTCCCTCAAAATTCTCACATAATTCTCTCTTAACCAGAGAGAATTCCCCTTATCAAATCTCAAATCTGACATCTTGGTATCAGAGAAAGCTCCTGGCCAATGATTAGCAAAGGGTTCAAATGATGGCTAATAGAACAAGGATGAGGCAGATGGAGATACAACTCCAACAAGTATCGGCATCAGTGGTAGAAATCCAAAACCGTGTGGAGACAATGAAGGAGAAGATTGGATCGGTGGTGGATCGGAAGTTGGAAGTGGTTGCGAAGAAGTTTCGCGGGGACATTCGTGAACAGATTAGGGAAGACATGCAAGAGATGCAAGATCAAGGCAATGTGTTGCATGATCAATTGCAGCAGTTTATGCTTGTTACAGTTAGTGCTGTACATATATTATATATATATATGATAGATAGCGTTGTACATATATATTAGGCAAATATGTTGTCCCATGGTTGTACCTAGTACATTGGTGTATATATATATACCACATTGCGAATAAAATAATAGAATATTTTTCCTCTCAAAACATAACATGGTATCAGAGCCACAAACCCTAACCCAACCCTAGAACCAGCTGTCGCCGCCGCCGGTCACTTCGCCCGTCACCAGTTCCTCAGATCTCACGATCGCTCCTCAAATCTCGTGGCCTCTTCTCAAGATCTCATGCATCGCGCAAATCTCACGTCGCCACTACTTCACAATCCTCGCTATTGTTCAACCAATCACCCATCGTCGTTGCTGCTCGCTGCTCCTTCCATTGCAGTCTTCTTCCTGCAACGCCTTCGTCCAACCGCCACCACCGCGAGTGATTCCGACCACCTCTACGCCGATCATTGCGTCCTCCTGTGATGACAACCCCAAATTCGCTTATGGTCGGTCTCCTTAGCTTTGGTGATTGTCTATCAAACTGTCGGCCTCAGATTTGGGCTTCATAGTTTCAGATCTGGTTTGCAGCAACTCTCTGATTTCAAATCTAGTTTTCTTTGCAATCTCAAATCTAGTTAATAGTAGCTTCTGATCTATCTAGCTGGTATTTGGTTGGGCTTGGGTCTTTTTGCTATGGCCTCTTCAAATCCTAGAGAGGTGAGTTCCTCTTCACCTGTGACTGTTCCTTTCCTTGTACCGTCTTTATCCGGTATTACAGTCATTACCACTGACAAATTGAATGGTAAGAACTATATGTCTTGGTCAACGTCTGTTCGAATGTGGTGTAGTGGGCATGGTGTTAGCGACCATTTGATTAAGAGGCTTTCTAACATTGCTGAATCAAATAGGACAGTATGGGTTCATATAGATGCACAGTTGGTTACATTGTTGTGGCAGCCAATAGATATTGATTTAATCCCCTTATTTCGTGTCTACGAGAGCTATTTCGATATTTGGTATCATAGTCAGCAACTATATACTAATGATATTGTATTTTTATACACTATCTTTAGTAATTGGTTTTGTATTCAAAAGAGGGACTCTGTTGGAATAATTCCCAGCTCCGAATCACTCAATCACACTCTAATTCACAACCGAAACACTCCCTGAATCACTCACTTGAAACACACACAAGATTTTTGGTAAATCAGAAAACAGATCAACAACCAAACAATCAAGAACACCAAGAATTTTATCCTAGTTCAGTCTTTCGCAAGACCTACATCCAGACTGCCCTAGGCGCTTTTATCTTCACTATCTTGAATGAACTTGAAAGGATTACATGCACTAATCTATCTCTCCAGCCTTATACACAGAACTGCTGAGAGTTTTCCCTACCAAACTACAAAGATATACCCTCTAAGTATTCCAGTAGAAACTAGCGCATACTCCTCTCTCTTTCTCTCTCTTCCCAAGACAAAATAAAAGCATACTCCAAAAGCTAACACCCAACCTCTATTTATACAACATAGAGGCGGTAACAGAATGCTATCAAAAACAATCTATCGGCAGTAACAACTAACTAACCGATTAACACAATTGCTAACTAACCATTCTAGAAACAAACCTTCTAGAATAAAACAAGTGATATACAAATGCTTAACAGCAGAAAGAAAAAACAATTCTCTCAAGATATACAATCTAATCTAATTCAAGTGATTTACAACAGACTCAGATGTGCCAACTTACTTGGGTTGTATTCAATTTGCTATGATAGATTTTAGTGTTATGCTCCTGGTTACAGCCGACCTCAATGACCAAAAGAAGTTGAGAGACAAGTTGTTCATGGTGCTTACCCTTTGCAGGCCTTGGACCTGATATGGAGGGTGTTCGCACTCAAATCTTGAGTACTCCCACTATACCTACCATGGAAGAGGTATTTGCCCAGATCCTTCGTAGCACACAAACATTTTCTAAGGCTTCAATTGTGGAGCGATCTATCCTGGCCTCTCAGACTCATGGATCTTCCTCTGAGATTGGACCTGGAGGTGGTCGTGGAAGAGGTGTTGGGCGTGGTCACAATGGTAAGCACCCTAATTGTAATTATTATCGTCACCCAAACCATTATAAGCATACATGTTATGCACTCCATGGTCAACCTCCCAAGGCCAATGTTGCAATTACTGAGGGTGCAGACACACAATCCATGGTACCTGATACCTCTCATACTGAGCACCCAGCTTGTACATATACAATCTCTGTTGAGGAGTTGGCTGAGTATCGTCAATTTCAGACAGCTCGGTAGGCCTCATCTCCCGCAGCTTCTATTACCCAATGATCTCTTTCTTCTGCACAGTCAACCAATGGTACTTCTCATATTTGTCTTACTCATGCTCAACTTAGTCCTTGGATTCTTGATTTTGCTGCTTCAGAGCATATTTCTAGTAATAAATCCTTATTCTCTCATTTTGATTCCTCTACGTCCCTTCTTCTATCATTGTGGCTGATGGTGATAAAACCCTTCCCACTGATATCGATAGGGCTGATCCACTTCCATTTATTTCTCTTAATTATGTCTTTACATCTCCCTAGTTACCCATATAGGCTCATTTCTATTAATCGTCTCACTCGTTCTTAGAATTATCGTGTTATCTTTGATTCTAATTCTATTCTTGTGCAAAATCAGGGCACGGGACGGATGATTAGCACTAGACGTGAGTTTGAGAGACTAGCATCTTGCCCTGCCATCATCTACGGCATTTGCTTGTGCTACAAAAGGGGCATCTCCTCTTGAATTTCATTCTCGGCTTGGTCATCCTCACTTATCTATTCTTCGATAGATGATTCCTTCATTGTGTTCATGGCCTGTTCTAGAATATGAGTCTTGTCAGCTAGGAAAACATGTTCGTTCTTATCCCAGTCATCTTAATAAACGAGCTGATGCTTTTTTTTATCTTGTACATTCAGACATTTGGGCTCCTAGTAAAGTCAAGTCTAAATAAGGTTTTTCCTATTTTGTTACATTTATTGATGATCTTCTCATTGTATTTGGCTTTACTTAATAAAAGATCGTACTGAATTGCAATCTTTATTTACTTCATTTTGTAATGAAATTTCTACCGAATTTGGTCGTACCATTCGAGTCCTTCGCAATGATAATGCCAAAGAATATTGTTCTCGTGTGTTTCGGACTTTTCTCTCATCTCGGAGTATTATTCATTAGTTCTCTTATCCTTATACTCCGTAACAAAATGAGGTGGCTAAACGTAAAAATTGCCATCTCATTGAGATTGCTCGAGTGCTTCTCCTTCACATGCATGTTCATGTTGTCTTCTGGAATGCTGCTCTTCTCACTTCTAAATGGGGCCATTCCACATACTTCACTTTTTCCTCGTGCTCCCGTCAATCCTATCCCCCCTCGTGTCTTTGGATCAACTTGTTTTGTCCATCTTCTTTCCCTTGGTCGTGATAAATTATCTCCTCGCTCAATCAAGTGTGTGTTCATAGGCTACTCTCGTCACCAAAAGGGATACAAGTGCTACTCCCTGTCACAGCCCAAGGATATAATTGTAATTAGGGCCAAGATATACTTGTAATTCACTGTTGTTCTTGTGAGATTCGACGATCAAAAAGAGAGAAATATTAAAAAGAATACCTCGATCAAGTTCTCATTAATCACAAATGATAAAACAGAAGATAACTGGTATTTATACCCAGCTATTAATATAAGGAGGCGAAGCTTTACTAACACATAATACAACCAGCTTAGCAAATCTATATAGTAACTAACCGTAATCAAACAAAGTAAACAAGCAGCAGCAATACAAATACTATCTGCTGCTATATTCTCCAACATTTCCCCTCAATTTAGATCTCCCAGTTACGATATTTGAGGCTTCCGCAAACTGTGACTTTATTGGAGAAATATGTAAACCAATCTTGTTACACAGAAATCGTAGACGATCCACAAGGCAAACCCTTGGTAAAAATATCAGCCACCTGATGCAAAGAAGGCACATACCTAATCTCAACCGCACCTCTTTCAACCTTTTTCCAAACAAAATGCACATCTATTTCTATGTGCTTGGTGAAGGAATGGAAAATAGGATTTTCTGCAATGCTTTTGGTTGCCACATTATCACACCACAAAACAAGAGTATGACATAGAGAATAACCCAATTCAGAAAACAATGATTGTAACCACAATATCTCAGTAACACCCTCAGTCATAGCTCAGTATTCTGCTTCTCCAACAAACCGAGCAACTACCGACTGCTTCCTAGAACTCGAGGCTATCAAATTTGGACCAAGAAATACACAAACACCACCGATAGATCATCGTATAACCTTACACCCAGCATGGTCAGCGTCTTTGAACACAGTTAAGAAGAGATCATTAGCCATAGGTCTAAACATCAGCCCCAAACAAATTGTTCCCTTAAGATATTTTAGTAGACGTTTACAAGCTAACCAATGTTGCACTTTAGGGTAAGATAAAAACTGACTTAGCCTATTCACCACAAAAGAAACATCAGGTCGAGTATGAGTTAAGTATTGAAGAGACCCAATGATGATCTGATACAAAGAGGTGTAACACACGGATTACAATCTTGCATAAAAGCCTTTTCTCAAAAGATCCAAAGTATACTTTGACAATGTAAGGTACATATCTTCAGCATCTCTATATGCTTCAAAATTTAGGAAATAATTGACTGAACCTAAGGTTTTGAGAGCAAAATGATCATCCAAATCCTGAATACAAGCTTGTAAAGCACTAGGGTCAGAACTCATGATAAGTATGTCATCAACATACACCAAAAGAAAGAGCACTACTGTACCAGTGTGTTTAATGAAGAGAGATGCATCAAAAATAGATTTGGAAAAACCCCAACCTTGTAATGCTGACCTCAATTTAGCGTACCAAGCTCTTGGAGCTTGTTTAAGGCCATACAGCGATTTCTTTAGCTTACACACATAAGACGGGAACGTAAAATACTAAAATCAACAAACCCAGCTGGTTGAGACATGTAAACATCCTCCATAAGCTCCCCGTTCAAAAAGGCATTATTAATGTCCACTTGCTGAATATCCCAACCAAAATGGACTGCCAAAGAAAACAACACCCTGATAGTAGGAGCCTTAACCACTGAACTAAATGTTTCAGTGTAATCTATTCTAGGTGTTTCAAGAAATCTTTTAGCAACCAAACGTGCCTTATGCTTAAGGATAGACCCATCAGCCCTATATTTGATTCGAAACACCCATTTACAACAAATTAAATTCATATCTTGAGAGAAAGGAATCAGTTCCCAGGTGTTATTGCGTTGAAGAGCAGAAAACTCTTCCTTCATGGCCTAAGTCCAATTAGGATCTAAGAGCACTTCATTGTCCATGGCTCTGCCTCAAACTAGCTTTAATAACGTCCAACCGCGATTCCATTTGTTTCATGCAGATTCCTTCCGCCGTGTTTTTCGGCCAATAATCGGTTGCTTTGATACCAATTGTCAATATCGAAGAAATTGACAAGGCTACTAGACAGAATTCTGGGAGGAATTCTTTGGTTATCGAAGAAAGAAGAGAAAGATGCAGAGAGAGAATAGAGGAAAAGAGAGAATAACAGAAAGGAGAGAAAAATTAGAATATTCTCATGCATGATTTCTTTGGGCGTCGCCCTTACATATATATAAGCGGTTGGGGTCATTCTAGAAGGTGGCCCCACCACAATACAACCTTATAAAGGCTGAGGACACCTAATTGGTTGATAAAAAAATACAGATAAAATATAGAAATCAAGGGCAGGGACCTAACTGCCCCTAGGAGCGTCATAGAGGAGTGAAAGGGAATTTTCAGACGGTGAAGAGGTGTACTTGAAGCTAAGCCCCCAACACCTCATAGCCCTTTCCAGACAGCCAGTGTCTAAATTGAGCCCCAGATTCTATGGACCATACCCAATGCTTGCAAGGGTTGGGCCAGTAGCCTGTCGTTTGTACCTACTAGAAGGGTCCCAAACACACATGATCTTCCATGTCTCCCTGCTCAAGAAGGGAGTTGGATCATAAGTGGCCAACCCATCACTTCCTCCTAACATCAGGGAGGAAGCAGGACTTACAATTCTTATGGCTATCTTAAACATAAGAATCATCTACAGAAAAGGGGCATCGATCCCAGACATTGGTCAAATGGTCCTCGCTTCATTCAAACAACACCACCTGAGAATATCTATCAAACTTACTAAGGCAATTTCCAAACTCAGCAAGCCTACTGCACATTTCTAGAGGACAAGAAATGATTGATGGAAGGGGGAAAACTATCACGTACCTAGGCTATTGACCTTTATTTCGTAGTTGTGTTTGTAATTCGTACCTATGTCTGTAATTTTGGAAGGAATTAGCTAGTTGGAGGAATGTTTCAGCAATGCAAGTTGTATGCAAGTGGTTAGGCAAGTTGTACTGATTCTAGAAGGGACTTGGCAACCGTTTTGCCGCCAATCCCAAGCTGAGGCAATATAAAAGAACTGACCCAGCTCATTTGAAGACACGAATTCATAATTGAATCAATTATTTTCCTTCTCAATTCTCTCTCTCTCTCTCTCTCTCTCTGATTTCTCTCCCTCAATTCTCTAATTCCTACCCTCCCTCACTCAAAATTCACGCGTAATTCTCTCTTAACCGAAGAGAATTCCCCTTATCAAATCTCGAATCTGACATGATCATTTGAGTTAACAAAAGTAGTAGCCATATCTCTTAAAAATTTCTTTTACCTAACAAACTAGCCGTCAATTTCTGTGTTTGGTTCTCTAATGAAAGACTAGATTACACGCAATGTATAAGGCTGCCTAATTACCACATACAAACTGCATAGGGCTTGTTTCACCGAATTTCAATTCCATAAGGAGTTGCTTTAGCCATATATGATCACAGGCTCCTAAAGCAATAGCTTGACATTCACCTTTTTCACTTGACCTTGCAACTACACTCTACTTCTTACCTTTCAAAGAGATCAGATTGCCACCATTTTAAAACCGCTTAGTGCGCTTAAGCGCAAAAGACCTACGGAGCTTAAGCACAAAGTGAAGCATACGCTTAAGCAAAGTGAAGCACATATAAATAAAATAGAGTATAAACTTTTATAAGTATAAAAAACATAAACTACTAAAAAACAATCATTAAAAAATCTAAATAAGAACGAAGCTTGGAAATTTAACAAAAGACGAGATACCATTTTTCATTTATATTTTATATTAGTTACAAGTTCATGCAACCATAGCAAAAACAAATAGGGGACATATAAAGGGATACAATCTGGCCAATTGTTAGTCTTCATGGAACTTGGAAGACAAACTAGTCTGGACTCTCAGTAGAAAGGAACTAAATATGCTAAGGCATCTCTTTTTATTTTTTTTATTTTGGTGAGTATTCTTTTGTTTTCCGTAAAAGTTTAGAACAAAAACTCATTCTATTTCATTAACATGATTTATATAGAGGATCGAATAGAAGAATAAACAAAAAAAAATCATTCTACATTTACAACAATCCCCAATCAATCAATCCCTAATTTGCAATCAATCAACAATTCATAATTCACAACAATTAGGAATCAATCATCACTCCTTAATTTACAGCAAACCAAAACCAATCTAATTTAAAGCAATTAGGAACAAAATAAGCAACCCCTAATTTACACATAATTAAATGTTTCCTTTAATATTTTTCGCTTGGTAAATGGTAAATACAACCAAGTATTCTTTTTTTTAAAACAAATGCAAATATGACTTTATTTAGATCTTTCTATGATATGGTGATAGCTTTTTTTGGGTAAGGATTCTGTACAAGCAGCCAAACTATTGCAAAAATTTTTAAAAATCCAACCATTCATATTGTTTTGTAAAAAAAAAAAAAAACAAGTGTATTTTTGAAGCATGTTTTTTTTCCACTTCCAAGCTCAGGTAAAAGAGTAACTTAAGAGCGCTTTAATCACGCTTACCTAAAGTCATTGAGCTTCACACAAAAAAGGCCTAAGCATGCTACGCTGTGTGCTTTGCGCTTAAAGTGTGCTTAAGTGTGCTTTTTTAAACACTTACCACCAATGAGGAGATAATATCTAGAAGTTGAGCACCTATCCGGAGAAGGGCCTGATCAATTTGCATTTGTATAGCCAACATTTTTTGAGAGTGTCCTCTATTCGTATATGGCATTGCCTTTATATATCTGAGAATCCTGACCACAACAGCCCAATAACTATCACGTAGTAAATCTAGAAACTGGCCGGCAAGAGTCACAACAAAGGAAATATCAAGGTCAAGTTATCGTGAGGTAGTTCAATTTACCAATAAGTCTCTATATCCGCGTTAGACCTCTAAATCTGACAAGCAATTCTCACTGCTTCAGTGAGAATTGGGAAGGAAAATGGAGGAGAAATTGAGAAGAATTATAGGAGGGAGATGGAAGAAATGGAGAAGATCGAGAGAGAGAAGGAAATCTGGAATTCTTTGATAATATAAGTTGCCTTGGATAAGGCTGGATCCAGCCTTATATACTGATTATAGCACAACAGTAACTAATTGATTCCCTTACTACAATGAACTGGCATCTTTTAGAACAATTATGTTATAACCACCAAGGTATGACCCCTCACTGCCCTAACAACCACTATACAACCCTTCTTAGCCCCAGGTACATGACAATTCCCCCTCCCTTAAAAACTTTCTTGTCCTCAATAAACGTTGAGAAGCTGAGCATCCCAAGAAAACTGCTTGAGGAGGTCTGGTAAGTACTCCCAAGTGTTGTTATTAGGGTGGAGGTGGGACCATCTCACCAACACTTGAGTCAGGGGAGCCCCTTTCTTGTAGATAATCCTCTGGTTGACTATAGTTGTCTGTTCCTCAATAGGATTTGTGTCTTTAATAAAGGAAGGTAAGAAGGGTCTAGCTTGTTGTATACCTACTGACCTCTTGTGCATGGACGCGTGAAAAACTAGATGAATTTGGCAATCAGTAGGTAATTGGAGTTGGTAGGCAACCTTCCCAATCTGATTGTAACGGGGAATGGGCAATAAAACTTGGGGCTGAGTTTCGCACCTGCCCTTGGGAAAGGGCCTTCTGATGATTGTGCCTTAGCTTTAAATAGACCAGATCCCCCACATTGAACTCCCTTTCACTCCTCCTCCTATCTGCAAACTGCTTCGTGCGATTTTGGATAGTAGACAACTCCTTCTTTAGTGACTGTAAAATTTGTTGTCTCTGTTGCAAGTAAGTATCAACTAATGCTACTGTGGTTAGGCCAACGATGGCTGGTAGGAGTGGAGGTTTGTATCCATGCATTACCTCGACAAGTGAGATTTTTATAAAACTGTGGTGGCAAGAATTGTACCACTACTGGGCCAATGAGAGCCACTTGTGCCAACCCTTGGGTTTTGGGAAATAAAGGCAACGTGGGTCGATCTCAAGGCATTGGTTAACTCTCTCCGTGTGTCCATCTATTTGGGGGTGATAAGCAGTGAACATTCGTGAAGCTTAACCCCTAAAGATTTCAATAGTTTTCTCCATACCAGGCTAGTAAGCAGCTTGTCCTTGTTAGATATTATATTTTGCAGTACCCCATGTAATTTTACCACCTAGTTTAGGAAATCTTGAGCCACCTGCTATGAAAGGGTGGGAGAGACCAAGGAAGTGAGCAAACTTTGTGAACCGATCAACTACAACTAGTATGCAGTCCTTCCCTTCAAACTTGGGTAACCCTTTGATAAAATCCATTGATATGCTACTGCACGCTTGGTCAGCAGTGGCCAATGGCTGCAACAGCCTCGAGGCCGCTACCGTCTCAAGCTTGCATCTCTTACACACATCACAAGTCATCACAATTTGCTTCATCCTAGGCCAATAGAAAGTTTGTTTTACCTTGTGGTAGGTGTTGAGCATGTCTGAATGTCCTCCCAAAGGGCATCCATGCAAGGATTGCAGGATCCTGCTTTTGAGTTGATCACAACCCCCCAATTACCAGCCTGCCTCAAGACCTTATAGCCCATTAGTTAGTGTGAATCCTTGTCTGCTGGAAGGTTTAATAATCAATTGCTCTAACAACCCTTAGTCCACTCATCCCTTTCATAACTTGCTGATATATCCTGATAACAATCAGGAATAACTGAAGTAATGGCGGCTGATTCTCCCTATTCAAAATAGCAAGATAAGGCATCAGCTACAATATTCTCCTTCCCCTTCTTGTATTGTATGTTATAATCTAGCTCCATGGGCTAGGTCATCTGTTTCCTTTGCAATTGCATGTGTAGCTTGTGTTGCAATAAAAATTTTAAGCTCTCGCAGTCAGTCTTTATTATAAACCGATTCCCCTCCAGGTAATAGCGTCGTTTCTCCACAACAGTCAACACTATCAACAACTCTTTATCATAAGTACTCAAACCTTAGTGCCTAGTGTGGAAGATATGAGTTGTGGTAGCAGGCTGCAATTGTGCTCTTAGTTGCAGCTAATTATATTTGTTATAATTGTTACAATGTTTAGTTAGGTGGTTAGGCAGTCCATAACTTGATGTATATATATATAAGGATCAGTTAGTTCTCTCGGCATATCGATTGTTATTTTCTTCATTCATATTTAATAATATTTATGGAGTATTTTTCATCTCCGATTGTTACTTCTTTCCCGACTGTAAAGCTCTCGCTTCATGGTATCAAAGCCAATCGACTAGCGTCAATGGCTTCCAATAGTGAATTCAATCCTTCCTCATCCTCTTTACCTAACTCCGCTTCTACGTTATCGTCGGCCTCTCAGCTAGACTTTACAACAGTAGCAAAATCGTTCAATTTCATTTCGATCAAACTTGATTCCGACAATTATCTGTTTTGGAAAGCTCATATATTGGCCACAACCAGATCGATTGACTTGCTGCCATACATCAACAAGTCTCCAACACCTTCGAAGTATATCAATGATCCAGGAAATTCCGATTGTGAGGCTTAGGTTGTAAATCCCGAATACCTCAATTGGATAAGGTCAGATCAATTACTTTTAGGCTAGTTGTTTTCTACTATTGAGAAAGAAGTTTTGGCACAAGTGATTCATTGCGAATCATCTACTAAAGTTTGGAATGTTATTGAGAATCTTTACACACAACAAACGGTTGCAAAATCTTTTCAATTGAAACAACAGCTTAGATCTATAAGAAAGAATGATTTGTCTATAAATGATTACATTCTAAAAATCAAGACTATAGGACATGCCCTAGTTGCAATTGGAGAACCTTTAAATGACAAAGAATTACTGATGGCAATCTTACACGAATTGAACAATGATTATGAAATAGTTGTGAGTCTTGTTACGTATCAAATGGATGAAATCAACATAGAAAAGGTTCAATACTTGTTATTGATGCATGAACAAAGGCTTGCTGCCAAGGATATATCTCACTCCTCTAATTCTGGTCCTAAATATGTAAATCTAAATTTAGCCTCTCAATGATCTAGAAATAAGAATGGATTGAATAGAGGTGGTTCTTCAAATAGAGGAGGTTCCTTTAAAGGAGGTAATTCTAGAGGAGGAAGAGGACGTTGCAAATTCTCAGGCAAGAGAATATATTGCCAATTGTGTGGGAAGCCTAGTCATTTTGCATACAGGTGCTATCATAGATTTGATCTGAATTTTCAAAGGAGTTTCACTCCAAATTTTCGTCATAGTTTGGTAGAAGAGGAGGTATGCTACAATCTGGTTCACAATCGTTTATAGCTCATCCCATAGGTTCTAATGAAGCCTACTTAACTGAGTTAGGGTCTAATCTTGGAACTTACTATGGTTGTTTGCCTCAACCTTCAAAAACACAATCTCAATTTTCTTCTACCTCATCCTATCCCAATGAACCTTCTTGGATTGTAGACTCCAGAGCCACCAACCACATAACCTCCAACCTTAGCAATCTTTCTCTCCACTCTCCTTACAATGGCAGTGACAAGGTTACAGTTGGCAACGATAAGAAGCTTTTTATTTCTAATATCGGCCTTAGTCAGTTGTATACTCAAACTACTCCTAAATCTTTCATTTCTTTACCTAATGTTCGTCATGTTCCTAACATGAAAAAGAACCTTATTAGTGTTTCTCAACTTGCTAAAGATCACAATTTAATTGTTGAGTTTCACTCTGATTCTTGTTTTCTGAAAAGACAAGGAATCAAGACTAGTGCTACTTCGAGGCATTCTAAAAGACGGTCTTTATTAGCTCACTCCAGCATTTGGTTGTGTTGATTCCAAAGTTGTTTTCTCTATTAAGTCCAGAACACCAACTGCTACTTCTAGTTCTACCAATGTCATTTCTTCAAAAAAATATAAAGGACAAGATTTGTCCTCTTTGTCTTGTTTGTCTTCTTTCCGTTTATCTTCAAATATTCACGACATTTGTAAATAGTGACATGCCAAGCTAGGGCATCCTTCACCTCGTGTACTTCAATTGATATTAAATAAAGTTGGTGTTCCTTGTTCCAGTTTGAACCTGTCATTCTGTAATTCTTGTAAAATAGGAAAAATGCATCAACTTCCCTTTGCAAACTGTCAAATTATTGCAAAGGCTCCCTTAGAATTAGTCTATTCAAATTTATGGGGCCCTGCTCCAGTTCTTTCTACTAAAGGGTATAGGTATTACATAGTCTTTGTTGATGCCTGCACTAGATATACATGGTTATATCCATTGAAATAAAAATTTGATGCCTTAGCTGTTTTCAAAACTTTTCATGCATTTGTTGAACTGCAATACCAATCTAAACTCAAGGCTCTTCAAACTAACAATGGTGGTGAATTTAAGGCCTTTTTACCCTATCTTCCCTCCTGTGGCATTCAACCACAGTTCACTTACCCTCATACACACCAATAGAATGGTGTAGCAGAACGAAAACACAGACATATAGCCGAATTGGATCTTACTCTGTTAACCCATGCTCACATGCCCTTGAAGTTTTGGGTAGAAGCATTTAAAACTGATATCTACACCATAAATCTTTTACCAACATTAACCCTAAAATTTAATCTCCATTTGAAACTCGCTACAACAAACAACCCAATTACATGCAATTGCAACCCTTTGGATATGCTTGTTTTCCTTTTCTTCAACCCTATAACAAGCATAAGTTTCAATTTCATTCTACCAAATGTGTGTTTCTTGGTTATAGCCATGTTCAAGCTGGATATCAGTTCTTGCATCCTTCGAGAAGGGTATATGTGTCAAGACATGTTCAATTTAATTTAGACAAATTTTCCTTTCCTTCTTTGTGTTCTAACTCATCCACTCATTCCCCTCAGTTAAGCTTCTACTTCTGTTCTTCATGCTATTCATTCCTTTCCTAGTAGTTCTTCCAACTCTCGAGTAACACAATCCCCTATCTCAACTCCTAATGATCTTCCACCTACTGAACCTTCTTTACATGCAGTTGCAGATTGCTCATTACCTAATTGTACTAATCCTTTATCTCCTTTGCCAAAATCATCAAGACCCAAAGTTGTTCTTGCCCCTTCAATTCTTCCTATGATTACCCGATCTAAAAGTCTAAACATCTTGTTGTTTCCTCACCTCATGCCCTAGTAAGTTCTTCTGAACCCAATTCTATTCAAGAGGCTTTCTTAGACTCTAAGTGGGTTAGTGCTATGAATGATGAGTACTCAGCTCTTCTAAGAAATAAAACATGGGAACTGGTTCCATTTTCTTCTGAAATGAATTTGATTGACTGCAAGTGAGTATTCCGGGTTAAACACAATCATGATGGGTCTATTCTTAAGCATAAGACTCGATTAGCAACTAAAGGTTTTCTTCAAAATCCTGGAATCGATTATGCTGAGACTTTTAGTCCTGTTATAAAGGCTCCCACCATCAAGATTTTGTTCTCCTTAGCTGTCTCTTTTGGTTGGGACCTTCAACAAGTCAACGTCAATAATGCTTTATTGAATGGTGATCTAAATGAAGCAAATTTTATGACTCAACCAGAAGGATTTGTTAATCCAGAATTTCCTACACATGTATGTAGATTGAAAAAGTTCCTTTATGGGCTTAAATAGGCCCCTAGAGCTTGGTACACAAAGTTGGAGTTTGTCTTACAAGATTGGGGTTTCAAGAAAGCAGTTTCTGATGCTTCACTTTTCATTAAGAGAACATCTAAGTATGTGTTGTTTGTTTTGGTGTATGTTGATGACATCCTTGTAACTGGTGTTCAAATTTTTTAGCTCTTCAAAGGTGTATACATGATTTGGACACACACTTTGCTCTCAAAACTCTAGAGTCAGTTAATTATTTCCTAGGGTTTGAAGCATATCGAAATTCCACTGGTATATATGTTGAAGTTTGCCTAGAGTTTGTGCGGTAGAAGATCAGTAAAGTATGGAAGATTATTGGCTGGAAGTTATTAAACAGTTAGGGTTTTTTAAGCCAAAGTATAATTAATGTAAACTTTGGGGGTCTAACTGTAATTTCCCTATAGTCATTAGTTATATGGGGGTTCTGCCTCCTCTATAAATAAGAGGGCAAGGCGGCAGTCTAACATCTTCCTCTCTCTTGCCAAGTTCTCTTCTTCTATTGTGAGTATTCTTTGTTCTAGAGAAAGTGAGGCATATGTATTGTGTTCTTGAGTTTTCTTGGAGTGAACAAGGGCTGTACTTGAGCGATAGGATTGAGAGAGAGGTTGGGTTTTGTACTGATCAGTTTCATCCTAATAAAAGGCTGCTCTTGGTGGGTGTTTGAAGGCTGGATGTAGGATTGCCAAAGGCATTCCGAACCAGGATAAAATCTGCGCCTAATGTTGTTTGGTTTGATCTTTTTATTCTGTTATTTCCTTTTCTGTTGTCCATATATTCTGTTTCTATTCTTTCATTGCATCCGAGAGTGTTTGAGAGGGTTTATGTGAGGGTTTTCTCGCCTAAGGTTGTAACCTAAGAGTCCTAAGGTTAACAATATATCTTACACAATCTAAATACACACTAGACTTATTGAAAAAGGCAACAATGCAAGATTGTAAACCATGTGGCACACCAATGACCTCGGGCATGTCCTTGCCTAATGAGGGTGAGATGTTTTCGGATCCATCTTTCTATAGAACTATTGTCAGTTCCCCTCAATACTTGACTTACACCCAGCACGATATAGCCTTTGTAGTCAACAAGTTAAGTCAATTTATATTTTCTCCTAAGCAACAACATTGGCAGGCATGTAAAAGGTTGTTGCAGTATCTTAAACGGACTATTAATCTTGGTCTAGGGTTTACTCCATCACCTAAGGATCTGTCATTAACTATCTACATAGATGCTGATCATGCGGGATGCAAGGTGACCAGAAGACCAACCAGTGGGTTGTGTGTATTCTTTGGCTGTAATTTGTTGATTTGGGGCTTCAGGAAGCAATCAGTAGTTGCCAAATCAATAGGTGAAGCAGAACATAGGGTTGTTGCCCAATGAGTGACCGAGATTTTGTGGCTCAAATCATTGTTATTAGAGTTAGGCTATCCCTATATTCAAACTCCTGTTCTTTGGTGTGATAATCTAGCAACTAAAAGTATGGCTGAGAACCCTGTATTTCATTCTAGAACAAAGCACATTGAGATTGATGTGCATTTTGTGAGAGAAAATATTGAAAGTGGAGATGTTGATATTCAGTATGTGCCTACACTTCATCAAGTGGCTGACATTTTTACAAAAGGGTTATCACAGGATAGATTTGTGTTGTTATGTACCAAGCTGGGGCTCAAGAGGTCACCTATGTCTAACACTAATACTGATCCTTCTGCAGCTATTACAGAAAATCTGCTGCCTACAAAAACTACAAAATCTATTTCTTCATCATCTATGGAGCTTGATTTGAGGGTGAATGTGGAAGATATTAGTTGTCGGTAGCAGACTGCAATTGTGCTCTTAGTTGCAGCTGATTATATTTGTTATAATTGTTGAAATGTTTAGTTAGACGACTAGGCAGTTCATAACTTGATGTATATATATAAGGATCAATTAGTTCTCTGGGCATATTGATTGTTATTTTCTTCATTCATATTCAATAATATTTCTGAGGTATTTTTCATCTCTGATTGTTATTTATTTCCGATTGTGAAGCTCTCGCTTCAGGGGCTACTGCTTGGCAGTTCTGTACTGTCCCCTCAAGTCTTAGCTTATTAAATTCCTTGACTATGTCCATCATGCTCCAATCACCAAGGCTTTTGCACAAATCTTCCACGAATTCAACCCGTTGGCAGCCTTCTTTGACCCTCAACCATCCCTGGAACCAAGCATCCCCTATATCATTGAGGTAGGCGGCAACCATGGTAACCTTGTGTTGGTCTGGTATATTATACAAACTAAACATCCTTTCACATCTTCTTACCCACCACCTTGGGTTAAGACCGTCAAATAGGGGAATCTCCATTTTTGGTAGAGGAAAACAGAGCTCATTTTGGGCAGCCTGCACTTCCTGCCTCTTCTCTAATGTGTTCTCCCCATTTACTGCCAGTTCTTCCTCGAATTCAGAGGTTTCAGCAGCTTGGTGGACCTCCCCAAACCCTGGTAACATCAGTCCGGCCTCTGCCTAAGTTTTGACCAACAAACATCAGCATGAAACTCTGTAGTTGCTCCCTAATCTGGCTCCCAACTTCTCTTATAGGCCTTCTATTCGGCAACTGATTTCAGTGCGCATCCGGCCAATTGAACCATCCAGCTTCCTCTCCAATCCTTCCATCGAGTTCTCCATCTTCCTGTCTAAGGAAACGATCGCTTCTTTATTCCAATTGGACCCAACCTCTAACCATTCCACTCTAGTTTGTAGGTCGGAAACAGTATAGCCGAACTGCTGCAATTGGGCCTCAAAGTTCTTCATCATTGTTCCGTCCGCCATAGGAGTCGAAATCACCAGAAGCTTTGTCGGCCAAGGATGAGCTCTAATACCAAATTGTCAGACCTCTATATCTGAGGTAGGCTATAGTTTCCTCCTAAAATACAGGGATAGGATACAAAATACGAGTTCAAATATGTTACAAAACAGATAAAGTAGGAATTAAACTCAAGTGACAGTTTTATCCTATTTTTATGGAACCACTTTATCTTTATCTTCTCATCTCCTCAAACCACTTTATCTCTATCTTCTCATCTTTCTTACTCTTTAGTTTCAAATACTCCTTATCATCTCACCTCCTTCCGGCTTTTATTCAAACACACACAGCCACATATCATTTCCGTATCTTCATTTTATCTTCCTTCAACAGATAGAATGGGCACAAATGGAATGCGAACAAAATCAAGTAAACATGAATTTGGTTGCAACTTGGAAATAAAATTGTCTATTCCGCATTCCCTCCAATAACCGATGAAATCTTTGATCCCATTCCTTAATAAATATTGGACGTGAATTTTTTACCTTCAAATTCTATCAAAAAAAATTTTTAAAAAAAATTATAAAGAAAAAAAGCAAATTCTGCCCTAACTTTAAAACACCATTCCTTCTCGCATTGAAAATTGTTGAGGAAAATGACCACCACCATGAGAGCTATACCTTTGTCGTCATGACAGGTAAACATTATCACCTTGCTTTTGCTTCTACCTTCTGCTTTGATTCACTGAAACATTGTTGTGCTTTGATTCATTCAACAGTTGTCACCATCATCACGCCCCATCTCCTCCCATGCTTCTAACTCGATCCATTGAACCTTTTTCACCGCCATCATCGAGTCATGTCGTCCTCCTCCTCCTCCAATTCCCCTACTACTTCTCCATTCCTCCTCCTTTATTAACCAACAACAATAAACGCATAGTCATGTTACCATGTTTGCATAGTTATCTTATTTGATTCCCTTCCCATGTCAACTGATGTCAACCGCTACACTATCATGTCACTACTGAGTCACAATTTCCCCTATGTTAGCCATTTGAATCAAAACTTCCCAATCCCCCCCATATATATGAAATTATAATTTCAATCAAAGGAAATTAGAAGTCATACTTTCAATTACATGAAATTTACTTTTTTAGCCTAAAAACAACTAGAATTTTTAATAAAATTACAAGCTTAAATTAAGTGAATTTTTTGAATTACATACAAATAAAAAATATTATTTTATTAACACCCAACAAATAACATATATTTTTTTTAGTCCGAGGGCATCTTCATCATAGAGTTATTTTTTCCATTCTAATCCATCAAAATTCTTGCATACCAATCATAATAACGCAATGGAATGCTCATTCCATTGCTAACTATACCAAAGATGACCATAGAACAAAATAATCACCCTATTCCCATTTGCATTCCCTCCAACCCTATTTCAACTAGAACTTCTATGTGAGGGCCCGTTGTATTGCAAGATGTAGCAAGTGATTGAAGGAAAGAGCAATTGGTGATTGTCAGCATTGTATGCAGTAATCATGAGTCTAGCCATCAACATAAGCTTAGTGGAAAGAATGGTTTGATTGTTATCTAAAGTTGTAACCATATGCAATTAATTACACAAGGAAAAGGTATGAGGCATCTTGAAAAATAGTATAAACATCACAAGCCCAACCACCACAACCCCCAACAAAAAAAAAAAAAAAAAGACGAAGAAGAGAGAGAGAGAGAGAGAGCACAAAAGAATAGATAACACTAATTAAGTGTGTAAAAATGGTAAGATATTTGAAACAACAAAAGCACATAAAAATTGGTCACCAACAACAGGTGATTGGTAGGGTTGGCTATACAAATTCTCCTCCATGAAGTAAATATAGAAAGACATTGTAAACAATAAGTGCACAAAAATTAGGTTACCCACAAGAGCTCTCCACCATGATTGCAGATGACGCATATAATATCGTGACTGCCAATTCCAACATCTGAAAGAGACTCCTCGCGCTGTGCAGGTCCATCATTTTTGCTAACCAATTCTGAAATGCTCGCTTCAGGTTTGCCTCTACCCTAATGCAGGGAATTACAATAATGGCAATATTATTTTTAGAGCCAAGAACTTTTCTAGGATAAATCTAACTACTTATCTAGTATAAATATAAGGCATCCTAAAATTTTGCAAAATGCATAGACTGACACTAAAAACAGCTCTAAAACATGGTAGATAGCATCTCTAGTACAATCATGGTGAGGGAGAGGTTGAGGGAGTTGGAAGGAGCAAAACAACTTAGAAATTATTCCCATTGTTATTATTATTAGTTGAATTCCCATTAATAATTATTATTGAAGATCTTTTAGGACCCTTTATCACATGTACCTCTCAAATAGTGTACCATTTTTTGCCGCTAAGTATCAAATAGTGCATCGCTCCCTCCAAATTGAATTGTCCAACAATTAACTTCCTTTTTGTGAAATATCCTAATAATATGAAGAACATATAATTGGTACTTCCCAAATATGTAACCATATCCTTTTCTTTCTGTTTGGATGAGTAAGTATCAAAATGCTAAAAGGGTATAGAGGGGATATAAAATGCCATAAAATAAGCAAACAAAAGTAAAACATTTTATATACCTCCATGGTCTCCACAGACTGTAAAAATTAACTTTAAGTTAGGTTGAACACATCAGAAATCCATCCACACAAAATATCAAATCAACAAGGGATGAAATACACCCATGCAAAATAGAAAACGGTTGCTTTTAAGCTTGAGGAAAAAAATTGCTTAATACTGAAAGTCCTCCTATCAACTCTCTCCAAATCAATCACACTAACAGAAGGCACATAAATGCCAAGGTTGTTGTCACATTCCTAGGGGTAGATTGGTCCATTCCCTAATTTTGGTATGCTAAATTGGGTGTACGTCAGTCGTAACAGGTTGTGCTACAACAGGGGTACCTTCTAGAAGGAACCCTTAACTGCCTATATATATGTAAGAGAGTCACGCTCCCAAGGCAATCAATGAGAATATTCAGATTTACTCTCCTTTCTGTTATTCTTTCTCTCTCTCCCTTCTCTTTCTCCAGCAACTGCAGAATTCCTTCTCGAAATTCTGCTATTACCCTTGCCAGTCCCTCCAGCACTGACAATTGGTATCAGAGGTGACGGTCGCCGGCCAGAAAACATGGCAAAAGGCACCCATATGAAGCAGATGGAATCGCAATTAGACGTCATAGAAGTCAAGTTAAGACAAAGCAATGAACAAGTTGACGAGAGGTTGGAAACCGTAGAAGTGGGGGTCAGAAACACTCAAGAAGATGTAAGTCATATCTGGGCAGACGTATTGGACGTGGAAAGGAACTTAAGGGAGGATTTCTCACACCTAGGGGAGGAATTCTCAAGGCTAAGCCAGCAATTGAGTGTTGTGTTGGCCATATTTTCTAGGCAACCCAATGCTAGCTTGCCAGTGGATTTCCCACCACGAGCAGCTATGGGATAGGAGAGGGAAGAATAGATGGAATTTGCAACAAAAGCCACGCTAAGGGGAAATGTGGCAAAGCAAACTAATACCCCCATGCCTAAGCTAGAGATTCCAATGCTCGAAGGGGAGAAACCCAGGTGGTGGATCAGAAGATGCAAACG
Organism: Diospyros lotus; assembly: GCF_014633365.1. NCBI lineage: Eukaryota > Viridiplantae > Streptophyta > Magnoliopsida > Ericales > Ebenaceae > Diospyros > Diospyros lotus. Next base: position 28,274,277 of record NC_068340.1, on the reverse strand, counting down.
CTTCTTCTATCACTATAGGGTGGCAGAGGAGAACAAGGTGAACATGGCAGCTCCATACTTGAATGATGTAGCAAACTCCTGGTTCTAGAGTTGGAGTGGACAGAGGAATGAGTGAAGATGGCCATAATTTGTAGAAGAGTGTTGTGCTCGTTTTGGAGAGAGTAGTTTGATGGATGTAGTGGAGGATGTAGTGGAGCAATTCAACAAGTTAAAGTAGGAAGGAATTGTGGAAGAATATCAAGCCAATTCGAGGAGCTCAAGTCTACACTCAGCCATGCCCATCCAACACTAGATGAGCATTACTTTGTATCTAGATTCCTCAATGGGTTGAACAATGAACTCAGACCGATGGTGAAGATGTTGCAACCCACCACGGTGAGGCAAGCAGCAGAGAAGGCCCGTTTACACGAGTTGTACCTTGAAGCCTTTGTGAGGAAGCATAAGATTTCCTCAAAAGGATCGGGATGGGGATTGCAGAGTTCGATGGGAGGAGGATACAAGGGTAGCAGCTCCTAGGTGAACAAGGGAAGTTACTCACCTCGAGCACCAATCCATGCTTCCCCAGTGGGATTAAACACTGGATGAACAAAAAGAAACAAAAAAAAAAATGGCCTTTTGAGAGGGCCTCATCTCCCAAAACTTCTTCCAAATTCTCTAGCTACTTCCCTCTCCTATTTCCTGCCTTTTATATGTATTCCCTAGTCTATTGAGTTTGTTATTCTCCCCCAACTGAATGTGACTCTTCTACCCATGTGGTTTTTTCCTTAATTGCCCCTGCTTCTCCTCCCCTTTTACGTCACTTGTATGTGTGACGAACAAGGGCTCTATCACACAAGAACGACCCTGAAGGGCCATAGCCCAATCATGGACAAGGAAGTGACAAAGAGGGTCATAGTCCACACAGGATATTAATCCCTTTGACATACTTCTCCAATAACCATGCAGCAAGACCTCCAAAGAGGACTTGCACCACAAATAAGAGCTCAAAGCACAAAGAAAGAACCCAGGACACATTCTAAAGAGAAAAGAAAAAAAAAAACCTAAAACTAGAAAGTAGAGCTCAACCTCCTGCAATGGGAGCTTTGAGTAAAAGCAAGAACACGAACCCGACTTCATCGTCACCATCAGCAAAGCAGGGGTCATACACAAGGGGGCCTCATCACCCACCAACATATGATGCTGAGGAAAGCAACCAAAACTTCAAAGCTTCTTTCCAAGGTCCCATGGCTAGAGAGTAACAATTGCTTATCCATGAAGATAATCAAAATTACAAGTTTCAAAGACCGGCTTAAGAATAGGGGAGATTGCAATCTAACCTCCTCAAGCAGAAAAGTTGCAACAAGGAGAAAGCAGCTGCGAGTAGAGAAGTGGAGGCAGATCAAGGCAGAAATAGAGGAGATCTGGCTGGATTTAGGTGAATAGAGAAAGGGCTTTAGAGATTGAGGGTGTTTCCTTGTTGGGGGATGGGTGAGAGGGACATTGGGAAGAGAAGATCAATCAATTAAGGGTTGGATCAAGCTAGGTCGAGAGATGAACGGCAACAAGAGGGAAGATTGGACTACTAGTGGTGCGGTTCGATCTAGTGTTTTAGCAACCTACTCCAAGCAACATTTTCAAATCAAGTAAGGTCTTTTAAAGGGATTGTTTGTGAGCAGAAATATAAGGGCAAGACAACTCAGTTTAAATTCGTTTACTCATTACCCTTTCAAAAATATTAATCATGTTGGAGAAGTTTAAATATCAAGATTGTTATTGTGTTGTTTTTATATATATGTCTTTCTTTATATTTTCAGTTAGTGGTGGTTTTTATTTTGTTTTGTTATGAGCTATCTATTTAAAGCAGCTCATCTTCAGAATCAGTGCGCTCGTTATTCATTTGCTGGAAATTTCGTTCTTCTCTTTCTCTACTCCAATTAGTGTTCTATTTCCTTTTCACGCCCTAGGGTTTTCATTTCATGGTACCAGAGCCATAGCTCTAACCTGATGGCCTCCAATCGAACTCTTGATTCTTTCTCGTCTTCTTCTCCTCGTTCTTCCTCCTCTTTATCAACTGCATCTCAGTCTGATTTTTCAACGGTTGCTAAGGCGTTCAATTTTATTCCAATTAAACTCAATTCTAGCAACTATATCTTTTGGAAGGAACAAGTCCTCGCTACGATGGGAGCCTTCGATCTGGTGTCGTTTCTCAATAAAACGACGCCTCCGACAAAGTTTTTGACTGCGTCCAATGGTGAAGAAACAGAAGTCAATCCAGCGTATTTGAGCTGGATTCGATCTAATCAGCTTCTATTGGGATAGTTGTTCTCAACTATCAACCAAGAGGTACTTGCACAGGTGATCCATAGTGAGTCATCAGCTGAGGTATGGAGTATTTTAGAAAATTTATACTCTCACCAGACTATAGCAAAATCTTTTCAATTAAAACAGCAGCTACAATCTATGAAAAAGGACTCTCTGTTGATAAATGATTACATCCTTAAGATTAAAACAGTAGGACATGCCTTGGCAGCTATAGGTGAACCACTGAATGACAAAGAATTGTTATTTGCAATTCTTAATGGACTAGATCAGGAGTATGAGACAATTGTCAGTCTTATTACGTATCAAATGGATGAAATAGATTTGGAAAAGGTGTAATACTTATTGTTGATGCATGAACAATGGCTGTCAGTCAAAAACTCTACTATAAATCTTGACTTGGTTTCTATTATGCATGTCAATGTGGCGTCAGTGCCTTCTATCCAGAATTATAATTTTGGTAATAATCGAGGAGGATCTTCTCAGCGAGAGAATGGATATGGTACTAGAGAATGAGGGAAAGGCCGAAAAAGGACTTCTAATAGGAGAGTCTACTATCAGCTATGTGGAAAGCCAGGGCATTTTGTGGATCAGTGTTATCACCGTTTTGATAAAAATTTCCAACAAGCATCCAATTCAAGTTTTGGCAGGTCTGATGTTGTTAATCAGCCTCAATTTGTTAATCAGCCCCACTCTAGAGCTTCCTTGGCGTCCTTTAGTGATTCTAACGTGGTCTACACTAATGACATGGTGTCAATGCAAGGCTCTCACTATGGTAGTCCTTCTAACTCTTTCACACCTGATAATTTTGCAACCTTTCCTTCTCCTTCAGATCCAACCTGGTTTGTTGACTCTGGGGCAACTAATCACATCACCTCAAACCTAAATAACCTTTCTTTGCATGCTCCTTATACTAGTGGAGACAAAGTTGTTGTTGGTAATGGTAAGCAACTTCCTATTACTCATGTTGGCACCAGTTATTTGCAAGCTAAATCTAAACCAAATCTAGTTCTTTCCTTACCTAATGTCCTTCACGTTCCTTGTATGAAGAAAAATCTAATTAGTGTGTCACAGCTTACTCATGACCATAATGTTGCGGTTGAGTTTGATTCGAATGTTTGTTTGATTAAGGACAAAGCTTCCGGACTGGTGCTGCTTCGGGGACACCTTAAGGATGGACTCTATCGGTTGATTCTAGCACTCTTGCTCCATCCCGAGAAACTTCTTTTGTTTCTTCTGCATTTCCTTCAACTACATGTAATTAGCTAGGCACATGTAAACAGCCAAACTCATTCTATCATGAGTTGCCACATAATGTAAATGTTGTTCAGCATACTAAAGTTTGCCAACAGTGGCATGATAGATTGGACATCCTTCTATGAATGTACTCAAATCTCTATTGAATGAAATGGGAATTTATTGTTCAATTTCAAACTTGTCATTTTGTGAGTCTTGTAAGATTGGAAAATTAAGTCAGCTTCCTTTTGCTAATAATGATATTATTACTGTTAAAACCCTTGGAATTGGTCTATTCTGATCTTTGGGGACCCGCCCCTGTTTTGTTTGTGGAAGGTTATAAATACTACATTATCTTTGCGGATACATGCACTCAGTATACTTGGCTCTACCCCCTAAAGCTTATGCATTGTCAATCTTTGCTATCTTTCATAAGTTTGTTGAACTTCAATACAACACTAAGCTTAAAGCTTTGCAAATTGATATTGGGGGGGGGGGGGGGAATTTAGAGCTTTCGTACCTTATCTTCAAGCCCATGGGATTCAATCTCGGTTTACTTGTCCACACACTCATCAACAAAATGGTGTAGTTGAGCGCAAACATAGACATATAGCTGAAATGGGTTTAATCTTAATGTCCCATGCTTGTATGCCTCTTCAGTTTTGGGTAAAAGCTTTTCAAACAGCAATTCACCTTATTAATTTGCTTCCTTCTTCATCTCTAAAGTCTCTGACACCTTTTGAATTGTTGTATAATAAGCAACCTAATTACTTCATTCTTCAACCATTTGGTTGCGCTTGTTTTCCCTTTCTTCGTCCATATAATAGACATAAATTTGATTTTCATTTTGCCAAGTGTGTCTTTCTTGGCTATAGTCATACTCAAGCTGGATACAAGTGCTTGCATCCATCCGAAAGAGTGTATGTGTCTCGGCATGTTCAATTTAATCCCAGTGATTTTTGTTATTCTTCTTTGTTTTCTCCTTCCTTTTCTTCTTTACCTAAGTCATCAGGGCCCCAAGGGTATTCTACCACCTATTTGGAACCTATTTTCTTTCACTCTAATTCTTCATGGTGTCCCTCGGTTGCTCTAGTTCCGGTTACCACACGGTCTGGTGGTCAAAGTAATGTTTCAACTCCATCTATGGAGCATTTACTGGAGCTGCAATCTACTACAGCTTTCTCATCTACATCTCTACCTCACACTACCTCTGTTCCAGCTCCTCAATCTAAACCTAAGCCACCTAAACCTGTTCCTATCCCTTCTCTTCATCCTATGATCACAAGATCCAAATCTAAACAATTAGTTGCCCCTTCTCCTAATGCCTTAGTGAGTTCCATTGAGCCTAGTTCAGTTAGTGAGGCCCTTTTAGACTCACGATGGGTTAAGGCCATGAATGAGGAGTATACAGCCTTGCAGAAAAATCACACTTGGGATTTGGTTCCTTTGTCTAAGGATATGAATTTGATTGGCTGTAAGTTGGTTTTTTGGGTGAAATACAATGCTGATGGTTTTGTTCTTAAGTATAAAGCCAGGTTGGTCACTAAGGGCTTTCTTCAAATTCTGGGTGTAGATTATGCTGAAACCTTTAGCCCGGTTGTTAAGACACCAATCATTCGAGTTTTATTTTCTTTGGCAGCTACCTATGGTTGGAACATTCAACAAGTTGATGTCAATAATGTCTTTCTTAATGAAGACCTAACTGAAACAGTTTATATGGCTCAACCCGAGGGATTTGTAAGTTCTCAGTTTCCTACACGTCTGCCAATTAAAAAAGTCTTTGTATGGGTTAAAGCAGGCTCCTAGAGCCTGGTATATGAAGCTGAAAACAGCATTACAATCTTAGGGTTTGTCTTAGTTGTATAGGTCCGTCTTTGTTTATTAAGAAGACTGTTGGCTGTGTGCTTTATGTCTTGATCTATGTTGATGATATCCTAATTACTGGTTCTGATAATGCTGCTCTTAAATCATGTATTCGTGACTTGGACACTCATTTTTCCCTTAAAACTCTTGGTTCTGTGAACTACTCTTTAGGGTTTGAAACTTATAGAGATAGCAATGGTATATATCTAACTCAATCTAAGTATGTGATTGATTTGCTGAAAAAAGTTGCTATGCAAGATAGCAAGCCTTGTGACACTCCTATGGTTGCTGGGGTTTCATTAACAGATGAAGGCGAATTGTTTTTCAATCCCTCTTTGTATAGAACTCTTATTGGCTCATTGCAGTATTTGACATATACACGCCCGGACATAGCGTTTACAGTTAATAAATTAAGTCAATTTATGTCTAGTCCTAAGGTTCAGCATTGGTTAGCTTGTAAGCATTTACTTCGATATCTAAAGGGCACTATTGGCTTGGGATTGATCTTCTCTCCTTCACGAGATGATTTGTCTTTGCAAGTATACACTGATACAGACCATGCTGGCTACAAAGTGACTCGGCGTTCTACCAGTGGATTTTGTATCTATTTTGGCAAGAATCTTATTGTTTGGGGATCCAAGAAACAAACTGTTGTTGCTAGGTTTGTGGGAAAGGCTGAATATTGTACTATTGCTTTGGGTGTGACTGAATTAATGTGGCTGAAATCATTATTTCAGGAGCTAGGCTATCCATGTGTTGATATCCCTATTGTGTGGAGTGATAATTTAGCTACCAAAAGCATGTTCGAGAATCCAATTTTTCATTCTCGAACCAAACATATTGAGATTGATGTTCATTTTGTTCGAGAGAAAGTGGAGAGTGGTGAAGTGGAGATCCGGTATGTTCCTATAGCTAATCAGATGGCTGATGTTCTTACAAAAGGGTTGCCTAGAGACCGGTTTCAGTTTCTGTGAGCAAGGCTTGGTTTGATGTTGTCTCCTGTGCATGCTGGTTCTACAGTTGCTGGAAGATTATTCAAGCATGAACACTGAACACTCAACTTCTATGGTGTCTGATTTGAGGGGGAGTGTTGGAGTAGTCTAAATATCAAGATTGTTATTGTGTTGTTATATATAAGAAAACAACACAATAACAATCTTGATATTTAGACTACTCCAACACTCCCCCTCAAATCAGACACCATAGAAGTTGAGTGTTTATGCTTGAATAATCTTCCTTTATATATATATATCTCTTTCTTTATATTTTCAGTTAGTGGTTGTTGTTATTTTGTTTTGATATGAGCTGTCTATTTAAAGCAGCTCATCTTCATAATCATGTGTGCTCGTTATTCATTTGCTGGAAATTTTGTTCTTCTCTTTCTCTACTCCAGTTAATGTTCTGTTTCCTTTTCGCGCGCTAGGGTTTTCATTTCAAAGCAAGGGCACAAATCAGAAAAAATAATATTGCACAAGGGCATCTTGGTCTTTTACAATTGTTGTCTTTTGCATTAAAATATATTTATTCAGCTAATGGATAAAAAGGTACGTGTCAGGTAATGGATGATTAGGGTCATTCCAAAAAACATAAGGATTTGAATGTCCTTGTCAAATACCTCAAGGCAGGTAACTGTAACTTTATTTTTAAAGTACAATCTCAAAATTGTAACTTACTAAACAAATAAACAATTTTGTAAAGATATACAACCGCGAAGCAAATCAAACGACAAGAACAAACTGACAGGAAAACAAACCAAAACCTTAGGAATAGAAGTGCCCAAAGAGTCCTTGTTTAGGACAGCACTGCAAACACAAAGCTCCAGTCTTGGCGAATTATAATCCAACCTGAAAGATATGAATAAAAACTTACCATACATTTGATTTAAGCAGGATGTAACAAAGTGAAAATAGTAACACACCATGCATTTCAGTTAAGCAGCATGTAACAGAGTGCAAGTATTCACACAAAATTCCCTTAAGCAACTGCCTCTTTTTTTTTGAGTTAACCAACTGCCTTTCTTTAAGATGTATATAAAACCATGGAATCAAGACTTCCATGAAAAAAAAAAAAATTGTGTACAAAACCAATTTAGATATTTCACATGTTCTATGAGCACAAAAGAAAGAAGTTACGATATTTAAGGCACAGACAAGACCTGGTTAACTGCAAATTTGGAAGGGGCATTGACACCATTTTCAGAAACCTGTATCTTTTCATAAGGAACACTTAACTTATGATATTAAATATTAAGTTGAATATTGTTATTACCAAAAAGATTAACATAAGAAGATTTCACCAAACTTGGTAGAAGAAGATTCTAATGTGGAGTTGTAGTGTCACAACCTAGGGTTGGGCCAGGGTTTAAAAAGGACATTGAGAAGATTTTTTTTTTTTTTTTTTTTTTTTTTTGGGGGGGGGGGGGGGTGATTTAAATTTAGAATTGAAGGAAGAGACTGAGCAAAAATAAGAGAACAGAGGGAAAACAAGGGAGAATAAAACAAAGAATGTAAGGAGAGAAATCTGAATTCAATATATCATTTCATCATACCTTCTTTACATACTATAGCCTATTTATAGACTGTCTAACTGAACCTAGATTCTAGAAACAGCACCCATGTGCACTCAACAGAATTAAAAATATCTCCTAACAAACAGTTGTAGTTCAATTACATTATTGCCCCCCTATATTGCCCTTGGGAATGTGACAAGTAGTTAATGCTTCAAATTGTCTGCCACCATCAATTACAATAACAATCACAAGCCTGAATGTCACAGTAGGTGGGGAAGCTCTCCAGCACTATACTGGGGAAAAAAATTATTTGATGCATACTCCTATTTGCATATAAATATCAGTTCGGTTTTATAATGTCACGGCACGTCCGTGAATTTAGAACACTCCTAGCCCGGTGTGGATTAGGAGATGATTTCTACCAAACAGAGCAAGGGAGGGAGAGAACGAGAGTGAAGAGAGAGAGAGAATGAGAGAGAAATTAGAGCAATAGCAGAAAGAATCAGTTCAGATATTCAATTCAATGATAATCTTCCCAGCAAGCTTGGGAATATTTATACAACCAATCGGTGGGAGGCTGCCACAGCTGATCCCTTCTCCATGCAGTTATAACTGCCCCTTTTGTCCTATTCTACCCTCCCTCCACATGGGGAATCTGCCAGCCTGGCTAACTAATATCTCTAGTGGACTTATAGCAGTAAATAGCAAAATTACAGCAGTAAGGAAATTACATTAGTAAGCAAAAAACAAACTAATACTTATAGCTACTTGAGTTATAAGTTCTGTGTCCTTTCCGTGACAATTCCCCCTCCCTTACACCTTTCTTGTCCTCAAGAAATATTGAGGCTGGCAGCTCTGGGGAATCATTTGAGTAAATCAGGCAAGTACTTCCAAGTGTCGCTCCTTGTTGCCCCATCCTGCTATTTCACCAGTACTTGGATGAGTGGAACCCCTTGATTGTGCATTACCCGCCTATCCAAAACGGCCTCCGGTTCTTCCATACTATCATTCTCTTCGGGAATGGCGGGCATTGCGGGGTTCACTAGCTCAGACCCTACTATTTCCTTTAATAGGGAGACATGGAAAACTGGGTGGTGTCAACTTCCCTCAGGAAGCTATTGTCGGTAAGCCACCTTCCCTGCCCTTTCCAATATGAGAAATGGACCAAAATATTTAGGAGCAAGCTTTGAAACCAGCCTTTGAGTAATAGCCTTCAAGTAGGGTTTCCTCAATCTTAGGTATACCTTCTCCCCTACCTCAAATTCCCTCTCACTTCTTTTCTTATTTGCAGCCTGTTTCATCCTATTTCGAGTTGTAGCCAATTCTTGTTTGAGTTGTTGCAATACCACCCTTCTCTACCGCAAGTATTCCTCTACTAAGGCTGCAATAGGTTGTTCTCCTATAGCCGGTAATAGAGGAGGCTTGTATCCGAAGAGGGCCTCAAAAGGAGACATTTTTAAGGAAGAGTGGTGGTTGGAGTTGTACCACCATTGGGCTAGGGATAGCCATCTATGCCAGCTCTTGGGTTGCAAGATGCAAATACACCTCAAATAACTTTCTAAGCCCTAGTTTACCCACTCAGTATTACCATCTGTTTGGAAATAATAGGCTAAAGACATATTCAACTTAGTGCCCAACGCCTTCATAAGCTCCTTCCAGAGGGTGCTTGTAAAAATCTTGTCACGATCGAAAATAATTGTCTTGGGAATCCCATGCAAAGTTGCCACCTGATCTAGGAAGATTCTAGCCACTTCTTGAGCAGTATACGGATGGGTCAATCCTATGAAATGAGCATATTTTGTGAACTAATCTACCACAACCATTATACTGTCCTTTCCTTCTGACTTGGGCAGCCCTTCAACGAAATCCATAGAGACACTAAACCAAGCTTGCTCAGGCACTAGCAGGGCTATAGAAGCCCCAGGTAGGTCACATTCTCAGTCTTGCATCTTCTGCAAATGTCACAGCCCAACAAAAACTTTCTTACCTCTGCTCTTAGTCCTAGCCAATGGGAAAGCTATTTCACCCAAAGGTAAGTATTTTGGATCCCGAAGAATCCCCCCAATGGAGATTCATGCAGTGATTACAGGATTCTCTTCTTGAAATCTTCATTATTTCCAATTACAATCTTGTCCTGATGTCTCAACATCCTGTCCACTAATGTATACCCTTCGACCCCTTCAGATCCCACGACCACCCTTTCCAGTAACTCCCTCACTGTATCATCTCCTTCATAGCTTTCTATCACCTACTGGCACCATTCTGGAATGACAGTAGTAATGGTTGTCACACTCCCCTCCTCATGACACCTTGAAAGTGCATCGGCAACCAGATTTTATTTTCCCTTCTTGTATTGTATCAAGTAGTCTAAACCCATCAACTTGGCCATCCCCTTCCTTTGCAACTGTGTTTGTAATTTCTGCTATAACAGAAACTTCAAGCTTTTGTGGTCTGTTTTCAGTGAACTAAAACTCCGCCTAGGCGACACCGAGGCGCTAGGCAGACACTGGCCACCGCGATTGTGGCCTAATTGACCCCTTTAGGTGCCGACCCGGCTAATCGGTACTAGGCGATGCCTAAGCAGCCAAGGCGGCCGCCTAGCTGCGTGAACCACCTGGCCGATTATGACCTAATCAACCACCTAATCCATTTTATATAAATTGATTATTAGGGTCTTTGTTTCCCCTTACCCGTTACACTTTCTCTCTCTCATCGATTTCCCCTTCTCTCTCGCGCGCACCGCCACTGTCAAGCTCCATCTCAACCCAAGGCCGTCGTTGCCTCCAGCTCCATCGCGACCTCCTCACCGCCTCTACGCCGTCAAGCTCCATCCTCGCTGCCGCGTCCTCGCTGCGTCAACGACGCAGCATCCGCTGTCAAGCTCCATCTCCGCCTTCGCTTCCACTTCCGACCTCTCTCTCTCTCTCTCTCTCTCTCTCACTCAACTCTCGCGTTAACTCATTGTTGGGTGTTAGGTTTATTATGTTATTTAATTTTATTTTCTATTTATATGTTAGATATATATATATTTTCTTTTCTATTAATATGTTAAATATATTAGATAATAGATATATATATTTTTCTATTTCTATTTATATGTTAGATATATATCTAATATATTTTCTATTTCTATTTCTATTTTCTATTTATATGTTAGATATATATCTATTTCTATTTCTATTTTCTATTTATATGTTAGATATATATCTAATATATTTTCTATTTCTATTTATATGTTAGATATATATCTAATATATATTATATGTTAGATATATATATATTTTCATGCCACTTTCAACTTTGATTTAATTGAAAATAACATCAAGTTACATCACAAAGTTAAAAAATACTAACAGTTTTCCTAAGTCGCCTAGGCGCCCGACTAGCGCCTAGCGCGTTTTAGAACACTGTCTGTTTTAATTATAAACCTCCCAACTTCCAAGTAATGTCTCCATTTATCTACAGTCATTAGCACCGCGAGAAACTCCTTCTCATATATGCTAAGCCCCACATGTTTTGGGCCCAAGGCTTGGCTTCAGAATGCCAATGGCCTCTCTTCTTGCACTAGGACTACTCTTACACCTGTCCCACGTGCGTCTATCTCCAGGACAAAGGGCTTACTAAAATCGGGCAGCCCCAATATCGGCACTCCACTCATGGCTTCTTTTAACTTCTTAAAGGCCCCTTTAGCTTCGGGGCCCCAACTCTAATTTCCCTTCTTTAATAATTCTGTTAGTGGTTTGCTAAGGATCCCATAATTTCTTACGAACGACAATAGCACCTGGCTAGTCCTAGGAATCCCCTCAAAGATCTCACTGAATTAGGCCTCAGCCAGGTCACCATAGCCTCCACTTTCTTTGGTTCAGTGCTAACCCCTCCCTTGGATATAATATGCCCCAAATATTCCACTTACCCTTGACCAAATCCACACTTAGATTTCTTAATGAAAAGCTGGTTAGATTTGAGAATGTCCAAAGTGGTCTTAAAGTGAATTAGGTGCTAGCTAAGGACGGGTTGTAGACTAATATGTCATCAAAGAACACAAGGATAAATTTTCGAAGATAGGGTTAGAATATTCGGTTCATTAAGGATTGAAAGGTGGACGAGGCATTGGTAAGCTCAAATGGCATTATCAAGAATTCAAAGTGCCCATGATGGGTTCTAAAGGCTGTCTTATGTATGTCTTTTGGCCTCATCCTAATTTGATGATACTTCGAACACAAATCAAGCTTTGAAAAGATTTGGGCATGATGAAGTTCATCTAAGAGGTCTTCCACCAAAGGTATAGGAAATTTGTCGTTAATGGTTATGGCATTAAGTTGGCGGCAATCCACACAAAATCGTCATGTTCCATCTTTCTTTTTGACTAATAGGACGGGGGAAGCAAAGGGGCTTTGGCTAGACCTGATAATGGACTGTTGAAACATTTCCCTAACCATTCTCTCTATTTCATTCTTTTGAAGTGGGGGGTTAACGATAGGATCTCACATTAATGGGTTTGGTATTTGGCTTTAGGTGAATGGTGTGATCAAATTGTTAATGTTTTGCCTGAGTTATTGTGCTGGAATTCTGGAAGAAATCAAGAAGGAATAGAGATGATCGATGGCAGTTAGTTTGCAGGATCTAAATGTAATTAATAAGGGTAGTTTAGACTTTATGTAAGTCGGTTATTTCCCTTAGGAAGTTCCGCCTCTCTAGTTTATAAATAGAAGGGTGCGGAGGCCAAAGATGATCATTAATCAATTTTCATTCCATTCCCTTGTGTTCGAGTGCAGTGAGACGCGAGAGACAGAGCTGTGATAAGATAGTTCTTGTAGTCTTCATTTAGAGGATTGTATTGGAGAGGCAAGAAGAGGCGAGTGAGGGATATTCCTATACTGATTTTCTACAAGCATAGTGGATTGTTCTCTTCTTGGAGTGCTAGATGTAGTGCCATATTTATGGCATGAACCAGGGTAAAACCGGTGTACTGCATTGTGGTTTGCATTTTGTTCTCTTTTCGACTCTATCTCTTATTTGTTTGATGCATTATACTTGTTTTGTATCTGTTTTCAGTGTGAGTATTGAGTGATTCTTGAGACATATTAGTGCTCAATTTTAACACACAAGATCTGGTGGGAGGTAGGGAATTGAGTTCCATGCAAAGGTCCTCATATTCTGCCAGCAATTCATTAATACAATCTACGTGATTTACCTAATCAGGGAGTTCCCCAGTCGAGCTGACAGTCAGGTAGGCCTTATCGTGCCCTCCTGGGAGCTCCCCCAATGCTACGATGGAGAAGAGATTGGCCAGCTGACTCCATTTTCCCTTGAGCACCTTCTGCAACCTCTTTCCTGTTATCATTTTGCATGTTCCAGCCTCCTTCCCTCCTGTCAAAATCATCCTTCCTCCCTCCTTTTCAAATGACACCTCCATACAGTTAAAGTCAAAGCAAATTGGGATTACTCCTTTCATCCAATCCACCCCCAATACCACACCACATCCCCCCAATTGTAACAATCTTAAGTCTACTTCAAATTTTTGACCCTGCATCTCCTAGCAGAGCCCGTTGCAAGCTAAGGTACTCATCACTCGTTGGCCGTTAGCCACAGTCACACTCAAGGATGGGGTACCCGTGAGTTGCCATTTTAGCCTCTTGGTCGTGCCTTCATCTAGAAAACTGTGGGTACTCCCACTGTCAATTAAGACCATCAGGCCTTTTCCTTTAATCTGCCCCTATACCTTTATTATTTTGTTGTTGGTTACCCCCTTCAAGACATGGATTGATATTTCTCCATTGTCCTATGTGGCCCCTTCCTCATCTTCTTCTTCTGTTACCTCTTGGTCAAGCTCCTCATCCCCTTCCAACAGTAGTATCTGCCTCATACACTGATGCCCCATATGATACTTCTCTCCATACCAGAAGCACAATCCCGCCAGTCTTCTCTGCTCCCTCAGTTGCTCTCCAAAAGGAGCTGGGTTAGGGCCTGCCACCCCTCTCACCCCGCTACTTCCTTTTATCTGATCCCGATTGGGATGTCTTCCAACAGCATTAGATGAGCCTACTACCACTCCCCTCGTTTGCTGCCTCTCTGCTTCCTCATTAAGGCTTCTACCACCAACTCTTACAACCTGGCATTCTCTAAGTCTTGCTCCACTGATTGAGGCCTTAACACCTTTAACATTGGCCTGAGCTCGTCATTAAGGCCACTTAGATAACTCGACACAAAGTAGGTCTCTGATAGGTGAGGATTATGTTGGATCATGAGAGATCTCAGCTCCTCAAAGCGTTTTTGGTAGCTCTCCACACTACCGATTTGCCTCAATTTGTTAGATTCCTCTACAATGTCCACCATACTCCTTTCCCCAAACCTTTCACACACCCTCTTGGAGAATTCCTCCCAAGTGTAAATCCTCCCCTGTCTAAGGCTTCCTTGGTACCATGAGTCAACCACCTCATTGAAATAGGCTGTAGCCAGGGGTACTCTCTACCCTTCAGGAACACCATACCACTCAAACATCATCTCGCATTTCCTTAGCCACCATCGAGGATTGACTCCCTCAAAGGTGCGAATCTCCATCCGGGGAATCGGAAACCCCAGGTGCTAATGATTTACAGGACCTTCCCAGCCCCTATCCATTAATCCAGCCAACTCTTCCTCCGGTCCACCTCAATCTCCGAAGTTCCTCGTCCCCTATTAGTCCTATTCCTCTGTAGGATTGGTTCTACATGCTCTCTAGGTGGAAAATCAGGAGACAACCTTACCGGGTTCCGGCAAGCAAACATAACCATGAACTGTTGCATTTGCACACCCAATTCATCTCGCACCCTCGCGATGGACCCTTCCAGACTATGCTCCAATCCATCCATGGTGCTCTCCACTTGGCGATCCAACGCCATGATCGCTTCATGGCTCCAAGTAGCTCCTAACTCCAGCTGGTTGATCCAACTTTGGCATTTGGCCATGGCCGAGCTGGCCTATTGTAGTTGAGATTCCAAATTCTTCATGCAAGTCCCTTATGGCATCTCCGTTTCCTTCCTTAACCGGTCGAGGACAGGTAGCTCTGATACCAAAATGTCACGGCATGTCCGTGAATTTAGAACACTCCTAGCCTAGTGTGGATTAGGAGATGATTTCTACCAAACAGAACAGAACAAAGCGAGGGAGGGAGAGAATGAGAGAGAAATTAGAGCAATAGGAGGAAGAATTGGTCCAAATATTCAATTCAATGATAATCTTCCCAGCAAGCTTGGGAATATTTATACAACCGATCGGTGGGAGGCTGCCACAGCTGATCCCTTGTCCATGCAGTTATAACCGCCCCTTTTGTCCTATTCTACCCCCCTCCACGTGGAGAATCTACCATCCTAGCTAACTAATATCTCTAGTGGACTTACAACAGTAAATAGCAAAATTACAGCAATAAGGAAATTACATTAGTAAGCAAAAAACAAACTAATACTTATCCGCAGGCAGTGATTTCAATTGAAGTCTGGGCTATGAGTAAAGGGGAAAACATTCCAGCTTGAAATTTGGTTAACCTTGTTCGAATTGAAGGGGTAAAGAAGAATGGGGGGCTTTTTGTGGCGAGTATAGGAGACTGTTACAGCAAGCGAGCCCAGAGGTGGAATTGGATCTATTACTAGCAGGCGGCTCATTTTGTTGGAAAATCGAAGATTGCTGCCTATGTTGAGGCGATTCTAATTTAGAGTAATAGCTTACGAAAGGGGGAATTCATCATGTATAGAACTCTTGCAACTTGGACTTTGAAGTATAATGTTTGTGAAAAATTGGCCATGGAAAGTAGTGCACGCATGAGGCAATTGGAGCCTTAATGGCAGCAAAAGAATGCTACATTTTCAATTGGAAACAACAGGAACTATGAGCAAAAGTTGGATAATGAGTTAAGCAGAATTGACAAGGTAACCAGCAATGGGATACATGGAACGTGCAAGGAATTTAGCCGTATGTTACAAGAACATTTGCAGAAGTTTGCGATGATACTAACTAAGATGTATCACTACAACTTTCTCGCTAAATTCTTCGATGATTATCGCGGGAGTTTTAACAATGAGGAATTCTTAAAAATGAAGCAGCCGGAGGAGAAGTGCAACATCAAAGATGATATTAATGGTGAATGGCATTATCCAAAGGGAATCTGTAATGAACAGATTGATAGGGCAGCAAAGGCAAAGGGATAATCTGATATTGTTGAAAGAGAAGTTCATATAGAGGGAAATTCCAGCAAACACAAGGAAAAAAGAGTTGATAGATTATTTGCATGTAATCAGGAGATTCCGACTGAAACTTCAGCCAAAATTAAGGAAGTTGGCGCTGTAAATGAAGTGAAAGAATATCGAAAATGAAAGAAGATTGGACGAGGAGATTGGGGTAGACCACACTTTACAAGAATAAGAAGCTGATGATCCCGGTGATAAACAGCCTCGGTCTAAGTATCCAAGAGCCTTAGAAGAGTTGGACAATTCAATTTTTCAAGGAAGGTTATTTCATATTATGACAGCAAAGCAAAAAACTGCTTTGGAGAAGCAAGGGAGCATTGCTTCTGCAAATGAATCTGTAAAGAGATTTAAGCAAAGAAGGGAGGATGAGAAAAAGGCATCTAAAGCCAGTGGAAATACACGAGCATGGAACATTTTGTTCATGCAACCTGATATTGTCGTTGAAAACATTGCTAGAAAATTTGGTACAAGTAAAAGTGATTTACTTGACCGGGTAGCTGATGATCTTGCTATCCACATTGCTTTGGGAGAAACTCAAGTGATCGTCGAGACAAAAACGACGCTTGTAAATGCAGGGGTTAATATAGCCTCATTAGAAGAATTTGCCAGTGGGAAAACTATTGGTGCACAGAGAAGCAACCATGTAATATTAGTCAAAAACCTGCCTTACAGCTCTTTGGAGGTGAACTTGCTAAGATGTTTGGGAAATTTGGCAGCTTGGACAAAATTTTTCTCCCTCCAACAAAAACTTTGGCTTTAGTTGTTTTCCTTAAACCAGCTGAGACACGTGCAGCTTTCAAAGGTTTAGCTTACAAGCGTTACAAGGATGCTCCACTATATGTGGAATGGGCACTTGAACATGTCCATAGATTGGAGACCAAGCTTGATTGGATATGTTGAGTTATATGGTTATAATCTAGGGTTAATCTTATATTAGAGCCCATGACCCATTGTATTTGTATATATAGGTATATAGTCTATTGAGTTTAATTAAGTGGTATATACATATTAAAAGCTAGGGTTTTCTTCCTAAGCTTCACATGATATCAGAGCCAAAATACAAACCCTAGCAGCCATCATACAAGCTATCACCGTCTCTCGTCTCTTTTTTATGCTTTTGTGTCTTCCTTATCCTCTGTTTCACTACCTAAGACTGTTAGTGAGGCACTTTCTGATCCGGGGTGACGACAAGCAATGGTTGATGAGATGATTGCTTTGCATTCCAATGGTACTTGGGATTTGGTCCCTTTACCCCCAGGGAAATCTCTTGCTGGTTGTCCATGGATCTATACTTTCAAGGTGGGTCCTGATGGGCAGGTTGATCGCCTTAAGGCCCGTTTGGTTGCCAAGGGATATACTCAAGTTTATGGTCTTGACTATGGTGACACTTTTTCCCCTATTGCTAAGATATCCTCTGTGCGTTTGTTTCTCTCTATGGCAGTTATGCACCACTGGCCGTTGTATCAGCTAGACATTAAGAATGCCTTCTTACATGGTGAGTTTCAAGAGGAGATTTATATGGAGCAACCTCCTGGGTTTGTTGCTCAAGGGGAGTCTAGGCAGGTTTGTAAACTCCATCACTCACTATATGGGTTGAAGCAATCTCCTCGAGGCTGGTTTGGTCATTTTAGTACTGTCATTCAAGACTTTGGTATGACTCGTAGTGAGTCTGATCATTCGATTTTTTATAAATACACATCACATGGGAGGTGTATATACTTGGTTGTCTATGTGGACGATATTGTTATTATAGGTGATGATCAGGATGGTATTGTTCAGTTGAAGAAACATCTTTTACATCATTTTCAAACTAAGGACTTGGGGTTACTTAAATATTTTCTTGGCATAGAAGTTACTCAATCCAGTTCTGGTATTGTTATCTCTCAACGAAAGTATGTGTTTGACATTCTAGAAAAAATTGTGATGCTTGATTGTAAACCTATAAATTCTTCTATGGACCCTAATGTAAAGCTCTTACCAGGACAGGGGGAGCCTCTTACTGATCCTAGAAGATACCGCATGCTAGTTGAAAAACTTAATTATCTCACTATCACTCGCCCAGATATTTCTTTCTTAATTAGTGTTGTCAATCAGTTTTTACAATCTCCTTGCGATAGCCACTGGGATGCGGTAGTCTGAATTCTCAGGAATATTAAGGGAGCTCTAGGTAGAGGACTATTGTATAAAGACAGGGGTCATACTCAAATAGTCGGATATTCTGATGCTGATTGGGCAAGTTCTCCCTCTAATAGACGATCTACTTCAGGATATTGTGTTCAGGTTGAAGAAAACCTAGTATCTTGGAAAAGTACGAAACAGGAGGTTGTTGCTAGGTCGAGTGCAGAAGCAGGATATCGTGATATGGCCTTGGCAACATGTGAATTTATCTGGTTAAAACAATTGCTTCAGGAGCTCGAGTTTGGAGAGATATCACATATGAGATTAATTTGCGACAATCAAACTGCATTACATATTGCTTCCAATCCAGCCTTTCATGAGAGGACCAAACATATCAAGATAAACTGTCACTTCATCCGAGAGAAGATTTTATCTGACTGTATTACCACAGATTTTGTCAATTCCAATGACCAGTTAGCAGATGTCTTCACTAAGTCTCTCAGGGGCAGTGTTCTAAAAGGCGCTAGGTGCTAGTCGGGCGCCGGGCTGGGGCCTAGCACCTATTTTTTTTTATTTTTTAACTTTGTGATGTAATTTGATGTTATTTTTAATTAAATCAAAGTTGAAAAGCATCAATAATGCAACATAAACCAATAATATAACAATAATGGAATGACAAGTGAAATAAAGAATTAAGCATGAGAAAACAATCGTTGTAGATCAGTTCTAGGTTCAAACTTCAATAAGACAAAAGCAACAAATATTAATTTTTTTAAAACATTAATAATAATAATTAATAAATATTTGAATAACAAATAAACAAATATTAAATACTAAATTAAATAACAAAAAAACAAAAAAAAAACAAATGAGGCGGAGGGTGAGTTGTTGCTACTGCTGTTGTTTGCTTAATGCTTGCTTAATACTAAATTAATAAGCAAGAGTTGTTACTGCTTGCTTACTACTTACCGAATAAGGCGGAGGGTGAGTGACGAAGATGAAGTTGCAAGAGACAGCCAGAATGTGGCGGTGTGCGAGCATGAGACGGTGGCGACGGCGACTCTGCAACTGCAAGAGACGGTGGCGACAGCAACTCTGCAACTATAAGAGACCGAGACAGTGGTGGCGTGCGAGCACGAGAGAGGTGGCGGCGACACTGCAATAGAATGTCGGTGGTAGTGCGCGCAAGAGAGAAGGGGAAATCGACGAGAGAGAAGAGGTAACGGGTAAGGGAAAACAAAACCCTAATAAATTTATACTAAATCGATTCACGCGGCTCAGGCGACCGATTAGGCCATAATCGGCCAGGTGGTTCACGCGGCTATGCGTCCGCCTAGGCGCCACCCGGTACCGATTAGCCGAGCCGGCGCCTAAGGTGGCCGATTTGGCCATAATCGCGATTGCCAGCGGCCGCCTAGGCCGCGTTTTAGTTCACTGCTCAAGGGTCCTCAAATTGAGAATATTTGTAACAAGCTCAGTGCATATGATATATATACTCCAGCTTGAGGGGAAGTGTTGAGTTATATGGTTATAATCTAGGGTTAATCTTATATTAAAGCCCATGGCCCATTGTATTTGTATATATAGGTGTATAGTCTATGAATTTAATTAAGTGGTATATACATATTAAAAACTAGTGTTTTCTTCCTAAACTTCACAGGATAGCTATTACCAAGGTTGGTTGTATTGGGCTTGAACTAGATGAAGTTTTGCCTATGGAAGCTTTGGGTTAACTTAGGCCTGGAATTGATCTTGGAGACCTAAGAATGAAGACGAAGAGGCTTAGAAGGAGAAAGAAGGAAAAGGGAATGAAACAGATTGAGAGAGCTGGTATTGGGTAAGAGCAGTGATTAATTGCTAAAGTTCTTGGGGACAAGAACTCTCTCAAGAAGGGGAGAATTGTCATGACCCCGAGGATCCCCAAGAATAGAGTAGGAAATATAATAGTATTTAGCTTACCATATTTTGTAATTTCCTTTCCTTTTTTTGCTATAGCTATTTGTTTTACCTATAGGCAATTATAGTCACTGTTGTAACTGCACATGGGTGCATGGGCAATGTCGTGAGGGTATATAAGCCACAGCTAGAAAGGATGGAAGGGCATGTTGTTGAATGGAAATTGAATATTCTCTTCTCTCTCTACATTCCTCTCCAATCTCCCTCTCGTTTCTCTTTGCTACTCTCCCTCTTTCTACTGATTTCTTCCCCCCTCCTTCAATTCTGATCTCCTCCTCAATTCCTATTACAACCCTAACTAACCCTAGGGTTGTGACAAACAAGGAAATTCTGGAATTGGAGAGGAATTCTGTTGCTATGATTGAGAAGCTAGAAGAAGAATTAACACCTCAAGAGGCAACTACCAAAAGGCTGTAAGAGAAAAAAGGGGACGTATTTGATGAAGTGACCAACAAAGCCAAGGCCAACGCGTTACCCTTGGTGACTAGTGTATGGACTGAAGGATTGGGTGGTGTCCTAGGTTAGAATTATGTAAGAAATGGAATTGATAATGGAGTTCCTAAGGACATTGTTCCATTGCCTTTGGTTTCAGACAATGCTAAGGATTCCTTAGCTAACAATAAGGTGAAGACAGCACCAGCAGGAGGAAGTCTTGTTGATCCTAAACGGTGTCACTATGTTGCTGTCATTTTTGAAGAAGAGAACATATGTGGTAACCGATTGGATGGGTGAACTTTATAATGATCATCATTTGAAGGCTTTAGGGTTGCAAGTTTCAGTTGCTACCTACGACAAAGAGCGGCTAAATTCATTAAAGGCAATTGATGCGAACATATTGACAGGTTTTGGCATCATCTTGGACCCTCAGACTACAGGTACCAGCAATCTCAATTGGGTAGCTATTGGAAACCCAAGGGAAATGGCCTGTTACACCTTGGAGGTAGATGCAGCCTTGACTGTAATTGTCCAAGCTATGATAACAACCCAGGTTTTGTCCCAGTTGCTGACAACATAAGGGCAAAGAGGAATAGGCCTAGATGGAGAAAGAAAGAAAGAGGAATAAACCAGATAAAGAGAGTTCGTATTGGATGAAGATACAGTGACGCAATCATTGCTCATGGAGACAAGAACTCTCTGAAGAAAGGGAGATTTGTCATAACCCCAAGGTTCTCCAACGCTATCGTGGTCATTGCTATATTGTACTCTAGGTTGCTGATAATAATTGTACTTCTTAATTAGATAGGTTGGAACAGCCTATAAATAGACTAAGGTAGTTGGATATTGTATGCTTTTGAAAAGGTAATTGAATCCAGCTTTCCCTCTCATCAATTTTGCTTTGAATTCCCTCTCATTCCTTTTGCTTTCTCCCTAATCTCTCCCCTTCTCTGTTCTACTACAACTCTCCCTCATTTCTATCCAATTCTCCCTCCAATCCTTCTGTTCTGGATCTTAATTCTATCGGATCCTTCTGAATTCCAATCCAAACCCTAGACTGTCATGACCCTAGGAATTACCCAAGAATATATATATTAGTAAATATAATAGTAGGAGTTGGCATACAATATACAATAATTGTAATTTCTTTTCTTTCTTTCTGTTATAGTGTTTTGTCTTATTCTATAGGCAATTAGACTAGTTGTTATATTTCACATGGGTGTATGTGGGAGGCTGTTATGCGATATATAAGCCTCAGTTGTGGTTGGATGGATAGGCTTGATTTGAATGAATTCTTAATTCTCATTTCTCTCTAAAACTCTCTCCAATCTCCCTAAGTTCTCCCCCTTTCTCTCAATATATCTCTCTCTTTCTACTGATTTTCCCCCTCCTACAATTCTGATTTCTTCTCCCAATTCCTATCACAACCCTAACTAACCCTAGAGTTGTGACAAATGGTATCAGAGCATCGTTCCTCAGCGGTTTTCTTAGTTGACTAAATTCCAACAGATGCTGTCCGATGTAGTTGAATCTCGGAATTTGATTCCGACGTACGGAATAGTGACTCTCGGCTAAGAGTGGTGGTAACTCTATTCGGAATTGAAGACGAACGGTTCCAAAGTCGCTACATGTCGAAGCTCTGCTGTGTTGCGTGAATTTCAAACGCGAAGCAAGAGGATTGGCTTCCAACTTGAGAATTCTGAGAAGTGTTAACCGAGCAAGGAAGGCGAGCAGCCCCAACGATTCCCCTGGTGAATTCCGATCGATTATTTGCTGTCATTTTTGTTTGGAATTTGAAGGCGACTGGGCCAGGCGATTCCAACAAAGCTTCCAGCGACTCCTAGAGCAGTTTAGATTGATCGGAAATTACAGTTGAAGCGGATTTAGAGTGTTGGACGGTGATTGGGTGAAGCGGACGATGATTAGTGTTAGTTCTTGGCTGAGATTTCGACGAAAACAATTCATTGGATCACTGTAAATTGGTCACACGAAACAAATTCCGACAGTGCTTCTTGGCTGTTGAGAGGTTGTTCCGATCTGATTCAAAGCTGACATTTCAGTAAGGAATTAGTCCAAAAGCGATTGTTGCATCTTAACAATCGCTGTTAGAACTTGGAGCGATTTTTAGAGTTGCAACCGGCCAGCGATTGTCGGAAGGGATTTTCTAGAAGAAAGGCAATTCCAGACGAGATAGTGCGACTCAAGAAGGTGACCTCAAAAGCAGAGTTGCGCAGCAGGTTTCCAAAATCCACGACGAGCAGCAATTCCAATCGAAGCTACTAGAACCAAGGTGATTTAGCGCATCTAACTCCGATGAGCCAGGTGATTGTCGATGCTTCGGGCGATTTAGGAACAGGACCCAGATCTGAGGTGCTGAAATTCAGATCTAGGAGCGTTGTTGTGGCTGCTGCGTTGATCGGGAGGCGGCTCTCGGTTAGGTTCCGACGCTCCTTGACGATTAATTTCTGATTAGTCATAAGTTGTTACTTCTCAATGGTTCTCAATTCGAATTGGTGGAAAGGAAAAACAGATTTGGTAAATTTCGTGGTTGGTCAATCAGCACAACAATTGGATTCAAGCAGCCAATTGCTAAGCTAGAAAAAGGAAGTGTGAGGAATTATGATGGAAAGGGCTGCATTTTCTTGGCCTATTGCTTTTCCAATCAGTGAGATTTCGGCCAGGAGGAGTAGTGCACACACGAGGACATTGGAGTCTCAGTCAAAACAAAAGGGTGCTGCATTTTCAGGGGGACGACCTGCTCGTGAGGCCATTGGGAGCATTGCATACATGGAGCAGATAAGCCCTCAATTGCAGCAGAAGAATGTTTCATTTTCAGCTGAAATGGAGCCTCAATGGCAGTCAAAGAAGACTGCATTTTCAGTTGGCAGCAACAAGGACAAAGGAACAAGTAATGGGATACAGGATACGAGCAAGGAATTTGGCCTTATAATACGCAAGAAGCTGCAAGAGTTTGCGATGATACCTATTAAGAAGTATCATTACACCTTTCCGGTAGAATACTTTGATGATTATCGCGGAAGTTTTAACAAGGAGGAATTCCTTAGAGTGGAAGAAGGATACTGGTTTCGGTGGAATTGACAAGGATGGTGGCTGTCAAGACAGTGCTGGCAGCAACAACAGAAAGTCCAAGAGCTTGGCTCAAAGTGTTTGGATAAAAAAAGAATTAAAGGAGTACTCTGATTCCTTTGGAAAGGAAGTTGTTGATGAGGATGATCCAGATGATAATAGCGGAAGTCCAAAACAAGAGATGCTTGAGGCATTCAATCAGTTGTCAGGAATGACAGGAGACACCAAGGAATCTCTAGAATCGGAGAGTGATTCAGCTGCAGTGATTGAGTTAGAAGAAGAAATAATACCTCAGGAAGTACCTACCGAAAGGCTGGAAGAGGAAAGTGGAGAAGATAAGTATGGTGTGTACGACAATGATCAGAAAATAGCTCTGGGAAAGGAGTTTCTTGCTGTTGCAATTGTTCAAATTCCGATTGGTGAGCTACAATATCAGGGTTGGTTTTGGTTAGCAAGGAAGATTGAGTCCCTTACTATCACTGGAAATGGCATGATTGAGCATGTATCTCCGGTGGAAACATCTTGTAACATTGTGAAGATGTATGGATGGGTAAGGAATTTCAGGGACAGTTGATAATTGGTGGGAAGCTGAGAGAGATAACTGAAGAAGTCAAAAGTTTGGTAGTAAGGGACGGAACTACAACTGCCCTAGTGGTTCTTACTCCAGCGGTAAAATTCATGTTTCTATCTACTGTATTGATAGAGGAACCGACTGCTGGAATTGGGGTTGTGGCAGCACCTAGTTCTGAAGCTCACAAGCAAGCCTCGTCTAAGTATCTAAGGCAAGTCAGCAATTTCCCATTGCTTTATTTCCAATATATTGCTGGTAACTTTGCAATAGAACATGGCAGTGGGTTGGATGGGAATGCAATAACTGCAGCTAGGGATACTTGCTTAACTTACTTGCATCGGAGAAGGATGGACTATCCAAGGAAGCCATGGGTACATTTAACTCTTCCTTTAGACTCCAAGTTCCAACTACCAACCATATCAGGCCAGGTGTGGCTGATCATGTTTTTCAATGGAATACCGAAATTGATTGGACAGCTATAAGGGGAGGTGGTTGTATGGGGCTTGCATCCGATAAAGTTTCTCCTATGGAAGTGGGGTAACTTAGGCTTGGAGTTGATCTTAGACACTTCAGAACGAGGAAGAAGAAGAGGCCTCGAAGGAGAAAGAAAGATAGATTAGACAACAAAGGCGAGAATTGGATGAAGCAATGGCTACTTGCTGCAAGTTCTTGAGAACAAGAACTCTCTCAAGGAGGGGGAAATTGTCATGACCCTAGAAATTATCCAAGAATATATTAGTAAATATAATAGTAGGAGTTGGCATACAATATATAATAATTGTAATTTTTTTTCTTTCTTTCTGTTATAGTGTTTTGTCTTATTCTATAGGCAGTTAGACTAGTTGTTATATTGCACATGGGAGGTTGTTAGGCTATATATAAGCCTCAGTTGTGGTTGGATGGATAGGCTTGATTTGAATGAATTCTTAATTCTCATTTCTCTCTAAAACTCTCTCCAATCTCCCTCAAGTTCTCCCCCTTTCTCTCAATATCTCTCCCTCTTTCTACTGATTTTCCCCCTCCTACAATTCTGATTTCTTCTCCCAATTCCTATCACAATCCTAACTAACCCTAGAGTTGTAACATAGGCTAACCCTAGGCACACGACACCAATCTACTCCCAAAACAATATCACAACCTCCCAACTTCAAAATTTGTAAATCTGCTGTGAATTCCTGCCCTTGCATCATCCATTTGAAATCAATACACTTGTACATATTGAACATTTTGATGCCATTAGCAATAGTCACATATAAAGGAAAAGTGGTTGTCACTTTATGGTTAAAAGCTTTGGCAGTTGCTTCATCCAAGAAGCTATGAGTCAATTAACACCATCAACCTCTTTTTTCCTGCCATTCCCCTCACCTTAATTATTTTACCCATAGAACCACCTTTTAAGGCATGGAAGGAGATTTCTCCTGCTCCATCTCCTTTTACTTCTTCCTAGTGAATCTTTGTCTCTTCAAAAACATCTTCTTCTTCATCCAATCCCTCCATCTTCAACAATTTCCTATTCAAGCTAACTTTGGCACAGCTGTTCTCTATTCAAGCCATGGAGTATTCAGAGGAAAATAAGGAACAAGGAGGAGAACTCATGTTGACAGTCAACAACCCACTTCAATCCAACTTAAAGGTACAAGAACTTTATTCTCTTAACATATAGTTAGTTGAGTTTGAGGACTTATTTGTAGAGCCCAATTCCCTACCACCTAAAAGATCCCTTAACTATTCCATTCCACTCAAACCCAGCTCCAAACCTGTCAACATACGATCTTACCGGTACCCCCCAATCCAAAAGACTGAGATTGAGAAAATGGTCAAGGAAATGCTTCAAAAATCCATCATCAGACCTAGCCTCAACGCCATGACAGTCAAGTGCGTACAATATACGCATATGTGTCAAGTCTCATACTGAATTTAGCATCAAAAGATGCTAGGTACATAAGGCCAGTAGTGTAGTAAAAATGGCATCCCCTTGTCTAGACAGTTGGCTTAGCTCTCCTGATATTTCTCTAGTTTAGGCAATCTCAATCCACATTAGATTCTACTAGGTCTCCTTTTGGAACTTGCATGAAAAGACTTGCGAACGTAAGTAGCAGTAATAAACATAAATAAAACTCCTTGACTAGCCTATTTTATCAAGTTTATGTTCACTGAACTCATAAATTCAGTGAGACATTAAGGAAGTGGTTGTTTCCCTTGCTATAAAACATATGCTGAGCATTTTTTACCCTACCAAACCACCCAAATCCAGTTTGAGCAAACATATGCCTTTTGACATACTCTTAAAATGAACAAACATGTGTTCTATGAAAGCCTAAAATTACAGTTTCTATTTTGGCAAGTAAAACAGATGTTTATACTGTCATGCACATGACAATTTGTAAGCTTATGTTTATACAAAGTACAATTGCTTTCTTTATATATGGCTTGTTTATAGAAGTTGCACCTTAAAATCTTCTCAATCTAATTAAGGAAGATGATTGTAACATAACAATTTGAGAATAAATCATCACTGCAAGTAGATGACAGTGACTAGAAGTCCAGGATCGCACTTAATTTGTGCACCTCTTAGACCACCATTCAATCTAACACCAACATGCTCTTGTAATGTTCAGTAAACATCCAGTTTAACATTTTGCAAAGAATGGAAGAGTGCAGTTTCTTGACTCCACAATAAGCATAACAAACTAGTGCAAAAAATAAAGGCAACGAAAAAATGTCGGTACAAAGTGCAAGTACCTTCGCATTTTTGAACATGTAGCACAAGGTCCTGCAAACCCATCCCTTCTGTGCACAGATGATGGAGATGAAAAGACATCTACAATAGAGGTGCAGACATCTTCACCTGCAGAAGGTGCAGAAACATTATGATCCATTTCCTGTATACACCTCTTTCTTTTAGATGCCACTTTCTCACCCGTACCCTCAGCAATATTGCCACAAACGGATCTTCTCAAGCAATCAGAAGCTAACATTTCTTGCATTTTCGACTTCTTCACTGCAGAGCAATCCATCTGCATGATCATGTCAGCATCATCAAGAGTTTCTTTAACATCTTGACCATTCTTGGAGACACTTAAACCATCTTGCACTGAAGTCTTAGAAGATTCCTCACTAGAGCAATGCTTCCGGCTTGAGCATGATGAACCTAATTCATCCTGATTTCTTAATGCTTTTGCATTAGCATCATTTGACTGAGAATCCAACCTCTCCATTCCTCCTTCACTAACTCTCTCAATGCTTCGCACTGGCAGTTCTTCAATGTTCTCACTGCATTTGTCACCATTATCTTCTTGATCTTCCATTTGTTTCATAAAACCACCTTCACAATAACTGCTGTCAACATGAGATGACTTGTCTGGCCTTTCCACCTCCCCTGTGACAAGAGTAGAGGAGAATAGTTCATATAAAATGAGATAATAACAACTGCAAGATAGACAAACTTGGTAATGTGAACATTTTACAATTAAACAACAGGCATAGCCAACATAACAACAAAGAATCTGCCAGACATTCTACCAAACATGGATTATTAGCAACTCGCATAGTGTTTCAACTTTCCCTTCACCTCTAAAATTTTAAACAGATCAATCAAATATAAAAACTTCTAGTTCAAAAAGAATGACCACGGATTGTTAATTTAAAAAAAAAAAAAAAAGGATTAAAGAGTGTACCTGCAGCACCATAGAGAGTGTGAATACTTGCAACAAATCTACTTACAAAAATACAGTGTCCATCAAATATGCAAAAATAAAAGAAAATTGTGGCTACCTGCTACAACATTTTTTCTCCATTGTTGCTTAAGTAAAGACTTATATGTGCGGGCATTCATTCTCTTCTTTTCCACAGCACTGGGCGTTGAATCTTGCTTCTCTCTTCTGCTAGTCTCCTTAGCTTCTATAACTAACTGTTTTACAGTCTTCTCATTTTCAAGCTTTTTCTTCTGAATGTCTGATGAACCAGATGCCTTCTCAGATTTCCTTGAACATGAACGGCTCAATGATTGATGTTTTTTACTCCTATCAGATCTCTTGAAAGGAGTAGAAATGCTCTGTTGCTGAACTACATTAAGTTTCCTCTTAGCTGGTATTGCCCCTAGGTTCAATTTCTCAAGGCGCTTAGACTTCCTTGTTGCTGAAGGGGGGCTTAAGCTTGTACATTCCCGTGATGGTGTCTCCCTGGCTGACCGCCTTGAACCAGAGGCATCTGATGTTGCATCGCCCTTCAAAGTAGTAGACCCTTTGCCCAAAACAGGCTTCTTTCTCACACTATTACTCTCATCAACCTTAGCCCTGCGACTAGAGCGTGTCTCATTCGCCATCCTTTAGGATAAAACAGGCATTAAAACCGTTCTTAAACATAAGCATGAAACAGTTATCTCATTGCAACAAAAAGTTGCATTTAAAACTACAAGATAGCTATTGCAGAAAACAAAATATGGAACCCCTAATTCTGGATAGAAGTAACAAGCATCTAATCAGCCAAATACGTGTTTTTGCCATCTGAATTATACCAGCAACCATAACATAATAAATATAAAACTGAAGGCCAAATGATGAACTTATATCATGACATTGTCCTCGTTATCATTCAATGTCTCTCGCCATTCGTGCATGCCAGGGCAGTGGGCAATTGGGAGTCCCACGCAAGGATTTCTCTGTGCTTACATAGCACGTGTTGTGGGCTATTGCTAAAGGGGAGCGGCGGCGCACAAAACCAACAATCTAATTTGGAGTAATGTAGGTTAACAATCATGACGAACTCAGTTGCTACCATCACAAACGACACAAAACTCAACGATACTCAACCAAAAACCCTAGGGCCTTGCGAACAATGCCAAAGCCATGGACGCACGCAAACAGATCGAAACCCCTTCTGGAACCCTAATTTACATTTAATCGTTGTTGTACATAACCAAATTCCTAAACATATTTTTGAAAACGATCGTACAAAGGCGCCCTAGAAACAAAATTTGGAAAAAAAAAACTGGGGCTTGGGAAACTACCGATCGATGGGCGACATGGAGATTTTCCTTCACGGAGAGAGAGAGAGAGAGAGAGAGAGACGATTAGACGAACCGTTTTAGCCTTTTGGGGTAACGGGTCATTTACCGCGCTGAAGATCTGCAATATTCTAGCACGTACGGCTGATATTTTACGACGCGTCACAAGAATGCGGTCCAACGGCGTAGACGAACCGAGCTGAAAATTGGCTGCCGGAGATGGGTTTATGAAGAACCGCTTGTTCGTCGAACAAGTTCACTGTTCACCGTCTCCACTACAGTACACACCTACACCGCAATGTGAAAGCATCGGCCAAACCGCCACATTAAGTCTACCCCTGTAATGAAGATCAAATATATTTCTTTTTGTTTATCTTTTTTCTCTTTTAGCAATTAATATATATGTTTGTATTAACTTTATATATAACAAAAATTTAAATGACTGTTTGGTAGTGAGTTTTATTTAGTTAAATTTGATCTTAATCTAATAAATTATGTGTTCAGTAATAATATAAGTGTCTAAACTTAATTTAATTGAGTTAAGTTTAGGAGATGAAACTCAAATTTATGAATATTATAAGGTGAAATTGAGTTTATTGAAATGTCATAATTCAATTTTATTTTTTTATAAGCTATGTATTTACTTATGTCTAATTATATAATTATGTGCATTTTTTGTCACTTAATATTATAACTCAACTCAACTCAACTTGTTAAATATGTCCAAAAAAAAAAATTAATTTAACCCATCTCAACTTAAATCAGTTGCCTCACCTCAATCCGAAAAGTGATATAATCTATAATGTGATTTGTAATTACTTACAATTACCTTTTTTTAAAAGTTAATTTATGTATTTAAATAATTATTTTTTATCTCATTTCAATTTATGATTGTGATAGAAGTTGCGAAGTAGGCAACTAGCTACAATTTTTTAGGGAGTGTTTGTTAACCAAGATAAGAGGGAGAAAATGTTAGATACGAAAAGCATTCTGGATGTTTGGTATTTCCAACGTGTTTGTTAATCTTATCTGATCATTTTCGAAAAAGGCCTCACGTAACCTCTTATCTCTCCCTTTCAAGATAAATTTATCCGACCTCCCCCTCGGATAAATTTATCTTGCTCTTTCAAGATAAGGCTAAATTACTTATCTGCCCCTTGTAAGATAATTAATGTCATTTAGTGCATTTTAAAGATTTAAATTATTAAAAAATCTTATTTATTTAACTCTTATAATTAATATTTTTAATATATTTTTAAATTATTATATGTTTTGACAATTTTTAAAATTTAAATGACATTATTCATTTCATTGATTTTTAAAATTTAAATTTCTCTCTCTATATATATTTTATTTAACTCTTTTCAACTCCTTTTAAATTTATTTTTGAACATGAATTTGAAAAATAAAATATTATTTTTAATTTTAATCTTAATTTTTTTTGACAATTCATATTAATCATAAAATACTATTTTTAATCATAAATTTGATAATAGGGATATTTTGGTAAAAAAAATCTTATCTTAGTGCTTATCATATATATTAACAAACACATGGAAAGAAAAAATACAATTATCAGTAGATTCTAAAAAATTTAACAACAGTCTGATAAAAATTTTAGAATGTTTCCCAGCCTTATTTTGATCATTCCATATCTTGATTCGGAAAGCATCACAATCTTATCTTAATACCACCTTATTTTACTCATTTTAACAAATGCCCCTTAGGATAAAAGAACATGATTCCCCTTACATCAAAATCTGGATCAAATTCTGAACCAAATTTGGTTCAAATTTCAATACTTACCCATTACAGCTGATTCTTGTACTAAATTTGGCTTAGATTTCGATACCCAACCATTATAGTCAATTGTTGTACCAAATTTGGTTTGAATAATATACTCACAATTGTAACCAATTGTTAGTTTGGTTAAGCCTTCAATACACAATAATTATAGCTAATTATTATGTTCAAAACTCATTAAAAGGAATCACTAATATAACAATATGAATAAAAATAAAAAATTTATCATATATTAAATACATATAATGAAATATTAACAATATGAATAAAAATAAAAAATTTATCATATATTAAATACATATAATGAAATATAATATATACGTTATATAGAGTTTGAGTATTTAAACAATACGTATATTTATCAAATGAATACATAAATAAATGTATATATTCTATCTGATATAAGATTAGGGCACAGAAATAATTTTTGTACTGAGATCGTATTCATCTTATACTATGGTGATCCTAGTTTGTCCACACCTAGTATATTGAATGATATTGTTCTGATCACTTCTTTCCGTGTTAAACACATAAATTTTGCGTATCATCAATGTTCGAATCTCAAATTTTTACACGTAAAAATTTATATGGCAACAAAATATTTTTAGAGGAAGAAAAAAAAAAGAATATGAGAAAATAAAGCTGAGTAGGGAAAGCGGGAAAGAAGGCAAATGCCCTACTTCTGCTATTAAATAATTCCCCCTCCCTCTTTTCGTCTTCCTCAATTTTAATTGAAATTCATTGCTTTTTACTGTGTAATTAATAATTGATTTTACTATACATTATATATTATGCACTATATACTATGCATTTTAACTATTTGAAATTCGTTACTTCTTATTGTGCAATCAACTGTATAATCAATAATTGATTTTATTATGCACTATGCATTATAACCATGCACTATATATTAGTGGAAAAAGTCAAGAGTCAACTTTTGATCAATCACTTTCAGAGACATTTTGGGCACACTATATCGATACCAGACACAACATTATATGGTATGTAATTTTCCAAGTTTACTACCTGCTAATAATCAGATAACATTGAAATTCTTTTTGGCATCAATCAACCGTTTGACCGATCACCGGAACTTCTCCAAATCCTGATGTCATTCAAAGAGTTTCTAAATCACGTCTAGTAGCGGTCCAGGATAGTATAAATGACAATAAAGTCTCAATTCAAGTAAACCTATTACAGTTGATGATTATTGTATGCTATAATTCTTATATCACATAACATCTTGACTGAGCGAGAGTCATGGAGTAACAAACTCACAAACTCAATAATTGTGTATCAAACCTCATTAATGTGACTAGATGACACCTCAAGAAATACATTTTCTAACTTTTAATCTGCATTACACATGAACTATTATGTCACATTAACAGTAGATCACATAGAATATTCACCCCATCAAATACCGACGAGGGCAATGGATCATATTTTCAATACCCGTCTCTATATACCAGTAATATGGAACCACATAAATGAACGTTCTCACCTCTAAATTAGATGGTTCGGCTCATTAGCAATTTATGCACATCAATACACAAAACAACCGTGCCAATTCAAATCTAATTATCAACACACCATTGCAATCTGATGGCTTGACCATTATCCATCAAGTTATGTGGTCAGTTATCGGCATCACATTCAGTTAATCGTTTCCCAACGATTACCCACAAGTCTACTAACGATATCTCATGTCATGTGACACATGACACACCATATGTAATGCCCCACTTTTTTCAGGTGTTAAATGACTTAGGATTTCGAGATATTTTTTTCCAACATAAACATTAATATAAACAATTCCCCAACAATCCCGTTAAACCTTCTTAGCATATCAAACATAGAATCCGTAAGCTAAGATATGTAATATCATCATAAATGCGAAAGTTAGATTGAAATCTCAAACGGTACATAATCAAAACCACTTTATTAATAACATGAAAATCGTACCATCGTTTAACATTATATCAACAAAATAATATACATCATAATCCAAAAAATATGCTACGAACACCTACTAGTTGTCGTCACTCCTCAACAATTCATTTCCTTTTAACACCGCTATTTTCATCTAGAACGTTTGAATATTTCAGGGACAAAGTCCAAATAAAATGTCGAATCATCTAACAGAGAGTTCAAAATAATTTCATGAATGTATGCAAGACATGAACAAAATTGATATATCCTTTGCCATGTCCAAACCCAAGAGAATCCCACACAACACTTAACCTGTTGAGTCAATTTGTTCATATTAATTAAGTTTTGATGATTAACAAAAATATTTTTATAATATAAATATATTTCTTTCTCATATAAAATAAATAAATTTATTTTGAATTAAAAGTGGGTATAAAGAGTAAATTTATTTTGAATTAAAAATGGATTGTCTTTAAATATGTTTCCTTCTTTTGATCATTTATGTTTCAAAAGTTTATATTTGAATTTTCATTTATTGATAAATATTTTTATTATTTATGCCAAAAGTATATTTTTTTTTGAATTAAAAGAGAATTACTTTTAAACATGTTTTCTCTTTCTCATACAAAAAGTAAATTTGCTTTGAATTAAAGAGAATTGATTTTAGACATGTTTTCTCTTACTCATGCAAAAAGTAAATTTATTTTGAATTAAAGAATATTATTTTTAGATATATTTTTTTTTGTTTTAATCATTTATGTCTCAAAAGCATATATTTGAATTTTCAAATATTGATTTCTCATGCAAAAAGTAAATTTATTTTGAATTAAATGTGAGATATATTTTCTTATTGTTTGAGAAAGCCTAAACATTTTTTGAATTTTAAACTTTATATTAATCATTTTTTTAGTGGTTAAAATGCTTATAAATACCCCCAAACTCATTTTTTAAGTATACAAGTACTTTCATTGCATATCCAAAGCACCCGAAAGCTCTCAAACATTCTCAATCAAAACATCCAAACAATCTGAGACTCTCGAAAAATTATTTCACATCCATCGAAGAGCTACAAGGCAAGAGGAGAAAAGTTTTTCAAGTCTTTTACGACAAATTTGAACTTCTCCATTTGAGATTACAAATTTATTTATTTATTTAAATATTATTATCTTGTATAATTTATTTTTAATTATTTATTTGTGTCCAAGTGTGGACAAATTATTTATAACATTTAAATTATTATTGAGGATGTATAGGTTTCCTATATCCGTTAAAATCTAGGTGAATCTAGTTTCCAATGTGAGGTAGGGAGAAAACCTTAGTGTAATGGTTGCCTAGAAACTATTATAATCTAGGTGTGTATCTAGTTTCCAATGTGAGGTAGTGTGAAAATCTTGGTGATTTTGATTTAGTGGAATCCCAATGGTGGTTAGACATTGGGAGAGTGGACCATGTGTGTGTGAAGATACCGAACAACTATAAATTATGTTGTGTCTCATTGTATTTATTTTTATTATATCTTGTGGTTTATATTTATTATTAATCTCAAATATAATTTATTATATTTATCAAATATATATTTTTAATAAAATCATTAATCAAGAATATTTATTAAAATTGAAAAAAAAATTAATCACTCAATTCATCTCCTCTCTTGAGTGGCCATACCCTAAGGGACCAATAATTGATATCAGATGGAGTGTTAAAATATTTGTGATTATCAATCTCAAATCTTATGATAAGATCTTATAATGGCCTCTTATTTTAACCAGTCCCTAAGTGATGTCTCAATCCCCTCTAGTCCTCCAATACTCATTAGAAATGATTATGCTTTTTAGAAAATTAGGATAAAATCCTATATCATTTCCATAAGCTATATTTTATGGAGACTTGTTTGGGATAGAAGCACTCATAATAAATCAAATTTTTAATAAGAACACTTATCTTGAATGGAACTCAGAACACCTCGATTCTCGTGCCCAACCTCGATTTTCGTGCAAATTCTCAAGTCTTTTGACTAAACCACCTCCTCACGCGATGCCCAAGTGCTCTGTGTGTGTGATGCCTCGCGTGTGCTTTACATGCTTCTTTTTCTCTAGGAACAAAAGCCCTTCATCTACTAAGCTTGAATCACTCTCGTCCAGTACGAATTTATCACAACTTTGAATGAGTATCCATTAGCCATGAACACACTATTTATAGTGCTAGGATCTTGCAATAATCATATCAAATCTTATCCAAATTAAATCTTATCCAATCAAATCTTATTATTAAAGTCATTATGTAGTTTTATTCTTATCTCTAAAGTCATTATGACTTCATCCTTATCTCTAAAGTCATCATGTATGTTAAACCAACTTGCTCATATTAATTAAGTTTTGATGATTAAAAAAAATATTTTTATGATATAAATGTTTTCTCTTACTCATGCAAAAAGTAAATTTATTTTGAATTAAAAGATAATTACTTTTAGACATGTTTTCTTGTTTTAATCATTTATGTCTCAAAAACTTATATTTGAATTTTTCAAATTTTGAATTAAAAGAGAATTATTTTTAGACATATTTTCTCTTACTCATACAAAAAGTAAATTTATTTTGAATTAAAGGAGATTGCTTTTAGACATGTTTTATTGTTTTAATCATTTATGTCTCAAAAGATTGTATTTGAATTTTCAAATCTTGATTTCTCATGCAAAAAATAAATTTATTTTGAATTAAAGGTGAGACATATTTTCTTATTGTTTGAGAAAACCTAAATATTTTTTGAATTTCAAACTTCATATTAACATTTTTTTTAATGGCTAGTGTGCTTGAAAAATGTATATATATAAGGTAAGTATGGAGACTCAAGATAGAACAAACTTGATAAAGCATGCAAACAAGAGTAAGAAGATTCGAAGTGCTGGAAATGTGTTGACCGGTGGAATTCTCAACCGTTTGTAACTTATTTGTAATTATCTCTTGTTGTAAGTTTGTTATTTTTACTCACTTGTTGTGTGAGGGGATTGTATTTGCTAATAGTGTGCTAGTGGTTCTTGCTTAGACAATGGATTATATGTTGGTTTTATCTCCAATTAAAAGCTAGTGTTGATTTTTCTTGGTGGAACCTCTAGCTAAGTTTTGAGAGTCTCAAGCTAAATCTTGAGAGAAAGGACAAGAATATTCACCTGTCGTCTATCGACTACGCCTTTCGGCCTGATCTTAGGCCCTAACTCATCCTCCGTGGATGAACCTTGCAGAGGAACCCTTAGGTTTTCTAGCTGAACCTTTATAAATTTATCTTGTTTTGTGTAGTTGTGTGATTTTATTGATTTCAATACTACTACAATCACTACATATTAAGATCACAAATTTAAGAGTTTCCAAAAGATGTAAAATTATTAATTTTTGAAAACCCAATTCACCCTCCCCTTATGTATTTTTCTGGGCAACAATTGGTATCAGAGCAAATTCTAAAATATTTGTGTTTCAAATCTCAAATATTAGGAAAATATCATAAAATTACCTCATATTTATCTCATGGTATAGTTGAGGAAACTTCTCCTTCTCGTCCCCCCATTATTTGATGAAACCAATTATTACTATTGGAAAATGAGGATGGAATCCTACATCTTTTCAATTAACTATATATTGTGGAAACTTGTTAGGGATGATTTTACCTTATATAAGGAAGAAGAAAAAGATTGGAGTGAAGAATATATAAATAATCATGAAATGGACCATAGGGTTAAATATATCTTGTTTTGTTCTATATTACCTAGTGAGTATATAAAATCTCGGGTATTACACTATCCTCCCATCAGTGTTCCCATACTGAACGAGATAGTAATCCATATGTTAGTCGATACTCAATTAATCGGAGTCATCATCCAACTCAATTAATCGGAGTCCTCATCCAATAAATATAAGTACTAGGAATGGTCTAAGAAGTCCTGTTATCAAATAATCTTGTCACATAGTCTCAACATTTTGAGAATAAAATTCTCACATAAAAAATCTAAAAACTTATTCATATAATTGATTGAAGAAAATATGAATGAAAAAAAATCTTACATTTTATAAATTTAAACAAAAATACAATTAATGCATTATAAATAAACTCGTTAGATGTCATTCAAATCAAGTATTAAGGCACGCAATACTAACACTCATATCATTATTATTTACAATTAGCCTTTCAAAATAAAAATTAAATGTTGTTGGTGTTGTTTTTAGTTCTAAGTTTTAATTGTTGTGTTTGATTTTTGTTTTTCAAGACAAATGCAATTATGCGAAAGGTAAATAATAAAAATTAACTTTTAAATTTGTTATAATTTTATAACTAGTTTCTAATTTTTGGACTTAACTAATCTGACATTTAGGTTTCTTATAATTTTATAAGGAATTTTTAATTTTTATAATATACTAATTTGAACTTACAAATTTGTTATAATCAAAAAATGTCAATAGAAAACTTTAATTTTATCATAAAAATAAGCAAATAAACTATGACATGCATAGTAATATAAGGCATGCATGGTAATTTTATTTGTTTGTTCACTTCTATTAGCTTTTTTTGAGGTAAAAAATAATTTCTTCTAATAAATTTTATGAATTGTAAAATTTAAAATTTCATTATAAAATTGTAACAAAATTCATCTTTAGTTATCAAATTATAAATTTAAAAATTCATTCTAAAATTATAACAAACTTAAGAGTTGAATATAGATATATATATTTGTATAATATATAAGAAACCATTCTTTTTTGTAAATTTGAACTTATTATTTTGATAAAATTAACTATTTATGTTGTATGGTTATTAAAAGGAAAGAGCAAGAAATATTATGTTGAAAATAAAAAGGCAAAAATACTATTTGACTTTAAACTATTTTTCAAAGAGCCAATTAATTTATATTTTTTCAAGTAAGTCAAAGAGCTTATTAAGTCTTCATTCTTAACTAGGGTCCTACGTATAGTCTTTTTAAATCAATCTCAGCCATCCATTTTATACTTATCAAATGGTTTATATTTAAATAAATAATATTTTATTTATTTTATCTTATAATTAAATTACCTTTCACAAATTACTTAAATTTAAAATTTATGTCACATCCTTTTAGTTTTTTTCAAATCACCTGGCTTGATATCATATTACCAAGCTT
The DNA here is from genome assembly GCF_014633365.1 of Diospyros lotus. Lineage (NCBI taxonomy): Eukaryota > Viridiplantae > Streptophyta > Magnoliopsida > Ericales > Ebenaceae > Diospyros > Diospyros lotus. The sequence continues at coordinate 28,236,099 of NC_068340.1, read as the reverse complement.
TTAATACACATAATAAATAAATAAATAAATTTAGCACTCTTGTTATTTGATATAAAAATAAACAATATCTATGAACTTATTAAAATATCGTAATTTTTTTAATTTTATAAAATTTACACCACCACTCTTTTGTCATTACATAATAACTATTAAAACTTTTTAAAATATTTAATGATATTTTCTTAAATACCCATCTCATTATATCATCTAATACACAGTTAAACCTTGCAATCCCAATTAAGCCTGTGTTACTTTACACTAGGAATAATAATAATAAATAACTATCTTATAAAAAATTTAAATATTTATTATCCTAATAGAATTGATCATTATCTCAATATAATAGTCATCTTCTAAATCTCATCTCATAAATTCCTAATCAAATATGATATTCTTAAAAAATCAAGGATCATTATCAATCATCCCATATTAATAAAACAAATCATATCAAATCAAGACGTATTAATAAAACAAATCATATCAAATCAAGAGCTTATCACAATCCAAAATTTTAGTAAATTACTCTTGACCTTATCACAATTTCTAAATTGATACTGATAATGTTGGATTGATTAAAATAAAATCTCTATTCTTTCTCTTATGATTGAGAATTAGTGGATAAAGTTGTTAGGAGATAAGAAAAGTTTTCAAGATTAAAAGGATGAAGTGATAAGGTTGTTTGGAGATAAGAGAAGATTTTGAAATTAAAGAGATGAAGCAATTTAAAAAAAAAAGGATAACTTCAACAATTTAAATTCAATTGATATGTTTTATCTTTTCAACCTAATTCAAATTTGTTCCTAATTTTTAAAAGATAGTTTATGAAACGATCCAAAAAAAAAAATTCATATTTTTTTCTCACATATACATATATATATATATAAACATTAATAAATTCAAATAAAACTCATCACATCTTTTTATTAAGCAATAGAAGCCAATATAAATGTTTACATCACCATTCATTACAACTCAATTTTAAGAGATAATAAAAACCAAAATACAACTTAAGTTCTTTCCTTCTTACTGCCCTCAAAAACACCCCCACAAATTTTGGGGTTGGGAGAGCCCTATACACATTCTAACCCACAAGGATTCTACCCATTAGACACGCCCACATTCATGACTTTTCCCTTATTTGAAATGATTTGAAACAAATATAAGCCACAAGGCCCATCAAATGTATATATATCCAATAAACGACATAAGATTCATAAAACTGACAATATAAAAAACGATAAGGCAAAAACAAATAACTCATTTAACATAAGAAAAGTAACAAGAAGATAAATAATATACTTTACCAATATTTTGACTCATCCACGACATATTATACCCCATCATAAACCCATACCGGTTTATATCACATCATGCAATGACCCTCTCATTATGCTCCCGTACCATGTCTCATATTACATGCAATCATACCATATTATACTACACGTACTCACTTATTGTGTGAGAGGATTATATTTGCTAATAATATGCTAGTGGTTCTTGTTTAAGCAATGATTGTATGTTGGTTCTAGCTCTAATTAAAAGTTAGTGTTGATTCTCCCTAGTGAAATTTCAAACTAAGTCTTAAGAGCCTCAAGCTAAGTCTTGAGGGAGAGAATTAGGTTCTTTAAAGCCGAACCTCTATAAATTTCTCCTGTTCCTTATAGTTGTATGATTTTATTTTTATTAATTCTACTGCAATCACCAAATATTAAAATTACAAATTTAGGAGTTTTTAAAAGAGTTAAAAATTATTAATTAATTCTTAAAAATCAATTCACCCCCTCTTGGGTATTTTTCTGGGCAAGATATATATACATGTACTAGTGTGCGTGGTGGCCAAGCTTTTGCGAAGTTTCATGGCCAAGTTTGTTGCAAGTGGCCAAGACAGTGAAGTTGGTGGAGAGGCTATAAATAGATGGAGAAGTTGAGAGATTTTGGGAAGAGATTGAGAGAATCGTGGAAGAAAATGCAACTGCCATAACTGGGCAGCAAGCTGCGCAAGGCGGCAGGAGGCAATGTACTACCGGCGACAGCTGCGAAGGTGGTCGCAGTGTCTTATGCAGGAGGTGGTCGACAAAGAGAGTGGTTGTTGTAGTAGTTGGGCACAACCATGGTAGCAGTTGGACGACGAGCAAGGGGTGGCAGTGGAGTTGAGGCAGTGCGCGAATGAGACTGGAACGCGTTGGAGGTGGCTGGCGGCTAGAGTGGCAGTGCGGGGAAAAAGAAGGAGGAAGAAGAAAGGAAAGAAAAAAAGAAAAGGGAAAATGGAAAAAAATAGAGAAATTGAGGGAAAGAATGAAGGAAAATAGAAAAGCTTTCGAAAAATTCTAAAAAATTATAGCAATTAATTTGGGGCTAGAAGATCATTTGCAGATCGAGAAAGTCTGAGAAGCTAAATCAAGGTACGTTGAATTCCAAATTGAGTACATTAGAAGCCTGACACGAGAATTAATATATTCTGAGATACATTTGAGGTAAGTGATTCGATTCAAAACTCAATTTTATGTAAATGGTTTTATTATGTTGTCATGCCTCGTCATGCTATGCATCATGTAGATTGTATACACATGTTATGTTGAAGAGAAATGCATATATTCATTGGTGAAGTTTATTTGTCATGCATTGTATGTTTATTTGGTGACACGGGAAATCAACAGTCTATCATGGATGTTATATTTCATCCTAACCTCAAAAGGGAAGTTGGAAGCTGGTGATAACAAAGGGATTTCTAGTGGTCACTAAAGGAAGGTGAAGAGACAATGTTATTATTGCATTTTGCATTCATGCTTAAATTATGTTTATTATGAATTCTTTATTTAAATGATTCAGCATCTAACTTGGGTTATGCCCCTAAAACATTCAAACATTCCAATTGGGGTTGCAACAATGACAGGGAAATGGTTGAGATGTAACGGCACGATATGTCGTGTCTGGTGGGTTTGGCAAGTTGTCTATGTATTTTACTTATTTATGAAGATTCGGTTATGTTTTAGTCATGTTGAGAAACTTATGTTCTATTGATGAGTAGTCTTGTAAAATAAAAGAATGTTATTTACTACGAATTATGTTTGAGGAACGATTATATAATACTGTTATGGTTCAATGTTATTTTTGAGGTACGATTCTTAGCTTCCGTATTTTATGTTTATGATGATTCTCATTCGAGATAGATGAATGAAAAATTTGGGATTGATATAAAGAATGATATGGTTTAGTATTAGTTTTAAAAATAAAAAATTTACTATCCCATAATTATCCTAAGTTATAATATGCTCAAAAAATGGGATGTTACAGATTCCACCTCAAGTTGTGGTGATCATAGTCTGTCCACACCTAGTATGTAGTATGATACTGTTCCAATTACCTCTTCCCATGCTAGACACAAAGGTTCCTTGTATTACTAACACTTGCATCTCAAAATTATACATGCGACCTTCACACGTATAATTTATGGTAGTAGCAGAAATTTACAAAGGAAGCAGAAAAAGAAGAAGATTGTTGTGTAATGAAGCAGGAGGCCATATGCTTCTTTTATTTAATCCTTTCATCCTTCAATTCCAATTTCAATTTCTAATTTGTCGCCCATCAAGGTAGTTAAAATCAGGATTTTAAGTGAGATTGAAAAATGGTTCATAAAATCAAATCGTAAGATTTTAGAGACAATTAAAAATACCCTTTAATGTTTATAAATATATGTTTATAATAACATAATTTTATAAAAAAAATAAATTAATATCATTTAATAACCTGATTATTCCTTGTTATAACTCAAAAGATGATACTTCCAAAATATAACTCAAAACTAACATGTTGGTATAGTTAATTTAGAGGCAAAATATAGTTTAAAATTCTTTAGAGGATGATTATAATATTCTCCATTAGATTTAAGTTTCAATTTATACTTGAAGCGTAAAATCGTTCGGGAGTCTCTGATGCGTAAAATAGTAAAATTGTACACTTAAAATCGAGATTTGATAGGATTTTACCCCAAATAAGATTTTACATGGGATTTGAATCATTTAAGGGTCTCCGAAGAGTAAAATCGTAAAATCATACGAGTAAAATCGGGATTTTAACGACAATGCCGCCCACCCCCACCAACCTCTCCAATTTTGCTCCATGTGGCAGCCTAATTATTTTCAGCTGATGGGTTAATAGTCAACCCTTGAAACTGGAAGAGTTGACCCTTACGGCCTCCAAGAGTTTACCTTTCAGCAAGGAAGGGTCGACTTTCGGAGCCCATGGAAGTCGACGCTCCTGAAGCCAAGAGTCGACTTTTAAGGCTTGCTGTTTAACTTTTAACCAACTAATCCCTGAGATATTTTGGGTACACGATGTCGATACCAAACGTAACACTATATGGTGTGTGACTTTCTAGATTTACTAATCACTAGCAATTAGATAATACCGATATCACTTTCGGTACTAGTCAACTCCTTGACCCATTACCGGAACTTATCCAAATCCCGACGATAATCCAAGAGTTTCTGAATAGCGCCAAGCAGCAGTATATGACAGTATATGTGATAGTGAAGTCTCATTTCAAGTGAACCTATTACAGTTGATGATTACTATGTGCTATAATCCTTCCATCACCTAACGTTTAGGCTGAGCGAGAGCCATGAAGTGACAAACTCATAAACTTAGTAACTATGTGTCAGACCTCATTACTGTGACTAGATGACACCTTAAGAAACACATTTCCTGACTTTCAATTTGCCCTGACTAGGGATTGCCCCGTCACACTAATAGTAGATCACATAGGATGTTTACTCCATCAAAAACTGACGAAGGTGGTGGATTCTATTTTCAGCACTTGTCTCCATATACCAACAAACTTATTTGTTTCACTTTTTTAATCACACTGAAAATGACAGTCTATTCCTTGCTTCTAAGTTTTCCTTTTATCTATTGGGATTATATAGATCTTATCATATGTACAGCGGAATACAAAATTTAGTTTGCAGGTATCCCATTTTCAGAAAATATAATTTAAGAAATTGAAAGCAAAAACGAAAGGTTACCTCTTTGATGAAATACAATTTCATTGTTAGGTTTCCCACCGTATAATCTTCCAAGTGTAGGATGTCGAATTGGTCCACCCGAAACCACTTTTATCAAAAAATATCAAGAGATATGGAAGTAGAAGAAAATTTTCTCAAAAATTTATAACTCACTTTCCTGGATTCACACACAATTCCTCAAAACTCTTTTAACACTCAAAATCTTTCAAATTATATAAATGAAGAGTTAAAAGAGCTTTTATATAAGGTTTCATTAACTCTACTCATTAAATGGGTTGGGCTTCTCAAGCCCATTTCATTTAATGCTATTGGGTCAAATCCAATCCAATGGTGTGTATTTGAATATAATCCAATAGTGTCATTGTGCCAAGCGCAATGTGCTAGCAAAAGGCCCAACTCAATTAATAATTAAATAATTATATTTATAATATAATTATTTAATTATTCTTATTTATCTAATAAATAAATGCACTATTATTAGTAATTATAAAATTACTAATTTATCAATATTCTATTTGAAAGTGATTTCTTTTGAATAGGACTTTATGGGTTCACAAATAAATTAGCAACGAAAATAATCAGCGATTAATTCTCGTAAATCATGAGTGACATCTAGCAATATGTCATGATTATCCAATTTATTGTGAAGCGGGTATTGTGAATCTTTTACTACGTTACCATACAATACAGTTATTCTATCATCTTATATCTTGACAACATATGAGATAATGGTTAGCAGGTCGAATCTCTTAATCTCGTCATATGACCAAATTCAAAATCAATCTTGATTAATTATGACATGACCCTTATGGAACAAATTCCATCGTCATATTACCTCGATCAAGGATTTATCGTCAAGTGATTTGGATCACATAGGATATCTTTTTCATAAATCTCGAGGTGATAGATTTCATGTTTGATGCACACATACCTCATGTATCACTGAATTAGACACAAATACATATAATTATCCTTGATTAGAATAACCATATAATATCGTTGATATCGTAATCCACCAATACATAAATATCCATGTCATCTTAGGTCTAAGAACTAGTTGCACATCCGCAACCAACATTTAATCATTGACCTATGAGAAATAACCCATGTTAATAGTCTTGTTCAGTGAACTCATTCTTGTAGCGAGCACCCACTCATCTTCCTTCTATATCTCATATAGAATGGCATGAGACTCATCAACCTTATATTTCAGTATCTCATACCGAACAAGAAAGAAGACGATGTACTAGCCTTTACGAGTTGCTATTATCTAGATTATGAACTCTACGGCCATGAACTTATTTATAGTGTAATAAATTATGGATTATTCATAATTCATATTCTTAACTCTTAAAAATAGTATCGTCATTTAAATAATTAAAGATCGAGTCATTTTGTGTCATTAAAATCGGCCTTTAAGGCTCATATCTAACATTATCTTAATCTCAACTTAGCATCAAAAGGAAGACTTAGCAAAACTTGTGCAACCACCAGCTTGTAGGCCTCCTTATTTAAATATACGTAAAGATTGACGTTATACTAAGCGCAAGACTAACTCGCTAAACTCAGTAAACTTAGATCGAGTTTACCGATTTTAGATGTTTGACTTGCGAGTTGGGTCCGATTCTACCAAAACTCGATCCTATGAGTGAGTTAACTTATTTTATCCTTGATGTCTCGTAAACTCGTAAAATCGCACGAGTCAATTCGCGATTTTAACAACAATGCATATATGAGTCGAGTCGGGTTAGTAGCTGTCGACGTTTGATTTCGGCCGACCGTGATTCGTTTTGGGCCGCGGTGAGTCAATCCAAAAATACCGAGAAGGAAGGAAGAAAACCCCTCCCCCCAAAGTTCCAAGCGTGTACACCAGAATCTTTTACGTGGTTCGGCCAGAACGATGCCTAGTCCACGGTCGCCATCTGATTATTCTCCCAGAGTGGCGGTATCTGATTATTATTTTTCTTGTCCTCCTTGCCCCTCATGGTCTCTTTGATTCTTATTTATCTTGAGGGGCTTTTACAATCTAGATAATATATAAAAATACAGTGTTTGTATAATGGGGGACAAACAGTTCTTACCGCCTTCGCAAGACCGGGAGTGGGATCCTCATTACAAGGGGCATGGGCTGTTACAGATAAAGTGATCGGACCCTACCTCTGACTTCTCAGCAGCTTTGCCGCTCATGCGAGCTGGAGGTTTTAGGCCAGCGACCTGGATGGGCCAGCGATCTGGAGGATATTTCAGGAGCTCGTTAGTCGATTGCTCCGAGCTCGTTGGGGGATTATCGGGAGCTCGCCATATGCTCGCTTTACGAGTTCCGGATCTTTGGTGGAGGCTGGACCTTCCTTGACGAGGTCGTCCGGGCCTTCTTGGCCTTGGGTGATTGGGCCGGTCTATCGGACCGAGTCTGGCCCATGCGGGGTGATGCGGGAAATACATATAACATAAGCCCCCTAGTTCGCGGCACGATCTTCGTGCTGGGAACTGACGCGTGCCAGCTGTTCTTCCATCCCTCCGACTTCTGCCCAATCACCTTAAGTCTCGTCGTTCCACGCAACATGCTTTGTCGGCAGCGCATTTAATGCGCGCCCCCTCCCCATTTCTGCGCATGATTACACTCGTGGGACCCACAAGCTGTTGTGCGGCCGCTGGATGCGGAGCATGTGATAAGTCATCATTTGATCCGACGGTTGGGATGGACCAGGCCGTCAGTATAAATAGTGGGGAGTGTCCACCCGCTTCTTCTTTCACGCTATTTTGAAACTCCCTCAAACCTTTGCCTCGCTGCTAGTTTGTCATGACTTTCTTTTTCTTCTTGTGAGGCCGTCCACCGTTGGTTAGCCGTCGGTGGTTTCTCTGGCTTCGTCGATCGATGTCGTTCTCATTTTTGGAGAAACGACACGATTCGGTTTGTCGTTTGCTGGGCCTTTGGGTCCAATGACCTTAGGATTAGCTTTTCATGGAACACCGGGCTTGCGGCTGCAGCCCCTCCGCCCTAGGCGGTACCCCTTTTGCGAAGCGCTCGGCCTGGAAGACCTAGGGGACGTTTTAGGGTTTTTCTTTTAGTTTCTTGAGGTTTGGTTCGCGACTTGCGACCTGACTGTTGTCTCTTTTCCTTTGTAGATGTCCGACCAACACCGTGGAAATTCAGGTCAAAAGCGCTGCAATTATATCGTAGGAGAAAACGACACTTCGAGCTCCGAAGATTGTCTCATTATGGAGGGCCAAAATCTTGGGGGTGCGAGCTCGGGGTGCAGGGAGGTCGCCGTCCCGACCTCTCGGGAAACCGAGCTGAAGGTTCAAGATCAGATCGCTGGTGGGAGTGCTGATCTTGCGGTTTTAAAGAGATTCTCGTCCAAGGCCAAGCTTCACGAGGTGATGACTTGTGCTCAGGAGTTTCATCTCCCCAGGACCTGCCGAATATACATCCCCGCTTCGAGCTCCCATGCAGCCTACCCGCCAGCCAATTTCATAGCTATTAGCCCCCAACACCTCGAGTCTGGCTTTAGGTTCCCAATAGCCCCGTACCTTATCGCCCTCTTGAACGAGTCAAGCTCGCCCCCTTCCAACTAACACCGAATTCGTATGCCCAACTTACTTCTTTGGCCGTTTTGTTCCTTATAAACAAACTTTCTCTCCCTTCGCCAAAACTGATAAGATTTTTATTTTCTTTCAAAAATGCCAAGGACGGGCTGTATTACCTGGCGGCTCGTCCTTCTCCGTACAAGGCCGCCCTTCCTCAGGGTAAAGCAAAGGGGAAGTCCAACGTGGGCGATTACAAGTCCAGTTGGTTCTTCGTGTCTTGCCCTTCTCTTTCTCTACTTAGGAATTGTAGCTTCGCACTGACCCCTGGTAAGAGAATATGAGCTCTCATAAATCTTTCCTTTGTTCCGAGAGTGCTTGTTTTAACTTGCTCATGCTTTGATGCAGATTTTGAGGGGAAGAAACCGATTTTATCGGCCGAGGAGACTGATATCCTTGGCAAACTTGTGGCTGCGGAGTCGAGCTCGGAAATTCTTGAACTTTCGGACGAGCTACTTCGCGAATACGAGCTTGCCCCTCCTCTTGGCATCGAGACTATCGAGGGAGATCATTTCAAGGACTTGGGTGCGGAGATTCTCCCTTCCGGCTTACAGCTCGCTGAGACGAACAGTTCAAGAGGGGAAGCCGACCAAGACGATAATATGGTTGATCTCGAGCTCCTCCAACCGAAGCGTCATAGGGCGAGGTCGAGCACTACGTCCTCCATAACCCCGAGCTATAGCTCGCGGGATGGCAGGTCGGAGCGGCCGCAGCCGCAATCACGCCCTCAGCAGCAGCAAACCCAACAGTCGCCGGGGGGGGGCAGCAGGAGCAGCGGCAAAGAACACTGCCCCGTCAGCCCCAACAGTCAAAGCAAGCTCATCTACAGCTGGGGCATCGGCCCCCTGCCTCCCGAGACCATGGTTCGAGTGGAGCCCATGGGAAGGAGGTCGCAGTGGAGGTTCGAGACGCTCTTGCCGCCAGCTCGAAACGGAGATCGGACCAGCTGCAACAGGGGGAGGATATCAGGGCCAAACGGGTCAGGGTCTGTGAGAAGGAGCTGGCCGTGGAGGCCCTGCCAGGAGGGGTCTTTGTTGGTCCCCTCCTGGATTCCGTGCCCGACTTCCTGGGTCCGAACTCGAAGCCCCTCGACGACCCGAAGTTAAAGGGAATCCCCCTTTGTGATTTTGTCGCCCGTCACAGCCTGGTGGTAAGTAGGAATTCTTCGTACCTCGGTTTCTTAGCCTACTTTTTTAATGAGCTAACATTTCTTCTTTTGCAGACTTCTCTTGCTGCCGTGAAGCTCCGAGCTCAGTACCAAGATTTTGAGGAGCAGCTTCAGTCGGTGAGCATGTCCCGTCAGGCCGAAATAGCGAAGCTTGAGGACGAGAAGAACGCCCAAAAGGCCGAAATAACGAAGCTCTCGGACGAGAAGAAAGATCTCCAGGTCGAACTCCTTGCCACTCAAAATGAGGTGGAGGGTTGCTTGACACGTCTGAGGATGGAGATCCAGAAGAATAAAGATCTCGACGAGGAGCTTCGCAGGTCGAAGAACATGTGGGAGCAAGCCAACTCCGGGCTCACCGGCGAGCTAAATGGAGCGAAGACGGAGTTGCGGAGGGCTGAGAAGCGACTCAAATCAACCGAGGCAGAGCTTAGGGCGGCGAAGGAGGAGCGGACACGGGCGGATGATTGTGCCGTCCGATGCGAGGAGCTTGCCAAGAGGACCATTGACGATATAAGGGCGGAGGTTGGAGAGCGGATGGACACGGCGTGTAGGGAGACCAGATCCGACACCTGCTCGGCATTTCTGTACACCCTTTGGGTGAACCATCCTGAGATGGATTTCTCCTTCTTTGGTGCGTAGGCTGTCGAGGAGGTGGCTCGGTATGCTGCCGAGGCCGCGGAGGATGCTGATGATGCCAGTCCCTTTGACTCGTTTTTGGTCGCAACGCAAGCTCCTCAGGTCGGGGCCGAGCTATCCGGGGTCGCCGCGGCTCAGCCTGGTGAGACTGCCAAGGAGCCTCCTGTGGAGGTTGCCGAGGTTTGCCCAGCCGAGACTGTCGAGGTCGATCTCCAGCCGACCCTACCTACTGAAGCTCGCCCTGTCGAGGTTGATCCTGCAGAACCGAACACCCCTCTTAGCTAGGATTCCCACATGTATTTTTTTTTTTTTTTTGTAACGTGAGCTTCATCTAATAATAAAAATTGGCATTTTGTGCACGTTGCCTCAGATTTCTTCGCGAATTCAAGTTAACTCTGACGAGGTTTTGGCATGACGATTCTTGAATCATGACTTGAAAGTAACTTCTTCATGGTATAACTTGAAAATCTCTTCAACAAAGCTCCCGTATTTTTGAAAGGTTCACTGATAAGAGACTTTTGAGTATGTAACTTGATAATGAACTGTTCGAACATAGGTCCAGGTAGATCTGGAGTTTTATCAGCTCGTAGACTAACGCTCTTTAACTAGCTCGTTGATGATAGTTGTAATAATCAGCGCGAACACTCATACTTAGGCAATTTCCAGGAAACCCCGTTCGGCATATTTTGACGAAATAACGAGAGCCTTCCCGAGATATATGTAAAGTCGGATGGCCTTGTGATCTTGTCTAACATGTAGTGGCTGAGAAGCTCGTTATAGGGCGTGTGCCTGGTAGGTCGTGAATGCTTTATTTTTAGCCAAGTTAAGACGGACCTCAGCTGATAGGGTCCAATACGCAAAGTTTGCTAGGGTATGAGATTATGCCATGGCCTCGGCCGGCATGTTGAGGCTTTAATAAGTTTTCAATAAATTGGAAGCGAACACTCAGGTAGGTCGCAGACCATGGCTTTAAGCCAAGATAGGAGGACCCCAGCTAGTGAAAGCGCAGCCTGTACCACCAAGTTATATGTTCAGGCGGGTCATAGAGTGACCCCAGCTAACACACCATGGCTTGTTATCTCGTTTGACTTGTACGGCCGGGATATGTGTCCAGGTAGGTCACGTTACGGCCTCAGCTAACACCCAGTGGCTTCTACAAGTTTTATTTGAACTGAGAGGGAACACCCAGGTAGGTTGCAGACCAAGGCTTTAAGCCAAGATAAAAGGACCTTGGCTAGCGAACCCAAGCTCGGGGTTACTTGTGGAAGCGGTTGTTCAGTAGGTTCCAAACCATGACATAAAGTCAAGATGATTGGTTCTCAGCTCGCAAACCACGACCCGAGGGAGGGACCAAGGTGAATGCTCGGTTAAGCCGTTGACCGTAGCGCTGCGGCTAGGTTATTTAGGCCTCAGCTCGCAAACCATGGCTTCTCGACCCCTCGTTACGGGGGCATTCAATCGAATACCAATAAGAATAAAGTGCAATGAAAGTTCATAAATTCTGACCAGAATCATGAAAGTCATTCGTAATGAAAAAGATGGAGCATAGGCAAGAACGATTACATTTATCTGAAATAAGGACGAAGGTGTTCTGCGTTCCAAGCTCGCGGGAGAGGGAGACCGTCCATGTTTGCCAGATGATATGCTCCGTTATTCAAATTTTCTTTGATGATAAATGGACCTTCCCAGTTAGGACCTAAGGTGCCATCGCTTGCCGCCCGTGCTCCTGGCAGTACTAGGCGTAGTACCGGATCTCCGACGTTGTAACGTCGGATTCGGACCTTCCTGTTATAGTATCATGCCACCCTTTGTTGATAAATGGCGATCCTCACGCGAGCTATATCTCTTGATTCCTCGAGCAGGTCCAGATTAGCCGCCAGTAACTCGTTATTGCGATCTGAGCTGAAGGTGGCCTTTCGGTGGCTGGCCACTTTATTCTCAGCGGGGATCATAGCCTCCGACCCATACGCCATCGAGAATGGGGTTTCTCCAGTGCTGCTTCGGGCTGTTGTCCGATAGGTCCATAGCACTGTTTGCAGTTCATCCACCTAGGCCCCCTTTCTAGCCTCAAGCTTTGTCTTCAGGGTCTGCTTGATTATTTTGTTGACTGCTTCGACCTGCCCATTGGCCTGGGGGTGATCAACGGTGGTGAAACTCTTTTGAATCCCCATTGACTCGCAGAATTGGATGAATTGCTCGCTGGTGAATTGGGTTCCGTTGTCCGTTACTATTTGCTGTGGCACTCCGAATCTGCAGATTATGTTATCCCATGTAAAAGCTTGTGTCTTCGCGCTGGTGATCTGTGCGAGCTCTTTGGCCTCTGCCCATTTGGTGAAGTAGTCAACTGCCACTATGGCATGTTTGCATCCTCCGCGAGCCGTGGGCAGCGGCCCGATTAGATCCATGCCCTAAATGGCAAAGGGCCAAGGGCTGCTCATCTGCTGCAGGTAAGCTGGCGGAGCTCGCGGAACCTTGGCGAACCTTTGGCACTTCTCGCATTTCTTGACCGTCTCTATGGCATCTTGCTTCACGGTGGGCCAATAAAACCCTTGTCGGAGGGCCTTTTGTGCCAGAGAGAATGCCCCTGCATAATTACCGCAGTGGCATGCATGAATTTCTTCTAGCACAGACTGGCAATCGGTGCCGTCAATGCACCTCAGGAGTGGGGCTGAGAATCCCCTCTTGTACAGTCTTTCATCGTAGATGCAATATCGGGCGGCTTGAGCTCGCAGGCGACGTGCTTCCAGCTTGTCTTCCGGTAGTTTCCCGTCTTGCAGATACTCCAAGATGGGGGTCATCCATGAGTTTTGGGGCACCGTGATCAGTAGCGTTTCATCTCGTTGTTTCATGCTCGGGGTGGCCAAAAAATCGACAGGTATGTCCCCCAAGAATTCTGCGTCCCGGGCAGTTGCTAGGCGAGCCAGAGCGTCCGCATGAGAGTTCTGGGAACGGGGGATTTGATGTATTTCATATTTTTTGAAAGTGGCTAAAAGTTCGCGTGCCTTCTGTAAGTATGCTGCCATCTTCGTGTCTCTGGCCTGGTATTCTCCCCGCACCTGGTTGACAACTAGTTGAGAGTCGCTGAAGATCTCCAAGAATTCAGCTCGTATTTCCTTTGCCAGGCGGAGTCCTGCTAATAAGGCTTCATACTCGGATTCATTATTGGTGGCTAAAAAACCGAACCTCATGGCGCAGAGGATTTTGTGACCTTCGGAGCTTATTAGCATAACCCCGGCTCCCGCTCCTTGTTCGTTCGATGATCCATCGACGTATAGTTCCCAGAACGGTCCTTTCAGGTTTTCCGGCTCCTCGTCAATTGGCCCAGTAAACTCGGCAATGAAGTCTGCCAACGCTTAACCCTTTATCGCCGTCCTTGGTTTGTACTTTATGTCGAACTGAGCGAGCTCAATAGACCATTTTAGTAAACGGCCTGAGGTATCCGGTTTTTGGAGGATTTGTTTCAATGTGTATTTGGTCAGGACTTCGATCTCATGAGCTTGAAAATAGGGTCGCAGCTTCCTTGATGCCACTATTAGACAGTAAGCCAATTTTTCGATTGGTGCGTACTTTGTTTCTGCATCGATTAGGCTTTTGGAGACGTAATAAATGGGGTGCTGCACCCCTTCTTCCCCCCGAACGAGGGCCGCGCTGAGAGCTTGTTGGGATACTCCTAAGTACAAGGTCAACCTCTCTCCCTCCTTAGGTTTGGCGAGCAGTGGGGCCCGTCCCATGTACTCCTTTAGTTGTTGGAATGCGAACTCGCATTCTTCTGTCCATCTGAAGTCTTTCTCCTTTTTTAGAAGCTCGAAGAACGGGGCACACTTGTCAGTTGCCTTTGAAATGAAATGGCTCAGAGCCGCGACCTGACCATTGAGGCTTTGCACCTCCTTCTTTCTTATGGGCGACCTCATGTCGAGCAGAGCCTTAATTTTGTCTGGGTTGGCTTCAATGCCTCTGTTGTTTACCATAAACCCAAGAAATTTTCCAGAGGCTACACCGAAGGCGCACTTGAGCGGGTTGAGCTTCATCTGATATTTCCTGAGGACTCCAAACGTTTCTCTTAGATCGGAAACGTGGTCCGTCACTTGCTCGGATTTTACCAGCATGTCCTCAACGTATACTTCCATGGTTTTTCCGATCAGTGTTTCGAACATCGTATTGACCAGCCTCTGGTAGGTCGCGCCAGCATTCTTCAATCCAAAGGGCATGACCTTGTAACAATAGAGCCCCCGGTCGGTTATGAACGAGGTGTGCTCTTGGTCCGTGGGGTTCATGGGGATCTGGTTGTAGCCTGAATAGGCATCCATGAAACTGAGGAGGCGGTGACCAGCCGTTGCATCCACGAGCTGATCGATTCTGGGGAGGGGAAAGCTGTCTTTAGGACAGGCCTTGTTCAGGTCGGTGAAGTCGATGCAGGTCCTCCACTTCCCGTTTTTCTTTTTTACTAGGACCGGGTTGGCCACCCAGACCGGATAGTGGGCTTCCTTGATGAAATTATTCGCCAAGAGTTTGTCCACTTCTTCTTTAAGAGCGGTATAACGCTCCGGAGTCATTGGCCTCTTCTTCTGGCGCACTGGCCTATAGCTTGGATCTACGTTGAGCTTGTGTGACATGACTTCTGGGGCGATTCCCACCATATCTTCGTGGTTCCATGCGAATACATCAAGGTTAGCTTTAAGGAAATCTGTAAGTTGGGATTTTACCTCGGGGGCTAGACTCTTGCCTAGCTTGAGGTGCCTTTCCTTGTCTGTCTCGCCGACTGAGATATCTTCGAGCTCTTCCATGGGACCGGTGGGCTTTTCGCAGTCGACCTCGCATGGATCCAGGTCCTCCCATCGGCCGGTTGATCGCGGGCCGACTTTTGCGATGATATTTACTTTCTTTCCCTTTGCTCCCATTTTCAGGGCGTCCTCATAGCAACGTCTTGCGAGGTGCTGCTTGCCTCGTGCACACCTTACACCGTCGGGGGTCGGGAATTTCACCGTAAGCGACCTGGTTGAGGTGACTAGATCCAGGTCGTTCATCGCCGGCCTTCTGAGTACGACGTTGTATGCTGAGGGGCAGTCAATTATTAGGAATTCTGCCAAAGTAGTGGCCTGGCGGTTCGCATCCCCGATGGTAAGGGGAAGGCTGATCCGACCGACGGGAATCACTGCGTCTCCCGTGAACCCATAGAGTGGCTCTGGGGACGAACTCAATTGTTCCGGTCCCAAACCCATCTGATCGAAGCATGCTCTGTACATTATATTTACCGAGCTGCCCGTGTCCACCATTATCCTTCGCACTTCGGAGTTGCCGACCTGGGCTCGTATAACGAGTGCGTCGTTGTGCGGCCAATGGACGTCTCTGGCGTCTTCTTCCGAGAAAAACATCTTCTCTGGGATTGGGTTACCCCTAGGCCGCTTCGCGGGAATCGGCTGTTCGCCCGATTTCGCTAGCAAGACATGGTTGGCCTCTTGTATGTATTTGTCGCGGGATTTGTGGGAGGATCCAGCGAGGTGGGGCCCGCCATGGATCGTGTAGATGGTTCGTACAGCCGGTGATTGGTCATCATCGGTGGGAGGCTGCTGCTGTACCGGCGGCTGGCTTGGTTGATTAGTCGGCCGCACCATGTAATCTTTCAAGTGACCTCTTCTTATCAGATCTTCGATGGCGTCCCTTAGGGCCCAGCATTCCGAGGTGTTGTGACCCGCCTCGTTGTAGTACGCGCAAAATTTTTCTTTGTTTCGGAATTTTTTTGGGGTTTTAACGAGTTGGGCTTCCCGAATTCCTCTTTGTTCCTTTCGATGGCGAAGATCCTTTCTTGGGGGTCTGACAGGGCACAGTAGCTGTCAAAGCGCTGTGATCTATGAGGTCGCTCATCTCCCTCTGCCTTCTGAGCTCGCTTGAACACTTCGTTGCTCGAGCGCTCCCCCCGACCTTCTCTTCCGGCGTCTCCGTTGTGCCTTCTCTTATTCTGACTGGAGCCCCCAGCTTCTTCTCTCGACCCGATGGGCTTCTTCGTCCCGAAGGCGTCTTCCCATCAGATTTCCTTGGAAGCTCGTTCATAGAATTCCCCCAGGTCTTTGACCGGGGTTCGGTAGATGCTCTCGTAGAGCTTTCCGTCTTTTCGGAGGCCGGCGGAGATCGCCGTTAGGATACTTTCATCCGAGGGATCCTCGACGTTGCTCACCTCGCGCCTGAACCTGGCGATGTAATCCCTTAGTGGCTCGTTTGCTTTCTGGAATACGGTGGCGAGGTGGCAAGGTGGCGCGAGCTGCCTCCTTAGAGCCCTGTATTGGTTAAGGAACCTCTGTTGGCACTCTTCCCAGCTGTTGATACTACGAGGCGGAAGGCTCATGAACCAAGCTCGGGGAATGTCTCCTAAGATTGTTGGGAAGGCGCGACATTTAGCCAGCGAGCTGGTTGTCTGTAGATCCATTTGCACGTTGTACGCATCCAGGTAATCATAGGGGTCGCTGTCCCCATTATATTGTGGCATGCTCGGGACCTTAAACCTCCGGGGCAGGGGTTCGAGCTCAATCTCTCTAGCGAACGACGTCCTATCCCCACGGCCATTATTCTGGCTGCGGACTCCTTGTCGTTCTTCCAACTGTCGCACCCTTTGATACAGCTCTTCCACAGTTGAGTCCGGCCCTACTGATTGCTGGGCTTGCGATCGCCTGCTTCTTTCTCGGACTGGGGAGCGGTGAATTGGGGACGGATAGTTATCCCCGATATCTTCTTCCGCGGGTGGGTGTCTCTCCTCCCGCGGTTGGCGGACCCTGCGAGGCGACGCCGGTGAGTCGTGGACAGCCCGTGCTTGAGCTTGGGCCAGAATTCTGACCGCGTCAGCGAGTTGCATTACCGTATTCTCCAATGCTTCCTGGCGCTGCTGCCAGTCCCGGATCGTCCCTATCCCAGTGATTTGGACAGTAGGCTGGACAGGGACCCGTGGTGGTATGCCGGGAGCGTCTCCGGCGGGCGGTGGCAAAGGAGTATCGGCTGTCGGGGCAATAGGTCCTCCATTTGGTGGTAAGTCTCGTGGTCGGTCGTGGTGATTTTCAGGTGGGTCGACCGCCGCCTCGGAACTTCTAGTATTCCTTCCTCTAGCCATGGCTATTGATCAGAGCGGCCCTTTCCTCTAGCGCCAAAATGTCGACGTTTGATTTCGGCCGACCGTGATTCGTTTTGGGCCGCGGTGAGTCAATCCAAAAATACCGAGAAGGAAGGAAGAAAACCCCTCCCCCCAAAGTTCCAAGCGTGTACACCAGAATCTTTTACGTGGTTCGGCCAAAACGATGCCTAGTCCACGGCCGCCATCTGATTATTCTCCCAGAGTGGCGGTATCTGATTATTATTTTTCTTGTCCTCCTTGCCCCTCATGGTCTCTTTGATTCTCATTTATCTTGAGGGGCTTTTACAATCTAGATAATATATAAAAATACAGTGTTTGTATAATGGGGGACAAACAGTTCTTACCGCCTTCGCAAGACCGGGAGTGGGATCCTCATTACGAGGGGCATGGGCTGTTACAGATAAAGTGATCGGACCCTACCTCTGACTTCTCAGCAGCTTTGCCGCTCATGCGAGCTGGAGGTTTTAGGCCAGCGACCTGGATGCGCCAGCGATCTGAAGGATATTTCAGGAACTCGTTAGTCGATTGCTCCGAGCTCGTTGGGGGATTACCGGGAGCTCGCCATATGCTCGCTTTACGAGTTCCGGATCTTTGGTGGAGGCTGGACCTTTCTTGACGAGGTCGTCCGGGCCTTCTTGGCCTTGGGTGATTGGGCCGGTCTATCGGACCGAGTCTGGCCCATGCGAGGTGATGCGGGAAATACATATAACAGTAACATACAATAAATCTACCACTAGGTATTGCACGAAGATATGAGGGAATGTTGTGACATGGAGAAGCAAGAAATAGTCTGTCGTGAATAAAAGTAGTGTTGAAGTAGAATACCGGACAATTGCATAAAGAATATGTGAACTAATTTGGATTGAGAGGCTTATAAAGGATCTAAACATTTCTAAAACATACCTTATCAAGTTGTACAGTGATAATAAATTAACAATCACAATCTTGTTTAATATGATCAGATGAAGCACACAAATTGTTTTTATTTTATTTATTTTTTACTATTTAATAATACAAATTATCCAACACAAGAATTTTCATTGTAATTCCAAAAAAAAAGGTGATTCTATGAGGAGTTCTCACTTCACATCAATGGAGTGCAAATTTTTTTTATTAAAATATATTATATTTATTTTTTATTAAAAGACATTATTTAATGTCTCTAAGGTCTTGTTGGGAAGAGTCTCTCAACCTTTGGTTAGCTTTCTTAATTTACAAATCATTTCATGTAATAAAAGTTTACAATGATTTCGGGTACTTTATCATAAAAAATATTAGTTAATACGAAAAATGAGATCGGGTGGGGATATAAACGATTGACATGCGATGGGGTGGCATTGTTAAATATGAAAAATGAGAAGTAAAACACTGCTGCAAGGTTCTGTCTGCAAACTTACAAGCAAAAAGCATTTCAAGCTGTTGGACTATAGCGTGTCTGCCGGCCTCTCCCCTCCCGTTGCTATGCTAAGCATATTCTCCGCGAGTTGCACTGAAAGATCATCAAATCATCAGTCGATCATATCCTTTTTGATGCTTCATATTGCTTTACTTGTTGGTAGGAGAATTTTGAACCAAAAATTAGCTGAGACTCCCCGGTCTATTTTTCTCTTTGTCATCCGGCAAAATGCGAGAAATCTGATCTGAGAGACCATGATTTTTCCATGGTTTCTCATCTGGGTTGAACTCGTCAGTTTGAACGCCGCTTGGCAATTTTATGACGCGACGCTGTGCTCTTCGGATACTGATAATCCCGGCAGAAGATACGCCTGCAATTCCTTCCAGAAATCATGCCAAACCTTCGTCGTGTACAGAGCCGGCCAACAGTTTCAGACCATCTCAAACATCTCTGGCCTGTTCAGAATGGAACCCGATGTGTTGCTTCCATTGAACAACCTCACCTCGCCTTCCGAGATTCTGGAACCGGCCAGAGAGGTTCTTGTTCCCGTCAATTGTTCTTGCACGGTGTCACAATCGACAAGGTTATACACAACCCACTCACACAATTCAACACCGCAACCTCCAAAACTCAGCGGGAGTCTCTCTACCCAGCTGGTATACTGTATTGAAAATGCAGAAATTACAGCAAACAATAGAAGAACCCAGAAGAAGATGAGAGAAGAAGGAGAATTACAGAGACGCGAGGTGAGAACAGTCAGGTTCGACAACTATTCACGTGGTTTCTCCTTAGCTAACAGACTATTTATACCTTTTTCCTTAGAGCGCATCTGCAAAAAGAATATAAAATGTAATACAATAGATGTAATAAACGAATAAGACGGCACCGTTTAGTCCGAAGGCGTTCGAGACAAAAATTGATCAATTCCGCTGCTTCCGATTTCTACTCTTCCCTTTCCCCATCCAATCCTTGAGCAATCCAGCTGGGCCTTCCAGATTGGCTGGTGGACCCACGTGACACACGGGCCAGTTTTTTCAGGCCAGTGTCCGGTACTTGGTCGCCGAGAACACGACACGTACTGAAATTGCCTGCGGGGCGTTTGAAGGATTGCTTAAACCAATTACACTTGCGGAGGAAAATCCATCTCGAGAAAACAGCAGCAAGGTTGGTTCTGTTCTTGATGTGCCTTTGAAATGTGCTTGTCCTGATGAATTTACAAGTAGCAATGGCGTTAGTTACCTTGTCACATACCCTATTGTACTAGGAGACTTCGTAAATAAATTGGGAGAAAAATTTGGAATTTCCCCTCAGGATATATTGGAGGCTAACCATTTGGACCCTACATCTGCAATTTATCCGAACACAACTGTTCTGATTCCGATAAAAGGCAAAGTGGCAATCAATTTTGATCTTCCTGATTCTGATCCTCCAGCTCCGGGTTTTCTTCCTACTGTCCCTGTAGAAAAGATTAAAAAGAGGGCGAATTTGAAGATCTTGTACGTTACAGTGTCAATTGTAGGCTTCTCTGTTCTACTGATAGCTGTGCTTGGTTGTTGTTTTTACGTTAAGGCCTTTAACATATGGAGGGCTGATCGGATTCAGTCATCAGCTCGGAGAAGCGTTCTCACCCCTTGTTCAACACCCCGAACTAGCTCTCCGAGATCTGGCCAAACGACCAGAAGCTCCACAAATTCATGTCTATCGCCAGATCTTCTCGCTGGAATTAAATATTCTTTTTGCAGTTACAACATAGAGGAGCTCAGAAGTGCAACTAAAGATTTCAGCAAAGAGGCTAAGATAACTAGCTGTGTCTATAAAGGGTTGGTGGATAATGTTGAAGTGATGATCAAACGGGTGAGATTTGAAGATACCCGCTCGGTTATCGATGTGCATTCTAAGATCAACCACATCAACATTGTGAAATTGCTTGGGGTTTGCTATGGAGAGAATGACTTTTCCTGGTCATATATTGTCTTGGAATCCCCTGCAAATGGCTGCTTAAGAGATTGCTTATCAAATTCATCTAGTTCTCTCCGGTGGCACAGACGAACTCAAGTGGCATTTGATATTGCAACCGTGCTTCACTATTTGCACCGTTGTATGATTCCTCCTTGTACCCACATGAGCATCACTAGCAGAAACATCTTCATGACACAGAACTGGAGAGCAAAGCTGGCAGTTTTTGGAAACAGCCTGGCTGCTGGATCCTCAAAAGAAAACGAAAACAAGGGCAGTCCTGTTGGAGGGTGGGTTGCACCAGAGCATCTAGAGAATGGCCTGGCTTATGAGAAAGTAGACATTTTTGCATTTGGGGTAGTTCTGCTTGAGCTTATTTCAGGAATAGACACCATACAAGGGAAATTGTTGGAAGATTCCATTGGATTCTTGGGAGGGGGAGCTGGTGAAGGTGGTTGTTTTGAGCAGCTGAGGAATTTCATGGATCCAAGCCTTAAGGAGGGTTATCCTCTGGCGGAGGCCTTGTGTTTAGCTGTTTTAGCTAAGGCTTGTGTGGAAGATAATCCACTGCATAGGCCATCCATAGATGATATCATGAAAGTCCTTGCCAGAATGAATGAGCAACCATAATCAGATTTTCATAGTCATCAATGTTCATAGTATGATATTTCTTGCCGATAATATTGGATTACATGAACCCTGCATTGGAATGTTGCATGATTTGCGGATGTTAATTTGACTATGACTAGTCTCACTGCTCCTTTTTTTTTTTTTCCCTTCTGTTGGAACGTTGTATTTATCTGTAAATTCTTTGGTGGATTTATGATCTGTTGGAACATTGTATTTGCAAAAAAAATTAGGATAATCACAGCATTCATTTTAGATTGTTTCTCACAGGTTGAAATATAACTGATTGTTTTGATAACTCAAGAACCCACTTGATGAGTTCCCATTAACCTAATGATTGACTAGTTATCATTATTCTGAACTGAATCGATCTCTTCTTAGTTATTCACTTCACTTTTTTTTTTTTCTTTCATCTCTTAGTTCATCACTTGTTCAAATCAGAAAATTTAACCTCTTCACGAGATAAAGAAAAGACTAGTTTTCACTTGATTCCCAATTATGTTCCATGTCTGTAACAAAAGTGTAATTAGGAACCCGTAGCTAGACATTTTTGGGTCTAAACTCCATTCTACTGTTAGTAGAATCCTAAGTTGCTGACCAAAAACTATTCACAGTTTCTCACATCAGTATGATTCAGATTCCAGTATACCAGCGTAAAACACATAAATCCATATTTGCTTGAAGGAATGTCATGATGTGAAGCTTCAATTAAACTTATATAATTGTCGTAAATTCATGATTGTATGTTATGACAAGACTGGTCAGGTATCATCAACAAGGCAATGAAACAGAAGCTCCACTGCATTTGATTTGAACTTTGCATCAGCCAAATAACCCATTTACAGGGTAGGAGTACCTCCTATTTATGGTCATTGCGTTTGCGTGGACAAACTTCACTTTTAGTTGTCAAAAATCCATTTTGACTTGGTGCGATTCCCATTGCACGCAATCGATCTTGCCGCTTTTGGGGGAGAATCAATAACCAAAAAGATCGATACAGTTGATTTCTTGCAATATATTTGCTCCAAATTGGATAAGTCAATTGTATCATTGTCTGACAAAGACTTTCTCGGTGTTTATCAAAGTTATGGTCATGCATTTGTATTTAATATAAATATTTTACATTAAAAATAATTTTCATATAAATGGTTCTTTTGTAGAAAATTATTTCATGGAAAATCATAGATGGTGGAAGCCGCCGGCAAGGGTGCTTTGCCAGAGCTTTCCTTGGCTGTGATTGTTTGTAGTAGCCATAACAAAATAATCTCTTTCTTCGGGTTTAATCAAACTCATAACGATAGGCTATGCTCTAGTAAAATGTTGATGTAATTGATGTGCTAGCACATATTGTTAATGATATTTTATTATGTATATACAATTTTTATATTATATTATTATGTATACACAATTTTTATAATATATATAACAAAATATATATGATAGGTTTATGATACATATTGTAGTTATAACATTGAATATTTCTGTGTATGTTTGAATGTTTGGTGACTTTTATCGTTTATGTGAGTATTATAAAAGAATGAAAATATGATTTGATTTTTGAAAAATAAAATCACCGTGTAACCTTATTTATTTTACTTAAAATTTTAAAAAATTAGAAAAATAAATCTGGAAGGATTTCAAACTGGCCTTACTAGTTGTCCTTTTTTTAAAGCTTTCTCATTTTAGGAAAAGTACAAAATTATACATTTACATTTGTTATATAATAATTTAGTTTTTGTTTTTCCTTCGTCCTCACATATATCAAAAGGCCATAATAATTGGATACACACATAAACAGGACGGGCGCCGGCAAGTGAAAGAATAGAAGGGAACAAACATTTTTTTTGCTATAATGAATGTTAAAGAATAATTTTTTACTAATTTTTGTTAGAAAATTAAGTTTATTATCTAGAAATTCAATTTTATACAAAAAAAAAAAACTCCGTTAAAACCTAGTTGAGTTGTGTTTTGAATTGAAATAATTAGAAATCAAATATCTAGCATATATATGATTAATTAGCTAAGGATGTATATATAAATAGCATTAATTATATTCTTTAACCTCCGTGGGATACCCTCTACTTCAAGAGTTAAGAGATATTTAAGCAAGCATGCATGCATGCAGGAAAACTAAGTTAGCCGGATTCGCCATGTACTCTAAAACCAGTAACTTATTCACATACATACATGCGCACGCACACACATATATATAATATATATATATATATATGATTAAGCTGATCGATATTGCATTTAGTTTACATAGCAAATTAACCCCCGAACAGATAACTTATACTAGCTAGTACGTACAAATTAAAAACCGGTCTTAGAACCAAACCAAGTAGACCCAGCTTATATATTTAAGTACAAACTAGCTATAGCTTTAATTAATTAGCTTATTATATTTTTAAGTAAATGATGATCATCATCATGCACGCATCGTACTTTTAACTCCCCAGTTAATTAATTAACTAGGGATTGCCACCAGAGTGGTGATTGAAATCTCCAATGGGTATGTCATGGTGGTTGTTCACGGTACTTCCAGAGCTATGAAACTTATTGCCCTTCTCCTCATCATTCCCAGCTGCAGAATCATCACCAAACTCAAATACCAGCTGCCGCTTCTCAATCATCGCATTAGCTTTCCTATCAGTGGCCAAGCAAGAGCTCATCACCATCACCATCACCATCAGGAGCGGGGCCACTGCTATAGCTCTCATTCTGGAACTTATCACTGCGTTTAGATAATGCAGTAGTCGACAACCACTCGGATCAAACAAAGAGGAGCTGTAATCCAAAGGCAGAAGAAAACCAGTTAGTTCACAATTACATGTAATTAAGAACAGAATATTTAGATTCCGAAGATTATTTACCCGAGAGAGCCGGCCGGAGAATTGATGGAATCAAGGACTCGGAGGTGGGTTTATATAAATAGATGGGAATTAGCTGGCTAGGGTTTATAATGTAAATTGCAGTTTTTTTTTAATAATAATAACAATTTGGTGATGGATTGATCACCAAATGAGGCAAGATTAAGTGGGATGCCCACGTTACACCAATAAAAAGGCTTGGGTATAACCAGAATGATGAAGCTCAAGGAATTAAGTTTTTTCTTCTCACACAGACACACCATCCAAGCACTAGAAACAGAGATTCCACCTTGGGATTTGGAAACTAATGATGGATTGTGTTGGGTCACAAGTCAACCGACTGCAGTGGATCTCCTGTTTTGTTGCTTAATTCCATCAAGTTTTAACTCCTGAAGCTTATCAGTTTATAATGTGTGGTACAATTTTAGTTGAGTCATTTGGAAATGTTAAACAGTAGGCTTTAATGATTACACTTGGCTGGTTGGTTTCCATTTTAATTAGCATCATCTTGATCTTGAAACCGATATATAGATCTGACATTTGGACATCTATTTGTCATGTCCAAATCTCCCAATTCCCATTAGTTATTCTGAACTAATCCCTTCATTTCTGTCCGTGTGGCGGTGTAAGCTTTTTGAACTAATCCTTCCTGTTTACAGCAAATTAAGTCCAGCCCGTTAATGAATCGCTTTTTCTGTGTGGTGCTAATCCCAGTCCCATATGCTTTTGAGAGTGGGCTAATCATCAGGGATATATATATATATATATAGCTGTCCTATCACACGAGAAATTTTGGGAAAATTTTCTACGTTTCTATCTTTAGTTTTTATAATTTTTTTAGTTTTTATTAGTTGTAGAAAAATTTTAATTTTTTAATTTTACAATTTTATATTCATTATGTAAATAAATTCACAACAGTTTGAGAATAAAAGAACATAACGTTAACGGAAACAAAAAGATAAAAAATAAGAACTGTAATATTTTAGATTATTTGAATATAAATACTAAAAAATACAACCTTAATTTGTTTATCGCCAAAAAAATACAATAAGCTATAAATAGATTAAGTTTTAAATTTACAAGAATTTGTTTGATTTGTACTTTTTTAATCTATGAAGTATAATATAAAATTAAATAAATAAATACACACACTTATATGAAGAATAGTACATGGACCGCGCTTGTGTAGATAAGGGTTTACAAAACCCTTTATAGGTGCGAGATATCGCGATATTTTGATATATTGTGATATATCACGATTTTGTTCACCTATTTCTTTCTCTCTTCTTGCCCGCCTCGTCGTCGCCTCGCCTCTTCTTGTCGTTGCAATCTCACTACCTCGCCGCTGCAACCTCACTACCTTGCTTCTGTCGCCTCTCGCCCCTCACCTTTGTCGTCTTTTGCCCCTTTGCCTCTGTCGCCTCGCTTTCTCTCACCGCCTTGTCGCCTCGCTTTCGTCGCCTTACCACCTCGTCTCCTTACCGTTACATCCTCTAGTAACCAGCGACCACCTAAACCAACCGAGGATGTAATGAGTGGCGGTGAGGGCGAAGGCGAGGCGGGCAAGGATGTGGGCGAGCCACTAGGGAAAGGGTGAGAGCGAGAGAGAAAGAGAGAGAGTGCCAGGGAGAGACAAATGAGAGAGAGATTGTTGTTTTGGGTCATTTATGAAAAGGGCAAGTTGATCATTTTATTAAACTGCAAAGCAATCTCTACACTTCCTTATGTACAAATAACATTATCTGATAGTACATTGGCTTTGGCGGGATCATTGCCCTTCTGGTCAAGGTTGAAAACTTACATTTAGGATATGGATTTTATGAACTTTTCTACAAGCCCCTAATTGCCTCCCTCAAGCTTGAAAAACACACACTTAGAATATAGTATTTGCAATTTTTTTTCCAAAATTTTCCCACTTAATTACAAAATATGTTAGTCAAATTGAAAATAAAATATTTATTTTAAGATACTTCAAAATAAACCCTAGAAGGCAAGGCAAGCGTTTTTCTTTTATAAAATAAGGCAAATAAATCCTATTTTTTATTTTTATTATATTGATAAACTCTATATTAGTTTTTAAGATAAAAAAAAATTAATACTAACTATATTATTAATAAAATGATAGTTTCTCAATTATATTTAATTTTAAAGTAGCAAATTAACTTTTGATAGGTTATATTGAAGAGGAAGAAAGTAATATTGGATCAACAATCATATATTTAAGAATCTGATAGCCAAGATAAGAAAGCTTTCAAAAACTTGTTGAATTAGGATAAACTTAGAAGATCTTTTGTATAGATTCTTAATTGAGAATTAAAATTTTAAATTATCATCTAAATGAGATAGACAATATTCATAGAAAATACATGAAAGGAGATTTTGTCAACTTTGTAATTTTTGTTTAAAAAAAATGAACCTTTATTGAAAATTTTGTATAAACTTTTTAGTTTAATGATTTTAATAATATAGAGTATAATTTTTTTAGATTACTATACTACAATATTATATGAAAAAAATTGCCACTAGTGGAAGCAGGTTTTGGCTTCACCACTAGTAGGCTATGGGAAAGGACCCTTATCCCGTTTATCTTATTCGTGCTCTCCACTCTCCTTATTCGTATTCTCTATGGATATTTTTTGATATCCAAAATCATGATAGGTTTTGACAAATACCCAAGAGATTCTTTGCAATACTTAAAAGAAATATAGAGCCATGGAGCCAGAGGAAGCTCTTGGGATGGAATTCGAGGATAACATACAAAGTGTTTAGAAGTAAACTTCTTTTTGTCTATTATTAGCATATTTATTTATATGATTATGTTTGTTTAATTTTTTATGTACTTAGAAAAATGAATGGACATGAGCAAGGAATGTCAGAATTTTTTGCATGTTCTTGGTCAAAAAAATTGATTTCCAACAAGTTAGTATCAGAGTAAGCCTTACGATCCATCTGACTTTTGCTATTGCTCTTCTGCTACCCCTTACCTAATGATATCAGAGGACGGCCTCCGCGTCGACGTCATAAAAAACAGAGCACTATTCCAGAAGGAGAAAACAATGATGAACCAGAGGTATTCTCTCATTTCAATTTCCAAAACTCGCCAAAGAGAATTATGACAACTGATGTATTCATATGAAATCCTTGTTAGGGTCCCAAGATGCATGGGATGCAGTAGAACAAGGTGTTGAATAGCCTGTAGATGAGGCAGTTCTGACTCGAGAAGATACAGATGCTTTGCAAAAGGTTTGAAAGAGGGATTATCAAGCTCTTACTATTATTCATATGTGCCTTGATGAGAACATGTTTGAGAAAATTTCTGTTGCTTCGAGTGCTAAGCAAGCCTGAGAGATTCTTCAAAATTCTTTTAAGGGAAAAGATAAAGTGGTAAAGGTTCGTTTACAAACCTCGAGGGCTGAGTTTGAAGAATATTTCACCAAAGTATTGGTTGTAGTTAATCAGTTAATGGAGAAAACATGGAGGATATTCATGTGATTGAAAAAATTCTTTGATCGTTGGAATCAAAATTTGATTATTTGTGGCATCTATTGAGGAATCAAAAGATTTGGAGTCGATGAGTCTTGATCAGCTCATAGGATCCTTACAAGCCCAAGAGAAGAGATTCAAGAAAAGAGAAGAACTCGTTGCATAGGCTCTTCAAGTAAAGCTAAATTTACATGATAAAGGAGAAGAGAGTGAGAAATTTGTTGAATCCAGAGGAAGAAGTAGAGGTCATGGTTGAGGCTCACTGCGTGGTGGTCGGGGAAGAGGTATAAAAGGAAGGAATTTTTCAAGTAATGAAAAATAAAAATTTTGGCATCAAAATTCAAAGGTCGGGGAGGTAACTGGTTTAGAAGAAGTAATGGTAGGAAGTCTGGAGTTTGATGATATGTTGAAGATTCGAGCACTATGCAGCAGATTGTAGATTTAATTCAAGAAAAGAAGAAAGGGTAAATTGTGTTGAGAAACAAGAAGATGAAGAATCTACTTTACTATTGAATTGTAATGAAAATGAGTAAAGGAACCAGAAAGTATGGTATCTTGATACAAGAGTCAATAATCTTATGATTGGTAACAAAAGTTTTTTTTTTTATGAATCTTGATAATTCTGTGAAAGGGAGTGAAAAAACAAAAGTCTCGATCATGGGTAAAGGGGACATTTTTATTAGATTGAATAATGGAGATCATGAATTTATTTCTCATGTTTATTATTTTCCATCCTTATATATTGAGTATGGGGCAACTACTGGAGAAAAGTTATGAAGTCAATATGAAGAGTGGGATGATTATGAGGAAAGGAAGAGGGAAGCTGACCACAAAAGTGCCAATGTTACAAGACAAAATGTTTAAACTTGAAATCAATATAGATTGTGCAAGGTGCTTGAAGGCTTCTGCAAGTGATACTTCCTGGCTATGACATCTCATGTTGGGTCATATGAATTTTGGTGGTATTAGAATTGCGGTTACATTGTATAATTCCTAATAATAAGATAAATGCTATGAATTTAAATTTGTTTCAAATATATTAGTATTTGAATTTTAACAATGTAATGGGATAAGTAATAGGAATTTGAATTAAATTCAAATTTCTAAAGAGATATGTCTATCTATATCTATGTGATATCTATAAATAGGCATATAATCTAATGAAAAAAATACACAACAATCAGAATCAGTTTCTAATCGCTTATATACTATTTCTGGCATCACCATTTGAGTCTCGAACAGACAAAGAGTGAACGTATAAGAAAGTTTTTATAGTTTTATTCCACGGAGATTGTTAGAGAAATTAGATTCGATCATTTTGCTGCGATCCAGATATTTTACATATTGTTTACAATTTGTTCAAAAGTTTCACAGGTGGTTTGAAACTTTTATCAAATGACGAAGCATCCGGATCAACTTTGTGAAGGCTATATTTTCGGCGAGCAATTCAAGAAGTGTTTCCCAAAAAGAGTCTTTTAATAAACCATCTCAACCACCAATTCAATTGGGGTAATATTGCACCAATTTCTTTTTGGTAAGAAGATATATTTTTTGCTTTTTGTATATGATTATAGTTGCAAGACGTGGGTTTATTTCTTGAAAGAAAAACCAGAGGCATTTGAAGTTTTTAAGAAGTTCAATGCTATTGTAGAAAATGAGACTGGTTTGACAATCAAGGCAATGAGAATCGATGGAGGAGGTGAATTCATGTCAAGTAAGTTTAACAAGTTTTGTGAATTTCTTGACATTCAACATCCTTTGACTGTTCCAAGATCAACTCCGTAGAATGGTGTTAAAGAGCCAAAAACAAGATAATTTTAAACATTGTTCGTGGCATGTTAAAGAGCAAATGATAATATTTACAAAAAAAATATAATTTTAAAAATAAGATAGTAATGATAATATTAAAATAAAAAATATTACAATTGTCCCTTATAATTTTTTATACTATAAATTACAATTATTCAAGAAAGTTACCTTGATTATTTGAATATTCAGATTCATCATGACCATGACCACGAAAGGTTAGTTATTGTCGTAGAAGAAGTCGAACACAATCAATTAATGCATTCAGAAGAATTCGATAATCACATCGTGTTTGTTCTAACTGTCTGAAGAAAATTGTCTCAATATTTTATTTTTGATTCATTAAGATTTTACAATTGTTTCGAGTTTAATTATGTGCACTATTAACATCTTCAACATGAACTTAAAGTTATCTTTCTTTTTTTTTAGAAAAAAATTATTAAACCCTTCTTTCATAAAAAAATCACCATTTCCTTCTTCCCTATTATTTATTTTAAAAAGATAACAATATAAGCAAAATGCGACATCTTTATTTATACTATATTCCAATCAATTACCAAATTCGTTGAATCAAGCTGGAATAAATCGTTTTGATTTCGAGGTTGACACAGAATTCTTTGCAAATAGACTCTTTTAATTTGATTTCGAAAATTAACATTGTAATCCATTATTATAATTCTTAGTCTAGGATCGATAGAAAGTTGTACAACATTAATTTGCTTAATACTTATTTTGTTAATTTATTCATTTTCTTCGATATAAATTTTTTTCATACTTACTTTATTTACTTCATAATTTTCTTTAATACTTAGCTTTATATGCATCATCATTGTAAAAAAATAAAATTATGAGTAAATTGTAAAAAATGCTATAATGGTTACTATTGGGCAATTATATACTTATTTTTTTCAGTACTTATTTTTTTTATTTTTAATAGTATATTATTGTAAAAAATAAAATTAAAAAAAAATCTGGCCATGGGGGCAGTTGGCCCCACTGGGCCTCACGTGGCTCCGTCCGATGCTAAAGGAATTTTGGGCTAAAGTAGTGGCATCTGTTGTGTGTGCAATCATTGTCTCACAAAAGGTGTCCAGAAAATGACACCTCAAGAGGGTTGGAGTGAGACTAAATATTTCACATTTGTGAGTGTGAGACAGTCTTGCTTAATTATGTTCATATAGATGAGTCAAAAACCAACTTAGATGACAAAAGCTAAAAACTTGTGTTTGTTAAGTGTGATGCAAACTCTAAGGGGTACAACTTCTACAATCCGATAAGGGGAAAGATTGTTTTAAGCAGGGAGATGAGTTTGATGAAGATGGTTATTGGGATTGGAATGTTCCGAATGAGAATTATGATTTTCTCTTCCTGTTTGATGGTTATTCTAGAAGTTAGGATTAGATACCTTCATCAACACAAGAAGCTCCCCATCCACCACCACCAACTCAAGAATATTTGTCTCCCCTCTGAACAGCCACTTTGTATAAGGAATTTAACTAAAATTATGATGAAAGACAGGGAATTACTTATTTAACTCTTTGTATGTATGTAGACTCAGAATCATTACTGTTTGAAGAAGCTATGCAAGATAATAGGTGGATAATGGCCATGGATGATGAAATGAAAGCCATACAAAAAAAATGAAACATGGGAGTTAGTGACACCTTCAAAAGGGAAAAAGGTTGTTGGAGTAACATCGATTTATAAAGTCAAGAAAAATGCTAAGCGAGAAGTGAAAAAATACAAAGCTTGGCTTATTGCAAGAGGTTTTAGTCAATTGATTGGAATTGATTATGATGAAGTATTTGCTCCAGTGGCTCCTTTGGAAACCATTTGGCTAATCATTGCAATGGCAACTTAGAAAAATTGAAATTTTTTCCAAATGGATGTAAAACGACATTTTGGAATGATTATCTGGAGAAATATGTGTATGTGGAGCAAGCAATGGGTTACACAATTCAAGGTCAAGAAGATAAAGTGTTTTAAGTTTAAAAAATCTTTGTATAGTCTTAAGCAAGCACCAAAGGTTTGGTATATTCACATCGATGAGTATTTTTAGATGAATGGATTCTCAGTGTCAAGGAAGACAACAAAGAAGAGGTAATGTCTGTTATATATAAATGATTTGATATTTTCAGGAAGTAATCAGAAAATGTTTGAGGACTTTAAATAGAAGATGGCTGGAGAATTTAAGATGATAGAGTTGGGGTTTTTGACTTATTCTCTTGGAATTGAGGTGAATCAAACTGATGAAGCATTTTTGTTTCTCAAATGGGTTTTGTTGAGAGGATTTTGAAAGAATTTCAGATGGAGGATAACAAACCAGTAAGCACTCCGGGAATGTGGAAGAAATATTTGAAATTTGATGTTGGTGAGAAGGTAAATCCCACGTTATTTAGAAGGCAAATTAGAAGTTTTAGGTTTTTAACATGTACCAGGCCAGATATTTTATATGGGGTTGGAGTTATCAATCGCTATAAGGAGGCTCCAACTTTGGCACACATGAGAGCAGCCAAAGAGGACTCTTCAATATGTAATACTGTGTTCACCTAGAGTTCAAGAAAGCAACATATATATTGCGGCTCTTTCAACTTGTGAAGCTGAGTATATGGTTGCTCCTTCTTGTGTTTGTCATGCTATCTAGTTAAGAAGATTACTGAAAATGCTGAATTTTCGTCAAACTGGAGTAGTAGAAGTTTATGTGGACAACAAATTAGCTATTACATTGAGTAAGAATCCACTTTTTCATCAATGGAGCAAGCACTAGATACCATTTCATCAGAGAAGGCCTTGCCAAAAAGAAAGTTCAACTTAAACATGTGAAGTCCCAAGACTAGGTTATTGATATTTTTACTAAATCTTTGAAGGTTGAAGATTTCTGCAGATTGAGTGCTAATCTTGGAGTTTTTAAAGCAAAAGTTTAAGGAGAGGTGTTGAGAAGTAAACGTGTATTTGGCTATTATTAGCATATTTATTATGTGGTTATATTTGTTCAAATTTTTATGTACTAAATATATGAGTAGTCTGGTTTGTGTTCCTATATGAGTTGAAAAAAAGAATTGAGGGGGAAGGAACAACAAAATTTCTTGCATGTTCTTGAGCTATGTTCTTGGTATGAAAAACTAATTTCCAACACAAAGGAGAGTTTTTTTTTTTTTGAGTAAATTTTGTACACTCCATGTGGTTTGACCTATTTTTAAGGATATTCTATATTTTAAAGTTGGCATTGAAAGCCTCTATGATTTTATTTTTTTGTAAATACATACTTTTTCTCAACTTTAAAGCTAATATCGTCTACTTTATATTACAATAACATAATTTTGAGATAAAAATAATTAAAAATTATATGAAAAATTAGTTAAAATAGAAATTAACATATATATATATTTAAAAAAAAAGCTTGGGTTAGAATCATCATTCAGGACTTTACTCTCTTTTGCTAAATTGATCATTACTTACTGTCTTTGTCTTTGTCACTGTCTTCACCCCCTTTGTTTATCCTATTCTCCATCTCCAATTAACTTATTGGTCATAGACTTTTTAAAACTTATTGTTAATACTAACGTTCAATTATAGAGAATCAACACATAGAGAGAAAATGGATTGAAGAAAAGGAAAATGGATTGAAAAGGAAGAATAAATAAAGAAGATGGGATCAAACTTAGATCAATTTGATGTTCAAATCAAACTTATTTGGATTCATTTGAACCATAATGAACTTAGATGGTTTGTTCTAGTTTGAACCCAAAACACACCAATCTAGGTGGGTTTGTTCAAGTTGGTTATTCAAACCCCTCATATTGGGTAGATGGTTCATTTTAGATTGATTCTTTTTCTTTTTTTGTTCTTCAATCTATCTTCTTTTTTATATTCGATCTATTTTCTCTTTCTTTTTTTTTATGTCCATTCTTTGGAATTGATTATCGATGGATCATTCATTGATAAGAAGTTTTTTATTGGCCAGAAAGGTATACTATTTGTCACAAAATGTCATTTTGATCCATGATTGATAATATCAAAATTTAAAGTTGACCAAATGAATGTATTTGTAAAGATCTAAAAGTACAAGAATTTTTAAGATTAATTTTAAAGTATAGTGAAATTTTTAAACATTAATGAAATCCTAAGAATACATATAAATTTTACTTTTTTTGTTGTTCTGTCAAATTGGAAAAAAAGGTTGGCACTTACAAAGTTTGAGAGAGAAAAATAGTAGTGTCGCATGCCAATTATTTGGGCTACTAGACATAAGTTTCTAGTATATAAAATAGATGATATATATTTGCTAAAAATAAATAAACTTATTGAATTATAGAAAAATAACATCTACTCCTAATTACTGTAATATCTGAGAGTGATATTGGAAATTAATACCATTAAATGAAATGATGAAACTACAATATCCATATAACTTTTAACATTGAAAAGGGTTATGGTACTTTCTTAAAATTCATAGAATAAAGGTTCTTTGAATTAAAAAAAAAAGGAGTTATAAATTTAAAATTACAGGTTTTTAACTTGAAAAAGGTTAAGTATAATATAAATGTGTCAATAAAATAATTAATTTTTTTTGTTAAAAACAAACAAAATCATTAACTTTTAACATTCTCAATTCGTGATATTAACTATGGCTATCCCTTTCCTAAGCACGCCTATGATTTAGAGGGTTAAATCCATGGAACCTAATTTTATAAAACTGTAAAGCCCATCTCAAAAAATTTGCGACATTAAAGAGGTTAAATGTTGATTAAGCCTTTGAGGAATTTTGCCCCATTCATAGCTTAGCTGGATTAAACAAGCATTCCTTCATGCTATCGCTAGTCCAATTGCCCGCCCAAGCAATTTGGGCTTTATTTAGTGTGTCGAATTATAGATTTGCACTACAATTGGCCATGTGTACTTCAACTAAACCATTTTTATAGTTCAATATACATCGAAACAAATTTATGCATGGCCATGCGCAAAAGGATCCATTCATGGATCCAGCATGCCGAGAGGAAGCTGTTTGTAGGATTGGAAATTACCAGACTCAAGATCAGCTCCATGCCAGGATCCAGCTAAACAACATAGAAAGAGAAACAAGAGCTTTCTGGGAAATATTATTATCCATAATTAATATATATACTTGAACTCTGAGATGTTAATTTCTTTGGAGATATTTTCTCGGGAATCTGTATCAATAAACATCAACAGCGTGCAGAAAGAGAGAGCTTTCTTTCTTGGATCCTTTCACTTGGATTTCATTTTTAAGATTGTATAGCATGCATCTTAGCAAATACCATATATATTTTTGGAGATTGACTGGCCCTTGGTTCACCTAGCCGCTATATCATGTCATACATCAACCAATCTTTATCCATGATCTTCCACCTAATGGCGAACGCTATCTATGACCCACATCTTCAATATTCCTACGTCCACCATATAATTGTTACTGAGAGCAAAAGGAGCTAGTAGCAAGCAGCCTTTTCACCTTTTATTTCTCCGGAGAAAGCGATTCTAACGGGAGATATATAGTTGCCAGTTGAGTTAACCAACAAAATCGTGAATAATATGCACTCCAAAATGCTGGCTAAGTTGATGTTCTTGTTGGGGCTGCGCGCTCTCGGCACTTTGCCTCAGGCCCAACGTCAGAGACACGGCTCCCAGTCCACCGATCTCGAGCCTGCTCGGCTGGTACGGCATGAATCCCATCAAAGATCCATCCATGCTGGACGGGATTTGGCACTCCACTCTTGACCGCTTCTCCTGAATCCATTGCTCGGTATTAGCTCCAATCTCGACTTGCTTGCTTGCTGCACCAACGACCTTGTCGGAAGATTGATCGCCATTTGGCTGGCTGGTGCCTTCGGGAGGGTCTCCATCATTTTTGTTTGCGTTTGAGTTGGCTTCTGCAGAACCTTTGGTTTCAAGCATGTGTATTTCTTCAACCATGGGTTTCCACACCCGGACTCGAGCATTGATGAACCAATTTGACACCTACATATATTAATTGCTCCAATCAAAAAAATAAAAAAATAATAATAATCTGACGGATGACACATAATTGAAATTAAATTCTTCTATACAATACCTGGTTTCGAGATAATCCGGTTTGAGTGGCCAACATATGCTTATCCGTGTCAGTTGGATACCTACGCACATCAAATGTAATATAAATCAAAATATCAATGGCACGCCTGCCCTTGCAAGCTCAAGAAATTTAAAATGACCAAAAAGGAGAGAGACTCACGGATGAAGGAAGTGTTCGAATAGCCAGGCTCTAAGAATGGCTACTGCGCGTTCTGGCAGGCCTCTCTGGGGCCTCCAGACATGCTGCTGGGTTTCATAAAAGCCCAGGTTTCCCCCACCGAACTTTTGCTTCATAAAGCCATGGTCAATGAATTTTAACCTTGATGTGCTCGTGTCACCTCTACAACTGCTTGCACCAGTAATGGGAGATGGCAATTCCTCCCCTAAGGCATTTCTTATGTGCTTCAGTTGGTCGGATATGGCATTCTTTAGGCATTGGAAGTGCCTTGAAACTGTTCTGAGCGCCAAAGAAATGTAGGGGGTTGCGGTACTAAGACCAGCCACCGATTCGAACGAGGAAACCACCATTTTCATCTGCTGATGATATTGTTTGTACCTTCTGGAAATCTTTCAATAGCACAGAAAAAAGTTAAGTCATCAACTTGGTAAGACTCCAATGGAAATGTCACATGGAAGGCTGTAGCATTCAAGGCAATACATGCCAACTGGCCAAATAACGTGTATTTAACCACAATTCTTTTTATGCAGCAATAAGAACTTCAATAATTTGGATTTTTTTTTTTTTGTGATTGGTTAGAAAATAATAGGCAGCGAAATAGTTAAGTTGACAAACTTGATAAAATGCTGAATTTATGCATGATAGCTCAAATAGAATTCATTACCATCAATCAGTTGTAATAACAGAAAGGCCACTGCCAAGGCACATCATTCCTTGATTATTAGTAAGGAGGGATCGCACCAGAAACTCTTCTGATGGCTGATGAGCAAACTTTAGGAAAGAAAGTCACACGGTTTTTGAATACATGTTCCAATGTTTTTCATTTCAGTATGTTGATCTTTACAAAAGAGAGTAGGTTTTTGATTGGTCAAATTAATCATGTAATGACTTGAAGTACAACTGTTCTGTTTTTTCATTACTACAGGCAATTAACAAGATACATTAAACTAGGAAAATAACAGTAAGAAAATAGAAGGATAAATCTTGCAATTTAAGTGATGTCGGCAAACCCTCGAATCATATAGACAGTTCCTTTTCACCCATAATGGACCCATCAACAGTGCCAGATGGCTACTTACTGGGATTTGAATTTGGCTTTAATAAAGTGAATGGAAAGGCATGCTGTATATCACTTGGTTAAATCACATTGTCTTTATGTTCCATAATGTAAGCACCTCTTTATTTGTCTATTAAACATTGTTAGGAAAAAAGGGAAATACAGCACGTGAAGAATCCAACACCACCAACAGGTCTAAATGACAAAGAGTAGGTCGTCAATAGTGCCACTTCTTTTTTTTTGGTAACATGGGGTATCGGGGCTTTCGGCCTGACTAATCCCCATGAAAAACAACTCTTAAGTCTAACTTAGAAGTTAATTATTGGCATTTGCATTATTCCAAATTTAAATTCATTACTAACACAAGAAAGAAACTTCTATCTGCAAAGACCTTCAATATAAAAGTACCCACCAATGAAATTTGAAAGAGAAAATGAAAATCTCACAGGATGATATTAGAAACTGGAATATTTGTAGACCTCTAGTTACTTGGTTAACAGTTGCACCAAGGAAAAATATATAAATAAACAGCCAGCACAGAATTGGAATATACGGGAGGTAAACATTCAAGTTTGCAGTCTCTTGGTGATAAATTAAAACTGATTTTTAGTTATAAAAACTAAAATAATTTGAAGCCACTCAGAATAATCAAACTCTTAAGCAAAAGATACTAATAAAACCCAAAACTAAAACCAAGTTTTGTCAACGAATAAGTAGAACTGTATACAAGAAAGAGTGCTTAATGTCCAACACACTGGCCAAGTTTTTGAGCAGAGCAAGCTAGAAAGTTCCAGTGTCCTCTTGGTATTGATATGCACAATTAAAAACCAGGCCTCATCCTACATTCAGCATACAATATCAGATTTTATAATAATATTTAAATTCATTATAATAGGGACATGGACTCTCATCTAATTGTTCTGTATTTCCAGAAAGAACCCCTAAAAAGTAGGGGGAGCTACCCTACAGATAGTAACGAAGGAGCACCTTTGCTAGCCAATGCCATGGCAAAAATGATTCATATTAACTACTATGAAGGGAATAGATCCCTTGCTTTCCATGGAAGATAAGGGTAAAGTTTTCATAAATTTTGCATGACAGGGTAGAATAAGAAACAGAGAGAGTAGAAGGGTTTTTTTAGCACACCATTTTCATTAGAAATTCCATGCTTAATTTCTTACTTTTTTGTGACCATTAAGTTCCTTAACCAAGGACACACATATACCCACACATTGGTTCACAAAAGCCTAACCAATTATCTTTAGCAACCCAATTTTTATTCCAGGTTAAGGATACCAACTGTACAAACAAGAATTTAGTTCATAAGTTCCTGTTCATGAAGATAGATATTGACTCAATGAGATGGTCACTTAGAAGTACATTCGATGCTATGACGGTATGAAGACTACAAGATGCGTCTCTTAGAATCCTAAAAATGGAGGTCAAGATAATTTAAGTCCAGCAAATGTAAGCCCAATTAAAACACAACTTATGCAACATAATTCCATTCAAAACTTGATGGCCATCCACCCACAACTACGGCTCATCCTGCCATAGTTGTCTGGCTTAGCACTGCCTTGAATACTTTCACTCACTCCTTGCTGGTTGAACTTACTGGTAAGCTGCTCAAGTTATAACCATATTAATGAATTTCTCACAAAGAAAGCTAATCCAGATTCTCATGGTCTATATTTTGACTGACTTGTTAATCATTGTCAGACACGAGACATTTTGTCGACATCTGTGCCAAAATGGATCAACCTTCTTTTGCAACTTTTGCAATCTTCCCATCACTTCATGATAATGAACAAGATACGACAATACTGGCCGTCTTATTTGGCAGCACCTAGGCCTACTCCATTGATGTGACAGAAAACAATTTGTCTTAGGAGGAAATGCGTCCATTCATCTAATCTGTTTTTTCCCCTTTTTGATACATTCATCTCAGTTAAATGCCTAGATTGTTCTTGTTTGGAAAATGCTTAGCTTACCAAAAATTGTACCAGAAACATATACTCATTAAGGTAGAAAGAACACATGAGAATATAGATTATACTAGAATATGGCAATTTTCACCTCAGTAAAAATAGTGATGGCCATAAATTGCCAACATAAGATTTCAATACCTAGATGGATGGTATTGCAGTGCTCTTTCTTTTTACAACTTTGTCCTTTTCAAATAGGGTTTACCACAACCGTATTTCCATCCTGAACTAGGAACAACTTCTGGTAATCCGACAGGACAGAGTTAGCTAATCCTATAGGGTAAATTGTGAAATGGCGTCCGGAACATCATAAATAGCACCAATATGGGGAAAGGGATTCAACAGAGCACCAGTAGGGCTTCCATGAAGCCGAATAATTCAAGTCAACGCTAAAAGGTCATTCCATCCTAATGTATCATTACCATTACATATTTGAACCCCTTTTAGAGGCAAACTAAATGACATAGTTAATTCTATAAAATTCGAAACCACAGCTCCACTATTGGATAGAATGTGATAAATAAAATGTCATGTTCCCCCCATCTACTAAAATATATACATTCTCATAGTTCCTAAATGTTAAAACTTTACAGTTTACAATGCATTATTTGTAGAATTGAAGCACTTCCAAACTGAATGCGTTAATCCATGAAGCTAAAAGCTCTATTACGCCAGTCTGAATATGAAATTGAAGACACAGTTACCATTGCACTTGATTTCCTGGAAGGGAGTTCTAATGCAATTTATAACCTTATGCCTCCGAAATGTTTTTGCAAACATGTCAATGACTTATTTTTAACAATATATTCTCCATCATTCAAACACAAGGAATAGCATAGTCAATGAATAATAAATAACAGAAGATATCGCACCAACCTCCTCCTGCATAAATAATAACTTTGCTTTCTTTTGTTGATATTCGGGCCGATAAGATTCACCAGAGCTGCTTCGGACGCCAGCTTCCCCACTAATTTCATTTGAACTGTAAAATGTTGACGATGAAACACCTGAGTCACCACCTCTAGCTCCAACCACAGATTCAGCCACATTGACAGCATCTATAGAACCCTCCACCGAATGATGTAATTTATCATATGTCTTGATGAGTTGTGGAGCATTTACATTACAAATTTCATCGAGCAGCTGCTGTGCAGGCTTCAAAAACTTTGAACCCTTCAATATAGTAGCATAACCTGTGAAAGGCCCCAAGGGACCGGTATTCCGATGAGTTAAGCTAGATGGCCCTACCATGTCTTGACAAGCATTTCCCAAGACTTTTGTGCTACCAATGGATGCTTTTGCAGACAAATAGTCAGTTTTTGATGTTTTTGAATTGTGAAGATTGAAAACACTAGTTCCAGAGTGCACATTTTCTCCAAACCGATTTGCATTTGTTGTAGACGGCAAAACTGATGAAAGAGATAGAGATAGACCTTGTGTATTCGAATCACTGGCCACTGTCCTCAAGTCTCTACTACCCTTATTTTCTGGAAAGCCCATTTCGCCGCTCCAACGATGACAACCCTCATCGGGCCTAGTCATCCATGGAGAATTGTTGCTATGGCGTAGTGGATGGGCTTGATCACCATAACTTGGAAGAAGGAGAAGTTCGTTCCCGCCATCTTCAGTCCAAGAAGCCCGGCCATTATCCCGGCAGGCATTTTGCTCCACAAGGGAAG
The DNA here is from genome assembly GCF_014633365.1 of Diospyros lotus. NCBI lineage: Eukaryota > Viridiplantae > Streptophyta > Magnoliopsida > Ericales > Ebenaceae > Diospyros > Diospyros lotus. The sequence continues at coordinate 28,195,460 of NC_068340.1, read as the reverse complement.
CCAATTCTAATCCTTCCGTGCCCGCATTAACAGGAACCACTGCCAATGGAGCATTTTGGTAAAGTTCTGGAGGATTAAAATGCATTTCCTCATATTGCTTTTGGCTAGTTTGACTGGAAACATCACTGGATGGATTGGTTAAAGAGGACTGTAAATGATGATTCCCGTTAAAACTAGGCTTCAAATAGAGAGCAGATGATGAAATACCGCTCGCTTTCACAGAATTCATCAAGCCTTCACTGCCCGTGAATCCACTCGAATAATTCAAAATCCAGTCACAGCTTTGTTGTGAACCAATACTTTTCCAGGTGCCACAATTTTGTGGGACAGGAAGATCGCTCACTTTGGATGCGGCGTTAAACACAGGCAAAATTCGATGGGATGAGTTATCAAAAGAACCATTTTCGTCATCAACCTGCCTAACAGGTCCAGTAGCAGCCGGTTCTTGATGTACCAAAACTTGGGAACTTGCAGAAAAATTGAGCATTTCCGGGGGAAATATAGACTGATTATAACATAGATTGCCGTATCGAACACCAGAAACCTGAATAACATCTGGGTTTAGACCCGGATGGACAGACAATTGCTCCAGATTGCTAGGGTACTCCTCCAAATGCTGCCCTTGCGCGGATGAAGAACTTTGCTGGACTCTCAATTTATCTCGCCTGCTTTGCTGCGCCACATGAGATTCAGGCCTGAAGTTTCCCAACTCCATCAAACAATTCCCTTATTATTCCAGAAACCCTCAATCAATACATCTTCCTAGTCATGCTTCCAAGAGAAGACTAGGTCAAACAGACCGACCCGTATAATTTGGCACGTACATTCCTACGATCAGGAAACATAAAATCGTAATGTCAACAAGATAGTAAAAATGTATAGCTTTTTCTACAGTGTTCTTCAGCTACGAATCAAATTCATTCAAATGCAAGACAAATCCATATATCCCAAACGCAAGCAATGCACAGTAAGATCTCACCAAAGCAGCAAAACGACGATAAAAAACAACGGAGTGAGCAAGAAATCAACAGTGGCCTCAATAGTACACTGACAAAATTTCAAGGCAAGGCATTATGCAGAAAGAGAGAAAGATGTGATAGTAGGAAAGTCATGAGAAATAAATGATGAACAAGAATTCGCCTGTGACCTCAACAGTTGAGTGACAATACAGAAAGCAAGGCCACAAGAGAGAGAGACAGACAGAGAGAGAGAGAGAGAGAGAGAGAGAGACTTTGCTTGTACAAGCTACCATTTTGATTGCCTATTCGTCCTCTTAAACCTCTACAGATGTTTTCCAGCCAAGAAATACAGTTCCAAGCTTACTATTTTTCCTCGAAACTTTCCACAACAGTGAATACATGTAGCTTGGGCCGCGCAAACGTACAAATCTCTTTCACCGAAAAGTAAAACCAAAATCAGCGGACAAAACCAAACGCAAAGAAAGAAACCAAACCAAACATAACTGTACAGTCTACACAATATATACTCCATGCTACCCAACGAAACCCTAATTCGAAAGCACGAGCCTTTAAATCCCCGCCAACTTAGCTTAACAAAAGGATCTGAGAAGACCCAGCAATGGATCCACCTGATGAACCTCAAGAACAGACATGAAGACCCCGCCGCCTCCATGAACGCGTCCTTTGAACTAGGATTCAGCTTAAACAGTACTAAAGAGCCCCATATATACATATATATGTACGTATGTGTATACATACTTGTACATAAATATTAAAAAAAGAGACATGAATTCGCAAAAGCTGCCGAAACCCACAACAAGAAGCGTGTAACAATCAAGAAGAACAACAGTAGTTCTTGACCTTCTACTCTTGGGAGAAAGATCTAGAACTACTGTTTTCTTGCAGTAAAAACAAAAGCCGGACTAGCTAGTTCATCTTTACCGGTGACGAGTGGCGGCAACCGGAGGGTAGATCTTGATTTTGCCCCGGCTACGAGGCGATGAGAGGAACTACCGCTAGCTTCGGAGAGGTTTGAGGAAGGACAATAATTGGGAGAGACCAAAAAAAATGCGAATCGTTGGCCGTTAGGTTCGACGCACTTAGGAAGTCGCCTTCTTTTTCTGGGTGGGGGAGATAACGGCGTGGCGCCGTTAGATTTGACGGCGAATGTGTGAGCTGCTCTGCTCGTGTTCGCGGCGTCTGTCTCGTGAATCTTCAGAAGTGAATTTTTCCCTCATAAAGGCCACGACCGCGGCCATGGGGCTTCGGATTTCAGGCCTTAATTGCGGCTTAATTACGAAACTACCACTTCGCTCCGCTGCGGGTCAAGTGCTAGGATGTACGTCGCCAAGTATATTATTGTAAAGAATTACATAGACAATGACCTTTCAACGAATAAAGATAGGCTTTCATACACCTAAAAGAACACTAGAAAATTTAAAAAATGTGATTTTTAATTTTTTATTAAAATTTAATATATTTTTTAATTATTTTTTTTGTAACTTTTAATTTTGATATCAATTTCTATTAAAGTGCAAATTACACATACATTACAAATATATTGAAGGGATGGAGAACAAACAGATAAAGAAATTTTAAATAATGTAGATTAAATTCTTTTTAAAAAAAACTTAAAAGTCTCAAATCTATAATTTTATCCATCACTTGTCATTGCCGCCATTCTAACCGCCCCCTTCCCCCCCACCCCCGTGTGCGCGAGTTTACCTCTACGAATACTTTCTTAACATCAACTACTCTCGATTTATCTTTATGAATACTTCCCTAACAATATTAACTATTTTTAATTATTATTGTTGCTATAACTAAAACTTAAATTTCACCAAAAAAATTAGCAACTTCTTCTTTCTTTCCTTTTTTTACTTTCAACCATCATATTTTTATCTCTCTATTACTTAAAAAATGAAATCATCACAATCACCATAACTCATCTTAGGTCGACTACAACAACCACCGCCACTATCGCAGTCACCAACAATATAGGAAATTTTTGTGTGTGTGGTTATAAATGATGATATATAAATATTTAATTTGACATATATAAGTTAATTTAAAGTATTAGAAAGATTTAATTTTACTTGTTATCATTAATTAAACTGTTAACTAAAAGACTTAATTAGATAACGAACAAAAATGGTTAAATGAAGGAACATGTTAAAATTTTAATTGAGAGGTTAAAAATTATATTTCTTAATAGTCCAAGAATATTAAGTCATAAAAATAATATAATAATTTACAAAAATGACTCCTCATGTTTGGTTTAATTAAAAAGACATTTATGAAATTTTAGAAATAATGATAAGCATTCCTCCATCTAGTTAGACGTCAGGAGAAAGATCAAACAGTAAAAATGTCCATGACTTTAAATTGTTATAAAAAAAAAAAAAAAACAATGATAGTAGCTATAGTTGGCAACAATCTACTACAATCTATGGTTATTGAAACTCCATAGAATCCCTAGGGTTTTACGATTTAACCCCATCAATTGCTGGGCTTTACATAATAAGATATAAGAGCAAGAAAGAGAAAGAAATGAGAGAAAAAGGAGATAAGAAAACTCAAATAGAGAGAAGAAGAGAAAGAAATTGTCAAACAATGAAAGCTAAATGCATATGGGTTTCATCTAATAAAAAATAGATATGAAGGAGATATCATTTAATTCAAATGCACATGGGTTCAACAAATCTAGAACAAATGAGGGATGGGGAAAGATTGTTGAATCTAAATGCATAGGTTTGATGAACCCAAAATCAAAAGAAAATGAAGGGGAGATCGTTTAGCCCAAATACATATAGATTTGACAACATTTGAATCTTTGAGTTTATTTGGATTTTGTAGAATTCAAAATACGAAAAGTAAGACTGAGACAAAGATAGAGATACGCTAAGATAATGGTGGTCAACAATAAAAAAAAAGTCAATGGTGGTGAATGAACAATATCGATATCAATCAAATTTATAGTCATTGAGAAAATAAAGTGTTGTGTTTTAAAATAGAAAAAAAATAAGAGAAATAAAAAAAAAAAAGACGAAGGAAAGATAATCCACTACTGGTACGCTTAATAAAAAACAAACGAGAGTTTATCGTTGGTGCTCCATTGAAAATGAAAGTGAAAAAAGAAGTTGTCGCCAATGATATAAAAAGAGAAAGAAGGAATAAGAGGGAAAGAGCAAAAAATAGAAACAAGAATAAGGGTTTTTAATGTGTAGTGGTATTTTGCTCATTTGAAATATTTAAGTATGGTTAACTATAAGAAAAAGTGCAATGTGATATTAAAGTACAAAAATATTTCATATATTTTTTCAAGCATCAATGGTACCATTTGCAATTACTATAAATCTCAAGAGTAGTAAACACATTTTTTTAAAATAATAGGATTAACATTATGTTAGAAATTAATATTTTGATAAATATGATTAATGAAAGGTTATGACGAGCTAAAATTTTTAATTTCTTTACAATAAATAAATGTAAAGGTAGTTTAAAATGATATATAACTAAATTTTTGAAAAAAGAAATCGAGTAGCATTAATTACAAATTACCATCTATACTTCAAAGCCAATTTTATTTCATGAATAATATAAAGACGAAGCTATATTATAACAAGAAGATGTTGAAGTTGAAGTATCTCTTCAAATAAAATATAACTTTGACGTATTGAAAACAAACTAAACAATTGTGATAGATCTTTGTGGTACTAAATCCAATATAGATAACGTATGTGCCCAGTTGTACTAAATCTAAACTCATTATTCCTTCAATTAAAAGAAAAAAAAAAAGAAGAAAAGTTTTAGTGTCAATGAACCCCACATATGTTGATTATTTTATATATATCTCTGTCTATATATATAATAATATTAACTCGGACCCGACGTGGGGAGAGTGGAAATGTCTTATACCTTTCATAAGATACAAGGTCTAGTTTCTTGTCTTACACACGAAGTCTGGGTTTTGTTTGATTTGCTAATTGCTAGAAGATGAAGAAAAATACTTGCATGGAGCTGATGTTACATTATTTTATAGCGTTTTGTCCAGCATATATATATATATATATATATACTGAAAGGACTTGGTTTAGAGTATTGTCAAAGTATTCTATTTCCATCCCATCGCCATGCGTTAGGTACTTAAATTTTTTATTAAAATATGATACCTTTTAACACTATACCATCATTTTAATATGCACATGTATAATATCATATTTCCATCACCAATAAAGAAAGAAATTATATAATTAAAGTTTTATAGTATTAGCTATGCATCATTTTAATTAGGCTTAATACATCTTAAAGTCCCTCAATTATTACAAAATATGACATTGAGTCCCTTACCTAAAAAATCTCAAGATTCGATCTTTAAACAATTAAAAATATATCTTTTTAGTCCTTGCCGTCAATGCTAGTAAACGGCTCCGTTATATTTGTCCCAAACCTACATATACACCCGATTCTATATACATATATATACACATATACACAAAGGGCCGCGGCCATGGCGGTCACCGCCAGCCACCATGATCGCAGCCATCACCCATCCCCCCAACCATCACCCACCATCAATATACACAAACACACACACACACATATGACAACTATATATATAGAGAGAGAGAGAAAGAGAGAGAGGGGTCGCGGCTATGAGAGAGGGTGGGTCTGTGCAATATATATATATATAAAGAGAGAGAGGGGGTGGGTCTGTGCACTGTGCAATATATATGTATATATATAGAGAGAGAAAGAGAAAGTCGCAGCCATGGGAGGGGGTAGGTCTATGCAGAGAGAGAGAAGGTCGCAGCCATGGGAAGGGGTGGGTCTGTGCACTGTGCAGTATAAGAGAGAACCATGGCCACGGTGGGAGAAGGTGATGGCCATGGGAAGGGGTGGATTTGAGCAGGCGACATAAACCAGGTCAAAATGCACATAAAATAATAATATAAAATCATTTTGAATCACTATCATTTTAAATCACTTGCAATGCCACGCGCCTTAAATGGTGCGTGTTGTCACACACAAACAGATATAAACGGCAAGAATTAAAAATATATCTTTTTAATTGCTTAAAGGCCGAATCTTAAGATTTTTTAAGTAAGGGACTCAATGTCATATTTTGTAATAAATCAGGGATATATTAAACCTTTTAATTATAAAAAAATGCATTCTATCAAAGTCTTATAATTAATGAATCTGGGAGAAAAATAAAAAATTAAAATTAAAATATACACCGCATTTATGATTGAAGAGGATCACATTGCACGGATTTGACCGGTCCAAATCACAATAATATTAATATGATCAAGGTAAAGGCCAAATGACGCAATTAAATTAAAATAAAAAATTATTTTGACAAATATTGTGACAATTGTAACATTTTTAGTGACCCAACAAAATCTACAGCGACGCTGCGGGGGTTGTTCTTCTTGTTGTGTAGAGACTAGTAGAGGTGAACAACGAAGGCGTGGCGTGGGTTACTATTTTAGTAATAATTATTACTTAAATTAAACATGTTTTAATGAAAGAGCCCCTCAAAATCTTCAGTCTTAAAAAGAGAATTGTTACGGTGATGGAGTCAGATTGGAGGGGTGATTGCGTCACCGGCGGTTCTTATATCCTAGGGCAGAGCGCCCTCGATCGCATTGGGAGGGCTGGCTGGCTTCTCTGACTAATATTATAGCTTTTGTTCACCGCCAGAGATCTTTTGCTTGTAGCCAGAGGTTCTTCTCTTCTCGTCCATAAACTCACCGATTCCCGAAGCTGTAAATTCTTCCCTTTCTCTCAAACACCCACAACTCTCAGTTCCAACTCACGATAACTTCTACTTCAAACCCCCCCTCCCCTCTTTTCAATTCAACATATTTGTACTGCAACTGTTCATCTCTTTCAATCTTTCTTTCTTTGATTCTCTTCCCACTCAGCCGCCTTCCTCCGCCGTTGGATGGCCATCCAAGGGCAGCGAGCGGTGAGGATATATTCTCTCCTCTGGACGGGTCTCTGTGAGTACTGTGACCCCAACATAGATTTGAAGCCCGTCAGATCTCGATCGGAGGGAGGGCTGGCTGCCGTAGAGATTGGTGCCTCTCTATCAGTCTTTCTCTGGGTAACAGTAGTCCAATCAAATTGATGTAGATAGAGAGAGAGAGAGAGAAGCTGTCACTGGAGCTGGGGTAACCCACGTGGTTGTGGCTGTACGTAGTTATATGTCCGCCACGTGGCGTCAAATTACGTCGTACTTATAATAGTTTTACATTTACATACATAATTATACATTCATCCCCGAGTCTTATTTTAATTAATTTAGCTTATTAAAGTGTAAAATCGGAGGAATAAGAAATGATTCGATCCCGCAACGTACGTGTATATATATCATCAATCATCATCAAGATCACGGAGCTCAGGTCGCTATGGATCGATCATCATTGACGTTGGCCATCTTGCTTATCCTTCGTCAAATCTGGGTTTGCCTTCGATCGCCTGATTGATTGTACAGAATATTTCTCCGTACTGCAGCTGCTTCCATCATACACGCATATATATGTATATATAAAGTTTTGAATCGTTTACGTAGACGTATAAATACGTGTACGTACGTATATGTTATGTTCTGCAACTCAACTACAAGGAAAGGCAGAAAGAACAATCACGGCGCAGGCGGGACGCAAGCCCTAGGAAGATGACGCAATGCTTTATCGTCACCACAGAACCCTACTTCTATATAGTGCCCCCGCTATGTATGATAGCCACCTCATAATTATTTTGCAAGAATATTAAAAAACTTTGCTTTTCTCCACAATTTTTGTAGTATTTTATAAGGAATTCAAATAAAGCTATTATATATATATAGAGAGAGAGAGAGAGAGAGAGAGGGAGAGAGAGAGAGAGAGAGAGGAGCTGGAGTGCGGCTTCTTCTTCTTCTTTCTCACTCTTCTCCCCCTACCCACCGAGCATACAAAACTGTTTCCCCGTTTGCTTTTCTCTGTCATTAATTATCCTTCGTTACACATATGGCCTATGGCTGTCACATCCATCTTGTTTCATGTGTGTAATTATGTACTCTATTTTTTTCCCTTTCCTTCCATGAAAGATATATATAAACTACAAATACAATTAGCATCTTCCATAAAAATACGAGACTTCTTCAACTTAATGTCCTGATAATTTTTTATATATTAATTATAAATTATTGTTTATAGGCCATAATAAAAGAAGTAGGGCATGCATCAGTCCAGGAAGGAAGACCGTACTGCAAGGTGGGTCAATTTAATTGGCACTGGTTGTTCGCTTTCAATTTGAGTTTGAAAAAGGTGGCTCATGAAATTGACGTATGCGTATGTATATACATTTAATTAATTAAAGGGAAAATTAATAATTAATTACTTGAAGTTAAAATATAATTAAATTTGCAGCGTAGTGAAGCTTTGTTTAAGGGGTAAGGCAGATGTCTTGAATCATTTGGTTTCCAGTTCAACTCATTGAGTATATAATCTTTTTAGGGCTTTCTATAATCTATTGTTAGTTTTATTTGAGTGATTGATGTGCAATTGATTAAAGATTGGAATTTATTTTATACCCATAAAAAAATATAATAATCAAATTATATGATGAATTGATTAAATTTTGTTTATGTATATATCTATTAAAATTAAATGGGTGACTAAATCGATTGAGTACTAATCTATTGATTTATTGTTTGGACCAATGGTCTACTAGCCGAAGCATTCCTTCAAATAATTCATATGTAAAATATTATGGACCCGATTATTTATTTATTTACTTTTTCTAATATAGTGATTAATACTTTATCCAATCAGTCCATCAGATCAACCTGGCCCGACGAAGAGAATCTTATTCTTCTTAGTTCTGTTACCGATATTTTAAGAATTCAATTAATGCAGGGTTAGCAAAAGCCTCGGAAGCAGCTGTACAAGTAGTAGAAGTCACTTGGAAAAGTGCATTATTTCTTTCGCTTTTCTTAGGATTTCTTCAACCATATTGTATAAACAAAATCATAACTACAATTATATATAATTATACTAATTCGTATATCATGCAAAGACTAACTAATTACATAACAGATAAATAATATTATTTTATATGAAACTCCTATATAATATTCTCAGGACGAAAAGAACGGAGAAAAGGCCCCAACCTTTGCTGGTGGGTCCAAGTGTTTGGGCGTCCGATTGTTTTAAAGTTCAAAACTCGAAAGTTGTTCAATTGGAGGCATTAGTTAATTAATTAATTAATTAAAGGGCATCGATCGCATTAACATGCTTCTGTCTAGTTAATGACTTCTCCATGCTGATTCAATGTTCAAGTTTTCAATTTGATAATTGCATTGCCGAGGTGACCTTTCAGAAGAGCCGCAAGATTATATAATAATTAAACAAAAGCAAACTTTTTTCTTTGCCTTAATTAGAAGTTCATTCTAATTAACTGTCCCATTGACTTGACTTGACTTGTGCATCCCCAAAGTTCTTATTGTTAATTATTCAGAATCATATGCTTTGGAGCCTATGCAAAACAATCATTGCTGGGTGGAGGAAGGAGGTGGCTTGGCTATCCATGCTATATGTATATGTATTGTATATACATATACATATATATATATATGGAGTGAATTAATGAATTCTTCATCTTCTCTGTTTTTTTGGCTAAGTGTGAGATAATGCATTCATTTGCTTTTTTAAGTCATTCATTGGTTAATATTTATATATTAGAGAGTATATTAGAGAGGATATACGAAAAAAACATTTTTTTAATATATTTTATAGATATACAAAGTCATACTTTTATATTGATTTATATGAATTTATTTGCGTGCTAGATGGCAGGTTAAATTAGACAATATTTGCATTTATACATATTATAAATATATTTTTAGTGTCTATACGGTATTTTCTCATCCCCTCATTTACGTATAACAAGGAGTTACATAGAATTAAGATGAAATATTTAAAACTTCCAATACTTAAAAACTAAAAAATCAAACTCGAAACACTTATTACTTACCATAGACCTAAAACCCACGTAATCAATAACCATTATTTCTTTTTTAAAAAGGTAAGAGGTAATAACCATTGTTTCAAAGGGGGCATTTCTTGTTCACTTTCTAGTTAGGGCGGGACATCGGGTTGGTTTGGAACTTAAAGCTTGAGAAGACGATAAAACTCCACGGCCGCCATATATGGTAAGGTTCAATTTCCAGTCACCATGACCATTCATCTGATTGATTATACGGACATGCGATCGAGACTCCTGCAATCTCCATCAAGGTGGGGTCCCTCAAATTATTATTGTTGTTGTTGGATAAAAGAAAGAATATATCTTTGTTACTATTCTCTCATGCGTCGATCTCAATAATTCACGAACCATAAAAGAAAATGTCATCAAAACTCATTTCTGCAAAAACATTGTCGTTGTCTGGAATGCAATCATATGTATAGATAGATAGATAGATGTACGAGAGAGGGTTTGCTTAAATCTATAGTATATATGACGATGAAGAAGGAGAAACATGATGACGAGGCTTGGAAAACTTGTTTGGATCAGATGTCGTGTTCCTCATCGTAGGGCATGGCTGAAGTGGGTGGTGGGGGGTGGGTGGTTAGGTGGGGGCTTGAGTTTGACCAGGTAGCAGCTGGGTTCGGATTTTATGTAAAAATGGCCTACAAATGGGGGCTGATTGAAATGAAAAGAGACCCATTTTAGGCAAACGTAATCGGCCAGAAGAAGATTTTCTCCTCGGCTGCCCGGCATGAACTTACAGCCAAATCCAAGCCAAAGATCTTTGCTTTCTTCTTCGGCTTCTTGCTTTTGTTTGGGAGGTGAGATGCCCCAACTCCCCATCACCTCACAGAAACGGATGACCATTGACCGACGCCGCTTCATATTATTATTGGTTGGGCCGGCCCTCTTCCTTAGCCCATTTAATATTCCTGCCTTGGCCCATCATTCGATGGAGTTAGCTGGCCCGGCGTGCCGGCCGTAAAAGCCCGTTTCTATATTTGTCCTTTTTTGTTTATGTTTCTATTTTTAAAAAGCAAAAAAAGTTATTAATTGCTATTAGTATTAGTATTTTCAAAAAGGTGAAATTCAAAAGTAAATACAAGACAAAGATGTTTCCATTAAGTGCCTATGATTTTGATAGTTCATGTTGGACTGTAAAGATTACACAATTAAAGTATTAGCCTTTTACTTATATATTTATACAATGAAAGATTATATTTTTATAAAAAATTTCATGTGGCAATCTTATTTGTATAATCGCAATTAACTAATATAATCATTTTTTTTATCAATTTACTTTTATTTTATTTGCAAAAATAAGTACTATGCATAAAATTAATTGTATTCGTATTTCAAAACGACATTTTAATAATTTATTTATGTGGTGAGAAGGAAAAAGTGATTTTTTTAAAACAAAAGTTAAGTATTTTTGTGTTATTTTATCAAAATTATTAAATTTATTTTATTGTCCGTAAATCATTAACAAGAAGCATAAATATCAGTTCAATTATAGGGTATGACTTGTTTTCATTCAAAATAATTTGAGAATTGGCTCTAAAATTTCAATAAAGTTCATAAAGTAACGTCTGACAATTATAGTTTATTTTTAATTTTTTTAATTAAAATTTCAAACAAAATAACCCTTAATGTAATACTAAAGTTATTTGATAAATTAATTATTATTTAGATATTATAAATTTAAATTTTATTAAGCTAGTGGGTTGCATGAGAAAGAAAGAATGTTTGAGAAAGATCAAATATGTCATATTGAAGCACATAACTATATTAGCCTTTGCTTGATATGGATTTTTTTGGGGGGGGTTTTATTGTTGATATTGTTTTCTAATATGTGAAAATCAACTCATTTTTTGGGTTTACGAGAACATTTTTTATTAAGTTTTTGGTTTCTAACATTTTCAAAAAAAAAAAAATTACATTAATAAACCAAATATTATAAAAGTTTTTCATAAAATGACTTTTAAAATCTATTTATAAGATTAAATTTAAACTTCACTATTACTTATATCAAAATACAAACGATTCAATATGATGCACAATTAAATAGATGTAGAATGATAATATATGAGTATATTTTCATGTTTGTGTGAATAGAGAGCCATTCATGGTTAAAAAGATAATGTCTAGAGGTTTCTAAATTTTTAATGGAAGCATACTTCATTTAATTGTAAATTATATTTAGCTGAATTGATTTTTTAAATATATAAGAAATAAGTGTAAATATAAGGGAAAAATTCTTACCAACCCACAACTTAAACAAAATTTTGCAATAAATTGGTTATGAAATGTTTTAAATGCTCTTTAATAAAATATACAAAAACAAAAAGTTGTTAAGGATATTTAAAACATTTAATAACTCAAATTATAAAAAAAAAATACAAATTGGGCTGAAAATAATCAAATATTATCATCTAAAAACATAAAATATTAAATTACTCTTTAAAATTAAAGTCTATATCACAAAACATAAAAAATACATTTACAAAATTCTCTACTTAAAAAAAAGGTTGCAGAGAGAATCTATTTGACATTTTCCTTACTTTATTACAAAGAAGTTTACACGGACTTGAATGTATTGTCTTGGATTACAAACAGAGGCAGATTTAGGGTAAGGAGGGCTGACAAGGACCATGGCAAACCAAAATAAACTAATCTCCGCAGAAGAAAAAGGAATCCTTGATCTATAATAAGCAAAAATATGCATATGGCTCCAAGGATGGGGAAATTTGACAAAGTTGTTGAACCAAACAACCTCTATCTATGGATACACATACAACGTATAAATGTTACAATTAGTAATGGACATGAGAGGTAACACAAGCTTTCAGGTGGAAACACAAACACAAAAATTAATAAAATGGCTGTATCCTGCTGAGCTACATCTACAATTTACATACAGGTATGTCTTTGTCTGTTTTTCCTCCAAAAGCTTTTCCTTCCTGGAGCTTTGTTTGGCTTTGTCGTATACAAAATTCTGTATCTACTGGACCCTGAGGGGTACGGTACCAACGCTTCAAAGAGTCTTCCACCTTTATGTATGGGGTAGAATAAGCGTAACCTACGGACCTACTCTTCTGGAAGGCTGCCGAGCAAAAGAGGCTGGCTATGATGTCATAGCTGAGGCAATCTATTTCTTTTGGAAGGTTACCAAGCAAAAGAAGGCCACGCCACGACTAAGTATACCGGCGATGACAAGGTATATCAAGCAAGGAATCCAATCATTGAGCTTGTAGTTGCTTTTCATAAGTGAACCACATCTTGTTATCAGCCACACCCCAGAATACCTAATGATGCAGATATATACCAAATGTCATTCTTGCCTTGCAGATGTTTAAATTTAGAAAGAAAATAGATCTGGAGACTAGTGTCTCCAACAGTCTAAAATCTGAAATCTTTCCAACAAGGATCACAAGCAATTTAGAAGGGTGGGAAACTAATAACTTGAGAAATCCTATTGGACAAACTTTTCCTCGCAAAAAGGCAAGATGAGTTTCTACGAGGAAAGGAAGAATAAATTTTAAGCACAATTATTTGATGAAGGTTTTCCAAAAAACACTTGACAATAATTTTGGAGCTTGTGTAAACTAGTAAGACTCCTGGATTTGTTTGTAATCCAGTGTAGGATTTTGTGTTGTCCAACAATTAAGGGTTCCCAATGTTCCCACCCCCTTCCTCGGGGCGTGTCAATGAATAAACTTTTCTTGGTATTACCTAGCAATGATAAAGAGCCAGGACTTCCTGTCCTGATATGTTTTTACAGCTGATGCACTAGCATTTGTCCTGGATAGGCAGCAGATCTTTCTAGTTTTGCTCCATAACTGGAGACATCAAGTCTTTCTAATAGGGGCGTGTATGTACCCAATTTTGTGCCACAAGTTTATGAAGCCAATTAACGAAATGACACTAAAATTGGAGATAAAGAAAGGTGCAGTCTATGCATACATTTGAGCGTTTGCCACCACAAAAGCTTCCAGAGCCCACTTTGTGTAGCACAAGTTCTCTATTGTTTTCAAAATTCCTCCTTGGTAATTCTGGTTTGCAATGAGGGTCAAAACAACTGGAACAATCACTGACCACTACAGGAAACAAGAATAGCTGTTATTGCAACAGTTATATCATATCAACTATTCCACATTGATTTGGAAAAAATAAAATAACGCACCAGTTGTGCTGGACCAGGTTCAAGGTAGATGGCGAAGGCATAAGCGACACCAGTAACACAGTAAACCAGACAAACCAAAACAATGTAATTATCTAAGAAAGAAGATCTGGGGTTGTTGAAGAAATAGAACATTGAGAGATAGACGAGAGGTTTTATAAGTGTATTGAAATGGTCGATTGTATCCTTTGCCATAAAGTAGGCCAAGCTGCTTATGCCGGAAGCGCTCTCTCTCCAGTAGTATACCTTATCCAGAGAAAAAGCTCTCAAAGCCGCAATTTTACTGAGAAGAGCTGACAAATCATAAAATATTTGGGCATATCAGAATTGGTATTTCACTTACTTTATAAAGTCATGAGAAAGAAGGTTCAGAAGTAGAACATTTAAGGAGGATACAAAAATCATACATCATCCCCAAAATTCCATTGATTATCAGATCAACTTTGCATATATGTTTGTTTCTTGAGGAAAAAGTTATGAAATTAGCTTTTGAAACAATAGATGCCTTATCACAGGGAAATATTAACAGAGGAGATGTATGATCAGAAAAAATAGGCTTATAAGATGATAGACACCTGAAAAATAAGATCTTAATCCATAAATAATTGCAACCCATAAATTTCTAAACCTGAGCTTTGCATATTCAAACCAAATGCAGTAGGAATGTAGGATCATGATAAAGCAAAGAACGTTAATGCCTTTTACTTACAAACTGCAATGACCGTGTAAGTGTACCCAAGTGCCCCAAAGGTTTCATCGCTTACTTTAGCAAGTGTTCCCAGACATATTCCGGCTATCAATAAGATCAGAAAATCAACAGCTTGCATTCTAGCTTCTCGCAGACGTTGCCTGCCAACCCTGAAAGAAATGAGAAATTACACAATTCAGATCTCAATCATCACGAAAATTACAGACTTGATGGATGAAGGTTTATTTCTTTGGCAACTTATAGCTTGAACCTCAGAAATTTCCAACATATCATGCTCAGGAGAGATGCCAGATTGGACACGATAGCATTAGCGACCAATTTCTCCATACCTTCTAATCATTTTTACAGCGGTTGGAATTTTTTATAATGAAATTAGAACAGCAAATAAGATTTGAGAAATCTTGTGAATGCTTCAATCTTTGTACTAACTTAATACATATCTGAAGAAAACCATTTTTTTAGTGTAGTAGTCAATTTGGGATATGGTCATGGATTGAGCAGATTGGAGATCTAGAATTCATGTAGCTGAATTCACAGGTGGGATTAAGGCTTGTGATTGGTGCTGTTTTTTGTTGTTAGTAATCAAGTTGGTTCTTCTGGGAAAATAAGGGTCTGCAAAGAAGTTAGAACCTGAGAATTTTATGGAAATTCTGTAATAAAAAGGCGTGGAGGGGGTAAGAGAGAAAATTAATTACCTCCCAAGAAAATATTTATATTGCAGCAAAATGCCAGGAGTTTTTCGGTTGGATAAGTCCTTTGCATTTAGGAAGTTATGCTGTAAAAGGTCACCCTTCAAGACGACATGGAACTTCATATCCTGCCACAGGTCTCCAGCAAAAGATTGTCCAACAGAGCCATCAGCAACAGATTTTGATCCATGAGCTGAATCTTCCCCTGCTGAGGATGATACCCCAGCAGTAGAATTTAGCATATCTGGGGGCACAGCGTATCCATTATGAAGCATCCATCTGAGAGGAAGTTCTTTATAGTTTATGCCTGAGTTTGTGCTTGGTTTTTCAATTCCCTCAAGGATGTCAATGAAGTAATCTGGAGGATTAACACGCTCAGGAACTTGGATCCCAAGGCCTGCAAAGTATTCTTCAACTTTCTTCACTGATCCATGATATGCGGTAAGACCACCTTTAGCTAGAAGTATCAAGTCATCAAACATCTTGAACAAGGTGTAGCTGAAGCAGAATAGCACAATCTCTATAGTTAGATGATTACATTTGATCGGCAATAAGATGGCACTAAAATTTCTAGTAACTGGGACAATAAGGAGAGTTTGATGCTTCATCAACATGATTTAAAAAAGATGAATTACCAAAAGTGCCTAAGTTTGAGGAGCTAGGCATTAACTTATGTCATATGTCTTCCAATATTTTCATGAAGTTGCTTTGTACTGTTTACACTGCGTTTGTCACTAAGTTTGAGAAGCAAGTATTACATCTCATTTTTTGTCCAATATTTCATCAAGTGACTCCGTAGTGTTGCCATTCAGTTTATGTTCAAGGTTATGCATATAAAAAGCTGCCAGATGCATTTATCAATTGCAACTTTTCCTCGAGCTTCTATCTTTAAAATTCACTGAACTAGTTTTCAGATAGAATTCTGTTCCAATTTATGAGAATTTCTTAAAGAACCAGATTATTTCATATATTATGAGTTTGAATATTCCATAACAAAAGACTTCCATGCCTTCCAAGAGTTACTGTTGGATCTTGTCTGTTGGATCCATCATTTGTCAACTTGAAATAAGAAAAAGTGATGGGAACAATACTCATCATTTGTCAAGGTTGGGGTCTTCCGAAGTGCAATTCTAGAAGCTTGCTCAAGCTTCTAGAATTGCACTTCAGAAGTATTTTTCTTTTTTGTGGGATGTGATACTCTGAGCATATCCCACAAATGTCAGATTATTTTTTTTTTAACTATTAGAATCAAATAATACCTTACTTGTCTGATGTGAGATTGGATTATGACACTCTCTTCTTGTCTAGTCCTTGGTGCCCTTACCAGGATAGAATTCAAACAAAATTGTACCATAAGGGACTCTAGCCATTCCTTAGCTGCCAACAAGGGAATATTCTAGCACTCCTATCCTATGAAAGAGCATACCAAAAGAAACCACACTTAATATAACGGTAAATTCTATGTTATGTGAATTTTTGAACACCACCTTATCTTCAAGCTCGAACTGTCAAAAAGAGTGTTTAATTTAGTATTTATTTTTCTGCTGTCCCAGTGATAAACTCATCCTTACATTGAAAGCAGGACTACTAGAGCTACTTTGGGTTAATTTTCTGGAGCAGATGACAGTGGTATAAAATAAATGCACCAATACAAGCTAACATCAAAATATTTGGAATTTAGCAAGTGGCTTTCATAATCTACAGCACACAGAGGCCGCATAATGAGAAAACAAGCAAAATAAGCAAGAGAAATGCACTCAGTTCAGCTTAATGTTCGCTTTATCCAGGCAGGGGAAGACATTACAGAAATATCATGGAGCATGACCTAATAAGAAGGGTTTTATAAAAGGTTAAAATCACCTGGGTTGGTGAACCACCATGCAAATGTTTACTCCTTCTAAAGCTTCACGGCGTAGTGCTCTAAGTAATAACTGTGAAGAAGAACTGTCCAAACCAGAAGTAGGTTCATCTAAGATCAACAGGGAAGGTTCCATGACCATTTCCAACCCAACATTTACTCTCTTTCTTTGACCTCCAGAGATGCCTCGCTTCTCCACAGTCCCAACTAGGGAATCCCGCACATGCTGCAGTCCCAAGGACTCAATGACTCTTTCAACAACTAGAACTTTCTCGGGTTTAGGCAGATCAGCTGATAGCCTACAAAAACAAAAACATAATTGATATTTAGTAAATTTATATCCAACAGGTGAATAAAGAAGCTAAACATAGAGGAAACAGCAAGAAGCAAGACAAACAATTCAAGTCATTGAGTATGACTGTTGCAGAAAAGCACTGGTCTATATGAATGAGCAGTTACTAATCCATCAATTTAATCAGCAAAATGATGTGGCTCTGAAGGGAAGATTGAATAACTACACAACCCGTAACTAGTTATGTATATATAATAAGGCAATGAAGTTTCAGGATAAAATTTTCATGGTTAAAAAAGGAAAACAAATCAAGTTACAAGTGGGGTGCATCATAACACTGAATTGGCATACCTGCACCTAGCGCTAAACCACAGATTCTCCTCTACTGTCAAGTTTCCATGTACTATATCATCTTGTGGGACAAACCCGATAATTTTCTTGTATGAACGAATTGATTCTACCTTCCCATTTATGATAACCATACCACTCATCATGCACCCAGTTGCTTTTCCAGCTAAAGCAGAAAGAAATGTTGTTTTTCCAGCCCCAGATGGGCCCATGACAGCGGTAACATGGCCAGGTATAATTTTCCCAGTCACACACCTTAATAGATTCTTGTTTTTCCCTTTCAAAGTGAGTGTTAAATCCTTGAAAGCAACCTCAATTGTAGGCCTAGTTCTGATGTCAATATCAGTAGCCATTGAAATGACCCCCGAGAAAGTCAAGTTCTTGTTTTGCTCCTGCATAGCTTTTTCCTTTTCAATTTGACCGTAAGCATACTTGAAAATTTGGCTGCGAGTATGCAACTGCTTACCCTTAGGCATGTTCTTTTTAAAATTATTATCTCCAATCTCCATATTAAATCCTTCATGACTGTCAGGGTCTTCCTCAAGCTCCTGCATCATCTTTGTAAGGTTGCTTTGATCATTTTTACTTCCTTTTGGCATTGGTGGTAAGGTAGACTTCTTACGAGAAAATGTCCGTGATAACTGGGTTGAAAATCCAATTGCATGCTTCTTAGCAACATCCTTTGCTGATTTCCATCTTGCATGTGCCTGAGCAGTCTCTCTGGCACTTCTTGCAGCTGCTTCTCTGGATTTTGCTTGCTTTTTTTCTTTAGTACTGATAACTTGATCAGAACAGTTATAGATAATAAGAAGTATAAGTGACAAACCAACCTGCATAGAAAATGAAAGTTTTGAGCTTCCAAACTGTTTTTGCAAGATAACATCAAACTCAGTCAGAGCCCAGAAATGAAATACAATATATGGATCAATAAACTTGTAAACTTATTCCCTGGAAAATTTGTGCTTCTTGTGACTGGGTCTTTCAAAGTCAAAGACGTTCATTAAGTTATTACAGATTGTGAACATGTGTGGAAAAACATAACACTGACTGTGGCTACCTTAAAATAGATTGTAAATGGAAAAAAAGGACATCAACGGACACAAATAATCCCCTACTTTTCTGTCCCATTTTCTGCTGGCCCGCCTTTCTACCTGAAAGGATGTTAGGCTAGCCCACTTGAGGCAGTACCTTGGAATCAAAATAGTCATTAACTTGATGAAACATTTCAATATTGTCCTAGTACTACAACCAAATATAAATTATGTACAATTGTGTCAAGTGAATCTATATACCCACAGCAAATCTGAAATTAACAATTAAATCTGATATAAAGAAAATACATTCAAATCTTCCTCTTACATATTATCTAAGAATAAGCTGATCACTTACAAAAAGAAGGATGCCATATGCAGTAATGTTCTGATTTGCAGTTTTTTCTTCACAAGTTGCCAACTCAAAGCACCCTGCAATTTTGTCCACGATGTCATAATTATTGAACATTCCAACTTAAGTGTGCAAGTTAATCTTGAAATTATGCAAAAAAAATGGGGCAAATTATATCCAGAACCCCTTCCCTCCCCCAAAATGGTACAGGGCTAGTGCATTCCCCTCGACATTTGAGACTATAACGGCATCCCTTATTTCTCAAGTATCCCATAACAACTCACCCTCTTTATTACTTACCATCAATTGGCCATAGAAAATATAGATACCACATCAAATAATTATTCCAAATCATGTATTTTACCCAATCCAAAACTAATAATAATTAAAAAAATAATGGATTTCAACATAATGTTGTATACTGACATAAATTATTATCCAGGATTAATCACGATTAACTTTGAAAATTTTAATTTGTAGGCGTCGTCAATTTAATGCAAATTACTAATTAGTTTATCAAGTCATTAGGTGTTTTATTATTCTTCCCTACCCTTTCACTCTCTTATCCCTCTCACCCTCCTACACTTGCAACCTAACCACCCCAAATCACACACTTCCACCACCACGGGTACTGCAAAACACCTTACTGTCATCTATATGGACAACCACCATCCAACACAGATTCTACCATGATCCAAACCACCTGACTGTCTATGACCCCATGCCATTAAATGGGCACAGCAACACTACCCTCCCAACAGAAAAGGTGATAAAACTCACCATAACCAATTGGTAAGAAACAGCCCCAATACCCTCATTCAACAACCTACACAAGCACAAAGCTCAACAAAATCCGACTGTTGGGAAAAGAAGTATTCTCTTCAATCTCACATACTCCAAAATTACATTATACAAGAGATATATATAGTCTACTGATCACAAATTAGATCCTATGATCAAGCTCTACTAAATCAGATCCTAAAATCTCGTTCTGAATAATATCCTGTCTACTTTCTATATTTACAATGTATTGAATATTCTAGCTGTTTGTCTTATTTACAACACTCCTCCTCAAGTTGGAGCATAGATGTTAATCATGCCCAGCTTGTTGCAGATATAGACAATCTTAGGACCATTCAAAGCTTTCGTGAAAATGTTGCCTAATTGTTCGTTGGTTTGACATGACTAGTTGATGTGAGACCTTGCTGAATATGGAATCACAATCGATCTAAATATGTTTAGTTCTCTCATGGAAAACTGGATTTGATCCAATATGTAGAGTAGCTTGATTGTCACACCATAGTTTCATAGGTAGAGAGTTACCAAGACCAATTTCACTCATCAATTGGTATATCCACATGAGTTCACACATTGATTGTGCCATGGCTCTATATTCTAATTCTGCACTTAACCGAGACACTATACTTTGTTTCTAACTCTTCCATGATACCAAGTTACCTCCAACAAAGACACGGTATCCCATTGTTAATCTGCTGTCAACCTTAGAAGATGCCCAATCTGCATCTATGAAACAATCAATACGTAAATGACCATGATTACCATATAATATGCCATGTCCTGGAGAACCTTTAAGGTAACATAAAATCTGTTCTAGGGCACTCCAATGAGAAGTTCTCGGAGAGGACATCAACTGACTCACAAAGCTAACGTGGTAGGCAATATCAAGGCAAGTCACTGTCAAATAATTCAATTTTCCAACCAACCTTTAACATCTCAAGATTATCAAATGATTCTCCATCCTTTGCTGTAAGTTGCAGGTTCATAATCATCGGCACACAGGATTGTCAAACAATTCTCCATCCTCTGCTATAAGTTGCAAGTTCATAATCATTGGCGTGCTACATGGTTTAGTGCCCAATTTCCTTGTTTCTTTGGGAGAGAAAGATATCCTTTTTAGATCTTGTAACTTCGTTGCCTAAGAAATATTTTAGAATCATGCTAGATGTACATCACTTTTGTACATCTTGGGCTACATAAGGGGGTATTATTACTAAAATACCCCTCGCCTCACGCGCCTCATGAGGATTTTTTTGTCATTGATACACCTTTATGTAGCCCAAGGTGTAGCTCAAGGTGTACCAATAGCATTTTCCAATATTTTAACTGTCCCAAGTCTTTGGTCTGGAAATGCTTCTATAGGAAGGATTTTAGTGATATAATACAAGTACTGTTGCTACCTGTGATCACAATATCATCAACATATACAACTAACAATACAATATTAGCCTCAAATTGTTGATAGAATACAAAAATGATCACAAGAACTCTTCTTCATCCCAAACTCTTGAACTATTTCATTGAATCGCCCAAACCAAGCACAAGGACTATGTTTTAACCCATATAAGGATTTTCGAAGTCTACAAACCTTACCCGATTCCCCCTAAGAGCAACAAACCCAAGTGGTTGCTCCATATACACCTCCTCCTATAAATCACCATGAAGAAAAGCAATTTTGACATCTAACTGGCACAAAGACCAATCATTAGTAGCAGCAAGGGAGATAAATAGGCGAACATAAGCAAGTTTAGCCACCGAAGAAAATATATTCGAATAATCAACACCATAGGTTTGAGAATACCCTTTAGCAACAAGATGGGCTTTGAGATAGGGGAACCATTAGGATTAACCTTGATGACAAACACCCATTTACAACTAATAGCCTTCTTATCAGTAGGGATGGGGATAAGTTCCCAAGTACCATTCTCATTGAGGGCACGCATCACATCAATCATAACTGCTCACCAGCTAGGATGAGATAAAGCTCCAGGTAACGTTTTAGGCACAAAAATAGAATCTAAAAAAATAAAGCATTGCAGTGAAGGAGACAAATGTTCATAAGAGGAAAATGAAGAGATACGATGAGAACATTGTCGTTTTCCTTTGCAAAGTGCAATAGGAAGATCAAGACTAAAATCTATAGAAGAAAGAACTAGGATTGGGATAGAGGGAGACGAATTTGTAGACAAAGGAGCCGGTGGAGGATGTGACGCAAGATTATGAGAGTGATGAGAGTAAACTTAAATAATAGGTGGAGGGTAAGACATAGGAGGATCAACACAAGTTGTCACGGTACATACCAAAAAAGTACCGTCCCTACTACCATGAGTAGAATTAGGTGAACGAGGAAAGAATGAGGTAGTCTCAAAGAAGGTAACATCAAGAGACACCAAATATCGACCTAAATCAAGAGAATAGCATGGGTATCCTTTCTGGGTCGGAGAGTACCCTACAAAAACACACTTTAGGGATTTTGGATCCAACTTAGATACATGAGGATCACAAACAAAACAAGTACAACCAAAAATACGAGGTTCAATAGGAAATAAAGACTGGGAGGGTAACAAGATAGAGTAGGGAATATCACCTGCAAGGACAAATGAGGACATTCGATTGATAAAAAAACAAGTGATGCAAACAACATTTGCCCAAAATGGCTTAGTTACCTGCATGTGAAAAATAAGGCTTGGGCAACTTCTAACAAATGTTTGTTCTTTCGTTTGACAACACCATTTTGGGGTGGTGTATCAACATATGACAATTCATGAATAATACCATGTTGGGATAAAAAGGAATTAAAAGGAGTAGAAAAATACTCAGAGGCATTTTCACTGCGTAAAACATGCACAGAAGTATGAAATTGTGTTTGAACCTCAGCCAAAAAAGGCACAAAATGTAGAAAACTACTCAGAACGATTATTCATTAAGTATAACCAAGTAGCACGAGAATAGTCATTAGCAAAGGTTACAAAGTATCAAAAACTAAACTTTGAGACCATTGGACACGGACCCCAAACATCCAAATGGACTAACTCAAAGGGGGATGAAGTCCGTTTGTTAATTCTAAGTAAATTGGACACACGATGATGGTTTACAAATTGACATGACTCACAATTGAAATGAGATAAATGTTGAAGACGAGGAAATAACTTCTTCAATGTAGACGAGGAAGGATGCCCCAAACAACAATGAAGATCAAGAGGAGATAGGACACTTGAACAAGCAATTGGTCTTGGTATTGTCATAAGAGTAGGTTCAAGTAAATAAAAACCACTTGATTCACATCCTCTACCAATAATTTGCTTTTTTATAAGATCCTGAACTGAAATACACAATGGTCAGGAAAGAATGAGACGACAATTAAGAATCCAATTGATTTTCTAACAGATAGTAAGTTGAATAAAAAATCAGGCAAACATAGGATAGATGACAGTGAAAGCGATGTAGTAGGATTGGCAATGCCAAAACCCACTATAGAAGCAGTGGATCCATCAGCCAAAGTAACTGTCAGTAGAGTTGGTAGATGTTTTTGAGAAGTAAAGGAAGAAAGAATACCTGCATCACCAGTCATATGATCTATGGCACCTGAATCAATGACCCATTTGGAAGAGGATGACACAAGACATGTAGTGGGATTACCTGAATTATCAACCATGGTTGTTGGAGCATTGATAGACTGTTTTTGAAGCTTGGTATTGAGTAAAACGAGCACACTTATCAGCAGAAATTAAGACAGTCTTACCAGTAGACAAAGGACTAGTTTCATGAGTAGCGAAGTTAGTAACGTGCTGCTGCGGTGGTTTCTCGTGGAGTTTTCGACAGGCATATTTTGTGCAACCAATTTCACCACAATGAGAGGATGTTAGCCTGCTATTGTTATCCTGTCCACAACATCCATTCCTATTGGTATCACCACCATTCCTGCCACCATGTCCATTCCAGCTACTCTTACCACCATGATTTCCTGTTTCATTCCACATTCTTTGACTTACAAGTTCAGTATTATTACTAGGAGGAGAAGGCTGAGACACCTTTGCTCATAATACTTGAGTGAAGGTATCACGAAGAGATGCAATCTCTGAACTTGACAGAATCTGTGGTCGGGCAGCATCAAACTTAGACAGCAGGCCTACAAGAAAACTCATAACAACCATCTGCTCATGTTGAGATTGTTGAACCTTTACATCACGGCTAAAAGGAAGATGAGTGTTCAGCTCTTCATACACCCGTTTAAAATCCATAAAATATTCAGTGAGAGTCCTGTTTTGTTTTTTGAGTCGATAAAACTCCTTGCATACATCATATATGTGAGAAATATTTCCTTTTATAGAATACAAGAATGATAATCCATAAGTTCTTTGACAAATTCACAGTGATTCACCAAATCGATTACCTCCGTGTCAATAGAATTTTGGATCTGCAGGAAGATTTTGGCATGCTCTCACAACCAGGCTTTGCAGTAGCATCAAATGGAGGCTCATCAATAAGGTGATCATCCCTTTTTATACTCCAAAGATATAGCCGCACAGTTTTACTCCAATCTAAGTAGTTTCGATCATTGAGCCTATGTTCTGCGATTTTTGTTCTTAGAACAACGTCATAAATCATAGTCTTCATATCACTTTTGGTATCAACCCTTTCTACTGTTTTGGTCGATTCTGTTATTTTGTCTGCCATCACACTTCACACTAGGAGTTTCGAATATTCAAGACCAATTGGAAACAGAAACACAAGATAGAAAAGACAATGACTCAACTAGACCAAAACACAAAATAGAGAGGACGATGACTCCATTAGGCCACGTTTAGATCTCGTTCTGGAAAAGAACACAGAGACAGAGAACTCAAGACTCAATAGGGCCGCACCAAGAACACAGGAACCCTAGGACTCTGATACCATGTTGGGAAAAGAAGTATTCTCTTCAATCTCACACACTCCAAAATTACATTATACAAGAGATATATACAATCTACTAATCCTAAATTAGACCCTATGATCAAGCTCTACTAAATCAGATCCTAAAATCAAGTTTTGAATATTCTGTCTACTTTCTATATTTACGACACCACCCATGGTCACAGGACGGCGCAAAAACTCAACCACCGAAAAATGGAGGTGGGTGAATGATACCAATGAATCCCAATAATCATATGGCGGAGTTTAAAAGGTGAAAAAACAAGTTATTTTTAGGGAAAAGTACGTCATAGAAGATATTGAACCATATAAGAAAAAAGTGAGTAAATGTAGATTGAGAAGGTTGCTACTATTTGAAATATGGAAAAAAACATTTCTAAGAGAGTTGAAGGGAAAAGTTACCATCCAAAAAGAATCTTGCTGGTAGAACAAGAGGTATTTAAAAAAAAAAATCAAAACCAAGACAGTTTTCTACAATTGGTTTTATACTTGATCTACTTACTAAGATGCTTAATGGAAAGATCCAAAGATAAAGATTTGCATGTGGTATTTATAAACTTGGAAAAAACCTATGACAATGCCTCAAGAAGTCTTGTGGAAGGTGTTGGAGAAGAAAGAAGTATGAGTTGCTTATATATACTTATTAAGGACATATATCATCAAGCATAAATGCATATTAGGGTTTTTGGAGAAGATACTAAGGCTTTCCCAATTAAATTTGGATCACATCAAGGGTTTGCATTGAACCCACACTTATTTGCTCTTGCTATGGATGAACTCACAAAAAACCTCCAAAAAGAAGTGTCTTGGTATCATTTATTTGTAGATGATATTGCCTCGATAGATGAAAAAAAAAGGTGTGAATGAACTTGAATAATGGAGAAACACCTTGGAATCCAAAATTTGGGTATTTTTAATGTAAGTGCATATGATATTACTAAGAACCTTGATGATAAAGTTATTTTGAATTTGGAAATCTTGGATCAGTTGTTCAAAAAGAAGGGGAGATTATGGAGGATATTACTTGTACAATTAACTCATGATGCTTAAAGCAAAGAAGTGCATTTAACATTTTATGCAATTATAATATCCCTTTAAAGCTAAAAGGGAAATTTTATTGTACAAGTACAAGTCCATCTTTGTTGTATGACTCTAAATGTTGGACGGTTAAGCACCAACATGTAACAAACTAAGAGTGTATCTAAGATGAGAATCTTATAGTTCATGTGTGACCATACATGAAAAGAAGAAATATGAAATGAGATCATACTAATAAGGTTGAAGTGGTGCCTATATGAAAATTAGATGAGGGAGTCATGATTAAGATGATTTGGACATTGAGAAGAAGGTTGATAGAAACACCTATGCGGCAAATGGATGAAATGGGCAAATTTTGTATCAAAAGAGGGAGGAGGAGAGGGAGAGGGAGACCAAAGAGAACTTGGTCAGAAACCCTTAAGATAATATATAATGGCCTTGCAGAAGATATGGCCATGGATAGAGTTAATTGGAGATCTAGAATTCATAGCCTATCTCACCCAAATATAAGGATAAGAAATAATTAAATATTGAGCAGTATTTGACAACTTTATGTAGCTCTTATACTTGCCACTCACATTAAAGTTCATGAAAAAACACTTCCATCTAATTTCAGAAGTACCAGAAGACGAAGATGGTCATGGTCACATTAAGCTCTAACTAAGCAATAACTATTTGAACATTAACATGAACTTCATATTATTGATAACATCATTGAAAGCAACAGGCCTTTTTAAACAAATAAAATACCCAGTGGAGTTGTCAAAATATAACCTGCCAATTTATGCCTGAATTTAAGGGAAGCTATCTGCTTCTGTTTTTTTTCCCTCCACAAGAAGACACTCCTATTCAGCATCCTTTCCTCACTGGAATCCTAACCCATAAAATTCATGACATTTTGTATACCATCTCCCTAAAATGAGATTCTTTTACAGTGTAAGTTGGAAAACTAGATCAGTGTTGCACTTCATATTTGAATTCATGTTCTTCTTTCATTAATATCACACTTCAACACTTAATTATGTGTCATTACCAAAATATTCATTTTTCTCTGATTCTGAGAACCATTAGGTGAGAAAATAAGGATTTCCAGTAATGAAACACACAAAAAAGGAATAGAAAAAAATTACTTACCCACTTGTGATGTGGAGCCAGTCCTGCAGAAATGTCTGCAACATGAAGAACACTGTGATCAGCAATAGAAAGAACACATCATAGATCTTTTATCTGCAACTTAAATGCTCTAAAAGAGAAACTAAAGAAATTTTGGCTGCCAATTTCCAGAGCATCCAACTACAAGAAACAAAGTTATTATGCACAACTGCAACAAGTTCTGAGATAATAATCAATACCCACTACTGCAAGGATTTTTTTTGACAGTACTCGGACAGTATGATCCTGCTGAACAGAATACCTCAGTACTACTCAAAACATCAGCCCAAATATCTGCTGCACCGCAGGTATGGTTTGGCTGTCCAGGAGGCAGTTGGTACCGGTAGCTGCAGTATTTGTGTTTCCCAAACATTAGAATCTTATCTAAAGCATTTTAAATACAAAAGGAAGGACACAATCATAAGAAGAAGAATCAAACTTACGGATCACATACACCGGTAGTTTTATTGAGTTTAGCAAGGGGGCAATAAGAACCCAGTGGGCAAGCTACAATGACAAAAAGAAGATTGCAACCCCACAAGGGAAAAGTTAGAAAGAATATTCTCTGTCATGAACGAAGCATTATAAATACAAAATATAATAAAATTGTATTAAGTCCAAAATATTCAAACTCACAAATGTTCTGGGTAAAATGCTTCCAGTAAAATGTAGTTTTCTGAGTACAGGATTAGGCTCATACAGCATGTCAAATGATACAAGGCAATTTCTAACTAGGTAATGTGATTAGCAACTAACAAACCCTGCCAATATGCATGGGATGAAGTTGCTACCAATCCATACTTCATGAATGAAGTCAACCATAAGATGATCAAAATGTTGTGCCCAAATGTCAAAAGTTGCGGCTGCACACATATAATATTATAAACATTGAAATTAAAGGAAGAAAGAAGATGCTGGCAGTCGCATTTCGTACAGCAGTTGCAATTAAAGCAGCTGAAATTTCAGGCGGCGCCAAACGCGTTTTTAATGCATAAGGGAGGCCTATAAATTGTTTTCCATTCCAATATCCCATTTGTAGAGAGTAAAGTAGAGAGTTAGAGAGAATTATTGAGAATGTTTTCTCCTATTTTCAAGAGAGATTGTTGTTGTTATCTCTTTGTGATTTATAGAGAAAGTTGTAACTCCTATTATTTTTCATAGTGAATTCTTTTCTCTTTGCCCATGGTTTTTACCCTGATTTGTTTGGGGGTTTTCCACAAAAATCTGTGTGTCCAATTTTCTTTGTTATTATTATTTTCTCAAATTATTAACTGCGACCTTGCTCTAATCTAGTGTTATTTTTACAACAAGTGGTATCAGAGCCTACATTGGGGTGTTTATATATCTACTTATTGTATGCTATGTGGTTGCCACTATAAAAGTGGATCCTCCACGTCAAAAAAATAAGTTATATTATTAATCACTCTTTTGGAAGGTAATGGGTATTATTCACGTATACAGGGGTACTATTCACATGTATGGTTACTATTCACGTGAAATAGTGGGAGCTAATCTTGTGCTCAAAGTAGTTCGTGATAGAAGCAATGGCGGGAAAATTTGAGATTGAAAAGTTCAACGGGAGAAATTTCTCACTGTGGAAGTTGAAGATGAAGGCTATCTTGAGAAAATATAATTGCCTAGCGGCCATCAGTGATAAGCCGAAGGACTTCACAAATAATGACAAGTGGAATGAGATGGACGGGAATGCTGTTGCAAATCTTCATCTGGCACTAGCAGATGAAATATTGTCTAGCATAGAAGAGAAGAAAATGGCAAATGATATTTGGGATCATCTTACAAAATTGTACAAGGCCAAAACACTTCACAACAAAATTTTCCTTAGGAGGAAATTGTATACTTTATGGATGTCAGAATCTATTTCGGTGAGGGAGCACATCAACACTTTGAATACTCTATTTTCTCAACTCACATCTTTGGGTTATAAAATAGAGACAAATGAATGTGCTGAACTTTTATTTCAAAGTCTACCAGATTCGTATGATCAACTCATCATCAATTTGACAAATACTTCCACTACGAAAATCCTAGTCTTTGATGATATTGCAGCTGCTATTCTAGAAGAAGAAAATCAACGCAAAAACAAAGAAGACAGGTTGGCCAGTTCACAACAAGCGGAGGCACTAACAGTGGTGAGAGGGAGATCAACGGAACATGACTCAAATGGGAGTCAAAATCATGGTAGGTCAAAGTCAAGAAGTAAGAAGAACCTGAAATGCTACCACTGTGGCAAAAAAGGACACTTGGAAGAAGGATTGCTAAAATTTGAACAAGAACAATTCTAGTCCTCAAGGAAATGTAGCAAGTATCTCAGGTGAAGGTGATGCACTATGTTATGAAGCAACGACGACTTATGAAGGCAGAAAAGGTGACTGCGAGGTTATAGATGTTGAATGGAGAGACTTTACTGGAACAAGAAGCATTAGTTGCTTTATATAATCCAAGTGAAAGATCTACAATAGTATGGCATCAGAAACTTGGACATATGTCTGACAAGGAATGAAAATCCTTGTGGAACAGAATCTACTTTTGAGTCTCACAAAGGTATCCTTGCCCTTTTGTGAGCATTGTGTTACAGGTAAGCAGCACAGGTCGAAATTCAACACATCAAATTCTAGAAGCAAAGAAATTCTAGAATTGGTTCACTCTGATGTATGGCAAGCATCGGTTATGTCTCTAGGAGGAGCAAAGTACTTTGTGTCATTCATAGATGACTATTCAAGGAGATGTTGGGTGTATCCTATCAAAAGGAAGACAGATGGGTTTCCAGTCTTCAAAGTATACAAAGCACGGGTGGAACTTGAATCTGGAAAGAAAATCAAGTGTTTGAGGTCAGATAATGGAGGAGAATATACTGGCAATGAGTTTACTGAATTCTGTAATTAGGAAGGCATCAAAAGACAGTTCACTACGGCATACACTCCTCAATAAAATGAAGTGGTAGAGCGGATGAATAGAACTTTGTTAGAAAGAATAAGAGCAATGTAGGGGGCTGCAGGCTTAGAAAAAGTCTTTCTAGGCAGAAGCAATTAATACCGCTTGTTATGTGATAAATCAGGCCCCATCAAATGCAATTGAGTTGAAGACACTGATAAAGATGTGGACTGGGAAGAAAGTTGGTTGTTCAAACCTCCATATATTTGGAAGTCCAGTGTACGTGATGTACAATGCCCAAGAAACTACAAAGCTAGATCCAAAATCCAGTAAATGCTTTTCTTGGGGTACATTGACGGAGTTAAGGGGTATTGCCTGTAGGATCCCACTACCCACAAGATCATAGTCAGCATGGATGTTATCTTTGTAAAAGATAAACTACAAAGACAAGAAGGCGATGATAGCACGGTGAAATTGTGAGAATCCCACACCGCCTCAGCAAGGGAAACCTGGGCTATATATAAGGAAGATGATCCCTCCACCTGTTAAGCTAGCTTTTCAGGTTGGAGTTCTACCTCTAACTTCTCATAATGGTATTCGAGCCGACCCCCGAGCCTCTGAACGCAGTGGTGGGGCAAACCTCAGCGAGGACAATGAGTCCCAAGGGAGGGTGCGTGTAAGCACCTTAAGCAAATCCCACATCGGCCATGCAAATGGGGGAAACTGGGCATATAAGTGCGAATGGTGTTCTACATAGTGACGCTCGTTTTGGGATTAAATCTCAGAGCGACAAAACCGGGGATTGGTTGCGACCTGAACCGGACAATACGTTACTATGTGGACCCCGACCATTACATAATGGTATCAGGGCCAACCCTTGGCTGGGGGACTGCCCTCAGTCGTGGTAATGGACCAGTACCCTGCCTGATCACCTAGGCATGTATCAGTTACTGGAGAAGCTTCGACATGGGGGGGAGTGTGAGAATCCCACATCACCCCAGCAAGGGAGACCTGGGCTATATATAAGGAAGCTGATCCCTCCACCTGTTAAGCTAGCTTTTCAAGTTGGAGTTCTACCTCTAACTTCTCATAGAAATAAAATCCAGAGACTATAGTGGTACAGGTAGAAAAGGAATCTGAACAAAAGGATTCTTTTGAAGTAGCACCAGAGCATGAGGAATAAGAACCAGTTGTGTTCGAGGCACCAAAAATTCGTCGGTTAGGTCGCTTGACAAAAAGACTAGGTTGGCACTTGGATTATGTTATGGAGAGCAATGTTGCATACTGTCTTCTAATAGAGGATGGGAGCCAACAACTCTTCAAGAAGCAATGAACAATTCAAATGCATCTCAGTGGATGGCAGCCAGTGTTCAAAAATTCGGCCTAGGTGACCGCCTAGGTGCTGAGCGGCAACTGGCAGCAGCGATTTAGGGCTACTCGGTAGCCCTATGCGCCATGGCCGACTAATCGGGCCGCGGCGCCGCCTAAGCGGACCAGGCGGCGCCTAACCGCCTGGGTCGCGCACGACTTGGGCCACCTAGGTCGTGCGCGTCTTGGGCCGGCCTTTTTTCCCCCTCCCTTTCTCTATTTCCCGATCCCCTTTCCCTTTCTCTCTCTGGTTGTGTTCATCGCGGCTCCTCTCTCTCCCTCTCTCCCCTTCGATCTCCTCTTGGTTGTTCGTCGCCGCCATTGATCTCTTCTCTTGGTCTTGCTATCTCATTGCTTCCGACCTTGCTGCCGACCTCACCTGTTGCCTGTTGGTCATTCTCTCTCGTCGTCGATCGCGTCTTGCTGCGCTATGTATCCAACTATCCATCTTCCTCCGCCAACACAAGCTTTCCTTTCTGCAGCAACTCAGCAGCAAGCAGCAACGCAAAGCTGCTTGAAGCAGCGAGCTTGCATATTGCTTGCTTGCTGCTTGTTGAAGCAGCAACGCAAGCTTGCTGCTTCAAGCAGCAGCTGTTGATTTCATTAGATGAGTTTTAATTAAATTTTAATGTATATTATTCAATACTCAGGAAAAAATAGGAAGTGAAATGAATGATTCGGATAGGACTGGAAGTACGGGAGCATCGTCCGAGGCCTCCTCAATTCTTAAAAGGAAGTCAAATGATGTCGGATGGGAGTATGGAATGTTAATTGATCCGAAGAATGTGGATAAAATTAAATGTAAGTTGTGTGGTAAAATTATGTCTGGAGGTGTTTATAGAGTAAAAGAACACATTGGCCACATTTCTGGAAATGTTTCTGCATGTCCAAAATCTTCTCCAACTGATCAAGCCAAATGTAAGAATGTTATTGCCGAGGCAAAGAATAAGAGGAAAAATAAGAAGAAGGAGGAAGATTTGATGAGATCAACTGTTAATATCTCTGAAAGAGTGGAAGGGGATGATGAAGATGAATTGCAAGAGTTAGGTAGCAGAAAAACGTCCCGTACTCTTGGCCCTATGGATAAGTTTGCAAGCTCCATCAGCCCTGAAACTTGTTTGAGTGCGAGAATGACCCAAAGGCAACAAACTATTAGTGAAGCACTATTTAAAGAGAGAACACAGTCTGTTCGTGAATATTGTGCTAGATGGGTGTATGAAGCTGGTATACCTTTCAATGCGATTGACAATGATAGCTTCAAATTGTTTGTTAAGGCGGTTGGTCAATTTGGGCCGGGCTTCAAACCTCCCAGTCAATACCAATTGAAGGAACTGCTATTAAAGGGGGAAGTTGACAGAATAAAAGAGTTATTGAAGAAGCATAAAGAAGAGTGGGCACGAACTGGGTGCTCCATTATGACAGATGCTTGGACAGATAGAAAAAGGAGGAGCATCATGAACCTATGTGTTAATTCTAATGCAGGTACTGCTTTCCTTTCTTCTAGAGAGTCTTCAGATGAAGCACATACGAGTGAACTTATCTTTGAGTATGTGGATAAATGCATTGAGCAAGTTGGGCCACAAAACGTCATCCAAGTAGTAACCGACAATGCTGCCAATAATATGGGAGCGGCAAAATTATTGAAGGTGAAGAGGCCAAATATCTTTTGGACCTCATGTGCTACTCACACCATCAATTTGATGCTTGAAAGTATTGAAAAACTGCCGAAGTATAAGAAAGTCATTGATCAGGCCAAGAGTTTCACAATCTTCATTTATGCACACCATAAGACCTTGTCCTTAATGAGGTCATTTACGAAGAAGAGGGATATAGTGAGACCAGGAGTTACTAGATTCGCTTCTGCTTTCTTGACTTTACAGAGTTTGATAGAGAAAAAGGCCCAATTGAGGGCAATGTTTACCAGCTCTGAATGGGAGGAGTGCAAATGGTCAAAGATTGTTAAAGGGAAAGCAGCCTATGCTACTGTGATGAGCATTGCTTTTTGGAATGGTGTGACTATATGCCTTAAAGTTTTTGCACCTTTGGTGAAGGTGCTTCGAATTGTTGATGCGGATAGAAAGCCTTCTATGGGCTTTTTATGTGGAGAGATTAAGCAAGCAAAGGAAGATATTAAGGAGGCCTTAAATAATCTTGAAAAGAACTATAAGCCTATTATGGAGATTATTGAAGCAAGGGTAAAAGATAGGCTAGATAGTCCACTACATTTTGCAGCTTATCTTTTGAATCCCTACTACTTTTTCAAGGATATGGATATACAACTTGATAATGAAGTGATGGATGGGCTTTTTAACTGTGTGGAGATGTTTTATCATTATGATGGTGAATTGCAAGGCCATGTTATAAATGTTGAGTTGCCAAAGTATACTCGTAAAGATGGAGCTTTTGGAAAATCGTGGGCAACTCAAGGGTGTGCGAAAAATGATGACAATTATAATCCAGGTATAAAATTCCTTTAATTCTTTCTATTGTGTATTAGTGTATAAATTAAATTTGTTTACTTTATACTTGCTTGACCTATGTAGTTACATGGTGGGTGACTTATGGAAATCAAACTCCAAACTTGCAACGAATGGCGTGAAAGATTCTCTCGTTAACCACTAGTTCATTCGGTTGTGAAAGTAACTGGAGCACTTTTGAAGGGGTTAGTGTATATATGAATTATATTTATTTACTATCAATTAGTTATCCTTATTCAGTTATCATTTATATTGATATTGCTTTTATTTTATTTATGTAGATACATTCGAAGAAAAGAAATAGACTAGACGTGGATCAATTGAACAATCTAGTCTATGTTCAATTTAATGCGAAATTGATGAGCAAGCACAAAAGGGAGAAGGAAAGGAATGTTGATGTGCTACTTGCTAGTGATGCTAGTAATGCACAAGGATGGATCGTTGATGGAGAAGATGATGAAGAAGTTGAGCCTGGTACAGGCTCACTTGGGAAGTGGTTGGTGAAGCATCGTGAGCAAACGAGATGCTTCAAGCTCGAAGAAGTTCTAGGATGAGAGAGCTTCATGAAGATGATTTTCAATCAGAAGAAGAAGATGAGCAAGAAATCAATGAATTTGATTTTGAGTCCGATGAAGATCGTGTATTGGAAGAATATGGAGAGGAAGAAGACCAATTAGATAGTTAGACTTAGATTCTTCGGATATGGTTTATGTTGTATTATTGCTACTTCTACCTTCTTGAACTTATAACTAATATAATAATTTATTTTCTGAGTCTTAATTCCATTATTTCACTTGTCTTTTCAACTTTGATTTACCTGAAAATAATATCAAATTACATCAAAAGGTTTTTAGAAAAAAAAAAAAAATCATTTTTCCTAGTCGCCGCCTAGGCCGCACCTAGGCGCTAGGCCCCAGCCTGGCGCCCAACTAGCGCCTAGCGCGTTTTTGAACACTGATGGTAGTAATGCAAGAAGAAATTGAAACTCTTCATAAAAACAAGACTTGGGAACTTGTGTCGTTACCACAAGAAAGAAAGCCTATTGGTAACAAATGGGTGTAAATCAAGCGTAATAGCGATGATTAAGTGGAGCGATATCATGCAAGACTGGCGGTAAAAGGATATGCTCAGAAATAAGGGATTGATTTTAATGAGATATTTTCTCCTGTTGTTCAAATTACCACAGTTCGAGTAGTCATGACAATGTGTGCTACATTTGACCTACATCTAGAGCAGCTAGATGTGAAGACAGCTTTTCTTCATGAAAATCTTGAAGAAGAAATATATATACTCCAACCATATGGTTTTGAAGAAAAAGGAAAAGAGAACTTGGTTTATAGGTTGAACAAATCTCCATACGGTTTCAAATAGGCGCCGAGATGTTGGTATAAGAGATTTGATTCTTTCATCATGAGCCTTGGATACAACAGACTTAATGCAGACCCTTGTGCATATTTCAAGAGATTTGGTAAAAATGATTACATTATTTTGCTGTTGTATGTAGATGACATGTTGGTAGCAAGCCCCAACAAAGATCATATTAAAGGATTGAAGGCATAGTTGGCTAGGAAGTTTGAAATGAAGGACTTGGGACCAGCAAACAAGATTCTAGGGATGCAAATTCACTGAGATAGAAATAATAGGAAGATTTGGCTTTCTCAAAAAAATTATTTGAAGAAGGTTTTGCGGCGCTTCAACATGCAAGACTATAAGTCAATTTCTACCCCACTTCCTATTAATTTCAAGTTGTCCTCTAATATGAGTCCTAACAGTGAAGTAGAGAGGATGGAAATGTCTTGAGTACCATATGCATCAGTAGTAGAAAGTTTAATGTTCGCTATGATTTGTACGAGACCAGACATTGCACATGTAGTGGGAGTGGTAGTTGGTATATGGTGAATCCTAGTAGAGAGCATTGGAATGCTATGAAAAGGGTCTTGAGATACATTAAGGGGACCATAGATGTTGCATTGTGTTATGGGGAATCAAAATTTGTTGTCAAAGGATATGTTAACTCAGATTATGCAGATGATCTTAACAAAAGCAAATTCACCACGGGATATGTGTTTGCACTTGTTGGCGGAGCTGTAAGCCAGGTTTCAAAAGTGTAGTCAGTTGTGGACACGTCAACAACAGAAGCAAAATATGTAGCAGCTACACAAGCCAGTAAAGAAGCAGTATGGTTGAAGATAGTATTGGAGGAACTCAGATACGAATAAGAAAAGATTTTTCTATTCTGTGACAGTCAGAGTGCCTTGCATCTTGCAAGGAATCCAGCCTTTCATTCAAAGACAAAGCACATTCGAGTTCAGTACCACTTCGTTCATGAGAAAGTGGAAGAAGGAATTGTGGATATGCAGAAAATTCATACAAAAGACAACCTAGCAAATTTCATTGACAAAAGCGATCAATACTAACAAGTTTATTTGGTGTCGATCCTCTAGTGACCTAGTATAAACATAAGCAATAGGGAATGGTGTGAAGATTGATTGATTTTCAATCAAATCTTCAAGTGGGAGATTGTTGTGCCCAAATGTTAAAAGTTGCGGCTACACACATATAATATTATAAACATTGAAATTGAAGGAAGAAAGAAGAAGCTGGCAGCCGCATTTCGTAGAGTAACCGCAATTAAAGCAGCTGAAATTTCAAGCGGCGCCAAATGCGTTTTCAACTCGTAAGGGTGGCCTATCATAGGCCTCCCAGCTCAATTGTTTTCCATTCCAATATCCCATTTGTAGAGAGTAAAATAGAGAGAATTATTGAGAGTGTTTTCTCCTATTTTCAAGAGAGATCGTTGTTGTTATCTCCTTGTGATTTAAAGGAAAAATTGTAACTCCTATTATTTTTCGTAGTGAATTCTTTTATCCTTACCCGTGGTTTTTATCCTGATTTGTTTGGAGGTTTTCCACGTAAAATTTGTGTGTCCAATTTTCTTCGTTATTATTATTTTTCTCAAATTATTAGTTGCGATTCTGCTCTAATCAGGTGTTATTTTTATAACACAAGAAAAGAAAAAAAAAAAAAAAACAAAGAACCAACAAGGTTCGAGAATCGACATGTTACAAAATAGATTGACTTGAGAACTTTCCCCGTTGTACTCTTGATCTTGGTATATTTTTTGCTTATGTCTACTTTATGGTTAGTAAAGCTTCAGAACGTTTCAAGTATAAGTTATTAAGTTTTATGGGTTAAGGATGTATTGTGAGTCAAAATTATTTTTAAACATGGATTATTTACAGGTATCCATGGGGCACATTGCTAGTGAAGCTATAAAATTGGATTTTACTATGAGTCTTGCATGGTTGTAAATAATAAAATAACCTAATTCTACACTGGTAGTTTACTAGAGAGGTCTTGGGTATATTAGTTGGTCCTGTGAACCCATAAGTCAACTTCAACTAGTTATTTTGGGTCTGAACTAGTGGTGTTACAAATAAGTTTCCAAAGTCAAAAGTCTTTTAAGTTTTCTATCAGGACAAGGATTTTTCTAAAGTTAGTTTAAAGTCATATAAGGATTCCAGTATAATGTAGATTGTGTCAGAGAATTACAAAGATTTTGAAGTTTCTTTGGAATCAGTTTTGTAACGAGGACAAATCTTTTTAGATTCTTTTAGTGTGATATAGAATTTCCTTCTTATATTTTTGTATGTTTATCCATTAAAAGTTAAAACCATTTAAATAGATTGATAGATTGGGTTCACCTCATTTAATTCTTAATAACAAAATTTCATTTCATGTACCTACCCTCAAACCTTATATAGAAGATATAATCTTGATTCTATGATAACATGCCAGCATAATGTGGTAGGGTTTTGGATGATTTTCTTTATCTATTGCATTTCATAATGCTTCTCTGTCTTCTCTATCATTTACTTCTTTCCCTCTTATTCTACATAAGATGTTTGTACACCCACTCTCATTTCATGCGATTACTTTGATAATTGTGTGCTACTGTTGATGATGCGAAGAAAGGGTTAAGCTGTCCACTTGGACAGTGCTACGGGTGGGCCAAAATGTCTAGGGCCTACAACCCTATGGCCCAACACAGCAGTCAACCCATAGACCCAATAAATAAGTGTGTGTATTTAAATTGATAATTATAAATGAATATATTGAAGTATAATTTAACATATAAATTATTTTAGTGTATTAATTTTAATTTTTGTAGATTATAAGTTGGTACATATTTTATAACTTTTCATTTGTCAACATCCTGAGACAATAAAAATAATTTAAGGTATATTCATTACAAGAAATTATATCATGTAATCTTATGTATGATTTTGAATAAAATAATCAAAAAAAATTAGAATAACATTTTAAAGAGAGTAAACTACATAAGTGGTAACTGAACTTTACTCTAACGTACAAAAAGGTCATTGGACATTAATTTAGTATACAATTCTATAACTACTGTTAATTGTTGTTAAAAGAGACTAACGAAATGCTGACATTTTTATATTTTAGTGCAAAGTTTAGTGATTTTTTTAAACTTTAGTGCAAAGTTCAGTGACTTTTTTGTATTTTTGTGTAAAGTCCAGTGACTATTTGTGCCTTTTAACCATCCACGTTGTTAGCCACGTCAACATCTCGTTAGCCTCTTTTAACAACAATTGTCGAAAGTTATGAAATTGGATATTAAATTGAAGTTCAGTGACTTTTTAGTTACAAATTAAATTCAGTAATCTTTTTGTATTTTAGTGACCATCTTTTAAAAATGTGCTATTAAAGTATATTTTTAGAA
This sequence comes from Diospyros lotus, assembly GCF_014633365.1. Taxonomy (NCBI): domain Eukaryota; kingdom Viridiplantae; phylum Streptophyta; class Magnoliopsida; order Ericales; family Ebenaceae; genus Diospyros; species Diospyros lotus. Next base: position 28,156,638 of record NC_068340.1, on the reverse strand, counting down.
CTCTAATTGTGGAATTAAATAAAATTAGTGATCCTGAGGGGATAAACAGTAAGAAAAATAATTCCAGTATAAGGAATCTAGTTTCAAATTTGACTAAGATTGGGACTCCTAATTTGACCGTGATTATGATTTCGAATTTGACTATGATTATGATGTTATCAAATTCGATTTTAAGTGAGATTTATCTCATCTGGAGGAATATTATCATGAATCATCTTCTGATTAGGATATGGTTTCTTGTGTACATCTACAGATGATTTTAGATCTATAAATAGGTGCTCAATGTTCTGGAATTAGTTGCAGCTATATCACTTTAGTATTACCAATATTTGGTTCGTGATATTTTATTCTTTCTGCCTGTGGTTTTTTTCGATTTGGGTTTTTCACCTTAAAATTTGTGTTCATGTGTGGTTGATTGTAGTTTGTTATCGATTCAATTTCATAACAAAGTGGTATTAGAGCCGTTGGATCAAACCATCAACATTTGACAGATCTCAATCGTTGGATCCGCATCATCATCATCTACATCAGCTAGTTTCAGGTTGCCCAGCACGTTTAGCCTCCGTCGCCACCGCATGTTTTCCTCCTCATCAATCTTCGACAACCCCGCCTTCACCGTCGACCGCCTTTGCCCTCACCGTCGCTTTAGATCCGGTCATCTTTCTCCACTTCAGCGGCCGTTTGCCTTTCACTGTTTGCCCTTTCTTTGATTGGAACATCACCGGTCGTTGTTGAGCTTTTTGTTACCAATATGCTATCTCTTCCACCATCGATTATCGGCCAGCCTTCATCGCCTTGCTCCTCTACGGTCGGCCATCGGTTGTTCTTATTGCTTGTCATCCATCAACACAGCCACCATTATCGATTGGGTTTCTCCATTATAAAAGACCATTGTTTCAGCACACCCAGATCCTTATCCAGATCTAGTTAGATCCAAACCACTAGGTCCAGACCCACTTCAGATTTGGTCAGCCCAAGGTTAACCTATTAGGCCATATCTGACCAGCCAATCTGCCAACCCAAATTTAGATATGTTTTTGCCTAGATCCAATATTTTGGTTTGTTTTCTATTGGGATTTTGTTTATCGATCGTTTGGCATTATTTGGAGTTATTTGATCTTTGTATTGGCTACCTTGAAGTATGATATTCCATTATTGGATCAGAATATCTTGATTCTCACTATTGCAGGTTAAGATGCGTGCAATTTTGGACGGATGGATTTAGATGAATGTGGAGTTATCAATGGGGATTTATATTGATAAATGCAGACTATCTTGATTCTCCTAATTTGACCGTGATTATGACTTCGAATTTGACCGGAATATCTTGATTCTCTTAATTTGACCGTGATTATGACTTCGAATTTAACTGTGATTATGATGTTGTCAAATTCGATTTTAAGTGAGATTTATCTCATCTAGAGAAATATCCTCATGAATTATCTTCTGATCAGGATATGGTTTTCTGTGTATATCTACAGATATTTTAGGTCTATAAATAGGTGTCCCATGTTCTAGAATTAGTTGCAGTTGTATCACTTTTGTATTACTAATATTTGGTCAGTAATATTTTGTTCTTTCTGCCCGTGATTTTTTCCGATTTGGGTTTTCCACGTTAAAATCCGTGTTCGTGTGTGGTTGATTGGTTTGATTGTGGTTTATTGTCGATCCAATTTCGTAACAATATCCATACCCCATCATCTAAGTCCATGACATATGGTAAGTATGAAAATCGAATGACTTTATCTGAGCAGAAACTGTGTATAAGGAACAAGAGGTATGGACTAATATTTGGCAATAGCATGATAACAATGAAGGATACTATTGAGGGTAGTAGAGGGGTGTTGAAAAATCATCAAGCAATGGAAATCAAAAATATTAAATGACTACCATCATTATTTCGGAGAAGCAAATACTTACGTATCATGCAGGTAATACCGTGAGGGCAGAAGAAACCCTCACAACAGGGCTGACAATCAAGAGTTCTAACTGGCACCTCCTTTGAATTCCTGAGGTCTACTTTTTTACCTTTTCCAGCACTGCAAGCCCATCCTGGCTCACATCCTGGAACCCATGACGATAAATTACAGTTCCTATTAGGTTTCAAGTAGTTTTCTTTCTTTGACCCGCCTTCAAAGAAACTACTGAAATAAAACTTTATTTCTGCTGCTGTGCATAAGCGCTGCGTAATATCTCCTGTCAATTGACCGACCAACCATCAGAAACACTAAATAGTTACTCTGAGCAAATAGACGCAATTCAAACTTAGTTGTTAAAATCAAATAAACAGAGATCAATAATTGAGACAAACTTTGTTGGTAATCTATTCAGCTCATGCATAGTGCCCTAACTTTATAGCAACAGACCAGCAGGACTATGTGAGTTTACAAATTACAAAATCTGGTCCCCTGTCAAAAGGTCATGGGAGGTGATATACACTTTTTTTTACCCAGAACCACTTCTTTTTTCAGTTACTATCACTAATCCCTCAACCATGGAGAGTGGTAGCAGTAGTTCAATTGCCTAATGCCAAAAAGCTAAATAGGAGAAACAGGGAACACGAGAATTAAATCATAGACCAACCACAAATACAATGAAGAAATGTCAAGGAAGCGAATAAACTAAATTGTAGAAAACTTGGTCCAAAATTTAGGATCACTAAACATTGCTTTTCTGTTTCTTGCATACTCTCATTATCAAAGCAAACAGTAGCGGTAGAATACTAGCATTAGTGGTAGTGGTAGTGGCAGTGGTATTAGTAGTATGTGTTTGTAACTCTGTTGCCTGTAAGATTACTCCACTACACCAAAAAATGAACAATGGTTGTAGACTGCCCCTTGGGGTTGGGAATACTGAAACCAAACCAGTCGGACCCATATTTGTTCCTCGTTAACTCTTTTTAGCAGTCCAAAAATTCTCCATCTTTAGCTGCTTCTTCACATAAATTTTACCCAATATATCACTTAACTCATGGCTTCCAACATGTAAAGCATGCTGAACAACTAATTTCACAAGCATAAAACCTGGTCAGGAGTTAGTCTATGGATTCAGAATTTCAGATGCCACTTCTCTTCATGCTTTTTAAAAACCAATCATTTTGCTTCTTGGGAACTGTCGCTGGGAATGAAACGCGCCTAAGGTTGAAACAAAGTGGAAAAATGTTTCTATTCGAGTGTTATGTATATGCCATGTCTAATGGTATGTCAAATGCATTAAAAGAGTACCTAAGATCAAAACTTAATAATTATTTACTGTTGGCTGTGAAGCACACAACGACACCATTTTTTACTTAAGGACTCAGGCAGGAGGGTTAGCTGTAACCATTGCCATGTGGCAGTGGAGGGCAGCTTGGCAACCGCCCGGGCGTCCTTCATCTCGATCATGCTTCTTGTCTTGTCCTTGTGCAATCCTAACCATCGATGCTGCCTTTTATCTGGTGCAATCCAAGCCCTTCAAATGCATCATGCAACCCCTATTTATTTACTGTGCATCGGGATGTGTAATTGACAGATTCGAGAGAGAAAGAGAGTGTGTAGACGCTAGGGCTTGAGGGGTCTTTCTCATTCTTGATTCAGACTCTCTTCGATTCCTTCTAGTCTTCTCTCTGGTTCGAATAGAGTATCCCTCTAATCTATTTCTTGTTATGATTTTGAGTCGTTTTTGATTGAGAATCAGTCTCTATAAATAAGTGTGATTGTGAGGCTTGTATTCAGTGTGTTTGTAAATCCTATTTTTAACTCCGATAGTGCAGCGAGCTCTCCTTTACCGGAGCTCAACGTGGACGTAGCCCTTTCGGGTGAACCACGGTAAATCTCTCGTGTTGATTCTGCTTTCCATTTGTTATTCGTATTTGTTTGCGGTGAATGTTGGTTTTCGATTTAGACTCTGTTGAATGTTAGAAAAGCTATTTTCAGTGATTCAAAGTGTGTGTGTATGTGTTTGGGTTGCTCTCTGTTTGCGCAACATTTACCGACAAATTGCATTCCATCTCCTTGAATTGAACTTCAAATCTAAATAAACCTCTCCAAATGCCTGGCAATCAATACCTTTCGTCTTTTGTATGCAGGAGGTCAAGAATGCCAAATCGGACGAGAAGTTAAACGCTGAATTCCACTCAGCATCCCTGCACAATACAATTCAAAAACCTCACCAGTATTCGAATAATCCCCAACTCCTTACAAGTAAATACATACATTTTGTAACAATCTGACTTACACGTTTTGGATGCAGAAATCCAAACTTTCGAGGATATCGGCGCTAAGGAACCTGCTGAGATTGTTGAATTCCTTAAAGATCACCTGCGTGAAAAGCTGAAGCGCGGCAGGACTAGTCGGTTGATTCAACTCAACATCCACATCCGCATCCGCATCCTCATCCTCATCGGCGCAAACCACTCGAGCCGGGAAATTCGACGCGATGATTACGATTAGAACTGCGACAGAGAGAATGCGAGGCGCGTTGATGACCTTCTCTCTGCTCATTTCGATCGCCGAAACGTCGACGCGTTGCGAAATTCCCCAAGATTCACCAGATTATGAGTGATTTCATCGAAATTTGTATGTATGAGGTGTTGGGATCAGGTTACAGTTAGGTTGGGAAGAAGAGGACTTTTGTTCTTCCAAGAAGGAATGGCAGAGAGGCGAATTAGGAAGAGAGAGGTGGAGATATATTATTAATAGGCAAGATGACTGCCTCAGAGCTGCAGTTTTTGTACCGTTGATTGCAATTCGAAAGTCGCTCTAAAAGAATGGAATGGCGGTTGAGCATGGAAATGTCGCTCGAACGACGCCGCTTGCTTCCAGTCGATACTCGATGCTCGACATACCATATTTTTAGAAAAACAAAATATAATCATTCCCCATTATATAAGTAAATATTATATTTTAGTATTATAAAAAACTTTAATAAAATATTTTTTGCGTATTTTATTTGAAAATAAAAATTAACTCTATTGTAAATTCAAAAAATAAAAATATTAATTTTCAAAGTAAATTTAATTTTTATTTAATATTTTTTATTGTTTATAGATACATAACACAAATTATCCTTCTAGCATATATAAATCACATTGCATTCCCGAGGGTACGCAATATTTTGGCAATCTTCCATCTTAAAAATATTTTTTAATATTTAAAATTTATATTACTTAACATCTTTATTATTAAAGGAGATTAAGATAATTTATCAAAATACCAAGACTAACATGTCGCTTATCTTCTCTCTCCCTAATCTTTTATTCTCTCTCTTTATTTTTTTTGTCATTCATTTATCACTTAAATAAGTTTTGAGATTACTTAATAAACATTTTTTCTATAAAATAGAATTTTATTGAAAAAAAATCAATAAACAACTGCAATTTAAAGGTACGGAATACCCCAATCTTCATAACAAAAGAAAAAAAAAGCAAGTGATGATTTAATCTATTGATATATATATATATATATATGTATATATACAGTTTACCTAACATTAATAATAAATATGTATAATTGTTAGGTGAGATCTTCATTAACTTTACTATTTGAATCCATCTAGTATACCACATCCCTAAGTATTGTTTGGTCTTTTGATATGAGTATTAACAGTTGTGTTGTCAATCTCTGATTATTTACCACAAATAGCACTTAGGGTACAAAGTATACTCATAATTTGAAACCATTGTTTGACATAAAAATTGACATTTGTGATGTCAACTCCCAATTAGTAAGTGGCTTAAAACAAATGGTAGACAATGAGCATAATTTGTGGACCGTCAATTCATAAATTTCCCTAAGCATTATTAGGGCTTTTGATGTGAGTATTAATAATTGTGATGTCAACTCTCAATTACTAAGTAGTTCAAATAAGCAAAGTAGTAGAAGTTTGGCTAGCTAGAAGTCACCAATAATGTTGCAATGCACAACTCTGAAGTGTCTGCGAGAAAGAGATAATGGACAACCATATCCAAACAACACATTTGATTTGATGCGCCAGTTGAGACACAGAGCGCTCCTACTCCTGGAAGCAATAATTGTTGCCTTTTCTCCAAATAAAATAAACCATAACTTGTGAAACCAACTAGTTAGCAATCTGCTAGGGACCCTTGCCTCGCTACCTTGTTGCTGCCCATAACACGTTTGTCTCCCATCTGCGTTAAGGCCATCCAAATTTATTCAAAAGACAAAAAAATATAGCACTTGATAAAAATAGTAGCAATTGAAAAATATATGGCCGTGGCACTCTACTGCCTTTAATTCCTAACTAAAATATAAAAGAATGAGAAGAGATATCAAATCCATACCATACCAACTGATAATAAGGGACATGAGGACGATGCACCAATAAACTCTGCAAGGCAGAACGAATAAAAGACAAACCATCCGAAGCAGGTAACCATCTTAGTTCATCCCTATACCTGACCCAATGAGGACTAGGCATATGGTCTTAAATAACGTCTAGAGATGGCGATGGCACCATCTTAGGCCATATCCAAGAACCATCGGTTATGATCTCTGAGCATGAGATGTGATAGATATACCTAATTGCCAAGGCAATTAGCGAGACAATCTATCAATGAGCACCCCAAGGGGATGCCACTAATCATGCTGCAAGAAGGTTAGCATCCTATCACTTATTTGCTAGCCAAAGTGGATTATCACTACATTGTGGATAGATAATAATTTTCTCCAATACCAAGGGCACAAATATGGTACTGAAAGCAACCAAAATCACCTATCATTTACACAATAATATGAACCCATTTGACCTATTTTACACGATAGTATGGTATTAAAAGACTCCTTGTTGCTTGAGAGCAACCACCAAATTAACTTATCAACAAGGACTTGGTACCAAACATATAAAGGTTTGATCCCTAGTCCCCCCTACTCATTTGGTTAGCATACATCTCTCCAATCAACTTTCGTCTTATGGGAATTTGCCTTATTTCCACTCCATAGGAAGTTTTATATTAATTATTCAATCTCTTTAATCACAAGCTTTGGCAAAATAAAGACAGAAGCCTAATATAAATAAATAATGGTAAGAACAAAATGTGTAAGTTGAAGTTGATTACCAAATGGTAGCAATCGACTGAGTCACGAACACACTATTCCTTACCTTTTCTATTATGGGCTTACAATCCCCATAGGACAACTTGGTGGATAAAAAAGAAACCCCCAAATATCTCATGGGTAATGATTCCCTCTTGAAACTTGAAACAAGATAAAACTCTTCCCTCAAAGTCTCATCCCACACAAAACAAAACAAATACTCTTCAAGGGATTAGCATGAAGGATTGACAAAGAAAAAAAATCTCTCCAAGTAGGACTTCTAAATGCTGACAAAGGAAGAGACCCCATGAAAGAACAATAACAAGTCATCCACGAACATGAGCATTGTCATATGCTTTTGCTTACATATCCAATGAAACTAGAAATTAGCAGACTTAATATACTAACGCATATTGTCTTGTAAGGCTTGCATCACTAACACAAATAAGTAAGGTGACAAAGGGTCACCCTACCATAAACCTCGACCTCCAAGAAATAAGCCATGCAATTGCCCATTAATCTTAACAGAATATTAAGGAATTATAATGCATTGCTTAACCCAACCATAAAATTGAGGAGGGAAATTCATTAAATGGAGAACCGTAAGAAAAAAATCTCATTTCACAAAATCATAAGTCTTTCCAAGGTCAACTTTCATAACACAATGAGGAGAGACCTTATGAAAGTGGTACTGACCAACTCTTGCACTAGCAAGACATTATTTCTAATCTATTTGTTTGGCACAAAAGTAGTCTAAGACTCATCCACCAACCTTGAGAGCACCATTCTAAAGCCTATTAGTCAGAATCTTGGTAATGATCTTATAAAGAACATTACAACAAGATAACAGTTTAAACTAGTTAGACGTCTCTAGGTAGGGAACTTTCGGGATAAGACTAATCATGGTAACATTAACTTTCCCTAAGAGACACCTCGTGGAAAAAAAACTCTGAATAGCCTTAATCATATTAGAACCTACCACATCCCAAGCCTTTTTAAAGAATTTGACGGTAAAACCATCAGACCTAGGTGCTTTATCATCCCTCATACCAAATAAACACTGCTTGACTTTATCATCACAACAATAGTAAGCCCTAGCCATTGATCTTGATACAATTGTCTATCCTCAAAATGGATCAACTTCCTCAAGTTGCAAACTTGTCAAGCAAGAACTACTTCCTAGGAGTTGTTAGCAATAGGACACAATAATGTCAACTACCTCTTCCTTAGATTCCGTAGTTGAGCCATCTATCATATGGATACTAAGAGCATGATGATTATTACCTCAAGCCATCATGGTTTGGAAGAAGAAACAGGAGCACTAATCTTCCTCCATCGATCACTTGACTCACACTAGAATACGAAAAAAAAATTGATTCATGGGCTAAGGTAGTAATATAGTCCTTACTCAATTACAGTTCTCTCTGTCGGAGAGTAGAATCTTGAGGGTTATTTATGATATCTTGATGCACATTGGCCAATATAATACTCCAAGAGCCCAGAGAAGAGCAGTGTATACCGAGGATAAGTAAGGAAGGAAACAACACCAGTTGAATATCTTTTGGGTTGAATGTAGGCAAAGAACTCTCGGGTTAAGCGTGTTTGAGCTGGGGAAGCTCAAGGATGGGTTACCCCCCTGGAAAGTTCGCGTAGGCCCATCAGGGTAAATTGTTCCGGTCATTCCTATCGCTCGATGCGGGATGTTATAGGTGGTATCAGAGCCAACCCAGGCCGTATACTAGCCAAAGATTGGGGGTACTAGATTGGGGATCGTGTATTAGCCCAAGGCTGGGGGTACTGGATTGGGGACACTGGATAGGGAAAAGTTGGGACCAGTTGTATGGTCGCATAATGAGGAAGTTATGTGCTCAAGGGGGGGAGAATGTAATACTCCAAAAGCTAGAGAAGAGTAGTACATATCGATGATAAGTAAGGAAAAAACAACACTAGTTGGATACCTTTTGGGCTGAATATAGGCAAAAAGTCTCGGATTAAGCATACTTGAGCTGGGGAAGCTCAGAAATGGGTGACTCCCTAGGAAGTTCGCGTAAACCCATCAGGGTAAGTTATTCCAGTCCTTTCTATCGCTCAATGCAGGATGTTACTGCTAACCTATCTCTGAGATCTATGATGCTCTCAGAGACATAACCCTGGTGCTATTGAGATGCTTCATGGCACTTTTAACTGCCTTGAGCTTCCATACCAGTCTAAACATAGGATACCCACTTATCCTCAAATCCCAACTAGCATCCACTTTATTTAGAAGCAAATAATAGTCTATTAAGTGGTTTAGGAAACGAAAAAGGTCCCAATTATTTCTAAAACCTTCGATCAAATTAGCCATTACAGAACTATGGTTAGAAATCCTCGACTGCATGAATAAAGCCTTGTTATCAGGATACTTAAAAAGCCATTCATTGTTAACAAGTGTTTTATCCAACTTACGAAAAATGCCATCCTCTCCTGACCTTTTATTATTCCATGTCAGGGTTGGACCATTGTACACCAAATCCTGAAGTAAGAAAGCAGATTAAAAATGGTTAAATCTGCACATGCCCAAAGTAACAGAGGTGTTACTACATCTTATCTCTAACACATGACGATATACGTTAAAATCTCTCATAAGGAGCAAGAGATCAGTAGAAACTAACATACCCACTCTCCTTAAGGAATTCCACAACCTCTCCTGATCCATCTCTTCATTCCCGACATATAAACAAGGAAAAAAGAGGCAGAAACAAACTAACTCGACACTTGAAAATGAATGAACTTGTCTGATTTACCTATACAAACTAAATTAATTGCTGAGGAGTTATATCCTACCCAGATACAACCTCCTTCACAGCAATTATAATTATTCTCCCATTCCTAGTGCAACATAATCAAGCGAGAAATCTCTCTCGCCTAATTCTCTTGGACACGAATCTCCAAGACAGCCACTATACATATTTTATGTTAAGCAATGAGGGACCGAACCTTCCATTGTTTTGAGGCCTGATTAAGACCCCTTACATTCCATAATGCAAGCTGCATCATGAAGGATCATTTGGGATCTTACTATTAGAGCCTATCTTTCTCTTCCCCACTTCCATTTTTTCTTTCAAGCTCTATTTGATTGTGAATTTGATATTTTTGGGACCTCACTTGAGGTCAAGCTATCTATCTTATCAGGATCAGACTCATTGTCTTCCTCTTCTTCCTCTATGTTATTCCACTCAAAACACATATCCATATCATCATCTTATGTTGCATTGCTAGGTATATTCACATACCTCGAAGAAGGACTATCCTCATCCTCCTAAGCTAAAGTACAAAATTGGTTAGCCATCAACTCCTTTACCTTTATTGGCCTACTTAGTACAATCTTAGTCGCTCCCTCAAGAATATCAATAATGGGAAGAGGGATTGTCTCTTTCTTAACTCTACCTGAGGATTCCTACTTCCTCTTATTATTACCTTTGTCTCCACTTATTTTCCTCACATTTCCTTTGGGTCTCTGCTTTTTTACCCTTTTACCTACGACCTTATTCGTCTTCTCCCCTACATCTTGACGAGCTTGGTGTGGGCAATTAGACAAAGAATGGCCAACCGCTTTGTAATAACTGCAAATAAATGACACCCATTGGTACTTTATTGGCATTCTCAATATTTTAGGCTTCCCCATAAATTCATCAAAGTGCTGGTAAAGATCAATGAATATTGGGAACATGGAAGAAGCTTGAACCTCCACTCACACTTTAACTGTCACGACCCAAAATCCAACGACCATGACCGGTACTACCCCCTAAGAAGCCGAAGACTCCGATAAGAAATAGCAAGCTTGCAATACACATATTCCTCTAACATATAAACATTAATTTCACTTACATAAATACTACCAAAACATGTACACATAAATTAAGGTGCTATCGGCTCAATACTAAGCATGTATTTACAGAAATCACAAGTTACCAATTCGCAACAAGAAGAACTTAAACCTTCCCATGCACAACCCCGTGAAATGATGTATATATGCTATATCGGAGCGTGACTAAGTTATACCGTCAAAATGTATGACAACCTACAAAATCTGAAATATTAAGGGGTATGCCTGACACTGGCTTAATGAGGGGTAGAACGCATTATAATAGGGGGAAATATAGAATCAATGCAACGAATATAGATCATCATGCCATGACATTTCAAGTAATATATAATACCGAATGGGAGATGATGAATAAATATGCACATTGAGAGTACACCATTTAGAACCAAAATTCACACATATCATTTCCTTGGTGCTGATTATCTCTATGTCGCCAAGATCCACTTCGGCGGACTATCTCACATCGGATATAAACATGGATGAAAGACTATCTCACGCCCAACAATGGTGGACTATCTCACACCCTAACACATACATGGTGCACTAACGACTAACTCTTACTGTGGTTAGCGATACAAGGTTCTAACGATTACTCTATTTAATACGCATTTCATACCAACATTTAGTATTATCAAGGACATATGTAATAAATCTCATACAAGTATCACCAACTAGTCCACATTAACAGGAATGCAATCAATCACATGTGTCAATATGCGCAAAACAATCAATATGGATTCCAATTTTCTCGTATGCAATTTATGAACGAAATCATGAATAGCATATATAGAATACTAGAATAACAAGAGATATGAATGGAACAAATACCACCATAATACGATTTACCCACTCACAGTGTTATGGAAGACACAGGATTCCCTCAAACGCCTCTCGACTGGGGCATGCCAAAGTCACCTAACAAAATCATCAAATTACATGAGAATTATATAAATATAAACATCAAATCACCCAACTTTTGGACCAACCCATTGGCTTTCACAACGGGCCCAAAACCCCAAAAAAATAAAATAGCCTAACTAACCACACTACCGTCGCTGCTAGTAGCCACTGGTGACCATCGTCGGCCTAAGATTCCAACGATCAAAATCCACCATTTGAAACGCCTAGACAAGGGGGTTAATATATATAAAAATAGGCTAAATCTAATGGCTGAATTTTTGTATATCTAACTTTTAGTTTTTGGCTAGATTTTAAAAACTCACTGCCAGTCGCCGTTGGCCACCGTGACCGACGCTTTCCGAAAATCTGAGGCAACCATTCAACACCCTTAACCCCATTGACTAACATACCCAAAAACCAACAAGATCCAACGGCTATATCTTTTTAGATATAAGTTCAAAGTTTCGGCCAACCCAACCCATGCGTGTATACATACATATATCACGATTTTATGCTAAACATAAGGATGATGAAGCTAAAGAACTTACCTTTTTGTAAATCGAGATTGCTTTCACAGTGAAAATATGGTTGGATCTAGGATCCAACGATTAGATTGCACAAAAATTGGTTGGAAAATAAAATGAGAGAGAGAAAGAGAGAGAGAGAGAGAGCTCGTTGCTAGAAACGACAAAGAAGAAGAAGAAAATGGGGGGGGAGGTTGGAGCCCTAAGGCTTTTATTTGGCTATATGGGCTTGGCTTACCCTCCTTAGGCCCTTTCAGTATAATGCCCAAAAATTAGGCCTTACACTAACAAAGTCCAATCGCAACTTATCTCCAGCCATTGGATTAGCGTGCATTGTGTGACCTAAAGCACTAGCAAAAATAGAGAAACCTTTCATATTTTAACCTTCTAGGGGGACTGAAAAGAATCACTAGTACGATGGTACATGCAAAAATAAAATTTGTATCGTGTATCAGATACACGCAACGGAATATAATATACACGTCATATATAGCTTGGATATTTAAGTAACACATATATTCAACAATTGAATACATAAATAAATGCATATTTGTTGCCTAATGTACGGTTGGGTTATAGAAATAATTTTTGTAGTGAGACCGTGTCCACCTCACGTTGTAGTGGTTCTAGTCTGTCCACTGATTAGTGGTTAATTTTATAAAAAATTTGTTATAATTATACCCTTCTTTTGATCTTAAAAATGGTTTAAATTAGATATTAATATATATTTTATGGTTATATGCAAATTTAAATTGAAAGATGAATGAAATGAAGTTCTAAAGTAAATAATAATAATATATAAAATTATATATAATACATATATATCATTATATGCATGCATGTAATATATATATAATATAATCTAATATATATATGTGCCATGTGTAATACATATATATAATATATAATTTATTAATAACATTAAATTATTTTTATTTTTTTTTAGGCATGAAGAATTCAAGCCCATGAAGACTTAAAGTCCATGAAGAAATCAAGTCCATGAAGAATTCAAGTCCATGAAGAAATCAAACCCATGAAAAATTAAAGTCCATGAAGAATTCAAGCCCATGAAGAATTAAGGCCCAATTTGAGCAACCCATGGAAGATATTATTTGGAGAAGGCCCAAGGATTATTTTTAATCCTAATAAAGATTAAAAACCAATTTATAGAAATCTATTTTTATTTTTTATGTGAGAGCTTTATTAGGTGTGTTTTTTAGCTAAAATCCATTTAACTATTAGGTGGATATTATAGCTAAAATCCATTTAACTTTATGAGTGTTTTATTAGGTATGTATTTTAGTTAAAATCCATTTAATATTAGGTGTGTATTATAGCTAAAATCCATTTAACTTTAAGTGTGTGAGTGCCCATTAGATATAATTATGTCTAGTTGAATAATTGAAATTGTGTGGTTTGTATTGCATCTTGTGGCCTATAAATAGATCACTTGATTGCATTTGTAAGTGTGATTATTATTCTTGAATAAAAGTTTAGTTGTTTCCTTATAATTCTCTCTTTGAGAATTTGTTCTTGTTCTTTCTCATTTTCTTTAGTACTTTCTCTTATAATCTTACTTTTTTTCTTTCTTCTTTTAAATTCTTATGTCATTTATTATTACTTTATTATTCACCGCCTAAATGACCGGTTAATTTGTGCCTTTAAATTTCTGTAATTTTAATTCTTGTCATTTAATTATTCACCGCCTAAATGGCCGGTTAGTTTATGCCTTTAAATTTCTGCAATTTTAATTCTTGTCATTTAATTATCCACCGCCTAAATGGCCGGTTAGTTTATGCCTTTAAATTTCTTGTCATTTAAATTCTGTTATTTAAATTACGTTATTTAAATTTCTGTCAATTAACTTTCAAATAAAAATGAGTAGTTAAATCTAATCTTGGGTTAAGCCAAGGACAGTGTCCAACGCCAATGATTCCCAAAGAAAGCTGCGCTTTAAATAAGTAACATTAATTTAAATTTCAGTATGAGTGTGTATTAATTATTAAAAAATCACTAGGTTTGGATTGGAGCGTAAGCTTAACTTAGAGCTTTCATGCCATGTATGAGAGTTACTAGAACTGGAAACGCTATCATACCTAAACCCAGATGATTAATTTAGTTGTTTTGTGTATTAATTGCAATTGGATTTATGGTGGTTGCTTAAATTAGAATCTCGCATATCATGTATGGGGATTGCTTAACCTAGAACTATCATCATCTCTAATTACATTTAATAACAAACCCTCATATCTGAAATTAAATTAGTGTTGCTAATTTTTTATGCTAAAATTTGGGAATCAACGGGTTGGTACTGAAATTGTCTTAACTCAAGCACTATCCAAATTCATATTTTTACGTTTAATGTTTATTTCAATTTCTGCCTTACTTTATTTTCTAGTATCTGTTGTCTAAAAAAAACTCATAAAAAAACCTTGTTGCCAATTTGTCCAAATGCGTGTGCGTGTGTATGACATTCTTTTTCTTTTGCCATAAATAAATCTCTCAGTGGACGACTTGGATTCATCCAGAAAATATAAATTTAAATTTGGACTACAACTGCACTTGTACACTGGCGAGTATAAACCTCTCACTAAAATAAAAAAAATATAAAAGTTTTATTATGATTTGTTCTTATTATGTTTTAATTGCAGGGTGAGAGTGCCGTCAAATTTTGGCACCGTTGCCGGGGAGATTAAGGCAAAAACAAAAAGAAAAAAATAAAAAATAAATAAAAGAATAAGCATTTCTTGATAAAATCGTCTAAATAAAATTTCTCCATACGAGTTTATGTATTGAAGACCGCCAGGTATGCCTATCTTCTATCCTTTTATTGTCAATTGAGGACAATGTGCAATTTAAGTTTGGGGGTAAGGTGTCTACAAAATTTTACCTAAAAAAAAAACAAAAATTAAAACAAAATTAATTAAAAAAAATTTGAATTGAGAGAGACAGAATTGACGCTGGTGGTAGCCATCTTTTCTTGGGCAGTGCAATCACACTGCCCTATAAAGAAAGAAGGCACACTGCCAAATGTTGAAAATAGAGGCGCCGAGCGTTGAAAAAAAAAAGGCACACTGCCAAATGTTGAAAAATGAGACGCTAAACGACGTCAAGTCTGACGGTACAATTATGGCATGCCTTGAGTCGAGTGTAGAATAGTGATGCCCATTGCTCTATAAGAGACTCCATATCTGTATGAGGCAAGTCACCCCTCTTGAGCTCAATCTTCTCTCCTTTGTGTTATTCTCCGATCAGGTACTCTCATCCCTTCTGTAAAGTTTACTTTCTTCTTAGTATAATTTTTTTTTAAAAAAAAAAAAATGGATCTTTATCTCTCAAAAATTCACAAGTACTATCCATCTCTCCCGCAGAATGATTTGAAAAAAATTTATGCTGCTAGGTGTGAAAGACTTTGGCTGTTGATGCGTAATAACATCCCTGAAGATATTCGTTGGCTAATCGAAACAAAAGTTCGATTAGCTGGTGAAACTTCACCTAGTTTTAAGCATTTTTCAGGCTTAGGGAAGAGTAGTTTTGCGAAGAAAAGAAGAGCGAAAAGAGTGAATGGTTGTTATAAATGTGCTCGATGGACCTGTAACACACGATGCAAATCTGTGGGGTTTACGTCCATAAATCGAGAAGATAAAATTAGTTTCATAAAGGATGGACTGAGTAAGGAGTCTTTGGATGATATCCGATTGACTCTTGAGACGCATCCATGTGGAATAGTGCAAAGAGAACTTCTTGCTTTATGGACCCAGTTCAGAAGTGACCACCAACGCTATAGTCTTGGGAATCTGACTAAAAACGACCATGTTTGCCAATCTATAAGAAAATTGGATGGGAAGCTTATCCCCGCTTCATAGAAAGTGTTTAAGCCGTTTCTGGACGTAAAACCAGAGGAAGATGTGAGCCACAATCACAACTACTTATACATACGCGTGATTTTTGTTTGTATTTATTTCTTGTTGAATTGTTGTATAGCTACTTTTGATCGCCAAACTTCTTTTCAGGACATACAAAAGGAACAAACATGGAAGGCCAGTTAGTTCGTCGAATCAATACCATATGTGTACTTTGTGGCTCTCAACTTGGGAGCGATATTTGTTACGCACTTGCAGCGAGCGAACTTGGTAAAAAACTAGGAGAAAATAAAATTAATTTGGTATATGGAGGGGGAAGTCGTGGATTGAATGGTTATGTTTCACAAGCTGTACATCTTGGAAATTCATCTGTGGTAGGTGTAATGCCAATCCCTTTAGCTGAACCACATATTTTTGGGATTACACGCGGTCAACTTATAGAAACGACTTCTATGTCTGAGCGCATGGCTTGTAAGATTTATCAGTCAGATGCCTTCATTGCTTTACCAGGAGGTTTTGGAACACTTGAAGAAATCTTTTGTATAATCTCCTGGGCCAAGAGTAATCTCCATACCAAACCCATTGGACTTTTAAATGTTAACCATTTTTTCGATGGGTTACTCTCTTTTCTTGATTAGGCTGTGGACCAACAGTTCATTTCTCGTTCAGCAAGAAAGATTCTCATTTCTGCATCCACCATTGATAAGCTGCTAGAGAAATTACATGCTTATGTTCCACAGTACGATCCTCATGAGCCTCGGATAGACTGGTCTAAGGCAATTAGTAACAAGCGCCAAAGGGGTCCAATTAATTTAGATTTATCACTGTGAGAAATGCTCTTTATTAAGATGGCTGAGTAAGGAGTACTTTTTGTACTCTTGAGACGCATCTAGTTATTGTACACCTTGCAAGATTTTTCTTGGTTGTGTTCTTTAAAAAAATAAATAAAACTGTGGAATGTTGTTAGCAAAGTCTTTGATAAGGTGGTTGAGTAAGGAGTACTTTTTGTACTCTTGAGACGCATTTTGCTTATCTTATGACTTGCATGAAATTTTTATTTTTGTGTGAAAATATAAATATATATATATATATATATGGTGTGCTCATTTGTTGTTTAAGTTTTAGCAGTTCACAGCAAATCTATGGACTTGTGGAGTTACAGGTATTCTTAACAACCCTAATTTATTACTGCAATTCAAGTTGGGGGGTGTAAGGTTTAGTTATGAATTATTTGGTTCATATTTAACTGTGAGTTTGCTATTGCTAGTTTGTTGTCTTGTGTGAATTGATTATCTTTATCTGCTCTTATTAAAAAAAAAAAATTGTGTTTTAAATAATGCTATTCCTAAAGTTTTGAAGTTATGCACTGATAGCCGGTTAAGTTTGCAATACGAAACATGGATGCATTGATTTCTTATTTGAAAACGTATGTGCATTAGAATAAGTAATTTGCATTCATCGGGGATTCAAAATTTAAAAATTGGTTATCGGTCATAAAGTCAAAGGTAACAGTAATTAGCTGATTAGTACATTGTATGATCCCTCAACAGAAGTGGAGACTATTACCCAAGTAAGTGTTTGAGCCTAATAACCATTAATTCTGAGTGAAATAACACTTACTCTAAATATGCTCTCTTGTTTATCTTATCTTTTCAATGGCTTCAAAATATCAATTCGCTTTGAATGTCTAGTATGATAGCAGATGAATTTGACTGGTTTCAAACTTCGACTTAGATGACTGAGAAGCATGATAGGGGGATCAATTTCTTTCAGTTTGAGCCTATTAAACCTTTTTCTTTCTTTAAATTAACCTCCCTTGCTATCTCATTTGAGCCATTTGTAGTACAATTTCTTTCGATACTCTTAGTTAACCCATAACCATATGAATTTTATCCAACCTGGTGTGATTTTGGGAATTAATCTGTCTTTCTATTTTCATATTTAAAGAGAAAAAGAAAAAAAAAAGAAAAAAAAAAAAGAAGAAGAAAAAGAAAAAAAAAAAGGGGGGGCAAATTCTCTTAGCTATTCAGCATAACTGTTTCAAAATAAATGCTAAAAAAAAAAAAAAATCCCGACATACCCTTTGCACACTCTACATTTTCTTTGACAATCCGTATTAACCTTATAGCCCCATTACAACCCAGTCTGGTCCCTGTTGATGCTATAAATCATTTGATCTCAGAATTCGAGTTTGGAGTAGGGAATCATGTTTAAATTCAGAAGTTACTCATCTAGAGCATTATTCCAATCATGAAGCTATGTCAATTTCCTTGTTCTTTCATGAAAATACGTTCCTTGTATTTGGGATGGCACCGAGTTTTGAACTTGTTCTGCATTTACTCTTATAACGGTGCACCCCCTTGTGTGTACACCTGAGGAATCCTTTTTATTGGAGAGAAAATCCATAGTAAGATTTGAAGTCAAAACTTCGAGGGAGTAAGTCTGTGTGTTGGTCATCCTAATTTCCATTCCTGAGATTATATGACCTTTAACCAAAAATCTGATTTAGAATGCTAAATTATTTATTCAATTTTATGCATTTCGGTTTCGAATTTGAAAATTTTACATTCATACAGTTATTAAAGCTTGGCATGTGTATAGTCTGATTGCTAAGGGACTAGCAATGTTTAAGTTGGGGGGTATGATTAGTGGTTAATTTTATAAAAAATTTGTTATAATTATACCCTTCTTTTGATCTTAAAAATGGTTTAAATTAGATATTAATATATATTTTATGGTTATATGCAAATTTAAATTGAAAGATGAATGAAATGAAGTTCTAAAGTAAATAATAATAATATATAAAATTATATATAATACATATATATCATTATATGCATGCATGTAATATATATATAATATAATCTAATATATATATGTGCCATGTGTAATACATATATATAATATATAATTTATTAATAACATTAAATTATTTTTATTTTTTTTTAAGCATGAAGAATTCAAGCCCATGAAGACTTAAAGTCCATGAAGAAATCAAGTCCATGAAGAATTCAAGTCCATGAAGAAATCAAACCTATGAAGAAATCAAACCCATGAAAAATTAAAGTCCATGAAGAATTCAAACCCATGAAGAATTAAGGCCCAATTTGAGCAACCCATGGAAGATATTATTTGGAGAAGGCCCAAGGATTATTTTTAATCCTAATAAAGATTAAAAACCAATTTATAGAAATCTATTTTTATTTTTTATGTGAGAGCTTTATTAGGTGTGTTTTTTAGCTAAAATCCATTTAATTATTAGGTGGATATTATAGCTAAAATCCATTTAACTTTATGAGTGCTTTATTAGGTATGTATTTTAGCTAAAATCCATTTAATATTAGGTGTGTATTATAGCTAAAATCCATTTAACTTTAAGTGTGTGAGTGCCCAT
Source organism: Diospyros lotus (assembly GCF_014633365.1). NCBI lineage: Eukaryota > Viridiplantae > Streptophyta > Magnoliopsida > Ericales > Ebenaceae > Diospyros > Diospyros lotus. The sequence goes on along the minus strand of NC_068340.1, from coordinate 28,137,061 downwards.
TAGATATAATTATGTCTAGTTGAATAATTGAAATTGTGTGGTTTGTATTGCATCTTGTGGCCTATAAATAGATCGCTTGATTGCATTTGTAAGTGTGATTATTATTCTTGAATAAAAGTTTAGTTGTTTCCTTATAATTCTCTCTTTGAGAATTTGTTCTTGTTCTTTCTCATTTTCTTTAGTACTTTCTCTTATAATCTTACTTTTTTTCTTTCTTCTTTTAAATTCTTATGTCATTTATTATTACTTTATTATTCACCGCCTAAATGGCCGGTTAATTTGTGCCTTTAAATTTCTGCAATTTTAATTCTTGTCATTTAATTATTCACCGCCTAAATGGCCGGTTAGTTTATGCCTTTAAATTTCTGCAATTTTAATTCTTGTCATTTAATTATCCACCGCCTAAATGGCCGGTTAGTTTATGCCTTTAAATTTCTTGTCATTTAAATTCTGTTATTTAAATTACGTCATTTAAATTTCTGTCAATTAACTTTCAAATAAAAATGAGTAGTTAAATCTAATCTTGGGTTAAGCCAAGGACAGTGTCCAAAGCCAATGATTCCCAAAGAAAGCTGCGCTTTAAATAAGTAACATTAATTTAAATTTCAGTATGAGTGTGTATTAATTATTAAAAAATCACTAGGTTTGGATTGGAGCGTAAGCTTAACTTAGAGCTTTCATGCCATGTATGAGAGTTACTAGAACTGGAAACGCTATCATACCTAAACCCAGATGATTAATTTAGTTGTTTTGTGTATTAATTGCAATTGGATTTATAGTGGTTGCTTAAATTAGAATCTCGCATATCATGTATGGGGATTGCTTAACCTAGAACTATCATCATCTCTAATTACATTTAATAACAAACCCTCATATCTGAAATTAAATTAGTGTTGCTAATTTTTTATGCTAAAATTTGGGAATCAACGGGTTGGTACTGAAATTGTCTTAACTCAAGCACTATCCAAATTCATATTTTTACGTTTAATGTTTATTTCAATTTCTGCCTTACTTTATTTTCTAGTATCTGTTGTCTAAAAAAAACTCATAAAAAAACCTTGTTGCCAATTTGTCCAAATGCGTGTGCGTGTGTGTAACATTCTTTTTCTTTTGCCATAAATAAATCTCTCAGTGGACGACCTGGATTCATCCAGAAAATATAAATTTAAATTTGGACTACAACTGCACTTGTACACTGGCGAGTATAAACCTCTCACTAAAATAAAAAAAATATAAAAGTTTTATTATGATTTGTTCTTATTATGTTTTAATTGCAGGGTGAGAGTGCAGTCATCCACATCTACTATGGTAGGTCCCGTTTTGGTCACCTTTTCCCGTGCTAGATACAGAGGATCTGTGTATCACCGGTGCTCACATCTTAAAATTATATGCGTAACAATTATACGTATAATTTTTATGATATTTTTCAAAGGAAGCATAAAGAAAAAGAAGAAGAAAAGAGCAATATCGGAAGAAAGGAGAAAGAAAAGCAAAGGCCCTTTACTTTTTTTAATAATCAACCCTCTCCCATTTTTTCCTTTTCTTCATTCTCGAATTGAATTCAGTTTCACGTCTGCGCAACCTTCCTTGATTACTGTGCAATCAGTAATTGATTTCACTATGCATTATTTGCAATCTGCCACCAATCCACTATGTAATCAATAATTGATTTCACACTATGTATTATGCATTATTGGTAAGGGGACCAAGGGTCAACTTTTGACGAACAATTTGCAAAGACATTTCGAGCACACAATGTCAATACCAAACGTAACACTATATGGTGTGTGACTTTCTAGATTTACTATCCACTAGCAATCAAATAACATTGAAACCTTTTTCAGTATCGGTCAACCTCTTGATCCATCATCGGAACTCCTTTAAATCCCAACGATGTTTTGAGAGTTCATGAATAGCGTTTAGCGGTGATTCAGAACAGAATATGTGACAGTAAAGTCTCACTTCAAGTGAACCTATTATAGTTGACGACTACCATGTACTGTAATCATTTCATCACCTAACGTCCCAATTGAGCGAGAATCATGGAGTGACAAACTCACAAACTTATTAACTATGTGTCAGATCTTATTAATGTGACCATATGACACCTTAGGAAATACCTTTCCTGAATTTCAATCTGCCCTGGCCAGGAACTGTCCCTTCACATCAATAGTAGATCACATAGGACGTTCACCCCATCAAATACCGACGAGGGCAATAGATCATATTCCCAACACTTATCTCCGTATACTAGTAATACGAAACCACATAAATGAATGTTCCTACCTCCCAATTAGAAGATTTAGTTCATTAACAAATCCTGCATACCAATACACAAAAACAACTGTATCAGTTTAAGTCTAAGGATCAACACACCATCATAACCTGATGACATGACCATTATCTACTAGGCCATGTGGTCAATCATCGACGCCACATGCAGCTGATCATTCTCCAACGACCACCCACAGGTTTATTAACGACATCTCATGTCATATGGCACGTGACCCACCATCTTCCCATCGGTATCCCCATATCGAACGAGGTAGTAACTCTTGTGCTAATCCATACTCAATTAATTAGAGTCTCCATCCAAAGAATCTATGGACTAGGAATAGTTTAAGAAGTTCTGTTACCAGAGAATCTTGTCACACAGTTTTAACACCTTAAAAATAAGATTCTCACATAGAAGATCTAAGGACTCATTTATATAATTAATTGAAAAAAATATGAATGAAGAAAACCTTACCTTTTATAGATGTATAAAAAAATACAATTAATGTATTACAAACAAGCTCGCTAGATATCATCCAAATTTAGCATAAGGGCACACAACATTAATAGGGACACAAAAAATCTTAACCCATATAAGAATCGATGAATAGAAATCTTTTAACAAATCCATTCTTGGTTCCCAACATCTAAAAAATAATGGGCGGCCTGTGAAATTCCATGGGCCAACATCAAATACTTTCAACATGTTATCTTAATATTGAATTTAAAAAACTAAAAATCAGCGTTTTTCAATAATATCTCAACAAGGCCATGCCTTTGCCATAACTAATAACTTCCTCGCAATAAATTGGACCACTTGGAAATGAAGTCTTTTTTCTATGAAGTAACCCACCTAGGTGCTCTTCCAATAGTCAAAGCCCTTTTCAATGACATCCTTGGTGTAGCAAATTGTCGTCAGCTTTAACTCTTGAAAGGAAGTATTCCAATCTTTACTGAACTCTCAAACTACTATTATCTCGAATGCTTGCCCAAGACTTCTTAGACCCATTCCCCTTATTATTTTTTGCATTTTCATCATACTATTCTGTCGAGCATCATTCTCACCAAACCTTCTTTTCGTCTAATTTTTCTTTGCTCAAATTTTACCAAAATCCCAATTCACACGAGTATAACCAAATTGTAATCAACTATTAATTTGATTAAGGTGAGAAGCCTGTAGTAATACTCAATTAAGCCCCCATACAACTTGATTATTTGGTAGATTTTGATTCAAAGCCCCATTCTTATATCTGGAATCAACAACATACCTGATATTATCTCAATTATCCATATTTTGATTGAGATTTTGCCTTTACCTATGATTCCTAAAAACCTGCTCATTTGTCATAGTTGATTGATACCCCTTCTCGACCATACTGTTAATCTCGTGATTAATAGGTAATTCGGTCCCTCGATCTCGATCGTCAATGGCTAATCAATCACTTGGCCTCTCCATCTCTATAGGCTGTAATGATCGCCCAAGGTTATTGATTAAAATTCTAGTCTTGGCCGAGACCTACTTCTCGAATGGTGGCCCTACGAATAGAGGTAGTTCAGACGAACTGGACATACTCCAAGTGTTCTAGTTTAACTCCTTACCATCACTTTCATCAAACATGGGGTTGTCGATCCTGATTAATGACAAGTCTCGAGCGACAATCAAATCTAGCGATGAACCCCAAGTCCGCACTATCGACCTAGGTTCTTTTTCCCTTGTTTCAAACTGTCGATCTTGCTTTTAGGCTACAATATTCGATTGCTTAGACATCCTCTCAGAAGGCTTTGTTTTGATTTTGGATTGCGTCAAAACCTTCCAAGCTTGCATCAAAACCATTCTAGAATCGTTGCATGATGAGATCACATGAAAGCCCTCATCGACATGTTCATCCTGTACCAAACCCACATTGGGAATCCTAGATCTAGACCTCGATTGATGTTTAACAACACCAACCAAGGCTTCCCAAGATTGTAGTCTACCTTGTAGAGTCTATCTCGTTAATAAAGAAGGCCGAGATCGCGTGAAAGTTGTTGAAAGAGTGGTGTCGTCGCTAAAACCCTACTATGTTCGCAAACCTCTTTTTTAATTTCTATTTCTTTTGCCACATTATCCAAATGGATGACTTGCTACACATCATTAATAAACATTATTGATTAAGATCTAGCGAAGAGATGCCACAATATTTGTCAACATCAATAATATTTCAATAGTATTATGTCATAATCGTGTTCATTGATTAAATTGACACAAATAACTAAGTGTTTACGATCAACTTTTAATCTCAGTAGAATCCAATTAAGCAATGCACTGGTAAAGGTTAAAGCTTATTTTTTAAAAATCTTTTTATCTTTTTCTCTCTCGTGGTGAAACTTATAAGGTTTGCTATGGTCAAACTCATTTGCCAAACTCATTGGTTTCCAGATTTCAATATTTTAAAATCTCATTACCAATGATTAATGTTATATCTATAAATAAATTTGATAAATAATTTTTACAAATTGATGTAATATATACAAATTTATAATAGTCATACATAAATTTATAATAATTTTACCAAAATTAGAAATAAAATTTCTATAAAAAATTAACAATAAATTTATTCAATACAATAAATTATTATTAATTTTAAATAAAATCATTATGAACTTTGTGTATAATTAATATAAATTTTGTGTGTGTCACATTAATTGTGAGGATGATTTGTCAAACTTATTGATTAGTGTAGTATTTCTCTTATATTTAATTTATAAATAAATGTACTTATTTTTAGATTATACATACATTTTGAAAAAAATATATTTTTGTAATTAGAAAAATATTTCTCTAATTAAAAATATATTTTATGTAAAGATAGAGTAGGGGTAAAAGAATTATTTTTATTCAATTACTAGTATATTTCTCTAATTAAAAATATATTTTGTGTAAAGATAGAGTAGGGGTAAAATAATTATTTTTATTCAATTACTAATAAAAAGGGAGATCATTGTGAAAATTAATGGGTGTCTCTGCAAATAAGACAAGCATTAGGGATGGTTATTATAATTTTTTTTTTTTAGTTTTTTGATGTAAAATATTTTACATTTCAGCAGACAACAGGTGAACCATTTATAATATTTTGATTTAATTAAAATTTTATCCAGATGTATAACGTATGTGAGGGGCCATTGCTCCAGAATCTCCGCCGGGCCTAACAAAGCCCAGCCCAATGAGTCACCAGCCGAAACATACAAGCGGCTTCTCTTCTCTCTCAACGGCTCTCGAATCACAAGAACCTTCTCGAAGTAGTACCTCCGTCTTTTATATACCAAGCAGCATCGCCAAAGCCCTAATTCTGCAAAACCTCGCAATCACTTCCTTATCCGGAGACATAGGCCGCGCCTGAATACTCTTCTCTACAGAGGCATTTCCACGAACGCATGGCGTCTGCTAATGCCATCTCCACCGCCTCCATTCTCTCTTCTCCCAAACAGGTACTTCTAATTTCACCGATGCTATGCTTTGCCTGCCGCTGTTTGTTTGCGTGTATGTGCTGATTGGTTTTGTTGAAAATGGCGGTGGATGCAGGGGAGTTTGAGGAATCGGAGGGCCAGCCAGTTGCAGGGTCAGAAGAAGCTGAATTACAGCAACAGGACGTCGAGTAGGCGGTTTGTGGTTCGAGCTTCTGCCAAGGAAATTGCCTTCGATCAGAGCTCGAGGAGAGCTCTTCAGGCCGGCATCGACAAGCTCGCCGACGCCGTTGGCCTCACTCTTGGTCCCAGAGGTATTATTTCCATTTCTTCTTCTTTATTTGCTGCTTCTTTTCTTTTTCTTTTTACTTTTTTTTTGTTATTTATTTATTTATTTATTTTTTTACTTTTGAGGCAATTTATGATGAATCCATGTCATTTTTATAATTCAGTTTTGCATACGAAAACCTTTGCGTGGTTTCGTTGAATCCACGTACCTTCACAGCGAAGGGCTTACTATGGTATGCCCATGATATACGGAGTTTAATTCTTGGCTCTTGCGTGCAAGAAAATACTTGCTCATGGTTTGTGGTTTGATGGATGGCTGTATTTGAAGTTCATTGGTGAGGCTTATACTTCTGTCGGGGTGAAAACTACTTTAAACTTCATGAATCTTATGGATGTCTTCTTTTGTTTTTCTTTTCTATGGAACAAGGATGTATTCTGAAAGTCAAAACTTGTTAAATCCTTCTGAAAGAACAGAGGATATTCAACTAATTTGTTTTCAAAGAATCATTACGCTAATTTTAAAACCTGGAATTCTTCGCCAGAGCGTTGTTATGGCAACGTAGTAGTGGGTGATGCGCCATGCACGCAAGAAGTTGTCAATTTAATTTGGTAAACCGTCATTGTGCTGAACCATTGAATTGGACGTTGGACTTGAACCGTTGGACATTTTGGAGCTAAGTTGGTGTTTTTTTTGTTTTCCATATCTCAAAAGGCCTCTCCCCCCTCCTCTTTTTTGGTTCTTTACTGCTTTCGCCTTTGAGCCATTTTGTTTTGTGCTATTAATTTATAAGAGTCAATGAGAACTAATGCTATGTTGCACTAGGGTGTTATTCCAGGCAATGGAAAATGAAATATGAAATATTTTTGTGGACAACTGAACTAAAAGATGAATTTTTGTGCTTTTACTGTTTTTATGTATTATTAATTTTTTCTACCAACTCTCTTTTCCTTCTTTCTAGAAATTGTATCATGCAGTTTCCCAGCCTTTTGGATCCTAGTTACTGCACTGACCATCAACTAATTATTTCTTCCTATTTCAAGGGAGAAATGTTGTTCTAGATGAGTTTGGGGCCCCTAAAGTGGTTAATGACGGGGTGACAATTGCTAGAGCTATTGAGCTAGCAAATCCAATGGAGAATGCTGGGGCTGCTCTTATCAGGGAGGTTCGTCCTTCCCCTTTTGAACCTGAACATGGCCCTATTGTCTTTATCACTTGAAATGCTTTGTGGAGTGGTGGTTCATTTTCTTCATCTATTTAATATGCTTACTGCTATCGTGAAGGTTGCAAGCAAGACTAATGACTCTGCTGGTGATGGAACTACGACTGCATCGGTCCTTGCACGTGAAATTATTAAATTGGGCTTGTTAAGTGTGACATCTGGTGCAAATCCAGTTTCAGTAAAGAAGGGGATTGATAAAACTGTTCAGGGATTGGTAGAGGAGCTAGAGAAGAGAGCCAGACCTGTCAAAGGCCGAGATGATATTAAAGGTAGTATATGCAAGTCCACAATTTCGTCTAGTATGCTTGTATGTTCTCCTTTTCTTGATATAGCTTTGCCCTTTGCAGCCATTGCTTCTATTTCTGCTGGAAATGATGATACTATTGGGACCATGGTTGCTGATGCAATTGACAAGGTTGGACCTGATGGTGTCCTATCTATTGAGTCATCCTCCTCCTTTGAGACTACTGTTGATGTGGAAGAAGGGATGGAGGTCTGTCTTCTTGTGGAGTTTTTGTGTGTTGTCTTAAAAGTTTTGCTTCTTGTTCTGTGTTTCTTTTCCCCCTCATTTTCTTTAAGGTTCTTGGTCCTGAATGTTGCATGCTGACCTCTTTAGTATGCCCTTGTTTGCAGATTGACAGGGGTTATATCTCTCCTCAATTTGTTACCAATCCCGAGAAGTTAATTGTTGAATTTGAGAATGCACGAGTACTGATTACAGATCAAAAAATCTCAGCAATAAAGGATATAATTCCTTTGCTAGAGAAGACCACTCAATTGCGAGCCCCGTTGCTTATTATTGCTGAGGATGTATCTGGTGAGGCTCTTGCTACTCTTGTTGTGAACAAGCTGAGGGGCATCATTAATGTTGCTGCCATCAAAGCACCTGGTTTTGGCGAAAGAAGAAAAGCTCTTCTTCAGGATATTGCAATTTTGACAGGTATTACAAATAATGAACTTGAAAACAATATTGAAAAATGTTATGATGTTATTTATCTGTTAAGTTCCTCCTCCATACCTGATGGAATTGTAGCAAATGCCAATGCTGTTTGGTGCATTATCATTGAATGGAGTATTATATCCTTTAGTTATGCCTATTTGTCAGTTTTATTTTTTAACAAACAAGCTAATCTTAATTGATATTGTTAGTAGAAACATGAAGTCATTTTTATTCATGCTTGAACAAGACTACATCTTATATTTCTATTGATTCCCCAGGGGCTGAGTACCAAGCAAGTGATCTTGGTTTGCTAGTTGAGAATACCTCAGTTGAGCAGCTTGGCATAGCAAGGAAAGTGACCATTAAAAAGGACTCCACTACTATTATAGCTGATGCTGCAACCAAGGATGAGATCCAGGCTAGGATTGCACAGATTAAAAAGGAGTTGGCTGAGACAGATTCTATCTACGACTCTGCGAAACTTGCTGAGAGAATAGCCAAGTTATCTGGAGGGGTTGCTGTTATAAAGGTTGGTGCTGCAACGGAAACTGAGCTTGAGGACCGGAAGTTACGAATTGAGGATGCCAAGAATGCAACTTTTGCTGCCATAGAGGAAGGGATTGTTCCTGGTGGCGGTGCAGCATTGGTTCATCTGTCAACTTGTGTACCTGCTATTAAGGACAAACTTGAAGATGCAGATGAAAGGATTGGTGCTGATATTGTGCAGAAGGTATGAAATGCACTAGTTTTTATGTCATCAAGTTACTGCTGCTGTCTTCTAAGAAGGTTTTTATACTTATTTAGTAATTAACTTAACCTCACAACATATCAGGCTTTAATCCCACCAGGTGGGATTAGCTACATGAATTCTAGCTTACTAGTTTTTTTACTTATGGGCACATCTTTTATTGGCCCTTATAATCCATATCATACTTAACAGTTTTCACCAAGTTTATTACGAATAACTTTATTTTTAAAAGCCTTTTTCTTTTCTTTCTTTTCTTTTTTTGTGTGTGGATATGGCCGGCCACATGTCTATCGATCATTCTCATTTCTCAGTATCTGTTACATTCATATTTTGTACATGACACACTTCTTCATTTCAGCTATCATTCCTTAGTTATATGGGAAACATCCTTTTCTAATCTCTTCATTTTTTGGATGGTCTATCCGAGATATTTGAATTGGGATGATATATTCTTGTGTGTCACCGTCACCATATCATCTTCCGCACTTACATTTTTACTAAGCTTATATTTTTAATTTTATTGTTGGTAATTCACTTACCATCTAAAATCTGATTAGATGTAATTAGATTTTATTAATCTCTTCATTTTTTTAATTTTGGTCATCCATTGTTTCTGAATCCTGCCTTGTTGCCCAACTAAAATCTGATTAGGATATGGGTAAACCACAAAGTCATGGTGTTTGCAAGTAAAACTGCACGGGATGGGAAGATTTCTCTTTTTTCCAGATGCAGAACAATAATGTGCAGACGTCATGACAAATGACTTGCTGTGATCACGATATGGTTTGGAGATGTACGATGAGTAGCACTGCCAATAAAAATGAATTTTGTGGTCATATTGCATACAATTTTAGAAAAGACCGGAGTGTAGGATATGTTGTTTCTTTGTCTGTGAGGGTGTGGTATGTTTATTTATGTTCTAATGAATGAAAGAGTTTCATTATTGTTTTGCTGAATATAGGCACTGGTCGCACCAGCATCCTTGATAGCTCAGAATGCTGGGATTGAAGGTGAGGTGGTTGTGGAGAAGGTGAAGGATAGCGAATGGGAGATCGGCTACAATGCGATGACGGACAAATACGAGAACTTGGTGGAAGCTGGAATAATTGACCCGGCAAAGGTGACGAGATGTGCATTGCAGAATTCAGCTTCAGTTGCAGGAATGGTCCTCACAACTCAAGCCATTGTGGTGGAAAAGCCTAAGCCAAAGGCACCGGCGGCTGCTCCTCCTCAAGGCCTCACTATTTAATAACTCTTGTTCTGTTGTAACTTGCTGGATGGTTAGAGAAAATGATTGGCGCCTGAACGTGGTGATCGAGGAAAAGACAAATGTAGTAGTAAAGGCATGAAGTTTGTACTACCAAATTGTTGTTGCCACAGAAATCTTTTAGGGAGGGAAAGCACTTCGCATAACGTTAGCTGTGCAAATTTTCTGGCAGGTGAGTTCTTGTAAACAACTTGCTCTCTCAGTTTCTCGTGGTGTCAATTTGTGAGCTAAGCTAGTTTTCTGCTGCGGCTTTACGGTTTTCTTTTAGATTGGACACTGTTGACACCAGGGGGGCGGATCCAGGAATTTAGTTTGGGGGGGCTGAAATTAACTTTAGTTTGGGGGGCTGAAATTTAAAAAGTTAATGAAATAAAAATTTTATGTAACCAAAAAATTAGTATAATAAATTTTTACTAAACTTGTGTTCGACGAAATTTTGAAACAAAAAATTCATTAAACTTGTGCTAGATTGATAGATTGATTTTATTCATTATGAATTAAAGTATTTTTATTAGTGTGATAATCTCTCTTTTTGAAAAAAAATAATAATGTTTTTTCTTTCTTAATCAAAAGTTTCCTTTTAAATTTTAAGATATATAAACAAAAAAATAACATAATTTAATAATTAAACAACTAAAATATTTAACTCAAAATTTGAGTCATATGCAAGGTAATACAATAACTGTATTTCTAGAGTAAGAAGACAAAAGTATAGTCGATGCAAATATTCAATTCAAACATTTAATAATAGATTTATAATAACAAATTTCAAATTTTTAGCCACGTCAGTTCTTAAGTTAGTTTCTAAGTTCTTAACTAAATACAGTAGTAAAATAGGCAAGTAAACACAAAATTAGCAAAAAATCACTTAAGAATGTTGAAAAATATTGAGATTTTAACAACAAATTAAGCACAAACAAGGAAAAAAAGATGGGCGAAAAATAGAAAAACTATTTAGATTTATTTGTTAATCGAGAGAATCAAAGAACTGAACGAGATAAAACATACCTGGGTTCAAATAAAGTAAATTTGGGTTGGGAAGGGGGGGACACGAAGACCTAAATCAGATGGCAGCGAGCAAGAGGGCAAACTCGACTGGCTGAGCAAGCGTGGGGGCGAGCAAGAGAGGTAGAGAGCGAGGGTGAGAGGCAACGAGAAGGGCCGAGGTCGAGCGAGAGCAAGAGAGGCAAAGATCGAGGGTGAGAGGCAGCGAGGCGAGAGTCGGAGGGTGAGCGAGAGGGCGAACCCGACTGGCCAAGCGAACGTAGAGGTAAGGGCGAGCGAGAGTAAGAGAGGCAGAGAGCGAGGGCGAGAGGCAGCGAGAAGGGCTGAGGCCGAGCGAGAGCAAGAGAGGCAGAGATCGAGGGCGAGAGGCAGCGAAAAGGGTCGAGGCAGAGGCTGAGGCTAAGCGAGAGAAAGAGAGGCAAAGAGCAAGGGCGAGAAGCAGCGAGGGTGAACGAGAGCAAGAAGGGCCGAGGTCGAGCCCAAGCAAGAGCAAGAGAGAGCCAGCGAGGACGAGCAAGAGCAAGAGAGAGCCAGAGAGCGAGGCTAAGCACGAGCGGACGAGCAAGAGAAGAGGAGGCAAAGAGCAAGAGGCAGCGAATGGTGAGCCCTGAGCGAGAGCGAGTTCGACAGAGGAAGAAGATGAGAAGGGTTTGCAGGCAAGTGGGCTGGGCTGGGAAAAATTAGAGTGGGCTGGACTGAGTTTGGGCTGGGCTAAAACTAAATAATCAAAAAAATTTACTCTAGCAATTTAGGCTGCGTTCTCTTTGTTTTTCAATTTTCAGTTTTGAGTTTTGAATTCATTTTCAGTTTTCTATTTTGGTAGTCTAATTTTAGAAAATTGAAAACGCGTTCTCTTTGTCATTTTGAAAAACTATTTCTCAAAACAGAAAATTAGAAAACGTGTTTTATTTGAAATTTGAAAATAAGTTTTTAATTATATTTTATTCAATAAATTTGATTATTCAATAAATTAAAAATATTTAATGTTAATATATTATTAAAAATATATATATTTTAAAGTAAATGAATTTTATAATATTTTTTCCATTATAATAATAAAATATGAATAAATAAATAAATAAATGTGTTTTGAGTTTTAAGTTTGTTTTGGTTGAAAACACTCAAAATAATTTTTTGTTATTTTGAGTTTTGAATTCATCTTCAGTTTTTTGTTTTGTTAGCCTATTTTTAGAAAATTGAAAACGCGTTTTATTTGTCATTTTGAAAAATTATTTCTCAAAACAGAAAATTAGAAAACGTGTTTTTTTTGAAATTTTGAAAATAAGTTTTTAATTATATTTTATTCAATAAATTTGATTATTCAATAAATTAAAAATATTTAATGTTAATATATTATTAAAAATATATATATATTTTAAAGTAAATGAATTTTATAATATTTTTTCATTACAATAATAAAATATGAATAAATAAATAAATAAATGTGTTTTGAGCTTTAAGTTTGTTTTGGTTGAAAACACTCAAAATAACTTTTTGTTATTTTGAGTTTTGAATTCATTTTAAATTTTTTGTTTTGCTAGTTTATTTTTAGAAAATTAAAAATACGTTTTATTTGTCATTTTAAAAAACTATTTCTCAAAACAGAAAATTAGAAAACGTGTTTTCTTTGAAATTTTGAAAATAAGTTTTTAATTATATTTTATTCAATAAATTTGATTATTCAATAAGTTAAAAATATTTAATGTTAATATATTATTAAAAATATATATATTTTAAAGTTAATGAATTTTATAATATTTTTTTTCATTATAATAATAAAATATGAATAAATAAATAAATAAATGTGTTTTGAGTTTTAAGTTTGTTTTGGTTGAAAACACTCAAAACAACTTTTTGTTGTTTTGAGTTTTCTATATAATTTTTTTTATTTTCAAAAATATATTTTTAAAAACAATAAAGAGAACGCGTTTTCATTATTTTAAAAAATTAAAAACTAAAAATGATTTGAAAACAAAAAAGAGAACGTAACCTTAATTTTTGCCGTGGGCTGAAGCCCAAGACAGCTCACACATGCATCCGCGCCTAGTTGATACCTAGATCTTTAAAGTCACTTTAATAAAAAAAATAAAATAAAATATCTTCTTTCATTATTTTTTTAATTATCTTAAACTAAAAAAAAATTAAAGATGGTGTTTATTTGTTTTTATTTAGACCAACAACCACAGCCACCATTTGTTCCAATCTCGTTCTGTTAGTGTGCTCGCTCAGGTGACGGTGCTGGATTAAGTTCTAATATCCTGCTGTCAAATGTTGTCATCAAATTTTATTCGCCCTCTTTAACGAGGGTGAATGTAACCCCCAATGCTTTGGGGGTTACAAATAACAGAAAGGGAGTTAAAAATAACAGAGAGAGATCCCTTAACCTCCAAAGCACTGTGGGTTACGTTCACCTTCATTAAAGAGAGTGAACAAAATCGCACTTTAAATGGGTTCCTCCGACCAATCCATCCGTCGTTGATGTGATATATATAGATTTGTTTATTTAAAAATTAAGATTACTTATTAGTTTATTTTTTTAATTTACTAGAAATATTTTTCTTTCAGTTACATATGCTTTTACATTTAGATGATTGAAATTTAGAATAAAGGAAGATTAAGATTTGTAAATTATAGTAAAAGAAATAAAATTTTAAACCAATCGTGATAGATCAGTACATCTCATTTAATTAAAAAAATTAGTTTTTTTTTACTTATATATTATACATGTCCCTTATATTTGGTCCAAAAAGTGAAATCGTTCATCCTGGGCGTCCCCCACACCCGGCCCGATAGGACGTGGGGATTAATTATGGTGATTCAGCCGGATACAGTGGCTAGACTTGAGTTCACTGCGCACAATGAGCCCTTCTCACTTTAGAGAGAGATACCCCACACTATTGCTTGCGAGACTCGATCTTCGGTTTTGATCCAAAATTTACCATGAAAGGCACTTTGTGCCTCCCTTCTTGACCAACTGAATTGTCCATGCGGGCATGTCCCCTATATTTGAAGAGTGAGGTTAGGGAGAGAGAGAGAATATTCTTTATGTAATAATAGTAAGAATAAATTATATATATATATTTTTATAGTTTAATGTCTTTGAAATTAAATTTTTGTGACTTATTTTTAATATTTGTTTTGAATAATCATAACATCACGTCGCAATTATTTATACCCCCAAAATGGGAGTGCTGATATGTGGAAGGAAAAAGGATTGAAAAAGAAATGAGTAAATGACATCGCCCCGTGAAAACAGTCAGTCAGTCAGTCCTATTGCATTAAATTCTTAGAATCAATATTTGGGACGTAGTTGGTGATGGCAATTTCTTGAAATATCTTCATCAGGGTCCGCTCCCGCTCCCGCTCCCTGCAAACGTTGAAATTGTGATGAGAAATGTTATTATATTAAATACATTTTTTGTTATTTTATATAATATAAAAAATATATACTATGTTTTTTATTGTGCATTTTATTTTTTGTTATATAATATATTTTTTTATTATGTAAGGTAATATATATATAAATAAATATATAAGAGAATAATAATTGGTAAATGCCAAAAATATTATAGCAGTGCCCAAAAGTTGACCTCATAAATAATAGCGCACAAAATTGATTGAAGATGCATCGTTGAATTTCATGGTCCCACATCCAAAACAGAAAACCAAGGCAAGACTGTCCTGCTTGATTCAGTATTAATTTTTGATTGATTTATTAAATATCATACATTATTAAAATTTATAAAATTTCAATTGATAATTTAGTGGAATGGTATTCTAGAATCTTAATCTTAAATATCATGTATTATTATTAAATGATGATGTTCCGGGCCTTAAAACAGCGTGCCGGTCCTGCATTTGATTTGAGAACGTGTCAAAGACTGTCGGACCATCGCCCTCGCACGTGGGCGTCAACCTGATTTGCCGGGCAACATTTGTTAATTGTTATTTGTTAACGCGTCCAGGAAACCCGAATTCCACTCATCCCACGTCCCCGCCAAATCCTCCAATAATTTAAAAATTTCTGTTTTACCCTACATAACCCACGGCCATTCTCTCTCTCTCTCTTAGACCACCCTCGGCCGCAGGTCATGTCGACTAACTCACACACTCTCTTTCTCTTTGTGCAACACTATAGCTGACCCACACACACTATTTCTCTTTTTCTCTATGAGATGCCATGGTCAACCCACACACACTCTCTTTGTGCGACGACCATTATTGAGTCGACAATAACGACCAACCCACAGCCATTGCTAAGGTGGGTCGCCATGACGTTTGACCCACCGTGGCGTGATAGGGTTCGAGGACCATCCAAACCCCAAGATTCGTCCCCTTGGTGATGATAGTGGCATCGCAGCCGCCATCAACCACGATGGTGGTAGTCACGATCGCACCAGGCACCGGCTTGGTGCGATGATCGATGTAGGTCGGCCGCCATGGCGTATCCACCTTGGAAATGTCTCTCTTCCGATCACCCCTAATCGTCGGCTGTCATCTCACGTCTCTTTCTTTCCCACACCATATACACATATACACACTCACAAACATATACATAAATATATATATATATATATATATTAATGCCATTGCTGGACTTGCACACAGATATATATATCTACACACAAACACAACTATATATATATATACATACACATGCATGATCGTAGCCATGAAAATCAGTAATTGGGGAACCCCATCGTCTCCCCAACTGGCAGTCGAGTTAGTCCCATGGCCACAACCCGTTTTCGTGTGTATATATATATATATATATATATACAAGTGTGTGAGTGTGTGTATATATATATCTGTGTGTGTGGCTAATCCAACAATGACGTGTATATATATGTATATGTGTTTGTGTATGTATATGTATATGGTGTAGGAGAGAAAGGGAGACGTGAGGCGGTAGCCGGTCTTCAAGGGTGATCGAAGGGGAGAGTGGGTTGTGTGTGTAGGGGTAAAATAGATATTTTAAAATTATTAAAGAATTTGATGAGAATTGAAATGTGAAGGGCAATTTATTACTAGACTGGGGATAGAATTTTCGATTCGTTAATTGTTATTTGTTAACGCGTCAAGGAATCCCCAATCCCACTCAAACCCCTCCTCGGCGCCTCCTGTTGCCCAATTCATCTAAAAAAATAATGGATCATGAATATGATGCAGATCCAAGTCAAATTGATTTATTGAAGGTTTGAAACTTTGGGTTGGTCAATAGAATTCCTTTGCAGGGAAGGCATGTTCAAGTTGTACTACTAAAACCGCCCAAAGTAATTGAGGAAAATCTCCAGTTCCCGTCTCTTTACGATTGCTCTCTCTCTCTCTCTCTCTCTCTCTCTCTCTCTCTCTCTCTCTCTCTCGTAGTTTGATAGGTTGCCCCCCATAGAGACTTCATTTTAAATTTAAAGATAAAAAATAATTAACGATGTCTCAATTAAAATTTAATAAAGACTAAAGAATATTATCAATTTCATAAACCTCACCCCCATACATGGTGAAAGAGAATTAACACCAACCAACCTTGTAAAATTAAACTTAATCTAATAGATAAGAGATCCTTCCCTTAAATAAATAATGCAAATTGTTGACTTACTTAAACACTTTTATGTTAAGTAAAAAGAATTTTTTAAACGAGGATAAGTAAAGTCCATGCATAATGTTAATTGTTATTTGATAAAGTCTATTGAATTATTTATTGACTTAGTTAATACCAGCCCTAAATATAATTTTTAATTATTTTTTACATTACTTCACGTTTTTGACACTAATTTCTGTTAAAGCACGAATTTTAATATATTCTCTTATTTAACTATTTTTTTTTTGTCATATTAAATTCTAAGGTACGTATAACTTATGTTTTAACAAAAATTAATTAAGGCGATAAAAGTTAATTAGAAAATACATCAAAATCTTAATTAAAAATTACATATCTGAATGCTCCATCGACGTCGTTTTAATTGGTAAACCATTGCTTGCTTGTTTGTTATAAGAAGCCCGCCGTGCGATTGGCGTTAACGTCCCACGTTGGAGCTATCAAGATTCTGTGTTGATTTCGACGCATTCAAACTACAAAGTCGTATGAACACTAAGAAAAACAGTAACCAAATAACCAGGATAAAATAATAATAAAAATAGTTTTTGAATTACTTTTCTGTCCCTGCGCTTCAAGAAGGAAAGGGAACAGTGATTAAGGGTTTTTTTAGTCGGGGGAAGTTATCATTACCTACAACATTACTTTCCCTTCCAACACGGATAAAACGTAGAAGGAGAGGGAGATATCTTTGCGCCCCATCTTTCCGGAAATTACAGATCTGCCACCCGGGATCCTTTTTCCCGGTTCTTCCTGGTTCTATATAATCATTAGGGCTGGGTGTGGCAGTTGAAATTCGCGTGTGAAACGGAGGCCAAAGCGGTCAATTCAGCTTAGAGAAGGAGACAAAGAGAGATGGAGGGGGAGAGAGAAATACTCGCGGAGCGTCGGAGGCTTGGATGCCTGGAAGCAGGCGCCGGTGAATTGTGAATGGCGAGATCGCTTCGGAAGAAGCTCTTCAAATGTCGAATTCTTCTAACACCGTTTGAGCCCTAACACTGCATCTTCTTTCCAACAACTCGACTTCGATCTTCAAACAGGTGCCAATCTCTCTCTCTCTCTCTCTCTCATTTTTCTCTGTTGCATTTTGTAACGATAATCTGAAACCTCTTTTTCGGTAAGTGTTATTCTCAAATCTCAATCCTACATTGCTCATGTCTTCGCATTTTTTCTTTCCTATCTCTCCATCTCCTGTAATTTCACTCTTTTTACCATCGAATTTCGCTGATTCAGTCCTATACGTCTGCGTATTTGCATTATCCCACAAGTGACCGCGCTTGTTTGCGAGAATCTGCTTTCCTCTTCTGTATCCGTGAATAGCAGGCAAATTGTTCTTGGAACACACTTGTACAGTTTTGCTTTCATAGTTTTTGGAAATAGTTTTTCTGCTATAAATATAAAAGATACTTCAGAAGAAAACTGTTTTCTGTTCCCGAAACAATCCAGATAGCGTTTTTGTTAAGTTGCTTCCGTAAGAGTTTCTATACTACGAGTATAAAGACTCTGGTCTTTGAATATGAAAACAGGATATCAGGAAGCTCCGGAAAGGAACTCGCATTTATGATGCTTTGCGTGTGAATTCCGTAATTTCTGTTTCGTTGACATGAAACTGCTTTATCTTTGAGAAATGGCGGAGGTGACGAAACTGTTGTATATAGTTGTTGTGGATGATGAGGAGAAGAGAGACAACGGGAAAGAGTCGTTTAGGTACACGCGATCTGTTCTTCAAAGCACTCTGCAGCTTATGGGATGCAAAGCGAGACATGCGTTTAAGGTACTACTTTTAATCTAAATTAAATTTGTTTCATTTGATTATTTCCTCTATTTTACTTTTAAATATGGATCAGAATGTTAAAGTTCGCTTGTTTGGTAATTTTTCTCTTGGATCGCCTTCTGTCAAACCCACTGTGAATTTTATTACTCAGGGGCTAGATCTTGTTTCTATTGTCACCCTTTTGATCTCGGTTGTCCCCTTTGTGGACAGTTTTACATTTGGACTGTTTGCAGTGCGGGCTGTAATTTTGTTTTATCCCGTGAAGCAAAAAGTTGTCAAGTTTTGCAATATGGAATACGATTTTATTGAATTCAATTTTTGCCTCAGTTCATTTCTTATCAGGCTTTTTTATCCAAAATCTTGGTTCAATTACATTTCCTTTTTCTTTTTTGGCTTTTTGCCAGCAGAATTAGAAACAGATGGTGCAGTGTTTGAGCTAGAAGGGGCTACAATCTTAATCTTGGTTAGCTAAAAGCAATTGCTGAGATTTTTTCTTTTTCTATTTGCATTAATGCTGCTTTGTATTTTCTTCTGTCTGTTTCTCACCTCTCTGCTGAAATTAAAACGCCAGTCAACCCTCATTCTTAGTTGTTATGTGAGCTTGTTATGGATGGATACTGCCGTTTCTTTGAAGAAATTCTTTATTTTTGTCATGTCCATCTTGGTTCCATATGTGATCATTGAGTCCTTTGGGGTTGGGGATTCAATGCACTGTTATTTAAAATATTAAAATGGCATGGTTAGCTTAATATTTGGCATTCAAGTTTGAACTGTATGCATGAAAGGTGATTGCATAAATGTTAGCAACTCTGAGTACAATATTTCTTATGTCTATGCTTGAATATTTTCCTGCCTTAGCTTGTGGTGTTTTTGGGTTTTCCTTAACACTATCCTGTTTCAAGGGTTTCAGTGTTTAAGTTCTCTCTTTCTTCTTATCAGATTAGCCAAAGGGTATTTGAATTGATGAAAAGTGAATGCTCTGTGGATGCTCATGCTCTGCCTGTGGTAGAAAAGTCGGAGCTGGAAGTTTCACAAGGGCATGCTCAGGAAGAAAATGATTGCACTCCTAGTCGTACTTCCTATAAATCCAATGGGGGTCAGCATTTGATTATAGAGAAAGATGGCAAAAGTAAAACATTCGAGTTGTACAAAAGGCGCACAACCGTGATTGTTATAAGGAAGACTTTCTTAGATGTTGTCTGTGATGCCCTGGCTGAATACAAGTATGTGGGTCCCAACCAGAGATCGGATTTGATTTTAGCTTGCAGGTAAAATGTTACATGACTCTTTGAAATAAATGTTGACACGTAAAGAAAGTGGAAGTCCGAGGACATAGTAAGAAATTTTATAACTTGAGTGACATTCTCGCAATTTCTTGAGATTAATTGCAATGTGGTTTATCTGGGATTTTTACAATTTTTTAAGCTGGCTAATTATGTGCGGTATTGAACTGTTTTTTTTGTTAGCCTTGTTCATATATATATTTTAAGTTTTCTGCTAATATGTCAAGGCCTTCGTTGTATGTTTGATTTCCTTTTTGTCTCTTTGCCAACCAAAAGATTCTTGTGGTTTTGGTCTAAATTTGAAATAGAGAAATAAGACCTGTGTAACTTCCTGGAGTTCTGTTGATAGCCCTAGAATGGACCCTACTTCATCATCAAACCTAGCCTGGGAAGTCTCATTGAACTCAAAATCTTTTCTGCATTTGTATAGCCTATGGCCTTTAGTTACCCTTGTGTTGTTTTATTGGTTGCTTTAAAACAGTTAGCAGCTAATCCATGGGAATTCCACAGGTTGTGGCTATCTAATATTGTGGCAGTCTTTTATATCCTATCCATGAAGACTATAACAGTAATTTTGCCTTTTAAACAAAATGCAGTCTTTTATATCCTATCCATGAAGACTATAACAGTAATTTTGCCTTTTAAACAAAATCCACCTTTGCATGACCTCTGTTTACCACTTGCCCCATATAGTCAACCATAGGTAGCAGTATGGTCAGTCTAATATGCAGTTTTATGCGGCAGAATTTAACTCCTATGCTATGTACTGACCAAAGAAACTCCATATTAAGTGGCTCCTGTTGATGTTATGTTAACCCTGGGATAATGTGGGGGAGTTACGAATATGACATCCCAATTTTATGTGGCTTCTTCTTTTCTCTTCCCCTATATTCAGATCTCAGTAGCGAACGGCTTACCAAATATTTCGGATAAATTTTGTGGAAATTGTCTAACTCTTGGAAAACATTTTTCCATTTAAGAAGTGATGGAAGTGCTTATAATATAATTATTGAACCATGATGAACCATAATGCTGAAAAATAAATGATGAGTCAATTTCTTCAACCCGAAAATAGGGGTGGGGGAATGAAGTTTATTCAAGTGTTTTTTTTTCTTTTTTTTTTCCTCTTTTTAATTGGTAAAAATGGTTCAAACTGTGGAAAATTTTTTGTCTATTAAGGAATAATTTCTGTTGGATTTTCAGCACCCTATTAGATAAAGAAATTTATGTTGTTCAAAGGCCTAAATTAACCTATAGTGGCTCTGTTTTTTAGCACCTGGGTTTGTTCCCTTTTTTGTGATGGGGCATGGTTCCATTCTCTTGATGCTCCTGAAATCTCCTATTGAACTAGCTCAGGTTGATAATTGCTTCTTATTTCAACCATTTTTTTCTTGATATGGAAAGAAGTTTTAGTTGAATCACCTCATGAAATGTGGAATACTGTCTCAAGTGGAATTGTAAGTCTGACATGATTTTATTGCATATGCATTATGATTGTAAAATGCTATATTTGTGGTTACATAGCAAGACAAATAAGGATTGGACAAAGATATTATTTCTGGATAATTATAAAAGTGACGAAAGTGTCAGCCAACTGATTCAGCCGACACTTTTGTCACATGTATCACTGCCCTATTATTTTTAACCTATGACGGAGAAAAAGCTTGTGATTCAGATCCAGAGGTTCTGATATTGATGTGCAGTGACTGTAGTAGAGTGTTTCATCTGGATGATTTATTTCCTCAATTTTATGTTTGATGTTCTTTTAATAGGCAGTCTTGTGGTTAACATTGTTTGCATATTGTTATGATTAAGGCACATGTCATCTACTTGAGGATGGGATATAAAGTTAAAGTGCCTACTTGACACTCTATAGACCAAGTTGTTGTTGTTGGGTCAATCCCCAACCCCCCCTCTCCCCACGGGAGATCAAGTTGTTGATTACAGTGATATTCACTGTGCTTAGAAGCTATTGATTATTGCTCCGTTCTCAAAATATTTGTTGTACTCTAGTTAGGTTATTGCCTTGTTTTGATATGTCTTGCTTGATTCTTTAGATTGTTGAAGAGGTTGCTATATATTTCATTGCATTCATGATGCGTGTCATTTTTCCGCAGTATCTTAGACACTTCATGGAATGGTATCATGGGTTCTGATTTTGCTATTAGTTTCATACATCTATTGTCACATAACTACCAGTAGCATACTTGTTGGAGTTCTTGTATAGAGGTTAATGCATCAAATTTTTATATGAGAGGAAGAGAATAAATTGGCAAGTTATTCCAGCTCCAGTTCTTTGGACAGGTGCACTGGCTTCAGCTATATGTTCTACATGATGTTGATTGGTTGTTGTAGCCTATATAAAGGAATTTGTGACTTGTGGCTCAAAGTACTAACTCCGTTTCACAATAAATTTGATCTCTGTACTTCAGTTTTTTTCTTTTTTCCCATTTCTCTCTGAGAAAATAATCTTGTTCCAGAATCCGGGAAAGGAAGGAATCTGTGACCGTGCTGTTGTGTGGGACCAGTGGCTGTGGCAAATCTACATTGTCAGCACTGCTGGTATTGATATATTATTTTTTTTTCTTTTCCAGAAACCAATATTTCCTTGAATGCATGTAAAACTTGATGGGTTTAATTTTTACTTTATGCCCAAGAAATGGTCAAAAATGGTTTAAAACTTGATCATCCTGTGAGCACATGTGAACAAAACAAAGCTTTTAAAGCAAATTGGTGCATTAAATTTTGTTCCAGCAGATTTAGAATATATAATGAGACATTTTACTCATGCACCAATACATTTAGGGGAATCCATAATTTTACGCTAATCCTTTTCCTTTCTTTTTTGCTTTTAATTATTTGGAAATTATGTTGTTCTTCTACCTTGTTTGCTCATTTTGTGTTTCCTCTCTTTTTTGCATTTCTTTTTTCTTTTTGGCCAAAAAAACAAATGCGAGTATGTGGTTTGACTTGTGTCCTCATTTGGGTACTAATGGCCTTCTTTGTAGATGATTCATGAATCACTTTCAGTAGATAATCATAATCCATGCTGATTGTGATGCTTATCAATTTTACTAAAGAACACCCTTGCTTATTTGTTATTTCTGGGTTTTCCTCTTGACTGTCTTCTTTAGTTTATCTCAATTAAAGAATCTGTTCAATATGAGACTTTGGCTGCCTAGGTTTCTGGCCATTGCTGGAAGCAAATGTGCTGGAGTAATTTGGAAATTTTTAGTGTGGTGTAGTGTTCTGACATGACATCTGACACTTTTGTGTCATTTCCCATCTATGGCTTAATGAATTTGAAAAACTAAGAGTCATCCACAATTTATTAATATAAGCTTGTTAAATTAGTTGAAGCATATTATCTGGAATGAGAGGTGTGGTGGTATCTGGATTGCTTGCATTAGTAGTAGGGAGGGGAGGGTATTAGAGTTCTACTGTATAGCAATAGGCACTTTAAACGTTAGA
This sequence comes from Diospyros lotus, assembly GCF_014633365.1. Lineage (NCBI taxonomy): Eukaryota > Viridiplantae > Streptophyta > Magnoliopsida > Ericales > Ebenaceae > Diospyros > Diospyros lotus. The sequence continues at coordinate 28,113,754 of NC_068340.1, read as the reverse complement.
AAATAGTTAGGTCCCACTACAAGCATTAGATTTTCTCTCTCTCTAGGAAGGGTTAGGAGGTATAGACTTGAGCCTTTTAAGCTAGAATCCTTCATTGGGACAAATTTGAGGGACCTTTTTAGTTGATACCCCATACTCACCATCTTTAGGCCCTCAACATTTGTCATGGAAGTTCTAATCCTCTAAGATCATGCATGTTTTTCCTTGAAAATCATTATTCAAAGGTAACTTATGTTTGCAGCAGAGGTTCATTGCATGTCCTTCAAAATTAGTGAACTATCAGATTAGTGCTTGTCCATTAAATGTACTCATGGAGATGAACCTTAAATTTGTCTTTCATTAGTAGGGAGGGGAGTGTGTTAGAGGTCTACCGTATAGCAATAGGTACTTTAAACATTGGAAAAGAGTTAGATCCAACTACAAGCATTGCATTTTTTCTCTCTGAGAAGGGATAGGAGGTATGGACTTAAGCCTTTTAAGCTAGAATTCTTCATTGTGACAAATGTAAAGGACCCTTTTCGTTGATACCCCATACTCACCGTCTTTAGGCCCTCAACATTTGTTATGGAAGTTTTAATCCTGTAGGATCATGCATATTTTTACTTGAAACCATTATTCAAAGGTAAATGTTTGCACTTGAGGTTCATTGCATGTCCTTTAAATTGGTAAAATATCAGATTAATGCTTGTCCATTAAATGTACCCGTGGAGTTGAACCTTAAATTTATCTTTCAGGGTAGCAGATTAGGTATCACAACAGTAATATCTACTGACTCGATTCGGCACATGATGCGGAGCTTTGTAGATGAAAAACAAAATCCCTTGCTTTGGGCTTCCACATACCATGCGGGGGAATATTTGGATCCAGAGGCTGTTGCAGCTGCAAAGGCCAAAAAGAAAGCCAAAAAATTAGCGGGTGTTGCTGACTTGCAGCCAAAGGATGATGTATCTGATGGTTCTGCTGTTGGAAAACCTGATATCCAACTACCAGAAGAATTGATCAGCGCAAAGCAGATGGCTGTTGAGGGATACAAGGCACAAAGTGAGATGGTCATTGAGAGTCTTGATCGGTTAATTACTGCATGGGAAAAAAGGAATGAATCAGTTGTAGTTGAAGGTGTCCACTTAAGCCTTAATTTTGTGGTAAGTTTGGGTTTTGCATCATGACCTGCACGTCTATTTCTAGCATGAAATATGTTACTTCTGCTTTGAAAAATTTGCATTGTCCTTTTAGGTGTCAGTTCTAATCCAAACTTATATTATGATTTTCAGATGGGGCTTATGAAGAAACATCCTTCAATCATACCATTCATGATATACATAACAAATGAGGACAAACACATGGAAAGATTTGCCGTTCGTGCAAAATACATGACCCTAGACCCTGCTAAAAACAAGTATGTGAAATATATTCGAAACATCAGGACAATACAAGACTATCTCTGCAAGCGAGCTGATAAGCATCTAGTCCCCAAAATAAATAATACTAATGTTGACAAGAGTGTGGCAGCCATCCATGCAACTGTCTTCAGCTGCCTTAGAAGACGCGAGGCTGGGGAGCAGCTTTATGATCCTTCTACTAACAGAGTTTCAGTGGTTGATGAGGAGTACAGGAATCAGTGTGCTGCCAATTCATTGGGCTCAAAGTATATGTTCCAACTAATTCAAAGACAGGGTTCTAGTAGGCATTTGATGGCTCTTCTGAATACTGATGGTTCTGTGGCAAAGGCTTGGCCTGTTGAGTCAATTGAAAGCCATGGCAAGCCAACAGTGGGCCAGCATACTGAGAATGGGATAGGGACGCCAATGTATGGGCCATTGCAAATTGGTAAAGCTGAACCCGTTAATCTTCAGTTTGGCCACTTTGGGATCAGTGCTTGGCCTAGTGATACTGGTGGTACAAGTCATGCCAGCAGTTTTGATGAGTTGAGGGGATTTACTTCTGATAATGGCAGTAGACATTATTCTTCCAGCTGCAGCTCGCCCAGGATGCCTGAGGGATTGGCCAAAGAGGTAGTTCAAAACTATAACGATTCTGAAAATATTTTTAGCCTATTTAGAATTTTTTTTTAAGGTCTATTTAGAAGTTAATAAGTGGCATTTACAGCAAAGGATGCTGAGCCTGACACTTTCTTTTCAGTTTATTTGGTTGTTATTGTACTACTCTGATTGTTTTTGTCATACTTTCAGCACAAGGAGGAGCTTTCTGTGCATGGCAGTGATGAAGAGGTTGATGATCCTCCTGAAGGGGACAGTGATGAGGATCTAAGTGATGATGGTAAAAAACGGATCCATGAAGAGGTAAGATTATGATCACTTGATAATTACATGCATCATCTCTTGTACTAATAGTTCTCCACTATTGATCTACCTACCTATTGCCCTTTTGCCTCCATAGCAAAACCGGATGGACAATTGTACTTCCTGTGCTGCATGGCAGATGTTTGGTTAATCTTTAAATAGAAAGAAGTGGGTAACGTATTTGTAGCCAAACCTTGGCGATAATGTTTACTGGAAACTGTACTTCTATTGCTCCATTGCTGATGCAAGTGCCACTTAACAATGAGCATCTGAATTTTCTAGTAGGTGTATGCTATAATTGCCATGCCAAATTCCAGTTTTACCATAAATATATATGGTACTGCATGAATCTCATGTCAAACTTTATACTTGACAGTTGGAGGGCTCTGTGGATGAGGAGTCAACTAAATCAGATGAAGAGTATGATGATCTTGCAATGCAGGATGTCCAAGAGAACGGCTACTGGCCAGATGAGATCAAGGATAAGGTAGAGCCTGTGTCGGGAGGGAAACCAACATCCGAGGTTTCTGGCATATATGGAAATGAGGATGATGGGCATACTACTCTTAATCGTGCCTTGAAAACGAGAAGTGAATCGCAGTCTGAGCTACGACGCTCTTATTCTTCTCCCCTAAAGGAGAAGAATGAGAAGAGAGTGGTATCGCCTGGTAGTGCGAAAATGAGAAGAAGATGCCACAGTACATTAGGTTTTGGAAAGAATTGGTCAGTAACTAAAGATCAGAACCAGAGATAAGTGTAAAAATTCTTGTTTTGTTGTTTGCCTTCCCAGGTGTCTGTATATAATATTCTTAAGAGTGCTGATGCATGACTGTATCTTTCTGCTTGCAATTTTGTTTGCTGCGCAAGTTTTAATGTGTTCTTGATAACTGTATCTCTGGTTTCTGGTTTCTGCAAAAAACAGAGAATTTGATTCATGCTATCTAACCATGTTTCTGGACATGGAAGGACTTGAACTTGTGGTTATATAATCTCCGGGAAGTGTGTAGTTAGTTAATCTCTTTATACTTTTGGGGGACTGTCTGATGGTGCATGCAAATTAAAAAGGTAAATAATCAAATATATATATATATATATATATTGTTGGACGAGATTAGAAGTTCCAAATGAAGAAGGATTCAAAGTTAAAAAGGAGTGTGATAGAGGTTGAGGATAAATCAGCACACAAGTATAATTTAAATTAGATAGATAATTTTAAAGTTTTTTGAGTTATATTTTAAGTTATAAAGTTTATTGTAAAGTGTGGTATATCTCTTAATAACTCACCCTAGTTTCTAGGAGATAAATTACCTAAATCTTCTTCTTCTTTATAGGAGAAAAATTAGGATGTAATCTATATTTATTCTCACACACATTCAATAGAAATTAAGCAAACATTCATATTCTCCTAAGCTTGTTTTATGGTATCAAAGTTACTGTTTCAATCATAAACAACAATAACGTGTTAGTTGTTTCGATCATAGTTGAAACACACCAAAACCCTACCCTAGCTGAAGCCTCAATCATAAGCTCTTCGAGCACCTTCCTCCATCTCCTTCTCCATCAAATTTTTCCACAACCCTTATTGATAATCACTCTTTTCAAATTACTCAACACAAATTAAATTGGAATAATTTTAGAGAGTGGTTTCAATCGGTAATGCCGGTGATTAAAGGTAAGGGCAAAACAGGGTATATAACCGGTTCAATCCCTACTCCACCAACTACGGTAGCCACCTATGGCCTTTGGGAGACAGAAAATTCAACTATCATAGCATGGTTAATTAACTCTGTGGAGCCGAAAATTAGAAGAACATACCTATTCTATAAGATAGCAAACGAGATTTGAGATTCAGTTCAAGAAATGTATTCTAACATAGAAAACTCCTCTCAATGCTTTGAATGCAGATTAGCCACTAGAACAACAAAACAAGGAATAAACAGTGTGACTGAATATTTTAATATTTTGGTGGAATTATGGCATGAGATGGATATGTTTTATACGGTCAACTGGGAATATCCAGTTGACAATAACAAATACAACAAGACGATAAAAAATTATTGTATTTTTTATTTTCTACATGGTCTTAACCCCGATTTGGATGAAGTTAAGGGAAGGGTTTGGGCACAAAGCCCTTACCATCCATTAGAGAAGTGTTTGTAGAAGTCAAAAGGGAGGAAAACAGGCGTAAAGTAATGCTCCAACACTTAAATGATCATGTTTTAAGTCATCAAAATTCGGCTCTTGCCTTTATCAAACATGGAGTTTTTTTTTTTATCTAAAAATCAAAAAAAGGAAAAAAAGTAGTGTGACCATTGTAAGAAACCCTACCACACAAAGGAGACATGATGAAAAATCCATAGTAAACCAACAAATTGGAAGCCACGAATCTAGAAGGAATCCCCAAAATCAACCTATGTTGCAGAGGTATCCAATGAAACCAGAAACAACCCAAGTTTGAATCTATCCGAAGATCAGATCCAAGCCTTATATAGGCTACTCAATTAAGGTACAACCCAATCAAGTTCACCTAATCCTTAGTCCACAATATCTATAGCCTTGCAAGGTAACTCTCAACACTATTCCTTAATTTCAAAGAGGCTTCCTAAGAATATGTGGATAGTTGATACTGGTGTATTAGATCATATGTCAAATTCTGAATGTTTAATGACTAAGTATACACCTTGTAACTCCTCTATTGATATATGTATGTCTAATGCTGATGGCACAACCTCCCTTGCCTTGGGAATTGAAACAATATGTATCTCGAAAGTAAGGCTCAAATCTGTGTTACATGTTCTTGGTTTGCAACACAATTTACTATTAGTCATAGAGTTACCAAGGATATGAACTGCAGTGTGATCTTTTATCATCTTATTGTTTATTTTAGGATTAAGCATTTGGGAGAATGATTGGTAGTGCTAAGGTAATGGACAGTCTTTACTATATGGTAGGGGATCTCCCAAATACCTTTTCAAATAAAACTAAATGTGACAACCAATGCTAAAGTCTTGTTATGACATAAATGTTTAGGACACCCTAACTTTTCGTATCTAAAATCCTTGTATTCAAAAATTTTCACCAATAAAGAGTAAGTTTTTTATGTGAACAGTGCACTCTTGCAAAATAGCCTAGATCACACCATTCTATTCAACCATATAAGCCCTCAAAACCATTTCATTCGATACATAGTGATATTTGGAATCCTTCTAAATGTTCTAATATTACAGGTTTTAGATGGTTTATAACCTTCATTGATGATCATTCTAGAGTTTGTTGGGTGTACTTAATGAAGGAAAAATCAAAAGCTAGTAGCATTTTCAAAAGATTTCACAAGTTTATTTTGGATATGTTCCAAACTTCTATTCAAATCCTTCGAATTGACTTGGTTAAATATAGTATTTTTCATCAAAACTCTTGTCCATATACACCCCCAACAAAATAGGGTGGTTGAAAGGAAAAATAGACATCTCCTATAAGTGGCTAGAGCTATGATGTTTACTACAAATGTTCGTTATTTCTATTGGGGAGAAGTAGTCCTTACAGCAACTTATTTGATCAATCGTCTTTCTTCTAAAACCTTGCAATTCCAAACTTCCCTTAGCACCCTTTGTGCTCTATATCCAAATGCTCCATATATATCTTCAATTAATTCTAAGTTATTTGGATACATTGTGTATGTTCACGATAATGCTCTCTCTCAGACAAAATAAGACCCCAAGGCTCACAAGTGTATATTTATTAGGTATTTTCCCTCCCAAAAGGGATACAAGTGCTATTATCCTACCAACCACAAATTCTTTGTGTCTACCGATACCACTTTCTATGAGGATCTCCCATTTTATCCCTCTCATGTTTCTCGTGAAGTAACTAATGATCCTTTACTTTCCGTATTTCCTCTTGATCCTACACTACCAGTATGCTCTTAAGGGGGAGCATCCTTAGCATCACCTTGTGACAACACACTGGCAGAACCTATTGAACCTATTGCCTCTAATTCCTCTTATTCTTATGCTTCTAATTCCTTTCTTACTCTAAGCATGAGATAACAAGTTCTAGCCCTCATTTCCCCCACATACAACAGTTGACAAGCCTTTGTTTGTCTATTCTAGACGACCTAAAGGCCAACTTGAACCTCGGCAAAGTCAACCATCACTCCCAGATGCTAGTCCATCAAAGGAGCGTATTGTTGCTCACAGTATTAAGGGGACTACTACAGGAGGAGACAATACTAACAATAATACTATAAAATGGTTTGGATTGGGTTGTTCCTATAACTGTATGAAAAGATGTAAGATCATGTGTCAAGTACCCTATTTCTAACCATTTAACATATGCAAAATTGTCTCCCTAGTTCACACAATGTGTTACAAAAATTGATAGCATTGAAGTTCCAAAAAATATTCAAAGCGCCATGAGTAATCCTAAATGAAGAGTTGCTATGATGGAAAAAATGAATGCCCTAGTGCGAAATAAGACTTGGGAGATTGTGATATTGCCTCCAAACAAGAAATTAGTTGGATGTAAATAGATATTTACTATAAAACATAATACAGATGGAAGTGTTGAAAGATATAAGGCTAGATTCGTTGCTAAGGCTTTATACAAACCTATGGGATTGATTATAATGAGACATTTGCTTCGGTTAACAAGCTGAATTCCATTCGAGTGTTACTATCTATTGTTGTGAACTTAGATTGGCCTTTATTTCAATTCGACATTAAGAATGCCTTCCTTAGTGGTGATTTGGACGAGGAGATTTATATGAACATTCCCCCAAGTTTTGAGCATGAAGTTGGCAGTGGAAATATGTGTAAACTAAAGAGGTCCCTATACAGATTAAAACAATCCGCAAGGGTTTGGTTCAAGAAGTTTAGCATGACCCTCAACCGATTAGGGTATAAACAAAAACAAACCGATTATATTTTGTTTATAAAACTCATTGGAAATGGAAATAAAGCTATATTAATTGTATATGTTGATGATATCATTGTGACATGGGATAATTTACAGGAAATTGAAAACTTGAAGAAACAATTGAAGACTGAATTTGAAGTAAAAGACCTAGAAATCATGAGATATTTCTTAGGAATGGAGGTGGCTTGGAGCAAAGAAGGCCTATTTATTTCACAACGGAAATATGCACTTGATCTACTTAAGGATACAAGAATGTTAGCCTACAGACTAGTTGGGACTCCCTTAGAACAAGGCTAGAAAGTTGAAGAAAAAGATAATGATACTCTAGTAGAAAAAGAAAGGTACCAAAGATTGTCTTGGAGATTGATTTATTTGTCACTTATTAGACCAAACATAGTCTATGCAGTAAGTGTATCAGTCAATACATGCATTTTCCTACTCAAAGGCACATGAAGGCTGTGTTTAATGTCCTAATATACCTCAAAGGGACACTTGCGAAGGGATTAATGTTCCAGAAAATTGGAAAAGAAAAAAGAATTGAGGGCTTTGTTGATGCAGATTATGCAAGTTCTAGAGAGGACAACCAATCAACCTTGGGGTATTGTACCAACGTATGGGGAAATGTGGTTACATGAAGGAGCAAGAAGCAATCAGTAATGGCTCGTAGTAGTGCTAAAGCAAAATTTCAAGCCGTAGCTCAAAGAGTTTATGAGGTAATCTAGTTAGAAAGGCTAATGGAAGACTTGAGGATACCTTTATCTCAACCAATAAAAGTATTTAGTGATAGCAAATCAGCTATCAGTATTGTGCAAAATTCGATTCAACATAACCAGATGAAACATGTGAGAATAGATCGACGTTTCAAAAAAAGGAAGATTAAAGGAGGAGGGATAAGTTTATATTATATTCCTTCCACTAATCAGGTAGTTGATGAATTCACAAAAGCTATTGCAAGACCAATGTTTGAATCCTTAATTGGCAAGTTGAGAATGACTTGTATCTATTCTCTAACTTGAAGAGGAGCAGTGTTGGATGAGATTAAAAGATCTGAATGAAGAAGGATTCAAAGTTAAAAAGGAGTGTGATAGAGGTTGAGGATAAATCAGCACACAAGTATAGTTTAAATTAGATAGATAATCTTAAAGTATTTTGAGTTATAAAGTTTGTTGTAAAGTGTGGTATATCTCCTAAGTTTTAAGAGATGACTCGTCCTAGTTTTTAAAAGATAGATTAGCTAAATCTTCTCATTCTTTATAGGAGAAAAACTAGGATGTAACCTGAGTATATTTTCACATGCATTCAATAAAAATTAAGCAAGAATTCACTAAGCTTATTTCATATATATATATATATATATATAAAACTTTACTTGTTTTTAAGATTTACTTGTTTTGCTTTTACCATTAAATTAAGGCACTAGTCAGAATATTTATATTCATTCATTGATAATGATGTAGAACCCTTTTATTATATTGATCTCTAAGACTACAAAACGTGAATAACACATTAAACATACTAATATTTATTTGTCTTGTAAATAATTAAATCAGTTGTATATATGCCATCCCTACAAGTGATCCCACCCACATGTTCACTGGGCATCCTGCATGCAGTTTAGAATTATTTGGCCATTTTACTTGTCAAATTATATATTTAAATATTCTCCCCTCAAAGAATGACAGTAAAAATTTCGTTAAAAAAAACAATCTTTTAACACTCACAAAAATGGGTGGGGCGCGTGCGCGCGCGTAACTCGTGAATTGGAGACACGCTTTTTGTTCGCTAAAATTTAGGTTTTGAATAACGAAATCTGGTGATGACAACTCCAAGGAATGGAAAGCTATATATATATATATATAAATATAAATACAAATGGGACCACGCACGAGACATTGTGGCCAGATGAAGCGTGCTTTCAAATTCAATGGCAGCTCTTTAAAGTTTAAAGACCGGCCTTTGCTGCTTGCTTTCACTCGATCGAGAGATTCTGTAGATCGGCAAAAAAACCCAAAGGCGTGGCGGTGGCGTCTTTATTGAGAATGTGGGTTCTGCAATATTAATTTTTGGTTCCGTCAGTACACCACCCATATGCATCTCTCTCTCTCTCTCTCTCTCTCTCTCTCTGGACCAGACGATGGATCTTTTCATCTCCCAAACCAAAACGTGAGAAAAAGCCGCAGCCGCGTGGCTAATTTTTCTCCTCATACATATTCATGTGTTTTTATATATATATATATATATCTAACTTTTTATAAGAGGAGAAATAATTTATAATGAAACTTATATTTATTACTTAATTTTAACGTTAATTATGGATTTAGGGATCAATATTAATTAACATCGAGATTTGTATTTGTTGAAGAGATTTTTAAAAGAATGGTCGCAACATTTCACTTGTTTGGAAAGAAATTCAAGTCAATCAATTTGTTGACGTTCAATTTCAATCAACCTGATTCGTTTTGGGCCATAGTGAGTAAATCTAAAATACCAAAAAGAAGAAAACAGAGATTTCAGATGTGAGTCGACACTAGAATTTTTACGTGATTCGGTCAGAACGATATTTACTCTACGACCACACTCTAATTATCTTCTCAGAATGGCGGTGTCTGATTATTCTCTCTGTTCCTCATGATATTTCTGATTCTTATTTATACTGAGGGGCCTTTATAATTTAGATAACATATAGAAATACAATGATTACATAATGGGGGATAAACAACCCTTATCGTCTACACAAAATCGGGAGTGGGATCCTCATTACGAGGGACATGGACTGTTGCAGACAAAGTGAATAGTCCCTACCTCTAACTTCTCAACAGCTTTACCACATATGCGAGCTAGCGATTTTAGGTTAGCGACCTGGGCGGTCTAGCTAACTGAGGGTTTTATTGGGAGCTCGTTAGTCGATCGTTGAGAGCTCGCTAGGGGGTTTTACCAAGAACTCGCAAGGTGCTTGCTTTACGGGCTTCGGTGGTGTATGGACTTCCTTTGACGAGGTCGTCTGGACTTTCTGGGCTTTTGGTGATTGGATCGACCCATTGGACTGAGCTCAGCCCACGAGGAGTGAAGCGGGAATGGCGTATAACAGAACTAGAGGTTGTAACCTTTTAAATTCTATTTACACACATGAATTGTCGTAACCTTTAGTAAAGGATTGTACCTCACTTATTTTAATTTAATTTAAGTGGTTATAACTTTTGGTGAAGGGATGTACCTTTGGTAAATGATTGTAACAAACAAGAATTAGTTATATCTTTTTGTGAAGGATTATAATACATCTGAATGGTTGTATCTTTGGTGAAGAGTTGTAACATTATTTATAAATAGATTGGTGTGATGTTAGATAAAAACACTTGAGAATTTTTATGATTTCTCTCTCCTTATTCTTCTCCTATATTCTTACATAAGACTTCATAATTTTTCTGCATACAAAAACCAACTCTCTGCATTCTTTTACTGCAGAATTAGAGTATAAAACTTTTTGTGTTTGTTATTAATTTCGTATGTTATGGTTTATTGTTGAAAATTACACATTCGTCAACAAACATTATTCTTGATTCCATTGTATCTTGGAAGTTTATTTGGATTCCTTGTGCATTGTGTTTTGAGACAAACAAAGTTTCAAGCAAAGCGAGTTTTCGTACCTTGGAATCTTTGAGTTAGTGCAATACCACAATTTTTCTACAGTATTTGTATTTGTATTTATTATTATAAGTTGTGGATCGCTGTTAATTAAAAACATAATTTGAAAACTTCATTCGTCCATGATTGGAGGCATATATATAGATGTAATATGAGAACTTCATTTCAAGGGGCATTTTCAATGTAGTTAAGTTGGCTGCTTGGTTAATTTATAAGTTTATATATGATAATTAAGTTTATAAGTTTGTGTACTTCTCCAATCCAAACACACCCGTACGGGATAAAAGAGGCAAAGATTTATTGATCTACAAAAGGGTATTAATTAATTTCCCACTCTAATTCCATCTTCATCCCCTTCAGATCTGAGTGCATTAATTCGTAGCCTGCATTAATTAATGCATGATTTACATGAGTGATGGTTTCCCTGTGCCATATGCAAACAAACAAATTCATTAGTAGCAAATTGTAATTACTACGCACTAAACTAAACCAAACCAAATAATTAATAATATATACTATACGTTACCCAAGATTAATTAATTAATTACTCAACAGAACTTCAACATATATATAATGATGCATGCCATCTGCAAATCAGGACTTAATTACCAATATCATCAACTCATTCTTTTCCCCACATTAATTAATCTCCTTTCCTTCCTTCCTTCACCTACTTCGATGGATTCTCAAATTAAATGAAACCACCCTATGTGCACCTAACAACTAATTAAAGATGGCCTCAATTAATTCTCATTCCCTCAGCCATGAGTGAAACAATCCAATTCGTCAAGCTTTTGAATATATAGTCAATAAAGAATGATGCATAAACAAATTCATGTATAGGAGAATGGCCAAGCTATCACATGTCTGAAATGAAATCCCTACTTAATTAATTAGCTAGCTTTCAAGCAAAGATTATTTCTTTTTTATTTCTAAGCAAAACTAATTAATTATATTATTAGTGAAGCTGTGAACGCACAATCAACTTTGACTAGGAAACTTCCATAAAACTTCTGTAATTAACCCATTAATTATTAACATATATAGATAGATGATAAGGATGCAATTAAGGGGGTGCATGCATCATGCATGTAGGATAAAAATGTCTTATACATTGCGCTAGCTAGATACAAGAACTAGTAATCAATTAAGATTGTGAATATATATAGAAGTTAATCAGACAGGAATCAGCCACACACTCTGATCAAATTAAGCAACTTCAGATAAGATCGAGCTTCAAAATGATGAGAATTGATCCAACCAGTGTAGTGATACCGTGGTAAAGCAAAAGGCCATGAAAAGGACAATCGATCAAGTTCACAAAAACCATGTCTCAATAATGCTTACAGTTTTGTTAAAGTGGCATACCCTAATGAAATCATTAATCAAGTACTGGTCAATTGAGCTGAGCTAGCAAGGAATATATAATTAGTTTAACAGCAGGATCATCGATCATTGATCACCACTGGCTAGGATATATATATAATATTATACACAAAACGTTGAGAGGATTTTGTATCTAACGTATAAAATTCAAAAGCTAATTAATTATTTGTATTATAATTGTATGAATTAGATACACATGCCAGCATGTTGAACTTGCACAGCTTGAAGATTCGTCAAAAAGAAAATTGTTGATGAGTTTAAAATAGGCAACTGATCCAATTTGATTATGGCTACCTTGAAGCTATTAAAAACACGTTAAGAATTCTTTGTTATCTCCCTCCAGTTTAATAAATATGATGAATCACTAACAGGATGCTAGTAACTCCACTTAATTACTAGTTGTAATCATGAATATTAAAATCAATTGAATCACTAAGCATATATATATAGGCCTGAATCAAATGATATCAAATCAATTATATAACTCATAATCCAAGCAATGACACATATGGGCACATATGCACACAGCTGTGGGAAATTAGAGTAGAAAACAAAGCTTCTAAGTTATATGCTTTAACTAATATAATTCTTGAAAACAAAGGCACATACCCCATCAAAAACCAGATTAAATTGGTGAACCAAGACTTGGATAGTGACGGAGGCACACGGATTTCTAAATGTAGCAAAATGACTGATTCACATATATAGCTAGCTGTCGATATATGAGCAACGAACCAAAAATGAATATATAGTACGATCATTGATATATACATATGTGAACATTCAGAGAGAGAGAGAGAGAGAGAGAGAGAGATCTGTGTACCTTAGGAGACCACTAGCTAGCCATTTCTCTCTCAGTATTAGTCCACCTAGAAGAGTACTGATGGCTGAGAAATGTTAACAGCGACCAAATTAAGGCAGTGACAACATGACATATATATTTCTCACCAGGAATTTGATTCATTCAAAAGTTGCAATTTTCAAAGATCTAGAAAGGGAAAAAAAATCCACGTGGAGGAATGTCCAATAAAAGATAAATCTACTTTATGATCAATCCTCTGGAGAGATATTGCCCAAACTTGTGGATAGGCTATATTGAGTTAGTAACCAAACTAGCCCCCAGATAAGAACAAAAGCATAAGATTAATTGGGACTCGAGTTTCTTCTCACCTTATATATATGATCTTCTATTTACCAGTTCCCGGAGATCAGACACGAAAAGGGATCTGTCATGAGTTCAATGGTGGATCTTTTTATGAAACCTGAAAGAAGAATCAGAATTATTATTATAATGATCAAAAAGATTTAAGATTGCCCTCTATGCTGTAAATTCTGCCTATATATATATTTCTCTCTCTCTCTCTCTCTCTCTCTCTCTATATATATATATATATAAGGATAATATATCAAGAGAGACGTCTGAGCAAAGAGAAACCCATTTTGCAGCACAGATATCAGAAGAATAATCACAGATCTGCAAGTCCAGGACTCATCAGAGCCTGGAAATCCTTGAATGTTTTTCAGAGAGAACATTACTTATGATTCTTACTTTTTGATTATTAGCTCATCCATATTAATTCCAAGATCGTGGAAGAAAAAGGGGGTAAAGACTTAAGCCACATAAAAAGGGTAAAGAACTAATAACAAGAAATAATACACACACTTGTGAAAAAAAAGAAGGATAGGTAGAAAATAGAATACCCACCTGACAGAAACCTAAAAGAAATAGAATTTCGTCGCTGGAATGTGAAGTGGCAGGGTGCCCAGTTCCTTCGATGTTGGGAGAATCTATTGTGTGTAAGGTAGTCGTTTATTGCCGATGCAGCATCATCAAGATTCTCACCTTCCAAAAGCCCCGGCACAGAGAGAGAGAGAGAGAGAGAGAGATTCAATCAACGCCGCGGATTTGCATGTGAATCTTGATGATGCTACACCCGCAAACTACGACTGTTATTCAACCCCATGCACTGCGTCGACAAAGACTGAGAGAGAGAGAGAGAGAGAGAGAGAGAGAGAGATGCTACACAAGCACATCAAAACCATCATTTGAGCAATTTGGTTCAAGGAGAGCTCGAATTAGAATGCACCAAAATCAAGATGAATATATATTTATATGTGTATAAATTAATATAGGTAGACGAGAGAGAAATTGAGATTCTGGTTAGCATGAGCTGATGTGGCCTATTACCAGTAGACAGATCATAGAGCAATGACGTTAGGGTAACAAGCAAGAACTTCATTAGTTTCATACGGCTTTTTCTTTCTTTCTTTCTTTCTTCAAAGAAAAAGAAGAAAGTTTTGCGAACCACCGAAAAACAAGACAAGATTTTTATTTTTTCTTAACATTTGGATCCGATCCTCTCCGGTCATATTCCGGCGACTAGAAAGGCCACCCAGGTCAGATTCCGGCCAAAAAACTGCGCAATCAGTTCTTTTCCAGATTTCTGGGTAGCTACGTACGATCAGCTAAATCAATAAATCAAGACTAAAACCAAGCTAAAAGGAACAGAAAAGAACACGCCCACACATTAATATTTGCAGATATAACTTCCCAAGTACCGATAGGAAACAGTTAAGCAGTAGGTGCAAGATATTATTATGAACAATAGAAAGCAAGAAAGCAGGAGCTAGGCTAGAGAAACAGGCCTCAAAGATCTAACTTTGTGGCTTTGAGAGAGAGAGAGAGAGAGAGAGAGATGATTAGAGAGTTCACACAAAAGGAAGCGATGAGGAGGAGGGATTGTTTGGGGCAGAGATAGAGATGGTATTTATTTATACCTGGATGGATGACCTGATTTATTATTATTTAAATGGGTCTTCGTTATTTGGCTTTATTAGCACTTTTTTCCATTTAATTTAATTATTGGCCGATGCTAGCTGTATGGTCCTGTACTAGCTAGCACAGCAGTTACACTTAGCCATCTGTAATTTCAAAAAAGTATCTTGTTTAATAAATCCTGTGAAATCAAACATCTCTACCAGAGAAAATTCTCAATGGAACACGCATCAGATGACAATTAACTGAGATCAATCAAAAAAAAAAAAAAAAAATCTTTGAATCATCTCTTTAGTTAATCCTAATTAGTGGCAAATATCTCCTCTAGCTAGTAAAGAATCTGAAATCACTATCTTAATATGTCATCTCCACAGTCAACATTAGCTCTTGATGTGTACGTACATATATACATTTGCTATTACAAAAACTTTGGTCTCAAAAGTCACAGCCTTGTGGGAGTAAGATTTAACCAGAACAAAATTATTGTGCTTTGCATGAGATTTGCAGTGATTAAGTACTGAGATTTAAGAGTAACACTGTTTTTTCATAAGTTAAGAATTGAATTAAATTCATTACACACATCAAAATTAACATGTAGAGGTGGGATAATTAGTGCAGTACTAATCTTTTTGGGCATTACTATAAAAGCTTTTTGTTATTAAAAAATATTTAATTTAAATCATATATAGTTGTCATTAAAAAGACAAAAATTATTACCTTAATTTCACCAACATACACAATAAAAAAATCTCTCAAATAACTTGAGCATGACCCTCGCCCGGGAGCATGTATGTTGAAACCCTTTTTTTTTTTTGGACAAACTTTGGATGAGACATTTGAATAAGTTTAATTTCCACCCTACGGTGGGCTGAGCTCTCTCTCGAGGCTGCTGTTTCCTGTTTTCAAGTGCCCACCACTCTGCACAGTGAACACATGCATCCCCACCCCCCTCCCTCTGCACAGTCCTATACATTCATTATTGACTTTTTCCATATATATATATATATATATGCTCAAGTATAAAATCATTTACCATTTTATGTAACATTAATGGGTATGTGTAGAATTATAAATATTCATATATATAAAAAATAAAGAAAGACTTTATGATGTGATGAGGTAATAAGTTGATGCATATAGCAGACAGCCAAAGCCCACTCAACCCCATATATATATATATGTGTGTGTGTGTGTGTGTGTGTGTGTGTTTAAAATAAGAAATATAACAATATTTTTGATACTTTTTGAAATCTGACGATGACAGCAGAAGACAAGGAGCTTGAGCTTGAGCTTGAGCTTGAACTCGCTGCTTCCATCAGAAAACCATCTGACAAGAAAGGGCCCATTTCCGTACATTCTGATGTGGCCACCTCAGAACTCTCACTTTCCTTTCCTTTCTGCCCAACCCATTTTCTTTTATTTTCTTTCTCTCTCTCTCTCTCTCTCTCCCTCCTTTTCCACCCAATTATTCCCCTCTCCCACGTCGGCATCGCCATTCATTTCATTTAAAATGCACTCACCCCTTCCAATTATACACTTACCTTTTTCCCAGTTAATTAATATATATATATATACTAAAAAAAATAGCCAAGCGTTTATATTCATTCATAAAACATAAAATTTAAATCCGATTCTGCTTACGTATTTCAATTATTAATATTGGTAGTACTTATGGGGTTGATTTTTTTATTTGGGCTGAATTTTAAGAGGCAGGCAATACTAAATCCAAAGAAAGCAAAGAGTAGTAGCATATATAGTGGAATGGGAAGAGAGAAAAGACGGGGGTGTTCACGTGGGCGACACGTGAGAGGGAAGGATTGGAGAGGCTTTCGGAGCGTACGAGTGGCTGGTGCGGCCGCGCCACGTGAACCCCCCATGGCCAACCCACGACCCTACCTGTTTTGTTTGTTTTCTTTGTCCAAAAATATTTTATTTTATTTTATACCAAAATAAATCATATATAGATCATGTAAATATTAAAAATAATATACACGTGTACAATATCATACAGTCTGAAGACAATTAACTTCCTTCATAGTTCATGATCATCACGTGCATGGGGTTTGCTGCTCTCGTGACAATGGATTCGCTCGCTTCTCTTATATATATTTTGATTTCAGAAACAACTGTTAGTCTGTTTGTTACACTTAGTATGTATTATTTTTTAAAGTGGGAAAAAAACAAAAAAACATCACAACCCATACATCATCATGGGCACGGGCATCATCCGGCATCCCCCATCGCTTTCAAATTAAAAGGCCAGGCCTACGTGGCTGACTGTTGATCCAGAGATCAGTCAGAAATGGAAGAAACATAAAATATATATAATAATATATAGTAATAATAATATATAACCCTTTAAATAAATTTGATGAAACAGCAGCGCAAATGGGACATTGTTTGTCCCAATTAATCCTCCCCTGGACACAAACTGAACGGAGGGCTATTACGTAAATACACATGCATGCATGGGAACTGCGCTTGGACTTGATTAAAAGTTGGATTATTATTATCTCACTAGCTAATTAAGTATATAAATTATCCATTTGGGATCAAATTAATTAATATTCAAGTAATTAATTAATTAAAATTGTTCCCTTATTGACTCTTGTGATTCGTTGGGCGGCCGCCGACCATGCGCGCAGGTTCTGATCTAAACAGCATATGACTCGGATCCAACACTTGGAAATTAATTTGGGGAGGAATTACTTTACTAGCTAGCTGGGCTTAATTAATTGGATTAATTAATTATTCGGTCAAATTAACAGGTGATAAGAATGAACTTAAGTTTTGAGAGTAACGTAGTTATCACATCAGACCCAGCTTAACCAATCCCTTAACCGACCAGTGTTCTCGTTCGTTCGTTGCTGTACACTTATCGCAATGCAATAGGTTTTCAGTAAATTAATCCGCTGAGCTAGAGTACTGTGATGATTTGTTTAATCTGAATCATAGACTTCAATTACTTGCTATAATAATTAAATAATAATAATAATAATATATGAGTATGGAAGACAAGAAAAGCTTCCCACAATTAAGGATGTTAATTTGATCTTTAAGGTATCGTGATCGTGAAAGCAACGTCCACGATCTCTTGCAATTGGATAATACATATAATTAATGGTATTCTAGCAATTAATGATGTAGCACCTCCTTATTGGAGGAGACGTACGGTAGACAATTATGTGTTATTATTTTCTTTATTTACTTTCTCCTCATTAAATCATTTTATTTTTATTGACTTGAATTGGGTAATTTTAACTCTCTCTTTTTTTATGTAAAATAAAAAAAGTTTAATGATCTTGAAGATGAGTTTTTTAATGCTTGAATCACCCCCAAAGAGAAATCGAAAAAAAAAATGGAAAATAGAAAACTAAAATAAGATAGCCATACC
Organism: Diospyros lotus; assembly: GCF_014633365.1. Taxonomy (NCBI): domain Eukaryota; kingdom Viridiplantae; phylum Streptophyta; class Magnoliopsida; order Ericales; family Ebenaceae; genus Diospyros; species Diospyros lotus. The sequence continues at coordinate 28,095,342 of NC_068340.1, read as the reverse complement.
CGAAGGCTAGCCTTTCTTAATTTCTACCCCTGTCCAGTCTTGTTTGATTCTTTCTTGTCGCTTAGAATCCTAATTTTTTTAAGATGTATTAATGTCTAGGTTAAGATCTTGATGAAAAGAACGGTGAACAGTTGAGTTGATGGGAGTTTATTTTCAGTTATAATGTTATTGGCACATGAAAAATAATATATACAAATTACACCCGATACTTCTAATAACATATATATTTAATAATAAATAAACATTTTAAGTGTAAATGATATCAAATTTAGTATCATTATTATTCTTTGATAAAACTATCCTCCCATGTGTTCTTTCCCACCTGACCATCCACATCACTTGTATTCGTTTCATCTTATTTTTTATGTGGCTATCTTATTCGTACATAATTATCTTTGGGATGATCGTTGACCTTGTACGATCCTTGATGCTCGTGCTCTTGATTACGTTAGGGGAGGTAAATCACAAATTAAATCTTTGACTCTTGCACATAACGAAAATCAAACTCGTTATTCACTAGATTAACACTAACATATTACTCATGTCCCGGCGGCTCATACATATATAATTATTCCTATTCTCTACTCTCTTGACCTTTTGCCTTTTCCTTCTGTAATTGTAATTAGGGCTGGGCTCCCCACCTGGAAGGAGAGGGCTTGGCTTTTGGATCACTATCTAGTAAAAGTACGTACGCAGCGATAATAAGAAAGCAAAATGGCCTAATACTAATAGCACGACCGTTCAGATTTGATATATAAGGCTTGTTCCTCTTTTATTTTTTGTGCTCTCATTGGAAATATGCAACTACTATATATGCTTCAAGTGTGTATTGAATAAACTCACAGGGCAGACACAATAGTATACAAATCACATGCATTAGGGTAAGTACACAGAAAATTTGGGTGCAAAGAATCACTGTAGTCTTTTACCACCCTTGGGGGTTAAGGCTTGCTCCTTTTATTGTCATTAACTTCCCGCTCCTCTCCTCATAACTTTCTCTCTGGTAAAGGCTTCAGTCTCTTCCTCTACTACTGTCTGCAGCTTTTTTGCTTTGCAGGTTCTTTTCTGATGTTCCTGTCATTGCAGAACTTCCCAAGTCTTTCAAGTGCGTATACTAAAGTGTAATATGAATCAATATGCTTAGCACTAATTTCTTTGCTTCTGACAATGTTTTCGTGAATTTTCAGTGCTCTTCTATTTATTTATTGTGCACGTATGCTTCAATATATATTTATATCACATCACATAATTGCATAAGCAGTGTTACCATCTTCATGAATGCTGACAGAATAAAGGCCATTTTATTCTCAGGCTCATATATCAATATTAATTGGAGCTGCTTCTGTTCATCCTTTTGCACTGATATCTGGCTCATCGCCTTTTCAGAATGAATAATCCACACGGTGAAGATCATTAAGCCACCTTGGCAAATTATGCATATTTCTTTAACTGAATTGGCTCTAAACATAAACACCCTAACAGTTTGTCTAAAGACTGGCAGGC